>NC_064566.1:80127500-81377500 GCF_937001465.1 Orcinus orca | reverse complement strand
TTTGCGGTACCTGGGCCTCTCACTGTTGTGGCCTCTCCTGTTGCGGAGCACAGGCTCCAGATGCACAGGCTCAGCGGCCATGGCTCACGGGCCCAGCCGCTCTGAGGCATGTGGGATCTCCCCAGACCGGGGCACGAACACATGTCCCCTGCATCGGCAGGCAAACTCTCAACCACTGCACCACCAGGAAAGCCCTGTTATTCTTAATAATTGTACTCTCACTTACTTAGATCACAATAACATTTTAAACTTTTAATTAAAAAAAAATTTAAATTTAAACTTACAAAAAATTATACACAGTACATAATGAACTCTACCTGGATTCATGATTTGTTTATATATTGTCACATTTGCTTTCTCTCTCTTTCTCTTCTTTGTCTCTGTCTCTGACTTTCTGTGTGTCTTCTCCTTCATTCATATATATATATATATATATATATATATATATATAGAACACGTATATGTGTGTATGTATTACATGTACTTTGTGTTATATATAATATGTATATTTTAATAGTATTTTGGATGAACCATTTGAGAATAAAGCAAAACTTGACTCTTGATGCTTTACACAGAAATACTTTAATGTATGTCTCTTAAAATAAGGAGATTTCCTTACAAGACCACAATTTCAACTGTGATAGGGACAGAATAAATGGACAAAGTAGAAGATTAAATAATTAATCCCACTAGGGGATTATAAGTAAAGAAAAAATTATGGGAGGCCCCTGTAAGTTAATGATCACTCAAGAAAGCAGGTTTGCTTAGCCACAAAACAAAACAGGCTTGCTTAGCAAGAAAACCATGCAACCGAAGCGTGAGACATGCCCCAAAACAATAAAACAATGGTGGAATGAGCCCCGTACCCTGCCCAGTAAGCTCAGTAAGTTTATGATTCACATGACACACTCCTCTGTGCACACTAAAGACAAAAATATAAAGAAAAGGTGGCATTATACTGAAACCTGAGATGATTTACCAAATTTAGCATATGTTACCACTACTACTAATTTAGATAGTGCCATGATAGTCCTGGTTTGACCACGTAGGGACAAGAAAACTCCCCCCAACTGATGAGGAGGAGAAACTGATGATAGAAGTTTGATGCCTACTCAAGAATGTGGAAAAAGGTGGTCTTCTGCCCCTCCCCACTTTTCCTTTGATTATGAAACTGTAGCCCACTATGTTCTCGAGGCATGGCACCTTTTCACCTGCCCTCTTATAAGCCTCACAAGCATCCTACTCTAATAAATCACTTCTTATCTATCACTTTGTCTCTCACTGAATTCTTTCTGTGCTGAGACATAAAGAACCGGAGCTCCTCGGAGCCCAACGCGGCACATTCCTGCAGTTTCAATTTCAGATAATTTAATATTTATCCATTATTATCTAACATAAATTTCAATTTTGCCAGTTATCCCAAAGTCTTTTATAGATTTGTTTCTTCTGTGATCTGTGATTCATTCCAAGCCTGTGAAATCTGTTTCATTATTATCACTTTAGTCTCCTTTAACCAGGATAGTTCCTGAGTCAGTCTTTGTCTTTTATGACCCTGATTTTTTTAATGGTAGTTTTTTAAACTGTCTCTCAATTTGGCTTTGTCTAACTGTTTCCTTAGAATCAGGTTTAGGTTTTGCATTTTCGGCAACAATGCTACATAAGTGATATTATGTTGTTTTTAGATGAGCATATCTAAAGCCACAGGGTGACATTTTGACTCATAGTCAGTGATATTAACTTTGATCACTTGGTTAAATAGGGGCATAACAATTTTCTCCCCTGGAAAATTAATACTTCCCCCCTTTTTTAAATAACAACTTTATTGAGATATAATTCACCTACAAGTCACCCAGCCAATTCAGTGTATACAGTTTAATAGTTTTTAGTATATTCACAGAGTTGCACAGTCACCACCACAATCAATTTTAGAACATTTTCATATTCTAAAACACGTTAATTTTCATCCCAGAAAGAAACTCCACACCTCATTGGCAGTCATTTTTTATTCACCTCCCAAACTTCCTTTCCATTTACATGTGTTATACATATTTTAACTTTGATAAATGTTTTTCATTTTCATGAAAAAGTAGGTTTCCAAACACTATGTAGTCCAATTCATTACTATTTTCTTTTACTATATCTGGATTTGAGTCATAATTAGAAAGCCTTTCCTTACAAGGAAGAATTTATTAAATTTTCTACTTGTGCATGTATTATTTTTTATACTAGATTTATTATTCACTTGGAGTTTATTCTTCTGTATGTGAGAGAGAGAAATACTTTTATCTTTTTCTCAATGGCTATCAGATATTTTAGCACAATTTAATTTAAAAGTCTATCTTTGTTTCAAAAATTGGTGATGCCATTTTCATCATGAACTAAAATTTTCATATGTTCTTGAGTCTATTTCTAGATTAAAAAAAATTATATTTCACTAGTCTATCTACCTAGTCATGTGCTGGTAACATAATGCTTAATTAGAGGAATGATAGCATGTTTAAATCCCTGGTTGGTATAGTATACCTACATAGTTCTTTTTCAGGAATTCTTAGCTATTCTTGCATGTTAATTTTTCATATGAACGTCAATCTGTTTTCAGGGAAAAAAAGAGCTTGTTGGTGCTTCAATTTGACTTACATTACATTTATTAATTGATTTAGAATAAACTAATATCTTCACAATGTTGTTGTCCTGTCTTTTGTTTTTGGTTTTGTTTGTTTGTTTAACTGAAAGATAGGGATAGATTTACAGTGTGTGATTCAGGAATTTCACATAACCATAAGCCTTCCCAGGGGAATGGGTCACACGTGAAAATCAAGCTTCATGCATGTCACAAAGTTGAAAATGGGTTGTGAAACATTTTGCTAGTGCATATAACCAAGAGTATGTAAGAAAATCTGGAAAAGGATAATCTTAAAGAACGAAAATTTGGTCTGGACAATAAAGGCTATGAAAATAGTAAAGATGTAGAAGATTCTGAAAAAGGGAATCCAGAAAATCATATCTAGGATTGATGAGGATATAAAACAAAAGTTAAAAGTATTAATTATTTTCATCAGAGAATAAAGGGCTAAATTGACAAGATTAGTCTTCTGGCATATTAATATTTTATTTTGTGTAATGTGGTTAGCTTCTAATTTTTTTCAACTGATGATATATGCTTGTAATAAACTAGAAGAAAACTTTAGAAAAAGTTTCTTTAGAAAAAAGTTTCCGTCAGAAACTTTTAAACAGATGTTCAGTTCTTAGAAGAAGGTTGTAAGTATAACAAGCAAAATTCAGATTCTGGAGTTTTTAATTCTTCCTCTCAGAGTGGAAGCAAATCTTTCAATAGTGTCTCCTTAATATATGGTTGGCCAAAAAGTTCATTCATTTTTTTCCATCAGATTGCTCTAGTAGCACTTAGTTGTCTTTAACTTCATTCAAAACAATTTTGTTAGATTGTATAGTGACAGCTGTCATATCAGTGTGCATTTAAAAAAATCAAAATTGATGAATTTTTGTGTAACCATTTTAATATTGAAGATGGAAGATAGAAAGCAACATTTTTGGCATATTATGTTTTATTATTTCAAGAAAGGTAAAAATGTAACTGAAACACACAAAAAAGATTTTTTCAGTTCATGGAGAAGGTACTGTGACTGATCAAACATGTCAAAAGTGGTTTGCGAAGTTTTGTGCTGGAGATTTCTCGCTGGACAATGCTCCACAGTGAGGTAGACAAGTTGAAGTTGATAGTTATCAAATTCAGACATCAATCGAGAACAATCAACATTATACCACGCGGGAGATAACCCACATACTCAAAAGATCCGAGTCAAGCTTTGAAAATCATTTGCACCAGCTTGGTTATGTTAATTGCTTTGATATTTAGGTTCCATAAATTTAAGTGGAAAACACATTGACAGTATTTCCACATGTGATTCTCTACTGAAATGTAATATAAACGTTCCAGTTTTAAAACAAATTGTGATGAGTGATGTAGAGTGGATACTGTACACTAATGTGGAATGGAAGAGATCATGGGGGCAAGCGAAATGAACCACCACCAACCACACCAAAGGCCGGTCTTTATCCAAAGAAGGTGATGTTGTGTATATGGTGGGATTCGAAGGGAGTCCTCTATTATGAGCTCCTTCCGGAAAAAGAAAGGATTAATTCCAACAGGTACTGCTCCCAATTAGGCCAACTGAAAGCAGCCTTCAATGAAAAGCAACTGGCATTAGTCAACAGAAAACACATAATCTTCCATCAGGATAAGGCAAGACTTCATGTTTCTCTGACAACCAGGTAAAAACTGTTACAACTTGGCTGGGAAGTTCTGGTTCCACTGTATCCACCAGACATTGCACCTTCAGATTTTCCATTTATTTAGGTATTTACAAAATTATCTTAATGGAAAAAAAAATCAGTTCCCTGGAAGACTGTAAAAGGCACCTGGAACAGTCCTTTGCTCAAAAATGTAAAAAGTTTTGGAAAGATGGAATTGTGAAGTTGCCTGAAAATGGCAGAAGGTAGTGGAACAAAACAGTAAATATGTTGTTCAATAAAGTTCATGGTGAAAACGAAAAATGTATCTTTTATTTTTGCTTAAAAACCAAAGGAACTTTTTGGCCAACAAAAATTTCAATTTTTTGTTTCGCATTTGCTTTATCATTCTTTCCCCTTGGCAGTACCAAAAATTAAAAAAAAAAAAAATGAAGTGCAGTCAATTGCAAAGCACCATAACCAGGAACTATAATCATAATTGGCCAGAGAGTTTCCTTATTTACTTTATCTGAATCTCTTAGTATACAGGCTCAAACAGTTAGAGCACCCAAGAAAATTAAGGTTGATGATTTCTGGGAAAGATTTTTAAAATTTATTTTCTCATTCTGTTTTGTTGTTGTAGTTTGTTTGTTTGTTTGAGTGCTTTGCTTTTAAAGGACATACACGTTTGTGCAGAGCTCCAGATATTTGCAATTATGATAAGTGGAAGAGAAAGATTTAAAACTATTTTGGAGGGAAATAGAAAAGAATTTGGTTCACACCAAGGCCAATATATAACTGGGGATCAAATTTGTGGTAAAGATATCTAAGGATGATTTAGAAATACTGGGGGACCAAAAGATATGACTTTAATGATTTGTGTTTCATGGATGATAAATTATACTTGTGGGTGGAACTTTTGCCATCACTATGATTTTTTAAAGGAATAAATGTGAAAGAATTAACTTCTCCTAAAACAAATTACCAACTTAATGAGTACGAGATGATGACAGAAGGAAGGACATGTTAGAGTCACATATGCATTCACTAGCATGAATTATAGATGCCAATTTGTGAAACCTGGAGATTGAAACAATTTATCAGTAAGGAAACAGTGTGAAAGTATAAAAATGGTTGCCAAAATAATAATTGTGTCCAATTGTCCAAAAACATTGGTAATTGCCATGTGCAGACACTCATGCCATCTGTTGCATTTGGTTTGATTTTATCTCTGTCTTCCATGTAGGTGGCAAAGGACAGGGGCAATGCATTCTTTTGAAAATTGAGTTTTTGTGGCCTGGCTGATCTGTTGATTTCAGTTGCTTTAGAGATCAATTCAGCCGTAAACATCACTACTGATTTTGAAGAAAGCTGAAAGAAACTATAATAAATTGAAAAGGCTTTTTGTTAAAAAGACAACATGTGATTAAATTAATTAATTAAACATTATTTTGTAATACCTACTACGTGCCAGGCAATGGTCTATTTTCTGAGAGCAAACCACTAAAATAGATTAAAACTTAGGTCCTAGTGGAACTCTTATTCTGCTAGGTGAAAAAGGCTGTACACAAACATTAACTTGCAGCTATTGGACATTTAATGTATGGCTGGGTATTTTTCTAAGAAGTTTACATGCATAACCGTATCTAACACCCACAAAAGCCCTGGAATGGGAAATATAAATTAACTGAGGAAAAATGCAGGTGAATAATTTATACAGCTAGTAAGTAAGAACACTGGAAATTTGAAGCCAGGTGATATAGACTCTAGATATTGTAAGTAGTAAGAGTCATGAAGAAACAGAATCTAAATAAAAGGTGGTCACAGTGGGTGGTGGTGTATAATTTTAAAAATGGTGGTGAGGGAAAACCTTTCCTGTGAGGAAGATTTTGAGCAGAGAGGGAATTATGCTGATATCTAAGAGATAAGTGTCCTAAACAGAGGTAATAGCAAAGGCAAACGTACCTGAGGACAATGTATTTGAAAAGGAATGGGAAAACAAATATGTGTGGAGTACTGCAAGCTAGAGAAAGAGTGGTAAGAGATCAGGACAGAGGGATTTTGGTGGTGAAGGCAGTGAGGAGGAGGTGGTGGTGCACAGTTAATCATCTTCTATGTCATCCTTGCAGTCACTGTCAGTACTATGCTCAGATATGCTCAGATCCTTTTTTTTTTTAAACCATTCCTACATGTCTCTCCCAAGCTTTGATGTGCTGGCTTTTGAAACTCATCCCTCAATATCTCTTCTTTAGCTCCTGGGGTCCCTTTCTCCACACATAGAAAGCTACTAGTGCCCAGGAATTATGTCTTCTCAATGAAGTCAGTGACTGACGGGCACAGCATAATGAAAACTAGTTCCCATGCCTTAAACATAGACCAACTCTGAAGAGCAATTTCCACTCTAGAGTTTCCTTGCAGAAAAAAGTTAAAGCTGCCCTCCCACAGGGCTTTGCTTGAAATTGCCACCTTGCTTGGTTTCTTCCCCTACTTCCTTTATTCCAGTACCGTTTTTTCCCCCAGAGCATTTTCTTAATAAATATTTTGCACATGAATCATTTCAGGGTGTGTTTTTGAGGAACCCAATCTGAGACAAATAGATAGATCTCAGTAACCTGAACAGGTTAATCAGAAGATTCTAAGGATATAAACCTGGAGTTGGATTCCTCAATGACCAGATGGTATTAAGGATCCCATTACTCGTGGTAAGTGAAGTGTATATGCACTATGCCATGCTGGAGCACTGAGATTATTAAGATTTTCATTCATTGTGAACTGGGATGGATCCAAGTGGAAGGAGATACACAGGTATATTCAATATTGCCTGCACTGGAAAGAGATGGATGTTGTAATTTAAAGTATTGTCAGAATTATACGTTGTAACTGAGTATAACTGATGCATGGAAAAGAAAAATGAAAGCTCCATGTCATCCAAATACCAACTCAAGACATGACTCCATGGTGGTATTCAAAGAGAAACTCAGGACTTCCCTGGTGGTGCAGTGGTTAAGAATCCACCTGCCAATGCAGGGGACATGGGTTTGATCCCTGGTCTGGGAAGATCCCACATGCTGTAGAGCAACTAAGCCCATGCACCACAACTACAGAGCCTGTGCTCTAGAGCCTGTGAGCCACAACTACTGAGCTCTCATACCACAAGTACTGAAGCCCACCTGCCTAGAGCCTGTGCTCTGCAACGAGAGAAGCCACCGTAATTAGAAGCACGTGCACTGCAACGAAGAGCAGCCCCAGCTCACTACAACTAGAGAAAGCCTGCTCACAGCAATGAAGACCCAATGCAGCCAAAAATAAATAAATAAAATATAATTAAACAAAAAACAAAGAGAAATTCATTTCTTACAGCTGAAGAACTGACTATGCTGAAGACCAGGCCCAGAATCTGATAAGAGGACCAGCACTTCAGAGAAAGCTGGATTTGTTGTCTCAGCAAGTCTCCAACAGTAAAGTTGGACTCTGATAAGGAAGGATATCTCCATGGACACTTGTGGTATGCTGAAAAATGGTCCCACAGAAGATGTCCACACCCTTATCCTTAGAATCTTTGACTGTTACATCACATGGTGAAAACAGCAGGTGGTGGGGGAGCAGTCTTTGTAGATGTGATTAATTTCAAGATTGATGATAACAAGATTATCCTGGATTATCTGGTTGGGTCCTAAATGCAATTACTTATACCCCTATAAGATGGAGTGAGATTTATTTTTTATGCATAGAGAAGTCAATGTGAAGATGGAGCAGAAAGAGATTTGAAGATGATTGTCTTGAAGAATGGGCATATTAATAATTTATGAGTCTTTTATGATAATTATCTGTTTCTCATTACTTAGTTCTGTCCATTTTTGCTTTATAATTTTGGAAATTGTTATCAGAGATTGCAGTCATAAGATTCTGATATATTCCTTTTGGATTATTGTTATTATCATTAGGATATGTCTCATCTCTATCTCTAACAGTATTTCTAATTTTCACATCTTTTTCTGATGTCAGAATGTACATATTTTTACACAAATTTTGTACATGATTTTAGTATTGTTATCCCAACTTTTGGTTTGTGTTTACATAGTATATAATTTTCATCCTTCTTCTTTCAAACATTATACTTTCTTATATTCAATATTTGTCTCTTTTATGAAGCATGACATTTTTAAGTGCATTCTGAAAGCTTAATCTTTTACTTGTAGTGTTTAGTCCATTTATAATTGGTATAATTAAATAGGTATCAGTAGGTACATCTATCATCATATTATTCTTTTTGTATTGGTCTATCTGTATTCTGTTCCATTTTCTATCAGTGCTGCTTTCTTTTGGGTGAATAAACTTATGTCATTCATTTCCACCCTACAAGTAACTTGTTAGAAATACATATTTTAACTATTCTTCAGTTGTTACATAGAGATTATAATATGCATCTCACTACTGTCTAATGTGCTTTTGTAGTTTACTACTTCCTGATACTGTTGCAATATACTTTTGTGTGTGTGTGTGTGTGTGTGTGTGTGTGTGTTACGTGGGTCTCTCACTGTTGTGGCCTCTCCCGTTGTGGAGCACAGGCTCCAAATGTGCAGGCTCAGTGACCATGGCTCACGGGCCTAGCTGCTCCATGGCATGTGGGACCTTCCCGGACTGGGGCACGAACCTGTGTCCCCTGCATTGGCAGGCGGACTCTCAACCACTGCGCCACCAGGGAAGCCCTACAATATACATTTTAATCTGCATTTACTACCACTCACCTTTTTTGGTTATTGTCCTCCATTTTAATCCTACACACAATTTAACGTCAACTAGATTTTACTCTTTTCTACTTGTGTTTCCATGTTTTGTTTTGGGTAACTTTCTTCCTGCCTGAAAAGAAGATGTGGTACACATATACAATGGAATATTACTCAGCCATTAGAAGGAATGAAATGGGGTCATTTGTAGTGACATGGGTGGGATGGACCTAGAGACTGTCATACAGAGTGAAGTAAGTCAGAAAGAGAAAAACAAATATTGCATATTGATGCATATATGTGGAATCTAGAAAAAATGGTACAGATGAACCTCTTTGCAAGGCAGAAATAGAGACACAGATGTAGAGAACAAATTTAAGGACACCAAGAGGGGAAAGGGGGTGGGATGAATTGGGAGATGGGGATTGACATATGTACACTAATATGTATAAAATAGATAACTAATGAGAACCTACTATATAGCACAGGGAACGCCACTTCACTGTACAGTAGAAAATAACACAACATTGTAAAACAACTATACCCCCAAAAAAGTTAAGATAAAATAAAATAAGAAAAATAAATAAATCCTTTGATTGTTGTTTTTTTGGTGGAAGTCTTCTAGGGACAAATTCCTTCAGCTTTGTCTAAAAAAAATTTTTATTTCACAATATTTTTAGGAAAAATTTCCACAGTGCTCAATATTCTTCTTTACTAGTTGTTTAGTTTTGTTCTTCCAGCTTTATAGAGATACCAATCCTTTCCCTTCTCACTTTGAGAGTTTCTATTAAGTCTTATGTCACTCTCACTCTTGCCCTTAAAATGTAATGTGTCTTTTTCCCTCAGGCTGCTATTAGACTTATTCCTTTGTTTTTGCTTTTCAGCAGTTTTCCCATGATGTGCCTTTGTGTAAGTTTTTTTTTTGTATTTGTTTTGTAAGCAATTTGATGGACTTCTGGAAACTATTTTAATATCTTCTATCAGTTTAAAAATTGTGTTATATCTCTTCAAATATTACTTTTGATCCATTATCTTTCTTTATATTTTCCTTCTGGGATTCCAATTGTACATAATTAGTGGAAGCAAGTTGTACTTGTCATTTTTTTCTCAATTTTTAAAATTATGGTAAAATATACATAAACATATAATTTTAATCACCTTTAAGTGCTCAGTCTGTAGTATTAAATATATTCATAATATTGTGATACCATTACCATCAGCCATCTCTAAAACATTTCTCATCTTATAAAACTGAAATTCTATATCCATTAAATAATAACTCTCCATTTCCTTCTGATCTCAGCCCCTGGGAACCACTATTATACTTTCTGTCTCTATGTTTTTTCCTAAATATTTTTGATGCTATTATAAACAGAATCATTTATATAATTTCCTTTTTGTATTGTCCATCATTAGTGTATAGAAATGCAACATTTTTGCACCTTTATTGAGATAATAATTGACATATACATTTTGTAAGTTTAAGGAGTTCAATGTGATTTGACCTATGTATACATTGTGAAATAATAAAATTAGTTACATCCATCACCCCACATAGCTACCACTGTGTGTGTGTGTGTGTCTGTGGTGCAAACTTTAAAGATCTATTATCTTAGGAACTTTCAATTATACAATACAGTATTGTTAACTATAGTCACCCTGCTGTGCATTAGTTCTCCAGAACTTATTCTTCTTATAATTGAAATTTTGTACATTTTAAACATCTCCACCCATTTCCCCTATACCCAAGCCACTGGCAAACACTAGTCTACTCTCTGTTTCTATGAGTTCAGTTTTATTAATATACCAAATATAAGTGAGATCATACAGAATTTGTCTTTCTCTGTTATTTATTTCACTTACATAATGAGCTCAAGTTCCATAGTTCCATCCGTTTGCTGCAAAGGGCAGAATTACCTCCTTCATAGTAGAATATTATCTTTATACATCCATCTGTCAATGGATGTTGATTGTTTCCATATCTTGGCTATTATAAATAATGTTGCAATGAACATGAGAGTACAGATATCTCCTTGAAACAATTATTTTATTTCCTTCAATTTATAACCAGAAATGGGATTGCCAGATCATATGGTAGTTCTACTTTTAATTTTTTGAGGAATTTTCATATTATTTTCCATAGTGACTGTACAAATTTACATTTCTACCAACAGTACACAAGGGTTCCCTTTTTTCCACATCCTCATCAGCACTTGTAATTTCTAGTCATTTTGACAATAGCCATTCTAACAGATTTGAGGCCATATCTATAGTAGTCCTTTTTTTTATTTTGAGTTCCTCAATTATGTCTTTCTTATTAAATTGGGGTATAGCTGCTTTACAATGTTGTGTTAATTTCTGCCCTACAATGAAGTGAATCAGCTATTTACAAATGAAGCAACTGACAAAGGATTAAACTTCTAAATATACAAACAGCTCATGCAGCTCAGTATCTACTGTAATCTTGATTTGCATTTCCCTGATGATTAGTGAGGTTGGTTGTTTGTATATTTTCTCAGGATAAATGTCTATTCAGGTCCTTTGCCCATTTTATAATTGGGTTATTTGTTTTGTGATATTGTATGGGTTCCTTATACATTTTGGATCATAACTCCTTATCAGCTATATGATTTGCAAATATCTTCTCTCATTCTGTAGGCTACCTTCCCATTTTGTTGATTATTTTCTTTTGCTCTGCAGAAGCTTTTAGTTTGATGTAGTAGTCCCACTTAATAATTTTTGTTTGTGTTGCTTGTGCTTTTGGTATCATTTCAAATTCTCCTTGCCAAGACCAATGTCAAAGAGCAAAAGTTGTCCCTATATTTTTGTCTAGGAGTTTTACAGTTTTAGGTATTATTTTTGTCTTTAATCCATTTCAAGTTAATTGTTTTGAATGGTGTAGTGTTTGGAGTTCACCTTCTTTCTTTTGCATGTGCATATCCATTTTTCCAGTCCCATTTATTGAAGAGACTATCTTTCCCATCGGGTACTGTTGGCTATCTTGTTATATATTATTTGACTGTATCTGCATGGATTCATTTCTGGGATCTCAATTCTATTCTTTTTGGCTATGTGTCTATTTTTATGCCAGTACCATACAGTTTTGATTACTGTAGCTGTGTAATATATTTTGAAGTGAAGAAGTGTGATGTCTCTAGCTTTGTTCTTCTTTCTCAGGATTACTTCTGCTATTTGGGTTCTTTTGTGTTTCCATAAGAATTTAGAGATTGTTTTGTCTATTTCTGTAAAAAAAAAGCAAAAAAAAAAAAAGGCCTAGTGTATAGATCTTTCACCTCCTTGGTTAAATTTATTCCTAAATATTTTATGTTTTTTTGTATCTACTGGGAGTTGGATTGTTTTCTTTATTTCTTTTTCAGATAGTTTGTTGTTACCATATAGTGTTAGCATTTGTTGTTGATTTTGTATTCTACAAATTTACTGAATTTTATCTTCCTAACAGACTTAACAGTTCATTTTGACAGAGAAAGACCTTCATCAGTCAGCTCAGTCTGGGGTACTGGGCTGGACAGCTTGTAGAATATCCCCAATATTTGAGCTCCACAAAGTTCCTAGTGAGCTATCTGAAGTGAGACGCTAGTGAACCTCCTAGTGAGAGCCTGAAGGGCTGGGGAAGCTGGATATCCACCTTGATTTCTATTTTTCCCACTGAATTAGCCATAAAACAAGAGGGTTCTCTCAATTTGGTCCTGGGCTGGCCAGAGGGAGGGGCAGTGTTGTAATAGTGGAACTGCTTCTCTTACCCTATGAATGCAGTCCTTCTCAGTCTCTGTTGTCCCAGATCCTGGGATTATCACAGTGGTGTCTTGTCTATGCATAGTTGCTAGATGATCTTATGAAGGAAACTGAAGTCAGGAAATAACTGTACTGCCATCTTGATGACATCACTCTCCACAATGAATCTAATTTTTATGTGTTGACTTAAATCCTGCTAAATTGCTGAATTCCTTTATTAGTCTTAACAATTTCTTTGTGGAATTTTTTTTCTACAAATAAGATATCATCTGCAAAGAGATAATATTATTTTTTCCCTCCCAATTTGTAGCAGAAGCAGACATCCTTGCCTTTTTCCTGATCTTAGAGGAAAAGATTTTAGTCTTTCACCATTGAGTATGATGTTAGCTGTGGGTTTTTCATGTATGGCTTTTATTATGTTGACATAGTTTTCTTTTATTTTTAGTTCATTGAGTGTTTTCATCATGAAAGTGTGTTGAATTTTGCCAAATGATTTTTGTGCATCAATTGAGTTGATCATATGTCTGTTTTCTTCATTTCGCAATGTGGTGTATTATGTTGATTGATTTTGGTATGTTGAACCATCTTTGCATTTCAGGAATATATCCCACTTGGTCATAGTTTAAAATCGCTTTAATATCCACTGAATTCAGTTTGGTAGAATTTTGTTGAGGACTCTTGCATCAATGTTTACCAAGGATATTGGTCTGTAGTTTTTGTTTTGTTTTATTTTGTTTTTTTCCTTCTAGTGTCTTTGGCTGGCTTTAGTATCAAGAAAATGTCTTCAAAGAATGAGTTAGGAAGTGTTCTCTTTAATTTTTTGGAAAAAAAATAGTTTAAGAAGGATTATGTTATTTCTTCTTTAAATGTTTGTTAGAATTCATAACTAAAGCCATCAGGCTCATGTGTTTTTCTTTTGGGAGAGTGTTTTATTACTGTGTAGTGTGAGTCCTGACAGTTTTTAATTTTTTTTTTCCTATTTTGTAAAGCATGCCTCATTTTAGAGGCATTTTTTTTCCTTTTTTTTTCCTATTTTTTTCCTATTTTGTAAAGCATGCCTCATTTTAGAGGCATTCGCTTCAAAGATGGCTACCTCAGATAAACACATTGCCAGTCACAGGACTAGATAAAGAGCCAGGCCACTTCCTCTCACTAAGGCTCCTTTGTTTTAGCGATCTTGGTTCATTTCAACATCTAAACATTTGGGCTGCTTGTTTCTTTTATGTTTTTGTTTTGTTTTGTTTTTTCCTCTTTTCATGCTTTCAATTCCCACTCTTAAGTGGTAAATTCCCCAATAATTAGTGAGCACCTGAATCCCTAGGCTCCACCCTTGACCCTAACAAATGTAGAACCCCCAGCCTATGTTTTTTTCTCTCTCTCTACTTACAACCTCACTGTGTGACCCAGATGTACTGTGTAATTTCTAGGTCTTATAAGTAATAACTCTCTATTTTTTCAAAGATTCCAGATGGTTATTGCTATAGGTCATTTTCCAATCATCATAAGAACCACAAGGGTCAACAACAACACTGTTTATTAATAGGATGAGACTTGCACAAAACATAATTCTTCAATGTCCTTACTAGTTATAGATAAACAGATTTTTTATTTCTTCTTGATTTAATCTTAGTCTGTTTTGTGTTTCTATGAATTTGGTCATTTCATCTTTCTTATGCAATTTGTTGGCATACAATCATTCATAGTCCTCTCTTATAATCCTTTTTATTTCTGTAGAATCAGTAGTAATGTCCCCACTTTTATTTATAATTTTAGTAATTTGAGTGTTCTCTCTTCTTTCTTAATCCATCTGGTTAAAGGTTTATCAATTATTTTGACCTTTTCAAAAAATCAACTTTAGGTTTCATTAATTTTCTCTGTATTTTTTCTATTTCTATTTCATTTATCTCTGCTCTAATCTGTATTATTTCTTTCCACTAAAATTTTTTGTTTAGTTTTTTTTTTTTTTCTAGTTACTTACATTTTAAAATTAGGCTGTTTCAGATCCTTCTTATTTTTTAACTTAAGCCTTTATAGCTATAAATTTCCTCATTAGCACTGCTTTTTCTGTATTCCATAAGTTTTGGTATGCTGTTTTCATTTTCATGCATCTCTAAGTATTTTCTAATTTCCCTTGTGATTTCTTCCTTGATCCATTTATTGTTTAAGAGTGTATTTTTTATTTTCACAAATTTGTGACTTTTTGGTTCTGATATTGATTTCTAACTTCACATAGTGATTGGAGAAGATACTTTATAAGATATAATGTCTTTAATTTTATTGAAAACTAAATTGTACCTTAACATATGGTTGATCCTGGAAAATGTACAATATCCACTTGAGAAAAATGTGTATATTCTATAGTTGTTGCATAGAGGGTTCTGTACATGTTTGTTAAATATGGTTGGTTTATTATATTAAGTTTTCTATTTCCTTACTTATCTTCTGTCTGGTTGTTCTACTCATTATTTAGAGCTGGGTATTGAAGTCTTTAACTATTTTTGTAGAACTATCTATTTCTCCCTTCAATTCTGTCAATTTTTGATTCATATAATTTAATGATCTGTTATTAGGTGTGTAAATGCTTTGATTGTAATATCTTCTTGCTATATTGAAACTTTTATTAATATATTATGTATTTCTTTGTCTTTTATAACTTTTTTTTATTTATAGACTCTTGTCTAACATTGGTATTACAATGCTTGCTCTCTTTTGTTATTATTTCCATGAAATATCTTTTTCCATCCTTGTTTGTGAAGAGTCACTTCTCTGTTGTTTTCAGGAGTCTCCTTTTGTATCTGTCTTTTGAAAGTTTTATTATACTCTGTTTTAGTGTCGGTCTCCTTGAGTTCATGATACTTGGAATTTATTGAGCTTTGCAGATATTTAATTCACATCTTTCATTAAATTTGGAAAGTTTTCACCCATTATTTCATTAAATATTTATGTGCCCCTTTCTCTCTCTCTTCTGGGACTCCTGCAATGCATCTGTTGATATTTTTGATGTTTTCTCACAGGACCCTTAATCTCTAGTCACTTTTCTTTAATCTCTTTTCTTTCTGTTCCTCAGATTTGATCATTTTTAGCCTTGTATTCTAGTTCACTAATTCTTCTTCCTGCTCAAATCTGCTTTTGTACACTTCCAGTGAATTTTTCATTTCATTTGTTATACTTTTGAGTCCCAGAATTTCTTTTTGGTTTCCTTTTAGGTTTTCTATTTATTTATTAATATTTTTATTTTGTTCATACATTGTTTTCATGACTTTCTCCACACCTTTCTCTAAATCTTTAAGCATCTGTAAGACAGTCATTTTAAAGTTTTTGTGAGGTAGCTCCATTATCAAGTCTTTTTAAGGGAATATTTCTATTGATTTATTTTCCTTTCAATTGGCCATACTTTCCTGTCTCCTTGTCTGCTTTGGGGCTTTGCTGTTCTTGTTGTTGTTGTTAAAAATTGGATATTTGAATCTAATAATGTGGTAACTCTGGAAATCAGATTCTCTTCCTTCCAGGGTGTTTTGTTTGTTTCCTTTGTATTGTTTTTGCCTTTTTGACTGTTGCAGTCTATCTCTGGGCGAAGGATAAGTCTAAGATGTAAAATTAAGGTCTTAACAGGTATTTTTTGAGCTTTTCCTTTCTTTGGGCAAGCATGGTAACTTTCTAATTTCCCATATATATGTAGTTGATTTTGAATGTCTTAGTCTTTAATGTCTGACTCCCAAAAGGGAAAACCGAAGGGGAAGGAAATAAGGATATCAGAGTTGTAAAGCTTCTAGAAGTTACTTCAGCTGAAGAGGTGGGATATTGTGACAATGGGAGAAAGTGTAACAATGATTGCTGCCAGCCTCTTTGTACCTCTGAGAATCAGAAGCAGCAATTAGTGAGCAAGATGCAGCTGTCTGATATTTGGAGAACAGGGTCACTTTTGTCCACACTGTCCCTCACAAGCTGTGTGCAAGCTGCTCCAGAATACATGTACACACTGCCATAGGACTGGGAGTGGGAGATGGGTAGTTGTTTCTATGCCAAAAGTTTAAATTGACCAAGGTTAAGCACAATTTACTGTCACGTCTTCCCCCTTTGAAGTTGCAAGCCTTCCACAGTTTCTAGAGTTACAAAATTGTTATATCAGACAGATTCTGCTGGTTCAATTGTAAGTGAGGAGTCAGATCTCCATGCTTTATACTTTGTATCTTCTCAGAATCCTCTTTATTTGTCTTTTACACTCTGTTCTGTATTACTCATCCCTTTTCAGCCTGTTATTATTTGGAAATGTACTGTATTTACAGATCTTCTACAGTACTTAATATATGTTTGCATATTCAGAAGAAAGTAATCATGTATACTGACATTATCAATAGTAATGACTTCAACAATTATTACCTAAGGAAAAGAGAGCTTAAAAGAGTAATAGGGTGTTATTTATACGTGATTAGGTTTCTAAATCGCTTCATTTTGGGCTTAAATTTCTGCCAGTTTTGAGTGATAATTATGATTATAATAGGCCATATTGACTCAGAGTCTTTATAGGTTGCTTATGTACTGCCAAAAATAAATGCTCTTGATAATATAAAAATATAATATGACCTTCATACCATAAAAGAAAAATGATATTGAAAATATGTTCTTTGCTAGGAAATGTATTTTGCGCTTAAAATATTTAATTATCAGCAACTTGAATGTTGTCTATTGCTAACATTTTATTTCACAGATTCAGGTTTTTATTTCCTTATGTGTATAATTTATATCATTTTTAAAATTTATCAATAGTGTGTTTAATACTTAGGAAAAATCATTACCAGTTTATGTAATTCTAATTAATCTCCCAATTGAGACAAATGGAATAATAATGGGTATTTGAAGGTAAATACAAAGAGAAGGACATTTAGAAGGAAAAATGCAGCTGTGTAGGCTTGATTGACCCAAGATGTGGTCCATTTTTTTTCTAGGAGTAACAGCATGTATCATTCATCAGTTCTCCCTGCTTTAGTTACAATCCAGCATCATAAGCTAATTAGATGGTTAATTTCAATTGGCAGGACTGTGACAAGGCATACCCTTTATTCATATTTGTTTAATGGAAGATAGCTTTAATGATTTCCTGGAATATTAGGCTGCATGAGAATGTCACCAGTCTGTCATCTCTATACATCTCTGAGCATCTCAAGGTCTTTTATAATTAAAATCATATGACTTTGTAAATTGTGTAAGTTACTTTAGTTATGTCAAAGCTCATTGAATAATGAGCATTTCCTCCTTGCTAAATTTGCAAGGTGCTTTTGACCAATTAAGTCCTAACCCCACCACTTCATATTTATGCTCATGCACAGAACATTGCTCATATTCTCTACAAGTGTGCTATTTTTCTCCTAGCAATAATTCTTCCCTACTCTCTCACTATAGAAATTGAAATGCACATGCTCTTTGGTTTAAACAGTCTTTTAATCTCCACCAAGCATTCTTTGTTAGTTTTGTTTTTCTCCGTCTCCCCATGTAAGCAAAGTAATTTTGTTGCTTGTGAGAAAGCAATGATTATTTTATCTCAGACATAAACACATTGCTCAGCAGTAGGCCCATGACTTCTATATAGTGCAAGTGGAATATGCAATATTCTTGCTAAAATACATTTATTCATGATACAGCTCAGACTAAGAGAAACAGACAAAATTAAATATTTGAATATAATAGCATTGTCCCTCAACACAAAAGACTAAGGAGGAGAGATTTTTGGTTATGAATGCCACAATATTATCCCAACATATGGTGATAAATTGTTGTGTAGTATTGTAAAGGTTTTGTCAGTAGTCACACTGTTACCTAGGATAATTTCCTTGAATTCAAACTCTCTATTATATGAAGAAATAAAAATGATTAATGATTTTGTATTCAGTCAGCTCTATTTAAGTGGCCCAAACAAACCCCAACACTTCCTCTTTTTAGTGGTTTCCTCTCCAGGAATGGCACAATAGAAGGAGAGAAGAATCACAGACTTTGCATGCTGCCAGTCCAAGGAACAGGGGATAAATGGATATAGCAATTAACAATGAATAACTCTCCTCACAGAATCATTCCCAGAGAAATGATCACACTTTAATCTGGCAGACACCCCTAACCCCTTAGACACAAACACACACACAAAACACACACACATCATCCCTTCTGGTTTGCTTGGTAAAGCAAGTAACAGAGATACAGGCAAAGATGGCAGGGTAGAAAGACCCTGAGCTCACCTCCTCTCATGGGCACACCAAAATTACAACTATTTACAGAACAACTATCAATGAAAAAGACCAGAACATACCCCCTAAAAAAATCTTTTACAACTAAAGATACAAAGAAGTAACCAGAATATGATGGGTAGGAAGGACAGAGTCACAATATAGTCAGGTCCCATATCCCTGGGAAGATGATCCATAAATAGGAAAATGATTACAATTGCAGAGGTTCACTCAAAGTAATGAGGGGACTGAGCCCCTTAAAAGGCTCCCCAGCTAAGGGGTCCCACACCTGGAAGATGAGTTCTCAGAGCATTTGGGTTTTTTTGTGTGTGTGAATTTTATTTTCTTTATTTTTTTATACAGCAGGTTCTTATTAGTCATCAATTTTATACATATCAATGTATACATTTTAATCCCAATCGCCCAATTCATCACACCACCATCCCCAAAACCCCACAGCTTTCGCCCCTTGGTGTCCATACCTTTTTTCTCTACATCTATTTCTCAACTTCTGCCCTGCAAACCGGTTCATCTGTACCATTTTTCTAGGTTCCACATACATCTGTTAATATACAATATTTGTTTTTCTCTTTCTGACTTACTTCACTCTGTATGACACTCTCTAGATCCATCCACGTCTCAACAAATTACACAATTTCGTTCATTTTTATGGCTGAGTAATATTCCATTGTATATATGTGCCACATCTTCTTTATCCATTCATCTGTCAATGGGTATTTAGGTTGCTTCCATGACCTGGCTATTGTAAATAGTGCTGCAATGAACATTGGGATGCATGTGTCTTTTTGAATTATGGTTTTCTCTGAGTATATGCCCAGGAGTGGGATTGCTGGATCATATGGTAATTCTATTTTTAGCTTTCTAAGGAACCTCCATACTGTTCTCCATAGTGGCTGTATCAATTTACATTCCCACCGACAGTGCAAGAGGATTCCCTTTTCTCCACACCCTCTCCAGCATTTGTTGTTTGTAGATTTTCTGATGATACCCTTTCTAACTGGTGTGAGATGATACCTCATTGTGGTTTTGATTTGTATTTCTCTAATAATTAGTGATGTTGAGCAGCTTTTCATGTGCTTCTTGGCCATCTGTATGTCTTCTTTGGAGAAATGTCCATTTAGGTCTTCTCTCCAGTTTTGAATTGGGTTGTTTGTTTTTTTTTTTTTAATATTGGGCTGCATGAGCTGTTTATATTTTTTGGAGATTAATGTTTTGGCTGTTGATTTGTTTGCAAATATTTTCTCTCATTCTAAGTGTTGTCTTTTCATCTTGTTTCTGGTTTCCTTTGCTGTGCAAAAGATTTTAAGTTTCATTAGGTCCCATATGTTTATTTTTGTTTTTATTTCCATTACTCCAGCAGATGGATCAAGAAAGGTCTTGCTGTGATTTATGTCAAAGAGTGTTCTTCCTATGTTTTCCTCTAAGAGTTTTATAGTGTCTGGTATTACATTTAGGTCTCTAATCCATTTTGAGTTTATTTTTGTGTATGGTGTTAGGGAGTGTTCTAATTTCATTCTTTTACATGTAGCAGTCCAGTTCTCCCAGCACCACTTATTGAAGAGACTGTATTTTCTCCATTGCTTATCCTTGCCTCCTTTTTCATAGATAAGTTAACCATACGTGTGTGGGTTTATCTCTAGGCTTTCTTTGCTGTTGCATCATCTATATTTCTGTGTTTGGGTCAGTACCATATAGTCTTAATTGCTGTATCTTTGTAGTATAGTCTGAAGTCCAGGAGCCTGATTCCTCCAGCTCCATTTTTTTCCCCTCAAGACCGCTTTGGCTATTTGGGGTCTCTTGTGTCTCCATACAAATTTTAAGTTATTTTGTTCTAGTTATGTAAAAAATGCCATTGGTATTTTGATAGGGATTGCATTGAATCTGTAGATTGTTTTGGATAGTATAGTCATTTTCACAATGTTGATTCTTCCAATCCAAGAACATGATATATCGCTCCGTCTGTTTGTTTCACCTTTATTTCCTTTCACCAATGTCTTATAGTTTTCTGCATACTGGTCTTCTGTCTACCTAGGTAGATTTATTCCTAGGTATTTTATTATTTTTGTTGAAATGGTAAATGGGAGTGTTTCCTTAATTTCTCTTTCATATTTTTCATCATTAGTGTATAGGAATGCAAGAGATTTCTGTGCATTAATTTTGTATCCTGCAACTTTACCAAATTCATTGATTAGCTCTAGCAGTTTTCTGGTAACATCTTTAGCATTCTCTATGTATAGCATCATGTCATCTGCAAATAGTGACAGTTTTACTTCTTCTTTTCCAATTTGTATTCCTTTTACTTCTTTTTCTTCTCTGATTGCCATGGCTAGGACTTCCAAAACTATGTTGAATAATAGTGGTGAGAGTGGACATCCTTGTCTTGCTCCTGATCTTAGAGGAAATTCTTTCAGTTTTTCACCATTGAGAATGATGTTTGCTCTAGGTTTGTTATATATGGCCTTTATTATGTTGAGGTAGGTTCCCTCTAAGTCCACTTTCTGGAGAGTTTTTATCATAAATGGGTGTTGAATTTTGTCAAAAGCTTTTTCTGCATCTATTAAGATGATCATATAGTTTTTATTCTTCAATTTGTTAATATGGTGTATCACATTGACTGCTTAGCGTATATCTAAATATCCTTGCATCCCTGGGATAAATCCCACTTGATCATGTTGTATGATCTTTTTAATGTGTTGTTGGATTATATTTGCTAGTATTTTGCTGAGGATTTTTACATCTATATTCATCAGTGATATTGGTCTGTAATTTTCTTTTACTGTAGTATCTTTGTCTGGTTTTGGCATCAAGGTGATGGTGGCCTCATAGAATGAGTTTGGGAGTATTCCTTCCTCTGTAAATTTTTGGAAGAGTTTGAGAAGGATGGGTGTTAGTTCTCTAAACGTTTGATAGAAGTCACCTGTGAAGCCATCTGGTCCTGGACTTTTGTTTGTTGGAAGATTTTTAATCACAGTTTTAATTTCATTACTTGTGATTGGTCTGTTCATATTTTCTGTTTCTTCCTGGTTCCATCTTGGAAGGTTATACCTTTGTAAGAATTTGTCCATTTCTTCCAGGCTGTCCATTTTATTGCCATAGAGTTGCTTGTAGTAGTCTCTTAGGATGTTTTGTATTTCTCTGGTATCTGTTGTAACTTCTCCTTTTGCATTTCTAAGTTTATTGATTTGAGTCCTCTCCCTCTTTTTCTTGATGAATCTGGCTAATGGTTTATCAATTTTGTTTATCTTCTCAAAGAACCAGCGTTTAGTATCATTGATCTTTGCTATTGTTTCCTTTGTTTCTATTTCATTTATGTCTGCTCTGATCTTTATGATTTCTTTCCTTCTGCTAACTTTGAGTTTTGTTTGTTCTTCTTTCTCTAGTTCCTTTAAGTGTAAGGATAGATTGTTTATTTGAGATTTTTCTTCTTTCTTGAGGTAGGCTTGTTTAGCTATAAACTTCCCTCTTACAACTGCTTTTGCTGCATCCCATAGGTTTTGGATCATCATGTTTTCATTGTCATTTGTCTCTAGGTATTTTTTGATTTCCTCTTTGATTTATTCAGTGATCTCTTGGTTATTTAGTAACGTATTGTTTAGCCTCCAGGTGTTTGTGTTTTTTACGTTTCTTTCCCTGTAATTCATTTCTAATCTCATAGCACTGTGGTTAGAAAAGATGCTTGATATGATTTCAATTTTCTTAAATTTACTGAGGCTTGATTTGTGACCCAAGATGTGGTCTATTTTGGAGAATATTCCATGAGCACTTGAGAAGAAAGTGTAACCTGCTGTTT
Organism: Orcinus orca; assembly: GCF_937001465.1. Taxonomy (NCBI): domain Eukaryota; kingdom Metazoa; phylum Chordata; class Mammalia; order Artiodactyla; family Delphinidae; genus Orcinus; species Orcinus orca. The sequence goes on along the minus strand of NC_064566.1, from coordinate 81,354,746 downwards.
TTGGATGGAATGTCCTATAAATATCAATTAAATATATCTAGTCTATTCTGTCATTTAAAGCTTGTGTTTCCTTATTTATTTTCATTTTGGATGATCTGTCCATTGGTGTAAGTGAGGGGTTAAGCTTCCTCACTATTATTGTGCTACCTTCAATTTCCTCTTTTATAGCTTTTAGCAGTTGCCTTATGTATTGAGGTGCTCCTATGTTTGGAGCATATATATTTATAATTGTTATATCTTCTTCTTGGATTGATCCCTTGATCATTGTATAGTGTCGTTCCTTGTCTCTTGTAACATTCTTTATTTTAAAGTCTGTTTTATCTGACATGAGTATTGCTACTCCAGCTTTCTTTTGATTTCCATTTGCATGGAATATCTTTTTCCATCCCCTCACTTTCAGTCCATACGTGTCCCTAGGTCTGAAGTGGGTATCTTGTAGATAGCATATATATGGGTCTTGTTTTTGTATCCATTCAGCAAGCCTGTGTCTTTTGGTTGGAACATTTAATCCATTCATGTTTAAGGTAATTATCAATAGGTATGTTCCTATGATCATTTTCTTAATTGTTTTGTATTTGTAGGTTCTTTTCTTCTCTTGTGTTTCCCACTTCAAGAAGTTACTTTAGCGTTTGTTGTAGAGCTGGTTTGGTGTTGCTGAATTCTCTTAGCTTTTGCTTGTCTGAAAAGCTTTTGATTTCTCCATCGAATCTGAATGAGATCCTTGCTGGGTAGAGTAATCTTGGTTGTATGTTCTTCCTTTTCATCACTTTAAGTATATCGTGCCACTCTCTTCTGGCTTGTAGAGTTTCTGCTGAGAAATCCACTGTTAACCTTATGGGAGTTCCCTTATATCTTATTTGTTGTTTTTCCCTTGCTGCTTTCAATAATTTTTCTTTGTCTTTAATTTTTGCCAATTTGATTACTATGTGTCTCAGCATGTTTCTCCTTGGGTTTATGCTGTAAGGTTCTCTCTGTGCTTCCTGGACTTGGGTGGCTATTTCCTTTCCCATGTTAGGGAAGTTTATGACTATAATCTCTTTAAATATTTTCTTGGATCCTTTCTCTCTCCTCCTTCTGAGACCCTTATAATGCAAATGTTGTTACATTTAATGTTGCCCCAGAAATCTCTTAGGGTGTCTTCATTTCTTTTCATTCTTTTTTCTTTATTCTGTGCTGCAGCAGTGAATTCCACCATTCTGTCTTCCAGGTCACTTATCTGTTCTTCTGCCTCAATTATTCTGCTATTGATTCCTTCTAGTGTGGTTTTTCATTTCAGTTTTTATATTGTTCATCTCTGTTTATTTGTTCTTTAATTCTTCTAGGTCTTTGTTAAACATTTCTTGCATCTTCTTGATATTTACCTCCATTATTTTTCCAAGGTCATGGATCATCTTCACTATCATTCTGAATTCTTTTTTCTGGAAGGTTGCATATCTCCACTTCATTTAGTTGTTTTTCTGGGGTTTAATCTTGTTCCTTCATCTGATACATAGCCCTCTGCCTTTAATTTTGTCTATCTTTCTGTGAATTTGGTTTTTGTTCCACAGGCTACAGGATTGTAGTTCTTCTTGCTTCTGCTGTTTGCCCTCTGGTGGATGCGGCTATCTAAGAGGCTTGTGCAATCTTCCTGATGGGAGGGTCTGGTGGTGGGTAGAGCTGACTGTTGCTCTGGTAGGCAGAGCTCAGTAAAACTTTAATCCACTTGAATGCTGATGGCTGGGACTGGGTTCCCTCCCTGTTGGTTGTTTGGCCTGAGGTAACCCAACACTGGAGCCTACCTGGGCTCTTTGGTGAGACTAATGACAGACCCTTGGTGGGCTCATGCCAAGGAGTACTTCCCAGAACTTCTGCTGACAGTGTCCTTGTTCCCATGGTGAGCCACAGCCATGCTCCACCTCTGCAGGAGGCCATCCAACACTAGCCAGTAGATCTGGTTCAGTCTCCCCTGGAGTCACTGCTCCTTCTCCTGTGTCCTGATGCACACACTACTTTGTGTGTGCCCTCCAAGAGTGGAGTCTCTGTTTCCCCCTGTCCTGTTGAAGTCCTGCAATCAAATGTCACTAGCCTTCAAAGTCTGATTCTCTAGGATTTCCTCCTTCTGTAGCCAGACCACCAGGTTGGGAAGCCTTACATGGGACTCAGAACCTTCACTCTAGTGGGTGCACTTTTGTGGTATAAGTGTCCTCCAGTCTGTGAGTCACCCACCCAGCAGTTATGGCATTTGATTTTACTGTGATTGCACCCTTCCTACCATCTCATTGTGCCTTCTCCTTTGTCTTTGGATGTGGGGTATCTATTTTGGTGAGTTCCAGTGTCTTCCTTTCAATGATTGTCCAGCAGCTAGTTGTGATTCTGGTGTTCTCACAAGAGGGAGTGAGAGCACGTACTTCTACTCCACCATCTTGGTTCAGTAGTCTCCAAGCATTTGGCTTTGAAGGCCAGTCAGGCTTACTTTCAGGAGTCTCAGAGGGCTGGAGAAAATAGAAACTTTACTCTTAGAGGGTGCACAAAATATCTCACATGCTCACATGTTCACTGCTGGAGTGTCTCCCATGGAGACAGGAAGTAACCACACTTCAACCTGAGGATGAAGACACTAGTGATAACCATTTCTGGAGGGATCAATCTATCATGTAGAAATTGATTCTAGCAAGAACCATTTTAAAATCCTCCTTATGGTTTATTAGCCTTAAGACACTGACCTGTCCTGAAATAAAAGTCTATAGGTGTCAGTGCTGGGGTGTCTCAGACCAAGTAAGTATCTGGGCAGAGACACAGCCCCATCTACACACAGACAGGCAGCCTTAATAGTTCCTGAGCCCACAGTCACCATGGGGAACCAGGCTTCCCATCAGAGGGCCCAAGATCCAGCTCCACACAGCAGTGTCTAGGCACTAACCTGGGAATCTGAAGACCCTGCAGTCAAATACCCTGGGACCCAGCTCCATCCACCAGTTAGCCTGCTCTAGCCTCAGGAGAAACCTCACTGACTAAGAGGCAGACACCACCTGCAAGATAACAGCAGCTCTGTAGGTTGAAAACTGCCCACACACTGGTAGGTCAGATACTACCTTGGTAACAGCTAGTTTCTGACCTCACTCACTAGCAGTCCAACACAAGCTTTGGGACCACACAGCCAACTGTGTCAGGAACCAGCCCCACCAACGAGTGATCGAATATCAACTCTGAGACCCCTGGGCCATGAAACCATATCCCAAGAACTGACTCTGGCCACGAGTGGGCTGGCACTATCCCCAGGACCTAATTTTTCCAGCCAGTGTGTGGGCCAGAGCCCCAGGGTCCCCTGGACCCAGATTCTGCCCATCAATGAGCCAGCACTAACCACAGATACCCCCAAGATTCCCCAGTCATCTGCCCCATGACCCAACCCCACCAACCAGCAGCTGGCATCTTCTACAGAAGACAGAGACTGACAACCAATCAGGCCAGGGACCAACCAAGCATAACAGACTGTCCATAGTACTCAGTCCACTACAATAAAACAAACCACATGGCCCACAGGAGGCAAGCCTAGAACATATAGATTTGGTGAGGAGAGGGGAATATGCTGATGCGACACATAGGATGTCCCCTACAAAAGACCACTTTTCCAAAATTGGGAAATGTAACCCACCTATCATTTACATAGAAATAAAAACTTAGGCAAAATGAGGGGACAGAGGAACATATTCCAAACTAAGGAACAAAATAAAACTCCAGAAGAAGAACTAAGTGAAGTGGTGATAGGCAGTCTCCCAAGAAATAGTTCAGGGTAGTGATCATAAAGGTTATCAAAGAACATGGGAGAAGAATGGATGCACAGTGCAAAAATTTAGAATTTTTTTTTAAAAAGAGTCAGAAAATATAAAGAACAACTAATTAGAGATGAACAATACAATAAGTGAAATGAAAAATACACTAGAAGGACACAACAGTAGACTAAATGGTACAGAGGAAGGGATCAATGAGCTGTAAGAAAGAGTAGTGTATGTAACTGACTCTGAGCAGCAAAAAAAGAAAGGATAATGAAAAAAATGAGGACAGTTTAAGACACCTCTCGGACAACACCAAGCATACTAATGTTCACATTATAGAGTCCCAGAAGGAGAAGAGAAAAGGAAAGGCTTAAGAACATATTTGAAGACATAAGTGCTGAAAACTTCTCTAATTTGGGAAAGGAAACAAACATCAAAGTCCAGGAAGCATAGAGATTCCCATACAGGATTAACCCAAAGAGGAACACACCAAGATACATTGCATTTTAAAAAGCAAAAATTAAAGATAAGGAGAGATTATTAAAAGCAGCAAGGGAGAAGCAACACATAATATACTAGGGAACACCCTTAAGGCTATCAGTGAATTTTCAGCAGAAAGTCTGCAGGACAGAAAAGAGTGGAGTGATATATTTAAAATTATGAAAGAGAAAAACCTACAACCAAAAATATTCTATCTGGCAAGGCTGTCCTTCACATTTGATGAAAATATCAAAAGCTTTAAAGACAAACAAAAGTTAAAGGAGTTCAGAACCATTAAGAAATGTTAGAGGGATTTCTTCTAAGCAAAAAAGAAAAGGCCACAACTAAAAACATAAAAATTACAAATGAAAAAAGCTCATCACTAAAGACTAATATACAGTGAAGGGAGAAAATCATCCAAATGCTACACAAGCTAGTAGGAAGGATAAAGACAAAAGTATTAAAATCAGAGAGGGGGAAGATGGCAGAAGAGTAAGACGCTGAGATCACCTTCCTCCCCACAGATACATCAGAGATACATCTACACGTGGAACAACTCCTACAGAACACCCACTGAATGCTGGCAGAAGACCTCAGACCTCCCAAAAGGAAAGAAACTCCCCATGTACCTGGGTAGGGCAAAAGAAAAAAGAATAAACAGAGACAAAAGAATAGGGACAGGGCCTGCACCAGTGGGAGGGAGCTGTGAAGGAGGAAAGGTTTCCACACACTGGGAAGCCCCTTCGTGGGTGGAGACTGCGGGTGGCAGAGGGGGTAAACTTTGGAGCCACGGAGGAAAGCAGAGCAACAGGGGTGTGGAGGGCAAAGTGGAGAGATTCCCAAACAGAAGATGGGTGCCGACCATCACTCACCAGCCTGAGAGGCTTGTCTGCTCACCCGCTGGGGCGGCCGGGGGCTGGGAGCTGAGGCTCGGGCTTTGGTTGGATTGCAGGGAGAGGACTGGTGGCATAAACACAGCCTGAAGGGGTTAGTGCACCATGGCTAGCAGGGAGGGAGTCCGGGAAAAAGTCTGGAACTGCCGAAGAGGCAAGAGACTTTTTCTTCCCTCTTTGTTTCCTGGTGAACAAGGAGAGGGGATTAAGAGCGCTGCTTAAAGGAACTCCAGAGATGGGTGCAAGCTGCGGCTATCAGCGTGGACCCCAGAGACGGGCATGACGGGCATGAGATGCTAAGACACCAAGAAGCCTGTGTGCAAACACAGGGCACTATCCCCACTTCCCCGCCCGGGAGCCTGTGCAGCCCGCCACTGCCAGGGTCCCGTGACCCAGGGATAATTTCTCCAGGAGAACACACAGCGTGCCACAGGCTGGTAAAACATCACGCTGGCCTCTGCCACCGCAGGCTTACCAGGCACTCCGTGCCCCACCCTCCACCTGGCTTGAGTGAGCCAGAGTCCCCGAATCAGCTGCTACTTTAATCATGTCCTGTCTCAGTGAAGAACAGACACCCTGCAGTGACCTACACGCAGAGGCAGGGCCAAAATCCAAACCTGAAGCCTGGAAGCTGTGCAGACAAAGAAGAGAAAGGGAAATTTCTCCCAGCAGCCTCAGGAGCAGCAGATAAAATCTCCACAATCAACTTGATGTAGCCTGCATCAGTGGAATACCTGAATAGACAATGAATCATCCCAAATTGAGGAGGTGGACTTTGAGAGCAAGATATATTATTTTTTCCCCTTTTTCTCTTTTAGTGAGTGTGTATGTGTATGCTTCTGTGTGAGATTTTGTCTGTATAGCTTTGCTTTCACCATGTGTCCTAGGGTTATTTCCATCTATTTTTTGTTGGTTTTTTTTTTTAGTTTTTTATTAAAATTTTCTTTCTTAATAATTATTTTTTATTTTAATTATTTTATTTTATTTTATTGTCATTCTGTCTTTCTTTCTACTTTTTCTCCCTTTTATTCTGAGCCGTGTGGATGAAAGGCTCCTGGTGCTGCAGCCAGGGGTCACTGCTGTGCCTCTGAGGTGGGAGACCCAACTACAGAACACTGGTCCACAAGAGACCTCCCACCTCCACATAATATCAAATGGCGAAAATCTCCCAGAGATCTCCATCTCAACACCAGCACCCAGCTTCACTCAATGACCAACAAGCTACAGTGCTGGACACCCTATGCCAAACAACTAGCAAGACAGGAACACAACACCACACATTAGCAGAGAGGCTGCTGAAAAATCATAAAAAGGCCACTGACACCCCAAAACACACTGCCAGACGTAGACCTGCCCACCAGAAAGACAAGATCGAGCCTCATCCACCACAACACAGGCACTAGTCCCCTCCACCAGGAAGCCTACACAACACACTGAACCAACTTTACCCACTGGGGACAGACACCAAAAACAATGTGAACTACGAACCTGCAGCCTCCAGAAAGGAGACCCCAAACACAGTAAGATAAGAAAAATGAGAAGACAGAAAAACACACAGCAGATGGGAGAGCAAGAAAAAAACCCACCAGACCTAACAAATAAAGGGTAAATAGGCAGTCTACTTGAAAAAGAATTCAGAATAATGATAGCAAAGATGATCCAAAATATTGGAAATAGAATAGACAAAATGCAAGAAACATTTAACAAGGACCTAAAAGAACTAAAGAGGAAGCAAGAAACAATGAACAACACAAAAAATGAAATTAAAAATAATCTAAAAGGGATCAATAACAGAATAACTGAGGCAGAAGAATGGATAAGTGAGCAGAAAGAAAACAAAGGAGAATGAAAGAAAATGAGGACAGTTTAAGACACCTCTGGGACAATATCTGGAAGATAAAATAGTGGAAATAACTACTGCAGAGCAGAATAAAGAAAAAAGAAGGAAAAGAACTGAGAACAGTCTTAGAGACTTCAGGGACAAAACTAAGTGAACCAACATTCGAAGTATAGGGGTTCCAGAAGAAGAACAGAAAAAGTAAGGGACTGAGAAAATATTTGAAGAGATTACAGTTGAAAACTTCCCTAATATGGGAAAGGAAATAGTTAATCAACTCCAGGAAGCACAGAGAGTTCCATACAGGTTAAATCCAAGGAGAAACACGCCAAGACACCTATTAATCAAACTGTCAAAAATTAAATACAAAGAAAACATATTAAAAGCAGCAAAGGAAAAACAAAAAATAACACACAAGGGAATCCCCATAAGGTTAACAGATGATCTTTCAGCAGAAACTCTGCAAGCCAGAAGGTACTGATAGGACATATTTAAAGTGATGAAGGAGAAAAACCTACAACCAAGATTACTCTACCCAGCAAGGATCTCATTCAGATTTGATGGAGAAATTAAAACCTTTACAGACAAGCAAAAGCTGAGAGAGTTCAGCACCACCAAACCAGCTTTACAACAAATGCTAAAGGAAATTCTCTAGGCAATAAACACAAGAGAAGGAAAAGACCTACAATAATAAACCCAAAACAATTAAGAAAATGGGAATAGGAACATACATATCAATAATTACATCAAATGTAAATGGATTAAATGCTCCCACCAAAAGACACAGACTGGCTGAATGGTTACAAAAACAAGACCCATATATATGCTGTCTACAAGAGACCAATTCAGACCTAGGGACACATAGAGTCTCAAAGTGAGGGGATGGAAAAAGATATTCCATGCAAATGGAAATCTAAAGAAAGCTGGAGTAGCAATTCTCATATCAGACAAAATAGACTTTAAAATAAAGACTATTACAAGAGACAAAGAAGGATACTACATAATGATCTAGGGATTGATCCAAGAAGAAGATTTAACAATTGTAAATATTTATGCACCCAACATAGGAGCACCTCAATACATAAGGCAAATATTAACAGCCATAAAAGGGGAAATCAACAGTAACACATTCATAATAGGGGACTTTAACACCCCACTTTCACCAATGGACAGAATATCCAAAATGAAAATAAATAAGGGAACACAAGCTTTAAATGATACATTAAACAAGATGGACTTAATTGATATTTTTAGGACATTCCATCCAAAAACCACAGAATACACATTTTTCTCCAGTGCTCATGGGACATTCTCCAGGATAGATCATATATTGGGTTACGAATCAAGCATTGGTAAATTTTAGAAAATTGAAATTGTATCAAGTGTATTTTCCAACCACAACGTTATGAGACTAGATAGCAATTACAGGAAAAGATCTGTAAAAAATACAAACACAGGGAAGCAAAACAATACACTACTTAATAATGAAGTGATCACTGAAGAAATCAAAGAGGAAATCAAAAAATACCTAGAAACAAATGACAATGGAGACATGACGGCCCAAAACCTATGGGATGCAGTAAAAGCAGTTCTAAGAGGGAAGTTTATAGCAATACAAACCTATCTTAAGAAAGAGGAAACATCTCAAATAAACAATCTAACCTTGCACCTAAAGCAATTACAGAAAGAAGAACAAAAAAAATCCAAAGTTAGCAGAAGGAAAGAAATCATAAAGATCAGATCAGAAATAAATGAAAAAGAAATGAAGGAAATGATAGCAAAGATCAATAAAACTAAAAGCTGGTTCTTTGACAGGATAAATAAAATTGATAAACCATTAGGCAGACTCATCAATAACAAAAGGGAGAAGACTTAAATCAATAGAATTAGAAATGAAAAAAGAGAAGTAACAGCTGACACTGCAGAAATACAAAGGATCGTGAGAGATTACTACAAGTAACTCTATGGTAATAAATAAACAACCTCGAAGAAATGGACAAACTCTTAGAAATGCCCAACCTGCCAAGACAGAACCAGGAAGAAATAGAAAATATGAAGTGACTATTCACAACCACTGACATTGAGACTGTGATTTAAAATCTTCCAACAAACAAAAGCCCAGGACAAGATGGCTTCTCAGGCAAATTCTATGAAACATTTACAGAAGAGTTAACACCTATCCTTCTCAAACTCTTCCAAAATATAGCAGAGGGAGGAACACTCCCAAACTTATTCTACAAGGCCACCATCACCCTGATACCAAAACCAGACAAAGATGTCACAAAGAAAGAAAACTACAGGCCAATATCACTGATGAACATAGATGCAAAAATCCTCAACAAAATACTAACAAACAGAATCTAACAGCACATTAAAAGGATGATACACCATGATCAAGTGGGGTTTATTCCAGGAATGCAAGGATTCTTCAATATACGAAAATCAATCAACGTGATACACCATATTAACAAATTGAAGGAGAAAAAACATATGATCATCTCAATAGACGCAGAGAAATCTTTTGATAAAATTCAACACCCATTTATCATAAAAAACTTGCTGAAGTAGGCATAGAGGTAACTTTCCTCAACGTAAGAAAGGCCATATGTGACAAACCCACAGCCAACATTGTTCTCAATGGTGAACAAATGAAACCATTTCCACTAAGGTCGGGAACAAGACAAGGTTGCCCACTCTCACCACTGTTATTCAGCATAGTTTTGAAAGTTTTAGCCACAGCAACTAGAGAAGAAAAAGAAATAAAAAGAATCGAAATCAGAAAAGAAGTAAATCTGTCAGTGTTTGCAGATAGCATGATACTATACATAGAGGATCCCAAAGATGCTACCAGAAAACTACTAGAGCTAATCAATGAATTTGGTAAAGTACCAGGATACAAAATTAAAGCACAGATATCTCTGGCATTCCTATACACTAATGATGAAAAATCTGAAAATCAAATTAAGAAAACACTCACATTTACCATTGCAACAAAAAGAATAAAATATCTAGGAATAAACCTACCTAAGGAGAAAAAAGACCTGTATCCAGAAAATTATAAGACACTGATGAAAGAAATTAAATATGATACAAATCGTTGGAGAGATATACCATGTTCTTGGATTGCTAGTATCAACATTTTGAAAATGACTCTACTACGCAAAGCCATTTACAGATTCAATGCAATTCTTATGAAACTACCACTGGCATTTTTCACAGAACTAAAACAAAAAGTTTCACAATTTGTATGGAAACACAAAAGACCCCCAAATAGTCAAAGCAATCTTGAGAAAGAAAAATGGAGCTGGAGGAATCAGGCCCCCGATTTCAGACCATACTCCAAATCAACAGTAATCAAGAGAGTATGGTACTGTCACAAAAACAGAAATATAGATCAGTGGAAGAGAATAGAAAGCCCAGAGATAAGCCCACACACATATGGTCACCTTATCTTTGATAAAGGAGGCAAGAATATACAGTGGAGAAAAGACAGCCTCTTCAGTAAGTAGTGCTTGGAAAACTGGACAGCTACATGTAAAAGTATGAGATTAGAACACTGCCTAACACCATACACACACACACAAAAAAACTCAAAATGGATTAAAGATCGAAATGTAAGGCCAGAAACTATCAAACTCTTAGAGGAAAACATAGGCAGAACACTCTATGACATAAATCACAGCAACGTCCTTTTTGACCCACCTCCTAGAGAAATGGAAATAAAAACAAAAATAAGCAAGTGGGACCTAATGAAACTTCAAAGCTTTAGCACAGCAAAGGAAACCGTAGACAAGACCAAAAGACAACCCTCAGAATGGGAGAAAATATTTTCAAATGAAGCAACTGACAAAGGATTAATCTCCAAAATTTACAAGCAGCTCATGCAGCTCAATAACAAAAAAACAAGCAAAACAATCCAACAATAGGCAGAAGACCTAAGTAGACATTTCTCCAAAGAAGATATACAGATTACCAACAAACACATGAAAGAATGTTCAACATCATTAATCATTAGAGAAATGCAAATCAAAACTACAATGAGATATCATCTCAGACTGTTCACAATGGCCATCATCAAAATATCTAGACACAATAAATCCTGGAGAGGGTGTGGAGAAAAGGGAACACTCTTGCACTGTTGGTGGGAATGTAAATTGATATAGCCACTACGGAAAGCAGTATGGAGTTTCCTTTAAAAACTACAAATAGAACTACCGTAAGACCCACGAATCCCACTACTGGCCCTATACCCTGAGAATACCATAATTCAAAAAGAGTCATATACCAAAATGTTCATTGCAGCTCTATTTTCAATAGCCAGGAGATGGAAGCAACCTAAGTGTCCATCATCGGATGAATGGATAAAAACGATGTGGCACATATATACAATGGAATATTACCTAGCCATTTTAGAAATGAAATTGAGTTATTTTTAGTGAGGTGGATGGACCTAGAGTATGTCATACAGGGTGAAGTATGTCAGAAAAAGAAAGACAAATACCGTATGCTAACACAAATATGTGGAATCTAAGGGGAAAAAAAAAGTTCATGAAGAACCTAGGGGTAAGATGGGAATAAAGACACAGACCTACTAGAGAATGGACTTGAGGATATGGGGAGTGGGAGTTGTAAGCTGTGACAAAGTAAGAGAGTGGCATGGACATGTATACACTACCAAACATAAAATAGATAGCTCGTGGGAAGCAGCCACATGGCACATGAAGATCAGCTCGATGCTTTGTTACCACCTAGAGGTGTGCAAAAGGGAGGGTGGGAGGGAGGAAGATGCAAGAGGGAAGAGTTTTGGGAACATATGTATATGTATAACTGATTCACTTTGTTATAAAGTATAAACTAACACACCATTGTAAAGAAATTATACTCCAATAAAGATGTTTAAAAAAACCAGAATAAGTACTAAAATCAGCTATATTCACAATAAGCAGATGTGAAACCAATTAGATGTAAAATATGACATCAAAAACTGTATTTGTGAGAGGAAGAAAGTATGAGTAAAGGATGGTTAAAATGTATTTGAAATTAGGAAATAAGCAACTTAAAACAATCAAGTATGTACATAGATTGCTATATGTAAACCTCAAAGTAACCAAAACCCAAAAATGTGTGAAAGATACACACACACACACACACACAAACACACACACAAAGGAATACAAACATAATCCTCAAGATAGTCATCAAATCACAAGAGAAGTAGACAAAAGAAAAAGAAAAGTACAAAAAAGACCTAAAAATACAACCCTAAAACAATTAACAAGATGGCAATAAGAACCTACATATCATTAATTACTTTAAATCTAAATGTACTACATGCTCCTATCAAAAGACATAGAGTGGCTGAGTGCATACATGAACCAGATTCATATGTATGTTACCTATATAAGAGACTCACTTCAGATCTAGAGAGACCCACACAGACTGAAAATGAGGGAGAAAGGTATCCCATACAAATGGAAATCAAAAGAAGACTGTGGTAGCAATGCTTATATCAGACAAAATGGACCTAAAAAAGATTGTTACAAGTGATAAAGAAGGACATTACATAATGATCAAGAGATTGATCCCAGAATTAAACAACTATAAATGTATATGTAGCCATCATAGGAGTACTTAATTATATAAACCAAATATTAATAAACATAATGGGAGAAACTGACATTAACAATAATAGTAGAGGACTTCAACACCCCACTTACATCAATGGACAGAGGCTTTAAAGTACACATTAGATCAGATGAACTTAATAGATATATAGACCATTCCATCCAAAAGCAGCAGAAAACATTTTTTTCAAGTGCACATGCAATATTCTTCAGGTTAGATCACCTGCTAGGCAACAAAACAAGCCTCAGTAATTTAAGAAATCCTATCAAGCATCTTTTCTGATTACAATGTTATGAGACTAGAAATTAACTATTACAAGAAAAAAAAAACACCTGAAAAACACAAACACATGGACCCTAAACAATAGGTTTCTAAATAACCAAAAGATCACTGAAGAAATCAAAGAAGAAACCAAGAAATACCTAGAGACACATGAAAATGAAAACACAACAATCCAAATTCTATGGGATGCAACAAGAGCAGTTCTAAGAGCCATGTTTATGTCAATATAAACTTACCTCAGGAAACAAGAAAAATCTCAAATAAACTACCTAAACTTAGACCTAAAAGAACTGAAAAACAACAACCAAAATCCAAAATTAGTAGAAAGAAAGAAATCATAAAGATCAGAGCATAAATAAATGGTATAGAGACTAAAAGAAACAATAAGAAATATCAGCAAAAGTAAGAGCTGGTTCTTTGAAAAGATAAAAAAAACCTTTAGCCAGACTCATAAAGAAAAAAAAAGGAGAGGGCCCAAATCAATAAAATCAGAAATGAAAAGGGAGAAATTACAACCAACACCACAGAAATACAAAGGATCATAAGAGAACCCTATGAAAAAGTATATGCCAATAAAGTGGACAGCATGGAAAAAAATGGTCAAATTCTTAGAAATGTACAATCTCCCAAAACTAAACCAGGAAGATATAGAAAATATGATCAGTCCAATTACCAGTAATGAAATTGAACCAGTAATTAAAAAAAAAAAAACTCAACAAACAAAAGTCCAGGACCAGATGGCTTCACAGGTGAATTCTATCAAACATTTAGAAATGAGTTAACACTGATCCTTCTGAAACTATTTCAAAAAATTGCAGAGGAAGGAATACTCCCAAACTCATTCTATGAGTCCACCATCACCCTGGTACTAAAACCAGACAGATATCAGAAAATGAAAATTACAGGCCAATGACACTGATGAAGATAGATGCAAAAGCCCTCAAGAAAATATTAGGAATTAAATCCAACAATACATATAAAGGATCATACACTATGATCAAGTAGGAATTATCCTAGGGATGCAAAAGTTTTTCAATATCTGCAAATCAGTCAATGTGATATTTCACATTAACAAATTGAAGAATAAAAATTATATGATCATTTCATAGATGCATAAAAAGCTTTTGACAAAATTAAACATCCATGTACTGCAAAAACTCTCCAGAAATTTTATACAGAGGAAACATACTTTATCATAATAAAGGTCATATATATGACAAACCCACAGCTAACATACTCAAAAGTGAAAAGCGGAAAGTATTTACTGTAATATTAGGAGCAAGACAAGGATGACCATTTTCACCACTTTTACTCAACATAGTATTTGAAGTCCTAAGCCACAGCAATCAGAGAAGAAAATGAAATAAAAGGAATTCAAATTGCAAAGGAAGAAGTAAATCTGTCACTATTTGCAGATGACATGATAAAATACATAGAAAACCTTAAAGACACTACCAAAAACAACTAGAGCTCACTAATTTGGTAAATTTTCAGGATACAAAATTGATATACAGAAATATGCTGTATTTCTATACACTAACAATAAATTATTAGAAAGAGAAATTAAGGAAATAGCCCCACTTACATCATGTGATTACATCACATCAAAAGGAATATAATACCTAGGAATAAACCTACTGAAGGAACTAAAGGACCTGTATTGAGAAAACTCTAAAACACTGATGAAAGAAATTGAAGACAACTCAAACACATGGAAAGATATACCATGTTTGTGGATTGAAAGAACTATATTATATTATATTATGATTAATATATTATACAAATATTATATAATATATTATGGTTATTATATTATATAAAATAACCATACTACCCAAGGCAATCTACAAATTCAATGCAATTCCTACCAAAATACTCAGGGCATTTTTCACAGAACTAGAACAATTTTAAAATTTGTATGGAAACGCAAAAAAACCTTGAATAGCCAAAGCAATCTTGAGAAAAAAGAACAATGCTAGATGTATTATGCTCCCTGAGCATACTACTATCAGACTGTACTACTGAGCTATTTTAATCAAAACTGCATAATACTGGCACGTAAACAGAAACATAAAAAACTGGAACAGAATAGAGAGACCATAAGTAAACCCATGTACTCATGATCAGTTAATCTATGAGAAGGAGGCAAGAATATACAATGGAGAAAAGGCAGTCTCTTCAAAATTGGTTTTGGGAAAACTGGACAGCTACATGCAAAAGAATGAGATTAGAATATTTCCTCACACCATATACAACAATAAACTCAAAATGGATTAGAGACCTAAATATAAGACCAGAAGCCATAAAATTCCTAGAAGAAAACAAAGGTGGAACACTCTTTGACATAAATCATGGCAATATTTTTTGGATCTGTCCCTAAAACAAAAGCAAAAATAAACAAATGGTACCTAATTAAACTTAAAAGCTTTTGCACAGCAAAGGAATTAATTCATCAGCAAAACAAAAAGACAACCTACAGAATGGAGAAAATATTTGAAAATGTTATGACTAACAAGAGGTTAATATCTAAACTATGTTTGTATATATAACTCATACAACTCAACAGCAAAAACAAATGCCCAATTAAAAATCAGCAGAAGATCTGAATGGACATATTTCCAAATAAGACATACAGATGGACAGCAGGCACATGAAAAGATGCTCAACATGACTAATCAGTAGAGAAATGAAGATCAAAACCACAATTAGTTATCACCTTACACCTGTCAGAATGGCTATCACCAAAAAGACCACAAATAAAAAATGCTGGCCACGATGTGGAAAAACGGGAACACTTGTGCACTGTTGGTGGGAATGTAAATTGGTTCAGCACTGTGGAAAACAGAATGAGGGTTCCTCAAAAAGTTAAAACAGAACTACCATATGACCCAGCAATTCCACACCTGAGTATACAACCAAAAAAATTGCAAACTCTAATTTGAAAAGATATATGCATCCCAATGTTCATAGCAGTATTATTTACAATGGTCAAGATATGGAAGCAACTTCAATGTCTATCAACAGATGGATGGATAAAGAAGATATGATAATACATATATATATATATATTTACATACACAATGGAATACTACTCAGCCATAATATAGGATGAAATTTTGCCATTTGCAACAACATGGATGGAGTTTAGAGGGCATTATGCTTAGTGAAATAAGTCAGATGGAGCAAGACAAATACTGTATGATACCACTTATATGTGGAATCTAAAAAAAAACCCAAAACAACTGTGAATATGACAAAAAAGACTCAAAGATATAGAGAACAAACTAGTGGTTACCAGTGGGGAGAAGGACAGGGGGAGAGGCAAGACAGTGGTAGGGGATTAAGAGGTTCAAACTACTATGTGTGAAATAAGCTACAATGATATATTGTACAGCACAAGGAATATAGGCAGTGTTTTATAATAACTATAAAAAGAGTATAAACTTTAAAAATTATGAATCAGAATGTAGTGCACCTGCAACTTATATAATATTGTACATCAACTATGCCTCAATAAAAAGAAAAGCAAGAAACAGTATGTAAGCAACTCACATTACCCAGGGATTATTTAGGTAGTACATCTCACAGATTGCTCTATTTGCTCAGTCCTTATCCAAAATCTCATACACTGACTAGTAAACTGCACACAGCAATTATTTTGTTGCCCAGACTTTGTAGTTGGGTTTGCCTTTCATCTCCTAGTAGAAACTGATATCCTAAGGGACCCTAGGTTACTCTTCTCCATGGGCTCTTCTCTCTTCAGTTCCCCACTCCTGTCCCTTGCTTGGGACTGCTCTGCAATGCACTTTAGGAATCTAGAACAAATCTATTGTTTTTTATACACACTGAAATTCACAGCCTGAAAAAGAAAATCCTTGTCCTTGGTATTATACAAAGGTTTTTCTCCTCCATGAGCTTTCATCCCTCTGTTTCTACTAATACTTCCTGAGTCATACTCTTTCCCTCACTAGTGGTGAGCCTTGGCTAAGTAACTAATACCATAATAAAAAACATGACCTAGTTACAGCCTTTTCACATATTTAATGACAGTTTTCAAGGAAAAACAAAAATAACTTTTTCAGTAAGGTTCAGACCTAAAGGTGCTTTTCAATACCACCCCTCTCACTCAAGTCTTCCTTTTTTAGTCTTTACCACACCTTATGAGATAACCAGCATCACATATTTTTTTATATTTTTGAACTGTGAATCAAATCAAATCAATTTATAATTACATTATATAATTTCTAATTATATGAATATGCTACTTTCTACTTTACTGCTGATGAACATTTCCGATGTGGGTCATTGTATTGTAAGGTTGTTTCGAATATGGACTGTTATAAATAATACTGCTCTGAACATTCTTGTCTTTTAGTATATAACTCTATCTATCTAACAACATATCAATTTATCTACTATATCTATCTATCATCCAATCTATCTATATGTCTAATCAATAATTTTTGCTGGATCTATTCTCAGAAGTGTAATTTTTGGATCATTATAAAGCTGATGCATTTTTTTAAAAAAAATTCTTATTTAATATTGGAGTATAGTTGATTTACAATGTTGTGTTAGTTTCAGGTGTACAGCAGAGTGATTCAGTTATACATATATAAATATTTATTATTTTTCAAATTCTTTTCCCATTTAGGTTATTAGAGAATATTGAGCAGAGTTCCCTGTGCTATAGAGTAGGTCCTTGTTGGTTATCTATTTTAAATAGTGTTTACATGTAAATCTCAAACTCCCAATCTATCACTCACCCCCTACCCTTTCCTCCTAGCAACCATAAGTTCATTCTCTAAGTCTGTGAGTGTTTCTGTTTTATAAATAAGTTCATTTGTATCATTGTTTTTAGATACCACATATAAGTGATATCATATGATATTTGTCTTTGTCTGTCTGACTTACTTAACTTAGTATGATAATCTCCAGGCCCATTCAGGTTGCCGGAAATGGCATTATTTCATTCTATCTAAAAGCCGAGTAATATTCCATTATATATATATATGGAATATATATACCACATCTTCCTTATCCACTCATCTGTTGATGGACATTTAGGTGACTTCCATGTGTGGGCTATTGCAAACAGTGCTGCAATGAACATTGGGGTGTCTGTATTGTTTCGAACCATGTTTTTCTCAATATATATACCCAGGAGTGGGATTGCTGGATCCTATGGTAGCTCTATTTTTAGTTTTTTAAGGAACCTCCATAATGTTCTCCATAGTGG
Organism: Orcinus orca; assembly: GCF_937001465.1. NCBI lineage: Eukaryota > Metazoa > Chordata > Mammalia > Artiodactyla > Delphinidae > Orcinus > Orcinus orca. The sequence continues at coordinate 81,336,635 of NC_064566.1, read as the reverse complement.
CTATACAAATTCACATTCCCACCAATGGTGTAGGAGTGTTCCATTATATCCACACCCTCTCCAACATTGTTTTTTGTAGACTTTTTTATGACGGCCATTCTGCCTGGTATAAGGTGATATCCCATTGTAGTTTTGATTTCTATTTCTCTAATAATTAACAATGTTGAGCATCTTTTCATGTGCTTCTTGGCCACCTGTATGTCTTCTTTGGATAAATGTCTATTTATATCTTCTGCCCATTGTTTTTTTTATTTTTTTCTCTTTTTTTTGTCCAAATTATTATTTATTTATTTATTTATTAACATCTTTATTGGAGTATAATTGCTTTACAATGGTGTGTTAGTTTCTGCTTTATAACAAAGTGAATCAGTTATACATATACATATGTTCCCATATCTCTTGCCTCTTGCGTCTCCCTCCCTCCCACCCTCCTTATCCCAACCCTCTAGGTGGTCAAAAAGCACCAAGCTGATTTCCCTGTACTATGTGGCTGCTTCCCACTAGCTATCTATTTTACGTTTGGTAGTGTATATATGTCCATGCCTCTCTCTCACTTTGTCACAGCTTACCCTTCCCCCTTCCCATATCCTCAAGTCCATTCTCTAGTAGGTTTGTGTCTTTATTCCCATCTTACCCCTAGGCTCTTCATGACATTTTTTTTTCTTAGATTCCATATATATGTGTTTTGAATGGGTTGTTTGTTATTTGACATTAAATTGCATGAGCTGTTTGTATATTTTGGAGATTAATCACTTGTTGGTCTCTTTGTTTGCAAATATTTTCTCCCATTCTGAGAGTTGTCTTGTTTATGATTTCCTTTGCTGTGAAAAACATTTTGAGTTTAATTATGTCCCATTTGTTTATTTTTGTTTATATTTCCATTATACTAGGGGACAGCTCAAAAAAAGATATTACATGATTTATGTCAAAGACTGTTCTGCCTAAGTTTTCCTCTAAGCGTTTTGTAGTATTCAGCCTTACATCTAGGTCTTTAATCCATTTTGAGTTTATTTTTGTGTATGGTGTTAAAGAATGTTCTACTTACAGTTTTTCACATATAGCTGTCCAGTTTTCCCAGCACCACTTACTGAAAAGACTGTTGTTTCTCCATTGTATAGTCTTATACTATAAGACTTTGTCTTATACTAATGTCCTTTGTCATAGATTAATTGACCATAGGTGTGTGGGTTTACTTCAGGGCTTTCTATCCTGTTCCATTGAGCTATATTTCTGTTTTTGAGCCAGTACTAAACTGTCTTGATTACTGTAGCTTTGTAGTATAGTCTGAAGTCAGGGAGCCTGATTCTTCCAGCTGTTTTTCTTTCTCAAGATTGCCTTGGTTATTCAGGGCCTTTTGTGTCTCCATACAAATTTTAACATTTTTTTGTTCTACTTCTGTAAAATATGCCATTGATAATTTGATAGGGCTTGCATTGAATCTGTAGATTGCCTTGGGTAATATATTCATTTTGACAATATTGATTCTTCCAGTCCAAGAACATGGTAAATCTCTCCATCTGTTTGTGTCACCTTCGATTTCTTTCATCAGTGTCTTATAGCTTTTGGTGTACAGGTCTTTTGCTTCCTTCAGTATGTTTATTCCTAGGTATTTTACTCTTTTTGATGTGATGGTAAATGGGATTATTTCTTTAATTTCTCTTTCTGATCTTTCATTGTTAGTGTATAGAAATGCAAGAAATTTCTTTGTATTAATTTTGTGTCTTGCAACTTCATCAGATTCATTGATGAGCTCTAGTAGTTTCTTGGTAGCATCTTTAGAATTTTCTGTGTAGAGTATATGTCATCTGCAAACAGTTTTACTTCTTCTTTTCTAAATGAATTCCTTTTCTTTCTTTTTCTTCACTGACTGCCATGGCTATGGATTCCAAAACTATGTTGAATAGTAGTGGTGAGAGTGGACCTCCTTGTCTTTTTCCTGATCTTAGAGGAAATGCTTTCAGTTTCTCACCATTGGAAATGATGTTTACTGTGGGTTTCTGGTATATGGCCTTTATTATGTTGAGTTATGTTCCCTTTATGCCCTCTTTCTGGACAGTTCTTATCAAAAATGGGTGTTGAATATTGTCAAAAGCTTTTTCTACATTTATTGAGATATCATAATGTTTTTATTCTTCAATTTGTTGATATGCTGTATCACACTGATTGATTTGTAGATAGTGAAAAATCTTTGCATCCCTGTGATAAATCCCACTTGATCTTGTTGTATGATCCTTTTAATATATTGTTGGATTTGGATTGATAGTGTTTTGTTGAGAATTTTTGCATCTATGTTCACCAGAGATGTGTGCCTGGAAATTTTTCTTTTTTTGTGATATCTTTTTCTGGTTTTGATATCAGGGAGATGGTTGCCTCATAGAATGAGTTTGGGAGTGTTCCTTCCTCTGCAATATTGGAATTGTTTTAGAAGGATAAGTATTACCTCTTCTCTAAATGTTTGATACAATTCACCTGTGAAGCCATCTGGTCCTGGACGTTTGTTAGTTGGGTGTTTTATAATCACAGTTTCAATGTCAGTACTTGTGATTGGCCTGGTCATATTTTCTATTTCTCCTTGGTTAAGTTTGTAAGGTTGTACCTTTCTAAGGATTTGTCCATTTCTTCCAGGTTGTCCATTTTTTTAGTATATAGTTGCTTATAGTAGTCTTTTATGAGACTTTGTATTTCTGTGGTGTCCGTGTTGTAACTTCTTTTTCATTTCTGATTTTATTGATCTGAGTCCTCTCCCTTGTTTTCTTAGGAGAAAGGCTTGTTTTGTGGCCCAGCATGTGATAAATCTTGTAGGATGTTCCATGTGCACTTGAAAAGAATGTGTTTTGGGCTTTTGGATGGCTTGTTCTATAAATAACAGTTAAGTCCATGTGATCTAATGTGTCATATAAGGCCTGTGTTTCCTTATTGATTTTCTGTCTAGATGATCTGTCCATTGATGAAAGTGGGGTGTTAAAGTCCACCACTATTATTGTGTTACTGTCAATTTCTCCTCTTATGGCTGTTAGTACTTGCCTTATATATTAAGGTGCACTTATGTTGGGTGCATATATATTTACAATTGTTATCTCTTCTTCTTGGATTTATCCCTTGATCATTATGAAGTGTCCTTCTCTTTCTCCTGTAACAGTCTATTTGAAGGTCTATTTTTTCTGATATGAGTATTGCTACACCAACTTTCTTTTGATTTCCATTTGCACAGAATACCTTTTTCCATCCCCTCATTTTCAGTCTGTATGTGTCCATAGGTCTGAAGCGGGTCTCTTTTAGACAGCATATATATGGGTAATGTTTTTGTAACTATTTATCCAGTCTATGTCTTTTGGTTGGAGCATTTAATCCATTTGCATTTAAGGTAATTATTGTGATGTATGTTCTTATTGCCATTTGTTAATTGTTTTAGATTTGTTTTGAAGGTCTTTTTTATTCCCTTTCTCTTTTGTATTCTTCTCTTGTGATTTGAAAACTAAATTCAGTGTTGTGTTTGGATTCCTTTTTCTGTTTGTGTATCTATCTATTGCAGATTTTTGGTTAGTGGTTACCATGAGGTTTTGGTATAGCAGTCTGTATGTATAAATAAGATTACTTTCAGTTCCTGGTCTTTTAATTTCAAATGCATTTCCAGTATCCTGCATTTGTGTTCTCCTCTTCTCACAATTGCTGGTTTTAATATCATATTTGTGTGTGGATGATTTCCTATCTTTTCTCTGTGTTTGCCTTTACGAAAGAAGTTTTCCATTGATAATTATCTCATTTCTAGTTTTGGCCTTTTCTTTTCTGTCTAGAGAAGTTTCTTTAGCATTTGTTACAAATCTGGTCTGGTAGTGCTGAATTATATTAACTTTTGCTTGTCTGTAAAGCTTTTGATTTCTCCACCGAATCTGAATGAGAGCCTTGCTGGATAGAATATTCTTGGCTGTAGATTCCTCCCTTTCAGCACTTTAAAAACATTAATATATTAATTATATTAATATATTTAATTATATCGATCAATATAATTAAAATATTAATTATATTAATATATTTAATTATATTGATCGATATAATTAAAATATTAATTATATTAATATATTTAATTATATTAATTAATATAATTAAAATATTAATTATATTAATATATTTAAATATATTAATCCCTTCTGGACTGCAGAGTTTCTGCTGAGAAATCAGCTGATTACCTTATGGGAGTTCCCTTGTATGTTATTTGTTGCTTTTCTCTTGCTGCTTTTAATATTTTTTCTTTGTCTTTAATTTTTGTCAATTTGATTACTATTTGTCTTGTTGTGTTCCTTCTTGGGTTTATCTTGCCTGGGACTCTCTGCACTTCCTGGACTTGGGTGACAACCTTTCCCATGTTAGTGAAGTTTTCAGTTATTATCTCTCCAAATATTTTCTCAAGTCCTTTCTCTGTCTTCTCCTTATGGGACCCCTATGATACAAATATTGGTGCATATAATATTAGCCCAGAGGTTTCTTAGATCGTCCTCATTTCTTTTCCTTCTTTTTTCTTTATTCTGCTCCTCAGTAGTGATTTCCACCACTCTGTCCTCCAGTTCATTTATCCGTTCTTCTGCCACAGTTATTCTGATTTTGAGTCCTTCTAGAGTATTTTTCATTTCATTTATTGTATTTTTCTTCTCTGTTTTGTTGTTCTTTAGTTCTTCTAGGTCTTCATTAAACATTTCTTGTATCTTCTCCATCCTTGCCTCCATTCTTTTTCTGAGCTCTTAGATCATCTTCACTATCATAAGTCTGACGTCTTTTTTGGGTAGATTGCCTATCTCCACTTCACTTAGTTGCTCTTCTGAGGTTATATTTTGTTCCTTCATCTGGGACATATTCCTCCGCCATCTCCTTTTGTTTAATTTTCTGTGTGGTTTCTGTTCTTCAGACTGAAGGGTTGTATTTTTTTTTCTCACTTCTGCTATCTGCCCCCTGGTGGATGAGGCTTTCTAAGAGGCTCTGCATGATTCCTAATGGGAGGGACTGGTTTCCACCCACTGGTGGGTGGAGCTTGGTCTTGTCCCTCTATCAGATAGGGTCATGACAAGGGGTGTGATTAGAGGGCTGTTGGCTCAGTAAGACTTTAACCAGCCTGTCTACTCATGGGTGGGACTGTGTTCCTTCCCTGTTGGTTGATTGGACTGAGGCATCCCATCACTGGAGCCTGCAGGATGTTGGGTGGGGCCAGGTCTTAACAAAATTGTGGCCTCCAGGAGGGCTCATACCAAAGCGTACTTCCCAGAACTTCTACCACAAGTGTCTTTGTCCCTGTAATGAGACATAGCTGCCCCTGACTCTGCCTCAGATGCTCCAATACTAGCAGGTAGGTCTGGCCCAATCTTTTATGAGGTCCCTGCTTTTTTCCCTGTGTCCCGGTGCACACAAGACCTTGTGTGTGTCCTCCAAGAGTAAAGTTTCTGTTTCCTCTAGTCCTGTGGAATTCCTGTGATCAAACCCTTCTGGCCTTCAAAGCCAGATTCTCTGGAGGCTTCTCTTGTTGCCTGACCTCCAGGCTGGGGAGCCTGAGTGGGGCTCAGAACTTTCACTACTGTGGGATAACTTCTGTGGTATAAGTATTTTCCAGTTTGTGGGTTGCCTTCCCAGTGGGTATGGGATTTGATTTTATCGTGATTGTGCCCTTCCTACCATCTCATTGTGGCTTCTTCTTTGTCTTTTGATATAGAGAATCTTTTCTGGTAGGTTCCAGCATTTTTGTGTCCATGGTTTTTCAGCAGTTATTTGTGATTTTGGTGTTTTTGTAAAAGGTGGTGGGCTCACATCCTTCTACTCTGCCATCTTGTCTCCATCTCCCCTGATGCATGGTGGTAGATACTGGTCAAAGAGTATTTGAAAGTCACTATGCCACTTTCATCTTCGAGTAGCAGAACATGAGGATTCTGGTTATCCTGCTAATTTTCATACTGTCTATCTTTTTACTTTAATCACTTACTGGATTTTTTGTATTGTTGTTTTAGCCAACATTCCCCTAATTACCAATAATGTTGAGTATCTCTTTACACATTTATTGGTCATATATATATACATATATGTGTATATATATATGTGTGTATATATACACACACACACACACACACACACACACATATATATATATATATATATATATATATATATATATATCCTGTTTGTAGTGTGCCTGTTCCAGTGTCATACCCATTTCATTTCTATTGGGTTTCTTTGTAATTTCCTTATTTATTTTTAGGAGCTTTTTTTTTTTTTAATTTAGGATTCAAGTCCTTTGTCAGTTATATGTGTTAGAATTATGTTGTCCATTCCGCAGGTTGCCATTTCACTCTTATTTTGAATTTCCAGAACTTTTAATTTTAATGTATTTCAATTTATGAAACTGCATTTATAGACAGTGTTTTATTTGTTTTCTTTACAAAAATGTGGCTATCTACCTCAAGATCATGTCAGTAGTCTCATATAATTCTCTAAAAGTTTTACTCTTTTTCCTTTCATACTAATATCTATAAAGTATTTGGAATTAACTTTTGTGAACAGTATAAAGTAGAAGTCAAATTTCATATTTTAAAAAATATGGATATCCTGTTAACCTAACAATTTAATACAGAGATGTCTCCTCACTCTTCTTTCTTAGCTCCACTTTTGTCATAAGTTATGTATCCCTTTAATATTGGATCTGTATCTGCACTATCAATGTTACTTTGTTGTTTATTGATGTATATCATAGTTGCTATTTTTTAATCATACAAGTCTTTATAAACATTAAAATCAGCTTGTAGCCAAACACAGGAATACAGCCACTAGAATTTTGATTGGAAAAGTTATATGTACCCCAGTGATCATTGAAGCATTATTTACAGGAGCCACGATATGGAAGCAGCCTAAGTGTCCATCAACAGATGAGTGAAAAAATATGTGGTATATATATACAGTTGAATATTACTCAACAATAAAAAAGAATGAAATCTTGCCATTTTGGGCAACCTGGATGAACCTGTAGTTCTTAGTGAACTCTATGCTAAGTGAAATTTCAGACGTAGAAAGACAAACACTGTATGTTTTCACTTATATGTTAAATCTAAAAAACAAAACGAATGAACAAGTATAACAAAACAGAAACAAACTCACAGATACAGAGAACAAACTAGTGGTTGCCAGAGGGGAGAGGGTGAGGAATGGGTGAAATATGTGAAGGGGACCAAGAGGTAAAAAATTACTGTTATAAAATAAATAAGTCACAGGGATGTAATGTACAGCATAGGGAATATAATCAATATAATCATAATAACTTTCTATAATGCATAATCTATAAAAATAACTTATCACTATGTTGTACACCCGAAAATAATATAATGTTGTAAGGCAAATATATTTCAATTAATTAATATAAAATAATCAATTTCAAAATACAACTATAGGTCAATTTGGGGAGAATTTGTGCCTTTATAGTATATTTTGCATGATATATCTAGTTACTAAGTTCCTCTCTAAATTTTCTTAAAATATATTATGATTTTCTGTATAGATATCTTTAATATATTCCATCTATTTTTTGGTATTTTATAGTTTTGATGTTATTTATTTTTGTTTTATTTTATTTATTTTTTTGTCTGTGTTGGGTCTTTGTTGCTGCACGAGAGCTTTCTCTAGTTGCAGCAAACAAGGGCTACACTTTTTTGCAGTGCATGGACTTCTCATTGTGGTGGCTTCTCTTGTTGTGGAGCATGGGCTCTAGGCACATGGGCTTCAGTAGCTGCAGCACACGAACTCAGTAGTTGTGGCTCATGGGCTCTACAGCGCAGGTTCAGTAGTTGTGTTGTGCATGCTTAGTTGCTCCCTGGCATGTGGGATCTTCCCAGACCAGGGTTTGAACCTGTGTTCCCTGCATTGGCTGGTGGATTCTTAACCACTGCACCACCAGGGAAGTCCAGTTTTGATGTTATTTTAAATGAGATTTTTTCATCATTAAATTTCCTGCCCATTTTCTTGCATATTACAATTTGTAGGTATTGAAATTTTATGCAGCATTCTTCTAAACTAAATTATTATTTCCATTATTAATCTATAGTTTCTTTTGGATATGTCTGCAAATATGACAATATCCTCTCTGAATATGTTTTTCCTTTACAGTTTTTATAATGAATAACCATATAACTACTTAAAAAAATACTTTATTTAAATCTTTCAGACAAGAGAAATTCCAGACTCAAATTATTTTAATGGTTATTGCTACACTACATTATTATATCAGAAATTAGGAAAAGACAGAACTCTTCAATTTGTTCTATGAGAACAGCCTAACTTTGATAGCAAAACCTGACTAGAAAGTTACAAGAAGAAAATCATAGACTAATCTCATGAACATAGATGTAAAAATATTGAATGAAATACAAGAAAAGTGAACCAAGAAATACAGAAAAAGAATCATATAATACTACTTAGTTGGGGTTATTCAAGGAATGTAAGGGAATTATTACATTTTAAAATCAATCAACATATTCAACATTGTACTAGACATTTTAGCCAGTACAATAAAGAGGCAAGAAAAGATATATATGTATATATATATATGTATGTGTGTGTGTGTGTGTGTATATATAATTCATTCAATTTAATTATTTTATGTTGATATCTCATAATATTTGCGCACTTTGACATCAAAACAAATAGTAAATATGTGTTCAGGAATTCTACATATTGTTTCACATAAAAATATTTTTGAACATCTGAACTGTACAAAATATACTTTACTAGCTATGGTGGAAAATATATGGATGAGGTAGACTTCATTCCTACCTTAAAGAAACATACAAACTAGTCATGGGGGTGAACAATGAATTGTTTTAAAATACAATGCAATGCACTATATACATTGCCCCTTTCCTAATAACTAACACAAGATGTAAATCCTTGACTTAATCTCCTCAATTTAAAGGCCCAAACTACAGCCTAAGGACAATCCACATGTTTTGCATACTCTAAACTATGACCCTCTCCTATGGTCTGCTATTTTTTCAATTTATTTTTTTTTGAAAGGGAAATATTTACTTGTTTTTTGCTTTGTTGAATTCTAACTGAAATTTAGCATGTCTTTTCTTTTTACATTCTTTTTTTTATACAATTTTTAAAGATTATGCTCCATTTACCCTTATTATAAAATATTGGCTATATTCCCTGTGCTTTTCAATTTATTTTGTTTGTTGAATTTTTGCCTGTTAAAGCTTTCTGAGTGTCTTAAATACACATTAATCATTCAAGATTTAGTGCAAATTATTTCAATCATATTGCTTCCTTCTGACAACAGATTAGCTCACCTGATCTAAGAGAAGGTTATCATTGTTTGGGGAACTACATGTAAAGTGGCTTTGTGGAGAATGTACTCCCTTAGTGCAAGTAAGTATAGAACACTGTTATAGAAATAGCAAGCCTGACTGGTATGTAGATGTTCATAAAAGGGTACTGTTCTGGTATATAAGAAACACTCAAGACTTCTCGACTTAAAACCACAAAACCATTTTTTTATTAACCTACCATTTGTGCAGGTGTTGGTAGGAAGATCTTATCACTGGTTCCTTTGCTCCAGCTTGATTGGAGCTAGAAGATGGTTTTTCAAAGATGGGCTCACTTGTATGGCTGGAAAACTGGTGTTTACTGTCAACTGGGTGCTCAGCTGGAACTGTCATAACCCTCAGTTCCTTCCTACAAAATTCTCTCCAAAAGACTAGTTGAGCTTTCTCAGAGCATGGCAGCTGGGAGCCAAGAATGAGTATTCAAGAGACAGGCAGTGGAAGCTGCCTAAATTTCTTAAATCTAAGTATGGAAACTAGTGGCATCACTTTCACAGTATTCTATTTGGCAAGTAGTCACAATCTCTGTCCAGATTCAAGGTGGGAGAATCAGACCACACCTATTAATGGGAGAAGTGTAAAAGAATTTTGGTTCATCTTTAATCTATTACATTCAATGAAATCTCTAACCCCTACAAAAAGGACTCCTAGGCTGAAAGTAAATATGTAAAATATATAAATTTTACTGCTATGGGAATTGTACTGCCATTTCTAAAACTAGGAACTGGGAAGAAAACAAATTCACTTCTACACATTGTCTCTCCCTTTTGCTTATGTGTTTTTTTCTTTCCACAGAAAATGTTTCTCTTCTCAGGATTGAAATCTCAGAATTGACTCTATTCATTTTATACTAAAACTATATTGTGAGTTAAATTGGCTTTTTGTAGCATAGGGGCAGAAGCTACCACCATTTATCACTTTTTTTCTTTAAGAATATTTACAAACTTTTACAACAAAACACGCATGCAAACATACAAACAAATAATACAAACAATGCAAACTTATTTGAATGATATAGATAGACTGTCATCAACAGAAATACACTGATTGACTCCAGACAAATAATTAATGTCTGGACCAAGACCACTTACTGTTGATGCTATGTTGACAGACACACATTAATGTTTTTTGGAACAGCAGAACTAGAAGAGTGACAGGCCATGAGTTTTACATGAGTCACAAAACCATGTCAGCAGCAACAGCCCAGCCCAGGTGTAGTAGCTGGGGAGTGAGGCAATAATAATTGACCTTTAATAGGTGCTAATGACTCAAAAACACTTCTGAGAAAAGGTGCCTTGTAGCAAATTCACAAAATCCAAATAAAAACTAAAGGAATAGAAGGTGGCAAATTGATTCATGTTTCAAAAAACTCAAAAATAAGCAAAAGGTCAGCCTTAGTCATTTCAAGTGTTCCTGGAGAGTTAAATGAGGCATATTGAGCAATATTTTTTGAGAGTAGCTGGTGTTCCTTCCAAAAATGAGACCCAATTTTCTCTAGATTAAAAAAAAATGTTTTTATGCCACTCATATTGGAGGCCTAATTATAAAGCAGTTTTACTATGTAAAAATTGGCTTTTCTGCCTTCAATAAAATATATGTGATATTTCAGGGAGAAAATGACAAGAAGTTCTAAATTGTCATGTCATTTTGAACAAGGTGCATGAATCATGCAGCTCATTGTATTCAGTACTAAGCTAGATGCTATAGCAAGACAATTCCTGGGACCTTTTCTTTTTTACCTGTCGGCAGGGACAATGCGAAAAGGATAAGCTACTTATTATTGAAGGGACCTAATTTCTAGTCCCAGCCACATTCTGCCAATAATTTTATTTCTCTGAATGCAGTTTTCTCATCTACAAATTGAAGTGGTTAGACTCAGTCTTCTCTATAACCTTCTTTGGCTTTAATGTCTAGTGTCTTATTCTTTTGAGATTTTTGCTCTGGAATGGAAATACTTTAATACTAATATGGATTTTTAGGGTTATTTCATCTTAACTTTATTGAGCACATAATATTGAATCCTGGCCTTTTTGGAGAACGTTGAAAATCTGATCTCCTTCAGTACCAATGCACTTGCTCTTCTCTGTGCTCAGGCAACACGGCTATCAGTAAGCAGGACTCCCTTACCTCTTGGAGGTCTTCATTCGAATGTCACAGAGAGAGTGTTTCCTGACGTACATCCCAACATTCCCTACACCCTAACCCAATTCTTTTTCTTCATAAATTTTAACATTGCCTGGTATTGTAATTATTTTTTTGTTTTGTCAATTTCCCCACTAGAATGTAACATCCATAAGAGCAGGAACTATGTTCTATTCACTGTTTTATCTAAGAATGTCTGGCACATTACTAATTATTTCAACTCATATCTGACTGATCTCAGTGTCGATACTTTTTCCGTGATTTCCCCCTGTTCTTTTAAATTTGTTTCAGCTTCTAAGCTTATTCTCAATGCTTATATAGGGCTTCTCATCAAATATTCTACTGAATTGCAATTGAGTGATCTTTCCTCACAAATCAATATTTAAACTGAACGTGAAAGAACTCTAAGCACTGTGGTTATTTCCTTCTTTTTCCACTTTTCACTAACTCAGTTTCCCCTTTAGATGACTTGTTTATGAACTGATTTCACCTTCCAGATTTTGCAGTTTATCTGATTAAGTTTTTTTTTTAACCTGTGTATGTCCAGTAACTAGCACAGAATTTTTCACATAGCAGGCAGTTAGTAAGTGTTTTTAATCAAAAAAGGTATTAAAACATGCTGCCAGAATTAAAGTTTTCCATTCTTATAAACTGTATACATTGGCTTAAATTTTAGGTTGAATATAGCAAAGCAAGGATAATATAAATTTTATTAGGTAGGACAAATTACCTAATAAAATAATTTTTAACAATATCCTCTGCACAGATATAGATATTTGGAAAGAATTCATTGTTTTGGTTAGCACTTAGTACTTTTCTATCATATGGGAAAATGTTTATTATTATGGCCATAAAACCTTCAAGTCTTGGCACTTGGCTACTCATTTCTAGATTAATGTCTTCTAGCTTCATTAGAAGACACAATTCATGTCTTTCAGTTTCTGTAGTGCACCACTGTCTCCATCAATTTTACATCTTCTCTCATGTTGTATTTGAGTCTGGAGCACTCTTTACCTCCCCCGTCCAAATACTGTTGTCCTTTGCTTAACTTATACCTAATCATTTATCAAACCAGCTGTGGTCTCGGGTCTGTGTGATAACTCTATGCTAAGCCTGGTGTTTGTGTTTGTACACTTTACTCCTGTTGTATGCCTTAAAGAGGACTTTTCTCATTTCCCTTCTCTATATCTGCTGAATGACATATTTCATTTGTTTACTGTTGCTGTTTCCTGAGAATCTCTATGCTATGCTTCAATATTTGAAGCTGTGATTTGCCATAAGCATAAGGCATTCCAACAGTGCTGTTTAATGTTATCTTACCAGTATCAGGTCTTCCCTGCAAAGCCATGTTTGCATAACTTTGCCTTCCAACCTATGGTCAACTAAGGGAGTCCAATATAAACAGTGCTTTACTCCAGCCTCAGAAGATGATTTGAAAATTGTAATTGAATTTAATTCTTTCAATTCCGCACAGTCAAAGAGACTGGAACATTGCCCATTTTCTACTCCATTTTCTCACTTTAGAATCAGCTATTCTGATGAAAAGTGTTTCCCAGTGTTCACTCATTTGTTTTTCTAGAAGCAAAAACAGTGCATGTCAACTTCAAATTTTTTTTTCTCATTAGCTACCTGCAAAGGCGTAAAACCAATAACAAATCTTTGCTGTTTAAAGATAGTTTTCAAATTTCTTTCAATTTTATTAACATATCCTTCACATAGTTGTATTCCAGTTTCATTTCCAGCCTTATGTCACATTTCTTCCAAGTATGACCACTTTGTTCCACCAGGCTTTATCTACTGCGCACAAACGTACCTTGTTTACCTTGTTCATGCCACCTCTGTTCCTAATAGGAATACATAATTCTCATCTAATTTAACCCCGTATTTGAGGTACAACTCATACCCCATCACTGACCTGAAGCCACCCTTCACTAACTATATTATAATCCAATTTGCTTACTTAGATATCTTACTGTCAGATTTTATCTCTGTGTTGGCTTCCTTGTAATTTTACGCTATTGTCTTCTCTTTGTTTATCTATCCACATGAAGGTGTAAACCAAGAATTGATACATGTTATGTTCTTATTATTTGTAGGGACAATGACCTTAAAATAAAGCCTGCCATCAAATTGCATAGCTGAGGATTACTGTGCAAATTTTGCAGCTGTACAGTAATCCATGGCAAAAATCCATGGAGAACTAATCAGTGAAAGCTAGAGATTATGTCCATATTAAGCTCTCAATCATCACTCTTGTTTATACCTCTGGAAACACAAATGGTCTCTCTACCTAAAAACCAATTCAGGAAGTGAATTATTTATTAAAAAATAAATATATTTTTCTGCAATAAATTCAAGTGAAAACCACATGCATCCCTAAAGTGCTTTTTAACATTTTTTTTTTCTCAACTGATTTCAAACAAGCAAGCAAACAAGCCTTGTTTCCTAGGATGCCATTCATCAGATATGCACAGTTTTAGAGGTTAGAGACAGAGTGAAAGCAATCATCACAGAATTAGTTCTTCTGCCAAGGAGCTGAGAATAAGATTTCTACCCTGATGTCCCTGAGGATCAAAAAAGGAAATAGTCCATGACATGAAAGACTCTTCAGTATGTGCCTAATACTGGGAATATAGCATATTAAAATTCCAGTGACTTACAAAATGTTGAGCAGAATATTGGAATATCTAGTTAACTGAGAAAAATAATAATCCATAGTATTAAATATTTTTACGGAATATCTAAACCATTTATATATATATTTTACAAATGGCAAAATTTTATTCTTTTTTATTCTTTTTTATGTCTGAGTAATATTCCATTACATATATGTATATATATTTATATATACCACATCTTCTTTATCCATTCATCTGTTGATAGATACTTATATTGCTTCCATATCTGGGCATTCTGCTGTGAACATTGGGGTACATATATCTTTTCAAATTAGTGTTTTCATTTTCTTTGGATATATACCCAGGAGTGTAATTGCTGGATCATATGGTTGTTCTATTTTTAATTTTTTGAGGAAACTTTGTACCATTTTCCATGGTGGCTGCACCATATTATTTTTGTTTGTTTGTTTCTCAGTCACAGGCTATTCCTTTTAATGTTCCACACAAGCCTTCAACATCACTAAATATTTCCTCTACATTCTTCTTTGAAGATAATTTGTTTTATATATTTGTTGTGACATCAGCTGTCACTGTTATCACCCTGTAGGAACTGTGTCTGTTTTCTCTGGCTGCTTTCATGCCTTAAAAAGATAAACACAGAAAACAAACAAACAAACAACAAGAAAAAAACTTCTGTATTCAGTAATTTAACTAGGATGTACTTATGTATAGTTTTACATACTTGGAAGTTGAGACCAAAAATATCAAAAACTTGTCCAATGTCAAGCTATTAATTCTCAGAATCAAAAATCTAATCCATGTTTCTGTGATGCTAATATTGGCCTCAGTAATGGACTCTTCCTTTAGTGTTCCAGACAATCCTTCAACATCCTGAACACTTCCTCTACATTCTTCTTTTTGCTGTTATCATTCTGGGAAAAATATTTATGGCGATAAGTAGCTTAGGCAATTGTTTTTCTGTCGTCAATGGCAATTAGCAAAATCCATCTGTGTGAGGACTTTCTGCAATAGATCTTAGTCTCCTCAACAAAAACAACAATGACAGTAAAAAGAGACTGCAGGAGAGACATTTAACTAGTAATTTAAAAAAGAGAGAGATTTAAGCAGCATTTCAACCAGTTACAATATACGGATTTTATTTGAATTTTCAAATATTATACATATATATGTGATAATTTCAAAAATGTAAACTGATTGGATATTTAACTTTATTTTTAAGAAGAAATTACTATTATATATAATGTTAAAGTTTAATATTATTATCAATATTAATACATTATTACTATTATTCAACACTAAAAGGCAATGAGCATCATGCCATGAAATGACATAGAGGAAACAAATGCATACCACTAAGTAAGAGAGGTCAATCTGAAAAGGCTGCATACTGTATGATTCCAACTCTGTGACATTCTGGAAAAAGTAAAACTGGAGATAGTAAAAAGGTCAGTGTTTGCCAGGGATTGGAAGGTTGGAGGGATAAATAGGTGAAGCACAGTATTTTTAGGTCAGTGACACTATTCTGTATGACACTGTAATGGTGGATGCATGCCATTATACATTTGTCCAAAGCCATAAAATGTAACAACACCAAGAGTGAACCATAATGTAAACTATGGTCTTTGAGTGATAATGATATGTCAAGGTAGGTTTATCAATTGTACCAAATGTACCACTCTGGTGGGGTATGTTTTTCATGAGTGGGACAGGGAGTATATAGGATATCTCTGTTCATTGTTTTCGATTTTACTGTGAACCTAAAATTTCTCTAAAAAATAAATCTAGGGCTTCCCTAGTGGCGCAGTGGTTGGGAGTCCGCCTGCCAATGCAGGGGACGTGGGTTCGTAACCCGGTCCGGGAGGATCCCGTGTGCCGCGGAGTGGCTGGGCCCGTGAGCCGTGGCCACTGGGCCTGCGCGTCTGGAGCCTGTGCTCCGCAACGGGAGGGGCCACAGCAGTGAGAGGGCCGTGTACCACAAAAATTAAATAAATAAGTAAATAAATCTATTAAAAAAGAGAAATTATTTTTAACTTACAGGAGCATGTTAATACTATTGTGGTTATGTTTATTAGGAGCCATTATGTTTTAGAAATACATACTCAAATATCTATTTCTAAAAATTTTAATGCCTGGGACTCACTTCTGAATAATCAGGGAACAAGGAGTATGAGTGTGGTTAAAGGAAAAAAAATGTCATGACAGAATAACTGTTGAGGCTGTGATAGGTACATGAAAGATAATTACACTATCCTCCCTACTTTAGTAACAATGTGAATGTTTTGACTAAAAAATGAGATTTAAAAAGTCTTTCTTAAGCCTATAAAGATTCCCACAATATTCACTGGAATTTTAACTTAGGCTCAGGCCTATTCCTTGTATCTTTATTTAAATAATAACATTCTAATCATGGTCATGGGGAAGAACATGAAAATTATTTAATCTGTTCTTTCCTTTTCTATAATACTTAGGGGCAGAAATAAAGTACAAGGTTGAAGTAGTGGAGAAAAACATTTCAGACACATGAAGAAGAATGGTTCATCTAAAATTACATACTTTAACAAGGCATTGCTAAATGAAATTATATTTGAGTTTCTTATCACCAGTTTTTAACCTTCAGTTTGGGTTTACCTTTTACATTCTATTTTGTAAATTTTTGATGACCCTAATGTATTACAAATTTAGTATCTAGTCATTTGTATTCTAGATCA
This sequence comes from Orcinus orca, assembly GCF_937001465.1. Classification (NCBI taxonomy): domain Eukaryota; kingdom Metazoa; phylum Chordata; class Mammalia; order Artiodactyla; family Delphinidae; genus Orcinus; species Orcinus orca. The sequence goes on along the minus strand of NC_064566.1, from coordinate 81,319,799 downwards.
GTAAGACTGAGATGATTTGGATACATAAGTGCTTTGACCAATGCCTTTCAGAAAATATGAGAAATGTAACCAGAGCTAGTGCTAGGTGAAAAACAAAAAGCTTATTACATTTTCAGAAAAACAACAGAAATGTCAGACATCCATTTTCTGTGTGTACAGTGTGAACACTCTTCTTCGATTCCAGTAGGTAATAGAGAGTAAAATCTGACTTTGTGAAGCTTTCCTCTTTGCCATCCCCCATCAAAGGAACAAAATGTTACATGGAGAGGAAACTCTACCTCACTTTTGTGCAGCTGACTTATTGACTATGTTGAACAAAGTTTAAAATTACCTCTTTCAATTTGAATCTTCTGCTGGACTGTAGTAACATGTAGGCTTGGGTGACAATATAAAGTAACTGTCCTCATGTGCAGAGCATAGTACATTTTTATTCCACTATTAATGTGTTATGGGCTCAACTGTGTCTTCCTCCAAATTCATATGTTGAAGTTTTAGTCCCCAGTACCTCAAAGTGTGACTCTATTTGGAGAGTGGTATTCTTATAAGATGAAATTTGGACACACATGTATGAAAAGAAGACCCCATGAAGACACAAGGAGAAGATGACCATCTATAAGTCAAGGAGAGATGTCTCAGAAGCAACCAACCCTGCCAACACCTTTATCTCAGACTTCTAGCCTCCAGAATAATGAGAAAATGCATTTCTGTTTTTTAAGCCCCCCTGTTGGTGGCACTTTGTTATTGCAACCCTAGCTAACTAATCAAAATATTAGAAAAAATAGTTGATATTTTTTAGAGGAAAAAAACCCCTTATATTTAAAAGTAGAATTTCACTGTCCCCAAACGTGTGTGACTATAAGACAGTGGAAGAACCATGTCAATCCTTATGATTGGATCCTACTGTTACCCACCTTTGGCTGCCAATTCAATGTTTTTGATAGTTGGTCCATTAGGATGTTTTGGTTGTGGCACTCTTATTTCTCATGAATTGATTCTAAGAATCATGTGGCAAGCCGTCAAAGATTGATAGGTATTGTGTTCATGTAATCACAGCTCCCATGCTTCCCATTGGCCAAGTAAGTCATTCAGGACTTGGAGTGAGTATAGAAAATCCAAACCCTACTTAATTTTCACTCTTTATTAACCTTACCAAAAGGTAGAGCTGTAAATAACATAAGATCATCAATACTATACACAGTGACAGTCTAGTTGTAGTGGAGAATCAGAGAATTCCAGATATTGCCATTTTATTCTCTTGAAATGACTTAGTGAATAACAGGTTTACTCACCAATGTTTTCTACTGAGTCCAGCACACACATTCAAGTAGATACATGATAGTACAGTATACTGTTTAAGGTCACAGGCTCTAGAGCCAGTGTGCCTGGGATTATATCTTGACTTCCCAATTTAATAATATGCAAGTTACTAGAAACTCTCTTATCATATTGTCTTCCACTTGAAATGGGATTTAAATGTACTTGATTTAAAAAATTGGGGGAAAGATTAATTGGGTCTAAACATAAAGTGCTAAGAACAACAGTAGGAATATAGTAGGCAATTAATAAATCTTTACTATTATTATAGTCAAATGTGAAGAACCATTAGGCCCACCAATCCATTACCCCATCAAACTACTGAAAATATGTTTATATATTGATGAGCTTTCTCAAAATAATGATAGAAAATAATTTCTTAGGAATAAATAAGCCACATTTCTTACTTTCTCATGCCTCGAGTAACTGTTTTACTAAACTTCATTGATTCTACTCACTAAACTCTCACTCTTCCTCTGTTTCCACACTTACTATTTTTCTAAGACATTTTTATTCTAAGGAAGTTTGTTAACGTTTCTGCTCACCACAAAAATTAATAGTAATAACAATAATAATTGTCATTCATGGAATAATAATGTACTAGATAATAAGCTATAAAATGCAATTATATATATAATATATATATAATTATATATATAATAAGCTTATAATAAGCTCCAAGCATGCATTAGTGTATTGAATATTCATGACAGTGCTGTGAGGTAATTACAAAGAATATCCCTATTTTACAGATTTGGAAACTGAGTCTAGAGCTCAAGTAACTTGTTTTAACTCATCTAGTAAGTGGTAAATGTGGGATTCGAACCCAGGCATCCAGACTCCAGAGCAGTAAAAGTAACTGCTTTACCATGTGGAATCCACTCTACAGCATTTTTCCTCTACCAAGTATCCACTGGAATTTTCTTTGCTCCTGTAAGTTTGAAAAGTGCAGTTACCTCCACACAAATCCACTTGCAAGAAGATGTAAATCCTGGTGTTAAGTATAAATTTGGATGTGCATAATTATGTAACCTTACAAAACAGAGCACCCGGCAGTAATTCCACAATTGAAACACATCTTAATAAATATATTTCACAGTCATTCATGTGCATTTATAAGTTAAAGATATCAATCTCTCATCTAGATCTGCAGCTTTTAATTGTTACTGAGTTAAATCTTTTTCTAGGAAATATTTTAGGCAATATCTTGTTCCTTAGAAGGATCTGCTGTTTTTTCCTAGAAATGCTACCTTCCCCACAGGCCTTTGTTTGTTCCTTTATTCCTTGGCCTCTAAGAAAATTTTCCTTTCATTGTGAGTTGCATCAAGGAGTTTTTTAAAATAATAAAATAAAATAAAACACATTTCTCTCTCCTTATGGGTTTATCATTTTGATGACTTTCATAGCTTTCATTTAAGCTATGAAATTATGAATTCTCATTATGCTTGTTCCTGGCTCTTTAGTATTATTTAGGTGGAATAGAGGCAGACCCCAAGGACTGAATCAATTTTAATTCTATCTTCCGTAATGTGTCTGCTGCACCACTGAAAGTTGGTTTAGAGAAAAAAAATATGCAAGCAGGCTTCTCCCTTAGTCCCCTCTGACACACTAACTTTACAGATACTGGCTCCACTATTCTGTTTTCTGTGACCAATACTCATCTTTTTAGAATCTACCACTTTCCTCTTGGCATTCATCTTCTAAACTACCTCCAAATTCTTTTCAATTACCAACTCTATACTTGAGTTTCCTGCTGAATTTTGAGAGGCGGAGTTGAAGAGATATGCCTCTTTAAAGCTTTTAAGCACCCTGTCTAAACAGGGAAATTCTGGGAATGTTGAATGATAATCTAGTGAATGGGATTCATCTAGGTGTTTGTAGTGGATGGTGTGGTGCCCAGGCCAAATGTCCCTTTCTTTACCCCCACCTCCCACAGTTATTCTTTGAGCTGTTAACTGCTGACTGCTCACAGGTGAGTGTTTCCCCTGAAATTGCTTTTTGGTTGAAGGAAGTAAGGTTACATCATTTTCCCAGGGGCAGCCCACATCTAACAACTGTTTAATGGGGCCAGAGGCAAAGCTTGGGCCCCTTTCTTTCAACTTAGTACAATTCTAAAGGGCCATTATAGACCCCAAACCCAATGTGAGATCACATAACTAGATTGTGGAATTGTAGTTCAGATTCTCCCTCCACCCAAGTCTTCTTTCCTCACCTCTTCAAACACCTTTCCTCAGTGTACTCAATCTCAAACCCCCTTTCAAGTTACCAGTTCACAGTCTGTTTCTGGGAAACTGGCCTAAGACAATGTTGAAAGGAATCCTTGCAGACTGCATATAATTCTGTAAAATCTCACCAAGATGTTTTTTTTTCTAAAATTAAGCTATTTATATAATTATCTTCCTTTTCCAAATACTATTTCCCCTATCTTCTAAAAGGCAAATCAGCTACAATGAAGGAATGAGAATTCTGCTTCTTGAAGTTACCTTGTTTAATGGTGATTGATGCTATTACAGGCCAATTCAATTTTTAAAAGTTAATAAGCCAATCTCAATCTCTCTCTCTCTTCTCTCGTTTACCTTCTATTGATAGTTCCATCTCCATTCCTCTGTCTCTCTTTCTCTCTATGACACATACATGCTTTTTCTCTCTCTTCATGATCCAGGTCACAGAAGAAAATAGGGATTTTTTTTTTTAATCCTTATTGGAGTATAATTGCTTTACAAATGTGTGTTACTTTCTGCTTTATAATAAAGTGAATCAGTTATACATATACATATGTTCCCATATCTCTTCCCTCTTGCATCTCCCTCCCTCCCACCCTCCTGATCCCACCCCTCTAGGTGGTCACAAACCACCTAGCAGATCTCCCTGTGCTGTGCAGCTGCTTCCCACTAGCTATCTATTTTACATTTGGTAGTGTACATATGTCCATGCCACTCCCTCACTTTGTCACAGCTTACCCTTCCCCCTCCCCATATCCTCAAATCCATGCTCTAGTAGGTCTGAGTCTTTATTCCCATCTTACCACTAGGTACTTCATGACCAGTTTTTTTCCCCCTTAGATTCCATATATATGTGTTAACATACGGTATTTGTTTTTCTCTTTCTAATTTACTTCATTCTGTATGACACACTATAGGTCCATCCACCTCACTACAAATAACTCAATTTTGTTTCTTTTTATGGCTGAGTAATATTCCATTGTATATATGTGCCACATTGTCTTTATCCATTCATCTGTTGATGGACACGTAGGTTGCTTCCATGTCCTGGTTATTGTAAATAGATCTTCAATGAACATTGTGGTACATCACTCTTTTTGAATTATGGTTTTCTCAGGGTATATGCCCAGTAGTGGGATTGCTGGGTCGTATGGTAGTTCTACTTGTAGTTTTTTAAGAAACCTCCATACTGTTCTCCATAGTGGCTGTATCAATTTACATTCCCACCAACAGTGCAAGAGGGTTCCCTTTTCTCCACACCCTCTCCAGCACTTATTGTTTCTAGAAATTTTGATGATGGCCATTCTGACCAGTGTAAGATGATATATCATGGAAGTTTTGATTTGCATTTCTCTAATGATTAATGATGTTGAGCATTCTTTCATGTGTTTTATGGCAATCTATATATCTTCTTTGGAGAAATGTCTATTTAGGTCTTCTGCCCATTTTTGGATTGTATTGCTTGTTTTTTGTTATTGAGCTGCATGAGCTGCTTGTACATTTTGGAGATTAATCCTTTGTCAGTTGCTTCATTTGCAAATATTTTCTCCCATTCTAAGTGTTCTCTTTTCATCTTGTTTGTGGTTTCCTTTGCTGTGCAAAGGCTTTGAAGTTTCATTAGGTCCCATTTGTTTATTTTTGTTTTTATTTCCATTTCTCTAGGAGGTGGGTCAAAAAGGACCTTGCTGTGATTTATGTCATAGAGTGTTCTGCCTATGTTTTTATCTAAAAGTTTGATACTGTCTGGCCTTACATTTAGTCTTTAATCCTGTTTGAGTTTATTTTAGTGTATGGTGCTAGGGAGTGTTCTAATTTCATGCTTTTACATGTACCTGTCCAGTTTTCCCAGCACCACTTATTGAAGAGGCTGTCTTTTCTCCATTGTATATTCTTGCCTCCTTTATCAAAGATAAGGTGACCATATGTACGTGAGTTTATCTCTGGGCTTTCTATCCTATTCCATTGATCTATCTTTCTGTTTTTGTGCCAGTACCATATTACCTTGATTACTGTAGGTTTGTACTATAGTCTGAAGTCAGGGAGCCTGATTCCTCCACCTCCATTTCTGGTTCTCAAGATTGCTTTGGCTGACTATTCGGGGTCTTTTGTGTTTCCATACAAATTGTGAAATTTTTTGTTCTAGTTCTGTGAAAAGTGCCAGCGGTAGTTTGATAGGGATTGCATTGAATCTGTAGATTGCTTTGGGTAGTAGAGTCATTTACACAATGTTGATTCTTCCAATCCAAGAACATGGTATATCTCTCCATCTATTTGTGTCATTTTTAATTTCTTTCATCAGTGTCTTATAATTTTCTGCATAGGCCTTTTGTCTCCTTAGGTAGGTTTATTCCTAGATATTTTATTCTTTTTCTTGCAATGGTAAATGGGAATGTTTTCTTGATTTCACTTTCAGAGTTTTCGTCATTAGTGTATAGGAATGTCAGAGATTTCTGTGCATTAATTTTGTATCCTGCTACTTTACCAAATTCATTGATTAGCTCTAGTAGTTTTCTGGTAGCATCTTTGCGATTCTCTATGTATAGTATCATGTCATCTGCAAACAGTGACAGCTTTACTTCTTTTCTTATTTGGATTCCTTTTATTTCTTTTTCTTCTTTGATTGCTGTGGCTTAAACTTCCAAAACTATGTTGAATAATAGTGGTGAGAGTGGGCAACCTTGTCTTGTTCCTGATCTTAGGGGAAATGGTTTCAATTTTTCACCATTGAGAATGATATTGGCTGTGATTTTGTCAAAAATGGCCTTTATTATTTTGGGGAAAGTTCCATATATATGCCTACTATCTGCAGGGTTTTATCATAAATGGGTGTTGAATTTTGTCAAAAGTTTTTTTTCTGCATCTATTGAGAATAGCATATGGTTTTTCTCCTTCAGTTTGTTAATATGGTGTATCACATTGATTGGTTTGCGTATATTGAAGAATCCTTGCATTCCTGGGATAAACCCTACTTGATCATGGTGTATGATCCTTTTAATGTGCTGTTGGATTCTGTTTACTAGTGTTTTGTTGAGGATTTTTGCATCTATGTTCATCAGTGATATTGGCCTGAAGGTTTCTTTCTTTGTGACATCTCTGTCTGGTTTTGGTATCAGGGTGATGGTGACCTCGTAGAATGAGTTTGGGAGTGTTCTTCCCTCTGCTATATTTTGGAAGAGTTTGAGAAGGATAGTTGTTAGCTCTTCTCTAAATGTTTGATAGAATTTGCCTGTGAAGCCATCTGGTCCTGGGCTTTTGTTTGTTGGAAGATTTTTAATCACAGTTTCAATTACAGTGCTTGTGATTGATCTATTCATATTTTCTATTTCCTCCTGGTTCAGTCTCAGCAGGTTGTGCATTTCTGAGTATTTGTCCATTTCTTCCAAGTTGTCCATTTTATTGGCATAGAGGTGCTTGTAGTAATCTCTCATGATCCTTTGTATTTCTGCAGTGTCAGCTGTTACTTCTTTTTCATTTCTTATTCTATTGATTTCAGTCTTCTCCCTTTTTTTATTGATGAGTCTGCCTAATGGTTTATCAATTTTGTTTATTGTTTTAAAGAACCAGCTTTTAGTTTTATTGATCTTTGCTATCATTTCCATAATTTCTTTTTCATTTATTTCTGATCTGGTGTCTATGATTTCTTTCCTTCTGCTAACTTTGGGGGTTTTTGTTCTTCTTTCTCTAATTGCTTTAGGTTCAAGGTTAGGTTGTTTATTTGAGATGTTTCCTGTTTCTTAAGGTAGGATTGTATTGCTATAAACTTCCCTCTTAGAACTGCTTTTACTGCATCCCATAGGTTTTGGGTCGTCGTGTCTCCATTGTCATTTGTTTCGAGGTATTTTTTGATTTCCTCTTTGATTTCTTCAGTGATCACTTCATTATTAAGTAGTGTATTGCTTAGCCTCCATGTGTTTGCATTTTTTACAGATCGTTTCCTGTAATTGATATATAGTCTCATAGCATTGTAGTCGGAAAAGACACTTGATACAGTTTCAATTTTCTTAAATTTACTAAGGCTTGATTTGTGACCCAAGATGTGATCTATCCTGGAGAATGTTCCATGAGCACTTGAGAAAATGTGTATTCTGTTGTTTTTGGATGGAATGTCCTATAAATATCAATTAAGTCCACCTTGTTTAAGGTAACATTTAAAGTTTCTGTTTCCTTATTTATTTTCATTTTGTATGATCTGTCCATTGGTGAAAGTGGGGTGTTAAAGTCCTCTGCTATGATTGTGTTACTGTCGATTTATCCTTTTATGGCTGTTAGTATTTGCCTTATGTATTGAGGTGCTCCTATATTGGTTGCATAAATACTTAAAATGGTTAAATCTTCTTCTTGGATCGATCCCTTGATCATTATGTAGTGTCCTACTTTGTCTCTTGTAATAGTCTTTATTTTAAAGTCTGTTTTGTCTGATATGAGAATTGCTACTCCAGCTTTCTTTTGATTTCCATTTGCATGGAATACCTTTTTCCATCCCCTCACTTTCAGTCTGTATATGTCCAAGGTCTGAATTGGGTCTCTTGTAGACAGCATATATATAGGTCTTGTTTTTGTATCCATTCAGCCAGTCTGTGTCTTTTGGTGGTAGCATTTAATCCATTTCCATTTAAGGTAATTATCGATATGTATCTTCCTATTCCCATTTTCTTAATTGTTTTGGGTTTGTTATTGTAGGTCTTTTCCTTCTCTTATGCTTCTTGCCTAGAGAAGTTCTTTTAGCATTTGTTGTAAAGCTGGTTTGGTGGTGCTGAACTCTCTCAGCTTTTGCTTGTCTGTAAAGGTTTTAATTTCTCCATCAAATCTGAATGAGATCCTTGCTGGGTAGAGTAACTTTTGTTGTAGGGTTTTCTCCTTCATCGTTTTAAATATGTCCTGCCACTCCCTTCTGGCTTGCAAAGTTTCTGCTGAAGGTTTAGCTGTTAACCTTATGGGGATTCCCTTGTGTGTTATTTGTTGTTTTTCCCTTGCTGCTTTTAAAATGTTTTCTTTGTATTTAATTTTTGACAGTTTGATTGATATGTGTGTTATTTGTTGTGTGTTATTTGTTGTGTGTTATTTGTTGTTTTTCCCTTGCTGCTTTTAAAATGTTTTCTTTGTATTTAATTTTTGACAGTTTGATTAATATGTGTCTTAGTGTGCTTCTCCTTGGATTTTTCCTTTATGGGACTCTCTGTGCTTCCTGGACTTGGTTAACTATTTCCTTTCCCATATTAGGGAAGTTTTCAACTATAATGTCTTCAAATGTTTTCTCAGTCTTTTTCTTTTACTCTTCTTCCTCTGGAACCTCCATAATTCGAATGTTGGTGTGTTTAATGTTGTTCCAGAGGTCTCTGAGACTTTCCTCAATTCTTTTCATTCTTTTTTCTTTATTCTGCTCTGCAGTAGTTATTTCCACTATTTTATCTTCCAGGTCACCTATCCATTCTTCTGCCTCCATTATTCTGCTATTGATCCCTTCTAGAGTATTTTTAATTTCATGTTTTGTGTTTTTCATCATTGCTTGTTTCCTCTTTAGTTCTTTTAGGTCCTTGTTAAATGTTTCTTGCATTTTCTCTATTCTATTTCCAAGATTTTGGATCATCTTTACTATCATTATTCTGAATTCTTTTTCAGGTAGACTGCCTATTTCCTTCTCATTTTTTAGGTCTGGTGGGTTTTTACCTTGCTCCTTCATCTGCTGTGTGTTTTTCTGTCTTCTCATTTTGCTTATCTTACTGCATTTGGAGTCTCCTTTTTGCAGGCTGCTGGTTCGTAGTTCCTGTTGATTTTAGTGTCTGTCCCCAGTGACTAAAGTTGGTTCAGTGGGTTGTGTAGGCTTCCTGGTTGAGGGGACTAGTGCCTGTGTTCTGGTGGATGAGGCTGGATCTTGTCTTTCTTGTGGACAAGTCCACGTCTGGTGGTGTGTTTTGGGGTGTCTGTGGACTTATTATGATTTTAAGAAGCCTCTCTGCTAATGAGTGGGGTTGTGTTCCTGTCTTGCTAGTTGTTTGGCATAGGGTGTCCAGCACTGTAGCTTGCTGGTCGGTGAGTGAAGCTGAGTCTTGGTGTTGAGATGGAGATCTCTCGGAGGTTTTTGCCATTGGATATTATGTGGAGCTGGGAGGTCTCTTGTGGACCAGTGTCCTGAAGTTGGCTCTCCCACCTCAGAGTCACCGCACTGACTCCTGGCTGGAGCACCAAGAGACTTTCATCCACATGATTCAGAATAAAATGGAGAAAATGTAGAAAAAGAAAGAAAGAAAAAGAAAGAAAGAAAGAAAGAAAGAAAGAAAGAAAGAAAGAAAAAGAAAGAAAGAAAGGGAGGGGATATAATAAAATAAAGTATAGTAAGATAAAATAAAATAAAGTTATTAAAATAAAAAATAATTTTTAAGGAAAAAAAATTGTTAAGTAAAAAAAACCAAAACAAACAAAGAAACAAATAATGGCTGGAGAGAACCCTAGGATAAATGTTGGAAGAAAAGCTTTACAGACAAAATCTCACACAGAATCATACACATACACACTCACAAAAAAGAGGAAAAGGGGAAAAATTAATATATCTTGCTCTCAAAGCCACCTCCTAAATTTGGGATGCTTCATTGTCTATTCAGGTATTCCAAACATGTAGGGTATATCAAGTTGATTTTGGAGATTTAATCCGCTACTCCTGAGGCTGCAGGGAGAAATTTCCCTCTCTCTTCTTTGTTCACACAGCTCCCGGTGTTCAGCTTTGGAGTTGGCCCTGCCTCTGCATGTAGGTTGCCTGAGGGTGTCTCTTCTTTGCTCACACAGGACGGGATTAAAGGAGTAGCTGATTTGGTGGCTCTGGCTCACTCAGGTCATGGGGAGGGAGGAGTACAGGTGCTGGGTGAGCCTGCGGTGGCAGAGCCGGTGTGATGTTGCACCAGCCTGAGGCACACTGTGTTGTCTCCCGGAGAAGTTGTCCCTGGATCATGGGACCCTGGCAGTGGTGGGCTACACAGGCTCCCGGGAGGGGAGGCTTAGATAGTGACCTGTGCTTGCACACAGGCTTCTTGGTGGTGGCAGCAGCCTTAGTGTCTCATGCCCATCTCTGGGATCCTCACTGTTAGCCGCGGCTCACGCCCATCTTTGGAGCTCCTTTAAGCAGTGCTCTTAATCCCCCTCCTCACGCACCAGGAAACAAAGAGGGAAGGAAAAGTCTCTTGCCTCTTCGGCAGGTCCATGTTTTTTCCCGGACTCCCTCCCGGCTAGCTGTGGTGCACTAACCCCTTCAGGCTGTGTTCACTCTGCCAGTCCTCTACCTGCGATCTGACTGAAGCCTGAGCCTCAGCTCCCAGCCCCGCCCACCCTGGGGGGTGAGCAGACAAGCCTCTCGTGTTGGTGAGTGCTGGTCAGCACCTATCCTCTGTGCTGGAATCTCTTCACTTTGCCCTCCGCACCCCTGTTGCTGCGCTCTCCTCCATGGCTCTGAAGCTCCCTCCTTCTGCCACCAGCAGTCTCCTCCTGTGAAGGGTCTTCCTAGTGTGTGGAAACCTTTCCTCCTTCACAGATCCCTCCCACTGGTGCAGGTCCCGTCCCTATTCTTTTGTCTCTGTTTATTCTTTTTTTCTTTTGCCCTACCCAGGTACATGGGGAGTTTCTTGCCTTTTGAGAGGTCTGAAGTCTTCTGCCAACATTCAGTGGGTGTTCTATAGGAGCAGTTCCACATGTAGATGTATTTCTGATGTATCTGTGGGGAGGAAGGTGATCTCCCTGTCTTACTCTTCCACCATCTTCATCAAATCCTTGGGATGTTGTTGTTAGTTACAATTTATTGGTGTTGAATATCTCTTAATTGAAGATATACTTCCTTCTTTCTTACCATTAGACTCTCAACTCTAAGAGGTTAATGAATAGAAATAATATTCTAATCCCAAGTATATATTATATACTCAAACAGTTTGGCATGGATAGATGAACATTCTAAAGCTTTAAGTTTCATTCAGATAGCTGGAAACAGCAATTATAGCCTCACTATATTACCAAAAATTATAGTTTATTTATAATTTATTATATAAATATAATAAATTACATTTATAAATACTGTTTAATTTGTAATAAGAATGCTATTATTTTAAAGTATATAAACCTGACTCCCCCTACCAAGCACGATTTAGGGCCCAACTTTGCTGTCACATTTTAGGACAAGTGCCAATACTTAATCATTCCAATTCAAATATACTTGTTTGCCTTTCTCAGGATCTAGTTCTTATCACTTTATGCACACTTTTCTTACATATTTTATTCCCTTTAAGACAAACATATCCACAATAAAATATTCTGATAACTTTTAATCGAGAAGTAATCATTCCCTGCATTTGTTGAAGTATTCACAGGCAGATTTCCTCCCTGCTTTCTTCAGCAAAATATCATGGTATTCACCTGTGATCCATTTCCCAGACCTTTATCAGCAAATGTAATTATACTCTAAAAAGTTTGTCTTGCAGCAAGGGAGTCATAATTCACAGAAGGGCATCCTGTTTTAGAGAGAGCACAGCTCCTGTAGACACACGCACTGGGAGGTGACAGGGAGAGGACACACAACAGCCTATGAGACACAGAGATTCTCACAGAGGGAGATGGGTGTCAGAGAGAACACTTTCACATGCTAGAAATTCCTCTATTGCTCCAATACTTTTTTAAACCTTATCTTTCTTTATGACTCTCAAACATATTTGCTTATTAATTTTATATCCTTTAAGGTGAAATGCAGGCTCTTCCTCTCCCCTTGTCAAGCAGGCATTTTTTTCTTCTTTGATCAGACATTTTAGATAATCTTCCTGCTTTTAAACTTCCTCTTACAGGTGGCCCTGTGTCAGGCTTTTCATCCCTCCACCCCACTTATCTAAAAGCACTCAGTAACACACAATTCTTGCTAAAATAGATCACTTAATTTAGTACTTATTTACTGAGATGAGCCCTAATACCTCTTGACAATTTACTTTCCTGAATTAATAAAACCATTTAGGACAACAGCATTCTTGGTCACACTAGGACTCTTAGAAATTGCTGAATCTTAAAGATTATGATTATGTACAGCATGGTTGATCATAAGTATAAGAATAGCTGACATGTAAGAGAAAAACCACAAATTTTGAGTTAAGACAACATCTTTGGATGGATTCTATTAGCTCCACTGATTTTGTAAGCAGTAATTTCCTACAGCCATGAGTGAAACACACATACACACAGACACAGATGCATACATATTTGTGCCACTGAATTTACGTACAACACACATTTATTTAACTTTCCTGACAGCCACAGCTGATTTATTTTCACTTGACAGTCAAGTAAATTCCGACATCTTTTCCACACAAATTGCTGTTAAGAACTTTTAAAATACTGATTGTTATGCAGTATATTAACCATTTCTCTCAGCTTTTTGTCATCTGAAAATTTTATGAGCACACATTTTTGTTTTTATCCAAGTCAATGGTAAAAATATTACATAGGACAAGGCTTAGGACAGAGTCTAAGTGATCACTCTTGAGGAACCATAATTCAACCATCTGAATGTACTATCATCCAACTCTCACAAAACTTTATTTTTCTGTCATCTGGTCTACATTTCTCCAACTGGTAAACAAATAAACCATGAGAGATTTTAACACTTTTTTGAAATTCAGATCATCTTGTGACCTTCCTCTGCTTGGCCAGTCTTACTAGATACCACTTTATTTAAAATATTAATGGGGTTGTGTTATGTTTCCATGTTGATTCTGCATCTATGCTAATTTGTAGTATTATCCTTTCTCTTTTTAGGTTATTAGAACTCATTCAATTTTACAGACAATTATTGAGCTCTTATATGTATCATGTGTTATGTTAGGTTCTACAGTTATAAAGATATTTACTCTATAACTCCTGCTCTCAGTATGCTCACTGCCTGCTCTATAATATGTTATAGAGTATTTCCAGAATCTGATATCAAGCTAATGCATCTATAGTTTCTGTCATTGACACCAAAATTAGGATTGTAATTGATAATAACAAATATTCTAGTACTTATTTTGTGATACATCACAAAAAGTATCAAGAGTAATACTGATGTCAAAAACTCAGCCTCTGTGTACTGTCACCGAATCAAATCTTGGAGACAGAGTTTTGGGTGAAGTAGAAAAGAATAGCTTTATCACTTTGCCAGGCAAAGGGGGACACAGTGGGTTCATGCCCTGGAAAACCGTGTATCCCAACCCGGGAGGATATGGTGAGGAGTTTTATAGCAGTGGTTCAAGAGCGGGGTGGGGGGGGGCAGGGGGGGCGGGTTCTGTTAAGGATCAGGGTGTGTGCAGGGCCTGCATTCCTTTAATCTGGCCTCAGGTGGTCTCCTGATGAGCTTCTCGAGGTTATCTTCCTGGAATGAAGAATGCTAACATCTTCCATTTGTTGGGGTTTTAGTTCTGTAGAAGAACTCGAAGATATCATTAGGTGTATCACTTGAGGCATAACCAGGACCTTACCCCAAGGCTGCACTATTGTTTCGTGGCTGCTCCTCCCTTGTCTCTGCATCCTCTCCCTTTCCTGATTAGCAACAGTTAGAATCTGCCCTTTGGAACTCAGGGAATGTCATGGAGGCTGAAACCTACTCCCTACAAACAAGAAATGGGGGTGTGGAGGGGGAAACAGAAAGGCTTTCATGGCCAGGAGCCCCACAGGGTCCTGCTCAGTTTCAGTATTGATGATATAAATACTACTTACTTCAGTACTTGATGTGTAATTCATCTGAAACTAAAGCCCTAAATGCATTTATAATAATTCTTACTATTTTCTCTCTATCAAGTGTCCCCAAGACCATTCTTGTGCTTGAAGATTCACTAGAACTCATAGAATTCAGAAAAGCTGTTATGCTCATATTTACAATTTATTACAGTCAAAGGATACAGATTAAACTCAAGGGAAAAGGCACATGAGATGAAGTATAGGAAAAACAAGACACAAGCTTTCAGGTGTCCCTCTCGCAGTGGAGTCATACAAAGAAACACTTAATTCTTCCAGCAACAATGTGTAGCAACACATGAACATATTACCAACCAGGGAAGTTCTCCTGAGCCTTGGACTGTACAGTTTTCACTGGGCGTCAGTCATGTAGGCATTTACAGCTTGCATGACAGGCCTTAGCTACTCAGACTCTTGCTGCCCGCAGAGCAAAAAGAGGTATTCATCATAAATCACATTGTTAGGATAAACTTACGTGGTCATTCTGGTACATCATGGCCCAAGGCCACAGGCATACAAAAACATTCTTATCAGGCAGAAAAAATATACTAAGAGATCAGAGGTTATCTCCCAGGAGACTGCTAAGAGCCAGTCCTAAAGACAGACATCTATTTGGAATATGCAACCCAGGCCTGCTGAGTCAAATCAGCCCAGCTATTTCTATGTCTTTAGTTCCATTTGGTCATGTGTTTTTCCAACCTTTTATAACTCAGAAGTCATTCTCTGTTTTGATAATATGAAAGCAAAATAGACATAAAGTAGTTCTGTATTCTCTCCCTGATTCTTTAGCATTTTAAGGTTGCACTAGCTCTTCTTGAAATACATCAAAAAATTCCTTTTAATTTAAAATTTAGATTTTGTTGTTATATTGAAACAACATACACAAACATACTAAAAGATACTAAAAACATACTAAAAGTAATTGTCTCTTGATGTTTTGCTATAATGCATACCAGTCTTTTCTGTTTTTCACAAATACTTCCTTTTTCCTGTGAATTTCCTCCTTCTACTAGTAGATGTATGACTTGTGAAGCATAAATTAGAGACTTTAGATAAATTATGAAAAGGAAATAAAAACTGACAAATAAATAGACATCATGACAACTGAGCACTAGATGACTCAAGAGCCCTGGAATTTGCCTTATAAAAAGATGAAAAAAATCAAGAAGTCTAAAAATTCTTAATAAATTATGTTTAACTAAAAGAAATATATCACTGTATTAGTTATCCATAACTGCATAGCAAGTGACCCCAAAACCTAGCAGCTTAAAACCAAACTTTTATTATCTTAAAGTTTCTGAGATCAGAATGCAGGCACAGTGTAGCTGAGTTTTCTGGCTCAGGGTCTCTCTCTATAAGGCAGCAAACAAGGTGTCACTAGGGTCTGCAGTCATTTCAAGGTGTAACTGAAGGAGGATCCCCTTCCAAGGTCACTCGTGTGATTTTTAGTTGGATTCAGTTCCTGTGGACTGTTGGTTGAAGGCTTCCCTTAGTTTCTTTCTGCCTGGGTCGCTTCATAGGGCAGCTGGAAACTGCCTTTCCTCAGAGGGAGCGAGTGAGAGAACAAAAGAAGATAAACAAGACAGAATACAGAATTTTTTGTAACTTTTTTTCTGAAGTGGTGTTCCATCACTATTGTCATAGACGATTAGTTAGAAGCAAATCATGAAGTCCATCTGACACACAAGGGAAGAAGTTTACACAAAAGCATGAACCACGGGAGGTAAGAATTATTGGCAGCCAACTTAGAAGTTCCCTACCATAGTTATTTATATAACAATACTATAAAATACCATATATATTTTTTGAGTAAATGTCAGAGGTTCTCAACTGAAATTTTGCCCTGGATATTTGGCAATATCTGGAACCAGTTTTAATTGTTATGACTGCAGGTAGAAGAGCAATATTGGCATGTAGTAGGTAGAAAACTGGAATGCTGTTAACCATTTAATATTGCACAGAACAGTCCCTTCCAAAACAAAGAATTTTCCAGTTCAGCATGACACTATTGCTGAGGGTGAGAAACCCTGGTAAATATTAGTAAGTATTAACATTTTCTAGATTAGTATAAAGCCTGGAATGCTCTTTAGGTAAAATATGCTGATGTCTTAGAAAATAACATATATAATCACTGACTTGGTTTAGTTAACCTGAAATACAAGTGTTATATGAAATAATTATTATAGATCCATCTATACAAAACCAAGTTAGCTCTATTTTACTAAAGATGAAACTGCTTACTAGTCTCTGCCTCACAGATATGTTTAATAATGTTCCCACTATTGAAAACCACTAAAACAGAATTTCTGCAGGAATTAGTGAAATGATCCAGATGATGTGCTAATATTAAATGTGGGACTGTTGAATGAAGTTCTTTTTTCATCTCTAGTACAGATTAGCACTATAACAGAAATGTAGGTATTCTAAAAATCAATGTTTAAATTTATAAGGATTGATTCCTGGGAGTCATCAAACTATGGCCAGTGAGCTAAATCTGGATCACTCTCTGTTTTCATAAATAAAGTTTTATTGGAACACAGCCATGGCCATTTTTTTTTTATATTTCTATGACTGTTTTTTGAGCTATAATAGCAGATTTAGTTATTTGCAACAGAGACTGTATGGCTGACAAAGCCTTAAATATTTAATTTAATCTGTTCCATTAAAGAAAATGTTTTCCAAGTTATGATCTATTCAATACTAACAGAGCTTCTTTTTATTGGACTTTGGGTATTTATTATTATTTGTTTCTGGTCCCTCTTTTTATGGTGTATTGCAGCATCAAAACCTTAGAAGGAGATGAGACAGAACAGGGGATAACTTCTAAAATACATAATATTTCTTCATTTTCATATATGCTACATTTATTATGTATTACATTTTATTGGGTAAAATGTATTTTTAGGTACTTTTAGACTGTGAGTTTTCCTATTAAGTCAGTGAAAGTGTTAGTGATTACTCTACAGACAATAAAAGCAATCATTTATTGTAACTTACCTAAAGTTACATAGTAATATGCTGATTCAGCTACAGAAGGTGCTTGTGGGAGTCTGGGTTCTTAGCCATAAAGCAAAAACTGCTTATGTCTGCAGGACAATCACTTACTTTAACACTCCATATTCCAAAACTCCTGAAAATCTAAATTAGGTAATTTGTATTCTTAAAGCTCTCTATCTAACTTTTAAATATAATTGAAATTTTAAAAAGTATATTTTAATGCCACATGTTATATTTTGCTTACAAAAATAGATAGATGTTAGGTGTCTTAGTAAAGGCACTTTGAGTTGCAGGTACAGTCAATTCTTCCATCACACTTATTTTTAAACATGTGTGTGTTCCAATGCAATCTATTAGGAAACAATCTGAGAACAATGTAAATTTTGCATTTGCTTGTATGCAATTTTATCTGTAAGAAATACTAGGTGAATACAAAACAACAACCAAAAACATGTACCCAGCTGAACTGAGCCACAAAGGAATATACAAAATGAATACATGGACAGACCTCAAATATCTTTTCTATCAGTTCATTGTTCACTGAATGTCTTATCCTAAAAGATTGTGTTTTGCTATTTTTTTGCATTTGTGGAGACTCGTTCAACATCCCAAACATATCTAAGTGTCCTGATCAGAAAACAAAGAGCAGTACATAAAACAAACAAACAAATAAACAAAACTTTAAGTATTGAAAAGAAGCTTGAAATAAAATGTTTTGAAAGAAATGGGAGAACATGCGATAGCTCTCAAACAACAAGCATTCAGGAATGTAAATTGGGAACCATCAGAGACAGTGCTATGAAAGTAAAAGAAACAACATGATTGGAAAGAATTCAAGCACTGGAAAGTCAGTAAGAACAAGACCTAAAGAAACAGAAGTCATGGAAAGATTGTTGCATTTATACTGAAGCTCAGATATTTAAAAAGTCAGAAAACCTTTTTTCATAATCAATATAAAAAACTATCTATAAACTAAGATTTTAAACAGAAATTTCCAAATCCTGCAGAAGTGGCTCCTATTAGTACTGGTTTGGTGATTCAAAAAATCAATAAAATTTCCAGTTTTCAGCTGTTGAGCAAAGCCATGATTTAAGATCAAAAGCTGCAAAGGAGTTTCCAGAATTTATACAGGAAGTTAATGAAGATGGTTTTTAATCATATAAAATTTTTAATTTTGATTAAACAAGTATCTGCTACAAACACAAGACTTGAAGGACCTATTTCTCACAGGCAAGGAAAAAAAAATCCTCAGGTTTTAAGGCTGCAAAAGATTACATTTTGTGTAATTTTTCTACCATTGAACAATAACTGACAAGCTTTAATCCATTTTATGTTCATTTACAGAAAGTCAGTTTTTTTTCCCCACAAGATAATTACAGTATCTATTGTGGTATGTATGTTTTCTTAACCATTTAACATGTATAAAACTGGGGTATAATTTTTTAGGTTCCTACTTTTCCTTTGTATGTGCCTTTGATGATTTTTTTGAGGATTTTGCTTCTAACTTCACACTTACCATCAGCTCTCTGTTTTTTATTGCATGAGTTTGCATAGTACAGTTATTTTTAGCAATGCAAGGATTGCATTATAGTGAAGTGGCTGTAACAGAACATCATTGAAGTAAAATTATACCAGGAAGAAAGGAATTAAGTGTTTCTCACACAACCAAAAGCAGGAAGTGTAAAAAGCACTCAAGAGGTATTCTAATTGGATTCTAAAAAACTTTGAGAAACCAAGAGAGCTAGTATTCTCATTTCTGCAGGGCCAAATGATCCCTTTTCTCTTCTATCTGCAAGTCTGTTCATTGTTTTGTTTGTGTCTAATTATGTATTGATGAGTTTTCTCTTCCTAACAAGCACATGAAAAGGATGGCTACCCCTTAGCTTCTCAGAGTAGGTAGACTATTGTATAGCCTTATTTCTCCAAATTTTTGTGAGAGATAATTTGATTAACCAATTTTGAACTAGAATATACTCCAAAGTTGTCTAGAGATTTTATTTTTATGCACATTAGCACAACATTGAGTTCATTATTAAATGAGATATTTATAAATGAGTTGTGAAATGTGTTACAAAAGATTGATTTAAGCATTGCGAATGAAAAATATTGCCTGCCATATCAGTAAACAAAGGATGCTGTGGCCATCAAGCCATCACAGTACAACAACCGTAGGATGAGCCCTGAGGGAACTCAGGCTAGAAAGAGGATGCCCATCATTTAGCAATCAGCGCTAGAGCCACCCCCTTGACAGTGCACCCTGAGGAGACTCAGGATGAGAAAGCACAGGATACTGGCCCCAGATAACTGAGGTGCATATCAAATGAATGATTTCAGTGAGCCCAGACTCTTGCATCTTCCCATACATAGAAAATCGCTAAATTTCTTACCTTGAGATATCTGGTTTTCTTTGATTAACAGTAATTTTTTGATGTCCTGACTACCTGGTCTTTGTTGCAAAAACTCCTCTATATCTTGGCTCCTCCCTTGCCTCTTTGGAGCAGTCTCTCAGAGCTATCTGAGATTCTGTGTCCTTGGCTTAAGTCCTCAGTTTTGTCTACTGAATGAAACATAACTCTCAACTTTTAGGTGGTGCCCTTTTTTCAGTTGACAGCATATGTGAAATTTGAAATATTTTTGTTCTCCAAAGTAATAATGCTAGGAGCAGTGCATGAACTTTTTGTTTTATCTTATTTGTTTTAAATGAGTCTGGCTCTATATTTAACAATTCAGAAAATTTTAACTACAGAGGATCTTGATTATCCAGACAACCATCTAATTCCCAAGACAAGACACTGAGTTCCAGAGAGGTTTTGAACTTCCCAAGATAATGTTTGCTATAGAGTGATGTTGGAGTTTTTGTTCTTGGCAGCTAGGAATCATGTAGAACAATAAAAAGCAAAATGAGGAAAATGCATCCTGATTTTATCTAAATGTATTCCTGGCCTAAGCATCAACAATCAGTAAAATAAGCATATGTTACTGGCTATTAGAAACAATATCAATAGTTTCTAGTTTCTGCATGGTGAGAATTTTTGAGCAATGAAAACTAGAACCTGGGCTGAAAGAAAAACTTTGGATGTTCAAAGATGACTAAGTAGAGAGAACTCCAAAGAGATTTACCTCTATGTATTTACATTTACATTTACATTTACATTTCAATGGGGGACAAAGGCCAGAACAGTGGGGGCATTCCAACGATTGTAAACCAGAGACAGATGTTTTATCTAAACTACTGAAGAGATTTATTTTCATTCCAAAGGGCAAGAAAAAAGGGAACTTTTAATTTTTACTTTCTATGGGGACTTTGTTTACTTTAGGGAGACTATTCTATTTCTATACCTCTCTC
This sequence comes from Orcinus orca, assembly GCF_937001465.1. NCBI lineage: Eukaryota > Metazoa > Chordata > Mammalia > Artiodactyla > Delphinidae > Orcinus > Orcinus orca. Next base: position 81,299,192 of record NC_064566.1, on the reverse strand, counting down.
AGAATGGAGGACAGCTGTGCAAGTCATATTATATAAATTCATAGATTCATAATTGTGCGGTTCTTCTCCAGTGGCAGAAGCCCTGTGCCTGCAGGCCTAACCATTTGGTTCTCAGCACATCTCAGTGAAGTGGAAAAAATTGAATGTGCAGAAATGATATAGTTATTGCTACAGGTAATAATAATATCCTCTAACCCAGATACCTCATATTTGCATTCAAGAAAATATAAATCAATGTAGATATTAAAAATATATCATTGGGGAATGGTGGTATAATAAAGCTCTGTTTGTACACTTTCCAGTGAAAACAACCATAACTGGTGAAAGTTATAAAACACAGAAAACCATAAAAGAAATTGAGTGAATTTATTTCCAACAGACACCTTATGAGAAATACATAAAGAAACCCTTCAGACTAAAGCACGTGATATCAGAAAGTAACTAGAATCCATATGAAAGAAAAAGAGATTTGATCATGGTAATTTGATTTGATCAAGGTAATATGATCAAGGTAGAAGAGGGAACAGAACTCTATGAAATTAATGTTTCTGTATTTCACTGGAATTAATATAAATCTGAAGGAGATTCTGATGTTGAGATATATATGGTAAAACCTAGAGCAACCACTAAGAAAATAACCAAAAGAGTGAAAAATCATTAAAGGAATTAAAAGGTTACACTAGAAAATATTCACTTAATCAAAAAGAAAACAATAAAAAGTGAATAAAGGGAATTCTATATGTTTCAAAGTGCAAACATATAGAAATCAGAAGGTAAAATGTCACACATAAATTACATATATCAATAATAAGATCAAATATGAATTGATTAAAAAATTCAAAAGGCAAAGATTGATAGTCTAAATAAAAACCAAGATCCAACTATATGCTGTCAATAGGGGACATACTTTAAATTCAAATATGTAAAATGCTTGAGATTAAAAGGAGAGAAAAAGATGTATCATGCAAACAGCAAGCATAAGACAGAGGGAGTGTCTGTACTAATATTAGGTAAAATAGATTTTAAGACAAAAAATGTTACTACAGATAAGAGGGATGTTTTATAATGATAAAATGACCAATTCATCAAAAAGATATAACAATTATAAACATGTGTGCATTTAACAAGAGAGCTCAAAATACATAAAACAAGAAAATGACAAAATTTGAGGAAGACACACAATTCAACAATAATAGTTGAAAACTTCAATATTCACATTCAGTAATGGATAGAACAACAAAAAGGAAGATTGGCAAGGAAATAGTAGACTTGAATAACACTATAATTAAATAAACCTAACTGATATCTATAAAACACTCTCCCCAACAACAGCAGAATAAACATTCTTCTCAAGTGCACAGGAGACACATAGATAATTATCAGACCATAAAATAAGTCTCAATAACTTTAAAGAATTGGTATCATACAAAATATTCTCTCTGACTACAATGGAATGAAGTAAAAAATCACCAGCAGAGAGAAATTTCATATATATTTGGAAATTTAAAACACACATCTAAATAATCAAAGGATCAAAGGAGAAATCACAAGAGAAAATAAAAAATACTTTAAGATGAATAAAAATGAAAACTACAACATATCAAAACATAGGATGCAACTAAAGTAGTGCTAGTGGGAAATTTAAAGATGTAAATGCTTAGAACTAAAAGATATCAGATATAAAAGCTACCTTCCACCTTAAGACACTATAAAAAAGAGAAAACAGAATATAATGTCACCAGAGAAAGGAAATAATAAAGATTAGACTTGAAATTAATGAAACAGTTGATAGAAAAACAATGAAGAAAAAACAATAGAATAAAAATTTGGTTCTTTGAAAAGATCAACAAAATTGACAATTGTTTAGCTAGACAACCAAAAAAAGAAAAAGAGAGGAGATTCAAGTCACTAACATCAGGACTGAATGAAGGAACATTACAGGCTTTGCAGAAATTAAAAGGATTATACAGGAATACTATGAACTATATGCCAACAAATTAATTATTTAGATGAAATGGACAAGTTCTGGCAGAGATACAAACTACTGAAACAGACTCAAGAGGAATAGAAAATCTGAATAGAATTATAGCAACTAAAGATATGAAATTCATAATTTAAAAACTTGCCAGTATGAAAGGCCCAGGCTCAGCTGACTTAATTGGTAAGTTCTACCAAGGAGTTAAGGAAAAATTAATATGAATCCTTTATAATCACATCCAAAACATAGAAGAGGTAACTCTTCACACTTCATTTTATGAGGGCAGCATTACCCTGAAACCAGACAGACAAATACATAACAAGAAAACTATAGACCAATTATTTATTATGAATATAGACAAAAAAGTCCTCAGCAAAATATTAACAAACAAAATCCAGTAACAAAGAAAGGGATTATATAACACAATCAAATAGTATTTATCCCAGGAATATTAGAATTTAATATAAAATCCACTGATGTAATCCACCACATCAATAGAAAAAGGACAAAACTACATGATCATTTCAGTAGACACACAAAAAAACATTTGATTAAATCCAACATCTTTTAATGGAAAAATCATTTTAAAAATTAGAAATGGAGTCTATTTCCACAACTTGATAAAAGAAATCCAAGAAAAACTCATGCTAATGCCATACTTGATGTTGAAAGACTAAATATCTAAGAACAGGAAAAAGACAAGGATGCCTAAGCCCTCACCTGTTTTATTTAACCTTGTACTGGAAGTTCTAACCAGGACAGTGGGGCAATAAAGTGAAATAAAGGCATCCAGGTTGGAAAGAGAGAAGAAAAACTATGTCTATTTGCAGATGACATGGTCTCGTATATAGATCACCCTAAGGAATCTTCTAAAATAAATATTAGAACTAATAAACCAGGTCAGTGAGTTTGAATGCCCAATATCAATATAAAAAAATAGAATTGTATTTCTATAAACTGTGAATGAATAATGTAAAAATGAAATTAAACAATCCCATTTAAAGTAGCATAAAACTAATATACTTAGTGTTTAATACTAAGGTTTTAAACATACCCTGAAAATTATAAAACAGTTTTGAAAGAAATTACAGAAGACCTCAAAGATGGAAAGACCACCTATGCTCATGAATAAGAAGAGTTAATACTATTATTTCTCCAAAGAAAACATACAGATGGCCAAAAAGCACATGAAAAGATGTTCAACATCACTAATTATTAGAGAAATGCAAATTAAAACTACAATGAGGTATCACCTCACACCAGTCAGAATGGCCATCATCAAAAAATCTACAAACAATGAATGCTGGAGAGGGTGTGGAGAAAAGGGAACCCTCCTACACTATTGGTAGGAATGTAAATTGGTACAACCACTATGGAGAACAGTATGGCAGTTCCTTAAAAAATTAAAAATAGAATTACCTTTTGACCCAGTAATCTCACTCCTGGGCATATACCCAGAGAAAAACCAAAACACGAAAAGACACAAGCATGCAATGTTCATTGCAGCACTATTTACAATAGCCAGGACATGGAAACAACCTAAATGTCCATCAACAGAGGAACAGATTAAGAAGGTGTGACACATATATACAATGGAATATTACTCAGCCATAAAAAGGAACAAAATAATGCATTTGTAGCAACATGGATGGACCTAAATATTGTCATACTGAGTGAAGTAAGTCAAACACAGAAAGACAAATATCATATGATATCACTTATATGTATAATCTAAAAAAGAAAAAAAAAGTTCAAATGAACTTATTTACAAAACAAGTAGAGTAATAGATGTAGAAAACAAAGTTATGGTCATCAGTGGATGGGGGGATGGGATAAATTGGGAGATTGAGATTGACATATACATACTACTATATATAAAAGAGATAACTAATAAGAACCTGCTGTATAGCACAGGGAACTCTAGTCAATACTCTATAATGGCCTATATGGGGAAAAATCTAAAAAAATAAGTAAATAAATAAAGTGGATCAATGTATATGTATAACTGATTCACTTTGCTGTACACCTGAAACTAACACAATATTGTAAGTCAACTATACTTCAATAAAAATTAAAAACAAACAAACAAAAAACAAAAACAAACAAAGAAAACTAAAAAAGAAAGATGGCAATACTCCCAAATTGATCTACAGATCTATCACAATATCTATGAATATCTCAGCTACCATCTTTGCAGAAATTGATAAGCTGATCCTAAATTTCATATAAAAATGTAGGGAGGGGCTTCCCTGGTGGTGCAGTTGTTGAGAGTCCACCTGCCAATGCAGGGGACACAGGTTCATGCCCCGGTCTGGGAAGATCCCACATGCCGCAGAGCGGCTGGACCCGTGAGCCATGGACACTGAGTCTGCGCGTCCAGAGCCTGTGCTCCGCAACAAGAGATGCCACAAGAGTGAGAGGCCCACATACCACACACACACAAAAATAATGTAGGGAATCCAGAATAGCCAGAGTCATATTGAAAAATAGCAAAGTTGGTTGTTTCATACTTCCTGATTTTAAAAGATACTACAAAACTATAGCAATAAATATGGTATGGTTCTGATATAAGATAGACACATAGATCCATCAGACTCAATTGAGTATCAAGAAATAAATCCTTGTATTTATGGTCAATTGACTTTTGATAAAGTTTCTAGAACAATCAAATAGAAAAAGACTAGTCCTTACAACCAATGGTGGTAAGACAACTGGATATCCACATGCACAGAATTAACTCGGTCCCCTTCTTCACATCATACACAGAAATTACTCAAAATGGATCATAGACCTAATTGTAAGATTTAAAATTATAAACTCTTATGAGAAAATATGGGAGTAAATGATTACCTTGGGTTAGTCAAAGCTTTTTCAATATGCTACTAAAATCTCAATTAACAAAAGAAAAAATACATAGATTAAACTTTTGTGCTTCAAAGAATACCATCAAGAAAATGAAAACACAACACAGAGAATAGGATAAAATATTTGTAAATCACATATATGATGAGAGACTTGTATTTAGAATATTAAAAAAAACACTTATATCTAATAAAAATAAGAAATACATTTAAGAAATTAAATTATATCAAAAAATTAAAAATGTACAAAAGATCTGAATAGACACTCTTCCAAAGAACTTATAAAAATGTTTAATAAACACATGAAAAGGTGTTCAACATCATTAGTCATTAGAGGAATGCCAGTCAAAACTGTAATATCAGTTCATACACACTAGGATGGCTATAATAATAATATTATTAATAATAAATACACTTCATAGCATTTGTTAGCAAGAAATCAGAGAGAGAGGAGTGGAGAAATTAGAACCCTCATATATTGTTGGTGGGAATATTAAATGGTAAAGCCACCCTGGAAAACAGTTTGGTAGTCTCTTAAAAAGTTAAACATAGGGAATTCCCTGGCGGTCCAGAGGTTAGGACCCTGTGTGCTTTCATTGCCGAGAACCCAGGTTCAATCCCTTATCAAGTAGCTAAGATCGGACAAGCCACAAGGTGAGGCCAAAAAAAAAAAAAAAATTAAACGTAGAGTTACAATATAAACCACCATGTTCAAGAGAACTGAACCCAAATATCTACACAAAAAGTTGTACATGAGTCTTCATTGCAGAATTCTTCAAAATAGCCAAATAGTGGAAGCAACCCATATGACCATGGGTAAATAAAATGTTATCTATCCATACAATGGTATTTTATTCAGTCAAACAAATAAGTGAAACACTTATACATACTATAACATGGATGAATCATGAAAATATTATGCTAAGTGAAAAAAGGCAGTCTCAAAACACAACATATTGTACGTTTCCACTTAATATATTATTTAACATCTTTATTGGAGTATAATTGCTTTACAATGGTGTGTTAGTTTCTGCTTTATAACAAAGTAAATCAGTTATACATATACATATATCCCCATAAACCCACCCTCTTGCGTCTCCCTCCCCCCCTCACTATCCCACCCATCTAGGTGTTCAAAAACCAGTGAGCTGATTTTTGTGCTATGCGGCTGCTTCTCACTAGCTATCGGTTTTACATTTGGTAAGGTATATATGTACATGCCACTCTCTTACTTTGCCCCAGCTTACCCTTCCCACTCCCCATGTCCTCAAGTCCATTCTCTAGTAAGTCTGCATCTTTATTCCCGTCCTGCCCATAGGTTCTTCATAACCATTTTTTTTCCTTAGATTCCATATGTATGTGTTAGCATATGGTATTTGTCTTTCTCTTTCTGACTTACTTCACTCTGTATGACAGACTCTAGGTCCATCCACCTCACTACAAATAACTCAATTTCCTTTCTTTTTATGATTGAGTAATATTCCATTGTATATATGTGCCACATCTTCTTTACCCATTCATCTGTTGATGGACAATTAGGTTGCCTCCATGTCCTGGCTATTGTAAATAGAGCTGCAATGAACATTGTGGTACATGAACCTTTTTGAATTATGGTTTTCTCAGGGTATATGCCCAGTAGTGGGATTGCTGGGTCATGTGGTAATTCTAATTTAGCTTTTAAGGAACTTACATACTGTTTTCCATAGTCGCTGTATCAATTTACATTCCCACCAACAGTGCAAGAGGGTTCCCTTTTCTCCACAACCTCTCCAGCATTTATTGTTTGTAGACTTTTTGAGGATGGCCATTCTGCCTAGTGTGAGGTGATACCTCATTGTAGTTTTGATTTGCATTTCTCTAATGATTAGCCATGTTGAGCATTCTTTCATGTGTTTGTTGGACATCTGTATATCTTCTTTGAAGAAATGTCTATTTGGTCTTCTGCTCACTTTTGGATTAGCTTGTTTGTTTTTGTGATATTGAGCTGCATTAGCTGTTTGTAAATTTTGAAGAATAATTCTTTGTCAGTTGCTTTATTTGCAAACATTTTCTCCCATTCTGAGGGTTCTCTTTTCATCTTGTTTATGGTTTCCTTTGCTGTGCAAAAGATTTTAAGTTTCATTAGGTCCCATTTGTTTATTTTTGTTTTTCTTTCCATTTCTCTAGGAGGTGGGTCAAAGAGGATTTTGCTGTGATGTATGTCATAGAGTGTTCTGCCTTTTTCCTCTAAGAGTTTTAGAGTGTCTGGCATTACATTTAGGTCTTTAATCCATTTTGAGTTTATTTTTGTGTATGGTATTAGGGAGTGTCCTAATTTCACTCTTTTACATGTACCTGTCCAGTTTTCCCAGCACCACTTATTGAAGAGGATGTCTTTTCTCCATTGTATAATCTTGTCTCATTTATCAAAAATAGGGTGACCATATGTGCATGGGTTTATCTCTTGGCTTTCTACCCTCTTCCATTGATCTGTATTTCTGTTTTTGTGCCAGTACATTACTGTCTTGATTACCGTAGCTTTGTAAGATAGTCTAAAGTCAGAGACCCTGATTCCTCTAGCTCCATTTTTCTTTCTAAAGATTGCTTTGGTTATTCGGGATTTTTTTATTTCCATAAAAATTGTGAAATTTTTTGTTCTAGCTCTGTGAAAAATGCCAGTGGTAGTTTAATAGGGATTATATTGAACCTGTAGATTGTTTTGGGTAGTATAGTCATTTTCACAATGTTGATTCTTCCAATCCAAGAACATGGTATATCTCTCCATCTGTTCATATCATCTTTAATTTCTTTCAACAGTGTCTTATATTTTTCTGCATGCAGGTCTTTTGTCTCCTTAGGTAGGTTTATTCCTAGGTATTTTATTCTTTTGGCTGCAGTGGTAAATGGGAATATTTCCTTAATTTCTCTTTCAGTTTTTTCATCATTAGTGTATAGGAATGCAAGAGATTTCTGTGCCTTAATTTTGTATCTTGCTACTTTACCAAATTCATTGATTACTTCTAGTAGTTTTATGGTGGCATCTTTAGGATTCTCTATGTATAGTGAGTGTCATTTCATCTGCAAACAGTGACAGCTTTACTTCTTATTTTCCAATTTGTATTATTTTATTTCTTTTTCATCTCTGACTGCTGTGGCTAAAACTTCCAAAGCTATGTTGAAGAATAGCAGTGAGAGTGGGCAACCTTTTCGTGTTCCTGATCTTAGTGGAAATGGTTTCAGTTTTTCCCTATTGAGGACAATGTTGGCTGTGGGTTTGTCATATATGACCTTTATTATGTTGAGGTAGGTTCCCTCTATGCCTACTTTCTGGAGGGTTTTTATCATATGTGCGTGTTGAATTTTGTCAAAAGCTTTTTCTGCATCTATTGAGGTGATCATATGGTTTTTATTCTTCAATTTGTTAATATGGTGTATCATATTGGTTTGAGTATATTGAAGAATACTTGCATTACTGAGATAAACCCCACTTGATCATGGTGTATTATCCTTTTAATGTGCTGTTGGATTCTGTTTGCTAGTATTTTGTTGAGGATTTTTGCATCTATGCTCATCAGTGATATTGGCCTGGAGTTTCCTTTCTTTGTGACACCTTAGTCTGGGTGTATCAGGGTGACGGTAGCCTTGCAGAATGAGTTTGGAAATGTTCTTCTCTCTGCTACATTTTGAAAGAGTTTGAGAAGGATAGGTGTTAGCTCTTCTTTAAATGTTTGATAGAATTTGTCTGTGAAGCCATCTGGTCCTGGGCTTTTTTTGTTGGAAGATTTTTAATCACAGTTTCAATTTCATTACTTGTGATTGTTCTGTTTATATTTTCTATTGTTTCCTGGTTCAGACTCGGAAGGTTGTGCTTTTCTAAGAATTTGTCCATTTCTTCCCTGGTTGTCCATTTTATTGGCATAGAGTTGCTTGTAGTCATCTCTCATGATCCTTTGTATTTCTGCAGTGTCAGTTGTTACTTCTCCTTTTTCATTTCTAATTCTATTGATTGGAGTCTTCTCCCTTTTTTCTTTGATGAGTCTGGCTAATAGTTTATAAATTTTGTTTATCTTCTCAAAGAACCATTTTTTAAATTTTATTGATCTTTGCTATGGCTTCCTTCATTTCTTTTTCAGCTATTTCTAGTCTGACTTTTATGGTTACTTTCCTCCTGCTAACTTTGGGTTTTTTTGTGTACTTCTCTCTCTAATTGCTTTAGGTATAAGTTTAGGTTGTTTATTTGAGATGTTTCTTGTTTGTTAAGGTAGGATTGTATTGCTTTAAACTTCCCTCTTAGAACTGCTTTTGCTGCATCCCATAGGTTTTGGGTCATTGTGTTTTCATTGTCATTTGTCTCTAGGTATTTTTTGATTTCCTCTTTGATTTCTTCACTGATCACTTGGTTATTAAGTAGTGTATTGTTTAGCTTCCATGTATTTGTATTTTTTACAGATATTTTCCTGTAATTCATATCTAGTCTCATAACACTGTGGTCAGAAAAGATACTTATTATGATTTCAATTTTATTAAATATACCAAGGCTTGATTTGTGATGCAAGATATGATGTGTCCTGGTGAATGTGCCATGAGCACTGGAAAAGAAATTGTATTCTATTGTTTTGGATGTAATGTCCTGTAAATATCAATTAATCCATCTTGGTTAATGTATCATTTAAAGCTCGTGTTTCCTTATTTATATTTATTTTGGATGATCTGTCTAATGGTGAAAGTGAGGTGTTAAAGTCCCCTACTACGATCGTGTTACTGTCATTTTCCTGTTTTTTGGCTGTTAGTGTTTGCCTTATGTATTGAGGTGCTCCTATGTTGGGTGCATAAATATTTACAATGGTTATATCTTCCTCTTGGATTGATCCCTTGGTCATTATGTAGTGTCCTTCTTTGTCTCTAGTAATAGTTTTTATTTTAAAGTCTATTTTTTTCTGATATGAGAATGCCTACTCCAGCTTTCTTTTGATTTCCATTGGCATGGAATATCTTTTTCCATCCCATGACTTTCAGTCTATGTGTCCCTAGGTCTGAAGTTGGTCTCTTGTAGAGAGCGTATATACAGGTCTTAGTTTTCTATCCATTCAGCCAGGCTATGTCATTTTGTTGGAGTATTTAATCCATTTACATTTAAGGTAGTTATCAATATGTATGTTCCTATTCCCATTTTCTTAATTGTGTTGGTTTTGTTATTGTAGGTCTTTTCCTTCTCTAGTGTTTCTTGCATAGAGAAGTTCCTTTACCATTTGTTGGAAAGCTGGTTTGGTGGTGCTGAATTCTCTTAGCTTTTGCTTGTCTGTAAGGGTATTATTTTATCCATCAAATCTGAATGAGATCCTAGCTGGGTAGAGTAATCTTGGTTGTAGGTTTTTCCCTTTCATCCTTTAAATATGTCCTGTTACTCCCTTCTGGCTTGTAGAGTTTCTGCTGAAACATTAGCTGTTAATTTATGGGGATTCCCTTGTATGTCATTTGTTGTTTTTTCCTTGCTGCCCTTCATATTTTTTCTTTGTATTTAATTTTTGATAGTTTGATTAATATGTGTCTTGGCGCTTTTCTCCTTGGTTTTATCTTTATGGGACTCTCTGTGCTTCCTGGACTTGATTAACTATTTCCTTTCCCATATTAGGGAAGTTTTCAACTATAATCTCTTCTAGTATTTTCTCAGTCCCTTTCTTTTCCTCTTGTGTTCAGTTCAAACTTTGGTGCATTTAATGTTGTCCCAGAGGTCTCTGAGACTGTCCTCAATTCTTTTCATCATTTTTTCTTTTTTCTGCTCTGCAGTATCTATTTCCACTATTTTATCTTGCAGGTCACTTCTCCATTTTTCTGCCTCAGTTATTCTGCTATTGATTCCTTTTAGAGAATTGTGCAGTTTATTTATTGTGCAGTTCATCATTGTTTGTTCGCTCTTTAGTTCTTAGGTCCTTGTTAAAAGTTTCTTTTATTTTCTCCATTCTATTTCCAAGATTTTGGGTCATCTTTACTATTTTTATCCTGAATACTTTTTCAGGTAGACTGCCTATTTCCTCTTTATTTGTTTGGTCTGGTGGGTTTTTACCTTGCTCGTCAACTGCTGTGTGTTTCTCTGTCTTCTCATTTTGCTTAGCTTACTGTATTTGGGGTCTCCTTTGCACAGGCTACAGGTTTGAAGTTCCCATTGTTTTTGGTGTCTGCCCCCAGTGGCTAAGGTTGTTTCAGTGGGTTGTGTAGGCTTCCTGGTGGAGGAGACTAGTACCTGTGTTCTGGTGGATGAGGCTGGATCTTGTCTTTTTGTTGGGCAGGTCCACATCTGGTGGTGTGTTTTGGGGTGTCTGTGGCCTTATTATGATTTTGGGCAGCCTCTCTGCTAATGGGTGGGTTTGTCTTCTTGTCTTGCTTGTTGTTCGGCATAGGGTGTCCAGCAGTGTTGCTTGCTGGTCATTGAGTGGAGCTGGGTCTTGGCGTTGAGTTGGAGATCTCTGGGAGATTTTTGTTGGGAGACCTCCCATATTGCTGGGAGGTCTCTGGTGCACCAATGTCCTGAACTTGGCTCTCCCACATAAAAGCCACAGCCCTGACATCCGACTGGAGCACGAAGACCCTGTCATCCACACAGCTCAGAATAAAAGTGAAAAAGAAAGAAAGAAAGAAAGAAAGAAAGAAAGAAGAAAAGAAAGAAAGAAAAATAAAGTTATTAAAATAAAAAATAATTATTAAAAAAATTTTAATGTAATTAAAAAAGAAGAAAGAAAGAAGAGAGCAACCAAACCAAAAAACAAATGCACCAAGGTTGCAGCTCAATATTAAAAAAAAAACAAAACAACTAAATTCCAAAATGGGCAGAAGACCTAAATAGACATTTCTCCAAAGAAGATATACAGATTGCCAACAAACACACAAAAGGATATTCAACATCATCAATCATTAGAGAAATGCAAATCAAAACTACAATAAGATATTATCTCACACCAGTCAGAATGACCATCATCAAAAAATCTACAAACAATAAATCCTGGAGAGGGTGTGGAGGAAAGGGAACCCTCTTGCATTGTTGGTGGGAATGTAAATTGATACAGCTTCTATGGAAAATTGTATGTAAGTTCCTTAAAAGCTAAAAATAGAACTACCATGTGACCCAGCAATCCCACTACTGGGCATATACCCTAAGAAAACCACAATTCAAAAAGGGTCATGTTCTACAATGTTCATTGCAGTTCTATTTACAATAGTCAGGACATGGAAGCAACCTAATTGTCCATCGACAGATGAATGGATAAAGAAGATGTGGCACATACATACAATGGAATATTAGTCAGCTATAAAAAGAAAGGAAATTGAGTTATTTGTAGTGAGGTGGATGGACCTAGAGTCTGTCATACAGAGTGAAGTAAGTCAGAAAGAGAAAAACAAATATCATATGCTAACACATATATATGGAATCTTAAAAAAAAAATGGTTATGAAGAACTTAGGTGCAGTACGTGAATAAAGATGCAGCCCTACTAGAGAATGGATTTGAGATGGGGGAGTGGAATGGTAAGCTGGGAGAAAGTGAGAAAGTAGCATGGGCATATATACACTACCAAATGTAAAACCAATAGCTAGTGGGTAGCAGCTGCATAGCACAAGGAGATAAGCTCAGTGCTTTTTTTCCCACCTAGAGTTGTGGAATATGGAGGGTAGGAAGGAGGGAGACTCAAGAGGGAAGAGATATGGAGATATATGTATATGTATGGCTGATTCACTTTGTTATAAAGCAGAAACTAACACACCAGTGTAAAGCAATTATACTGCAATAAAGATGAAAAGAAAAAATCCACATATAACAAGAACTAAAAAGTATACTAAAAAAACAAAAAGAAACAACAAAAAACAAAAAGAAGAGACAGACAGAACCCTAGGACAAATAGTAAAAGCAAAGCTATACAGAAAATATCGCACACAGAGGCATATACACACTCAGAAAAAGAGAAAAAGGAAAAAATATATATATCGCTGCTCGAATGTCCATGGCCTCAATTTGGGATGATTCATTGTCTATTCATGTATTCCACAGGTGCAGGGTGCATCAAGTTTATTGTGGAAATTTAATCCGCTGCTCCTGAGGCTGCTGGGAGAAATTTCCCTTTCTCTTCTTTGTTCGCACAGCTCCTGTGGTTCAGCTTTGGATCTGGTCCCCGGCTCTGCATATGGATCGCCTGAGGGCATCTCTTCCCTGCCCAGATAGGATGGGGTTAAAGGAGCAGCTGATTAGGGGGCTGTGGCTCACTCAGGCCCGGGGGAGGGAGGGGTACGGGTGCAGGGTGAGCCTGCGGCGGCAGAGACCAGCGTGTCGTTGCACCAGCATGAGGTGCGCCATGTGTTCTCCCGGGGAATTGGTCCCTGGATCATGGGACCCTGGCAGTTGCGGGTTGCACAGGCTCCCAGGAGGGGAAGTTTGGATAGTGACCTGTGCTTGCACACAGGCTTCTTGTTGGCGGCAGCAGCAGCCTTAGCATCTCATGCCCGTCTCTGGTGTCCGCGCTGATAGCTACGGCTTGTACCCGTTTCTGGAGCTCATTTAGTTGGTGCTCTGAATCCCCTCTCCTCGAGCACCACAAAACTAAGAGGCAAGAAAAAGTCTCTTGCCTCTTTGGCAGTACCAGACCTTTTCCCGAATTTCTTCTCGGCTAGCTGTGGCACACTAGCCCCCTTCAGGCTGTGTTTAGGCAGCCAACACCAGTCCTTCCCTGGGATCTGACCTCTGAAGCCGGAGCCTCAGCTCCCAGCCCCCACCCGCCCAAGCAGGTGAGCAGACAAGCCTCTTGGGCTGGTGAGTGCTGGCTGGTACCGATCCTGTGTGCGGGAATCTCTCTGCTTTGCCTGCCACACCCCTGTTGCTGTGGTCTCCTCCGTGGCTTCAAAGCTTCCCCCTCCACCTCCTGCAGTCTCTGCTCGTGAAGGGTTTCCTAGTGTGTGGAAAACTTTCCTCCTTCACAGCTCCCTCCCACTGGTGCTGGTCCTGTCCCTATTCTTTTGTCTGTTTTTTCTTTTGCCCTACCCAGGTACGTGGGGAGTTTCTTGCCTTTTGGGAGGTCTGAGGTCTTCTTCCAGCATTAAGTAGGTGTTCTGTAGGAGTTGTTCCACATGTAAATTTTATTTCTGTTGTATTTGTGGGGAGAAATTGATCTCCACTTCTTACTCTTCCACCATCTTGAAGCTCCTCCCCTGTATGTTTCCACTTATATAAAATATCCAGAATAGAGAAACTATAGAGATAGAAAATAGATTAGTGATTTCCCAGAGTTGGAGAGTTTGGGGCCATTGTATACTGTCTGTTAATGGGTACAGGGTTTCTTTGTATGGTGATGAAAATGTTCTAAAATTGAGTGTAATTATGGTTAAAAACTCCATAGATATATTTAAATCATAAAATTGTACATTTTAAATAAGTGTACTTATGCGTATGTTATATAAATAATATTTTAAACTATTATAAAATTGTTGACCTATATGCTTTTTTATTACCACTCCATAAATTCTACATTGGCAACAAGAGCATCAAAATGTAAAGTATTGCCTAAAATGTCAATGGGGTAGAGAAGCCTCACCCATTGGTGAATGCTGAAATTAAATGGCATCATCCTGTCTGTCTCCTATTTGTACTTGCTCTGGATCTATTCATCACCCAGGCTCTACATACTGTTTCTCCCTTCCCAACTCTTTCCCTAACCCCATTCCCAACCCATAGCTCCAGTCTTTTCCCTGTAGTTGAAGAAATGTCAAGCTGAGAAAACAAGAGAGCTCCAGTATCTCAATAGTCTCAGGAAAAGTCATGAGGCTTACTTTGTTTGGACCAGTGTAGGTCATATGATTCACCTCTTACTCTGAATCAATCACTGTGGCAAGAAGAGTGGAGAAATGTGTTTATTTGTTTAGGCCTATGTAACATGTCTGTAGTCCCTGAAGTCACCACTTTGGCTAGGGTGAATGGATATGCAGATGACTTCAGCCAGTCAGGTGCAATTTCTCTCAGACCACGTGGTTGAGAATGGGGTAAGTATGGTTCCCAAAAGGAAAATTGAAATGTTGTTTGTGGTAGAAAACAGAACTACTAAAGCTAAGCAGGAATTAGCCAAACAAATGGAGGCAAATGGAGAAAAAAAATAGAAAAATTCAGCAGTCTATATTATGCACAACCTGGTCAGTTTTGTTAATTGGTTTATGTTTTATCTTAGGAAATATTGTCTGTAAATAGTTGTAAAAGTGAAAATGGAGTGTTCAGATTTGTATTTCAGAAAATTTATTTTGGCTGCGGTGTTCAGATTTATATTTCAGAAAATTCAGTGAGAGGCCTATTTCTCTTAACGACTAGATCTCCAGCTTCCCCTAGACCTTCTCAAAGTACCCCACCCCAACAACTCTTTAAAATCTCCTAATAATTTTGCAGTATCTTAAAAACCTCTGATAATAGAGGCTGAGTTCAGGCTAAAGCTCAAGAAGGAGCCATATCAGGGAGAAAATATATGAGAGGGGCCACCTGTACTTTTAAATATACCTTCCTAAAATAGAGCATATTTTCTCCACACAGTAAGATCATTTTATTGATCATCTACCTACTACATTCCTGATATCATGCAAAGTGCTGTAATGATGCAAAGATAGATAAGACACTGTTCCTACATTTAGAGTAGTTGAAGGAAAGACTTGGCTACACTTCAGTCTATGAAAACTACCACTTGAAACTTTGTGTTCTTTGAAGTCAGATAACTGAACTTATTTAGCACTGGTTTCTGGTTCCTAGAACATTTCCCATATATAGCAGGCATTCAGAAATTATATGGTGAATAATTGTGTGAAAAGATAATATAAACTTGGTGCAATTATAGTTTAGAGAGGATCATTCTGGCTGTAGAGGTAACAGCATCCAGGAAATGCTGGCATTTACCTAGGACTTGAAAGATAGGTTAAGATCATACATCAAGAGAAGGAGGTAGATAAAGAATGCATGAGAGACTTCCAGGAAAAAGTGCAAAAGAAAACAAAACAAAAGACAAAGTGGTAAAAAAAGAGAGAAAAGAATAGTAAACAAATAATTGAATTGTCTAGATTTGGATAGTTTGGAAAGATAGAAAGTAGTAAAAAGAAAAAAAAAGGGCTATAGAAATTAAATGGTAGCTTTTGTGTGTGTGTGGGGGGGGGGTTTGAAAATTTGTTCCCTGGCTAAAGAGTTTGAAGAGCTTGAAGGAAGATAGGATGGAGTAAAATATTACATTTCTTGATTTGTTTTGTTCTATTGGACAGTGGGGGCAGGAGATTGGCATTGGGAATAGAAAACAGAAACAATGACGTTAGCTGGCAAAAAAAATCATGACCTACAGAAACTGCATCATGTTTCCATTAAACTATAGTGTAGCCTTTTGCCCCAATAAAAGAAATAATAATTATTTTTCTCAATATGCATTATAGAAACGTTTCCCTAACCCATTAAATTCTGTAATAAGTAACTACCACAAGTTTTTTTTTAAGTGAATGACTGAGGACCATTTTCCAAGGTTTTAATGCTACATTAACAACTGAAAAAAAACATGCTCTAAAGAAGAAAATAATTTTTTTCTCCTGAAGAGATAAATTAAAGCATTGTCTCTTTACCTTATTTATATTTTATTTTTACTATTTATCTTATTAAATATTTTAACAATTTTTCAATGCAGATTATGATGATTTTAAAACTATTCCTGCACAATTTAAATAACTAAAAAAAGCTGTTGTCACTTATGCTAATTATAAATGTCATCATTTTAAAATGAACACTTTAATCATCATAATTATGTTAGTAGTTTTGATACTTATTGCCTGAAGTGCTGAAGTTGAGGACAGTTAGCCATGCCTTAAGGGTCTAGTCTGGTGTTAATAAATAAAAAAAAATAACTGACAGCTGATTACCTAAAAAAATTCAGGGACTAGCTTACTGTGTACCTAACATAGCAGTAGGTTGCAGATATATTTCAAATTAAACAGTCCACTTTCATTAGTTTTAGTCTTCCTCTTGGCTTGTAAATTAATACAATAATGAAGATATTTTTATTTCTTTTTTAAAAATAATGTCTGATTGAAAATATGTTTCAGCTACATTATAAAGTGTATTTTGTATGAGTCTGGTACTCACAGGGGTTGCTCTGAATTACTGATGCCATGGCAATCATTCTTTTATGGAACAGGAATTATCTCTTCTTTACAAAAAGAAAAAAGGTGTCTCCAGGCATAATTAGAAATTGCTTATTTTATTAGATAAACAAGTGGCCTAAGGGTAATCAGTAATCCAAAGGTTATTAAGCAAATCTGAAAGTCATTATGCAAGATTACTTTTTCAAAATGGTTGCCTAGCCTTAGGTGATGTTCCTTAAGAAGTGGTATGGGATAACTTCCCTCAGAACAGTCTGATGAGAGTTTGATAAGAATGAAAATATTTGAACTGAATTTCAGATCTTCACAATCAGTATCTATGAGCAAAGCCCCCTAGAATCTGCATTTTAAAAAGCTAATTTCCTAAAAATATAGTTTTAGAATTATTTCACAGATGTCAGTAATTGCCATAGTTTAAAAAAAACAAAAACAGAAAACACTATTTTAAAAATGTTTTCTTAAGCTACTTTGTTTAGGGGAGCCCATTCAGGTGAACCTTGTGTAAGAACAAATAAAAACAAAAAAATAAGAGTTTAATTCTCCCTGTTGAAAATAAGGGAAGAGACTTCTTTGTGCTCCTTTTTCTTAGAGTATTTACTTTAGAAAAATTACCCTTGTAAGTACTTTCTCCTCTTTTTAAAATGTATATAAATCCTTTTGGAAACTAGATAGGTCTTTTGTCAGATTTATGACCCAGGAATGATTGTTTCAAGGACCTAGATTTCTTTTTGAAATTCAGACACTAAGGAAGATAGCACCCCTATTTCCCAGTTTCTGTGGGAAGTTAGGAGGCTAACTTCCCTGGGCACTTTGCTCCAATTTGAAAATCTACCTCTGTCATAAAGTCAAAATATAAGGCTTGTCTTTCCTGTGCATAAAGTCAATAAGCTAACACAGATGGTCATTGATTACTAGGTTAGACTAGGATGAAGTATGTGTGACAAAAAGTGCTGTCAAGTCCTCTAACTTAAGGACTGGTTATTATTATTTTAATCTTGGAAACCGGTTGTATCTGCTTGGCTATTAAGGGGGTGAGATTCCTTTCTGTCTTTGCAATCTCTTAGCAGATCTCCTGTGATGCATATCGCTTTTGGTGGGGGGAGGGGGCGTGGCGCACCGTGTGGCTTGTGGGATCTTAGTTCCCAGACCAGGGATCAAGCCTGGGTCCCAGAGGTGAAATCACCACCGGACCGCCAGGGAATTCTCGTAGATCACATTTTGATTTAATGCTCATTGAATAATAAAAGCGTTCTCTTTCTCTGCTAACTGTGGAGAGAATATCTAGGTTGGGAGAAGATTTTATTTTTAATTATATTTCTCCAGCACTTGAAAAGCCAGTGTCTTTGCAAGTGAGCTGGTAACATGGATATATGAAACACATTGGAGTAAGAAATTATCAATGTTAGTGACTATGGCAAGCTATAGTATTTACATTCCTGTTAATGGCATGACCATTCAATTTTTAAGCAGTAGCCAATATAAATAAAACTTCAGGTCATGGACTGCCATTTTTCAGCCTTACTTTATGAATTAGCTGTGTTCTTGAAAAAAATTGTATTGTTAAAAACAAGACAGCAGGTTCAAAATGGAGTCACTTCTGGTAAGCCCCTCATCACCAAACTGAGACTTAATTACAGTTTCAGGTCTCCCAGAAATGGAATCTTAAACCAGTCAATCAGGAATTGCCTGATCAGCACTAGTTACACAATCCATCTGATAGACCCCTGCCATCTACTGCAAAGGAAAGAAACTTTGCAATAACCAACCCGCTTTTTTTTTGCCTAGTATATCTTCCTTGTTTATCCTCCCTTCTGCATATAAAATTTCATTTTGTCCAGCTCCTTGGAGTGCCTTTCTGTCTAATAGATTGGATGCTGCTTGATTCGAATTGATTTCTGCTCAAATAAACCCTTAATTAAAAAAAAATATGCCTCAGTTTATCATTCCACGGTTCTGGTGTCAGAAGAGGAAAACTGAAGGAAACCCCCCAGAAGGCCCTCAGGAGCGCCAAGCAACCAGACATGGGTACCTGTTGAGCCCCTTGAGCTCGCTGCTTTTTTGGTGCCTCTGGAGGTCCTATGTAAGTCCCTCTCAGATCTTAGTTCCACAGCTTTTTGTGCTTTGAGCTTTTAGACTTAGTTCGAGCATTTCTTTCTCCTGACTGATTCTGGAAACTGACTAGAGTAGGACTGGGTCCAACTTAAAAACTGGACTAGATCCAGTGTGAGGCCTTGGGTGAATAAAATTGCGTTTTAAGTTGAACAAGCAGGTTAACCTTACCAAAGGTAATCTCAAGTGACAGTGGCCACAGGGGAGAACTATGAACTTAGGTAAGTTATCCATTTATGGGGTGCTCTAGAGAAAAAGAGATATCAGCCACGCTCACCATAAAGGGAAGAGGGAGACTAGTTTTCCTCCTGTACAGTTTCTTGTTACCAGGATGAGACTCTGGGACACCTCACTTACTCCAGAGCCTACGGATGGGTTCCTGGGAAAATTGGCAGAAGCTGGCAAAGGGTGAGAATTCTTACCAAAGTCAGCTCTCCCAGATCTCTATCTATGGTGCCTGGTTGAGAGACAAAGTTAAAATTTCACGTTGTTCCTTCCTCTCCAAATTTAGATGGGCAGGCAAAAAAAACTTTTGTAAGAATTAGATCTCTGAAATGTGACTTGTGAATTTGCTATCATGCACCCATTGATCATCAATCCTTTCTTCTCCATGGACAGCTATTGATTTCTCATTTGCATCTGCCTGTATGTCTCATTTTGTGTAGCCAGAGGTCTACTGACTGTTGCCGGCTCTCAGGGGTTACGTGGGAAGCCTCTTGAAACCATTCAGGCTGCAACCTAATTTTCTGAAGAATTAAAAACAACTGTACTAGTCTTACAAATCTAGTCAGAAATTGTGCCAGAAACACAATTTGATTCCAACAGTCCTTTTTTTAAATTTATTTTTTATTGAAGTATAGTTGAATTACAATGTTGTGTTAGTTACTGCTGTACAAAGTGACAGTTTTATATATATATATATATATATATATATATATATTCTTTTTCATATTCTTTTCCATTATGGTTTATCACAGGATATTGGATATAATTCCCTGTGCTATACAGTAGGACCTTGTTGTTTATCCATTCTATATATACCAGTTTTCATCTGCTAACCCCAAACTGCCAAGCTAATCCTCTCCCACCACCTTCCTCCTTGGAAACCACCAGTTTATTCTCTATGTCCCTGATTCTATTTCCAACTGTTCTTTTATAAACAAGTGAGTTTTGCATTATAGTGCATGTCTTGTGGCTAAAATTTTTAGATAAAAGCTATATGATCTCTGTTTGCATCTGCCTGTATGTTTCTATATGTCTGTGTATGTTATAAATGTGTGATTTTTTTCTACCTCTTGATGGTATTGCCAAAATTAGTTTGTAAAGAGCTCTATGAAATTGGCTTAAAGGCAAACACATGTTTATATAAGTCAAGTATATACTCAGAAATATAGAAACTAACCCAAATTTTTTTGAGTTCACATGATCTAAGGTAATCTTTGGTAAATAAAAGCTAGTTTAAATTTGTTGATTTAATTAAAATAGGCATGTCTTTACAGTTTTCAGCATGAATATAACACTTTTATTCTATCTAGGGTTATTTAAAGTCAAATAAGCTCATGTTATCTCTCTTAAGAATCTGTCGGGCTTCCCTGGTGGCGCAGTGGTTGAGAGTCCACTTGCCGATTCAGGGGACGCGGGTTCGTGCCCCGGTTCGGGAAGATCCCACATGCCACGGAGCGGCTGGGCCCGTGAGTCATGGCTGCTGAGCCTGCGCGTCCGGAGCCTGTGATCTGCAACGGGAGAGGCCACAACAGTGAGAGGCCCGCGTACCACAAAAAAAAAAAAAAAAAAGAATCTGTCAACAAGAAAGATAATTAAGATAATGAACTATTCAATATCTCATGAAATTTTGTGAGTAATCTAAACATAATTGTTAAGAACAAGCAAATAGAAGATGTAAGGTAAAAGTTTATAAATGAACATTTTTTAAAGTATAATTGACTTTCAATATTAGTTTCAGGTGTACAACATAATGAAGTAATATTTTTCTAGATTATACTCCATTTAAAGTTATTACATAATAATGGTTATATTTCCCTGTGCTCTACAATATATTCTTGTTGCTTAGTTATTTTGTACACAATATTTTGTGTCTATTAATTCCATATACTTATCTTGTCCCTTCTCACTCCCTATCCCCTTTGGTAACAACTATTTTTTTCTCTATATCTGTAAGTCTGTTTCTCTTTTTTAATATGCATTCATTGGTTTTATTTTTTAGATTCCACATGTAAGTGATAACATAGAATACTTCTCTTTCTCTGTCTGACATTTCACTAAGCATAATACCCTCTAGGTACGTCCCCATTGTTGCAAATAGCAGAATTTCACATTTTAAGGCTGAGCAATATACCAGTGTGTTTGTGTGTGTGTGTGTGTGTGTGTGTGTGTGTGTTAAATAATGGTACTATGGACATTGGGGTGAATGTATCTTTTTGAGTTAGTGTTTTTATTTTCCTTGGTTATATGCCCAGCAGTGGAATTGCTGGAACATAAGGTAGTTCTATTGTTTTTTGAGAAACCTCCATACTATTTTCTATAGTGGCTGCCCCAATTTACATTCCCATTCCCCCAAACAGTGTACTAGGGTTCCCTTTTATCCATATTTTCTCCAACATTTGCTATGTGTACACTTTTTGAAAATTTATTTGTTATTTGTACACTTAAAAAAATATATTTATTTATTTATTTGGCTGCACCAGGTGTTAGTTGCAGCATGTGGGCTCTTAGTTGCAGCATGAGGGATCTAGTACCCTGAGCAGGGATGGAACCTGGGCCACCTGAATTTGGAGCATGGAGTCTTAACCACTGGACAACTGGGGAAGTCACTATTTGTACACTTTTCGATGATTGCCATTTTGACAGGTGTTAGGAGATATCTCATAGTAGATGATGCTGAGCATTTTCTCATGTGCCAGTTGGCCATCTGTATGTCTCTTTTGGAACAATGTCTATTCAGGACTTCTGCCCATTTCTAATTGGGTTGTGTGTTTGTTTGATATTGAG
This sequence comes from Orcinus orca, assembly GCF_937001465.1. Lineage (NCBI taxonomy): Eukaryota > Metazoa > Chordata > Mammalia > Artiodactyla > Delphinidae > Orcinus > Orcinus orca. The sequence goes on along the minus strand of NC_064566.1, from coordinate 81,277,107 downwards.
TTGTACAAGATATTTATATATTTTGGATATTATCCCCTTAATCTGTCATACCATTTGCAAATATTTTCTCCCATTCAGTAGATTGTCTTTTCTTTTAGTTGATAGTTTCCTTTGCTGTGAAAAGTTTTTAAGTTTAATTAGGTCCCATTTGTTTATTTTTGCTTTTATTTCTTTTGCCTTAGAAGACAGACTCGAAAAATATTGCTATGGTTTATGTCAAAGAGTGTTTTGCCTATGTTTTCTTCTAAAAGTTTTATGGTTTCTGGTCTTACATTTACTTCTTTAATCCATTTTGAGTTTATCATTGTATGTGGTGTCAGGGAATGTTCTAATCTCATTCTTTTGAATATAGCTGTCCAGTTTTCCCAGCACCAATTTTGAAGAGACTGTCTTTTCTCCATTGTATATTCTTGCCTCCTTTTCATAGATTAACTGATCACAAGTGCCTGGGTTTACTTCTGGGCTCTCTATTCTGTTCCAGTGATCTGTGTCTGTTTATGTGTCAGTACCATGCTGTCATGATTACTATAGCCTGTAGTATAGTCTGAAGTCCGGGAGCACGATACCTCCAGTTTTGTTCTTTTTTTTTTTTTTTTCCAGTTTTGTTCTTTTTTCTCAAGATTGCTTTGGCAATTTGGGGTCTTTTGCAGTCCCATATAGATTTTAGGATTATTTCTGTGAAAAATGTCATGGGTATTTTGGCAGGGATTGCATTGAATCTGTAGATTGCCTTGGTAGTATGGACATTTTAACAATATTAATATTAATTCTTCCAGTCCAAGAACATGGGATATATTTCCATTTCTTTGTACATTTTCAAATTCCTTCATCAATGTTTTACAGTTTTCAGAGTGTAGGTTTTCCAATTTCTTGGTTAAATTTATTCCTATGTATTTTATTCTTTTTTTTTTTTTTTGGTACGCGGGCCTCTCACTGTTGTGGCCTCTCCCGTTGCAGAGCACAGGCTCCAGACGTGCAGGCTCAGCGGCCATGGCCCATGGGTCTAGCTGCTCCGTGGCATGTGGGATCTTCCTGGACTGGAGCACGAACCTGTGTCCCCTGCATCGGCAGGTGGACTCTCAAACACTGCCCCACCAGGGAAGCCCTATTTTATTCTTTTTTGATGTGATTTTAAATGGAATAGATTTATTGCTTTTTCTTTCTGTTAATTCACTTTTAGTGTGAACAAAAAGGATATTTGCAGGATATTTGTATCCTGCAAATTTACTGAATTCATTTATTAGTTCTAATAGTGATTTTTGTATATGGTATCACATTAGTTGCAAATAATGACCATTTTATTATTTACCCTCCAATTTGGATGTCTTTTATTTCTTTTTCTTATCTGTTTTCTCTGGCTAGGATTTCCTGTAGTATGTTAAAAGGAAGGGGCAAGAGTAGGCTTGCTTGTCTTCTTCCTGATTTTAGAGGAAAGGCTTTCAGCTTTTCACCAGTAAGTGTGTTAGCTGTGGGTTTGTCATAAATGACCTTTATTATGTTGAGATATGTTCCCTCTAAAACAACTTTGATGAGAGTTTTTATCATCAAGGATGGTAAATTTTGTCAAATGTTTTTTCTGTGTCTATTGAGATGATCATGTGATTTTTATCCTTCCTTTCATTAATGTGGTGTATCTCATCCATTGATTTGTGAATATTGAACCATTTTTGTGGCCCTTGAATGAATCCAACTAGATCATGGTGTCTGATCCCTTTTATGTATTGTTGGATTCAGTTTGCTAATATTTAGTTGAAAACTTTTTCGTCTATATTAATCAGAGATATCAGCCTGTAGTTTTCATTTATTTATTTGTTTCTTCTTTTCTTTCCTTTTTTTCTTTTGAGTGTCTTTTTCTGTTTTTTTTTGTTTTTTTTTCTTTTTAGCAAAACTTAGAGTTTATTGAATTAGCACAAGAATTCAGTATATTAATTAAGAAAAGAATATAACTAATTAAGGAAGAATAGTAAAGACAGAGGTTTATGTGGCATTGAATTGGGGAAGCACCTACATGCAGATCTAAGCAGCACTGGGAAGCCCCTGGAACAGCAATCTGGAGTCCCAGTTGGGAAAAGGTCCCAGGCAGTGTCTCTACCCTTCAGCCTACATGCAGATTTGCAGCTCTGGTTATTGTCTTAGTCTTAACTCGTAAGTCTTGGAGTGTTCTCTGATCCTTGGAGGCTGGCCAGGCCCTCAGGATTCAAGAAGTCCCCAGACTTACTCCCTATCTTATCTAATGATTTAGAAGGTGTGCTTGCACCACCCCTACAGGCCTGCATGTAACTCAGCAGTTTGGCAAGTAGCTAGCTTTGCCCAGTCAGAGAGGCCTAGAGCCGCCTCCATAGCATGAACAAGACTACTTTACTAGCTTCCCCAACATTTGGCCTCTATGATTATATACGCTGAAGAGTGTAAGAATAAGACAATATAACATGAGCAGTTTTTCAGATATGGTAGGATAAATGACAATTCCAAATGGTAAGAAGGAGCAATAAAATCAAAGATACAAGCAGTGGATTAAATAATGTAGAGAACAATTTTCGAGCCTTGGGGGACTGAGTAAAGAAAAAGTCCCACCAAGAATAAGAGTTATGTTTTTGTACATTAATTCCCACATCCATTAATTTGTTAGCTGCAATAGTAGTAACAGTAGAGTGTTCTAACAAAGTACAGTTACATTTACCTATAAATTTTTGTAGTAACTTTGTTTCCTGTAATATTTTCTTTAGAGGTTCAGGTGGTAAGCTAACTTTAGGAACAGGTAAAGTAGGGATTAGCATTTGAGTCCACAACAATTGTGATTGTACAGGGGGAAAGTAATATGTTGTCTCCATCCAATATAAGTGATCTACATGTGCTAAACATCCTGAAAAAGTGGTCCCTAACTGATAAGTAGAAGTTGTGTTTATATCATCAGTTACAATACATATAAACTCGGGAGCAACTTCAAAAACATACTATAGGATTTAAGAAAAATAGCGGGTTTATGGTGGCCCTGTAGAATGAATTTGGAAATGTTCCATTCTCTTCAGTTTTTTGAGTAGCTTGAGAAGGACAGGTATAATCTCTTCTTTATATGTTTGGTAGAATTCCTCTGTGAAGCCATCTGGTCCTGGACTTTTCTTTACTGAGAGCTTTTTTAATTAAAAATTTAATTTCACTACAAGTGATCAGTATGTTTAGATTTTCTATGTCCTACTGATTCAGTCTTGAAAGTTTGTATGTTCCTAGAAATTTATCCATTTGTTCTAGGTTGTCCAGTTTATTGTCATTTCACTCTTCTTAGTATTCTCTTATGTTTTTTTTTATCTCTGTGGTATTGGTTATTATGTTTCCTGTTTTATTTCTTTTTTTTTTTTGGGGGGGGGGGTCCTCTCCATTTTGCTCTTGACAAGCCTGGCTGCACGTGTTTATATCTGAAGTGAGTCTCTTATAAGCAGCACATAGATTGTTCTTGTTTATCTTTTTTTATGCAATCCACAACTCTATGTCTTTTGATTGGAGCATTGAGTCCATTGACATTTAAAGTAGTTATTGATAGGTATGTATTTATTGTCATTTTATTATTCATTTTCTGGTTGTTTTTGTAGTTTATCTCTGTACACTTCTTCTTCTTATAGTCTCTTCTCTGGTGGTTTGATGATTCTCTTTAGTGGTATGCTTGTGTTCCTTTTTCTCTAGTTTCTGTGTGTCTATTAAAGATATTTGATTTGTAGTTACCACACAGTTCATATATGCTGACCTATAACTATAGCTACTTGTTTTAAACAAGTAGTGCTTTAAGTTCAAACACATTCTAAAAGATCTACATTTTTCCCTCCCATCCCCCAACTTTTGTATTTTTGATGTTATAGGTTATATCTTCATGTTTAGCCTTTTACTGTTTATTGTAGTTATGGTTGATTTTATATATATATATTTTTTAAATTTTAAACTTTGTACTAGTTTGTTTAAATGGCTGATCCTCAGCCTTTACCATATATTTGTCTTTATTAGTTGAATTTTTTGTTTCCTATAGATTTTTACTTATTGTTATAGACTTTTCTTTTCCACCTAGAGAAGACCCTTTAACATTTCTTTTAGAGTAGATTTAACATTGATGAACTCATTTAGTTTCTGCTAAAGAACTTTCTGAGTTCTTTATCTCTCCTTCATTTCTAAATTATAATCTTCCTGGGTCTAATATCCTAGGTAGTAGGTTTTTCCCTTTCAGCACTTTGAATATTTCATGCCACGCCCTTCTGTCCTGCAAACTTTTTGTAAAAAATCAGCTGATAACCTTATGGGAGCTCCCTTGAAAATAACTATTTTTATCTTACTGTCTTTAGAATTCTCTTTTTATTTTTAACTTTTGCCATTTTAATTATGACATGCTGTGGAGTGGATCCATTTTGGTTCATCTTGTTTTAAACCCTCTGTGCTTGCTGCACTAAGATATATGTTTCCTTCATCATGTTTGGGAAATTGCCAGCCATAATTTAATCAAAAATATTTTTGACCCTTTTCTCTCTCTGCTCCTTGTGGAATTGTTATTATGTAAATGTTGATATGCTTAACGTTGTCCCAGAGGCCATTTAACGGTCCTTATTTTCTAATTTGTTTTTGATTTTGCTGTTCTGAATGGGTGATTTCCATTATTCTATTTTCCAGATGACTTATGTGTTTTTCTGTACCAGCTAGTCTGCTATTAATACTTTCTAGTGTATTTTTCACTTCAGTTATTGTATCCTTCAGTTCTGGTTTTATATATATATAATATTTATATAAATATTATATATTATATTTATATTATATAAATATACAGTATATATTACAATAATATAAACATAATATATGCTTATTATATTTACATCATATGTAATTTATATTATATATTAGAATAATATAAATATAATATATAATGATTATATTTATATTATACAAAATATATTTTGTATAATATAATCACATATATAATTATGTATAATTATAACATATTATATAATTCTATATTATATATTATAGTTATATAGTATATATAATTTTATATTATTATATATAATTATAAATAAATAGTATTATATTATACAATATATAAATAAATAGTATTATAATATACAATATATAAATACATAATTATAATTATATATATTTACATATATAATTATATATATTATATATATTATATAAGGTATATAATATGTATATATAATATATGTATATAATATAACATGCAATATATATTATATATAATTTATTATATAATATAATAATCAGAATTATAATAATTAACTATATAATGTATATGATATATACAATGTATCATGTACGTAACATATAATATATATGTTTCTTATATTACATAATATATTATAGATAGCATATATTATACATTATATATTATATGTAATGTATAATATGTAATTATATATAGTATATGAAGTATATAAATATATATTGCATGTAAATTATATTTCATTACTATATAATAAATTACATTATATAATATATTACATTAATAATACATTACATTAATAATACATTACATTATTGTATATAATGAATGTAATATACAATATACATAATGAAATATAATATATATAATGTAATGTAATATATAATATATAATATAATGTAATGTATAATACATATTATCTATGATATAATTAAGATATAATTAAATATTATATGTAATATCAATAATATATATAGCAATATTGTATGTTATTAATTATATAATGCATATTATATAAAATTAATAACAATATTTTTAATATTACATAAATATATGATATATATGTGATATTTTATATTATATATACTTATATTATTTATATATTATATTATGTATTATAATATATTTATATTATAAATAATATAATATAATCTATATATATTTATTAGAATATATTTTATACAATTATATAAAATATTAATAATATATAAATAATCATGTATTTATATATTACTGTGTATTTATATATTATTATATTATTTATAGTATATTATTTATATTATTAATAATATATTATTATATATATATGTGTGTGTCCAACAGCTTTGGTAGTAGAGCTGGATTTGAAGTGAACAATAGTCACATCTTTCCTCAGCATGTACAGGCAGCTATCACCTTGTTAGGACGTGGGGCTGGAGATGTAGTAGCTAGGACTGGAGCTGTGTATGGGCCAGTGCTTCTCCTCTGCTCAGTAGTTATGTCTGTCTTATTGTGGGTTAGGTCAGGTCCCATGGTGCTGGAGCAGATGCCCTGTGTGTTGGGTGCAAATTGGCTCAATTCCCTTTAAGTATGTCCTCTCTCCCCCTCCCAGCACTGTCACCCTCACCCCTGTGGGGAGTGGTCCTAGAGAAAGAGGAACTGGTGTTGTCACTGGACATGAGTCTGAGCATAGGCTTTGCCAGTATGACCAGAGTCAGAGACCTGGATTGCTTCTGATGTGGTACCTGTGTAAGCATCAGTAATAACTGCACCTGCCCTGCTCAGATGCCCCTTCAGGTCTGAGATTCCTATGTCCCTAACAGCTGATCTCTCCCCTCAGCCTCTACCATCCTCTCTTTGATGTGGAATTGCACCACAGTGCAGGTGGGGCCAGTGTGGGCTCTCAGGGTGGGTTGGGGCATGGGCTGTGGTAGTCCAGCCTCAGACGGAGACTGGTACTACTTCTGATGTGCTTTCTGTATAAGCAGCAGTATATAAACTGCCCCTATCCTGCTCAGATGCCATTTTGGGCAGCTGTCTTCCCAGTGTGGAGCTGCATCTTGACATAGATGGGGCTGGAGCAATTGCTTGACTCAGACTGGACCACACACCAGAGCAATTGTGGGAAACAGACCAGCCACATGTGCCATCTCAATTTGCCCTCTCTGCCCTGCTTCAGGAGCAAGCAAGTATGAATGCATTCCTCACAAGTGGAGTCCAGGCTTCCCACAGCCCTCCTATTAGTCCCCTCAACCCTCCACCTAGCCAAGGGGGGTAGTCTTCCCTGTGTTAGATAAGACTGGGGTGCCCAATATGTGGCTTAAACTGCTCATCCCCCAGGGAGGTTGTCTGTCCATGTAATCTCCTTTTACCTCTAAGTCCCCTCCAAGGGGCACAGGTCCCAACCTGATTTCTTCACTTCCCTTTCCACCCAATTCTGTGTGAATCTTTCTTACAGCCTTGGTTGTACAGGCGTCTTTCTGCCAGTCTCCAGTTAAAACTCTCCCACATATAGATGTATTTTTGTTGTGTTCTTGGGGGTAGTTGAGTTCCATGTCCTCAAACTGTACCATCTTGAACTTTTCTATATAAATGAATTTTTAAACCTCAATTGTGTTTACAGTAAGTCTACTTAAAAATGACTTCCAAAAAAGGTTTTTTTTAGTAACTTGAAAATTTAAAGTTATACTGAGGTAGGTTAAATGATGCATATTTATCAAAAACCTAGATTATTTCCAAATAACATAAAATACTGAAACAATTATTGAACACAAATTTATCTACTTTTGTCTTATTACATCGGACCTAAAGGTATTTCAGTTTACCAGTTAATGTGTCTTGTGTCACATTTCAAAACTTACCATGAGAAAGAACATACAACTAGAAATTATGAAAATATATTTATAAATTTACCAATCTAGAGAATACTAGTTTTAACAGACAGTCCACAATTGCTTAGCTTTTAGTTTTCACTAGGAATAAAAAAATCTAAGAGTTAAGAATCCCACTTGATATACATGAAGAAAATGACTTAGAAATAATGATTTACAGAAATTAATATTGACATATATACTCTACTATGTATAAAAGAGAAAACTAATGAGAACCTACTGTATAGCACAGGGAACTCTATTCAATACTCTGTGGTAACCTAAATGGGAAGGAAAGCCAAAAAATAAGGGATTTATGTATACGTATAGCTGATTCACTTTGCTACACAGCAGAAACTAATACAACATTGTAAAGCAACTATACTCCAATAAAAGTTAATTTTAAAAAAAAAGAAAGAAAACAACTGTGTATGGAATGTAGTTAAGGAAAGCAAAATGACTGGTTGTTACAGAATAAAAGATAAAGGAAAAAAAATCCTAGGACAAAATCTGAATGTATGTATAAAAGTTTGTAGAAGGTTTGTAGAAAGGAATTTTATGAATGGTCAAGCTGGCTAAGATTGGAATGAATTTATTTAAGTTTTTAAAGAAAGAATTATAGAATTAGTTTTCTCTCTGTTAAAAAGACAAAGTATTATTTGACTAATGGTCTGCTCTTGATAAGAGATTGTAAAAGTAATTTTTTTGTTTTTTTTTTATCCTTTTGGAAACTTACATGAAAAGCAAGGATGTCTTATCAAAATAATTTAGTCAAAAATAAAAATAAAAAATAATAATTTAGTCTACTTCACTTTGTCATTAGCAGGTCATTGATTATTACTTAAGAAAACCAAGTCTTCTCAATATTAAGAGAGATAAGTTTTGTTCAAAACTGTGTAACCTTCTGTATTTGCCTTTAACATCTTCTTTTGTCACTTTGGTTGAATAGATTATTAAGTATTATTTAGTAATAATCCATGATCCTATTTAGTCAAATGTTCAAACCTTTTGATGCTTTGACAACTTCCCCAAGTCAGTCTTTTTTTTTTTTTTTTGCGGTACATGGGCCTCTCACTGTTGTGGCCTCTCTTGTTGTGGAGCAGAGGCTCCAGACGCACAGGCTCAGCAGCCATGGCTCACAGGCTCAGCCGCTCCGCGGCATGTGGGATCTTCCCAGACCGGGGCACGAACCCATGTCCCCTTGCATCGACAGGCGGACTCTCAACCACTGCCCCACCAGGGAAGCCCCCAAGTCAGTCTTTTTGACCTCAAGGTTATTTTGAGGTTTCCCTGAGGGCCTGTGGAAAATCTCAAAGGATTTGCCTCTCACCTTGTAAAAGAGAGATGCTAAACTAATTAAACTTACTGTATGTTAACTTACATGGAAAGCATTGTCAAATATGTGATGACAAACCTACTTACTTATATTGGCATGGATAAATGTTATTAATATAAGGGTTCTAGAAATTTTATGAAATTCCTAAAAATCTGATATGTCCTGGTATTTTATCAGTCATAATTCCAGTTACTATCTTAAAAAATGTTACATGTCACAGAAATAACCCAATTTCCTTGTCAATTCTATTATAATTAACTCTCATTAGATCTTTAACCATTGACATTTTTAAGTCTTTTGTCATCTACAGGCAGTTTTTGTTTTACTCTGATGCTTTTACAAAAGTGAGATTCATAGAATGGACCTTACCAAGTACTCTTGGTCACCAACACTGCTGCCATATTACAAGGTGTTGAAACTTTGGTGCATATTTTACAACTAAAGGAGGCTCCACATGACATCTGGTCCTGTGCAAATACTGGAGACCTCGAAGTTAAATTGACAAGGAAGAGTAGTGGCTCACATTGAAGTAGACTGCTTCCTTTCAGGATGTTGGAGGACTATTTCTTTCCATTCTTCCTTCCCTCTCTGAAAAATTTTTCCTAATACTTATACCATGAAGGTCTTTATGATTCTTTAGTTCACCTTTTATCTTGCTCTGGCCTGGAAAGATAATGCCATTGTTTACATATTTAAGGACATTGTGTGTGTGTAAATCAACCTCCAAACGACTGTTGGATTTGTCATGATTTTGGTGATTCTGTAGTTCTGCTCACCACAAAATCCTCCCTGATTTCCAATGTCTCAGTTTCTCTGGAAGAAACTCAGCCCTCTCTCTATTATGTCAACCTCTCTAATCCTGAAGGTCCATTTTCCTACCTCTGCTTAACAAGTGCAAACACAGGGAACTTGGAATGCAACCTTGGTACAAAGAAAGGAGCACAAGACAAGGGTAATCACAATAAAACCACCTGTGTGGTCTATAAACAGTTAAATTTCCCATGTAAATGATAACATACAGTATTTGTATTTCTCTATCTGACTTACTTCACTAAACATAATACCCTCAAGGTCCATCCACATAGTTGTACATGGCAGAATATTCTTTTTTATGGTTGAATAATATGCCAGTGTGTGTGTGTGTGTGTGTGTGTGTGTGTATAATAACTTTTATATCTATTTATAGGTTGATGAACACATGTATCAACAGACATGCATGTATCTTTTTTTTCTGAGCATACACTTACAATTAATTGTGTATAATTTCTAGCATTGAGATTTACAATGAATATTGCTTTTTTTTTAACACCTTTATTGGAGTATAATTGCCTTACAATGGTATGTTAGTTCCTGCTGTATAACAAAGTGAATCAGCTATACATATACATATATTCCTATATATCCTCCCTCATGCATCTCTCTCCCACCCTCCCTATCCTGCCCCTCTAGGTAGACAAAAAACACGGAGCTGTTTTCCCTGTGTTATGCGGCTGCTTCTGACTAGCTTTCTATTTTATATTTGGTATTGTATATATGTCCATTCCACTCTCTCACTTCTCCCCAGCTTACCTATCCCGCTCCGCATGTCCTCAAGTCCATTCTCTACATCTGCGTCTTTATTCCTGTCCTACCCCTAGGTTCTTCAGAATCTTTTCTTTTTTGTTTTTGTTTTTTAGATTCCATATATATGTGTTAGCATAGGTATTTGTTTTTCTTTCTGACTTACTTCACTCTGTATGACAAAATGAAGGCCCATCCATGTCACTACAAATAACTCAATTTCATTTATGGCTGAGTAATATTCCATTGTCTATATGTGCCACATCTTTATCTATTCATCTGTCAATGGACACTTAGTTTGCTTCCATGTCCTGGCTATTGTAAATAGTGCTGCAATGAACATTGTGGTGTATGTCTGTTTATGAATTATGGTTTTCTCAGGGTATATGCCCAGTAGTGGGATTGCTGGGTTGTGCTGTAGTTATATTTTTAGTTTTATAAGGAACCTCCATACTGTTCTCCATAGTAGCTGTATCAATTTACATTCACACCAAAACTGCAAGAGGGTTCCCTTTTCTCCACACCTTCTCCAGCATTTATTCTTTGTAGAATTTTTGATAATGGCCATTCTGATTGGTGTGAGGTGATACCTCATTGTAATTTTGATTTGCATTTCTCTAATGATTAGTGATGTTGAGCATCCTTTCTTGTATTTGTTGGCAATCTGTATATCTTCTTTGGAGAAATGTATATTTAGGTCTTCTGCCCATTTTTTGACTGGGGTGTTTGTTGTTTTTAATATTGAGCTGCTTGAGCTGTTTATATATTTTGGAGATTAATCCTTTTTCTTCTGATTCATTTGCAAATATTTTCTCCCATTCTGAGTATTATCTTTTCATCTTGTCTGTAGTTTCCTTTCCTTTGAAAAAGCATAGTTTCATTAGGGCCCATTTGTTTATTTTTGTTTTTATTTCCATTTCTCTAGGAGGTGGATCAAAAAAGATCTTGCTATGATTTATGTCAAAGAGTGTTCTTCCTATGTTTTCCTCTAAGAGTTTTATAGTGTCTGGTCTTACATTTAGGTCTCTAATCCATTTTGAGTTTATTTTTGTGTATCAAGTTAGGGAGTGTTCTAATTTCGTTCTTTTACATGTAGCTGTCCAGTTTTCCCAGCACCACTTATTGAAGAGACTGCCTTTTCTCCATTGTATATCCTTGCCTCCTTTGCCATAGATTAGTTGACCATAGGTGCATGGGTTTATCTCTGGGCTTTCTATCTTGTTCCATTGATCTATATTTCAGTTTTTGTGCCAGTACCATACTGTCTTGATTACTGTAGCTTTGTAGTATAGTCTGAAGTCAGGGAGCCTGATTCCTCCAGCTCTGTTTTTCATTCTCAAGTTTATTTTGGCTATTCGAGGTCTTTTGTGTTTCCATACAAATTGTGAAATTTTTTGCTCTAGTTCTGTGAAAAGTTCCACTGGTAGTTTGACAGAGATTGCACTGAATCTATAAATTGCTTTCGGTAGTATAGTCATTTTCACAATGTTGATTCTTCCAATCCAAGAACATGGTATATCTCTCCATCTGTTTGTGTCATCTTTGATTTCTTTCATCAGTGTCTTACAGTTTTCTGCATAAAGGTCTTTTGTCTCCATAGGTAGGTTTATTCCTAGGTATTTTATTCTTTTTGTTACAGTGGTAAATGTGAGTGTTTCCTTAATTCTCTTTCAGTTTTTTCGTCATTAGTGTATGAGAATGCAAGAAATTTCTGTGCATTAATTTTGTATCCTGCTACTTTACTAAATTCGTTGATTAGCTCTAGTAGTTTCCTAGTAGCATCTTTAGGATTCTCTACATATTGTATCATGTCATCTGCAAACAGTGACAGTTTTACTTCTTCTTTTCTGATTTGTATTCCTATTATTTCTTTTTCTTCTCAGATTTCTATGGGTAAAACTTCCAAAACTATGTTGAATAACAGTGGTGAGTGTAGCAATCTTGTGTCATTCCTGATCTTAGTGGAAATGGTTTCAATCTTTCACCTTTGAGAACGATGTTGGCTGTGGGTTTGTCATATATGGCCTTTATTATTTTTAGGTAAATTCCCTCTCTGCCTTGTTTCTGGGGGGTGTTTATCATAAATGGGTGTTGAATTTTGTCAAAAGCTTTTTCTGCATCTACTGAGATGATCATACTGAGATGGTTTTTCTCCTTCAATTTGTTATATGGATTATCACATTGATTTGCATATATTGAAGAATACTTGCATTCTTGGGATAAACCCCACTTGATTGTGGTGCATGAACCTTTTATGTGCTGTTGTATTCTGTTTGCTGGTATTTTGTTGAGGATTTTTTCATCTATGTTCATTAGCGATATTGGTCTGTAGTTTTCTTTTTTTGTGACATCTTTGTCTAGTTTTGGTATCAGGGCGATGGTAGCCTCATAGAATGAGTTTCATGGTGTTCCTGCCTCTGCTATATTTTGGAAGAGTTTGAGAAGGATAAGTGTTAGCTGTTCTCTAAATATTTGACAGAATTCTCCTGTGAAGCCATCTGGTCCTGGGTTTTTGTTGTTGGAAATTATTAAGCACAGTTTCAATTTCAGTGCTTGTGACTGGTCTGTTTATATTATCTATTTCTTCCTGGTTCAGTCTCTGAAGGTTGTACTTTTATAAGAATTTGTCCATTTCTTCCAGGTTGTCCATTTTATTGGCATATAGTTTCTTGTAGTAGTCTCTCATGATCCTTTGTATTTCTGCATTGTCAGTTGTTACTTCTCCTTTTTCATTTCTAATTCTATTGATTTGAGTCTTCTCCCTTTTTTTCTTGATGGTTCTTGTTAATGGTTTATCAATTTTGTTTATCTTCTCAAAGAACTAGCTTTTAGTTTTATTGATCTTTGCTATCATTTCCTTTATTTTTTTTCATTGATTTCTCATCTGATATTCATGATTTCTTTCCCTCAGCTAACTTTGGGGATTTTTTGTGCTTCTTTCTCAAATTGTTTTAGGGGTAAGGTTAGGTTGTTTTTTGTTTTTTTTTTTTTTGAGATTATTCTTCTTTCTTGAAGTCATATTGTATTGCTATAATCTTCCCTCGTAGAACTGCTTTTGCTTCATCCCATAGGTTTCGGGTCATTGCGTTTTCATTGTCATTTGCTTCTAGGTATTTTTTGATTTCCTCTTTGATTTCTTCAGTGACATCTTGGTTATTTAGTAGAGTATTTTTTAGCCTCCATGCATTTGTATGTTTTACAGTCTTTTATCTTTCCTGTAATTGATGTCTAGTCTCATAACATTTTGGTCAGTATAGATACTTGATAAAATTTCAATTTTCTTAAATTTACAAAGGCTTGATTTGTGACCCAAGATACAATCTATCCTGGAGAATATTCCATGAGCACTTGAGAAGAAAGTGTATTTTGTTGTTTTTGGAAGGAATGTCCTATAAATATTAAATAAGTCCATCTTGTTTAATGTATCACTTAAAGCTTGTGTTTCCTTATTTATTTTCATTTCTGATGATCTGTCTATTGTTGAAAGTGGGGTGTTAAACTCCCCTACTATTATTGTGTTACTCTCAATTTCCCCTTTTATGGCCGTTAGCTGTTGCCTTATGTATTGAGGTTCTCCTCTGTTGGGTGCATAAATACTTACAATTGTTATATCTTCTTGGATTGATCCCTTGATCATTATGTAGTGTCCCTCTTTGTCTCTTGTAATAGCCTTTATTTGAAAGTCTGATTTGTTTGGTATGAGGATTGCTCCTCCAGGTTTCTTTTGATTTCCATTTATAGGGAGTATCTTTTTCCATCCCCTTTTTCCATCCCCTCACTTTCAGTCTGTATGTGTCCCTAGGTCTGAAGTGGGTCTCTTCTAGACAGCATATATATGTGTCTTGTTTTTGTATCCATTCAGCCAGTCTATGTCTTTTGGATGGAACATTTACTCCATTTACATTTAAGGTAATTATCGACATGTATGTTCCTATTACCATTTTCTTAATTGTTTTAGGTTTATTTTTGTACATCTTTTCCTTCTCTTGTATTTCCTGTCTAGAGAAGTTCCTTTTGCATTTGTTGTAAAGCTGTTTTGGTAGTGCTGAATTCTCTTAGCTTCTGCTTGTCTATAAAGGTTTTAATTTCTCCATCAAATCTGAATGAGATCCTTGTTGGGTAGAGTAATCTTGGTTATATGTTTTCCCCTTTCATCACTTTAAATATGTCCTGCCATTCCCCTCTGGCTTGCAGAGTTTCTGCTGAAAGATCAGCTGATAACCTTATGGGGATTCCCTTGTATGTTATGTGTTGCCTTTCCCTTGCTGCTTTTAAAATTTTTTCTTTGTGTTTAATTTTTGATAGTTTGAATAATATGTGTCTTGGTGTGTTTCTCCTTGGATTTATCCTGTATGGGATGCTCTGTGCTTCCTGGACTTGATTGTCTACTTCCTTTCGTATATTAGGGAAGTTTTCAACTTAATCACTTCAAATATTTTCTGAGTCCCTTTCTTTTTGTCTTCTTCTTCTTGGACTCCTATAATTCGAATGTTGGTGCATTTAATGTTGCCCCAGAAGTCTCTAAGGGTGTCCTCAATTCTTTTCATTCTTTTTTCTTTACTCTGCTCTGCAGTAGCTATTTCCACTATTTTATCTTCCAGGTCACTTATCTTTTCTTCCACCTCAGTTATTCTGCTTTTGATTCATCTAGAGAATTTTTAATTTCATTTATGGTGTTGTTCATCATTGTTTGTTTGTTGTTTAGTACTTCTAGGTCTTTTTTAAACATTTTTAAAAATTTTTCTCCATTCTATTTTCAAGATTTTGGATCATCCTTAGTATCATTACTCTAAATTCTTTTTCAGGTAGACTATTTCCTCTTCATTTGTTTGGTCTGGTGGGTTTTCAGCTTGCTCCTTTCTTTGCTGTGTATTTCTTTGTCTTCTCATTTGGCTTAACTTACTCTGTTTGGGGTCTCCTTTTTGCAGGCTGAAGATTCACAGTTCCTGTTGTTTTTGTGTTCTTCTCCCAGTGGGTAAGGTTGGTTCAGTGTGTTGTGTAGGCTTCCTTGTGGGGGGGGCTGGTGCCTGTGTTCTGGTGGATTAGGATACACCTTGTCTTTCTGGTGGGCAGAACCATGTCCCATGGTGTGTTTTGGGGTGTCTGTGGACTTATTATGATTTTAGTCAGCCTCTCTGCTAATGGGTGAGTTTGTGTTTCTGTCTTGCTAATTGTTTGGCATAGGGTATCCAGCACTGTAGCTTGCTGGTTGTTGAGTGGAACTGGGTCTTTGCATTAAGATGGAAATCTCTGGGAGAACTTTCACCTTTTGATATTATGTGGAGCTGGGACATCTCTGGTGGACCAATGTCCTGAACTTGGCTTTCCCACTTCAGAGGCTCAGGCCTTACACTTGGCCAGAACACCAAGACCCTGTCAGCCACATGACTCAGAAGAAAAGGGAGGAAATAAAAGAAAAAAAGAAGATACATAAATAAATACATAAAGGTTTTTAAATTTAAAAATTTATTAAAAATAGAAAGTAATAAAAAAAGAAAGAAAGAAGACAGCAACCAAACCAAAAAGCAAATACACCAATGCTAAAAAGCACTAAAAAACTACACTAAAAAAGAAGAAAAAATGGACAGAGAGAACCCTAGGACAAATGGCAAAAGCAAAGGTATACAGACAAAAATCACACAAAGAAATATACACTCACAAAAAGGGAAAATGGAAAATATATATATAAATAATAAGGAAGAGAGCAACCAAATCAATAAACAAATCTACCAATGATACTAAGCTCTAAATACTAAACAAAGATAAACATGAAACCAGAAACAAATTAGATTCAGAGAGCAAACTCCAAGTCTACAGTTGCTCCCAAAGTCCACTGCCTCAATTTTGGGATGATTCATTGTCTATTCAGGTATTCCAGAGATGCAAGGTACATCAACTTGTCTGTGGAGATCTAATCCACTGCTCCTGAGGCTGCTGGGAGAAATTTCCATTTCTCTTCTTTGTTTGCACTGCTCCCAGGGTTCAGCTTTGGATTTGACACTGCCTCTGCTTGTAGGTTGCCTCAGGGCGTCTGTTTCCCTCCTAGACAGGACAGGATTAAAGTAGCAACTGATTAAGGGGCTCTGGCTCACTCAGACAAGGGGTAGGGAGGAGTTCAGAATGCGGGTGAGCCTGCGATGGCAGAGGCTGGTGTGACGTTACACCGACCTGAGGAGCACCATGTGTTTTCACGGGGAAGTTGTCCCTGGATCATAGGACCCTGGCAGTGGCAGGCTGCACAGGCTCCTGGGAGGGGAGGTGTGGATAGTAACCTGTGCTTGCACACACACTTCTTGGTGACAGCAGCAGCAGTCTTAGCATCTCATTCCCATCTCTGGTGTCTGCGCTGATAGCCACGGCTCCCGCCTGTCTCTGGAGCTCATTTAGGTGGTGCTCTGAATCCCTTCTCCTCATTCACCCAGAAACAATGGTCTCTTGTCTCTTAGGCAGTTCCTGACTTTTTCCCGGACTCTTTCCCATCTAGCTGTGGTGCACTAACTCCCTTCAGGTTGTGTTCACGCAGCCAACCCCAGTCCTCTCCCTGGGATCTGACCTCCGAAGCCTTATCCTCAGCTCCCAGCCCTCACCCACCCCAGTGGGTGAGAAGAAAAACCTCTCAGGCTGGTGAGTGCTGGTCAGAACAGATCCTCTGTGCAGGAATATTTCCAATTTGGTCTCTGCACCCCTGTTGCTGCACCCTCCTCTGTAGCTCTGAAGCTTCCCCCCACACCCTTCTCCACCAGTGAAAGGGCTTCCTAGTGTGTGGAAACTTTTCCTCCTTCACAGCTCCCTCCCAGAGGTGATGGTCCTATCCCTATTCTTTTGTCTCTGTTTTTCCTTTTTTCCCAACCCATGGATGTGGGCAGTTACTTGCCTTTTGGGAAGTCTGACATCTTCTGCCAACATTCAGTAGGTGTTCTGTAGGAGTTGTTCCACATGTAGATGTAGTTTTGATGTGTTTGTGGGGAGGAAGGTGATCTCCACCTCTTACTCCTTCTCCATCTTGAAGGTGCCTCCATGTATCTTTATGAAACAGTGTTTTGTTTTTTACTTTTTTCAAATATACACCCAGGTCTTTAATTGCTAAATCATACAAAAGTTCTATTTTTATTTTTTTTTTGTGGAAACTCCATACTTTTTCCATAGTTACTGCACCAATTTATATTCTCACCAACAGTACACAATTGTTACGTTTTCACCACATCCTCTCCAATATTTGTCATCTGTAGACTTTTCAATGAAAGCAAAAGTCAGGTGTGACAGGTGTGAGGTGATATCTCAAAATTAATCTATATAACAAAACATAAATGGACTCACAGATAGAAAACAAACTAGTGGTTACCATTGGGGAGAAAGGGAGGGACAGGATGGGATATGGAAATAAGAGATACAAGCTACCATATATAAAATAGATAAGCAATAAGGATATTTTTGTGGTACAGGGAAATACAGCCATTATTTTGTAATAAGTTTAAATTTGTATAATCTATAAAAGCATTGAATCACTATGCAGTATACTTGAAAATAATATAATATTCTAAACCAGCTATACTCTAATTTAAAAATATCCTGGCCTCCACTGTCATCTTTCCAGCCCCAAGTTATAGACTCAATTGGGGATTTCCAGGAAGCATTCATGAGTCAAAATTAGCTTCCACTCTCAGATCCCTACTCCCCTGGTTAGAAGTAAGTGCAAATGGGGCTGTAGTCAGAAATGTCTCCTTACTCTTGAAAATATTGCAGAATCTGCTTCTAAAGCAATAGCTGCCTCCCAAAAATCCCTGGACTCTCTGGTCAGAATTTTTCTTGATAAAGGAATAGCTTTTGATCATCTTTTAGATGATCAAGGAGGTGTGCTATAGCCAACACCACTTTCTGCACTTGGATTAACCTCTGTGGGAAAGTTGAGACTCAGCAACATAAGATCATTGAACAATCCATTTGGCTTGAGAAAGTGATTCCTTCAGTGAGGTCTTTTTTTAACATTTGATTCTGATCAGTTTGGGTCTCAGGGACCGTGGCTCTGAAGTGCCCTAGACATTGGGAATTATCCTGTTCGTAATAATCAAAGTAGTCTCCCTGGTGTACTGTTTTCTCTTAAAAGACTTACATGCATGTTTTCACTGACCACTAAGCAAATAATCTCTCTAAGACTAGAATGTCAGAAAAGGAATGAAGAGGATGACCTACTTTTAAAATGTGAACCTGAAATTATGACTTGTAAATACCAGACTGAGATTCAGCAAAAAATCTGCAAGAACTCCAGAGTCACACCTAGGAGTAGCGCTAATGCCTTAAATTTTTATCACTTCTCTCAGGCTGAGAGTCTGATCAAAAGGGAGGAATTGTTAAAAACAAGATAAGTCCAAAATGGAGTCAATTATGCTAAGCCCTGCATCACCAAACCAAGACTTTATTATAGTTTCAGCTCTCCTAGAAATGAGATCTTAAAATAATCAATTAGGAATTGCCTGATCAGGACTAGCTATTTAATCTGTCTAATAGACTTCTACTGTTCCCTAAAGGAAAGTAATTCTGCATAAACAACCAACTTTTTTTGCCTAGTATAACTTCCTTGTTCCTGCTCCTTTATGCCTGTAAAGGTTTGTCATTTTGTTCAACTCCTGGAGATCTTTTCTACCTGTTAGACTGGGTGCTGCCCAATTTGAATCAATTCTGCTCAAATAAACTCTTAATATTTGTAATATGTCTCAGTTTGTCTTTAACAGTTCACATACATAGACATACACAAAAACTTTTAACTCACAAAAAAAATGTTCTGGTCTTTAAGGTATTTTGGAAGTGATCACTTTTGGAGTTTCAACATTTTGTAATCCCACTTGGCAGTACTAAACTTATTTTATCTTAAATTCTTATTATTTCTTTCTATAAAACTACTGGAGACTTAGCATATAATACATGGTGGTGAGAAACTACCTGCCATAGGAGTCCCCCCATCACTTCCAGCTCATCATGACATTATGACAGACTGCACGAAAGCACTCCGATTTCCTGTAACTAGATTTGTTACAGGAAAATGGCCAGTTACAGAAAACCTTCAGTCCCTAACACTGAACTTCCTTTTCTAAAATGTCCCCAGACTGCTGGCTTGCCCCCCCCCCAGCCAACCAAGGACTGCCAGCTACACGTTAAGTCTCTTCCACTTCCTCATTCCACATTAATAGATTGTTTGCCATTTCCATATTTCTTCTTTTTACTCTATAAGATTTACTCTCCTTTCTAATACCCTTAACCTCTACTGAAATGAAAGTGATGGTGGATGTGTTCTTTGATGTTTATGGATAAACATTATTTTATTATTTTATTATGTGTTAATTTTGTGTCAGGCTCAGTTTTGTCTTTGACAATAGTGTAATGTATATTTACTTGCTTCTTTCCCACACAAGACGGAGGCTTTCTGAGGGTAAGTGTAAGACGCGGAGATCACCTTCCTCCCCACAGATACACCAGAAATACATCTACACGTTTCTTATTGTATCCATACTACCTGACACAGTGTCTGACTCACTGAGAGACCCAATTCATATTAAGTGGACAAAAGCATGCTGTCTCAATAAAGCTGTTATTTTTTAAAAAATCTTTAATTTTAATATAATATTGGAAATAAAGAACACCCAAATGAGAACAAGCAAAAGCTATGTTTTCAGTTTTTAATAGTAAAGAAATCAGCCACCATCACTTGCATGTTGGCAGATACTCAAAGGCAAGCAGAGGAGTGGGAAAACTTTATAGTGGGAAAAAGAAGAAGGTTTCAGAAATGCCTTGAAAGGATGCTGTTGATATGGGGAAGCTATATGAGGATAACTAGAAGTGAAGCATCCTGTGTGATTGGTTAGAAGTGTATATTGGGCTTTCTCAGGTTGGTCCTAAGTTGGAAGCAGGACAAAAAAAAAGGGAAACTGTCAAGTCCTTGTCATTTTGGGTTAATTGTTAGAGGGGTTTTCTTTGGCTTCCTAAACTGATTTCATAATAGTCTGACATCCTAGAAGTCTGACTTATAGATAGCAGGTTGGCTTCCTGGGTCTGTTACTGTAGATAATTGGTTGGCTCACTGGGTTGGTTGCTGCCAATTGTGGGTCAGAGTTCTATTTCCATATATGGTCTGGCCATTGTCAATTTGTATATTCTGTCTTCAATTCCTAGGAAACATGCTTTTACTAGTTCATTCTTCTTAAAGAGCAGATATGTTTTGTCTTATCCAGGTTACAAAAATTTTAGGTATCCTCCTGACCTACCAAGAAAAGTCAAAATTATTTAGTCTGACACATTCCAATCTCAGGGTGTCTTCTCAGCCTTTATAGTCTACTGTTCTCTTCCATGCTTCTTGTGCTGCAAGCAAATTGGGATCCTTGAAACTGTGAAACATATCCATGCCTTCTTGCTTTTGTGCCTTCAAGTCAGCTCTTTTCCTTTTTCTGACCTTTTTCCACCCATTCCTCATCTCTGCCAATTCCCATTATGCTATTCCTAAATGCCAAGTCTAAATATGCTTTCCTCTTCTGAATATTCCATAAAATTTCACTTTAAATACTTTCTCATAGTTTAGCAGTAGGTAAGTATAATATGTATCCATTGCTTTTATCTATGCCAGGGAAATTATCTAAACCTTGAAAGTTAATAATGCACCCATAGATACATTTTTTTTATCATGAGATTATAATCTTATATCATTAATGAAAAATAATATTAGATGGTTTTTTTCATAAGTAGTTAAGAGTATTTGGCTTGCCAAATAAACTGATTAAAATATGGAAATAAAGTATGTTAACATACATCAGGTCACAAGAAATAATTTTTATTTTTAATGAAAAATATGGAGTACACAAATAAACCACAATCTCAATGAAAAAGGCAAACACTACTCTTAAAGACCCATATTACCAGGTGACATTACTCTGTGTCTCTGAGGTGGGAGAGCCAACTTCAGGACACTGGTCCACAAAAGACCTCCCAGCTCCACATAATATCAAATGGAGAAAATCTCCCAGAGATCTCCATCTCAACACCAAGACTCAGCTTCACTCACCGACCAGCAAGCTACAGTGCTGGACATCCTATGCCAAACAACTAGCAAGACAGGAACACAACCCCACGCATTAGCAGATAGGCTGCCTAAATTCATAATAAGTCCACAGACACCCCAAAACACACCACCAGAAGTGGACCTGCCCACAAGAAAGACAAGATCCAGCCTCATCCACCAGAACACAGGCACTAGTCTCCTCCACCAGGAAGCCTACACAACCCACTGAACCAACTTTAGCCACAGGGGACAGATACCAAAAACAATGGGAACTATGAACCTGCAGCCTGCATAAAGGAGACCCCAAACTCAGTAAGATAAGCAAAATGAGAAGACAGAAAAACACATAACAGATGAAGGAGCAAGGTAAAAACACACCAGACCTAACAAATGAAGAGGAAATAGGCAGTCTACCTGAAAAATAATTCAGAATAATGATAGTAAAGATGATCCAAAATCTTGGAAATAGAATAAACAAAATGCAAGAAACATTTAACAAGGACCCAAAGAGGAAACAAACAACGATGAACAACAAAATAAGTGAAATTAAAAATACTCTAGAAGGGATCAATAGCAGAATAACTGAGGCAGAAGAACAGATAAGTGATCTGGAAGATAAAATAGTGGAAATAACTACTGCAGAGCAGAATAAAGAAAAAAGAATGAAAACAACTGAGGACAGTCTCAGAAACTTCAGGGACAATATTAAATGCACCAACATCCGAATTATAGGGGTTTCAGAAGAAGAAGAGATAAAGGGACTGAGAAAATATTTGAAGAGATTACAGTTGAAAATTTCCATAATATGGGAAAGGAAATAGTTAAACAAGTCCAGGAAGCACAGAGAGTCCCATATAGGATAAATCCAAGGAGGAATACGCCAAGACACATATTAATCAAACTGTCAAAAATTAAATACAAAGAAAACATATTAAAAGCAACAAGGGAAAAACAACAAATAACACACAAGGGAATCCCCATAAGGTTAACAGCTGATCTTTCAGCAGAAACTCTGCAAGCCAGAAGGGACTGACAGGAAATATTTAAAGTGATGAAGGACAAAAACCTGCAACCAAGATTAATCTACCCAGCAAGGATCTCCTTCAGATTTGATGGAGAAATTAAAACCTTTACAGAAAAGCAAAAGCTGAGAGAGTTCAGCACCACCAAACCAGCTTTACAACAAATGCTAAAGGAACTTCTCTAGGCAAGAAACACAAGAGAAGGAAAAGACCTACAATAATGAGCCCAAAACAATTAAGAAAATTGGAATAGGAACATACATATCGCTAATTACCTTAAATGTAAATGGACTAAATGCTCCCACCAAAAGACACAGATTGGCTGAATGCATAGAAAAACAAGACCCATATATATGCTGTCTACAAGAGACCCAATTCAGACCTGGGACACATACAGACTGAAAGTAAGGAGATGGAAAACGATATTCCATGCAAATGGAAACTAGAAAGCTGGAGTAGAAATTCTCAAATCAGACAAAATAAACTTTAAAATAAAGACTATTAGAAGAGACAAAAAAGGACACTACATAATGATCAAGGGATTGATCCAAGAAGAAGATATAACAATTGTAAATATTTATGCATCCAACATATGAGCACCTCATTACATAAGGCAAATACCAACATCCATAAAAGGGGAAATTGACAGTAACACACTCATAGTAGGGGATTTTAACACCCTACTTTCACCAGCAGACAGATCATCCAAAATGACAATAAGTAAGGAAACACGAGCTTTAAATGATACATTAAACAAGATGGACTTAATTGATATTTATAGGACATTCCACCCAAAAACAACAGAATACACATTTCTCTCAAGTGCTCATGGAACATTCTCCAGGATGGATCATATCTTGTTTCACAAGTCAAGCCTTGGTAAATTTAAGAAAATTGAAATTGTGTCAAGTATCTTTTCTGACCACAGTGCTATGAGACTAGATATCAATTACAGGAAAAGATCTGTAAAAAATACAAACACATTGAGGCTGAACAATACACTACTTAATAACGAAGTGATCAGTGAAGAAATCAAAGAGGAAATAAAAAAATACCTAGAAACAAATGACAATGGAGACACAATGACCCAAAACCTATTCGATGCAGGAAAAGCAGTTCTAAGAGGGAAGTTTATTGCAATACAATCGTACATTAAGAAACAGGAAACATCTTGAATAAACAACTGAACCTTGCACCTAAAGCAATTAGAGAAAGAAGAACAAAAAACCCACAATGATAGCAGAATGAGAGAAATCATAAAGATCAGATCAGAAATAAATGAAAAAGAAATGAAGGAAACGATAGCAAAGATCAATAAAACTAAAAGCTCATTCTTTGAGAAGATAAAGAAAATTGATAAACCATTAGCCAGACTCATCAAGAAAAATAGGGAGAAGACTCAAATCAATAGAATTAGAAATGAAAAAGAAGTAACAACTGACACTGGAGAAATACAAAAGATTATGAGAGGTTACTACAAGCAACTCTATGCCAACAAAATGGACAACCTGGAAGAAATGGACAAATTCTTAGAAATGCACAACCTGCTAAGACTGAATCAGGAAGAAATAGAAAATATGAACAGACCAATCAAAAGCACTGAAATTGAAACTCTGATTAAAAACCTTCCAACAAACAAAAGTCCATGACCAGGTGGCTTCACAGGCAAATTCTATCAAACATTTAGAGAAGAGCTAACACCTATCTTTCTAAACTCTTCCATAATATAGCAGAGAGAGGAAAACTCCAAAACTCATTTTACAAGGCCACCAAAGCCCTGATATGAAAACCAGACAAGGATGTCACAAAGAAAGAAAACTACAGGCCAATATCACTGATGAACATAAATGCAAAAATCCTCAACAAAATACTAGGAAACAGAATCCAACAGCACATTAAAAGGATCATACACCATGATCAAGTGGGGTTTATTCCAGGAATGCAAGGATTCTTCAATATATGCAAATCTATCAATGTGATAAGCCATATTAATAAATTGAAGGAGAAAAACCATATGATCATCTCAATAGATGCAGAGAAAGCTTTCGACAAAATTCAACACCAATTTATGATAAAAACTCTGCAGAAAGTAGGCATAGAGGGAACTTTCCTCAATATAATTAAGGCCATATATGACAAACCCACAGCCAACGTCATCCTCAATGGTGAAAAACTGAAAGCATTTCCACTAAGATCAGGAACAAGACATGGTTGCCCACTCTCACCACTCTTATTCAACATAGTTTTGGAAGTTTTAGCCACTGCAATCAGAGAAGAAAAGGAAATAAAAGTAATCCAAATCCGAAAAGAAGAAGTAAACCTGTCACTGTTTGCAGATGACATGATATTATATATAGAGAATCCTAGAGATGCTACCAGAAAACTACTAGAGCTAATCAATGAATTTGGTAATGTAGAAGGATACAAAGTTAATGAACAGAAATCTCTGGCCTTCCTATACACTAATGATGAAAAATCTGAAAGTGAAATCTCGAAAAATCTCCCGTTTATCATTGCAACAAAAAGAATAAAATATCTAGGAATAAGCCTACCTATGGAGACAAAAGACGTGTATGCAGAAAATTACAAGAAACTGATGAAAGAAATTAAAGATGATACAAATAGATGGAGAGATATACCATGTTCTTAGATTGGAAGAATCAACATTGTGAAAATGACTATACTACCCAAAGCAATCTACAGATCCAATGCAATCCCTTTCAAACTACCACTGGAATTTTGCACAGAACTAGAACAAAAAAATTCACAATTTGTATGGAAACACAAAAGACCCCAAATAGCCAAAGCAATCTTGAGAACGAAAGACGGAGCTGGAGGAGTCAGGCTCCCTGACCTCGGACTATACTCCCAAGCTACAGTAATCAAGACAGTATGGTACTGGCACAAAAAAAGAAAGATAGATCAATGGAACAGGACAGAAAGCCCAGAGAGAAACCCACGCACATATGGTCACCATATCTTTGATAAAGGAGGCAGGAATGTACAGTGGAGGAAGGACAGCCTCTTCAATAAGTGGTGCTGGGAAAACTGGACTGGTACATGTAAAAATATGAGATTAGATCACTCCCTAACACCATACAGAAAAATAAGTTCAACATGGATTAAAGATCTAAATGTAAGGCCAGAAACTATCAAACTCTTAGAGGAAAACATAGGTAGAATACTCTATGACATGAATCACAGCAAGATCCTTTTTGACCCACCTCCTAGAGAAATGGAAATAAAAATAAACAAATGTGACCTAATGAAACTTCAAAGCTTTTTCACAGCAAAGGAAACCATAAACAAGACCAAAAGACAACCCTCAGAATGGGAGAAAATATTTGCAAATGAGGCAACTGACAAAGGATTAATCTCCAAAATTTATAAGCAGCTCATGCAGCTCAATAACAAAAAGCAAAAAACCCAATCCAAAAATTTGCAGAACTGCCACATAGACATTTCTCCAAAGAAGATATACAGTGTGCCAAAAAATACATGAAAGAATGCTCAACTTCATTAATCACTAGAGAAATGCAAATCAAAACTACAATGAGATATCATCTCAGACTGTTCACAATGGCCATCATCAAAATATCTAGAAACAATAAATGCTGGAGAGGGTGTGGAGAAAAGGGAACACTCTTGCACTGCTGGTGGGAATGTGAACTGATACAGCCACTATGGAGAACAGTATGGAGGTTCCTTTAAATACTAGAAAAAAACTACCATATGACCCAACAATCCCACTACTGGGCATATACTCTGAGAAAACCATAATTCAAAGAGTCATGTACCAAAATGTTAATTGCAGCTCTATTTACAATAGCCCAGAGATGGAAACAACCTTAGTGTCGATCATTGGATGAATGGATAAAGAAGATGTGGCACATATATACAATGGAATATTACTCAGCCATAAAAAAAAACAAAATTGAGCTATTTGTAATGAGGTGGATGGACCTAGAGTCTGTCATACAGAATGAAGTAAGTCAGAATGAGAAAGACAAGTACTGTATGCTAACACATATATATGGAATTTAAGAAAAAATAAATGTCATGAATGACTTAGGGGTAAGACATGAATAAAGACACAGACCTACTAGAGAATGGACTTGAGTATATTGGGAGGGGGAAGAGTAAGCTATGAGAAAGTGAGAGAGTGGCATGGACATATATACACTACCAAACGTAAAATAGATAGCTAGTGGGAAGTAGCTGTATAGCACAGCGAGATGAGCTCAGTGCTTTGTGACCACCTATAGGGATGGGATAGGGAGGGTGGGAGGGAGGGAAATGCAAGAGGGAAGAGATGGGAACATATGTATATGTATAACTGATTCACTTTGTTATAAAGCAGAAACTAACACAACATTTTAGAGCAAATATAATCCAATAAAGATGTAAAAAAAAAAAACTGCTGTCTCAGCAATTCTTGGCAGTCCTAACTATTTCTTTGGTGACTTGCTGGAAGGACTCACATGGCTTAACATAAAGTTATACTCATCCCTAAGATTTATTACAGCAAAGAATACAGGACAAGAGTAGCAGGAAATAAGAGAAGGCTAGAAATGTCAATTATAGATCTCTTGTCCTTTAGCATGTATTGCACAGACATTTTTCTTCAGTTGTGAACTGCAGGGGCATGTAAGAGATATACTTGCCCAAGAAAGACATTAAGGCAGTTGGTCACAAACCTACCATATGACCAGAGATGGTGCAGACCCCAAGTCAGGCAACAGGTGCTTATCATGAATCTTAATGTTTCCTTTCAGCATGCTGACAACATCTTTCATTTTGACCCACTCCTTGCCAGTATATAGAATAACATCACTATCCAGTGATGTGAGCATTCCCATTTTCTAGTTCTCAAAGTTTGACAGTCATCACCATAGCTATAGCATAGGCAAGAACTGAATGAAACAGGCCTGCTACATTGATTCTTTCATTGAGATTACATAAAATCATTCACAGAAGAATGTTGATAGAATTTTTTTTGGAATTCTGATAAATAATTTTATTGAAAGGGAAGAAAGTGTCAGCACAGGACAGATCAGGTTAATAGACCAGCCTGTCCAATATACTAAGGTCATGAGAAAACCTTAATGTGGTTTCAATGAATCAGCAAAATCACAAGCAAAAACTAAACTCCCATCTACAATAGACCTATTCCTACTAGGCATCAAGCTTCAGGGACGCAGGCTGAGGTAATGAGCAGAGCACAGCATAGGATCTGAGTTCCTTGTGCATTATTGGGTAGTTTCTTAACATTGATAGATAGATAAACCATGTGAGTCACCTTTTGAATTCTTGATAAAAATAAATGTGTAATAGACGTGTGTCTCATAAGCATTAAAAGAGTTTATGCCTACATCTGATGTATCCTTATATACCCCACTCTAACTCAATACACTCAACATATATTTGCTAAATTGATGCATTCTGAGAAAATTAATAGACTGATATGCATAAAATACATGTTTTTTCAAAAATACATTTGATCTGTACATGAAAATGTAAACAGTCTTTAAAATCTTTCCTATTATTACCAAAAGTGGCATCCATTATATATTCCATGAATAGACATTTAGTTCACACTGTAGGAAGTGCCAAAATCAAAACATTGCCATTTGGGGAAAAGAAAAAAAGTTCCACTGCAGATTTTATTTAATGAGCAACAGCTGCAGAGAACAGAATCTCCTACAATTGCATCCAAGCAAAGAGTGAAAGATTGAAGTTGGAACTCTGAGACCACATGAACAATTTGCTGCTAAAAACAAAACTAAGGTGAAAACACAGAATGTTATATTTAACATAATGAAAGAAATTTTTAAAGGAAACATGTTATTACACTTGTTATTCACTTACTAGTGTATATGAATTTAGCACTAGAGAAGTAAAATCAATCTAAGTTGTTTGCTTGAGTTAAATTGATTTTGTTCATTAATTATGGTCCAGTGAGCGACAATGATATTATTTCATATTAAATGTAATTACATGTATAAGAAAAATAGTTAAGTCTTATTTCAAATAATTTATATACTTTGGTAAGTAAAGATAGCATAAAATGATGAGGAAACAAAATAAAGAAAACCAGCAAAGTAAAATTTTTAAACGTACTCCATGAAGGATATAAATATAATGAGATGAAAAATATAAAGAACTCAGAATACGTTGATTGGAAGCAATTATATAACACAAAGTACAATATCACATGGGTCAAAATTCATTAATTTATGTGATAAATGTTCATTTAGCACCTAATATGAGCAACGCTTTATGTTAGATTATTTGAAATATGCAAAGATGGATGTCATAGTCCCTGTTCTCAAAGAGTTTCCACTGTATTAGGTAAATAAGATAAACATATGAAATTGTAACATGTGGTATATATAACAATACAAGAGAGATTAACAAAGACCCATAGGGTTTTAGAAAAGAAATGGGGTGGTTTCTACAGAGATAAAGAAAAATTTTATGAAGGTGGTAACATTGGAGCAGGATCTTAGAGGGCAAACAAATTCATTCATTTCACAGATATTTCTGGAATATCAATTTTGCATCAGATAAATAAAACTAAATTTTTGTAATCTCTGAGCTCATGATCTATCAGTAAAAAATTAAGCAAATTGCCCAAGGTCATTGAGCTCCTGAGAGCAGAACAAAGATTTGAGTCCAGTTAGCCTTGATTCCAGAGCACCTACTTTTAATTATCTCTAACAAAATATTTGCTAAGAGTAGAGAGACAGCAAATGAGAATACAGAAACTGGAGAAAATAGTTCTGCTTGTTATTTAAATTACCTATTTTATTAAAAACAAGGATGTCAATGAAAAAATTGGTACAAGACAAATGTTAATATTCAGGAATATTTTTAAAACATATATTGAGAGGTAACTTTCTAATTTTGAACATGGAAATATGTTTTCTGACTGCATAATATGATGAACTGATCTCATGTAGCTTTTGGCATGGTTGTATGGAAAAAAGACCAGTGGACCATCAACAGAGAATTCTGAGGGAAACCCATATTGAGGAGATTAGCAGAGGTGGAGGACCCAAAAACAGAGAATGAGAACCAATAGCTCAGAGGTAGAAACAACACCAGGGTAATACTTACAGAAAGGGCAGTGAGCAGTGAAAAATGCTGCATGTTTTAGTGAGTGGGGAACAGAAAAATATTTGATTTGGAGTTTAGGTGATTCCTGATAGTTTTGGTGAAAGCATATTTAGTAAGAAGGCAAAATTGGATAGATTTTTTTAATTATCTACTACTGCATAACAAACTACCCTAAACTTAGTAGCTTAAATATATCATTTTGTTTTTCTCACGATCTTATGGGTCAGAAATTAAGGAAAGACTCAGTGGGGGTAGTTGTCTCGGATTTACGCACAGGGCATCAGTTGGGCTGCGTGAGTCAAGAGGATCTTCTTCTAAGATTGTTTCTTCTTTCACATACCTGTTGCCTCATGTTCTTTGATATCTCTCTCTCTCTCTCTGCTAGTGATCCCAGGGTAACTATGCTTCTTATACAGAGGCATGCTACCAGAACTTAGAAAGCAGAAGCTGAGGCCAATTAAGGACTATGCCTAGAATTGATACATTCATTTCTGCCATACTCTATTTCTCAAAGTTGTCAAACATCAGGCTGTTTATATAGCCAAATATACTGTGTGGCAATATAGAATTCACTGCTTGATGGAGGAGTTACAAGGTCACATTGCAGAATATCATATACCATGTTGAGGCCATCTTTAGAAAATACAGTTTACCAGTAGAGTTAAGGAAATTCTAAGTGAGAGAAGACTATTAGGAATGCCGAGGAGTGTTCCATATGTTTGGTAAACGCTGAGTAGCTTATAGTAGTTGCAACGGAGGATATGGTTAAGAAACTGGTGCGGTATTAGACAGAACTCATATCATGAGACCAGAGCTTTGAGAGAAGCCCAAGATTTGTTTGATTTCATTGGCTACAGTTATTTTCAGTAGTGGAGAAACATAATCAGAATTTTAGCTTATCATACTTGAGATTTTTTTTTTCCATTTGACAGATTACTCACTCAAATCAATAAAAACTGTATGAAAAGATTGGAAGCAGAGGCCAGTAAGGAGGCTATTGTGGTAATCCACATGAGGTAGTTTGAATTAATATTTATGCTATAGTAATAGGGAAGAGGGAACAGATTCAATGGATGATGCAGATGTAGAGACTTATGAAGGCCAAAGAAACTATCAGTGAAATGTTTCTGGGTCTAGGCAAGACTGAAGAGATTGTTATACATTTTCCTCAGTAATCAACTGGAAAGATATTTTGGAAGAGTTTCAAAAGACTTCATTTAGGTTTACATAAGCTCCATGGTAATTGCTAAAAGTCAACATCCTCCACAAGCAAAATTTTCCTAAAATATTGAGCACCAGAAGAGGGTTACAGTTAAGAGGTGGTGGGATCATCTTTGCAGGGAGAAGGCCCTAAGTATCCCCAGGGCAGAGCAGGCAAGGCCTCCCTTCAGGGCTTTCTTTAGATCTACTGACTGACTCTCCTGATGGTGGAAGGGAAGTTGGGTAAGAGAAGACGGGGCCTCTGTGGAAGCCATGGTACAGGATATATGACTTCATAAAGTCCCTTATAATCATTATTTATTTTTATAATTTTGTTTCTTCTTAGCACCTGCCATTACATTTTCCCTACAATATAACAAATAAATATGTAGAGAAAACTCATAAAAATAAGGGGGCAGGCACTGATCAGATCCTTATCAAGTAAAATCTTACTCCAAACACTCTTATGCATAATATAAATATTTAATTACAGTATTTATGTAATCATGTGTCAGTTTTATTTCATCCATTAGGTGGTTTACAATTATGTGTCTTTCTAGTCTTCTACATTTCAACTGATGTCAACATTACTGATCAATATAAAATAATAAAACCTCAGGCTTCTATGGAATTTATAAAACTTTATATATACAGATATAAATATATAATATAAAATATGATATATTAATAGAATATTAGACATTATACATTATTTTAACACACATAAAATATATCTTATATAACATATAATAATACAATAATGTTAATACTGTTTATGTTATATTGTATATACTAATAAATTATACTATATTATATTAAATAATTAAAGTTTATCAATTATATATAATATTAATATATTATAATATTATTTTAGCATATATTAATATAAGATATAGTATATATTAATATAAATGTTATGTATTACATATGTATATATATACACATACATACAAAATTTTTTATCTTGTCAGTGGCTGGCAGGATGCTTGACACTTAGTAGATAATATATTTTGGTGAACGAATAAGTGAATGTATGTTCAAATAACTTTAGTTTCTGAGAAAGTTCTAGTTAATTCTGTATGTTAATACAAACATCAATTCTACAACCCTATTTGGAGACCGTCATCTGTTAATACAGAGCATGGCAAGAGAAGTGTGTAAAAGAGGGTGATTGATTAACAACCTGACATCAACCTTCAAGGTTAGTGGGTCCCCACAGTTTCCTACTTACCTCTACTACTCCCAATGGCTGAAACAGCCACCACCCCACAAAATATCTCTAACTTGTACTTTCCCACAAAATATTTCTAACTTGTACTTTAAAATTGGAACTCCTCTTGGAGTAATAAGTCTCCAAGTTGGTTGTCTAATTTATAAAAATGTATCGTTGTCTTTTTCAATTTGCTTTAAATTTACATCTGTTGTTTCAGAGGCAAAAGGTGATATGGAGGCTCCTTTTGAGATTACTGTAAAATGATGTAACACTATTGCAATTCTGTTCCTTTGACTTCAATCATTTTCAAAAGTACAGATGAGGGGGAGACCTTCAAGATAGCAAAGGAGTAAGAAGTGGAGATCAACTTCCTCACTACAAATACATCAAAAATACATCTACGTGTGGAACACCTCTTACAGAACACCTATTGAATGCTGGCAGAAGACCTCAGACTTCCCAAAAGGCAAGAAAACCTCCGCATACCTGGGTAGGGCAAAAGAAAAAAAACAAAGACAAAAGAATAAAGATGGAACCTGCACCTCTGGGACGGGGCTGTGAAGGAGGAAAAGTTTCCACACATTAGAAATCCCCTTCACTGGTAGGGAATGTGGGTGGGCAGGGGGGAAGCTTCAGAGCCATGGAGAGTGCAGCAACAGGGATGAAGAGGGCAAAGCAGAGAGATTCCCACACAGAGGATCAGTACTGACCAGCACTCTCCAGCCTGAGAGGCTTGTCTCTCACCTGCCAGGGTGTGTGGGGGCTGGGAGCTGAGGCTCAGGCTTCAGAGTTCAGATCCCAGGGAGAGGACTGGGGTTGATGGCATGAAGACAACTGAAGGGGATACTGCACCACAGCTAGCCAGGAGGGAGTCTGGGAGAAAGTCTGGAACTGCAAAAGGGGCAAGAGAATGTTGTTTTGGAGTACGTGAGGAGAGGGGATTCCTTCCCCCTGTGCCCACAGAAGCCAGAGCACTGCCTAAGCTAGCTCCAGAGATGGGCACGAGCCATGGCTATCAGCTTGGACCCCAGAGATGGGCATGAAATGCTAAGGTTGCTACTGCTGCCACAAAGAATCCTGTGTGCAAGCACAGGTCACTATCCACACCACCCCCCCCAGGAGCCTGTGCAGCCCGCCATGCCAGGGTCCCATGATCCAGGAAAAACTACCCTGGGAGAACACAAGGCATGACTCAGGCTGTTGCAACATCATTCTGGCTTCTGTCACCACAGGCTCAACCTGCATTACAATTATGACTATTGTATCCTTCCTTCCCCCTGACCTGAGTGAACAAGAGCACCCTAATCAGCTGGTGCTTTAACCTTCTCCTATATAGGCAGGGAACAGATGCATGAGGGTGACTTACATGGATAGGTGGGGCCAAAACCAAAGCTGAAGCACAGGAGATGTGTGAACAAAGAAGAGAAAGGAAATTTCTCTATGAAGCCTCAGGAGCAGTGGATTTAATCCCCACAATTAACCTGAGGTACTCTGCATTTGTGGAATACTGGAATAGATAATGAATGTTCTCAAAATTGAGGTGATGGGCTTGGGAAGCAACTGTAGACTTGGGGTTTGCTGTCTGCGACTGATTTGCTCTTGATTTTTATGGTTATCTTAGTTTAGATTTTAGTGCTTGTTATCATTCATGGATGAGTTTTTTGGTTTTATTGCTCTTTTCTTTTTTTATTTTAATAATTCTTTTAAATATTTTTATTTAATTTAAAAAAATTATTCTTCTTTCTTTTTATCTCCCTTTTATTCTGAGCAGTGTGACTGACAGGGTCTTGGTGCTCCAGCCAGGAGTCAGGCCTGAGCCCTTCAGGTGGGAGAGTTGAGTTCAGGACATTTGACCACCAGAGACCTCCTGGCCCCAAGTAATATCAATCAGTGAGAGGTCTCTCAGAGATCTACACCTCAACATTAAGACCCAGGTAAACCTGATGACCAGCAAGGTCCAGTGATGGATGTCCTATGCCAAACAACTAGAAAGACAGGAACACAAACCCACCCATTAAAAGAGAGGGTGCCTAAAATAATACTAAGTTCACAGACACACCAAAAGACACCACCAGACGTGGCCCTGCCGACCAGAAAGAAAAGATACAGCCCCACACAACAGAACACAGGAAGCAGTCACCTCCATAAGGAAGCCTACAAAGCCACTGAACAAACCTCACCACTGGGGGCAGACACCGAGAACAATGGGTACTATGAACCTGCAGCCTGTGAAAAGGAGACCCCAAACACAGTAAGTTAAACAAAATGTAAAGACAGAAAAATATGCAACAGATGAAGGAGCAAGGTAAAATTCCACCAGAACAAACAAATGAAGAGGAAATAGGCAGTCTACCTGAAAAGAGTTTAGAGTAGTGATAATAAATATGATACAAAATCTCTGAAACAGAATGGAGAAAATACAAGAAATATTTAACAAGGACCTAGAACTAAAGAGAAAACAAACAGTGAAGAACAACACAATAAATGAAATTAAAAATTCTCTAGAAGGAATCAAAAGCAGAAGAGCTGAGGCAGAAGAATGGATAAGTGACCTGGAAGATAAAATAGTGGAAATAATTACCACAGAACAGAATAAAGAAAATAGAATGAAAATAATTGAAGACAGCTTCAGAGACCTCTGGGACATTAAACTCACCAAAATTCAAATTATAGGAGCCCAAGAAGAAAAAGAGAAAGAGAAAGGGACTGAGAAAATATTTGAAGAGATTATAGTTGAAAACCGCCTTAACATAGGAAAGGAAGTAGTCAATCAAGTCCAGGAAACACAGAGAGTCCCATACAGAATAAATCCAAGGAGAAATATACCAAGACACTTATTAATCAAAGTATCAAAAATTAAATACAAAGAAAAAATATTAAAAGCAACAAGGGAAAACCAATACATAACATACAAGGAAATCCCCATAATGTTAACAGCTGAACATTTGGCAGAAACTCTACAAGACAGAAGGGAGTGGCAGGACATATTTAAAGTGATGTAAGGGAAAAACATAGAACCAAGATTACTCTAATCAACAAGGATCTCATTCAGATTCGATGGAGAAATTAAAACCTTGACAGACAAGCAAAAGTTAAAAGAATTCAGTGCCACAAAACCAGCTTTCCAACAAATGCAAAAGGAAATTCTCTAGGCAGGAAACACAAGAGAAAGAAAAGACCTACAAAACCAGACCGCAAACAATTAGGAAAATAGTAACAGGAACATACATATCGGTAATTACCTTAAATGTAAATGGATTAAATGTTCCATCCAAAAGACAGAGAATGGCTGAATGGATACAGAAACAAGACCCATATATATATTGTCTAAAAGAGACCAACTTCAGACCTAGGGACACAAACAAACTGAAAGTGAGGGGATAGAAAAAGATACTCCCTGAAAATGGAAATGAAAATAAAGCTGGAGTACCAATTCTCATATCAGATGAAATAGAGTCTAAAATTAAGACTATTACAAGAGACAAAGAAGGACACTACATAATGATCAAGGGATCAATCCAAGAAGAAGATATAACCATTGTAAATATTTATGCACCCAACATAGGGACACCTTAATACATAAGGCAACAGCTAATGGCCATAAAAAGGGAAGTCAACAGTAACAAAAAAATAGTAGGGGACTTTAACACCCCACTTTCAACAAGAGACAGATCATCCAAAATGAAAATAAATAAGAAAACACAAGCTTTAAATGATACATTAAACAAGATGGACTTATTTGATATTTATTGGACATTCCATCCAAAAACAACAGAATACACTTTCTTTTCAAGTGCTCATGGAACATTCTCCAGGATAGATCATATCTTGGTTCACAAATTAAGCCTTCATAAATTTAAGGAAATTGTATCAAGTATCTATACCAAACAAAATGCTATGTGACTAGATATCAATTAAAGGGAAAAAAAAAGACTGTAAAAATACAAACCCATGGAGGCTAAACAATATGCTACTAAATAACCAAGAGATCACTGAAGAAATCAAAGGGGAAATAAAAAATACCTAGAAAAAATGACAATGAAAACATGATGACCAAAACCTATGGGATGCAGGAAAAGCAGTTGTAAGAGGGAAGTTTATAGCAATACAATCCTACCTCAAGAAAGAAGTAAGATCTCAAATAAACAACATAACCATACACATAAAGCAATTAGAGGAAGAAGAACAAAAAAAGACCTCCAAAGTTAGCAGAAGGAAAGAAATCATCAATATCAGATCAGGAATAAATGAAAAAAAATTAACAAAAAAATACCAAAGATCAATAAACTAAAAGGTGGATCTTTGAGAAGATAAACAAAAATGATAAACCATTAGTCAGACTCATCAGGACAAAAAGGAGGAAGACTCAAATCAACAGAATTAGAAATGAAAAAGGAGAAGTAATAACTGACACTGAAGAAATACAAAGGATCATAAGAGATGAGCAAAAGCAACTATATGCCAGTAGAATGGACAACCTGGAAGAAATGGACAAATACTTAGAAAACCACAACCTTCAGAGATTGAACGAGGAAGAAATAGAAAATATAAACAGACCAATCATAAGCACTGCAATTAAGACTGTGATTAAAAATCTTCCAACAAACAAAAGCCCAGGACCACATGGCTTCACAGGCAAATTCTATAAAACATTTAGAAAAGAGATAACACATATCCTTCTCAAGCTCTTCCAAAATATAGCAGAAGGAGGAACACTCCAAACTCATTCTATGAGGCCACCATCACCCTGATAAAAACAAACAAATAAACAAAAAAAAAACCAGACAAAGTTGTCACCACCATCACCCTGATAACAAAACCAGACAAAGATGTCACACACACAAAAAAGAAAACCAATATTGCTGGTGAACATAGGTGCAAAAATCCTCAACAAACTACTAACAAAAAGAATCCAGCAGCACATTAAAATGATCATACACCATGATCAAGTGGGGTTTACCTCAGGAATGCAAGGATTCTTCAGTATATGCAAATCAATCAATGTGATACACCATATTAACAAACTGAAGGATAAAACCATATGATAATCTCAATAGATGTAAAACAAGCTTTTGACAAAATTCAACACCCATTTATGATAAAAACTCTCTAGAAAGTAGTCATAGAGGGAACCCACCTCAACATAATAAAAGCCGTATATGAAAAACCCAGAGCCAATACCATTCTCAATGGTGAAAGAAGGAAATCATTTCCTCTAAGATCAGGAACAAGACAAGGTTGCCCAGTCTCACCACTATTATTCAACATAGTTTCGGAAGTTAGAGCCATAGCAATCAGAGAAGAAAAAGAAATAAAAGAAATCCAAAATGGAAAAGAAGTAAAGTTGTCACTGTTTGCAGATGACATGATACTATACATAGAGAATCCTAAAGACACTACCAGAAAACTACTAGAACTAATCAATGAATTTGGTAAAGTAACAGGATACAAAATTAATCCACAGA
This sequence comes from Orcinus orca, assembly GCF_937001465.1. Classification (NCBI taxonomy): domain Eukaryota; kingdom Metazoa; phylum Chordata; class Mammalia; order Artiodactyla; family Delphinidae; genus Orcinus; species Orcinus orca. The sequence continues at coordinate 81,239,588 of NC_064566.1, read as the reverse complement.
AATCTCTTGCATTCCTATACACTAATGACAAAAAATCTGAAAGAGAAATTAAGGAAACATTCTCATTTACCACTGCAACAAAAATAATAAGATCCTAGGAATAAACATCGTTAAGGAAACAAAAGACCTGTATGCAGAAAACTGTAAGACACTGATGAAAGAAATTAAAGATGATACAAACAGATTGAGAGATATACCATGTTCATGGATTTGAAGAATCAACATTGTGAAAATGACTATACTACCCAAAGCAATCTATGGATTCAATGCAATCCCTATTAAGCTACCAATGGCATTTTTCACAGAACTGGAACAAAAAATTTCACAATTTGTATGGAAACACAAAAGACCCCAAATAGCTAAAGCAATCTTGAGATAGAAAAACAGAGCTGGAGGAATCAGGCTCCCTGACTTCAGACTAAACTACAAAGCTACAGAAATCAAGACAGTATGGTACTGGCACAAAAACAGAAAGATAGATCAATGGAACAGGATAGAAAGCCTGGAGTTAAACCCACAAACATATGATCACCCTATCTTTCATAAAGGAGCAAAGAATATGCAGTGAAGAAAAGACAACCACTTCAATAAGTGGTGCTGGGAAAACTGGACAGCTACATGTAAAAGAATGAAATTAGAACACAGCTTAACATAATACATAAAAATAAAGTCAAAATAAGGGCCCTGAATCAAGATGGTGGAGTAGAAGGACGTGTTCTCACTCCCTCTTGTGAGAACACCAGAATCACAACTAGCTACTGGACATTCATTGACAGGAAGACACTGGAGCTCACAAAAAAGATACCTCACATCCAAAGACAAAGAGAAGCCACAATGAGATGTTAGGAGGGGCACAATCACAGTAGAATCAAATCCCATAACTGCTGAGTGGGTGACTCACAGACTGGAGAACACTTATACCACAGAAGTCCATCCAGTGGAGTGAAGGTTCTGAGCCCCACGTCAGTCTTCCCAACATCAGTGTCCGGCAATGGGAGGAGGAATTCCTGGAGAATAAGACTTTGAAGGCTAGTGAGATTTGATTGCAGGACTTCGACAGGACAGGGGGAAACAGAGACTCCACTCTTGGAGGGCACACACAAAGTAATGGGTGCATCAGGACACAGGGGAAGGAACAGTGACCCCACAGGAGACAGAATGAGACCTATCTGCTAGTGTTGGAAGGTATCCTGTAGAGGAAGGAGAGTGGCTTTGGCTCACTGTGAAGACAAGGACACTGGCAGCAGAATTTCTAGGAAGTACTCCTTGGTGTGAGCCCTCCCAGAGTCTGTCATTAGCCCCAAAAAAGAGCCCAGGTAAGCTGCAGTATTGGGTTTCCTCAGGCCAAAAAACCAACAAGGAGGAAACCCAGCCCCACCCATCAGCAGTCAAGTGGATTAAAGTTTTGCTGAGCCCTGCCTACCAGAGCAACAGACAGCTCTACTCACCACCAGTCCATCCCATCAGGAAACTTGCACAAGCCTCTTAGATAGACTCATCCATCAGAGGGCAGAGAGCAGAAGCAAGAAGCACTACAATCCTGTAGCCTGTGGAACAAAAACCACATTCACAGAAAGATAGACAAGATGAAAAGGCAGAGGGCTATGTACCAGATGAAGGAACAAGATAAAACCCCAAAAATACAAAAAAAATGAAGTGGAGATAGGCAAACTTCTAGAAAAAGAATTCAAAATAATGATAGTGAAGATGATCCAGGACCTTGGAAACAGAATGGAGACAAAGATCGAGAAGATGCAAGAAATGTATAAGAAAGATCTAGTAGAATTAAAGAACACATAAAGAGAGAAGAACAATACAAACTGAAATGAAAACTACACTAGAAGGAATCAAGAATAGAATAACTGAGGCAGAGGAACAAGTAAGTGACCTGGAAGACAGAGTGGTGGAATTCACTGCTGCAGAATAGAATAAAGAAAAAAGAATGAAAAGAAATGAAGACAGCCTAAGAGACCTGTGGGACAATATGAAATGCAACAACATTCGCATTATAGGGATCCCAGAAGGAGAAGACAGAGAGAAAGGACCAGAGAAAATATTTGAAGAGATTATAGTTGAAAACTTCCCTAACATGGGAAAGGAAATAGCCACCAAAATCCAGGAAGAGCAGTAAGTCCCATACAGGATAAACCCAAGGAAAAACAGGTCGAGACACATAGTAATCAAATTGGCAAAAATTAAAGAGAAAGGAAAATTATTGAAAGCAACAAGGGAAAAATGACAAATAACATACAAGGGAATGCTCATAAGGTTAACAGTGGAGTTCTTAGCAGAAACTCTACAAGCCAGAAGGGAGTGGCATGATATATTGAAAATGATGAAAGGGAAGAACCTACAACAAGATTACTCTACCCAACAAGGATTTCATTCAGATTCGATGGAGAAATCAAAAGCTTTACAGACAAGCAAAATCTAAGAGAATTCAGCACCACCATACCAGCTCTACAACAAATGCTAAAGGAACTTCTCCAAGGGGGAAACACAAGAGAAGAAAAGGACCTACACAAACAAACCCAAAACAATTAAGAAAATGGTCATAGGAACATGCATATCAATAATTACCTTAAACATGAATGGATTAAATGCTCCAACCAAAAGACACAGGCCTGTTGAATGGATACAAAAACAAGACCCATATATATGCTGTCTACAAGAGACCCAGTTCAGACCTAGTGACACATACAGACTGAAAGTGAGGGGATGGAAAAAGATACTCCATGCAAATGGAAATCAAAAGAAAGCTGGAGTAGCAATACTCATATCAGATAAAATAGACTTTAAAATAAAGAATGTTATAAGGGACAAGGAACAACGCTACATAATGATCAAAAGGGTCAATCCAAGAAGAAGATATAATAATTATAAATATTTATGAACCCAACATAGGAGCACCTCAATACACAATGCAACTGCTCACAGCTATAAAAGAGGAAATCAACAGTAACACAATAAGAGTGGGGGACTTTAACACCTCACTTACACCAATGGACAGATCATCCAAAATGAAAATAAATAAGGAAACACAAGCTTTAAATGACACAATAGAGCAAAGAGATTAAATTGATATTTATAAGACATTCCATCCAAAAACTGCAGATTACACTTTCTTCTCAAGTGTGCACAGAACATTCTCCAGGTTAGATCACATTTTGGGTCAAAAATCAAGCCTCAGTATATTTAAGAAAATTGAAATAATATCAAGCATCTTTTCTGACCCCAATGCTATGAGATTAGAAATGAATTACAGGGAAAAGAAACGTAAAAAACACCAACACATGGAGGCTAAACAATACGTTACTAAATAATCAAGAGATCACTGAAGAAATCAAAGAGGAAATCAAAAAATACCTAGAGACAAATGACAATGAAAACACGATGATCCAAAATCTATGGGACACAGCAAAAGCAGTTCTAAGAGGGAAGTTTATAGCTACAAGCCTACCTCAAGAAACAAGAAAAATCTCAAATAAACAATCTATCCTTACACCTGAAGGAACTAGAGAAAGAAGAACAAACTAAACCCAAAGTTAGCAGAAGGAAAGAAATCATAAAGATCAGAACAGAAACAAATGAAATAGAAACAAAGAAAACAATAGCAAAGATCAATAAAACTAAAAGCAGGTTCTTTGAGAAGATAAACAAATTGATAAACCATTAGTCAGACTCATCAGGAAAAAGAGGGACAGGATTCAAATCAATAAAATTAGAAATGAAAAAGGAGAAGTTACAACAGACACCACAGACATACAAAGCACTCTAAGAGACTACTACAAGCAACTCTATGGCAATAAAATGGACAGCCTGGAAGAAATGGACAAATTCTTACAAAGGTATAACCTTTCCCAATGGAACCAGGAAGAAATAGAAAATATGAACAGACAAATCACAAGTAATGAAGTTGAAACTGTGATTAAAAATCTTCCAACAAACAAAAGTCCAGGACCAGATGGCTTCAGAGGTGAATTCTATCAAATATTTAGAGAAGAGCTAACAGCCTTCCTTCTGCAACTCTTCTAAAAAATTACAGAGGAAGGAACATTCCCAAACTCATTCTATTAGGCCACCATTACCCTGCTACCAAAACCAGACAAAGATACTACAATAAAAGAAAATTACAGACCAATATCACTGATGAATACAGATGTAAAAATCCTCAGCAAAATACTAGCAAACAGAATCCAACAACACATTAAAATGATCTTACACCAGGATAAAATGGGATTTATCCCAGGGATGCAAGGATTCTTCAATATACACAAATCAATCAATGTGATACACCATATTAACAAATTGAAGAATAAAAACCATATCAACATCTCAATAGATGCAGAAAAAGCATTTGACAAAATTCAACACCCATTTATGATAAAAACTTTCCAGAAAGTGGGCATAGAGGGAACCTACCTCAACATAATAAAGGCCATATATGACAAACCCACAGCAAACATCATTCTCAGTGGTGAAAAACTGAAAGCATTTCTTCTAAGATCAGGAACAAGACAGGATGTGCACTCTCACCACTATTATTCAAGATAGTTTTGGAAGTCCTAGCCATGGCAAACACATAAGAAAAACAAATAAAAGAATACAAATTGGAAAAGAAGAAGTAAAACTGTCACTGTTTGCAGTTGACATGATACTATACATAGAGATTCCTAAAGATGCCACCAGAAAACTACTAGAGCTAATCAATGAATTTTGTATAGTTGCAGGATACAAAATTAATGCACAGAAATCTCTTGCATTCCCACAGACTAATGATGAAAAATCTGAAAGAGAAATTAAGGAAGCACTCCCATTTACCATTGCAACAAAAAAATACCTAGGAATAAACCTACCTAGGGAGACAAAAGACCTGTATGCAGAAAACTATAGGCCACCGATGGAAGAAATTAAAGATGATACCAACAGACGGAGAGATATACCATGTTCTTGAATTGGAAGAATCAATATTGTGAAAATGACTATACTTCCCAAAGCAATCTACAGATTCAGTGCAATTCCTATCAAATTACCAATGGCATTTTTTATGGACTAGAACAAAAAATCTTAATATTAGTATTGAGACACAAAATACCCTAAATAGCCAAAGCAGTCTTGAGGGAAAAAAATGGAGCTGGAAAAATCAGACTCCCTGACTTCAGACTATACTACAAAGCTACAATAATTAAGACAATATGGTACTGGCACAAAAACAGAAACATAGATCAATGGACAAGATAGAAAGCCCAGAGATAAACCCATGCACCTATGGTCAACTAATCTATGACAAAGGAGGCAAGGATATACAATGGAGAAAAGACATCCTCTTCAATAAATGGTGCTGGGAAAACTGGACAGCTACATGTAAAAGAATGAAATTGGAACACTCCCTAACACCATACACAAAAATAAACTCACAATGGATTGGAGACCTAAATATAAGTCCGGACACTATCAAACTCTTAGGGGAAAACATAGGAAGATCACTCTTTGACATAAATCACAGCAAGATCTTTTTTGATGCACCCCGTAGAGTAATGGAAATAAAAACAAAAATAAAGAAATGGGACCTAATGAAGCTTCAAAGCCTTTGCACAGCAAGGGAAACCTTAAACAAGACGAAAAGACAACCCTCAGAGTGGGAGAAAATATCTGCAAATGAAGCAACTGACAAAGGATTAATCTCCAAAACATACAAGCAGCTCATGCAGCTCAATACCAAAAACACAAATAACCCAATCAAAAAATGGGCAGAAGATCTAAATAGACATTTCTCCAAAGAAGATTTACAGATTGCTAACAAACACATGAAAGGATGCTCAACATCACTAATCATTAGAAAATGCAAATCAAAATTACAATGAGGTATCGCTTCACACCAGTCAGAATGGCCATGATCAAAAAATCTACAAACAACAAATGCTGGAGAGGGTGTGGAGAAAAGGGAACCCTCTTGCACTCTTGCATTCTTGGTGGGAATGTAAATTGATAAAGCCTCTATGGAGAACAGTATGGAGGTCTTTAAAAAACTAAAAATAGGGCTTCCCTGGTGGCGCAGTGGTGAGAGTCTGCCTGCCGATGCAGGGGACATGGGTTCGTGCCCCGGTCCGGGAGGATCCCGCATGCCGCGAAGCGGCTGGGCCCGTGAGCCATGGCCGCTGAGCCTGCGCGTCCGGAGCCTGTGCTCCACAATGGGAGAGGCCACAGCAGTGAGAAGCCCGCGTACCGCAAAAAAAAAAAAAAAAAACTAAAAATAGACCTACCCTATGCCCCAGCAATCCCACTACTGGGCATGTACCCTGAGAAAACCATAATTGAAAAAGAGACATGTACCACAATGTTCATTGCAACACTATTTACAATAACCAGGACATGGAAGCAAGCTAAGTGTCCATCAACAGATGAATGGATAAAGAAGACGTGGCACATATATAGAATGGAATATTACTCAGCCATGAAAAGAAACGAAATTGAGTTATTTGTAGTGAGGTGATGGACCTAGAGTCTGCCATACAGAGTGAACTAAGTTAGAAAGAGAAAAACAAATTCTGTATGCTAACACACATATATGGAATCTAAAAGAAAACTGGTTCTGATGAGCCTAGGGGCAAGACAGGTATAAAGACATAGACATAGAGAATGGACTTGAGGACACAGGGAAGGGGAAGTGTAAGCTAGAATGAAGTGAGAGAGTAGCATTGATATATATATATACACTACCAAGTGTAAAATAGATAGCTAGTGGGAAGCAGCTGCAAAGCACAGGGAGAGAGCGTGTGCTCTGTGTCCACCTAGAGGGGTGGGATATGGAGGGTGGGAGGGAGACACAAGAGGGAGGAAATATGGGGATATATCTATACATATAGCTGATTCACTTTGTTTTACAGCAGAAACTAACACAACATTGTATAGCAATTATACTCCAGTAAAGATGTTTAAAACAAAAAAACAAACTGAACAAAAAAATGTACAGATGGTAAAAGTAATTTAACTTTTCAGAAATAGGGCAACAGTTGCCCCAAACCCTGTCATCAAATGGAATTTCACATCATTCTCTCCCTCTGATTCAACCATACTTCTAATTTCTGTCCAGTGACCCCAAAATGCCATGCATGTGACTTTTCACAGTCTTTGCAACCCTCTTTAGTCCATAAAAATTCTCCTGTAGCCTTTACACTGAACAAGCGAGAGTTGTAGGATGGATTCAGAAATTAGCTTTATTTTTTCTCTCACAGATTGTTAAAATTTACTTTGCAAGACTAAGGCAGGTCTCCAGGTTTCTCTGGGATCTTTAGGACATTAAAAAGTCCTCCAGTCACCTTTTGTTCAAATAATATTCTCATTTTAGTTATTGAAATAGCCATTCTTGTGTAGTAAGCATGAGTTCTTTGGATATCTTATAACTAAGGATCTCTCATCTTTCCTTAAAATACTCATTTTAATTTAAGTTTACTTGAAATGCTTCTCCCCTAGTGAGCCAATTAGAGTTTCTCATTCATTTGCTGGGCATCTGGTGGCCCAGGCTGAGACTCTTTCTGTGATACCATTAACCCAGTGGCCCTCCCCATTCTTGGAAACATCCTTCCTGGAACCTTGTGTTCTCTGCTTCAATCTTTATTTGTTATATAGACCTGTCAAACAACTGTCAATTTTGACTTTGCCTACATTGCAGAAACTCTTTTGCCTCTCTCTTTTGTAAGATCCCCTGATGTGTGGATCTCAGGAGGTTTATGTCATTTTGAGTGGCAAGCTTCCATCTTAGAACGAATGAATCAGCCTTTTAAAAATTCTTTACTCCAAAATATTTGCATACCATGCCTATATGAATACATACTTACTTTTTGTTCTTTCTAGATTGTGTATTAATCTAGGTTCTAGATTTGGAAAACTGTCTGCAATACTACAATATCTGCTACCTGGTTATTTAATTTTTGAATATTTGCTGTGAGGTGTGTGTGTGGGGGGTATGTGTGTGGGTATATGTGTATTGTGGGGGAGAGCTGTGTATGATTGATTGTATTCTGGAAGTTTTATGATCTTTTTATCTTTACTTGATATTCTGAAATTTTCTTATTATGTGACTTAGTGTAGGTCACTTTTCACTTACTGTGCTGGAGACTTAGTAGGCTTTTCAATTTAGAAACTCATTTTCTGGGAAAATTTTCTTTTATTTCATCTTTTAAAATTTCTTCCTCCTTCAATTTCTTCCTTTTGTCTCTTTCTGGGTCTGCTCTTGGACAGATATAAAATCCCCTAGACTAACACTCTAATTTCTTATTTTCTTTTTGATTTCTCATCTCTTTGTTTACCTTTTATACTAGAAAGTCTTTGCTGCTCAAAGAGTATTTGAGACAGGAAACAGCAACATCATCTGAAAGCCTGTTCAAAATGCATAATCTCAGGTCCAATCCCAGAAATACTAAATCATAATTTGCATTTTGTCAAATTCTCTAAGTGATTTTTATGTGTGCTAAAATTTGAGAAATACTGCTCTAGAGTCATTGTGAATTTATGCTTCAGTCATTATGTTGAATTTTTAAATTTCTGCTGTCATACTTTTATTTCCCTGTTTTCTTTTTTGTTCTCTTGATATTGCTTTTTATAATAGCATTCTTTACTTGTTTTGTGAATGAGCTATTTTATCTCTTTGTTGATATAATTGTACATTTTGAAGCTTTCCCCCTCTATTTTTTGCATAGTTTCTGTTTCTCTAAATTTCTTTGGTACATTCATTTGGTTTTGCCTCTGTCATTCATGTTAGAGCTGGTTTCCAAATATCTCATAATTTTCACTGTTAATTTTTAAAGTGAGACAGTGAAGAGCTGAGAGGCAGCTTTTGAGTTGGTTGAAATGGAGATGAGATGAGTATCTGGCCTAATCATAACAATATGCAAAGTTTTTTTTCTCTTAGATCATCAGTCAGTTTCTACAAGGCTTATGAACCTGAATGTTGTCAGTGTTCTGGTAAATTTTGGGTAGACAGCTGAGGGGCAATTATCATTGAGAATAAAGATTTTACTTAAGTTTCTTTTTATTCAGTAAGACTAAATACCCACCTTCAGTCAGCTTCCTGTCCCTGAGATCAAAGCCTATGGCATCAACACATGTAGAGACCAAATCTCCCAACTGTTTCATACAGAAAAGGTGGAGGAGGAAATCTCTGCTAGTTGGTGTGTGGGACGTGGCTGTTTAAATGCCCCAAGTATCAATTTTCCTGTGTTTAACATCACCCAGCATCCTCACCTTTGGATGTACTAACTGTCAATTCACAAAACTTTCTGAAGTTTTGGGAGCACCAATCAGCTTCCTTCTTAGTTTTTCTCCTGCAGATACTTAATTTTCAGCATTTTAACAATATTATAAAAGTTGCTACTCAAACCTCAGCTTCCCAAATTCAAAAATTTTGTTGATTTCTCTTGTCTCTGGTATCTTCTCTCCTATCATTTTTTTCCTTGTGAATTTATACTTTCCATTTCTATCATTTCACATTTCAGTTAAGGGAGGGTGTGATGGGATGGATTTTTAAATATTATGTGTTCTATGGTTCCTGTTAACTAAGATGTCTGTGTTCTTTTCTTTTATCTTTGTAGTGATCCTGTCCCTTACTGATCATATTGTGATGAACTAGAATGAGAGATTTAGGAAAACAACGTGTTTGGCTGAATTCAAAAAAACTATTAAAGGTAATCTACTTGAATCTACATTTTCTCACTTCAAGTCCTCTGGCCTTTAGACTATTTTCTATATCTGGGGTGGGTCAGTGAACTACAGCTCATATGGCAAACCCTGTCCACAGTGTGTTTTTGTAAATAAAGTTTTATTGAAACACAGTCAATAAATTTGTTCATTCATTATATGTGGCTGCTTCTACATTGCAATGGCAGAAGTGAATATTTTTCAGAGGCGGAACAGTATAAAATATTTACTATCCAGATATTTACAGAAAAAGTTTGCCAATCCCTGCTCTAAATCCTTACATGGATGCTACCCCTAATCACTCTGTTCTACTTGCCCTGTCTGTACTTTTGTACATAGTCCCACCTCTGGAAAGTACACATCTCTTTCTCTCTGTACTGTGCCGTTTTTACGAACCCTGTGTGTGTGTGTGTGTGTGTGTGTGTGTGTGTGTGTGTGTGTGTAACCAGCTCCTTAAATAATTGTATAAGAGATATAAACTCAGGTTTTATTTATTTATTCCCAAATTACCCAGAGGCATTTTTTTTCACTTTAGGACTCATTTTGGTTCATAAAAATATTTATAACAGTCTAGGTACTTGGTAGACTTTTGAAAAAGGTCATTTGGACACTTTCTTCAGCCTTTTAGTACAAAATGATTGATGATTTCAAAATGTCACCATAAGCTATATGAACACATCTAGATTTGGTCAAAGAGCATCATCATGTCCTTGCTGAAAAATAGAAGCATCTGTCATGTCTGTGTATCTTATTAAATCCTAAGTAATATTGTCTGTGTTAAGCTTGGAAATTCAAACAAATTCTGAGGCTCTATCTCATTCATCTGATAATTCATTTATGTGTTTATTTTCCCCACTCTGGACCCACAAAATGAGTTAATCCAGAAAGGTAATCTAGTGGCACAAGTAGGCAATTCTCCAGCATGAATTTAGCTACTTTAATATTTTTATTATGTTTTTAATTTGTATCTTATTAGGAACACTGTTTTAAATTCAAGGCATGACTGTGATGAAGAATTTTTGTGTGTATAATTCAAACCACAAAAATCATCATTTCCAGAATGATGGAATTTACTGTTGTGCTATCAAAGACACATTCTTTAGAGATTAGCTACTACATGATGAAACCTCACATTCCAAAAACATGAGAAAAAAAGCCAACAATGTAAGAGTAAGTTTCAAGTGAAAAGAACAATGAATTGAAATAATTCTGTTTAGACAAAATGTTGCCAGAAAGACATTTGAGCAGATTCAGGAAGAACAGACAAATGATATCATACATAGCATTATACAAAGGAAAGACAGGATGGTACAGTGCAAAACACCTGGACTGAACATCAAAGGACCTAATTTCAGTTCTTGTCTCTGCACTACCTTGATCTGTGATATTTGCTTATCATAGGTATCAGCTTCATCATAAAAAGCTAAAGCACAAACATATACAAAATTGTGGGTTGGATTAAGTAATTTCATGGAGTCCTTCCAGCACTCTTAAATTTTAAGTCTCTTCATACAATTTACTGACAATTCTGTTACATACAATATAATATATAATTATGTAAGCTTAGAGTGCAAAGAAAATTCTCACCACACAGTCTAGGCTAGTAATGAGTGAAAACATTTTCCTTAGTCCGAAGATTTCTGATCAGATCTTGCCTGGAACTGAGCATTCTGAGGCATTAATAAATCCACCTTACTGTTTTATTTCTGTTTGTTTGCCACTAAAATAAAATAATATCTTCTAAAGCCTCTCCAATAATCCATGTGTGCCAGATATGATGTGTATACTGATGATCTTCACATACCTGCACCCGATGGAGTAACAAGCCTAAGAATCACTTTAATACTTACATTTTCTTACTTAAGTAGAAGAAATATTGAACTGTAACATTGAAAAATGAGCTCCCCATAAGTTCCCAGGGCTGTCATGTGAATTATCAGTACTTTGATGAGATACTTGAACAGATTTTGATTGGGGGCCTCCAATAACTGACTATTGTCAAGAAAACTAAATTTGGGAAATAGGCAAGAGCAACACTTTCCAAGGGGATGAAATATTAAAAGGCAACTGATTATCATGGAAAGAAAGTAATGTGTTCACAATTTCTTCAAGAGACTACTATCTTCTCTTACTTACTTTTACTTTCACTAGTTACTGAGAACTAGAGAAAATGAAATCTAGTTCAGGCTCAGGTTGTGCATAGCCCTAGACATTTTCCCAGTTTCATCATGTTTCAAAGGGAAATTTTAGCAGAGCAAAACCCTTACATTCAAAATCCTGAGGAGAAGCAAAAAGAAATGTTTCCTAAGTGAAGAGAAATTAGTGAGTCAGCTAACTCAGGAAGCACCTATCACAAGTGCCCCTTTGAACAGAGACCTAAGGGAATGGTTCTCTGATTATATAATATCTCAAGATGAAAAAATCAGAAACTGAGCATCCTTGTCTGAGCCAAGAGTGTCTTCATGGATGGAAATATTTAAATATGTGTTATTAAAATACACTGGAAATCAATTTGAACTGTGTTATGGTATAATATTTTTAAGATAATTTTTAGAGTAGCTTCTGGTTCACAGCAAAATTGAGAGGAAGGTACAGAGATTTCCCATACACGCTCTGCCTCTACACATGTATGACCTCCTCCATTATCGACATTCCCCCCCACACACACACACCAGAGTGGTATATTTGCTACAGTTGATGAACCTACAGTGACACTTCATAATCACCCAAGGTAACTAGTTTGCCTAAGGATTCACTCTTGGTGTTGTACACCCTATGGATTCGGACAAATGTACAATGACATGTATCCATCATTATATTTTCACTGCCCTAAAACTTCTCTGTGCTCCACTTATTCATCCATCATCTGCTCCCACTCCCACCTCAACCCTTGGCAACCACTTATCTTTTTACTATCTCCATTTTTTGTCTTTTCCATAATGTCATATAATTGGAATCATATAGTATGTAGTCTCTTCAGATTGTCTTCTTCCACTTAGTAATATGCATTTAAGGTCCCTCCATGTTTTCTAACAGCTTGACAGCTCACTTCTTTTTAGAGTGGAATAATATCCCATTGTCTGGACATACCGCAGTTTATTTGTTTATTTCCATTAATAACACAAGGACATCTTTGTTGCTTCCAAGTTGTGCCAATTATGAATAAATGTGTTACAAACACCTGTGTGCAGGTGTTTGTGTGGACTGAAATACTATTTTGACCAAATTTTGATGTTACATCCTGTCCTTCCCAGATGTTTAATTCATCCTGACTACCTGATTCTTAGCATTAGGCGTTCATTTCAAAGAAAATTTGGTTGACAATATTGCTGTGATTTGAGTTGTGACCACCAAAAAGATATGCCAAATCCTAACCCCTGGTACCTGTGAATGTGACCATATTTAAAAATGGGGTTTTGAAGATGTAATCTTTTTACTATGAGGTCATACTCCATTATGGTGAGCCCTAACCCAGTATGATTGTTGTCTTCATAAGTAAAGAAAACAAATACACAGACCCTGACACATATGTAGAATGTCACTTGAAGACAGAAGAGATTGTAGTTATGCAGCTGCAAACCAAGAAATAGCAAGAATTGCAGACTACCACCAAAAACTAGAAAGAGGCAAGGAAGGATTCTACCCAGTCTCAGAGGGATCATGGCCTTGCTGGCATCTTGATTGCAGATGTATGGGCTTCAAACTGTGAGAGAATATATTTCTGCTATTTTAAAATCACTCAGTTTTTAGTATTTTGTTAAAACAGACTAAGTAAATATTGAGTGATGTTTTTAATCTCATTTCTTCCCACAAAATATAAAAGGTTGATTTTCATGAAGGAGAATATATAGAAATCCAAACTGCAAATGATCAGCTTGATTTTTCTTTTGTCTAATAAGCATATTAATCAGTTTCATTTTAAGTCCAAGCTCTCATGCCTTGTCTCCCTAAAACTTGGAATAAGCCTGGGTTTCACAGTCCAACTTATTTAGGCATTTCTTTCAGATTGGTTTTGTCTGACTTCTGGAAAACATTATTGTAAAGTATTTCTGATCTCATGTGAGGACTAAAAATCCATTATGTAGAGAATAGAAAGAAAAGATTTGATTGAGAAAATAATTGCTGACAGCAGGTTTAATGAATGTGTTACATTAGTCATGTTTAGTTGCCTATGTTTTAGTATGTATAGCTAGATGTCTTTAAATATCAATGTTTTGCAATTTTAAGATATAGAAATCCTTTTAAGAATCATTGCTAAGTCTAACATGAGTGATGCCAGAAATGTATAGTGAATGCATAAGAACAAATAGGAATAAAACAATAGAGTTTGTTGATCAAACATTTGGAACTTTGTTATATGTAGAAGATGTTACTTGTGGCTCTTAAACTACTTGGATTTTAAAGTTTAAACTGGAATGGGTTCACTTGTTTCAAAACTTTGATCATTCCAGTTATTGTGAAAACTCCCTGACCTCTGAGTGGCACAGTGCAAAGGACAATTCCCTAGAGAATTTTACTGAGCAAAGTAAACCTGCCATAACTTATCACATTTGGGGGCTGAGGAGGGAATCAACATTTGTTGAATAATTATGGCCAATCTCATTGACTGATAAATTACTAAATGGAGGGACTCTAATTAGCAAGACACAGATTTTTCTCTCTATTTTAATCTCCATGTGAATATGATGAGATATTTATCAATGTAATTTTATAGATGAAGAAATAAAGGTTCAAGACTTTATGTCCCCAGTGCCTAAGATATAATAAGAGCTCAATCAAAGTTTGTGAAAGGAAAGAGGAAAGGAAAAAAGAAATTTAAAAAAAATGCATAAAAGGAAGGAAGGAAGAACAGAAAGAAGGAAGAAAGAGATGGAGAGAGAGAGAAGGAGGGAAAAAGCAAAAAAAGTTAGTTGATTCTCAATAATACCACTAAAATTTAAAGTTCCAAGACTCAGAATTAGTTAATTTACTTCCCAAATTCTCGTTCTTTCCATTTTAACACATTCATTTGGGGAGGGGGTGTATTAGGTTTTTTTTTTTAAAGTCCTATAAACCTTCATTGTTTGCATGTGCTGAGAAAGAGATCTTCCCCTTCTTCCAGGTATCACACAGAATACTGAGGACAGGGATTTGAAGTTAAGTTCTTCTTATACCCTTATGTGTTTTATTCTTATATTCTGTGACCTTATTCACATCCAAAATTACAGGATGGAAAGAGAGGAATTAAAATTACTGGAGGAATTAAGAAATATAAGTAACAGAACTAACACAAAGGATAATGGTTAAATGGAATTATTCTGTTGCAAGATTTTTATATTTCACATGAAGTGATATAATATTAAATCTAAGTAGATTATGATAAATTAAAGGAGCATATTTAACCACAATAACTATTTTAAAATATAATGCAAGGAGGAATACTTGAAAAGCCAATAGAGGAATAAAAATGGTATAAGACAAAAAAAATCAGTTAATTCAAAAGAAGAAAAAAAGTAGAGGAGAAAATAAAAGATTATATGAGACAAATAAAAACAAATTAAGAACCATTGTGATGAATATAATAAATTATTTTTGTTTACATAACATTAAGCATAAATATATTAAACACCTAAATTAAAAAGGAGACACTGTCCAATTGGTTGAAAATCCAAAGTTCAATATTATGTTTTCTATAAGAGATGAACTTTAAATATAAATACAATTCTGGATGAAAACAAAAGTATGGAAAGATATATACTATGCAAGTATTAAGCCTATGTAAACATCAGACAAAATAAACTTTAATACAAGCAATATAGCTAAAGAGGGGCATTTCATAAAGATACAATGACCAATACAAACAAATGGAACATGCAAAAACCTCAGAAGACTGTCTACTGAAAAGTTGCTTCAAAATATGAAGTTAAAGTGACAGAACTAAAAAGAGAAAGAACAATAGAAAAAAATTGAAAATTATATTTGAATTTAATATCTTGCCTTTAGAAACTGAAAAACACTCAGACAAAGATCAACAAGTATGCAGAGGATCTGAACAATACCACCAAGTAAATGCCTTGACCCAAATGAAAATTATAAGATACTACACCCAACAATTGCAGAATACACATTCTGTACAAGGACATATGGAATCTTCAACAGCATGTATTCTCTGATTAGAGTAGAATTTAATTAGAAAACTTCAAAATAAAATATTCAGGGAACTTCCAGTATTTGAAAATTAAAAAACTCACTTCTTCATGATCAGTGATAGATCAACAAAAAAATCAAAAGGAAAATTAGAAACTATTTCAAGCTGAATAATAATGAAGGAACAATAAAAATTTATGGTATGTAACTAATGCAATGGTCAAACAGAAATTTTATAATTTTAAAGGGCCATATTTAAAAACAAGAAAGGGCTGGAGGCTTCAAGATGGCAGAACAGTAAGACGTGAGATCATCCTCATCCCCACAAATACATCAGAAATACATCTACATGTGGAACGACTCCTACAGAACACCTACTGAATGCTGGCAGAAGACCTCAGACCTCCCAAAAGGAAAGAAACTTCCCAGGTACCTGGGTAGGGCAAAAGAAAAAACAGAGACAAAAGAATAGGGATGGGACCCGCACCTCCGGGAGGGAGTTGTGAAGGAGGAAAGGATTCCACACACTAGGAAGTCCCTTTGCGGGTGAAGACTGTGGGGGGTGGGGGGTGGGGTGAGCTTTGGAGCCATGGAGGAGAGCGTAGCAACAGGGGTGCAGAGGGCAAAGCAGAGATATTCCCACACAGGGGATCGGTGCTGACCCAGCACTCACCAGAATAACTGGCATTTTTCGCAGCACTAGAACAAAAATTTTCATAGTTTGCATGGAAACACAAAAGACCCCGAATAGCCAAAGCAATCTTGAGAAAGAAAAACAGAGCCAGAGGAATCAGGCTCCCTGACTTCAGACTATGCTACAAAGTGACAGTAATCAAGACATTATGGTACTGGCACAAAAACAGAAATATAGATGAATTGAACAGGATAGAAATCCCAGAGATAAACCCATGCACATATGATCACCTTATCTTTGATAAAGGAGGCAAGAATATACAATGGAGAAAAGACAGCCTCTTCAATAAGTGGTGCTGGGAAAACTGGAGAGCTGTATGTAAAAGAATGAAATTAGAACACTCCCTAACATCATGCACAAAAATAAACTCAAAATGGATTAGAGACCTAAATGTAAGGCCAGAGACTATGAAACTCTTAGAGGAAATCATAGGCAGAACACTGTATGACATAAATCACAGCAAGATTCTTTATGACCCATCACTTAGAGAAGTGGAAATAAAAAGAAAAATAAACAAATGGGACCTAATGAAACTTACAAGCTTTTGCACAGCAAAAGAAACCATTAACAAGACCAAAAGACAACCTCAGAATGGGAGAAAATATTTTCAAATGAAGCAACTGACAAAGGATTAATCTCCAAAATTTACTAGCAGGTCATGCAGCTCAATATCATAAAAGCACATAACTCAATCCAAAACTGTGCAGAACAGCTAAATAGACAGTTCTCCAAAGAAGATATACAGATTGTCAACAAACACATGAAAGAGTGCTCAACATCATTAATCATTAGAGAAATGCAAATCAAAACTACAATGAGATATCATCTCACACCGGTCAGAATAGCCATCATCAAAAAATCTACAAACAGTAAATCCTGGAGAGGGTGTGGAGAAAAGGGAACACTCTTGCACTGTTGGTGGAAATGTAAATTGATACAGCCACTATGGAGAACAGTATGGAGTTCCTGAAAAAACTAAAAATAGAACTACCATATGACCCAGCAATCCCACTACTGGGCATATACCCTGAGAAACCATAATTCAAAAAGCTTCATGTACCACAATGTTCATTGCAGCTTTATTCACAATATCCAGGACATGGAAGCTACCTAAGTGCCCATCAACAGATGAATGGATAAAGAAGATGTGGCACATATAAACAATGGAATATTATTCAGCCATAAAAAGAAATGAAATTGAGTTATTTGTAACGAGGTGGATGGACCTAGAGTCTGTCATACAGAGTGAAGTAAGTCAGAAGGAGAAAAACAAATACCATATGCTAACACATATATATGGAATCTGAAAAAAAAAAAAAGGTCATGAAGAACCTAGGGCCAAGATGGGAATAAGGCTGCAGACCTACTACAGAATGGACCTGAGGACATGGGGAAGGTGAAGGGTAAGCTGGGAGAAAGTGAGAGAGTGGCATGGACATATATACACCACCAAACATAAAGCAGATAGCTAGTGGGAAGCAGCCACATAGCACAGGGAGATCAGCTCCTTGTTTTGTGACCAACTAGTGGGGTGGGATATGGAGGGTGGGAGAGAGGGAGTTGCAAGAGGGAAGAGATTGGGGATATATGTATATGTAGAGTTGATTCACTTTGTGATACAGCAGAAACTAACACACCATTGTAAATCAATTATACTCCAATAAAGATGTTAAAAAAATAATAAATAAATAAATAAATAAAAACAAGAAAGGTTAAAAGTAACGTTCTAAGTTTTTTTCAAAGAGAAATTATTAAAAGATGATCAAATTAAACTCAAAGTAAGTAAAAAGGAGAAAATTATTATTATAAAGGCAGAAATCTGTGAAATAGACAAAAGAACCAAAGATGGAAGTGAATTTAAAAAAAGAAAAAGTATTAAAACCAATAGCCCTATAGAAAATGCTAAAGAAAGAAATGAGAGGAAAACATATTCTCAATCTCAGGAATGAAGTAGCCTATGTGACTGAAGCTTGTATATTTTTGGAACAAGAAACATGATGAACGATTTATACTAATAAATTTGATCATTAAGATGAACAAATTCCTTTAAAAATTGACTCAACAAAAAGATGTTGGAATAAGTTTATAAACAAAAGAAGAAGTAAAGTTATCGAAAATTTTCCCATAAAAGAAACATCAAGCTCAGATGGCTTCACTGATGAAGTCTAAAATGTAAGGGAAAAAATATCACCATACATAAGTTTAAGTTGTACATAAACTTTCAGACTGTATAGGAAAAGGAACATGTCACAGCTGTTCTTATGTGGCTTGCATAACCCTGATACCATAACTTGATAAGACTTTAGAAGGTAAAATTCTCTCTAAAAATATAGACTTAGACATTTGTAAGAAAATAGTAGCAACTAAAATACAATCATTACAAAGAGGAGTTTGCAAGAATGTAAAAAAAGTTACAAGATTTGTTTAAAACTCAAACCAATTCTTTTACCACATTAAAAGAATAAAGGTGAAAAGCACATGCCAACTCATTTCAATAGATGGAGAATAAAACATTTGACATAATGCTATGCCTATCAGGATTTTTCTTTTAAGTTGAAGAAGGGAAAATTATCTTAGGAAACTAGGAAGAAAAGGAAAGTTTTGGTACAATAAAGGGAATCAAAGAATTATATCTAGGAGAAATAATTATTTCTGAAGTATTGAATGTGCCTCAGTAATATCTGGAACAAGGTAAAGTTGTTAGTATTCAGCAATTCTGTTTAAAAATTGCAGTAGAAGTTCTATCTGGTATCAATGGGTAAGAAAAAAACAGAAATTAAAAGCTTAAAGTTTGGGTAGTAGGAAATAAAATTGCACTAATCACAAGCAGCACAATGGATTATGCAAAAAAGTCCTAAAGAATATACAAAACAACTACTTGAATCAATAAATTTAACACATTACAGGAGAAACATGAATTTTATTTCTAATTATTAGCAGCAAATAATTGAAAAATAAAATTACAAATTCCATGAATATCAGCTTCAAAAAGAAAGTATAAAATTAACAAGAGATGTTCAAGATTGCTACAGTGCAAACTATAAATCATTATCAAAATAAAGAAGAAATAATTTAATGGAGCAATATACCATGTTTTTGGATTAAAATATTCAGTGTTGTTAAGATGTCAATTTTCCCCTAATCAATCTACAGAGTCTATAATCTCTGTCATAGTCATAGCAGATTTTGTAACAGAAATGAATAAGTTGATTTAAAATTTATATAGAAATACAAAGGATTTAAAGTAGACAAAAATAACTTGGAAAAGAATAATAAAGGTCCAGGATTCATAACACATAACTTCACTACATAAATTTAGAGCAGCAGTAATCCAGATGTATGATATCAGCATAAAGAGAGCCAATCTGATGAATTAAACTCAATAATGATTATAAAATAGACCCACACATATAAAGAAATTTGGTTGTTTGCATTAAATCCACTGACTTATGAAATAAATTATTTTCAATGAATGATGCTGGAAGAACTGGACATCCATATGTGAAAAGAAAAGAAAGCCATCACTCCATCATATCCATAAACAAGATTCATTTGAGATGGATCATATATTTAAACAAACAAGTCAAAGCTATAAATATTCCAAATGAAAACATAGGAGAATATTTTTACCACCTTGGGTTAACAAAGGATTATTACACAGGACAGAGAAACCAATAGGTAAAGACAATTGATAAAACAGACTTGTCAAAATAAAAAACTTCTCATCAAAACATATAAATAAGAGACAAGGCAAAGACTGGAGAGGACATTGAATGGCCATATCTCATAAAATATTTGAATCAAGACTATAAAGTACCCCTACACCTTGGTAAAATTTTTTTAAAGTTCAGTATATAAATCGACAAAGGACTTGAACAGACACTTCACAAAAGAAAATATTAAAAATGGCCAATGACACATTTAAAAGTGCTCAATATTTTTGATTTTCAGGGAAATTAAAATTAAAATCACAATGAGATACCACTACACATACCCCGGAATGATTAAAATCAGGATGCACATGATTACTGGTGGTGGTATAAAATAATACAGCTTCTTTGGGGAGAGAGAGCTTCTTTTAAAGTTGAATATTCATCTACTTATGGCCCAACAATTACATTCTTAGGTATTTGTATAGGGAAATAAAAAATTTATAAATATCAGATAATAGTCATGGTATCTTAATTCACAATAGCCAATAAACATAAATGTAGGGCTTCCCCGGTAGCACGGTGGTTGAGAGTCCGCCTGCCTATTCAGGGGACACGGATTCATGCCCCGGTCCAGGAAGATCCCACATGCCATGGAGCGGCTAGGCCCGTGAGCCATGGCCGCTGAGCCTGCGCGTCCAGAGCCTGTGCTCCACAACGGGAGAGGCCACAGCAGTGAGAGGCCCGCGTACCACAGAAAAACACAAAAAACAAACAAAAAAAACCATAAATGTATATTAAAATGGGGTTGAATAAACAAATAGTGGTGTATTCATTCCATAAAATACTATTCAGGAATAAAGAGAATGAACTACTGATACATACAACTACATCAATGAACCCGAGTCATTATGCTGAATGAAAGAAGTTGGACCTCAAAGAATACATATTATTTGATTCCATTTACATAACATTCTAATTGTGGCAAAACTAATCCTTCTAAAATAGTCTGTGTCTTGATAGGGATGTTGGCTACAGAGATGTAACTTACCTCTTTAAACTCTAAAACTCTTACTCTAAAATCTTAGTGAATCGTAAATTTAAGATTTATGCATTTCACCTGGATGTCAATTTTACCTCAAAAAAGGAGTTGTAAACAAATATTGACTCTCATTATTAATTTTGCTTTTCACAGTGATATGGGCTAGAAAAGCTGAAACTAAGTTCTGTGTCTAGAAACTAACTTCTGAAACTAGCTTCTTTTAAGCTTAAGCAAAGGGATAAATACATTGGGAATAATGGAAGTACATTTTCTCGCTGTTATAGTGGTACAAATGTAAAAATGGCAACAACTAGAATGTATCTACTCTTATCGGATTGAAATTGGAGATAGTATGAAATTATGGATGTATATGAATATATAGAAATAATACATGCTTTTATGTGTGCATATACATATATACGTTGGCTCTCTTGTATGAGAAGACCTAGAAGCAATGGTACAACCATAGTAATGAGCACATTAGGGACCCAGATCTTGTTCTGTATGTACTATTCAATGCAAAAAGGAACAAGACTCTTTGTAAAAATGCTTGATTCCAAGTCTGAGGAAGGAAAAGTTCAAGATGAGCCTGGATCATCTTATGCCAGAAAATAAGAATCGAAGAATCAAAGGGACATGGCAAAATGACACTGAAGCCTTCTTGAAAGCACTTCCACTTGTCAAATCTGGGAAATTTTTAGCAATAAAATAAATAACTGGAGTAATAGACTATAAACCATCAAATAAAACAAGAATCAATGAGTCCATACTGATTAAAAAATGAATAAATAAACTAATGGAAGGGGCAGGAAAGCTCTCCCTCATAATAGAATGCCAACTAATTAATATAGAAATAATAATGTAATTTGAAATGTGTCAATTGATGCTAAAAGCAGTGGATGGAAATTTTATGAGAATTAAATACTTACATTATATCAAAGCATCTTCCCACAAATTGTTGTATGGAGACATTATTGTAATTAAGTGACAAAACTGACATGGCTGATATTCGGGTGAACTGGCATGTGCCTCCTGATGTGATGATTTGGAAAGGACAGAGAGCATGCCTTCATCAGTGCCTCTGACACAATATGAATCTAATTATGAGGAAAACTCAGATAATCACAAATTCACATATATTCTTTAAAAAATATATCTACTCTTCAAAAAATTAAGATCAAGGAACAAAAATGAAGCTGAGGAATTGTTCCATATGAAAAAGGGCTAAAGAGACAGGCAGTTAAATCCTAAAGGTGATCATAGATTAGATTTTGGACCAGGAAAAAGAATTGAGTTATTGACATTATTGTGTTAAGTAATAAACTGTGTATATGGAAAGTTGTTTAGATGATAATGTATCAGTGTTAAATTTCCTAATTTTGATAACTCTTCTTTGGTTTTATATGGGTGTTTGATTTTAGGAAGCAGACAAAAATGTATTTAAGAGTAGTTAGGACCATGATTGTTAAGAAAATTCTTACATACATACACATAAAGAGTTGGTAAATCTGGACAGGTATATCTGTAGGAGTTCCTTGTTTTATTCATGTAACTTCTCTGTAATTTTGAAATACCAAAATAAAAAGAAACAGAAAAAGAAAAAGAACTTAGAAGACTTCTGCAAAAGTAGATTTATAAATTTAAAGCTACAACTGGTTGACAGATGGAGCTGATTACTCAGGAGTCTGGATTTTTATAGGAGGGTTATCTTTTTCTTGAGTAGTTACTTCTGTGTGATATAATCTGAGCAATTTCAAGGAGACTCACAATAAGGATCCCAAAGCTACACGGATGTTATATTCACCTAACTACAAACAAGCTTTCACTGCAAATAGCAAATCCTTTAGTTTAAAACCAGCTTTCACAGCAAATAACAAATCCTTTAGTTTAAAAAGGATTTGCTATTTGCTGTGAAAGCCTGTTTGTAGTTAGCCTGTTTGTAGTTACTCTCCTAAAAATATTAGGTCACTTGTAAACCTTACCTCTGTTATTTCCCACAACTTTCTGTATCTTTATGTCATACTCAGGATACTCTATGCCGTCAAATATCCTGAACTTATTCCTGCCTCAGAGAAAAGTTGTTCCTTTTTCTAAATTCAACTTTCTTGTTTCCTAGATTACTTTTTCTTTAATACCGATCTCATCCTTCCTGGCCTCCTAAACAAGGATCTCGTTGTATCACACTGTCAAGAAGCTCTCCAACCTCTCCTTTCCTTTCACATTTATCTCTAGCTTTTATTTCTATTGATAATTTTTCCACATGTGTATATGTGTGTGTTTGTATATTCATACACCCCTACCTTAAAAAATAGCCAAAACCCCAAACCCAAATTCTCTTGAATGTGTAAAATGTGTTGTCTCTTTGAATGATCTTTTCTTATACCTCTACCTTTCAGCACTGTAACCTCCCTAGTCCTTACAGAGTTGGGTTTTTTAAACTTTTATTTTTCTAGACATGTGTTAAGTTTTCAACAAAAATGAAACGAAGATGCAGAGATTTCCCATATAGCCTGTGCCCGCATTCATCAATAGCCTCCCTTATTAGCAACTTCACTTATCAAAAGGGTACACTTTTTACTGAGGGTGAACCTACATTGACACGTCATATCCACCCAAGGTCATTGATACTATTATTCTTTTTTCTTGCAAACTAAGAATGGTTTTCTTTTGACTTAAACTTGAAATTAATGTATATATGTATAAGATACACTTTTTTTGTATTTCAGAAATCTGCAGAAATTTTTGTTTGACATTAATATCACTATGTCGTAGGTGTCTGAAGCAAGTCCAGTTGTTTTTCTTGTATATTATTCATTCTTTTCTATCTGCATGACTATATAGCTCTTTCTTTATCCCTAAAATTAAGAAATATTATCAGGATATACCCTGCACTCATCCTTAAGGTCCTTGAGATATCTTTTCAATCATAAGATGTAATCTTTATTTCAGAAAATGTTTTTCTATTATATAATCAAAATTATTTTTCTAGTTTTGTGAAAAATGCCCTTGGTCTTTTGATAAGGATTGCATTCAATCTGTAGATTACCTTGGGTAGTATGGTCATTTTAACAATATTAATTCTTCCAATCCATGAACATGGTATATCTCTCCATCTGTTTGTGTTGTCTTCAATTTCTTTCATCAGTGTCTTATAGTTTTGTGAGTATAGTTCCTTTACCCCCTTAGGTAGGATTATTCCTAGGTATTTTATTTTTTTGATATGATTGTAAATGGGATAGTTTCCTTAATTTCTCCTTCTGATAGTTTGTTTTTATTGTATAGAAATGCAACAGATTTCTATGTATTAATTTTGTATACTGCAACTTTACTGAATTCATTGGTGAGCTCTAATAGTTTTTTTGTGGCACTTTTAGGATTTCCTATGTATAGTATCATGTCATCTGCAAACAGTGACAGTTTTACTTCTTCCTTTCCCAATTGGATTCCTTTTATTTATTTATTTATTTTGTGTGTGTCTGATTGCTGTGGCTAGGACTTCCAATACTATGATTAATAAAATTGATGAGAATGGGTGTCCTTGTTTTTTCCCTGATATTAAAGGAAACGCTTTCAGCTTTTTATCTGTGGGTATGATTTTAGCTGTGGGTTTGTCATATATGGCCTTTATCACATTGAGTTATATTTCCTCTATGCCAAATTTCTAGAGAATTTTCATAATAAATGGATGTTGAATTTTTGTCAAAAGATTTTCTGCATATATAGAGAAAATCATATAGTTTTTATTCTTCAATTTGTCAATGTGGTGTATCACATTGATAGATTTGTGGATACTGAAAAATCCTTACATTCCAAGGATAAGTCACACTTGATCATGGTGTATGATCCTTTTAATGTATTACTGGATTCAGTTTGCTAATATTTTGTTGAGTATTTTTGCATCTATATTCATCAGGGATATTGGCCTGTAATATTATTTTTTTGTTATATCTTTGTTTGATTTTGATATCAGGGTGATGATAGACTCATAGAATGCATTCAGAAACATTCCTTCCTCTGCAATTTTTTGGAGTAGTTTGAGAAGGATTGGTTTTAACTCTTCTCTACTATAGATTTTTTGGTATGTGGTTACCATGAGGTTTATATATAGCAATATATATATTATATATATATATATACTTGATTGTTTTAAATTGCTGATCTCTTTATTCCAAATGCATTTTAACAATCCTACTTTTGTGCTCTCTTCCCCTCACAATTATTGCTTCTGAAATCATATTTTACATCTAATTGTTTTGTGTACTCAACTGCTAACTGTGGATATAGATGATTTTATTACTTTTGTCTTTTAAGCTGGCCTTAACCAATATGATTTTTCCTTTCATAAATTTAATGTTTCTAGTTGTGGCCTTTTCTCTTTTGTTTAAAGAAGTTTATTTAACATTTCTTTAATTGGTTTGATGTACTGAACATTTTTAGCTTTTGCTTATCTATAAGGCTTTTTCTCTCTCCATCAAATCTGAATGAGAGCCTTGCCAAGTAGAAATTCTTGTGAATAGTAGGCTTTTCACTTTCATCATTTTAAATATATCATGCCATGCTCTTACAGCCTGCCATGTTTCTGCTGAAAAGTCAAATAATAGCCTTATGGGAGTTCCCTTGTATGTAAATTTTTACTTTTCCCTTGCTGCTTTTGATATTCTCTTTATTTTTAGTTTTTGCCATTTTAATTACAATGTGTCTTAGGCGTTTTTCTCTTGGGTTGATCTTATATGGGGTTCTGCACTTCCTGGACTTGGAAGTCTGTTTCCTTTCCCAGGTTAAGAAAGTTTTCAGCTGTTATTTCTTCAATTATGTTCTCAGCCCCTTTCTCTCTCTTCTCCTTTTGGGGCATTTAAATATGAGTAATAATGCACTTGATGTTCCCTCATAGATCTCTTAAACTGACCTCATTTGTTTTCATTCTCCTTTCTTTTTTTTCTGTTCAGAGTCAGTTATTTCCACTACTCTGTCTTCCAGCTCATTGATCTGTTCCTCTGTGTCATTTAGTCTACTGTTGATTCCTTCTTGTGTATTTTTCATTTCAGTTATTGTATTCTAAATCTCTGTTTGGTTGTTCTTTATACACTCTAACTCTTTGTTAAAAACTTCTAACTTCTTAGTCTGTGCATCCATTCACTTCCCAAGGTTTTTGAACATCTTTACAATCACTAACCTGACTCTTCCTTTGGTAGATTGCTTATCTTCACCTCACTTAGTTCTTCTTCTGTGGTTTTGTGTTATTCCTTCTTCTGGAACATGTTCCTCTGTTGCCTCATTTTGCCTAAGTTGCTGTTTTTTCTATATATGTATCTGGTAGGTTGGTTATGTTTTCTTTTTTTTAAGATATTTTTGATGTGGACCATTTTTAAAGTCTTTATTGAATTTGTTACAATATTACTTGTTTTATGTTTTAGTTTTTTGGCCATGAGGAATGTGGGATCTTAGCTCCCCAACCAGTGATTGAACCTGCACCCCCTGCATTGGAAGGCAAAGTCTTAACCACTGGACTGCCAGGGAAGTCCCTGGTTATGTTTTCTGATCTTAGACAAGTGATGTTTGTTGGAAATGTCCTATGTGTCCCAGCATCTCTTATCACTAGAGATATATGCTCTAGGATTTCCCCCTATGAGGACTATATGGGTCTTTCTGTTGTGGTTAGTTAACCTTGTGGGCAGTCTCGTAGGCTTTGTTGTCCACCAGTCCATTTGGTGGCCAGGCCCTGACTTGTGTGAAGGCTGCTGGCTACTGGTTGGTGGGACCAGGTCATGAGGCAGTTGACTACAGGACCTGGGGGGCTCTGGAACTAGTGCTGACTTAGTGGTGGGTGGAGTCAACATCCAGGAGACCCTGAGGTTGTTCCCTGCCCACTGGTGGGTAAAGCCAGTTTCTTGGGCCAGTGGTGGTCTATTGGTTAGCCAGGTCCTAGAGTCTGGTTACAGGGTCCAGGGATCCCCAAGCTGGTTTCAGATCAATGGTGGCTGGAAACTGTTTTTGAAACAGTTGGCTATGGTGTCTGAGTTGTCTAGAAGGATGTGTTGGCCTACTAGTGGGCAGGTCCAGGTCCAAGCCAGTTCCAGGACAGGAATTGGCCTGCTAGTTGGGCCAAGTCTTTATGCTATGGGGCTGTGATTTTCTTGCTGCTAACGCATGCCCTCTATTAGGTAAGATTGGGCCCAAGGCTAGAGCAGTCTCATTGCTGGACAAGGCAAAGGCCAGGGGATTCTGAGGTTGGTGCCTGACCACTGGGAGCTGGGCCTCAGAGTCTCTGGCTGGAGGGCCTTGGGGGTATCATGTCTAGTACCTGCACAGTGAGGCATGGGGCAGGGTCCTTGACCCTCTGGTGGGCTGACACTTGCCAGTGTCAGTGTCCACATGGTAGAAGGAATTCCCTTAAATGGCTGCCACCTGTGTCTCTGGACCTAGGGTGAGCTCCGTTGCCTACTGTCTCTCTGGGAGGCTCTCCAGTATCAACAAGTAGATCTGACTCTGGGTACTTTCAAATTATTGGTCTGTCCTGGCTCCCAGAGTGTGTGAGATTTTGTGTGCACACTTTAAGAGTGAATTCTTTCTTCCAGCCTTCTGAGAATCCAGAAAGTAAGCCCAGCTGGCCTTTGAACCAAATGTTCTGGGGTTTAAATTCTCAGTTCAGAAGCCCTGTGCTGGGGAGCCCAGTGTGGGGCTTGAATCTCTCACTCATTTGAGAGAAACTCTGCAATAGTATTTATTCTCATGAATCACTATATTTTGCATCTATAATTTATATAATATTATACATTGACTATACTTCAATAAAAAACTAATTATTCTCCTGTTTGTTGTTTGCCCACCCAAGTTATAGGACTTGAATATATTGTGACTTTCCTCCTACCTTTCTTGTTGTGGTTCCTTCTTTATATCTTTAGTTGTAGAAGATATTTTCTGGTAGGTTCTGATCTTTGTCATCAATCGTTGTTCTGTAAATCATTGTGATTTTGGTGTGCCTGTGAGAGGAGGTGAGCTCAGATTCTTTCTACTCCACCATATTGCCACTGACCCTCCAGCTCTTTTTTTTTTCCCTCAGTTTTTATATTATTTGGGATTAATAGAGTTAGTTGGATTGTTTTTCATGATTCTATTTTATTTACACCCTTGGTTTATTTATTATACCACATTTAAAATTTTTCTTTAATTTAGTGATTTCTTTACGGTGTCCAATATACACATGTAACTTATCAAAAGTTTGCTTTCAAATGATAGCATATCATTTCTTATACAGTTAAAAAGCCATACATAAACATACTGCCAAGTCATCCCTCCTATTCTGTGTGCTATTTTTGTCACACATTTTACTTTTTAATAGTTTATAAACTCGAAGGTACATTATTACTATTTTTAAACACCGTATGGTCATCTCAAGTGATTTTAAAAAATAATATCTTTCATATATATATTCATGTTTACCATTTCTGAAGCTATTATTTGTGTGGTTTCATGTTTCTCTCTGGTTTTATATTCCTTCTGTGTGAAGAACTTCTTCCTGGAATATTTCTTATAGCACAATGAATTTTCTTACTTTTCTTTGTCTGGACAAATATTTATATCACCTTAAGTTTTCAAAGGCATTTTCATTAGCATAGAATTCTGGGTTATCAGTTTTTGTTTGTTTGTCAGCTTATTTGCTTTATTTTTTTCCAACAGTTTAAAGGTGCTACTACATTGTCTTCTGTCTTGCATAGTTTCTGACAAATAATCTACTATAATCCTGGTGTGTGTTTTTTAAATGGTAGTATTTTTCTCTGATTTCCTTCACAGTATTGTTCTACAGTGCTGTATACTTTGCTCTGTTTTATTGAGTTTGTTTTTCTTTTTGTATTTCTAATTTGTTATTTTTTGTATAGTTCTTCAAGTTCACTGATTCTTCAGCTTCCTTGAATCTAATAATAAGCTTCTCAAAGGACTTTTTCATCAGTCAGTTCTTTTTATTTCTTATATTTTAACTTGACTCTTTTTTTTATAGCTTCTGTAACTATTTAAAAAATTTTAATCTAGCCATGCTTGCTGTCTATCTTTTTTTTTTTTTTTTGTATGCGGGCCTCTCACTGTTGTGGCCTCTCCTGTTGTGGAGCACAGGCTCTGGACGCACAGGCTCAGTGGCCATGGCTCACGGGCCCAGCCGCTCTGTGGCATGTGGGATCTTCCCAGACCGGGTCATGAACCCATGTCCTCTGCATCAGCAGGCGGACTCTCAACCACTGCACCACCAGCGAAGCCCACCTGCTGTCTATCTTTTGACTAAATACCTTAATATATTAACCATAGAACTTTCAAAGTCCTGGTTTGATAGTTCCACCATTTTATCTTCCCTGAATTATGTTAATTCCTTTTGTTTCTGAAAAATGAGTGTTTTTTTTTTCTTGTTTTACAGTGAATCTTGTAAATTTTGGTCACATAAGTGACATCATATGAACAATATTAGAGACTGAGGCAAATGATATTAACACCTGCAAATACTATTCTATCATGCAGTTAGTATGCAATGTTGAGTCAGTTTTGTCAGGATTTGAGCTGAGTTTCTGTGTGTGGTTGCTCTGGCTACTTTCACTGTAATGTAGGCTTCAAAATCCTCCAATGTATTTCATGTACTGGGAACCTAGTGGTGAAGGTTCTCAGTATTTGTGTCCCACCTTCAGATTTCAGTCAATGTTGAACATCTTTGCTACATGGGGTTCCCTCTCCATGTTCTAACCCTACAAGATCAGTAGAATCCACTGACTATTTAACAAGGGCTTACTAGGTTAGTTGTGAGAGGATGGGAAGGGAGAGTTCTCTGTTATTATTGTCCAACTTCAGTCTTATATAATAAGGCTAGTGTGTCTGGATCTTGGAGGTGAGAATTTCATAGCTTCCCTGCCACTCTTCTCCAAGGCAGACAGATATTGCTTTATATCTATGGTGGACCATGTCTGAGGGTATTCTTTCACCTACTCTTTTCCCAGCAACAATAGCTATTTAACTATTCCTTGGAGGTGACATAGATCACAGTCTTTCCTCAAATGCTTAAACATTTTCTCCATATGAGATAATAAACTGTGCAGGGGGAGTGAAGCTACATGCCTTTTCTGAAGCACAGACTAATCCCTTCTATATCAATTGGAATTTAATAAGAGAAATAAATCACTAGAGTATACATATGGATTTATTACTGAAATTTGACCTTAATCAATTGTGAGAGCTGGTTAAGCAGTTCCTGTAGGTCCTTTAATCTAATACTGGAACTTGAAATCCATAGGGCAGGTAATTGGGAAGAGAAGATGAATATAATGTGAGAAGATCAAGACACAATCTGGAACCTCTAAGCCCAAACCCTGTCAAGTTTTGTTGTTTCCGAATTTGATGGTATGAAGATTCAGGGAAAGGTAAAGAAGTATCATTCTGTAAAGGTGAATTAGTCTATTAACAAAAATGTGCATAAATTACAAAATGGCTAATTCCTTCCCACCCCCCAAATCTCCCAATAATACCTCTTGTAGCCCACTGTAACTGGAAATATACATTAATAGTAATTGGGGGAAAAGTAATTCATCCTCACTAAAGTGATATCTTAAAGATCCTCATACAATCTTCAGCTTCTGCACCCCATGGTGAGTTCTTTCTGCTGTGCCCACACTTTGCCCTTAATTTTTCCATATGTATCCAGGGTCATTTCTCAGGGTCATGGAAAAAAGCATGGGAATGAATATGAAATTCACTTGTGTCTAGGATCCCAGCAGTTCAGTTCAAACTGAATGAACAAAAAGTTCATTCAGATGTATGACTTAAACTTGCCTAAGATAGTGTAGGGAAAATTTGGATTAACAACTGTTCTTATGAGGGAAAATATGGATGGAATTTTAAGTTGACTACAAACTAAATATAAGAAGACATCTTGATGTGACTGTGAAAATAAACCAATGCATGCTTTAGTTACTTTAGCAGAAGAATATTTTCATCAGCAGATATTGACAATTAGGAATGAGGTAAGGAAGAGACAAGCAAGACATCTATAAACCATGCCTTAGAAAAAATAATTGTAGTAAGAAAGAATAGTATACTTGGGAGACACAGATGGCAGAATAGAAGGACATGGAGCTCACCTACTCCCACAAATACATCAAAAATACATATAAATGTGGAACAATTCTCAAAGAATACCTACTGAATACAGGTGGAAGAAATGCAACCAAAGCTGTAAGAAAGATCACCACATAACCTGATAATATTAAAATAAAATTTTAAAAAAAGGAATTGATATGGGACCTGCCCCCTGGGAGAGAGCTGTGAAAGAAGAAAGGTTCCCTCATCCTGGGAACCCCCTTAACCAGCTGGGAGGTCACCTGGGAAAGATAGACAGTTTCAGAGACACTGAGAAGGGTGTAGAAGCCAGCTTGCAGCAGGCAGAACATAAAGAGACTAGCACAGACGTTCCTGGCCACCTTGCTGCACTCCCCAGCCTGAGACAAGCAACAGCTGGTATGTGCAGGGCTGTGACAACCACAGAGAAAAGAGGAGGCCCTGCTCAACATCCAGCACAGGGTTTTGTCACCGCAACACCAATCAGATCCCTATCAATGGGATAATAACCAGTGCACATTGAGTAAAGACATGGAATGCATCCATAAAAAAAACAGTCCTTGCATTAAAAAATTCGAGTACACATGTTACTCAGGGATGCTCCCACATAAAAACAGCCCTTCAAGACCACAATAGATAACTGGTTCTCCTAAATTCATAGAATCAGAGAAATATAAGTAAAATGAAGAAGCAGAAGAGCCACACCCAGTTAAGAGAACAAGAGAAATCCCCTGAAAGAAAAAAACAATGAAACAGACTCCTCTGGCCTACCAGACCTGGAGTCCAAGGAGATAATAAAAATACTGAGGTGGGCTTCCTTGGTTGTGCAGTGGTTGATAATCTGCCTGCTAATGCAAGGGACATGGGTTTGAGCCCTGGTCTGAGAGGATCCCATATGCTGCGGAGCAACTAGGCCCGTGAGCCACAACTACTGAGCCTGTGTGTCTGGAGCCTGTGCTCCGCAATAACAGAGGCCGTGATAGTGAGAGGCCCATGCACCGCGATGAATAGTGGCCCCCGCTTGCCA
The DNA here is from genome assembly GCF_937001465.1 of Orcinus orca. NCBI lineage: Eukaryota > Metazoa > Chordata > Mammalia > Artiodactyla > Delphinidae > Orcinus > Orcinus orca. The sequence goes on along the minus strand of NC_064566.1, from coordinate 81,207,264 downwards.
CTACTAGAGAAAACCCTTGCACAGAAATGAAGACCCAACACAGCAAAAATAAATAAATTAATTAATAAACTCCTACCCCCAACATCTTCTTAAAAGAAAAATACTGAGGAAACTAAGAAAGACTATTTATAGAAATGCATATCACTGTAACAAGGAAAATATAAAGAGGAGCTAGTTAAAATTAGGATATGCATTTGCTGAGATGAAAGCCAAGCTAAAGACAATGAATAGCAAGCTAAATAATGCAGAAGAACAAATAAGTGATCTGGAAGAGAGAATAATGGAAATAACCCAATCAGAACAGCAGTGAGAAAGCCAAATTAAAAAAAAAAAAATGAAAGCAATCTAAAAAACCTATGGGATAATATAAAGCATGCCAATCTGTGCATAATAGGGATGCCAGAAGGAGAAGAAAGATAAAAGGGGATTGAAAATGTATTTGAAGAAATTATGGCTGAAAATTCCCAAACCTAAAGAAGAAAACAGATATCCAGGTACAGGAAAGACAGAAGGTCTCAAACAAGATGAACCCAAACAGACCTATAAAAAACATATTACAATTAAAATAGCTAAAGTTAAAGATCAAGAGGATTCTAAAGGCAGCAAGAGATAAAGAGTTAGTTACAAAGGGAACCCCCATAAGGTGATCATCTGATTTCTCTACAGAAATGTTGTAGGACAGAGGGAGTGCCAAGATGTATTCAAACTCATAAATGGGAAAAACCTGCAACCTAGGAAATTCTACCCAGCAAGATTATAATTTAGAATAGAAACAGAGATAAAGAAATTCTCAGACAAGCAAAAATTTTAAAAATACAGCTATCTTAAATCTATCCTAAAGAAAATATTGAAAAACCTTCTCTAAAGAGAAAAGAAGCAAAATATACAGGAAAGAGAAACCACATTTGGAAAGTAAATTACTAAATAAGCCAGTACATAGATTTTTTTAAAAAATCAAATAAAAATTGTTAAACAGATGATAACTACAATTAACAGAAAAGAGATAAACATGAAGATGTAAAAGAGGACATCAAAATCATAAAACATGGAGGATAAGTGTGAGAAAAATGGAGATATTTTTCTTAGAATGTGTTTGAGCCTATATGACTGACTACAAGTCTAAAGCAAGTGGATATAGTAATGAATTAACATACTTGAAAAACAGGGTAATCACAAATCAAATATATATAATAGATATATTTAAAAAAACAAAAAGAAGGTAACTCAGTCATAATACAAAAGAAAACCATAACCATAATACAAAAGAAAACACACACACACAAAAAAAGAAAGGAACAAAGAAGAAATAAAAATCAACTGGAAAACAAGGTCTAAAATAACAATAAGTACATATCTATCATTAATTACCTTGAAGGACAATGGACTAAATGCTCTGATCAAGCACAGGGAGCTCAGCTCAGTGCTCTGTGATGACCTAGACAAGCGAGATGGGGGGTGGGAGGGAGGTCCAAGAGGTAGGGGCTATACGTATACATATAGCTGATTCACTTCATTGTACAACAGAAACTAACACAACATTGCAAAGCAATTATACTCCAATAAAATAATTTAAAAGAAGATATAGAGTGGCAGAATGGATAAAGCAAACAATAACCTAAAATATGCTTCCAATAAGAGACTCACTTCAGGGCAAAAGACATACTTAGACTGAAAGAGAGGGGATGAAAAAGATATTCAAGCAAATGGAAATGACAAGAAAGCGGGGGTAACAATACTCATATCAGAGAAAATAGACTTTAAATCAAAGGCATTAAAGAAAGATAAAGGACACTATATAATGACAAATATATCAATATAAGAGGATATTAAACTTGTTAACATACAGGCACCCAATACAGGAGCCCAAAATATATAAAACAAATACTGACATAAAAGGAGGAATTGACATGTATACAATAATAGTAGGAGACATTAACACTCTACTGAAATCAATGGACAGATCTTCCAGGGAGAAAATCAATAAGGCAATAGAGATCCTAAATGACACAATATAACAGTTACACTTAATTGATATATTCAGGACATTACATTCCAAAAAAAAAAAAGGAAAAAAAAGGAATACACATTCTTTTCCACTGCACATGGAACATTCTCTAGTATAGACCACATACTAGGACACAAAACAAACCTCAACAAATTTAAGAGGGTAGAAATTACTTCAAGCATCTTTTCTGACCACAACAGCATGAAATGAGAAATCAACCACAGAAAGAGAAATAAGGAAAAAATGATTACATAGAGACTAAACAACATGCTACTAAAAACCCAATGGGTCAATGATGACATCAAAAAGGACATTAAAAAATACCTTGAGACAAAAGACATTGAAAATACTATCATACAAAATCATGGGATGCAGCTAAAGTAGTCTTAAGAGGGAATTTCATAGTGATACAGGTTTCCTCAAAAAACAAGAAAAATCTCAAATAAACAACTTAAACTACCACCTGAAAGTATTAGAAAAACAAAAACAAAACCTAAAGTTAGCAGCAGGAAGCCACCATCATCCTGGCACCAAAACCAGACAAAGACACTACAAAAAAAAAAAAAATACAGGCCAATAACTTTGATGAATATAGAGGCAAAATTCTCAACAAAGTATTAGCAAACTGAATCCAACAAAACATAAAAAAGATATTACACAATGATTAAGTTGGATTCCTCCCAGGGTCATATGGGATGGTTCAACATTGCAAATCAATCAATGTGATGCACAACATCAACAAAATAAAAGACAAAAACCACATGATCCTCTCAAAAAATGCAAAAAAAAAAATCATTTAATAAAATTCAACATCCATTCATGATCAAAACTCTTACCAAAGTTGGTATAGAGGGAACATATCTCAACATCATAAAAGCTATTCATGGGGCTTCCCTGGTGGCACAGTGGTCGAGTGTCTGCCTGCCAATGCAGGGGACACAAGTTCGTGCCCCAGTCCAGGAAGATCCCACATGCCGCAGAACAACCAGGCCCATGAGCCATGGCTACTGAGCCAGCACGTCTGGAGACTGTGCTCCACAGCGAGAGAGGCCACAGCAGTGAGAGGCCAGCATACCACACACACACAAAAAAATAAAACAAACTATTCATGACAAACCCACAGCCAACCTAATACTCAATGGTGAAAAGCTAAAAGTCTTCTCATTAAAATCTAGAAGAAGACAAGTATGTCCAGTTTCACCACTTCTATTCAATATAGTATTGGAAGTCCTAGCCATAGCAATCAGAGAAGAAAAAGAAATAAAAGATATCCAAACTGAAAGAGAAGGGGTAAAATTATCATTATATGCTGGTGACATGATACTATATATAGAAAACCCTAAATATTCCACACAAAACCTACTAGAACTGATAAATGAATCCAGCAAGGAAGCAGGATAGAAGATTAACAAACAGAAATCTGTTGCATTTCTTTACACTAACAATGAAATATTAGAAAGGGAATTTTTTTAAAAATCCATTTTAAAATTGCATCCAAAAAAATAAAATACTTAGGAATAAACCTGACCAAAGAGATGAAAGACTTATACACTGATAACTATAAAACGTTGATAATGGAAATTGAAGATAATTCAAAGAAATGAAAAGATATCCCATGATCTTGGATTGGAAGAATTAATACTGTTAAAATGGCCATACTCCTCAAGGCAATCTACAGATTTAATGTGATCTCTATCAAATTACCATGATACTTTTCACAGAATTAGAACAAATAATCCTAAAATTTATATAGAACCATAAAAGATCCAGAATTGCCAAAGCAATCCTGAGGGAAAAGAACAAAGGTGGAGGCATAACCCTCCCAGACAATATTACAAAGCTACAGTAATCAAAAGAGTGTGGTATTGACACAAAAACAGACATGAATCAATGGAACAGAATAGACAGCCCCAAAATAAACCTATGAATGTCTGGCCAATTAATCTGCAACACAGGAGGCAAAAACATACAATGGAGAAAAGACAGCCTCTTCAGCAAGTGGTGTTGGGAAAGCTGGACAGCTGCATGTAAATCGATGTAGTTAGAACATTGCCTTACACCACACACAAAAATAAACTCAAAATGGCTTAAAGACTTAAATATGCATCATGACATCATAAAACTCCTAGAAGGGAACATAGGCAAAACATTCTCTGGCAAAAATCATCACAATGTTTTCTTAGGTTAGTCCCCCAAAGTAATAGAAATAAAAGCAAAGATAAACAAATGGGTCCTGATCAAACTCATAAGCTTTTGCACAACAAAAGACACCATAAACAACAGAAAGACAAACTACAGAATGGGTGAAAATATTTGCAACAGATGCGACCAACAAGGAATTAAGTTCCAAAATATAAAAACAGCTCATACAACTTCATGACAAAAAACCAACCCAATGAAAAAATTGGCAGAAGACCTAAATAGACATTTCTCTTTAGAAGACATAAAGATGGCCAACAGATACATGAAAAGATGCCCAACATCACTAATTTTTAGAGAAATGCAAATCAAAACTACAATGAAGTATCACCTCACAGCAGTCAGAATGGCCATCATTAAAACGTCTACAAATAACAAATTCTCAATAGGGTGTAAAGGAAAGTGAACCCTTCTATTCTGTTGGTGGAAATGTAAATTTGTGCTGCTACTATGGAAAACAGTATGGAGGTTCCTTAAAAAACTAAAAATAGGGCTTCCCTGGTGGCGCAGTGGTTGAGGGTCTGCCTGCCGATGCGGGGGGCACGGGTTCGTGCCCCGGTCCGGGAAGATCCCGCATGCCGCGGAGCGGCTGGGCCCGTGGGCCGTGGCCGCTGGGCCTGCGCGTCCGGAGACTGTGCTCCACGGCGGGAGAGGCCACAGCGGTGAGAGGCCCGCGCACTGCAAAAAAAAAAAAAAACTAAAAATAGAGTTGCCATATGATCCAGCAATCTCACTCCTGGGCCTATATCCAGAGAAAATTCTAATTCAAAATTATATGTCCACCCCTTTGTTCATAGCAGCACTATTTACAATAGCCAGGACATGGAAGCAATCTAAATGTCCATCGACACATGAATGGATAAAGAAGATGTGATCGCTCTCTCTCTCTCTCTCTCTCTCTCTCTCTCTCTCTCTCTATATATATATATATATATATATATATTTATATGGATTTACACACAATGGAATACTACTCAGTCATAAAAAGAATAAAATGATGCCATTTGCAGCAACATAGATGGACTTAGAGATTGTCATACTAAGTGAAGCAAGTCAGACAAAGACAAATATATGATATTACTTGTTTGTGGAATTTAAAATATGATACAAATGAACTTATTTACAAAACAGATACAGACTGACAGACATAGAAATCAAACTTATGGTTACCAAAGGGTAAATGAGGAGGATACATTAGGGGTTTGGGACTAGCAGATACAAACCACTATATACAAAATAGATAAATGACAAGTTCCTACTGTATAGCACAGGGAACTATACTCAATATATTGTAAAAAACTATAATGGAAAAGAATATGAAAAAGAATATTAAAATATATATCCTAATCACTGTTGTATACCAGAAACTGACACAACATTGTAGTATAAATGTATAAGTATAAATCATCTATACTTCAATTTAAAAAAATATTAAAAGAAAGAATATTATACTTGGAGAAGAGGAGGTTTGGGAGATTCTCTAATATCTGAGGCTTGTCATATGGAAGATGGAGCATACTGTTCTATATAATCCCATAGGAGAGAAAAATGACCAAAGGACAGAGGCAAATGTTGATTCAATATAACATAGAATGAAAAATAATCATTTATGATCACTTCCATGAGAATCCTTGGAATATGGAGCTGGAAGAGGTGATTAAGAAATAGATCAGTGATTATAAAATATGCCTGCACAATAGTGTCAAACAGGAATGTAATCAAATGTAAAAATGTCAAGACCCTACATCCCAGAGATTCTGATTTAATAGCTGTAGGATTGGGCATGGCCATCAGTATTTTTAAAAAATCTTCCTAGATGAATCTAATATACTGTCAAGGTCAAGGATCAGTGGATCAAATTGTTTCCAGGACCCAATAAAACTAGTTCTGTAATATTTTAACTAGACTGAATTTCTATTTTAAAGATGGAAAGATGAAATAGAATCACATTCTATTTACCATAGTCATCTTGTGAAATTTCCAACCATAAAGACTAACCAATAAAACTGCCTTTTTCTGGCCCATTTTCTGCAGTGGTCCTATTCCAGAACTGTGCTTTCATTTACTTAACTGAGTAGCAATTGCTGTCCCAATTAATCCAATTCTCTAGCTCTTAATGGTTGCTCTAATCCAGATTTTTTTTTTTTATCCCTGTGCTCTTCAGCCATGCACTTTTTTGTTTTATATACTCTTTTGAAGAATACTGTTTTTCCTGGCTCAGTTACCTATATATGCACACTACTCTATATGGCTAAATCCTTAACAACTAAGCATTCCCAAACTTTCATTTCTGTGTCAGTCATAAACCACTTTAATTTGAGCAAACAGGGATCCTTCTAGAAGACACTTCTAGTGATAAAGACATAATAAAGACTTTTACTGGATTTTCACAATTTTATCCAAATATCCAGCATTTTAACTATTGTCAACAAGGCCCTAATGATCTATCATCTCCCTTATGCTCAGTAATTATCTTCTGCCACAGGCCCCATCATTTACTCTACTCTAGGTCCATGGGCTCTCTTGCTCTTCTTCTTGCTTACCAGGAATTCTTTTTCTCTTTAAGATCATTGTTCATGCTGATCCCTGATTTCTGCACACTTACTGGAAAGCTACGTAGCATTTTCCCACTCTTTTTCTTTAACCAAATGTCATTGCCTCAGATATGCCTTCCTTGAGCAACCTAATTTTATTGCCTTCCTATATTTCTTTTCAAACACTTATCACTGCATGACATAATTTATTTTTTTTTGCCTATTTCTTTCCATCTTCCTCCAATTAATATGAAAGCTCCATGAGGGCAGAGATTCAATTGTTTCTTTTTTAATAGATCTCTATTGGAGTATAATTGATTCACAATACTGTGCTAGTTTCTATTGCACAAAAAAGTGAATCAGCCATATGCATACACATGTCTCCATATCCCCTCCCTCTTGCCCCTCCCTCCCATTATCTCTATCCCACCCCTCTAGGTCATTGCAAAGCACCAAGCGGATCTCCCTGTGCTAAGCTGCTGCTCCCCACCAGTCAACTATTTTACATTCGGTACTGTATATATGTCGATGCTACTCTCATTTCACCAAGGAGACATACAGATGGCCAAGAGGCATATGAAAAGATAATCAACATCACTAATTATTAGAGAAATGCAAATCAAAACTACACTGAGGTATCACCTCACGCCAGTCAGAATGGCCGTTACCAAAAAAGCTAGAAACAATAAATGCTGGAAAGGGTGTGGTGAAAAGGGAACCCTCCTGCACTGTTGGTGGGAATGTAAATTGATACAGCCACTGTACAGAACAGTATGGAGCTTCCTTAAATGACTAAAAATAGAACTACCATAGCAATCGGCTTTGAATACTGGTTTATCCCCAGTGTTCATATCAGTGTCTCACATAATAGGTGCTCAGTAAATATTTGTCAAATGGATAAGTGAAAGAATGAATAATCGGGAATTTTTTTTCTTGGAGATTATGACTTGCCAGTCAATCTAGGTGATAGAGCTAAGTTTGGAGTGTCTATGACTCCTGCTTTATTCTATACCAAGATTGCAAGTCACAGAAAGGAGTCAATACAAGGAGAGATAAGAGGATGGAGAGTTAGCTTAGTGGAGCTTTAGATTTTCATTATTTTAGTGATGGTTGTAAAATGTGTACTAGTTAATTTAAGACATAATGAAATACACAAGAGAGCCATCATGGACAGCTATAGAGGCATACAAAACTATAAGTAATGAGATATAATTTCTAGACCATGCACAACAAAGGTGCATGCTGTGCATTGCTATACTTTCAAGGTAGAATATTACCTTGGTTTTCACAAAGTATATCCCTACAGCAATAAACATAGTAATTCAATTTTCTGTTCCATGTAATTACTGGGTAATATACTTAATTGATATACTGTAATTTCAGTTCTGTTAAATGTAATAAATCTCTAGTGTGAAATAATTTTAATTAACAATCAATATAAAAATAGTAATCACATTAGAGTAATTTTATATTCCGTATAGATCTTACAGTTTAGCTCAACCTATAATTAAAGCTTACATTACAAATATGAATGGTTTGTATACATAAGCAGTTTGAGTTTAAAACAGCTGCCCTTACAAATACATTGTAAAAATACATTTATCAAATGAACTTGATTTCAAATTTCTCCGAAGGAAACATTTGGAAAAATAAAATGTTTGAGTTGGCAGAATTCTTCAATTGTTTATAAAATTTTCAACACTGCTGCTGTACATATAAGGCATTTACCCATGCCAGTTTTAGTTTAGTTTCCAGACTTAATGCTTCCCATACCCCTATGTTGATAGCACAAAAATCTGCCTTAGGCAAATGCCTCATTGTTCTCTATGCGGCAAAGTCAAATATTAATTCTAACATGAGTCAATATAATCTGAATTACTTGCTTCCACTCATTACCAAATTGTGTTTAATTTAGAATTGTATGAAATTCCTTCAAACATAAAGGAAATTGAAATGGACAAAGAACTTACATAATCAAATATCCCCAAGTATATGTAAGTCAAGCATACTTGAAAATGCAATACAATAGTTTAGATAAATAAGTAAAAGACGAAAATAAAATAAAGAGTAATAAGAAAATGTCCTCTTGAAAAGATTAGCTTGAAAAGTTGAGCTCTCATTGTATATTGGAGCAAAATGTAGATGGGAAGATAAATTATGACACCAAACCCAAGGCAAAAGTACTAAAGCTGATAACCTCTTTTTAGATAGTGAAATATAATTTTTTAAATATTTTGTTTATTTTAAGTAGCAGTTTTGCCAGAGGTGTCATGTGGAGAGAAAGAGAGAGACAGAGATACATAGATATACATGTACCATATTAACAAGAGAGCAGAAATGAGTCAGTTGGGGACAAGGAAACTAGATACCTATTTTTTAATTAATTAATTAATTAATCAATTCTTTATTTTTGTTTTGTCTCCATTACTCATTGAGTGAAAGGGCTATACTCTTCTCACTTATCCTATATAGTCATTTGCTTTTTCTTCTGGAGTTTCTGAAGTATTTGATGCATCTCTTTATATTTTGTTATATTTTTGGTTGATAATCTCTTGAGAAATAGCTTATTAGATAATTTCACCATCATTTTTCATTAGATACCTATTTTAAGTGGAACTTCAAGTTTTCTGAGCCTTAGCATCTTCATCTGTAAAATGGTATTAATAATAGCTGTCCTACATATGTCCCAAGGCTATTTTTAGAGTTCAACAGGAATTGAATAAGGAAAGTTTGTCAAGTCTTGAGGAGGCCAGTGAGCCAGTTGTTTGGCTTTCTGTCTCGTCATCCATCTCATTTTGACTAATGGGCATGGAGAATCAAATTTTACCAAAAGCAGGACTTTGTCTTGGCAACATATGTAGGTTTAACCATGATCTTGTCTTCCTTCATGATCCATGGCTGATTCTAGCATTCACAAATCAGTGCTGCAGCCAGTCCCAAGCTATCCACCTCTCTCTAGGATATATTAGATATTTTTCTTCAAATCATTTTCTAAGTTATTTTCACAGTCCTCAAGGAGAAGATACATAATATCCTATAAGTTGCTGTGCATTAAATTAAAAAATTAATACACTTTATTTTAGAGCAGTTTTAGAGTTATAGAAAAATTAAGCAGAAAGTACAAATTTCTTATATACCTTCCACAGTTTCCACTGTTATTAATATCTTTCATTAGTGTAGTACAATTACTTTAATTGATTAATCGATATTAGTACATTGTTATTAACTAAGGTCCATAGTTTACATTAGGGTTAGGGTTAGGGTGTACATCAAATGGGTTTTGAAAAATATATAACATGTATTCACCATTATATTGTCATACAGAATAGTTAAACTGCTTTAAAAGTCCTCTGTACTCAATCTGTTTACCCCTCCCTTCCCCCCTTTTTCCCTCCCAATCACATTTCCAACTGTTTCTATAGTTTTGCCTTTTCCAGAATGTCACATAGTTGCGTTCAAACCCTATGTAGCCTCTTCAGACTGTTTTCTCTTTTTTTTCATTTGGCAATATGCATTAAGTTTCCTCTTTGTCTTTCTGTGGTTTGGCAGTTCATTTCTTTTAAACAATGTATAATATTCTATTATATTAATATAACACAGTTTGTTTATCCACTCACTTATGGAAGGACATTTTGGTTGTTTCCAATTTGGGGCAAATATGAATAAATAAAGCTGCTATAAATGTTCATGTACAGGTTTTTTGTGGGCATACATTTACAACACATTTGGGTAAATACCAAAAGATATGATTGCTGGATTATATAAGAGTATGTTTAGTTTTGTAAGAAACTGCTAAACTGTCTTCCAAAGCGGCTATATATACCATTCCTTCCTGCAATGGATGAGAGTTCCATTGCTCTATATCCTCTTTAATATTTAGTGTTGTCAGTGTTTTAGATTTAAGCCACTCAAATATGTGTGCAGTAGTATCTCATTGCTATAATGTTTAATTCCTCAATAATATATGATGCTGAGCATCTGTTCATATTCTTGCTTGCCTTATATATTTTTTTTTTTTTTTTTGCTGAGTTGTTTGTTAAAGTGTTTTGTACAGTTTTTTAACTGGGTTGTTTGTTTTTCTTTTATTATTCTTTCAAGAGATTTTTGTATATTTTCGATAATAGTCCTTTACCAGATTTGTCTTTTGCAATTATTTTTTTTCCCAGTCTGTGGCTTATATTTTTATTATTTATTTATTTTTTTTGGCTTATATTTTTAAACTCTTAATTCACTGAATTTCATTCAAGCAAAACACAGTCCTCTAAGTGAAACATCAAACAGAAACATTTATTGAATGTGTCAGGCATTGTGCTAAGGAAATAATGCTGAATAAAACAATCTTAGCATTCAGGGAGCCCAGAATACAAGGACAGAGGTGGAAAAAATGAATAGATGATTACTCCACAATGTATGTTATGAAAGGGATGATAAAGAGGACATATTCTGGGTAAACATAACAAACCATAGAGAATCAGGTAAGGTCTGTTGGAATAAATGCCTTCAGACCTGACATTTAAAGTATGTTAGTGAGTAAGGAAAAGACTGCAGAAAAAGTGGGCATTCTGAGGCAAGGCATGGACAAGAGAAATACCACGGTTTGTGAAGGGCACCATAAGCCTTTTGTTGCTTGAATGAGGGAGTAAGGGGATGAAGCCGGAAAGCTTAGATGGAATTAGATCATGGAATCTCTCATATTCCCAATTAAAAAGACTGGAATTTATCTAAGAAGTGATAAATAGGAACATTTGAAGAAAATTAAACCCTGAATAAAACTAGAGTTCTGTGATTAAAAAAGAACTGCAGAGAGAAACAAAGCCTAGGTAACAAATGATATCTGCCACTACACTATAACATATTTGTACAAAATTGATTACAATCAAAAGCAAGGAAATGACTGCTTCCATTGAGGGAAGGGGCAGGATTTTAAAAAGATAGTTTCAGTCTTAAGGAATATGCAAAATTTCACCAGCAGAGCCTGGATGTTGAACTAAGCAAACAATATGCAAAGAAATGAGAAAACAAGTAATGATACATAACTGATAACATGACAAGGAGGCAACAAGTCCTGTGTGAGGATGGATTTCCTCACTAGCTTTTTGAAACAAGTTCTAGTGGTCAATTATACAAAAATGTCTCCATTTTTATATGCAGTTCTGTCTTAATGATGTGAATATACAATGATCATAGTAGTTATCCTTTTTTATGTATTGTATTATTATGTTTTGTAAAAGTTCAAGTCAACTCCAGAGGACATCTTCTTAGGTTTCCAAGATGACTAAGCTAAATAAATGAATTTGCATTTATTTAGCTTAGCCAAGATATTTCCACCAAGGTACACCTTCACTGGGTAGCTCACTGACCTAAAGATTTTCGTTTAAATGTGCTTAAGAGCATCAGAAATTATAATTTGGTCTCATTAAAAGCTCAGCTTAGTTAAACTTCCACTTAGAACAAGAAAACTGGAAGGAGCATTGTTTCCACTCTAACAACTAGAAAAAACAGACTAAAAAATCACACATTTTCTTAAACCCATAAGAAAGCTAGCGTTGCATGGTAATAAAGTAGACTTGAAATCTAAAGATCGTTCTTTCCTGGAAGAAATAGGACATGAACCCAGGATTACCTGTGACAGAGCATGGAGGAAAATAGGCCAGGTGCCATAAAAAGCAATACGAATTTAACTACATTTTTAATACATTCCTAAAGGTAGAGTGCAGGCTAGCATAAGAGCTTGAGAGAATGGAACTCCTGGAAGCCACAGACACACAGGTATTTCCTTCACAGTCACAGGTTCTTCTTCACAAACCATCACTGGGTGCTCGCCAGAAAGATCTGGACCAGGGAAGAGGCCCTGGTGAGGCATGTCTAGAAAGACAGTTTGTCAGTTTCTTATAAACAATACAACAGAACAATCTCAGTCCTAAGTATTTACCCAAGAGAATTTAGCACTTTTATTCACACAATATCCTATATGTGAATTTTTATAGTTGTTTTATTCAAACTACCCCAAACAGGAAACGGCCTAAATATCCATCAAATAGTGAATAGATAAACAAATTGTGATGCATCTGTAAAATGGAATAGTAGTCAATAACAGGAGGAAGCATACTTCTGATACACTCAACACCACGGATGAATCTCACATTCACTGTATACTAAGTACAAGAAGGCAGAATGGAAAAGGTACATACTAAAACAATTTTATTTATATTACATTTTGAAGAGGAAAATATAGTGATAGAACACAGATCAGAGCTTTCTATAGGTTAGGGTGGAGTTAAGGTTTGACTTCAAAAGGGCATGGATGAATTTTTCTGAGGTGATGAAACCAAACTATTCTGTATTTTGATTGTATTAGCGGTTACATGAATGTATGCATTTGTCCATATCATAGAACTATACACTAAAAAGGGTGAATTTTGCTGTATGTAAACTATATCCTAATGAAAATAAAATAATATAATGAAACCTCCTCTTCTTTTATAAATTGAGCATTGTCCCTGGCTTGATGAGCAAGAAAAGAAGCATGAAAAGCAATTTTAGTTTTAGAGATCAACCAAATACCAGTGTAAATGTTTTCATCATAATTCTGCTCTCTTTTCTTTAAAACTAAGCTGTAAATAGCTGAACAGTCTATTTGGAAAGCTCAATTAAAAATAGCAAGTTGAATTGGTAGGGAATGCAATTTAGGCTTATATATTTAAATTTGCAGCAATATTCTAGAAATACTGAGTAAAATACAAAATACTTTAAACAAAATATTGCATATTTAAAACAAAAAGAATAATAATTCTATACTAGTTTTTAATCAGCTTTTTAATTTTAGGACCAATAAAAGATTTTGAGTAAGTGCTACTACCATGTAATTTTAGAAAAAAAATTTTCATTCTAGTAACTTAATGTAAAATTCAAACGAAAAAGTTTGTGTGCGTGTGTGCATGTGTATGTGCATACATGTGTGTGCATGTGTGGTTAGCTTACATTTCCCTAAACTGCTAACTGGGAAAATATCTCTACTACAGATTAAATTTGCTGTGAAATGCAAACACAGTGCCCTTTGGCCTCCTGAAAAATAGATGCTTATGCCATCTATAATTTTCTCTTGATTATTATTTGCATGAAGGCAATGCAACCAGGATTGTTGTTATGAGTGAGAAAAATGTAAAGGTTTTAATAATGTTCTTTCTGCCCCAATATTGAAGAAAACAGTAAAATGAATATTTTTGTCCCTAGCTGAGTACAAAGGAACACTCTAGCCCACCTGAAATCACAGATGTCATATGGGGAGCAATTGCACTTTCTACTGTGTATAACTACTTGGCAGACTCTTCCAGAAGCAGTTGGTGAGACTAGCAGTTCTTGAACTGCCTTGAGGGCTGTCATATGCCTTAGTGGTTGTTGAATTAATGGTCTGCTCAGCTCTCCTGACCCCAAATTCTTTAGTTTGCTTAGAGTACCAAGCTAAATGAATAAAAATGAAATTAAAGTAAAATCATTTTATTTCAGCAGTCTCATGAAATTAAATCACCACCATTCCCAGATTTGATATTTTGTGATTGGTGTGTCATAGAGTAAAATAACTGAAAGTAAACAATTTATCTTGCTATTTAATGTGATCAGGGCCATCTCTTTGATCCCTCATTTATTGAGCAGGCACTGTATGCCTTCCATTGTAATAGGCACTAGCGTACATAACTTGAAAAAGGCATGGACCTTGTGCCCAAGGACTGAAGGCAAGACAGACATGAAACAAAATTGATGCATCACTGCCCAGTGAAGTTTTATACATATGTGAACATGAAACCATGAAACACAAGGAAAGGAAAACTAAATCTCCATCAAGGCACCTGAAAAAGTTACACAGAGGTTGGATATAATTGATCTGAGTGCCAAAGAATAAATATGAGTTTGCCAGATGGAGAAAAAGAAAAAAGCATTTCAGTCAGACAAAAACAATTATATAGGAAGGGAAAATATGTGCGGGAAAAATGGTGAAATATTAGTAATAAATAAGGAGAAATGTATTGAAGATGTTACAGGATACAAGACATATTTAGATATAAATAAAATTGAGAAATACTGTTTATGTTTATTGTAGACATTGCTCTTCTGTTGCAAGGCACAGAGAACCCTAAATAGACAAACTGAGGGAATGATAAAAAGAAATTTATTTGTATGTAAGGACAGAAAACACAATATAGCCTGACCTCATGTGTACTACAAATCCCACAGGAATCTGTATTTTCTCTTCATTGCTCAGTGAACACATGGCCCTCATTAACTTTGAAATTTTAGTGGCTTAATACAGTAATAACTTATTATTGACTCAATAAAATGATGGCATTCAGGGAATCTTCCTCTGTTTGGGGGCACTGAAATCAGAAATATGTAGCCTTCAGGTCATAATGTCAGGGGAGCAAAGTCTAAATGAACACATAGAATACTATTAAGGACCAGGCCTACAAAATTTTCACTCACATCACATTGTCTGTAACCCAGTCAGTTAATCTAACAGCCAGGAAGTTTGGAGAATGGGCTTATAAAAAGGAAAATAAAATAATATTTGATAAAGAGTACATACCTTTGTTGCTGCCAAAATTGTAATCTCCAAGATATTTATAGGTGATACCATTGCCTTTATATTACTTGCACTTTAGATAAAGTTCTCTTTAGAACTTTAGTTCTAAAGTTCTCTTTAGAACTTTAAAGTTCTCTCTGTTTTCTCATATTCACTATTATTGTCTCTGCTGCAGTAATTGATCCCAAAGTTATAATTGATATTCATAACCTCCTTCCTTTACTGGCTATTCTAGGTGCTACTCACCCTCAGTCAACAATTCTGCTGATCTAGGGTTTCAGATCTTCATCCATGGTGGGATAACTCGGATTTTCATCCTGGTTACCATATCCTTTCAGACCATACTTGCTGTAATTTTCCACCTAAATTTATCACTGAGCATGAGAGAATCAAGAGGAACCTCAGTGTGTCCTGATTTCAGACACACTTCCCCCTACCCCAGTAGCATAGCAGCAACAATTTCACCTCAATGTATTAAGTCAACTAATTCTGCTAGAGTAGTAATTCCTTTCTTTCCCTGCTAGTCCACTGGCATAGCAGTGGGCAAAATAACCAGTGGCAGATAGACCTCCAGGCTTAAGAGAACCGTATTGTGTGCCCTGGTAGAAGTGCCCTCCTTCTAAAACTGGAACTCTAGTTAAGTTTGGAGGAAAAGTGGTAAAAATTACCCAAATGTGTCAATAGTATTCACTGATGATGAAAAGTATGTACTCCTACTTTTACTCTCAGAGACATCTGTTCTACTGTTGAGGATGTAGTACCATACAATAGCTGTTGGCTTAGACTTGAATTCCACAAGGATTCATCCCAAAGAGTTCAATTCAAATGTATCTTTTCTGAAGTCATTCTAATGTTCTATCAGGAAATAGTTTCTAAATGATGCAGTATAATATAGGAAAAATGGATCTCATGTTCCTATATTTAAATATTTCTTTCACTGTCAAATAGGCTCATTAACCCAAAACTATGTTATGATAATTCCATGATCATAAATTTGATACTTTGTGAGCCTGAGATAGTGACGCTAGCTGAGACAGTGAAGATAAACCTATATCCAGAAAGCATGTTAACCACTTTCTTGCATGCAGTGTCTGAAATAAGGAAGAAAATGAGAATTATGTCATGAGAAAATGGTCATTCTAAAATTTGTTTATTTCATTTTATTGTCATTGGTAGCATGTTTCAAAGATTACTAAAGATAGATATTCTTTAATCCTGAGAGTTGTTGGTTGGATATTATTCCTATCAAACAATCATATCCTCTAATACAGCTTCTCATTTCATCTTGTAAACTAGTTCATTTGATTCTGATTGATTGCTATCAAAGATCCATTTGTTAGACATCTACTACATGTAAAGCACTTCGGTGGGTGCATGATCTGAAAAGCTCAAAATTTATTGACAGAGATAAGAGACAATAGCAATAATACAAGACAAACTCATAGAAGAATAAACAGTATTATGGAAGCACTGATATGAGAATAATTTATTTTATCTAGGAAATTAGGAAATGATCACAGAAGAAGTGACAATTACGTTGGGCAATGAAGAATGAATTGAATTAAGTCATAAAAAGCTATAGGAGCAAAGATATGGAGGGATGAAAGTTTGTGATATGAAAGCTTGTGATATATTTGGGAAAGGGAGAATAACTCAGGGTTAGAATTCAGTATGAATAGAAGTAGTAAGGCATATAGAACCAGAAAAATACGTTAAATGACATATTATTAATATCTAATGTTTGCGAAAATATGTGACTATGTGGATGTCCTTGAAACAAAAGAAGTATGGAAAAAAGTGGCATGAAATCCTGGAGAGTTTTTGAGCCAGATTACAAAACTTTCAGTGGAATGATAAAGAAGTGCTAAAAAAATATTGAGAACAAATAAAACATTTTTGAGAACACAAGGAACATAATTACTGAAGAAGGGGACAAGAGAGTGGAATCAGGAAAAACAACTACCAATTAATTAGATGAGGTCAGATAATACATTTAAAAACATATGAAGTATAGAGTAGCAAAAGGCAAGGATATAAGATAACGGATGTGATACTATCTTATAGTAAAACAAATGTGAATTGCTGATAATAGCAGATATTGTAAGTGACTCACCCATCTCCCCTCAGCCTTTACCATCTCCGTGCACTCTGGAGCAAATTCCAACTGCCAATGCCTCTGATTTTTTGTTGCCGAGGTGTCTATGACCACCAGAGCCTGTTCTACCTTCTAGATGGTTAGGCTAGAAGTACTGGTGGATCAGTAGTCTTTAGGATCCCTTAACCAGTAGCTGATGGAACTATATGAATCATTACCCCCATCTCCCTTGTCCCCTGAGTGGGATAATTCTCAAGTTTTGTTCTTCTCTCTCTCCCTCAATTCTTCAATAAGTTTAAGTTCCAGGTGCTCACATGGTAACATACTTCTTATTGGCTTTACTCTCTTCCTTGTATTATCTATGTTCTCTCCAACGCTGTCCCCAGATCACTCCCCAAATATACTACTTGCATTCTAATTATTTTTTTCAAGACCTTCTTGTAGGAGAACCCAAATTAAGACAGTTTTGCTGGAAGTAGTCCTACACATCCTCAGATTGAAACATTAACAAGGAATGTTTCTAGGAATATATCACCAATGATTCAACTGAAGTGGCTAGAGATAATTCCTGGCACACTTTAACATCACAATTACTAATGCTCTTACCTGAGAAGAATTAAGACAAAATATGAATAAAGTGGAATGCACTGGTGTATTGCCTTTCTATTGCATCCATAACAAGTTACTACAAATTTAGTGACTTAAAACAACACTTTATTTTCTTTGAGTTCTAAAGAAGACCAGTACAGATCTCAATAGACTATAGGTGTCAGTAGGTTTGTGTTCCCTCTGGAGGTTCTAAGGGAGCATCCATTTTCTTACCTTTTCAGCTTTTAAGAGACAACCTACATTCCTTGTCTTCCTGTTACCTTCAAAACCAGTAATGTTGCCTGTCTCTCACTATTCTTCCATAGCCACATTTTCCTCTGACCCTACATAGGTCCTGTTTTTAAGAACCCATGTGATTGGGAAAGGAGTAGGGGGAGGGATAAATTAGGAGTTTGGGATTAAAATATACACACTACTATATATGAAATAGATAACTAACAAGGATCTACTGTATAGCACAGGGAACTATACTCAATATCTTATAATAACCTATAATGGGAAAGAACCTAAAAAAGGATATATATATATATATAACTGAATCACTGTGCTGTACACCTGAAACTAACACAACATTGTAAATCAACTATATTTCAATAAAGATTTAAAAAAGAATGCATGTAATTATATTGGTTCTACACTGATAATATAAATAATATTACCATCTGAAGGTCATTAACTTAATCACATATGCAAATTCCCTTTTTCTATGTAAACTAACATTCACAAGTTCTGGGAATTAAGATGGAGACATTTGGAGGACATTATTCTGTCTACCCCAAATGGCTTGTGGAAAAAAACAAACATTTAAGAGATATGTGGACAATGGTACTTACAAAGATTGGGTGATTTGTTGGTTTGAGTTAACTGTTATCAAAGCATAGAAGGAAAAAAATTATAGATTCAAGTCAGGTATTAACAACACAAAGTTAAATGTGAAAAACGGAAGCTATCTATGGTTACATTTAAAGAGATGGTTATCTCCTGCAGGCAGAAGCCAGACTGAGCTGAAAATGAGTCTGGAATCTTATTGTGGTAGAAGCAGAGTTGAATTTATATCACCAATAAGTTTTATAGAAAGATAAAGATGTGATAGGCAAAGAGTGAGCAAAGGTATAGGAGAGGAACATAGGTGTGGACATGCTTTAAAACTTTGAGCAATCAAATTACTCTAAAATGTCTGGTTCTGCAGGAAGGAGTAGGCCATGTGGGTTTGAATTATTTTATTCTGAAAGTCCTCCAGGAAAAGAAATTTTCCTGGAATACAAATGGGAACCAATTGTCCTATGGTGGAAAAATGGTAATAAATTGCTCCTAATGAAGTGGCTGGTATTCAGTGTCTGTGAATGGCATCGCTCAAATAGAGCACAATGTAGACTGTTTTATGTTTTCAAGTGATATTTGAAAAGAAGACAGAACAAAACTTAAGTCCAGTGACAAGCAATAAAAATGAGTAAATGCATAGAATTAAGTTCCCAAGGTTGAGGAAGTAAGAATTGTTTATCAAAAGAAAAAAAAAAAAAAAAGAAGGGCCCAGGATAACATTATCTCAAAGATCTAAAAGTATATATTGGGTCCATTGTTCTTTCTCAAAATTGCTTTGGCTATTCAGGGTCTTTGTGTTTCCACACAAATTGTAAAATTTTTTGTTCTAATTCTGTGAAGAATGCCACTGGTAATTTCATAGGGATTGCATTGAATCTGTAGATTGCTTTGGGTAGTATAGTCATTTTCACAATATTGATTCCTCCAATCAAAGAACATGGCATATTTCTCCATCTGTTTATACCATCTTTGATTTCTTTCATCAGTGTTTTATACTTTTCTGAGTACAGATCTTTTGCTAGGTAGGTTTATTCCCAGGTATTTTATTCTTTCCATTGTGATGGTAAATGGGATTGTTTCCTTAACTTCTCTTTCTGATTTTCTGTTTTTAGTGTATAGGAATGCAAGAGATTTCTGTGTATTAATTTTTTATCCTGAAACCTTACCAAATTCATTGATTAGTTCTAGTAGTTTTCTGGTCACATCTTTAGGATTTTCTATGTATAATATCATGTCATCTGCAAACAGTTTTACTTCTTCTTTTCCAATTTATTTTTATTTCTTTTTCTTCTCTGATTGCCATGGCTAGGACTTCTAAAACTATATTGTGTAAGAGTGGTGAGAGTTGAATCCTTGTCTTGTTCCTGATCTTAGTGGAAATCCTTACAGATTTTCACCATTGAGAATGAAGCTTGCTGTGGGTTTGTCATATATGGTCTTTATTATGTTGAGGTAGGTTCTCTTTATACTCATTTTCTGGAGAGTTTTTATTATAAATGGGTGTAGAATTTTGTGAAAATCTTTTTCTGCATCTATTGAGATGGTCATATGGTTTTTATTCCTTAATTTGTTAGTATGGTGTATCACATTGATTGATATGCATATACTGAAGAATCCCTGCATTCCTGGGATAAATCCTACTTCATCATGGTGTATGATGCTTTTAATGTGTGGTTGGGTTCTGTTTGCTGGTATTTTGTTGAGGATTTTTACATCTATTTTCATCAGTGATATTGGTCTATCAGGCTACCTGACTTCAAACTATACTACAAAGGTACAGTAAGGCACTGGCACAAAAACAGAAATATATATCAACAGTACAGAATAGAAAGCTCAGAGATAAACCCATGCACATATGGTCACCTAATTTATGACAAAGGAGACAAGAACATACAATGGAGAAAAGACAGCCTCTTCAATAAGTGATGCTGGGAAAACTGGACAGCTACATGTAAAACTGGACAGCTACATTAAAAGAATGAAATTAGAACACTCCCTAACACCATACACAAAAATAAACTCAAAATGGATTAAAGACCTAAATGTAAAGCCAGAAACTATAAAACTCTTAGAGAAAAACATAGGCAAAACACTCTTTGACATAAACCACAGCAAGTTCTTTTTTGACCCACCTCCTAAAGAAATGAAAATAAAACAAAAATAAACATATGGGACCAATTAAAATTAAAAGCTTTTGCATAGCAAAGGAAACCATAAACAAGATGAAAAGACAACTCTCAGGATGGGAGAAAATATTTTCAAATGAAGAAATGGACAAAGGATTAATCTCCAAAATATACAAGCAGCTAATGGAGGTCAATATCAAAAATAACCAAGTAACCCAATTATAAAAATGAGTGGAAGTTCTAAACAGGCATTTCACCAAAGAAGACATACAGATGGTCCAGAGGCACATGGAAAGATGTTCAAAATACCTAGGAATAAACTTGTCTAAGGAGCCAAAATACTTGTAGTCAGAAAACTATAAAAGAGTGATGAAAGAAATCAAAGATGACATAAACACATGGAGAAATATACCATGTTCTTGGATTGGAAGAATCAATACTGTGAAAATGACTATACTGTCTAAAGCAATCTACAGATTGAATGCAATACCTGTCTAACTACCAATGGCATTCTTCAGAGAATTAGAACAAAAAATATGACAATTTGTATGGAAAAACAAAAGACCCTGAATAGCCAAAGCAATCTTGAGAAAGAAAAATGGAGTTGGAGGAATCAGGCTCCTCGATTTCAAACTATACTACAAAGCTACAGTAATCAAGAGAGTATGGTACTGACATAAAAACAGAAATATAGATCAATGGTACAGGGTAGAATGCCCAGAGATAAACTGATGCATATATAGACACCTAACTTATGACAAAGGAGCCAAGAACACACAATGGAGAAAAGACAGCCTCTTCAATAAGTGGTGCTGGGAAAACTGGGCAGCTACATGCAAAAGAATGAAATTAGAACACTACCTAACATTGTACACAAAAGTAAACTCCAAATGGATTAAACACTTAAATGTAAGACCAGACAATATAAAACTTTTAGAGGAAAACATAGGAAAAACACTCTTTGACATAAAGCACAGCAAGATCTTTTATGACCCACCTCTTAGAATAAAGGAAATAAAAACAAAAATAAACAAATGGGACTTAAACTTAAAAGCACAGCAAAGGAAACCATAAACAAGACAGAAAGACAACCCTCAGAATGGAAGAAAGTATTTGCAAATGAAACAACAGACAAAGGATTAATCTCCAAAATACACAAACAGCTCATGGAGCTCAATACCAAAAAAAAAACCAATCCAATTAAAAAATGCACAGAAGACCTAAATAGACATTTCACCAAAGAAGACATACAGATGGCCAAGAAGCACATGAAAAGATGCTCAACATCACTAATTATCTGAGAAATGTAAATCAGAACTACAATGAGGTATCACTTCATGCCAGTCAGAATGGTCATTATTAACAAAGCTAGAAACAATAAATGCTGGAAAGGCTGTGGGGAAAATGGACCCCTCCTACACCATTGGTGGGAATGAAAATTGATACAGCCACTATGGAAAACAGTATGGTGGTTCCTTAGAAAACTAAAAATAGAACTACCATATGACCCAGAAATCCCACTGCTGGGCACATATGCTGAGAAAACCATAATACAAAAAGAGGCATGCATCACAATGTTCATTGCAGCACTATTCACTATAGCCAGGACACGGAACCACCCTAAATGTCCACTGACAGATGAATGGTTAAAGAAGATGTGGCACATATATACAATAGAATATTATTCAGCCATAAAAAGAAATGAAATTGAGTTACCTGTAGTGAAGTGCATGGAACTAGAGACTGTCATACAGAGTGAAGAAAGTCAGAAAGAGAAAAATAAATACTGTATGCTAATGCATATATATGGAATCTAAAAAAAAAAAAGGTACTAATGAACTTAGTTTCAGGGCAGGAATAAAGAGGTATACCTAGAGAATGGATTTGATGACATGGGGTGGGAGGGCGAAGCTGGGGCAAAGTGAGAGTAACTTTGACATACATACACTACCAGATGTAAAGTAGTTGGCTCGTGGGGAGCAGCAGCATAGCACAGGGAGATCAGCTTGGTGCTTTACTATGACTTAGAGGGGTGGGATAAGGAAGATGGGAGGGAGGTTCAAGAGGGAGAGGATATAGGGACACGTGTATGCTTATGGCTGATTCGTTTTGTTGTGCAACAGAAACTAAAACGGTATTGTGAAGCATTTATATTCTAATAAAGATCTATTCAAAAATCTACAACAATAAATGCTGGAAAGAGTGTGGAGAAAAGGGAACACACTTTGCACTGTTGGTAGGAATGTAAATGGATACAGCCACTGTGGACAGCAGTATGGAGTTTCCATATAAAACTAAAAGTAGAACTACCATATGACCCAGCAATCCCACTACTGGGCATATACCCTAAGAAAACTATAATTCAAAGGGACATATGTACCCCAGTGTTCATTGCAGCCGTATTTGCAATAGCCAGGGTATGGAAACAATGTAAATGTCTAATGACAGAGGAATGGAAAAAGAAGATGTGGTACATATGTACAATGGAATATTACTCAGCCATAAAAAGGAATGAAATTGGGTCATTTGTAGACATGTGGATGGACCTAGAGTCTGCCATACAGAGTGAAGTAAGCCAGAAAGAGAAAAGCAAATATCGTATATTAATGCATATATGTGGAATCTAGAAAAATGGTACAGATGAACCTATTTGCAGGGCAGGAATAGAGATGTAGATGTAGAGAATGGACATATGGACACAGAGGAGGAAGGGGAGGGTGGGAAGAATTGGGAGATTAGGACTGACATATATACACTACCATGCGTAAAATAGATAGCTAGCTGGAACATGCTAAAAAGCACAGGAAGCTCAGCTCGGTGCTCTGTGATGACCTAGATACGTGAGATGAGGTGGGTGGGAGGGAGGTCCAAGAGAGAGGGGATATAGGTATACACATAGCTGATTCACTTCATTGTACAGCAGAAACTAATGCAACATTGTAAAGCAATTATACTCCAATTAAAAAAAAAAGTATACTAAGAGTTATTTATTAAGTGAGTGTGCTGATCAACTGACCTCTATTTGAACAACAAAAAATGAAAAGTAAATTTCTCTAAGAATTTTCTTAGATATAAGTTGAATATGTTTGATTACTAGAATTATTCATTTGTCAAATAAACAAAAAAGATTTGGTGAGGCACGTTTTGCCTGGACACCTTTCACAATTGCTTAAATGGATAGATTAGACGTTTACCTACCTGGGGACATGAGAATGGATCCATGGCTTTCAAATTCTAAGACTTTTTTTTAACAGTAAAAGATGATTTGGATCAGATATCAGATTTCCGAAGCCAAAGTGAAGGGAAACATTGATCCATTATTAATTTCATAAATATATTGATTGATATATTTCACCAGTGATGGTGAAAAAACCAAGATACATTGGCCAAACTCTTGAGTTTTATTTCACCTCTTCTTTGACCTTCTAATTGGGATTTAGGGATATTGAAGCTATTTATATTAGAACATCATAAATGAAAACAAATGGTTTATGTAACAGTGATCTGTGTATTTTGTATTTGTGGGTATTGAATAGTTCAGATTTAAACCTGAAGAGAATGCTCTTGTTGAAAGGCAAGAAATAGCTAGGGTAAGGTGTCTGCTGTTGGGTATGCAGAAAACTGTCAAGAGTAAATCTCTCACTCCCAACTTATTGTGAACTGTGGTTATTTGGACAGCCAGAGGGAGGCAGGAGATAAAAAAAAAAAAACACACTAAGAAGCAAGCTGTAAGAATATCAATGGAGTGACCGCAACAGTGAAATATGATGAACAAACTTATAGGCATAGTTTATGTGAAAAGATTCTCCATATAATAGAGACTGTGAGTATTATGGCAACATTATAAGCTGTAGGATAACTGTAAGATAATGTGATATTGTAGATTATTTTGATTTGTATGTTGTATGTGTGAATAGATATTTATTTTATTTTTATATGACAAAAGGAAAGAACTTATATGAATTGTATGCTTATTGTACTTCCTATTGTGCACTTTGAATGGATCTTTTACCCGTGCTGATTGTGTAACAGCATGCCTAAACTAGTTGGAAAATACTGGTTAACTGACAAAAAAAAATATTTTCCATAGTTGGATACATTACTTTATACATTTGTTAATATTTCCTCAAATCTCAATAGAAACATCTTTAAGTATTGAGAAATTCTAAAGAGCATGGTGTTAGATAAATTTTTGCAAAAATCTAATTTTTACTTGAAAGTGCCAGTTTTCTCATTTGCAGAAAATACTATATATTACCTATGATAAGTACTGGTGATCATGGATTCTCTTTCTAAGGAAACAAACCACTATTTTTCAGGTCCATGTTTTCTAATATATACAGCCAACCTTATTTCTCTTTTTAAAAGCTAAGAAAATAGTCACATTTCCAAAATTCAAATGTGTCTTAATATTCCATTATTTTGGAACATTGGTTCACCAAAATTATCTCTGAATTTTCTCTTTATAACAGAAATGCATACTTTTGGACTTGGAGTGTTGGATTCATTTAAACCGTCTATGAATTTTTGTATAATCTTATTTTATGTATTAAAATCAAATTCATTTTTATTCAATTTGTTTGCATAGTTATTTTATCATCATTATTGTTGGTGTTAAAGAAAATCCATGGACCATATACACAGGTATGTCATTTGTGACTTACCACTTTAAGGCTAGGTGTCTTTAATCAACAATTCAGTTTTGTTATTTTAAAAATTAAAAAAAAAATCTAAGTTATAGAGTTGTTGATGGAACTCTACTAACAGAGATCCAGGACTACAGAAAGAATATCACTATGTTAGGTCCCTCTTTCTTTAATGTGGACAGCAATAAAAAGGCACCAACAGAAGTGCTGCAATTTGTTTAGCCAATTCATTTGAACTGTAAGTTCTTCAAATTAAGAACTGTTTTTAATCATCTTTGTATCTTCAGAAACAGAAATAGTGCTAGGCATACAGTGGTCAATAAAAAAAAGGTTTTGTTGACCCAAACTATAATTGTAAATAAAATAGAAATAGTATTTTCTCTCTTGTCATCCTGTGTACATATTGACCATCTGCCTCAATATCAGGATTAAGACTTTATTTTATAAGAAAGTTGCTTTAAACAAAATAAAATTTATAAATGCCTTTTTAAAAATTTTATATTTTTTCAAGGTTTTCTCACTCTGGGTGTTAGAATTTCTCACAATATTCTACCAATCTCAGTCATTAACTTGTATCTGACCATATTTGTGTTTCTTCTTTGTCATCTTTATGTGCCTCTTCAAGGGAAGAAGAGTATTGAAGAAGAGGGAATGTGAATACTGAACTTTTCTCACTAACACATTTGGTACTTTGGTCTTAACAGTTTCATTACAAAAGAGACAAAATAATGATACAATCTGGATAATTTGTTTAGACCTCTAAGTCCAACACTGAGAAGTTATTTCAGAAAAACATAATCACCCAACTAGTTCTGAACAATGGTTTT
This sequence comes from Orcinus orca, assembly GCF_937001465.1. Lineage (NCBI taxonomy): Eukaryota > Metazoa > Chordata > Mammalia > Artiodactyla > Delphinidae > Orcinus > Orcinus orca. Next base: position 81,180,823 of record NC_064566.1, on the reverse strand, counting down.
GGTTTTCTTCTAGTCACAGGCTTCCCTTTCTCTGGATGCTTGTGGGAAATCACAGAAAGTCTATGGCTGAACTTTCATCAGTATCCTAATGCCTACTGAAACCTGGGATAACTTCTGTCTGATTTTTAGTCTGTTCCTAAAATACTTATCAAGCATTGTCTGAGAAAAGCCAGTAGAAATTTTCTGAGAAATCTGGAGAAAATCTCACTTGCACTATGTCCCTCATCCTCCACCATGTTTGAGCTCTTTACAGTATTTGTTTCACTTTCCCTGAATTGGTAGACAGTGACAGAATGTCCCTGAAATATTTACTTGGGTCCCTATACATCACTAGGGTGCTGACTTGACTGCTGGCTCCACAAAAGACATGATGAGAAACCTGTCACTTCCTCCTCCCATAATTTCATAACCTTGACAGTTTAGACCTTAACAGAGATGATCCCCAGTTTACAAGAGTTGGACTTAAGATTTTTTGACTTTACAACAGTGGGAAAGCCATATGTATTCAGTAGAAACCATACTTCAAACTTTCAATTTTGATCTTTTCCCAGGCTAGTGATATGCAGTGTGATACTCTTTCATGATACTGGGTGGAGCAGTGAGACACAACTCCCAGTCAACCATGTGATCAGGAGGATAAAACAACACATTACGACCATTCTGTACCCATACGACTATTCTATTTTTCACTTTCAGCACAGTATTCAATAAATTACACAAGATATTCAATACTATATTATATAATAGACTTTTTGGTACATAATTTTGTCCAACTATAGGCTAATGTATGTGTTCTGTGCACATTTAAGATAGGCTAGGCTAAGCACTCTAGAGCCCATGAGCCACAACTACTGAGCCTGCACACCACAACTACTGAAGCCCATGCGCCTAGAGCCCGTGCTCCGCACCAAAGAGAAGCCACCACAATGAGAAGCTGGCATGCTGCAATGAAGAGTAGCCCCACTCACCAAAACTAGATAAAGCCTGTGTGCAGAGACGAAGACCCAATGCAGCCTAAAATAAATAAATAAATAAATTTATTAAAAATAAAAGATAGGCTAGGCTAAGCTCTGATGTATGGTAGCTTAGGGGTATTAAATGTATTTCCAACTTAATGATATTTTCAACTTAATGATGAGTTTATTGGGACATAACCCCATCCTAAGTTGAAAAGGTCTGTATTATTATTTGAATGATGACAGTTTGGAGCTTTAAAATTTTTTTTCCAGGGAACAAAATTCAGGCAAAAATTTCTCAAACCATGGTCCTTGAATTATTTGAACAGTATCACATGGAATACTTATTCAAAAAATACAGATTCCTGAGCCTATCCAGATCCCATAAATCAGTGTCTTTGAGGGTATCTCTGAAGAATTTGTTTTTTTCACAGGAAACCCAGGTGGTTGTTTTTCCAACATAAAGTTTAAAACCACTGCTCTGTCCTGTATTCCTGAGGCTGAGATTTGGGGGTTTGTAGACAAAGGGCCATTAAACTTCTCTTTTATAGAAGGGATCAAGGGTAAATATTTTCCCAAAATCTGTTTAAGGTGTGTGTGTGTGTGTGTGTGTGTGTGTGTGTGTGTGTGTGTGTTTTGAAATGGAAAATACAAATATTAATCTTATGTGATATTCTGAAGTTAGACAATGTATCAAAATCTTGACCTATGAAAGTAAGGGAGGAAGCGGAATTAATCTACCTTATCCATTCTAACTGCATTTTGTCACCCAGATTACTCTTTTTTGGTTAAGTTCATTTATATCCCTTGAACCCATCTCTCACTAGGGAATGAGAAGAGGAGACTGAAGAAAAAGAAGGAAAAAAGCGTAAAGATTGTAGTAAGAGGTTTGTCCCCCTTAAAATTAGAGATACTGAATTAAACAGGCTAAGAAAAGAGCAGAAACACACATTGCTTAAAAAGTATATTAATAATAAAATAAAATAAATGTCCATATCAATACAATAAGAAACTTCTATGATGCCCCTCACAGTATCAGAAGTTGTAATGAAATTCTGGCAAGAATGTAATGAGCTTTCTGGAAAATGACTAAATATAGAAAATACAGAGGAAAAGAAAAATTATATTACAAACCATGTAGAATATCCCAATATGTCAGCCAGCAGGCAACTTCAAATAGATTAATAAATATTTTGAACTGATATTAAGACAAGAGGATATGACATTACATTAAAAAATTATGATGTTACAAAAGTAATAGCATTTATTGCAATGTATTTCCCAGAGCACATTCTGTATATTAAAATATAGATTTATACTGTCATTGAAATTACTACATACAATAAATGTGTTACAGATTAGCTCACATAATAAGAGATTTAGTTTTCTTTCCTCCTATTACCTTTACTCCAACCTGAACTTTCTATTTGTGTATTTGTACATATTTTCAACATTGGTATTGAAACTGAGCAGGACTCTGTGGGGCTCTTGGGCATGAAAGCCTTTATGTTTCCCCCTCTACCCACTGTTTCTTGTTTGTAGGAAATAGGTTTCAGCCTCCATGACCTTCCCTGAGTTCCAAACGGCAGGTTCAAACAGTTGCTAAGCAGGGAAGGGAGGGGATGAAGAGACAAAGGAGGAGCAGTCAAGAAGCAATAGTGAAGCCTTGGGACAGACTCCTGGTTCTGCCTCAAGGGATACACATATCAATATCTTTGAGGTCTTCTGCAGAACCAAAACTCCTAACAAATGGAAGAACTTAACTACTTGATGAAGTATTCTTTATTCCAGAGAGGAAGTCACAGTTTGATAACCTCAAGAGCCACAGAAACTCATCAGTAGACAACCTGAGGCCAGGTTAAAGGAATGCAGGCCCTGCACACACCCTGATCCTTATCAGCAACCCTGCTCTTGAACCATTGCTATAAAGCTCCTCACCAAATCCCCCCAAGTTGGACACACAGTCTTGAGCGCATTAGCCCACTATGTCCCCTTTTGCCTGGCAAAGCAATAAAGCTATTATTTCCCCTTCACCCAAAACTCTGTCTCCAAGATTCGATTTGGCACCAGAGCACAGAGGCTGAGTTTTCAGCAACTGTATTAATAAGGAACACATTAGTATTTCCTATGCCAAATGCTAGTGATGCTAAAGACCCTCTCCTCCCCTAAGGTTGCTCTCAGGAAAATGTGCAACATAAGATTTTCAGTCTGTAATATGATGAGTTTAAGTAAATATATACTTCTCTAAAATGAAAGTAAACATTTTAGGTTTGAGCTTACATTATAAAAGTCTTTGTATGCAAATAAAATAATTTCAGAGACCCTGGGACAAATGGGTTAAATGATGTAAAATATTAGTCCACAAACACTTCAGACTTTGAAACTATCAATGTTAGAGCTTTGAAAGGATGTCTACATTGCAACAGGAAAATCTATGCCTTAATAAATTACATATTCACAATCTTCAAGTGAAAGTTTAAAATGTTTAAATTCTGTTGGCACCAGTTAAATTACAAAATAAGTGAGTCTATTGTTAACATCTATTATATGGACATGTTTTGTTACTAAACTCAAGTTTGTGTGCCCAATGCACAGTGAGGCCAAACAAATCAAAATATTGGCATTTGGATCAGAGAAAGGTTTATTGCAGGGCCAAGCAAGGAGAACAGGTGGCTCATGCTCAAAACAAACAAGCAAACAAACAAAAACATAAAAACAAACAAAAAATCCTTGATGGTTTTTGGGGAGAAGTTTTTATAGGCAAAATTTGGGGTGAGGGCTGCATGGTGTGTGACTTTCTTCTGATTGGTTGGTGGTGAGGTAACAAGGTGGTGTTCCAGGAATCTTTTGTCAGCCTGAGGTTACCATCATCCACCGGGGTGGGGGCCCAGAACTCAAAGAAACATTGTTATGTATATCCCTTGAGGAGAAACCAGAACCCTGTCCCAGGGCGGCACTATTGTTTCTTGACTGCTCCTCCTTTGTTTCTACATTCCCTCCCTTCCATGATAAGCAACAGGGAATATGCCCTTTGGAACTCAGGGAGGTCAGGGAGGCTGAAGCCTATTTCCTACAAACAAGAAATGGTGACACATAAAAGATTTGTACCTGGGAGGGCCCCAACAGGGTCCTGTTCCATTTCAGTTTCATTCACAATTGTAAATCCAGGCACCTGCTACAGTTTCTGGTACTTAAAGGATCAAATATTTGTTAAGCATTGCATAAAAACATGTTTATTTATTAAATTTTAGTTTCAGGTACATTTTATTATTTGGTCATCAAAAACAGTGAGGTTTTATGCAGCACATTATATATAGTGCAATTTTAATTTTCAAAAATAGCTATATTTTTAACTTTATTGCTTGAGAACTTTCTTTTGGATCTGTCTTGTTTTGAGAAGACCCATTAGTTTAATGCAAATTACTTCTTCTTCTTTAGTGTCAGTGGCAGATTACCTCCTTTAGCGATAAAACCTTCATCTAGATGAAGGAACTTAAACATGAAGAGGGGAAGTAATTTTGCCAGGTCACCCAGCAGTTAATGATGGAGTAAGAATTTGACCTAGGCAGTCAAAATTTTATGCCTGCCCAAGATTTAGATGACATAAAATAATCAAAAGAGTACAGCTGCATGCAATTTTAGGGAGAAAGAAATTCTAGAAAAGGAAGGAAATAGTATTTATAATGTTAACATAGCTAATCCAACAAAGCATTCGAGGACAGTGAGGGCTAAGAAAAGTCCTTAAAAAACTGAGTACAGGGCTTACCTGGTGGTGCAGTGGTTGAGAGTCTGCCTGCTGTTGCAGGGGACACGGGTTCGTGCCCCAGTCCTGGAAGATCCCACATGCCATGGAGTGGCTAGGCCCGTGAGCCATGGCCACTGAGCCTGTGTGTCCGGAGCCTGTGCTCCACAACGGGAGAGGCCACAATAGTGAGAGGCCCGCGTACCACAAATAAAACAAAAACAAAAACAAACAAACAAACAAAAACTGAGTATAAGTCCACTTTGCCAGAAGTTAGGATGGGAGTGCAAGGAAGAGGAAGACAATGAGAATAAATTATTTTAAAATTATTTTTGACAGTTAAAGAAAGGAAAGTTAACGAGGTCAAAGGAAGATCTCTTAAAAATACAGGTAAAAAGTGGATGTATAGGGGCAGAAAAGCTAGTAGTGAGGGAGAGATGGAAAAACACGAGAGAGACACAAGAGAAAGTAAAGCATTGATAGAACAATTTCTCAGAGGAGAAGAACAAGAGCACACATGGAGGTGGTATTACATAGAATAGATCATTTGCCTGCATCCACCACTTAATCATTAGATTCCTATAAACTTCATTTATGCACCGTGGAGTCAGTTAGGAAAAGTAATAAATATCATTGTGAATAGTGTAAAGTGATAGAGTCGTGAAAAATCAGCTAATTTAAACATAACCCTAAACACTTATCTCACTGACTAGAAGAGGTATTGAAACCTCTTTTAGTATAATGTTTTTTGATGGTTTTTATGGGGGCAAGGATTCTCAGTCTGTTATCCACATAGAAAATTGGATGAATCAGTGTTCCCAAAATGTAATATTAAGATTCACACCACACTGAAAGTGTGTATGTTTAACCTTTACAAAAATAGTTTGAGGGAAATAAATTTTTTCAATACTTCAGTTAAAAGCCAATGGAAATGTACCCTTCTCAAAAGGTAATTGATTCAAGTAATATTGCTGAACTAAAGAGTGGCAAGTATGTAGGTTTACACTAGAGTCAGTACTCTATGTTGTTAAAATTTTTGACTTTTTTAATAAATAAAACTGAGTGAATTTGAGTTAACTTAAATTAATATTTGTCTTTGTAGCATGAATGCCCTAAGAGATCTAGAAGTATTGAGAAAGAACACTATACAATACTTACATGCTGTTTAAAAAAATAGAAGAGAATGTTATATTTGCTCTACCTCATGTACAAGTGAGGTAGAGCATTTTGTTCTATAATGAACAAAAATTTCCTAATAAAGACAATGAAACTAGAAAGGGATAGGGTTTGTCAAATTGAAATGCAGGAGATATAATAATTCATCACTTGAAAAGGACATTACAAAATCTAACCTACCATTAATACAAAATTTTCTCTCCAGGGCCCATTTCAATATTCAGTAAACACCACCTATGTGCCAGCCTTTAGGTTTGCAAAGATAAATAAGATATTTCCTGTGCTCAAGAGAATTACAGTATAGAAGTAAAAAGATCAAGGAAATAAATTGTTTGTAGGTAATTAATAAAAAAAAATACTTTTTCCAGTAATACAGCAAAAACATAGAGAAGGGAGTGAATAACCATAATATGTTGAGTTGGAGAAGGCCTCAGGGAGAAAGTAATCCTAAGGTGGGTGTATAAAATGTATTATAAAAGTTTACCAGGAAGACATAGCAGAAGGAGGGTATCAACAAATATTTGAGACATGAAATAAAATTATATGTATATAGAAAGTATTTTAATACTTCTGAATGGTAACACACTTGTATGTACTTATAGCAGTAAAGACATGAGGAAGGTTGATGGATAATGTGACTGGAAAGGTGGGTAGGGGGGCAGATCAAGTGAGGTCTGTGTGTCAGGTCAAAATATTCCAATTTCAAACTGGAAGTATCAAGAAGTAAGGAAGAGAATTAAGTGGTAAGTCATATGACCAGATTTGGTTTTAGATAGTTCATGGTAGTTGAACATGTACAGTGGGACCAGATTAAGAACAGGGAGGTTATGTAAGAGGCCATTATAACAGTCCAGACAAAATAGAAGGAAAGAAGAATTGAGTTGAGAGACATGCATGTGGTAGAATTCCAAGAAATATTCTAAGATTGGTTGTAGGGTTAAAGGATGAGTTGAAGATAATACCTGATGAGTGGCACAGGGCACTTAGTTGATACTAATATTTAAGTAATGCTTTATCTCTGGATAGATGGTTTTAGCCATTGGTGCTCAGACTCTAATGCATGTAAACCCTTATGTGACAGTTTTCAGACACTCAGGATGTATTTACTTTATAATGATAATGTCCCAGGTGTCCATGATTAGTGAGCATTGTCTACTTCATAGACCCTTAGCTGCCACAAAAATCAGCAGTATATGTGCTTCAGTGAGCATTTGTAAATAACTTAAAAATTAATTGCTCCAGTTGTTCAGATAATTCTGCAGAAGGATGAATTAAATTCAAGTTGCTCTGTGGTTTATTTGGCAGAATAGAGGAAATTGAACTCTATTAATTTATGTAAAGTAGGACATATATGTTCATTTTATAGTTATAATAATCATAACTAAGAAAAAATCTCCTTGATGTTTTGTTCTACAGCACTATACAAAATTAACTCCATCATATCAAAACAATATCCTTGGACAGTTTTACAAATGAAAATGTTGTAAAGAATGAGGGTCATTTTTGTCCATATTCCTTTCATTGAGGGATTCACACAACAGTTTATTTGACAGTTTGCCTTTCTGTGCTTATATAATCTTCAGGATGAGCTTTATAGAAAATAATGACTTGGTTCTCACTTAAAACCATTTGCATAACATTCCTGGGACCAAATTGTACTCAATCCTTGGCTCAGGTATTTTGGCTGCTGAAAAGAAAAGAAAATGATCCAAGAAGGTTTGAAATTTTATTGGTGACATTTTCTATTTTGAATGCTTAATCTCAGGTTTTTAAAAGGAAAGATGTCTCATCTTAATTTCTATTTGTATTTCTGATGACTTCTAACTAATCCTATTTGTATCCCATCATGGAAAAGGTGGAACTCACTGTTCATAAGTTGACAAGGTTTGTATCATTGGCAAACCCAATCATTGGAAAATTAGTGATATGACATACAAACAAGAAATCATAAAATAACCTGGATATTATATCAAAATTTTTCCAATTTTATTGAGGTTTAATTTACAAAAACTCAAAGCTATCCATTTTAAACATACAGTTGTTGAGTTGTGAAAATTTTATAATGTTGGGTAAATACTACCATTTCTCTCATTCTAAAAATTTCTTTTCTGTCTATTTGCAGTTAATTCCCTCACTAGACTCCTGGCCCTAGGCAAACAATGATTTATTTTTGGTTATAATAGTTTGACTTTTCTAGAATTTTGTATAAGTGGGTTTATCTAATAGCATTATGTATTCAAGATTTATCCTCATTGTGGCTGTGTCTATTGCTGAGTTGTATTCCACAGTATGGGTAAACCATATTTGTTTATACATTCAATAATTTTTAGACATTTGGATTTTTAAAAGAATTTAGTTATTGTGAATATGTTACAGTGGTCTAATAGGAGATGTTATGATAGAAACAACAGTAGCAGCAATGTGAGTAAGGAATGCAGGTGGCTTTTAGAAGCTGAACAAGTAGATCTTTCCTGGAAGCCTCCAGAAGGAATGAAGTCCTGCCAACACCTTAATTTTAGACTCTGTCCTTCAGAACTGTAAAGAATAAATTTGTGTTGTCTTAAGCCACTTGTCTGTGGTAATTTGTTATGATAGCAGTAGACTAATACAGATTTTGGTTTGTCAATGTTTTAGTGTGGAAAGATGTCTTTATTTCTCTTGATGGTGGAAAAGCAGAGTCATACAGTAAGTGTATAGGTATTATTTCAAATAATCAAATTACCTTAAAACACACTGTGTGCCAAGGGGAGGAAAATTGTATGTCCAAGATTATTCTATGTGACTTGTCACTGAAGTTAACTTTAGCAGTATAAATTAATTTTTGCGACTAAAAATATGAGCATGGGAGTCAAACATAACTACATTTTACTATCTTAGTAATTATCTAATGTGGAGAAAGCTACATATCCTCTTTAGTCTTCAATTTCCTTCAATTTTCCGTATCCTTCAATATTAACATAAGTGATAATTTGCATATAAACAGAATAGTAGAATCAGGTACATTGTTTACATTCAGTATTATGATTACCAATATTTGGCAATTCCAGCAAAGATACTCCTTAGCATCGTGCGTATGTACCTGCCTTTCCCAGGTGGCCAACTGAAATTATGACATAATGTGAGTGTGAGCAGAGGTAATTATAAAAAAATATTTGTAAGTTTAGATTCATTTATGATCTGTCCAGTTCAGATAAAATAATACAACTTTAAAAAAAGCATATTTGAAAGTTGAATTTGTTAGTATAAGAGAATAAGAGCATGTAAGCAATAAATTAAATTACCACAATTAAAGAATTGATATTATTCTTAGGTTATTTAAGAAATACTAGAAATATGTGTGTGCATGAATGTGAGTTAAAGAGAGGTAGATCTGTTCAAACCTCTGAATCTAAGCACCAATATTTATAAATACAGGGAAATTGGTTATCTATAGCTACATTTATAACCATACTCTAATCTATAGCTAATCTATTTCTATATATCTCAAAACACAAGCGTACTTCATAGATGGTGGTGTGTTCTTCCACAATGTCTGGCTATCTCTTTTCGTATTGCCCTCAGCTACTGATGACTATTGTCCCAATCCATTAATTCCTTAGAGGTTGCAAAATGGTGATTTCCTAATTCTATCAATCATTCTTTATTATTTATTGTCTTTATTTATTGTCATGAATAGTAATTTAAAGAGTAATTTTGCTTGTTAACTCTATTATTGCCTTGAAGTGATTATGAACATGAATGCTAAGAAAAATACTTCATAGTTTTCCAAATATTTAGATGATTTACTTGCATCCTCTTAAAGCGACACCTCCCTCATCTTGATGCCTAATGTGAAATTACCATTCTATATCCAGCCTTTATATGGATAGTGTCTGGAAAAATTGCAAAGAAACCATCTTTGGGAAAAAAATAAAACACAATTTTCATTAGAATAAGAAAGAGCAGAGGTTAATTTTATTAAGCAGTTACTTAATTTAAGCAGTAATGAGTAAAAAAACATTTCACATATTGTGTTTTCTACTTCAGTGGTAAGAAATTTCAGGTATGTAGAAAGATAAGAAGTCAATAATTTTTAAAATTTTCTGAATTATTATGCCTAAAAAAAAAGAATTATTAAGTAACTACAACAACAAAAAAAACCCAAACACACAAAAACTCCCAAGCCTTAATTTATCCTGTTTCAACACTAACATTCTAAACCATCTTTCATGTATCTAATTCAAAATCAGAATTTGATAGAAACAAAAATTCTGACGACCTTTGATGTTTATTGCTTAGAATATGAGTTCTTTTATGGAGTTATGTAACATTCAAGCAGTCATAGTAGAGATAAACTCAAAGCTAGGAAAATTAAACAGTGAGGAATAGAAACACCACAAAATAATACACACAATTATGACTATGCATAGGATTAATCACGTGGAATAAATCTTGACTGATATTTTCAATAAGTATATCTTTTAATGAATTAATGGATCTAGGAGATACCCATCAATGCTGTTAAATCATAAGTGAATGCTTTATGAGAACTGTATGATAATGTTGAATTCTACCTGAGTCCTGTGTTCCTGGAAAACAATGAGGGTTAGGAAATCTTACTACCTCTACCTCTTTTTATTTGGGGAAGTGGCTTACTGCAGAGAATCACTCTTCCATATATGACTTAAAGAAGTCTCAGAAATGACTCCCTTTTTTATTGAAGACTAGGCCATACACAGACCCTCTAAGTTCCCATTCTTTGTCTCATGAATGATTAGCTGATCTCTTTGTCCCCACTGACCAATCTGATAAAAATTATTGATAAGTTTATTTGACCAAACTTCATTCAGGTTTCTTTCCCATGCTGCCATTAGGGCTTTGAGCCCCCTTCAGCCAGGCCCAGCATCAAAAGAAAATTTTAAAAAGTGAGAATGTGAGCATGAGAGAGCCAAAACCAAAACCACTGGAAAGAGAGGAAAGGAAGGAAGGAAGGAAGGAAGGAAGGAAGGAAGGAAGGAAGGAAGGAAGGATGGAAGGGGGAGGGAGGGAGAGAGGAAGGAAAAAAGAAAACCACAAAGGGAAACAACTGCTCAATTTTTTGATACCACCACACATACACATACATCTGGTTATTTCTACCTTTATTTACTTTACTCAATAAAAGAAAAGCCCTTCTGCTTTATCTTTGAGACAACTGCAGATCTCATAGTCAGAGTTTTCTTTTTATTACAGTAGTCCCCTTTACCCTATTCCAACAGTCCCTCTCACGTTTTACAATAGTGTCTCACCTTCTATTGCAATAGTCTTTTCCAACAGTCTCACCTTACCAAAGTTCACATTAGAGTTTGCTATTCATAATGGGAGGATTACTCTGACACTACCTTATCACTAAGAGTAGAAAAATCAGGCTGTATCAAACACCTGGTATAATGCAATAGGAAGTACACACCACCACTTTTGAAGTATCCTACCCACCCACCGCCTCCAAAAAAAAAAAAAATTAAACCTGAATCTAACTAAGCCTCTAGCTCCAACTACCCAATATAGGAAATAAAAAAGATGGAAGAACAATTTTTTTTTAAACCACAAGGATACAAAGCACCAAATCAAGACCATGCAGGGTACTACAAGACAAATGACACAGTTCCTTTAATGAACTAATATCCTGAAGCAAATAGGAAAAGGAAAGGGAAATTTTAGGTTAAGAGAGCCTTAAAAGCTATATTTAGAAAAGTACTTAGACTTTGTTTGGATCCTGATATTAACTATCTGTAAAAAGATATTTTGAGACAATCAGGGAAAATTGAACATGAACAAAGTATTAGAGACTATTAAAGAATTATTGTTTAATTTTGTTGGGTCTGATTATTACAGTTATATTTTTGAAATAACCTCATTTATTAGAGATACATGCTGAAATATTTTTGAAGGTGAAATGGTATGATGTTTGATATTTGCTTTAAAATACTCAGCCAAAATAAAAATATGGGAGGCATAGATGCAACAAGGTAAACAAATGCTGCTTTTCATGATCAATTGTGGGATGGGTATATAAAGGTCCTCTTTACTATTCTTTATAATTTGTGTGTGTTCAAAAATTTTCAAAATAAATGCTTAAAATGATGGTTAAGGACTTCTGGTTTCAGTTCTGTCATGTAAAGGGCTTAGAATTTATCACTTTTGTCCTTTCTTTTTTCAAGAAAAAAGCTAAACAAATTGAAAATTGACAACTTTTTGGATCCATCAGAGAATTAAAGTTACAAGGCAAACTGGAACTGTAAAATCTGGAGAGGCATTCAAATACACAGAATCAAGCCAAAATCAGTTTATTTAGAGCAGACCCCAGTGGGACCATAAACCCTTAAAAGGTAATTTTGATGAATTGCTACATGCTGGATATGGACTAACATGAGAATGAGAAACTCCTGGGGGCTAAGCCTGAGAGGACAGCCACATATTCATTACCTCCAGAAGCCCCACAAGATCCTCATGGTGAAAATCAAAAACAAACAAACAAACAAAATCCCCTTGAGTTTCTGTCAAGAAGAAAAGAAAATTAACCATTTGAAATATTCTCAGAGCATTCTCCATAACAATGGCCTACTCTCTGAGGAAAAGGACTATGAAATCCTTATCCAACCTAGGGAAGGGCAATCATCCCTTTCCAGTCTTAGCTAGCCTTCCTATCTCACCTACAGGGAGAAAAAAAAATGTTAAGAAACACTTGTGAAGGTTGCAGCCCTAGGGCCCAAACCCCTAAAAACCTGAGATTTAATCATAAAATTATAGGATATGTGTCTTCCCACATACTTTACTACCACATCAATAGAACTTCAATATAATAATGGTGGATTACAGTTGCAAGAACTGTATGACACAGACTCTACTTAAGAAGGAGATCTTTGTTCCTCTTTACCAAAAATAACAAGATAAAGACAAGGACACTAGAAGGAACTGAGCCTCTGACACCTATAGCTACAACAAACGTTAAACATAACGCAATTTCTAACAGGATTATCAAAACCTCATATTGAAGGCCTACTTACCACAGTTCCTGTTACCTGATACATCATGTCTGGTTTTCAACAAAAAAACTATAAGACATGCTAAAAGGCAAGAAAAAACAAAGTTAGAAGACTTTACCCAGCACATGATTTGCTTATTTTGATTTAAAGACTTTAGCAAAGTAGTGACAAAAGATATGATTAATAAATATTTGCATTATTCTGAGTGACAGTTTATAGTGTTGTTTCTTTTAATCTCAAAGCATTTCTAGGACATGCTTGCTGACATCTGTATAAATATGTGAGATTTGATTTTGTAGTTAAATAACCATAATTTTTAAAACCAGTCATTTTTATAAGTGTGTAGTATTTCTGCCTAAAACCATATCAATTAGATAGATTCTTTAATTTTGTTGGCAAAAAATGTCTGAACCTCTATTTCTAAGGAAAATAATATTTTTTTCTGTAAATAAATTTTTCTCTAAATAAAAACAAAAAGAGAGTGAAGGCCTTGACTATATGACTCATTCAGTGACAAAACTCTTATTGACTTGTTGAAGAAATAACATCTGACAAGGTTAACACAGCAATTTATTCCAAAGGTGAACATTATTTCAGTAACTGTAGAAATGTTTCAAAGAAAAAACCATAGAAGAAAAAGAGTCACTATGGATATCTGAACAACTTTAACTGCCATGGACAACATAGCAGCTGAAGACTATACATAGAGGGAAATTATGTATTTAGAGGGAAAGGCTAAAATGTTGAAACAAGAGCTAGATTATAGAGGGTTGGACTCAAAATGGGGAAAAAATAAAAGTTGTGAAGTGCAAAGCTTAATGTATTAAAGTAAATCAATCGTAGTGATTTAATAATTATATTTCTTCCTTTTTTTTTTTTTTTTTGGCTGCATTGGGTCTTCGTTGTTGCACGCAGGCTTTCTCTAGTTGCAGTGAGCGGGGTCTACTCTTCGTTGCTGTGCCCAGGCTTTTCATTGTGGTGGCTTCTCTTGCTGTGGAGCACAGGCTCTAGGCGCACGGGCTTCAGTAGTTGTGGCACACAGGCTTAGTTGCTCTACGGCATGTGGGATCTTTCTGGACCAGAGCTCCAACCCGTGTCCCCTGCATTGGCAGGCAGATTCTTAACCACTGTGTCACCAGGGAAGGCCAATAATTATTATATTTCTTGATGTTATACTAGTGTTTTATTGTTAATAAGGAATATTCAGAAAATAGCAATGTTTCCTTCAGATACATCATGAGGGAAGGGGTCAGAAATAGGTAGGGATATAGATGAAGCAGCATTGGCTAAGAGTAGATAATCATTAAAGCTTCTGTGATGGAAATGTGAGATGTCATAATACCTTGCTGTTTATATTTTTATTTGCTCAAAGCTTTCCTCAATAAAATGCTTCATATTTTTCCTTTGACCTTGAAAATATATATTTTTACTGTTCTACCTACCATCAGAATATCAAGATCTTTCATTCATATATTTATTGTTTATTTGCTCAACATCAACCATGTGCTGTATCTAAAAGCCTGGATTTATCACACTTTTCCCCATTCCAACCAAGAAGTTAGAGAAGGAGTAAAAAGACTGATAGAGTTTATCATCAGATCCTGAAGAATACCAGAACAATGAAAATCATGATGAATTTGCAGCAATTGTACAATATTCCCCAAACTTAATAGAGAACAAATGAATAATCAGTAAACTGGCAGAATAATCAACAATTTGTTTTCAAAAATTTGCAAACCAGAGCCACCTGCATGGAGCCTGTTCTGCTCAGTAAGAGGAAGAATTTCACATACTGGAATAATCATCTCATCATAAGTTCAAACAATTTCTGTTTACTGTGAAAAAAACTGTTCAACTTTTACAACTTGGTTAAGATTTTCTTTTTATTACAGATGCTTTGTATTGAAAAAAATGACAAATAAAATTCACTTTGTTGTTAGCAAAGGAAAGGAAGTAGGTAAGAAATTTGGCAGGAAGTTGTGGCATTTGGCTCCTAGCCCAGCTAGCAAATTCTCATCTTTATCAAGGTCATCAATCAGCATTTCCTGGGAGTCTGCTAAGGATAAGACAGTGTTCTAAATGCCCTGGTGAGATACAGTTCAAGCAGAAAGCACTGATACCAATAATACAGACTAGTTATTGATGATGTCACAGTCACATATTTCACTCTGTTAAAATTTAATGTAGATATATGAATGTTTGGTTCAGGGTCCATGAATTTTGCTGCCTAAAAGAGATCCACTCTCCATTTAAGCCTTATCTAGAGCACCAATCAGAAACTCATTGGAAATTACTTCTGTTATGCAAAATACTTTATTCCCTTTTGAGAACTCCCATTTTTCTCAACACCACCGTTAAATCCAACTAGCTTCCAAAAGCTGTTGAACCAGTTGCTTCTTTCATAATGCTTCCTCCTTATATATCTGCTTTGGTGTAGACCCACATTATGTCTCAAGTGGACTATTAAAGTAACAAATAACTTTTCTCTCTTTTTCCAACCTTACTCTATGCGAGAATGACCTATCTAAACAATTATATGATCGTGATACTCCTTAACTAAATTCTTCAATAGCTGTTTATTGTCTTAGGAAAATATATGAATTTTTAAACCTGGTATGTTTCTTCCCCTCATCTCCTACTATACCTTCACACCTACTTCTAGCTTTTCAAAACTACCATTCTTTGTGCTATTGTCATAATTTTCTTTTATCTGCACATATTCAACTTTTCAAACAAGTTACCTTCTATTAATTTTTAGAACAAGTCTCCTCAGGGCCCTTGATTTGGAAGCTTTAAATCACCTACCCTCCCTGAACTATCCCAGGTAAACACATTTCCCTTTGTATTCCCACTACGTTTGCCTTCATTTTCTCTTGAATCAAATTACTCCCATTGTGGAAATTTTTAAACTCTTTTCATTGCCAACTGAATAAACTCCAAATGTCTCTTCCAGTAGTTCATTTTCTACCTTATTTGAAAAGCGCCTTTTTAGATATTGTGTTACCCCAATCAGGTAGAAATAATTGCTACCTGTTCCTTAACTACCCCATGTCATCTCTGTCTCCACATTTTTGCTCATGCATTCCTTATACCTTTAGTATTTTTCATTATTTAAAAATACAGAATTTGCACCTATAAAAAAGCATAGGCAAACTTATGATATCTAATTTTATTTCACTTTGCATTCTATTTTTAATTTTCTTATTTCCCTATTGGATTAGTTGAAAGCAAGAACTGTATGTTATTAATTTTTATCTCTCCTAATGTCTTATACATCACAGCTGATGAGTAATACTTTGTTGTGTGAAAAATGAATTAATGAATGAATAATAACTTGGTTAGTATATGTGTGAGAGTGTGTGTGTACCAAGTTGATTTTTGTGACTTAATTATGAAGATTATGTCTTGCATTTCCTGAGCCTATTATTTTATAGGCAATAAACTGAGGATTTCAGTTATCTATTATATAAATAATTATATAATAATTATATTATATAATTATTTATAATAACAGGCAGTCTAGCCATTCTAATAGCTAAAAGCAATTGTTTCAAATCTTTTAAAAATAAAATAATGGAAAAGCAGAAGCTATAGCAATGCAGAACAAAACTGAAAGGATTAGAGGAAACACATTTATTATAGCAGTTTGACATATGTGTTTCTTTTTCAAATACTGTTATTTCTACCCTCTATGTCTTAAGCAAAACTATAAGGAAGAAAGAGGAAAAAGGAAAAAAAAAAAAAGAGCACAGAATATATTGAAAAACTTTCTGACAAGAAAAGGGAAATTGACTTAGATCAATCAGACCCAGCTCCCAGAAGGCATGAAAACTTAACCCAACAGTACTTCTAATGAGACTATTTTTAGAGGATGTTAACACCTCGTTAATTTGAGTAGACTCTGACCTTAACATGTTAGCCATTTTAATAATTACCTTGAGAATAGTGGAAAGTTTCCTCTTTTATAACTTAAGTATTTCTCTGATTTAGTGAAATATCAAATGCCACCAGTTCATTTAAAATTCAATGTTCACAGTCTGTATCTACCACTACATTTAGCTATGTCAGAAATGCATCCATGGGATCAGATAAAAGATGGACATGTGACTATGACAATGTAAACCACCATTATAAGTAATTATAAAACCATCTCATATTACAGGATCATTACTGAAAGAAAATTTTATATATAGTCATGATAAATAAATCCTTTCTTTAGGTCAATGAAGTGCTGTTTAATGAAAAGCCTTAAACCATACAATTCATTTATAAATTCTATTTCTAGGAACTGAAAGTAAATAAATAAAAATAAATATAAAGATTTGGTTAAAGAGATGGTTATTGCAGCACTGTTCATTAGAAAAAGAATCCAGTAAGCCAATGTTCAACAATAATTAATACTACATTGAATACTATGCAGTCATTAAGATATTGAGTAGACTTATATTAACTCACCTGGGTAGTTGTTCACAAATGTAAAAGAATAGATATAACAATGATATGCTTATAAATTGTATAGTGTAGAGGTTAAAAATAGGGTCCAGGCCCTGGTGTCAGCAGCACATCAGGCCCTCAATCCTTGTTTTGTTATTTACGGTTACATCATCTATGAAAGTTGTTTAGTATTTCTGGGTCTACGTTTCTTTGAGTGCAAATGATTTGCTAGTAAAATGGTTATAGGTACCTAATTTATCATGAAAGATTTTTATTTAAATTTTAGGTACAACCAAAAAAGTTAAAAAACTACTCCTCCCCCTCTACCCTCATACCTACAGCTCTATTTTGTTTTTGTTTGCAGTACCTACTCCCCAAGATGTGAATTAATGCGGTGATGCTCAAAATTCAAACACTCACTTCATTGTGTTACTTCTAACCATGTATTTGGGAACTAGAATGAAAGCAAAGTGATTTCAGTATATTCTTATCCTAGGCTAAGCAAACATTAGTGATACTGGATTTAACAAGAAGAAATCTTTCAAGTTTTGAAAATGATACACTTATTATTAAATTTCAAATGTGCCATCTTATAATAATAACATTAAATTGCCTTTTCACCATGTTTATCTTCCTCTCACAAAACAAGAAAAATATATCCTAAAGAATCTATGCTGAACATAGATGCAAAAATCCTCAACAAAATACTAGCAAACAGAATCCAACAGCACATTGAAAGGATCATACACCGTGATCAAGTGGGGTTTATTCCAGGAATGCTAGGATTCTTCAATATATGCAAAACAATGTGATACATCATATTAACAAATTGAAGGAGAAAAAACCATGTGATCAGCTCAATAGATGCAGAGAAAGCTTTCGACAAAATTCAACACCTATTTATGATAAAAACCCTGCAGAAAGTGGGCATAGAGGGAACTTTCCTCAACATAATAAAGCCCATATATGACAAACCGACAGCCAACATCGTCCTCAATGGTGATAAACTGAAAGCATTTCACATAAGATCAGGAACAAGACAAGGTTGCCCACTCTCACCACTATTATTCAACATAGTTTTGGAAGTTTTAGCCACAGCAATCAGAGAAGAAAAGGAAATAAAAGGAATCCAAATCAGAAAAGAAGAAGTAAAACTGTCATTGTTTGCAGATGACATGATACTATACATAGAGAATCCTAAAGATGCTACCAGAAAACTACTAGAGCTAATCAATGAATTTGGTAAAGTAGCAGGATACAAAATTAATGCACAGAAATCTCTGGCATTCCTATACACTAATGATGAAAAATCTGAAAGCGAAATCAAAAAAACACTCCCATTTACCATTGCAACAAAGAGAATAAAATATCTAGGAATAAGCCTACCTAAGGAGACAAAAATCCTGTATGCAGAAAATTATAAGACACAGATGAAAGAAATTAAAGATGATACAAATAGATGGAGAGATATACCATGTTCTTGGATTGGAAGTATCAACATTGTGAAAATGACTCTACTACCCAAAGCAATCTACAGATTCAATGCAATCCCTATCAAACTACCACTGGTATTTTTCACAGAACTAGAACAAAAAATTTCACAATTTGTATGGAAACACAAAAGACCCCGAATAGCCAAAGCAATCTTGATAATGAAAAACGGAGCTGGAGGAATCAGGCTCCCTGACTTCAGACTATACTATAAAGCTACAGTAATCAAGACAGTATGGTAGTGGCACAAAAACAGAAAGATAGATCAATGGAACAGGAGAAAAAACCCAGAGATAAATCCATGCACATATGGTCACCTTATCTTTGATAAAGGAGGCAGGAATATACAGTGGAGAAAAGACAGCCTCTTCAATAAGTGATGCTGGGAAAACTGGACAGGTAAATGTAAAAGTATGAGATTAGATCACTCCCTAACATCATACACAAAAATAAGCTCAACATGGATTAAAGACCTAAATGTAATGCCAGAAACTATCAAACTCTTAGTGGAAAACATAGGAAGAACACTCTATGACATAAATCACAGCAAGATCCTTTCTAACCCACCTCCCAGAGAAATGAAAATAAAAACAAAAATAAACAAATGGGACCTAAGAAACTTCAAAGCTTTTGCACAGCAAAGGAAACCATAAACAAGACCAAAAGACAGCCTCAGAATGGGAGAAAATATTTGCAAATAAAGCAACTGACAAAGGGTTAATCTCCAAAGTTTATAAGCAACTCATGCAGCTCAATAACAAAAAACAAACAGCCCAATCCAAAAATGGGCAGAAGACCGAAATAGACATTTCTCCAAAGAAGATATACAGACTACCAACAAACACATGAAAGAATGCTCAACTTCATTAATCATTAGAGAAATGCAAATCAAAACTACAATGAGATACCATCTCACACCAGTCAGAATGGCCATCATCAAAAAACCTAGAAAAAATAAATGTTGGAGAGGGTGTGGAGAAAAGGGAACCCTCTTGCACTGTTGGTGGGAATGTAAATTGATACAGCCACTATGGAGAACAGTATGGAGGCTCCTTAAAAAACTACAAATAGAACTACCATATGACCCAGCAATCCCACTACTGGGCATATACCCTGAGAAAACCATAATTCAAAAAGAGTCATGTATCAAAATGTTCATTGCAGCTCTATTTACAATAGCCTGGAGATGGAAACAACCTAAGTGTCCATCATCAGATGAATGGAAAAAGAAGATGTGGCACATATAAACAATGAATATTACTCAGCCATAAAAAGAAACGAAATTGAGCTATTTGTAATGAGGTGGATAGACCTAGAGTCTGTCATACAGAGTGAAGTAAGTCAGAAAGAGAAAGACAAATACCATATGCTAACACATATATATGGAATTTAAGAAAAAAAAAATGTCCTGAAGAACCTAGGGGTAAGACAGGAATAAAGACACAGACCTACTAGAGAATGGACTTGAGGATATGGGGAGGGGGAAGGGTAAGCTGTGACAAAGGACAGAGAGGCATGGACATATATACACTACCAAACGTAAGGTAGATAGCTAGTGGGAAGCAGCTGCATAGCACAGGGAGATCAGCTCGGTGCTTTGTGACCGCCTGGAGGGGTGGGATAGGGAGGGTGGAATGGAGGGAGATGTATGAGGGAAGAGATATGGGAACATATGTATAACTGATTCACTTTGTTATAAAGCAGAAACTAACACACCATTGTAAAGCAATTATACTCCAATAAAGGTGTAAAAAAAAAATAGAATCTATGCCTTAGCCTAACTGCCTAATTATTTTTCTAAAGCACTCTGATTCAAGTATCATGCTTAATCTTCTCTTTACCTTCTAAACCTGGTGTTTCTGGACTGCTGAAATGGTCAATAATGCACTGTCATGCTACCCCAGAGAGACTGCTGTCTCCACTTTCTTATTCATTTTTGCCTTGTGTATTAGTTTCCATACAAATACAAATTACCACACATATAACAAATTACCACACATATAGTGGCTTAAAATCATGCAAGTGAATCGTCTTATAATTCTGGAAGTCGGAATTCCAAAATGGGTTTCACTCGGCGAAAATCAAGGTGTCAATAGGACTGGCTTTGCCCCAGAGGCTCTAGGGGAAAATCCATTTCCTTACCTTTAACAATTTCTAAGAGCCATCTCTATTCCTTGGATCACAGCTTCTTTCTTCATCTTCAAAGCCACCAGGGTAACCACAGGGTAACATCTTCAAATCTTTCTCTCTTTCTTTCCCACACACACACACACACACACACACACACACACACACACACACACATACAGCCCTTTCTGATTCCAGCCTCATTCTTTCCCTTATAAGGGCCCCTGTGCCCTTGTGATTACATTGATTCCTCTTGGATAATCCAGGATAATCTCCATCACAAACTCCTTAACATTTAGCATGTAAAGTAACATATTCACAGGTTCCTGGGATTAGGACTTAGACATTTTTAGAGTGTCTTTGATTCTACCTACAATGCTTTCCTTCTAAAGAATCCTTTAGATTCTTTAGAATAATAAAATAAAATAAAAAGAATAATTTTGTTTTCTGATAACTTCATTCACTTCTTAATATCCTTTAGTGATTCTCCATCAATTTTTGGATAAAATCCAAGATCTTACAATGCAGGACTCTTTTCAGCAGATCTGCATTTCCATCCTTAACTTGCACAAGTAGTTCACTCATATCTTTTATTGCAGCCATACTGACATCGTCCTGCCCCCTCCTTCCTACACATGGCCTCTTCCCTTGGTCCAGGTAGGAGACAAAGACAGGAATAAAGGAATCAGTGACATGATGAACAGAGAAAAGAGGAGAGTTTAGTGGTATATTTAGGAAGTAGATTTATCTTTGCTTTATGATCTCTTAATTATGGGGTAGTTTGAGCTAAGGGACGTAAGACAGGAAACCAGGAAAGTAAAATTCTCAACAAAGAACAGGGTTTTGGGTAAAGATCATGAGTTCAATTTTCAACACACAAATACATAGAAAATATATAGTACATGTTAGAATAAGAGAATTATTAAGTTTCATGGACCTTTGTACAAAATTCAAGACTACCTTTTATGTCAATGATTTGGTGTGTATTTTAATTACTTTATATATATATATATATATATTTTTTTTTTTTTTTTTTTTTTTTTGCGGTACACTGGCCTCTCACTGTTGTGGCCTCTCCCGTTGCGGAGCACAGGCTCTGGATGCGCAGACTCAGCGGCCATGGCTCACGGGCCCAGCTGCTCCGCTGGAATGTGGGATCTTCCCGGACCGGGGCACAAACCCGTGTCCCCTGCATGGGCAGGCAGACTCTCAACCACTGCGCCACCAGGGAAGCTCAATTACTTATATTTTTAAATTACACATTTTTAAAAACAAGATAAACATCTGACAATACAAGGAGCTATTGTCATCTAAAAATACTCCCCTTTAATGGCCTATAGGTGTTCCTTTTTAGCTGTTCTGCACAGTCTTGAAAGACCAATGCAAATTATAAATGATGAAATAATTTTTGATTTGCGTGGAAGTGCCAAGCATCTTGTCAGCTGTAAAAGACAGTTGGCCCACAATCTTTAGATGTTAGTCTATTTGGTGCTTTTTATTTCATTCCAGGGTCAGGCTATGAATAGCTAACTTGGTGAGATTTGTCTTTAGTTCACTTGCAAAGCCTTATTTGATGCTGATTCATAACTTATACTTTCTGCATTACAGAATCTCATTATCGTTCATTAGAAAAAGCCTACTAAATAGAAGTTAGTATTACATGTCAGGCACTGCCTGCAGGATGAAAGCGTCAGTGAAAGCAATGGCATTGCAGTTTATTGGAACAGAGAGGCAAGAAAATGTAGGCTGTATTCCTCTTGTCCTTGATATGTAGCATAATATAAGTCTTGTAATACAAGTTCAAGCTTAGGCAAATATGTAATTAATAAATAAGAACAATTAGTAAACTCTTAAGTAAGAAGATGTTTATTATATCTCAGCCCTCCACAAAGGGCTGTGACTAGTACAGTGCCTAGCACATAATAAATGATTGATAAGTAAATGTGAATAGCAACTTTAATTATTTCCATGAGTGAAGCCACTTATACTTGTTAATCAGACACTTGTAAATCCTCATAAGAGGGTATTAAATATTTTTTACATAGCAATTCTAAGGAAGATTTATAATGTTTATGAAGATTTTCCTTCACACACACATGCACATACACACAATTCAATAAGACAAAGATTCAACACCTGTCTGTAACTTTTCCCCTATTTCACTAGTATAATGCTTGCAAGATACCTTAAGTTTACAGAGTTAGAAAACATAGTCCCTTACCTCAAGGAGCTTATGGTACACAAGGAATGATAGAGAAAATATAATGATAAATATAACAACAAGGCAGACTGTTTCTTTCTTTTTTCTTTTTTTAATTAATTAATTTTATTTTTTAAACATCTTTGTTGGAGTATAATTGTTTTACAATGTATCTAATAGTCAAGTCACTAATTCCAGATACATTTATGTCATTTTTAAGAGGTAAATATCTAGGAAATGAGTGTTAATATAAATCAAAACAATGATTTTTACTAAAATATTTGAAACCAACTTTTTAAATGAAATAGTATTAGTTAGAAATAGGAGCATTTAGATTTTTGAGAAGCCAGTTCTGAAGAGTTTTTAGAACAATTAGAAGCTAATGATTCAGAAAACACAAGACATTAACTACAGCTGGACCGAACTCTGCATGGGGCCTAAGGTCTTTGTGGTGTCACCACCATTCCTAGTTCCTAAGTCAAAAGGCACTATAATCCAGATACAAAGAAAGAATGAAGATGATAGAATAATAGAGTCTACCTGTAAGAGAGCTAGACAGATTTTTAAAATATATGCCTTGAGGACATGGGGAGGGGGAAGGGTAAGCTGGGACGAAGTGAGAGAGTGGCATGGACTTATATATACTACCAAACGTAAAATAGCTAGCTAGTGGAAAGCAGCCACATAGCACAGGGAGATCAGCTCGGTGCTTTGTGACCACCTAGAGGGGTGGGTTAGGAAAAGTGGGAGGGAGACGCAAGAGGGAGGAGATATGGGGATATATGCATATGTATAGCTGATTCACTTTGTTATAAAGCAGAAACTAACTCACCATTGTAAAGCAATTATACTCCAATAAAGATGTTTAAAAAAAAAAGCCCAAATTGTTGGGTCACAGGGTAAGGTGATGGGGAGGAGGGGAGGTGTCCACAAATACTGAGTTATGTAAAGGAGCAGTAGAGTTATAAATGGAGATAAATATATATTTCTTAACTTTTTCTAAGAAATTTTCAAATCAAGTAGAAATTTCTGACTGGATTGTCAAAATATCATTTATGTGACCAAGAGAAAAGAGAGTAAGTTTATATAAACTCAAGCAAGGGTGCCTGCACTGACGTTATGTTCCCAGATCTAGTATACACTGAAGAGAAAAGAATCTGAGACAATCTAACCAATTTAGAGAAAAGAATGCAGAAATAGTTGACCTGACCAGATTTCCACAGGGAGCCATAATAAATGAAACAGACGCAGAATCAATGTGCTGAAAAGATCATCATCATGATAGACCTATGTGGTTTACTTATGAAATAAAATTGTGGAAAGACAGGAAAAGTAAAGTTGAATTTCATTATTCTCTGAGTGCGTTAAGTGACTATTAAAATGACATTAGAGAGAGAAGAAGAAACAATCATAAACATTTGGCCACCAAACAGTTTTATTCTTTTTTCTGAAGAAATATTTCATAATTACATGATATTTTAACATGGGCAAACAAAAGGATCATTGAAGAGGAAAAGAACAGAATGTTTTAGGATTTTTTTAAAGTATCTTCCTTTAGAACTCTTAGTTGGGATTCTCCAGAGAAACAGAACCATCCCCATTATCTTTTTATAAGATAGTAAAAGAAGAAAATTTAAATAACAGTTGTAGATAAATAAAATATAAATTATCTTTCCATCTTTAAAACCTGATTTGTTGGGCTTCCCTGGTGGCGCAGTGGTTGAGAGTCCGCCTGCCGATGCAGGGGACATGGGTTCGTGCCCCTGTCCGGGAAGATCCCACATGCCGTGGAGTGGCTGGGCCTGTGAGCCATGGCCGCTGAGCCTGCACGTCCGGAGCCTGTGCTCCGCAACGGGAGAGGCCACAACGGTGAGAGGCCTGCGTACAGCACACACACAAAAAAAAAAACAACCTGATTTGTCCACTCTTTGCTTCATTGTTTTCTGATGGCTTACAGAGGATAAATTTTTAGTTCTTTTACTTTCTGAAGGAGGACTGAAAATGGATGAGCTTTTTAGCTAGTATTAGTAAACCCCAGGAAATTGCTGTATTCAATGACAAATGAGTCACTCTGCAAATGAGGGAAATGTTCCAATAGCTTTTCCTTCATTACTAATTAAATATTTATATGAAAGAAAGTGGTGTATTTTAATAAAGAAAATATATTAAATTTATAGTAGTTGCCAAACATATTGTCACTGAGACCAAGCAAAGAGAGATTGCATAAAGCAATGCATTCATATTGAAGAAAAACACTATCCTTTGTCATGACTTTACTGACATTCTTCTTTATGCAGTTAGATTTTAATATTATTGTACTAATATACGAGATATAATTCTTTTTCCCATTTCAAATTGAACTTCAAGATTTTCAATTTGCAAGTTTAGTGTTTAAAACAAACATTTTAGTTCTTTAAGGCACTTATTCTCTATGTTGTTTTATAATATTGCTGTACTTGTGATCCACTTGCTTCACTCATGGTCAAGTATTATAATAATAAATATAGCAAAATGCTTAGAGCAGCTTAAAACTGACTTGCTGCTGCTGAATCCTAATTTATTTTTAGGGTTTCCAAGAAACCAATTTGTTCAACCATGCTCAACTCTGCATTTGAATGTAATGTCAAGTCAGAAAATAACTTTATAAAAAATTTCAACATCATAAGTACATTTCAGAGAAAACACTCTTGATGGCTGCTGCTCTAAGTCAGCCTTTAAATATGCATCAAAACTGAAATATGGTCAAAAAGTAAGAATTCTTTGAGATCATGATTTTGCTGCCTCTGGAAAAAAATACATTGCCAACATTGGTAACTATTTTTTTGTGGGAATTGGGAGAAGTGGAAAGAAAAATGCACAGTAGCTTCATTAAAGACTTTGTATAAATTGACGCTTCCTTCACTTAAAGAAGTGGAAACATTTTAATATATTATTGCAAATGGATAGGAATAGCTTAGACATTGCAATGGTAATTAGAGCCAGGTTGTAATGTGCTACATTTTATAGCCTTTGCAATTCAGCCTTACTTCCATGGACAATTGAATATTCACTGCTTATTTTCCCTCAGGGTGATCAATTGCTAAGGGAAATATCTTCCACATTTTCCCATGAATAGGAATGATTCATATCTGCTTCCATGAATTTCTATTACATTTTGATAAAATTGGCAGCCTTGTCTATTGTACATTTCTAAATGGGAGTTCATTACTGAAAGGATTTTCCCACTAATTGGTTTGGTTTAGAAATCACCAAACTCCCATCTGTATATCTAGTGGCCCATGCATCACAATTACAAAATAACTAAAAATTTTAACTTTGCTTTGTAAAGTGTTAACTTTAAATATAAATACACTTTGTTAAAATATAAACTTTAAAATGAAGTATTTTATTTTTCCATTCCAGGATATGAAATGTCAAAGTAATTTAGTATAATATTATTATAACTCATATAACTTTGTTAGTCCTAAAGGAAAACTGTATTAGGTTACTTTACTATCCATGGATAAAATGGGTGACAAGCAGAGGTCTATCATTATATTACAGGATACACTCTTTGTTCCTAAGGTTTTCAGCATGAACGATACTAGAATAAAAGGTACCTATTTTTTTCACCAAGGTGTGAAGGTAAGTTACTTTTAGTGTCCCATGCAGGTGATTAGGAAACCACCAAGGATTCTATCTGAGGTCCTCAAATTGTAAATTCCTAGCCAATACAACATATTTTCCCCCCAGTACTCAATAAATCTTAGTTATGATGTACAATATGGTGGGTCAAACTTCAGAACTGCTATGAAATCTAATTTTGCTCTCAATCTGAGCATGAAATTCTGGCCCCCTGAATTTTTACCCATAAAAAGATGCTTTAGGTATTGGACTCTGTGTCACAATCATTCCCAATATTGTACAGCTTCAAGTTTTCAAAAAGTTAAATTTTATAATTTACTCAAAATGTTTGCACAACAGTGAATGCATATAACTTTATAAGTAAGGCAATGTATTTTGAAGTTGCACACTCATAAAGGGGAATGCATTCTTACAAATTAAGCAATTACTGCCTGGGATTATATGCTCTACAGTGATTGTAGTTAGGTCTTTATCTGCCTATTTTATTCAATTTTGAATAATCCATTTCTAGAAAGTGTCTGGCACTTATAAAGCATTCCATGAAAGTTTATTCAATGAAGGAAAGTTATACATGCATGAAACCAACATTATTCACATTTCATTTTAAATGGAAATTTAAAGGGATTAAGGCAAAAGACTTTTAAATAGACACAATTATAATATCCAGCTTAAGAAAATGATATGAGCAATTTTGGAGTAACATCCTTTAATACACAATAAGATTCCACTTCTTTGGCAAACAATCTTAAAATCGGTAGTGTAGGAGCTGGGATCTTGTTCCTCTTAGCAACAAATGCTCACTTGTACATTTCATCACTGGGCACTAAAAAGTAGAAAAGGAAAGTGTACACATGAGCTGGGTGTAGCTGATGGCCAAATACATTTTAGAAATCATACACAATTTATCTCTCTCCCAGATAGTCTTGCAGCAAAAGAATATGTTCATCTGGGTAACCCAGTGCACTTCAAACTTATTTGGCCATGAAATATTTTATTCAAAGGAGACCTATTAATATCTGGTAGAACTAGCATTCTAAAGCACATAGATTTAGGAAATGTAATAGTATTGCATAATTACAACTATTGCCCCAAATATCTTACAGATTTAATGCAGCTGTACTCAAGATGTAAGGAAGTTTTGGAGGTAGCATAGGCTTTTATTTCAATTTCAACAAAAGTATACGTACATACATGTATACTGGTGCATAGAAAGTGAGAGAATTAATTTTTATCATATAAAAACCTATTTTTGCATGTTTTGACTTTTTAAAAAACTATTAAAGGGTGTGGAAATTTACCATATACACTTGTGTCATCTATTGAGATGATCATAAGGTTTTCTTTTTGACTTATTAACATGAAGGATTAGATTTTTTGAATATTTAAGCATTATTCCATTTTCTACTTGGTAATGGCTAATCTACTGCATTTAATTTGCTAAAATTTTACTTGAGATTTTGCATCTTTATGAGTAAGATTTATTTCAAGTTTTATGCACAATATGTATAGTATTGTGTCAGGGTTATGCTATAAAATATTAAAGTATTGGGAAATTTTCCTTTTTTCTTTAACTTCTGAAAGAGTCAATAGGACAGAATTAATTATTTGAAATTTACAATAAACTCAACTATGAAGCCTTCTGGGAGCACTTTTGTTAGTAGTTTTTGACAATTATCTCAAAAATTTTCCAAGGCTCTTTGTCTATTCAACTTACTACATCATTTTGTGGTGATTTAGGTAACATATTTCCTAGAGCAGTGGTCCCCAACATTTTGGCACCAGGGACTGGTTTTGTGGAAGACAATTTTTCCACGGATGGGGTGGAGGAAGATGGTTCAGGCAGTAATGCTAGCGATGGGGAGCAATGGGGAGCAGCAGATGAAGCTTTGATAGCTTGCTCGCTGCTCACCTCCTGCTGTGCGAGGGTTTCTAACAGTCCATGGACCTGTATCAGTCCATGGCCTGGGGGTTTGGGAACCCTGTCCTAGAGCATCATTTCAACCAGATTCAATTTTATTGGCATCATAAAATACAAAGTATCATTACATCTCTTTGCTCATACTAAAGTTTGTACAATTACTCTACTTTTCATTTACATTAACAATTGGTTTATATATTTTATTGTTTATAGGAAAGAGATTCATGCCTGTATTTAACAATGTAAACTTTTATTCCATTTTCTACTTAGATAATTGCATATTTTACTTTTTTAAGTTATTACAATTTCTTGTCTTACATTGATTTTGTGACTGTCTTTCAAACTTTAGATTTCATTTCTGATTCAATTTATTTTAATATTATATTACCATATAATCAAATTGTTTAAGAAGAGGAACTCTCTTCTGACAACATGCTTTTCCACAATTCATAAGTTTGATAATGTAGTACTATTAATATCTACATAATTTTATTTACAGTTCATTTTATGGAAATATAAAATAGTTTTAAGAAATGTTTCCTGCTAGTAGAAGTATGGATACCTTTTATTTATTGTAGTCATGTCTGCCATCTAGTCCCATGTTGCCTACAGTGAAAATATATTATTTTTCCAGGAACAATTTTTTTTTTTCTAGTTAAGATGGTCTGTAAGTTCATGATTGTAGGTAAGCCCTTTGCTCCCAATACAAAGCAATAAGATGACTATGAAAATATGATACACAAAAAGGAAATAGTAAAAGAATATATCCTGATTCAAAAAGAAGATAATTATCTGCATGGAGTAGAAGAGAGAGGAGAATAAGGATGAAGCCTCTGGCCTGCTGGAAGCAGGAGGTTTGGCCATGGGTTGGCTTTATGAGCACTTCAAGGATTAAAATCATTGCATGTGAGGTGGGAAATGGAAGAAGGTGAATTTGGGCACCTCCAAAATACTTAACCTGACTATCTGTTATTCAGAGGAAAGTAAATTATAGTAAACATTAAGTACTATCTTACACCCATCAATCTGGATAAAGAAAGAAAGCAAAGAATAAAATATATCTGACAATTTCAACTACTAGTAGAGAAATCAGAACTTTCCTATTCTGCTGGTAATGGTTTTGATAGCTAATATATACTGTACACTTAACATGTTATAGACATTGTTTCAAATGCTTTATACAAATAATCTATTTAATCTTTATTGAAACCCAATCAGATAGATATAATTGTTATATTCACTTGACAGATGAGAAAATTAAGTCACAGAGAGGTATCTTGCTAAGGTCATGTAGCTAGTTCTCAGAGAGTCTGATTCCAAAATCCATGTAATCCTCAGAACACAAAATAGTACAATTACTTTGGAGAGCAGATTGAAAAATTATGGTCAAGTTGAAATGTATATACCAAATACCATATATTTCCACTTTTGGATGTCATTCCTACATTTTACAGGTGGAATCAAAGAGGTGAGTGCATCAAGGATGCTTGCAACACTATTTATAATATTAGCAGACACATATTTATTTTGCACCTAGCACAATTCTTATATTTATTAACTATTTTACTCTCCACAAAAATCCTATGAGGGAGGTACTATTAATATTTCCAATTTAAAAATAAAGAGAATGAGACGCAAATAGGTGTGTGTAAAACAGCAAAATATTGAAACTACCTAAATGCTCGTTAATAAGAGAACAGATTTTTAAGCCTGATATATTCATAGAGGGCTTAAAGCAGTTATACAATGAACAGCTTATATATATATAGAAAGACATAGTCTAAAAAAAATAACAATTTTTTTAAAGTTTATTGATGCTAGTGTATTTTTAAAGATAGGAAAACATAAGGATAATATTCGACATGAAGATATAAGATTTTCCTTTGGATTGGGGAGGAAGAAAATGTGATTGAGAGTTGTCTCCCAAGCGCTGCCAATATCTATGTTTGCTTCATTTTTTGAACAACAAATATCAAGATATTTTTTTAAAAAAGGTGAGTAGTGAGTACACTACTGTTCTTTATGAATTTACATATTTTCCACAGGATTGATATATTTTATACTAAAATATGTGACAGTAAATTGAAATTATATCCATCATGTAATAATCAACTTGACATTAACTTTATTAAACTTATTAAAAGTTTACTTGTGCATAAGAAGAAATTATCATGAAAAATAGCTAGTAGTATTTACCATTTATTAAGAATTTATTTTCTGAAGCTGTATAAGTTTTTATACTATTTACTCATTGGGTAAATACTGTTGAAATTGATTGCTAAAGACAAAACTATTAAGGGATTGAACTGGGATTAAGTGTGTCCAGTACCCACTTTGACTAGGCTATATTACCTCTCTAAAACTACTATAGACTGCAGAGCTCCCAGAGTCCTTAAAAGGAGAAGCTTTTTCTGGTCTCTGGGACCTTCTTTTCTGGAGATGAGTACAGAGCAACTGAATCACCTGGGCATGAACCCCATGCCAAAATCCACATGCTTTGATTGGTTATTGTACCTCCTCCTCTTACTGGGATCTGGGTTGTGCCAGAATTTTGGAATTGGCAATGGAAAAGTGATGTCGTACTGGAGAGAGGAAAAGTTCAAAAAATTAATGAGAAGGAAAGATTTCATATAGGTCAGCACAAGTTTCTGAACCAGGCTGTGTAGAATTGTCCTAAAAATGACACCGCCTATGCATAATTTATTACTTTCTCAGTTATTATAGTAAAGCTTCTCAGGTAAGATCTCTTTTTTCTTTTCTTTAATAGAATTACTCTTCAGATCACTAAATCTAAAATGTCAATATTTTTCTTTGTAATTCACCTTTCTATAGCTTTTGAAATTGTATGTAATAAATTGTGTTTTATATATTATGTTTACAACTATTGGGGCATTAAGAATGAAAGTCTAGCTCTACAAGTCAACATTTAATCAAATACCAGTAATATGATAGGACTTTCAGAGTAGCTTCATATTTCTGATTACGTTTACACACCGGCTTCAGTAAACTTCTTTTGTCTGCTATGACATTATAGGTTCCCAATTTTGTGATGTTAAACACAGTTGTAAAATAGAGATGCATGTCCCTATGTTTTCACATATATAGACGTGTACACATAAGTGATTATGAAATCCAGATTTTCCTTTTTCCCTCTGTGATTGCCCATATATGTTTCAGGTATTACATGGAGGATGTATCACAAAACACTTCATGAGTGTCAATATATAAATACACTACAAAAAGATATTATTTTACCAGCTCTTTTCCTTTTAAAAATCAGGGTCTATACATATTTCTCTATCATACATATAATAGAAAGTCATGCTTGAATCCTCCCATACCTGTTACATGTTTATTAACCTTTATTGTATTTGTCACTAAAAGAGCTTTAATTCTTATTCTTCTCCATATTGAACATTTTCAGGAATTCAGAAAGCAATTGTCACAAAATTTAAGCTACTGATATATAGCTAGTCTCTTCACCTCATTTGTAATCAATTTTCTCATAGATAAAGTCTGGTTTAGAATGTCTTTAAAGTTAATTTCAGATATACCATCACATCTTTTTTTCATTAGTTCTAATAATATGTATTTTTCAATCCTTACACACACAATATTCCCATATATATTTTCCCATGATATTCACCCCACACCAATATCCTGATATCACATTATTTTCCTAAGTTCCAATGAAGTATTGCTATGTAACAAAATACCCTAAAACTTAGTGTTTTAAAACAGCAAGAATTATTTGGTCATTATTCTGCAGCCTGGGCAGGATTCAGTGGAAATGTGCCTCTGCTTTACATGATTTGCTGAGGTAGCTATTGTTTGTCTTATAAACACATTCAGTGGGAAGCAGCTTAGTGGATGCCCCTCTCCACCTTCTAAAGCACAAATTAAAATGACCTCCCAAAAAGGGTTTCTTGGAAAAAGAAACTTACATTTAGCATGAATAGATCCGTATGAAAGAAGGTTCTGAGAGAATCTTTAGAAAGAAGGAAAAGATATAAAAGTTGCAGAAATTATCAAGGATGGGTTAGAAAATGGAAAGGCTTGAAGGGCTAGAGATAAATGTTGCTCATTTAGTCTGCCTACTTGCCTGAATATCACTTATAGAAATTGTACACCTATAAATGAAACTGCCAGTTACTTCTGAACTAATATATCAGAACCCAAGACTAATTTCTTTTGAATCTTCTATGTCCCAGAGTTGAAAGCAGCTAGATTGCAAGTTCTTTCAAACCCTAAGAGAAATATTTCATTAAAAGTGTGTGAAAAAGAGATCAGCTTAGCTGTCATTTTCTGTGGCATTAACTTGGAAAACAGCTCATTTCCATATGCTTTTTCAGACCCTGTAGATGTTTTAGATACTTAACTATAACACATGTTAAATAATTGCACCCTGCAATACAATTTTTTCATTATACATGTGCAAAGACCTTTTTTTTTTTTTTTTTTAACAGAGCATCAAACTAGCATTTTCCCCCAGGAGAAAATTTAAATTCAGTTTTCACTTAAGCAGATAATTGTACAATTGAATGAGGGAGCTCTGTATCAGTAAGCCTCCTTTAGACTGAGGCTGCATGAGCTCTGTGTACATCTATCTCACTACATCTCATTTTGACTCTCTGGCACTTAGGTAATGTTGAAGTAAAGAATGTGAACAGTCTTCCTTCAGTTCAAATAATGAGTCAGTGGATCAGCCAGATGAATGCCCACAGCATTATTTATTATCCTGTGACAGTTATGTTTTTGAATAAAACACATGGCTTTATTGGTCTATGACTAGTAACTTTTCAAGGGCAATTTCCCAGACTTCAAGAAAGGGTACATAGGGCAACACTAAGTGATTCTGGAAACATAAGATAAATCTTATTTGCATAATTTAGCCATGCATTTTTTGAGTATCTACTGAGTATTCTTATTTGTCTAAAGGAATATGTAAATTATATTTATCACAACTCAGAGTTGAAAATTAATTGAAGATATTACTGTCAACTTAAAAAAAATGCACACTGTATAAGCTGTAAGTCGAATTTATTCAGTGTCTTACTGAGGACTACGGCCCAGGAGACAACCTCTCAAATAGCTCTGAGAAACTGTTCTGAAGACTTAAGGAGGGAATTCAGTATATATGTGATTTTGGTGAAGGGTACATGTAAACAAACACATGTCTCAGTAGAAGGCTGCTGCTACTCATGAGGAACAGATATCTTGGCTAATGGTTTTAGTGCTTTTCTAAGTATGGGATAATGCAAGAATTGGAGTTCACAAAACTTTCTCCTGAAAATATCTTAACTATCTGAAGGCCTGTTCTGCCAGTTTCCCCAGAGCACAGAGTGCCTCACTCCTGATCTCCACCCTGAACTCCTCTCTGGCTGTGCTGAAGGTCAATGATTGCAGTGGCTCAATCCTTTTGGAAATGGATTGGAAAGTGCATTCTTTAATTGACAAAACAAACCCATATAAAATAGTGTAGAGTAATAACCAAGGATTGAATTTAATATTAAAATAATGAATGTAATAAATATGAATTTTAAAGACCAGTGATCAAAGAGGGAAAGTTTGAGAATTCCTGAGAGCTTAAGAGATTTAAATTAAATGAGATGTACAAACTTGGAAAGGAGAAGGAAATATAGCAAGCATCATGGGCAAAAGCAGAATAATTTGCATTGATTTAAAAAGGAAAAATAAAGTATATTATTTGAAATAAAATAATGCAGATACTGATTAATAGACTAATTGTATGCTAGTCATGATTTATTTTTAAATTAATATTAATTAATTTATTAATTTCATTTAACCAAGAATTATTGAGTATCTATTAAATGTCAAGAAACGAGATAGAAAAAGAAATAAATAGACACTATTGACATTTACTGATGCACAGACCTCAGAAAGAGATGGTTTTAAAGGTTCCGAGAATAAGTTCATATCAAATATGAGCTGTTCTGCAGGGTTCAAGTAGAGAAGATGAATACAAAACCAGATATATACCTGCAGAGCTTGGAACATATGTCAAGGCTGGAAATGCAGACTTAAAAAATAGCAGCATAAAAGAGTCACAGGTATTGCAGGAATAAATGAGAACACCTAGGGAATATTAGACCAATTCAAAATGCTTATAGACCCAGACCCTATTGAAATAAGAAAATAAATAAAATAGAGACAGGCTTTAAAGTAGATTTTCATAATACAACAAATGTGCTCATGAAATCTCTCAGCGTATGGTCAAAATATCATGAAAATAGATATTTCATTACCTGTTGTTTTCATTACCAAAAACATCATAGAATATAATAGTAGTTTGAGATTGCAAGAGAACAAAATTTGTCACTCCAAAATGTCTCTTTGGCATGTGGATTATTTCAAGCTGAAAACAATAAAGGTCCAAAAGACTCAGAAAGAAACAATGACCTTCCCCCTTAAATCACTAAAGAATTTAGATAAAGACACTGGCCCCGGAGGAATGGAGCTATCACCAGAGACATGTGCAAAGAATATTGGCCAGCTGTGTCTGTTGACGGGGAGGACAGGGCCTAGAGATCAGAGTCCACTCTGTGCCCCATTGTCTCAGCATAGCCCTCCAAATATTTGTTTACCAAACAGTTGCTTTTCTATCTTACTGTGAATTGTCTTCCTCCCTTTTGAAGTCCCAAGCCACTGACCCCAACACCCTCTTTTTTCTTTAGCTAAAGATGATATTTAAGGTGAAAGTTCCAGCCATTTTCTCCTGTTAATTTGTCTCATGTCAATTTAATTCTTAGACCAGCCGGAAGAACCTAGAAGTGTAGAGCAAAATTTCTTTCTCCCTGACAAGTAGAAGATGGAGTTGAGGGGTAGTTTTATTATTTGTATTATGTTGTGTTGTGTGGTGTTGCATTGATTTTAGGAGGGAAGCTTAGGATGTTTAACTAATGAGAGGAAGCCTATGGAAAGTATGCAAGGTCTGGAAAGAACACCTAGAGGCAAAGATTACAAATGACCAAATTAGCCTGGATATAAAGAAGAGAGAAAATTCTTCCTCTATTAAAGATTATAAAAGATATTATAGATATTTTAATTTACATAAACATGAGACAGTTTAAATTTTTTTTTTTTTTTTTTTGCGGTACGCAGGCCTCTCACTGTTGTGGCCTCTCCTGTTGCGGAGCACAGGCTCCGGACGCGCAGGCTCAGCGGCCATGGATCATAGGCCCAGCCGCTCCGCGGCATGTGGGATCTTCCTGGACCAGGGCATGAACCCGTGTCCCCTGCATCGGCAGGTGGACTCTCAACCACTGCGCCACCAGGGAAGCCCATTTAAAATTTTTGAATTCCTGCTTTCAACTATACTCTTCCTGCTAAATGGTAGTCCCCTTAAAAAATTTATCTCAATTTTAGCACTTTCTAGTTAACTTGTTATTAAAATCTTAATTTTTATTTTGGTAACTGATCATTCAATATCCTCACTCTAATTTCTCTAAATTTTTTTGTTCATTCGTTATTTTCATTTACTCTTCAACAGAAGGATTCCTGGTAGCTCTATCAGATTGGAAGTGGGGTACAGTGTACTCTAACTACCTTCACTCTCTCTTCCCTGAGCTCCACCTCTGTTGTTAGGCTGAGGAGAAGGGTTGTGGAGACAAAGACATCCTTATCTTTTGGCTTATAGGCCTGTGGTCACGGTTCAGTTCTCTCCTAGTTTGTCCTGATCCATATTATTATCAAGTCCACAATTTCATCTTCCTTCCATGGTTTCCAACTCCATAACCTAAAGGCAAGTTTGTCATATATATTTAGATCTCTTGAAACTCAGGATATGGAGGGAATGTCCTTGCTGTCCATACACTTCTTCATGCTTTTTCTCTTTAGGTTTTTGCTCCTTATTCCAGCATCAAAGGGCAGATCAACATGTCTAAAGTTTAAATGATTTTCTACCTGGAAGCAAAATGCTGATGTCCTTTTTTTGCAGGACTCCACATTTTACAAGTGATTTCTTTGTGTCCTTTCTCTCTTTATTTGTGGAGGGGAAGCAGACTCTTTCCCTCTGTATAGATAGTGAAGGAAGTAGCTTCTTGTAAAGAACACTGCACTCTATGAAAAGACCCACATGACTCTCCTCAATTTTTAAATTTCCTTAGCAGGGTTTTGTGAGGCAATAGTTCTTGTATGGTTTCTCCGATGACACCTTTTAGTAATCCCTATGAGAGATGATCAGTCCAATGGTTGATCATTCTCTGAGTTTAGAATATGGAATATTTAGGGATTTTTCTTCTTAACTTTGGGGCTTAGCACCATTTTTAAGATAACAAGAAAATTCCACTCAGAACATAATTTCTATTTACATAAGGATAAGTAAAAATATAGGTTTTGAGGGGGAAGGAATAAATCAAGAGAGTATGTAACAGATTTTATTTCTGTGGGAAATAAAAGTCAAGTTTATAATAGGAATAGAGATAGCCAGCTTAAGTTAAGAAGTGAAAATATAATAACTACTGGAAAATGGAGAAAGAGTGACACATAAAATTAACACTGGGCACTTTAGAGACCCATCTATATTGGAAAGTTTTACTCTTGGATGAATCCAGTCAGCATATTTATATATTTTCCCAAATAGGGTAGGTTCAGTGTCCAGGTTTGATTCTGAGTTGAAGATCCAAAGAACAGATGTGACAAAAGGCCATGGGGATCAAGGGAATTGAAGAAACTTAGTATGCTTCATATCACTGATTTCTTTTTCTTTTTGTTTTTAATTGGGGTATAATTGCTTTACAATGTTGCATTAGTTTCTGCTGTACAGCAAAGTGAATCAGCTATATGTATACATATATCCCCTCTTTTTTGCATTTCCTTCCCATTTAGGTCACCACAGAGCATTTAATAGAGTTCCCTGTGTTATACAGTAGGTTCTCATTAGTTATCTATTTTATACATAGTATCAATCCCAATCTCCCAGTTCATCCAATCCACCTTCCCTCCTTGGTATCCATACGTTTGTTTTCTATGTCTATTTATTTCTGCTTTGCAAATAGGTTCATCTATACCATTTTTCTAGATTTCACATATATGCATTAATATAAAATATTTGTTTTTCTCTTTCTTTCTTAGTACATCTTCTTGAAAGGGGCTTTAGAAAAACAAATCTTGGGATCCAGTTGTCTTGAAAAACTGAACAGATCTTAGAGTCAAGAAAAGAGTCTTGTGTTAATCCAGTGTCATTCAAATTGAAAAAGGAGAAGAGCCATGGGTGGAGATAAGCACATTCAGAATTATGAAAAGGGAGTCAAAACAAGATATATGAGCTAGCAAGTAATAGAGAATAAAGGCAGGATAGTTAGCTGGAATTTCAGAAGCTAAATAGTGGTTCCATGACCTGGGAAATAGGGAAGGATGAGAAAGCCTGACTAAAAAATAATTTCTGATTTACTGTTAGACATACTGAGTTTGATCCACCCATGGAACTTCCCATGGCCCACATCCCTCTATGACTTGGTGACTTCCTGTATTGGAATGACTATAAAAAGAAACAGTTTTGGTTTCTCTGTCCATAGTTGCTCAAATTCAAACTTTAAAGTACTATCTTCATAAACAGTAGTTAGATCTCTTTAGCTATTTGTTTGGATTTGCTTTGACCCTTCAAGTCCTATTTGAGATAGCAGGACTTATCAATATTAACTCTCCTTCACTGTGTCCTCTGCCCAAATCCCAGACATAGCTGTTTGGAACTGGTTTGTCCCTGTCCTCTGAGATAGCAGAGTTGGGCTTATTTAAATTGCTCTGACCTTTGGAATAGGGTGGGGTAAATGGAAGGTCTTTAAGATTAAGCTAGCTTCAGAAAATCTTCCTTCAAAGCACTGCAAAAAACAAAACAAAACAAAACAAAACAACCTCTCTGGCTCTGGCTAAAAATTGCCTTAATAATAAAATTTACTGATTTAGTTCTCAACAGCTCCATGAAGTAGAACTATCACTCTTATTTTCCCATTTTGGATGTAGTGACTAAGCCACAGAGGCCCAATGTCATGGAGACAGTGAGTAATAGAGTTGGGGCACAGGACTTGATCTTTTTTCCAGCATGTTATGCTGCCCCCTGTACAGTAGGTCTCAACAAGGATTGAAGGAAAGAGTGGAAAAGAATGAAGTTTTAGGGCAGAGTTTTGTGTCACCTTACATGTGACTGTCCATTAATGACCATAATACTGTGCTCATCAGGTTTCTGACAAGCTAAGAGAGAGCTAATGCCTTCCCAATTCTCTGAGTCACTGGGCTGACAGAGAGAAATGGACTGTCATCCTGCCTTCTTCCAGATGGCCCATGTTTGCTGCTGCATTTCTTAGAGTAAAGCAGGGGTGGGCCACCAAATCTTTGTCTCCGTCCAACTGCATTGTCCTGAAATTAGGTAGAATTTTTTTTTTTAATATGACAATCATTTGACTATTAGTGTTGAGCCTCAATATTGTGACTATTCTGTTTTTCTGAGCCATTTTAGATATTGTAGAGCAAGGTTGAAAAAGGCGGCTTCAAGGTCTCCCAGAGAGATTTCTTCATATCTGAGAATCTCCATTAAAAGCTCTTGGTGACATGAGTGACAGCATCAGAACTGTGTTTCTGAGATATTTATCTGGCAGTAGTTTATAAGATGTGTTGAAATGGAGCAATATAGATTTTAGAAATATTATGCTCATTTATGCACGACAAACACTGGTATCAAATTCCCTACTTTCTGAGCTAATTCTGGTTATAGGAACTTTACAGAATTTGCCTCAATAGCTCCAGGAAATATTTGGTTGTAAAAGAAAAATCTGGTTTGTTAACTCTGCTGACTTATTTAAGTAATACCAATCACTCAGGAAACTCACCTAATAATGTCATACTGAATTTTTAGTGTTTGATACTTTCAGCATCGACTTCTCTCTGGGTGTAAAATCATCTTGGGATAACATTATTCATAGACTTAATCTAGCCTTAAACCCTTATATGCCTTTTGATCCATGCATTTGCATTCTCTGACAAAGAGGTACAATAAAGAACATTACAAAGGCTAATAAAAAGACCATAATGATTAAAGACATTCCTTGGTAAAAAGAGACTGTCCTCAGAAAACAGAGCCACAAATCTACAGTGAAATGAGATGTATCATATTGGTTCTCTATGAATAACAACAGTAACACAGTATTTTAGATATGTAAACTAATTCAATGACACTAGAGCAACTTGGTAGTTTTAGAGCTGGCAATGTTAAGCCTTTTATGGTTTTAAAGTGCATTTAATGTTCCTCTTAGAACCATAAAATTGCAATATTTCTCCTTGAATTGTAGGTCCCTGAAAAAATAGGAGGAATATTTAACAAACATACTTCTTTACAATTTTTGAAAATAACATTCTATGATTGCAATAGAAAAAGCCTTTGGAAAGTTTCCCCCCTCTTTTCATAGGCTGCTGCCAAGAGGAAATGAATAAGGTCTGAGATATTCACAAACAACCGGTGTGGATGGGGAAACTCACTTTGAGAGCCAGAAATTTATTCTATTTTCTGTATTTGAACCAATCTCAACAAAAGCTGTTCCCAACTCTATCTATTACAGTGCCTTACTACTTCACTAGATATTGAAATAAATTCTCTATCCCTTCTTTCTTCATTCTCCCTGTCTTGCTCTTACTTGTTTCCTATTCTAAGGCCTGGGGATACTGAGGTGTGACACATGTCTTGGACCCTCAGCCTCTCCTCACTGGCTCATCACAGGGAGAAGTTCTGGGACATATGAGCAGGTCTGGAATGGAGTATTTTTATGATACATGCTTCCCACAAAGGCCTTATCTACTGGTAGACATGCAGCCTTCCCAAAGGAGACCGTATTGGGTGAGAAAAACTTGAGCAATATCTTCCTGTTAGGTGGAAAACTTTTTCTCCATTCAGGGAAGGAGCTGCTATTTGAGAAAGCTAAATATATTTTCTTGCACCAGATCCCCCTCCAATCATTCTCTTGAACACACAGAATGAAGAAGAATGAGGCTTTCTGGCTCTGGCCTCCTCCACACCTAATGTATATGATATATAGCTTACAGGAGTTTTAAGTACTATTATAATGGTCCTGATACAATTCTCTAGGAATACAAACAAACAAATATGATTATAATCATACTTCCCTTCCAACTTTTAATTGGCTGTATCAATAATATATTTGTAATGACCCATATCCATCTAATTTCCATGTCAGACATTCTGTTTATCTCAAGGCCCACCTGTAACCTCTTATATTCATGGAAAATAATGGTGCTCCCTGTGTCTGCTCTGTAATTCCAGTGGCACTCCCTTCTTACTCTTATCCAAGCTAATTCTTAAGTGATTGGGTTACTGGCCTTACTCCCTATTGAGTTCTACCCCTCTTTTCTCATGCTGCACCTCCCACTCTAGTTAGCTCTTTCCTTCTCCACTGGACCTGCTCCTTACCTTGTACTTCTAGCATGTTCAATTTTCAGTTCCCTGGTAGATGTGTTTTCTAATTTTCTTCATCCTTTAGCCAGTTTTCAATGTCGTATAACATCATTGCCATAAAGATGTGAGGCAGTGAGCTGGCAGCATGGTATGAATCTAGAGCTCATGCAAATGGCTTGTATCTGATGGTCTAATTGGTGGTTAAACCGAGGAAGAGCACTTGAAAAAAATAATGAGGGTAAAGGAAAATAAAGAAAGGTCAAGGCCTCCCTTTTGATTACATCATCCCATATTTCCTTAAGTTTAGCCCTGAAATTTAACACTGAATTTTCCTTCCTTTTCTCTACTTAATGTCTTTCTTCCCTCCCAGTGGCCACCCAACACTAATTTGCAGTTGTAATATTGCTAGTACACTTCAACTGGGACTATAATATGAAATTTCATACTTGGAGTAGTATACAAACAGATGAGCAGTAAATGCACAAGAACAGGAGCTGAGGAGTAGGTTTACCCTGATGTTGTTGACAAAATATCTGGAGGCATTCCATCCACATCAGTAAATCCATTTGGTCCATATAAGTAGAATCACTGTCATAACAAAGGGGCTTACCAGGCTGCCTGTCCTCCTCTAATCTCTACTTTTTCTCCTGACAAAACAACTAGAAATGCGATGACATAGAAGTTCCCAAATCTGTTCTAGGAACAACCTACTTAACTGTTCCTAATGATTTGGCTCTCTTCCACTTCATTGTGCTAGGTTAGATTCACATGCGACAACAACAAAAACAAAAAGCTGATTTGTCAGAGTATAAAGAGGAAAACACAGCAACTTAGAAGTTTACATGATTTTACTAGTTTTTTTTCAGGGGGAAAAAGCAGTTACAAAAATGGAATCTTATAAAGTTAATTGTGAGTCAGGGGCTAATATATGGTCAGACATTTTGAGACCCAAAGTTAAATCGAAAACTGAGTTAACTTATCCCAGAAGAGAAGAAAGCACTGAAAAGCAGATCTAGAGGAGAATCATACAGCAAGGGCAGAGGGGACACAAAGATCAGCCAGGGAAACCTCACTTTGAGGACCCAAAGAAGACATGAGATACTATAGAAGCGGCCGGGGTTCCTAAAGGACCAAATATTGCTATAACTGCTTCACAGTGCCATCATTTATACCCACTTCAGATAAGGCCTTTCTGACTACAGTTATTGTATAAATACAATCCCCCCAAAAGCCCACAAAACTTTTTACTTTTGTCTCAAAAAGTCACATTTGAAATAAATCCTAAGAAATCAGCATGATTTTTAGGGAAGAAAGGAAATTAAGCTGCTTCAGCTTTCACACTCTGACTTGTTAAGGTGATTCATTTCTGTTAAATACTGCATATTGTATACCTATCATATGTATCTTTATATTTATAGCAATTTTTTATATTGATATACACAAAGAGGGGCACTGTGCAAAATACATCAGAAAAGAAAAATCATTTCACAATTCCCCTTATTGTTTATTCTCTGGAAATTTTTATAGACCTCCTTCTGGTTTTTCATACTTGAAGTGATAGGCCAGCTCTCCTGAGTAACACCATGATCAATGTGAATATGAGTGCTTAACAGCTCACGCAGGCAAAAATCACACACACACACAAAAATAAATAAATCTATACTGACAAGCTCAAACACTCTTTCAGTGTTAATTTTTAAGTTCCCTTTATACATATGATGAGCTTCCAGATTCAGATCTGATTTTTCATTTTTATGAGTTTTTCACTTTTTTGACTAGTATCAGTATCAGAGCGAAAGTTTTTTTTGTTGTTTGATTTTTTTATTAGTTTGTTTGTTTGCTATGGAATTTTGCCTCTCCTTGCAAAATTTCAATGCAGGAAAATTTTAAGAACTACAGAAAATGCCTGGCATTTAAGTCAGATCTGGTATGAGCTAAATCCAACTTTCACCAATTACTAATTTGCAGTCTGTTGCAAGTTATTTAACCTCAGGCATGTATCTGTGTAAAGGAGATAGCAACACCTACCAAACAAGTTTGATGTGAGGACTAAATGATATAATACATGTAAGGCATGTAACTGATATGTAATCAGGATTAAATAAATACAAGTTATTTATTATTGTCACAGATTATATGAATTAGTCTCCATATCTTGAGAGTTTTTCCTACATAAAATTGCTAAGATTTGAGTAAATAATAAATGAGGAATTTAAATTATATGTTTTATTCTTTAACAAAGTATTTGTTAAGTATCACACCTTGTGGTGCCATACCCTGGAGATAAAATGAATAACCCTATTATCCAATAGCTCAAAGCTAAGTGGGGAAGACAGGAACCAAAATAAATAATTACAACAGAGCCTTAAACACAAACCCAGTATATGTATAAGGCATACTTGTGACTGACATGAAGGTGGTTCAGCTCTGTCTTCACAGAAGAATACACTTGCCTGATTCTTAAAGATGAGTATTTGGTCTCCAGATATGAGTGAATCCACATGGATGTATCTGAAACACAGAACTGCCTCACAGTTATATGTGTAGACTTAACGAACTATAAATGATACAGAATGTATAAATGAGTCATTGACAGTGAACAGATCCAAAATGCTGGTGTGGCCTTGATTTATAGAACTAGTTCACCTTTTTGGTGGTCACTTACATATCCCCTTTTCCTGAGCCAGTACTGCAAATATTGAAATTCACTCTCTACGTTCAGCCTCCTTGACACCTACCCATTCTATCTATGAATTGAATCATGA
Source organism: Orcinus orca (assembly GCF_937001465.1). Lineage (NCBI taxonomy): Eukaryota > Metazoa > Chordata > Mammalia > Artiodactyla > Delphinidae > Orcinus > Orcinus orca. Next base: position 81,136,965 of record NC_064566.1, on the reverse strand, counting down.
AAGCAGCTATGAATTCCCTTGCAGTTTCTTGCTCTAAGAATTCATTTTCCTTCCTTCAAATAATAACGTTTCAGCTGCTTTGGGGAAACTACCACTTTCCCACTGTTGGTTATGCATTTTTGGTGGTATTGCGTAGAGTTTATTGGCCATAGTGACTGAGGTCAAGGAAAGGTTTCAACATATTGATTTATTTACTGGATGTGTTCACAAATCAATGGATGAATACAGACTTCACCAAATAGGCATATTTTCCTGGCCATCAGGATTGCTCCAGGCATTGGCCATTCATTTAATCCAGTCCCATAAGTGTGTTCCTCAGAACAATTGCTAGATGTGCTAGATAACAATACTCACTCTGTAGTGGGAGGTAAGAGAATGTGAGGGTTGCTGCTGCAGCTGCCATTTTACATCCATTTTACACCATCCTGAGAGCTGAGCTAGCCCAGGGAACAGGGGGTAGTGTAAAAGAGAAATCCTAATGATTAGAGTTCTAGCTTACAATTTAGCTGAACTGTTTGTTTACATTAGCCAATGATATGCCATGCTTATTAATCCAATTTAAGTTGTCAACCATTTAGAGCAGAAAGAATCCTAATAGGTATCAGCTTTTAGTCAACTAGTTGCAATTCTTCATTTGTATATCTGTGACCTATCACTTCCCAGATTTTGAGATCTTCTCAGTTTGTAGAAAGTCAATCTATTTTTATCAACTTTCCACCTGTTTCAAAATATCAGGACAATTCAGGAATCATCATCCATGTAACAGAGAGAATTTAAATGTAATGCTTTCTGATTCCTCTTGGTGCTTTGTTTTCTTCCTTCATTTTATTCCTTTTCCTCTGGTCCAGAAAGCCAATTTCCATTCCCATGGATCTCCCAATGGCTTTCAGTTCCTCAGTTTCTTATGTCATCTTATTTTTTACAACTTTTATTTTAGATTTTATAGATGTGTGCAGCTAGCATGCAGAAATAAATTCTTATATTCCATGCCTTTAGGTAACTACTAACCTGATTCATAACTTGTCAGAGCAACCATTTCTAATTATCATTGTACCAAAGTTTAAAATTATTTTGATAGAGTAAATTATTAAAAAATAATAATCTAGAAAGTATTACAACTTACCAATGATAGAACTCATAAGATTACCACAAATTAGATATGAATAAACAATATTCAAAATTATAAATATACATAACATTAAAAATGTATTGTGCATACTTTAATATCTAATTTAATTTTTTTCTGAATCAGAAAGTACTTCAGCGTAATCAATGAACATCAGTTAACATTTTACTATTGATTTATAATGAGATTCTTAATAGAGAATTTTGGTTGACTGCCTGATAGATAAGTAAAATTTTATCTTATATAAATTGTGCTACAGTCCGGTTTTAAATAAATTCAAATATGTATAAAATATTAGTTAATAGTTATTCCTCTTATTTCTCCTGCATCATTTATTTTTTTTTACTAAGTGGCTTTAAGGAAAAATGAAACTTGTTAACTAAGGATTAAAAATAGCCATATGTTCTCATCCAGTTTACAAATTAGTGCTTCTAATTCAACTCCAGCCTTAAACATTTCTTTTTTTTTGATCCATCCTATGTAATGGTTACATACTTTCCAAGTATATTTCTTTTATCTTAGTGCTAGTAGATAATGTGCTCGCTTATACATCTTTGTTATTGTTCATTAGCTGCAAGCACTGTGCTTTGACTTTTATGTCCTTGAAACTCTGAAATAGTGTTCCTATAATTCAGTTCTTCCTAATATTTCTACTTTAAATAGAATGTCTTATGAAACTGAGATCTGAGCATTTTAAAAAATTCTGAGCTGGGGATATCAGTTTAGTCAGAACAGTGTCAAATGTGTAACCCAAACAACATAATTGGTACCTTGAGGCTGAGATTGATGTGACATTCTCTTGAATGTATTTTAATGCTTATGCATATTTAAATTAAAATTTAACCTCCTGACATTCAAACCAACAAGCCATTCACCATCCAACTATAGAGCCATGTCTGACAAATAAGATGGCATACAGCAAAAGTCACTAGTCTCGAATCTATGCTTATTGCACAGGAAACTTCCAAAAGGCCCAGTTTGCTAACATTTTGACAGTGGATTTTGATATGAGCACAGCTTTTCTGGTTGCTTATACGGCAAGAATTTACTTCAAATATTTGTCTATATACTAAATGGCTGCTAGCTAGAAATTGTGGTATGGTGTATATTCAAGTCATGACATCTTTTAAGTTTTATTATTTTACTTTTTGTATGTATGGCAAGCAGTTTTCTGGTGATGCCACATAATACAATTTCTTGCTTCCAGGAAAACTGGATGAGATAGGAGTCCATACTATACACACTCTACCCCTCCTTATCAATACCCACCTGTCCAGAAATAGTATTTGTGATCTTATCCCTTTTTGCACTACTTTGTCAGCTTCAAAGTAGCAGGGCTCCTGCAGAGAAGTGTGTCTGTGAACATGGCCAGAACCAGGTTGGCAGGTCAGATACCACAGTTTGTTTTACACCACATGTTCTTGTCGCAGCTCATTTTGGTGCCATGGATCTGCAAGTATGTTTCAGTTGAAGAGTCTAAGGTCAAATGAAAGTGACACTCCCATGCATAGCTGGATCTCAGTGGGAGAAAGGATCATCATTCAATCATTCAATGCTATTTCAAATTTATAATTTCATTTTGCATTTGTCATAGTGCCAGCTTTAGAGTAAAATGCCAAAGTAAAAATTCTCATGTTCAATAGCAGGCACGAATAAAAAATATTGTATCTGACTGAATCTGTACTTGCTCTGAACAGTTAACTTTTAAATTGGGAAGGTGCCAGGGGCCTTTGGCTTCATTCCATAATTGTCGAGTTCCATGGCATTGAGAAAGTTATTTTAATTCCAAGAAACAGGAGTTAGCATCCTCAGATCCAATACTGGCTACTCAAAACCAAAATACACCAATGTTTATGTCAGTGAAATACAGAAGACCCTTCTTGCCAATTGCCTTTGTGTTTATTAACTTCAAGTCCCAGATGAACAACCCAGATCAGTTTTGCCACCCACATTACAAAGAGCATAGCAAATTCATAGTCTTTCTTCAAAGAACAGAAATAATTCTGAAATATGATTAAACTCACAGTGTCCTTGTGAAGGAGATAGTAAGAGACAGAGTATTTTCTCTAATTTCAATTTCAGGAAAGCAAGGAACACAAAAGTTAGGTGGCTGGTCTCCATTTATTCAAATAAATTTATTCAGGAGTAGAGCCAGAAATAAAGATCAAGTCTCCTGGCCCATGTGAGGCCCCATGCGGCCTCACAGCTGTCAAAACCCTCATTTTCCTGGAAAATGCTAAAAAGTTTTCCCTTACTACAACATTAAATTCAGACATACTGCCATCTACTGACCCACCAAGGAATGTAGTACTTTCCCTTCAGAATGTCATCTCCAGGATGCCAATGGACTATGTTTACTGGACAATTTAGGAGAATGGTGTAAGAGGTAAGTGAATTTATGACATTTCTTTCCCTATCAATGGATTAGTATACTGGCATTCTTAAATTTTATATAGCAGTGCAACAAGGCACCTTGTTGTTTGTATGCGGAACATCTTGAAATCACCTGTTCCTCTCTGTGCCCTTATTTTGACATATTCTTCTAGGGAATCAGCTAGTCTAAAACAGCCTATCTTTTTACATAAAACATTTTGAGGAATGCCGTACCATTTTTATGTTGTCCATATTGTCTTATACCAGTGTCTTATGAGATGTGCTAGTTATCCTACATGTTGCCAAAGAAGGAATGATAGACACCAAGCTAAACAGCTACAGTCCTGCTGTAGAAAATATCATAAAATGAAGAAAATATCATAAAATGTCCTAAAGGTGTTCTAATAATAAGAGAACAGGATCCCAAATATATTTTTGACAAGATTCCCTTTGTACAGGACCAATCTGTTATTTTCTCAGAAATGTATGTCAGTATCTTTTTTCACTGCATCAACACTTCACAGCTTGCCTGCATTCTCCCTAGGATAAAAGTAACATTTTTTGGGTTCAATCAAGTTGCTCTTTTCACACACAATTGTTGCATTCATCTCATTATCATAGCTGAATTAAAGTTATGACATTTGTCTCTCACTGTTGCTCATCATTGTATTTATTCTGTTGCCTCTAAGAAAAAGTCGAGTCTACGTATTTGGAATAGATATTTGTTTTTGATTAGAAAAACTGCACAAAAATTTTTCAATACAGAACCAACTTTTATAAGCCTAGTTCACACAGTATCAGAGAGACATCTATGCCACTATGGTTACCTGTCTACATCCTGCTTTAAGATCTTAAGAGAAAATTCTTTCCTCTGATGGTGGTTCACAGACAACATGCTTAAGAAATCTTGAATATAGAACTTACTTCTATTCTTTCCAAATATAAAAGCTTATGCTCAGAATAATTTAATTGTTTTTATAAAGTAATTGGTTTGATCTTTACAATTAATCAAACAGAACTTATCTTTTCAAGTTCACAGTTTGAAACTCAATCTGAAGAAGACCATTCATTTAATTTGGAATAAATGTCTATATTTGTCCAACCAAATCTTTACAGAAATATCTTAATTTGAGGTCAACTTAGACAGAAATGAGAAAGGGTATTGTCACCACATTTTGGAAACATCAAGAGGGTGTCAAAAAGTCACAAAAGAGGTAGAGATTACAAGTAGAGGTATATTAAGAATGAAAACATTAGGGAGTGTTACTGATTCACTAAAATCAGAACATTGTGGAATTTTACTTGAAAAGTCTACAGAGAGAAAATTCCAGCACAGAAATCTGGCCCTCATGTGCTTAGTCCTTATTGAAAGCCTATTAGATGTTGGAAGATAAGAGTGAGTTCAGGAAAAGGTTAGATGGAAAATGAGAAGACAAGAGGTGATGAGGAGAGAGGGAAGGAATTTGAACATGTTTGGGATGAACTTAGACAAGGACCCAGATATTTGGAGGGTTTATATGAAGTAAGCTGAACCACCAAACTTTCTGAGAAGCAGTAACAACAACAAAATATTTTTTAGCTTTCTTCTATTTAAAGCACATGCACCTATAGCAATCTTTCACAAAATGATTATATGTACTTGTTTCTCTTTACAACATAGTGACAATATATCATACTGTAGGAGTAGTTACGCTTTAACAATGTTTATAGAAACTTTATTTCCCAGATACCAGAAAGGTGAATTAGTTCAATGGTGTTATTCACAAATTCTATGTTATTTATCCTTTCATTTGTTTCTATTCTTATATTTTTGATCATCTGTTTTAAAACAAAATTATAACATCATTTTCTTAAATGAAGAGCACAAGAACAATTTTAACTGAGATTTCAGGCCTTTGTACAAATTGGCATGGTTTATTTTAACTAGTAAATGATGTAATCAGCTCTAGTTTCCCACCTAGTTGAGACAGAAGGGACAGAGGCCAAATGTGGCATTCCAGCTGAGATGAGGAAGCTGCTGATAGTTTAGAGGCAAAGTAGCTTGTTCCACAGAGCAAGTACCAGAAGGCAAAGGTCTTCAAAAAAAGAAATGTCTGGCAATATGCAGAAGGTCTGTCTCAAATTTTTCAGTACAGGACTAATCTGCACACGTGTGTCAGAAAGATAAATCTACCTGAAGCTGAGGAAAGAATCACCTGGAAAAATTAGGGAGAACAATTCTTGGAGACTATGCAGAACCAGGAATATTGCCTGTTTCTACTATCCAAAAGAGTCCATTTATCAAGAGGATACAATAATCATAAATATTTATACATATAGTAACAGAGCTTCAAAATACATGAAGCAAAAATAGATAGAACTTCAAAGAGAAATAGATAGACCTCATTCTCAATAATTGATAGAAGTAATGTCAGTTCTATACAATCTTCCAAAAATTGAAGAGGAGGGAATACTTTTCTAATCACTCAATGATGACAGCATTACTCTGTTAGCAAACCAGAAAAACTTTACAAGGAAAGAAAACTAAGGACAAATATTTCTCATGAACATAGATACAATAATTCATAAACAAATCTAAATAAATGGAATCCAACAATATGTAAAAAGGTCAATTCTTCATTATCAAGTACAGATTATTTCAGAAAATGTAAGGTTATTTAACATTTGAAAATTTATCAGTGTAATTTACCATATTTACAGATGAAAAAAGAAAAATCATAATTTCAATAAATAGAGCAAAAAAACACTTGACAAAATCCACATCTATTTCTGATTAAAAAAAAAACTCTCAATATATGAAGAAAAGACAACTTGATTTTTAAAAATCTGAAAAAAACCTTACATATAAAATCATACTTGGTGTTATGAGATTTATTGCTCTTCCCTTAAGATCAAGAACAAGAAAATTTCATTATGTCTGTTCAGCACTGTAATGAAGGTTCTAGCCAATGTACTAAGACAAGAACAATAAATAACCACATTCAGAATGGAAAGAAAGAAGTCACTTTCTTTATTTGCAGACAACATGATTATCTTATGTAGAAAATCCAATGGCATCTACACACACATCAAAAAAAGCTATTCAAATTAATAAATGAGTTTAGGAAATTAGCAAGATGGAAGAACATAGAATAAATACATTATATTTTATATTCTATCAACATACAATCAGAAATTTTAAAAACAGTATTTGTTATAACTTTTAAAATATTTATAAAGTACTTATGGATAAGTATGATGAAAGATGTGAAGACCATGACACAGAAAACTACAAAACATTGATGAGAGAAATTAAAGAAGACATAAATAAATGGACAGACAGTCCATGTTCATAGATCAGAAGACTCAATATTATTAAGATATTGCTTCTTCACAAATTGATCCATAGTCAATCCAATTTCAGCCAAAACTCAGCAGGCTGTTCTACAGTAATTGGAAATATAATTCTAATTTTTCATATGGAAATTAAGGTGTCTAGAAAAGTTAAAACAACTTTGAAAACTAACATAGTTGGAAGACTTAGACAACCTGACTTTAATACAGATTATACAATATACAATATTATTATCATATATTAATATTGTAAAATATACAATATTATTATTATTATGCAATAATCAAGACAGTGTGACATTGGCATCAAGATATACAAATAGATCAGTGAAACAGATTAAGTAATCCAAAAATTGATTTTCAGGGTAAATGCAAAGACAATTCAGTGGAGAAAGAATAGTTTTTTAAAAAAAATAATGCTGGAAATTGGATATCTACATGCAAAAAATAATGAGCTATAATACTTCATACAAAAAGTAATTCAAAATGGATCTCAGAGTTATGTGTAAAGTTAAAACTATTAAAGTTCCTAGAAGAAAGTAGGAGATATTTTTGTTTGCCTTGGGTTAGGAAGGATTTCTTACATAAAAAACTAAAAGCACAACTACATACAAGAAAAATTGATAAATCCTATGTCATCAAAATTAAGTACATTTTCTTATAAAAAGACACTGTAAAGAGAATGAAAAGGAAAGCCATGGGCCAGGGGAAAGTATTTGCAACTCATAAAGTTGGCAAAGGATTTGTGTCTAGGGTATATAAGAAACTTTCAAAATAAGAAATAAATTCACACTGAATCTTGGGCACAAATTTTGAACAGACTTCACAAAACATGTATGGATGAGCTCACTTCATCCCCCCACATTCTCCCCCCCACCATAAACACAAAGAAGAGTTCATGTGAGCACACATGGAGATGGTAACCACCTGCAAGTCAAGAGAAGAGGCCGTGGAATGAAACCTACTTTGCCAGTGCCTTGATCTGGGACTTCCCAGCATCCAGAACTGTGAGAAATAAATTTCTGTTGTTTAGGGAAAAAAAAGTATGTGAATACTAAATAAGCACAGGAAAAGGAGCTCAAATTATTAATCATTAGGGAAATGCAAACTACAATAAGATATCTCTACACATCATTTAGAATGTTTACAATTAAATTACTGACTCAACCAAGTGTTGTGAAGGATGTGGAGACATTCATTTTACTCATAAGTATGTACAAAAGATAAATGAAAGAATATGTCCATAAAAGAGGTTGTTCATAGCGATGTTATACATAACATTATTATCTATTATACATAATAGACAAAAATTGAAAACAATCCAAATTTCCATCAATAGGTGAATGAATGAACAAATTGTAGCAAATGAACTGCTGCTCAGCAATAAAAAAAATGAAAAAAACCTGTTTATTTTATGTCATTTATACTTTTAATAAAAAGGAAAGCAGTGAGTAGCAGGAGATAAATTGGCTAGCCTGGACTGAAAGATTTGCACAGAAAATGGTCCCAATTATTCCCTCTCTTGTATCCATGTATTTTGCATGTATCTGAGGATGTTGTAGTTCCTCTAAACAGAGATGAAGCCTCCAAAAGATAGATTATTATTCAACACTAAAAGGAAATGAGCCATCAAGCCATGAAAAGCTTCAATGCATACTACTAAGTGAAAATAGCCAATTATACATGCAGTATGATTCCAACTACATGACATTCTGGAAAAAGCAAAACTATGGAGGCAGTAAAAAGTGGTTGCTAGAGGTTGCAGCAGAAAGGAACCTAGGTAGAGCACAGAAACTTTTTCTACTGAACTAATTTTATAAGATAACAGTTCTTTATTTACCTGACTAGTGTATTACAGACCTGGTAAACAGTGTTTCTGGAAGTTGAGAAATGAAAGAAAATAGTAGATTAAACATTAAAAATATTTACTGATTTGAGATGTACAAGAAATCTGAACAGAGAGATTCCAGAGGTGGTGCAGTGACTCATTAGAAGTACAACTGATCTTAAATTCTATTTTTCCTCTCTTCCTTTCTTATCAATAAAATTCCAATTGGTGCCCTGTTTTGATAAGGTACTCAGCTACCCTTGGTGTTCTCAAACTCTCTGGGCAGTAAACCTGCTGACTCCTGTTAGGATGGAAGGGGCAATGAGCGAGAAGTTTTGAGGGTATAGATATTTTACATAGTAGCTTTTTTTCACATGAAATGTCATAGACACTAGTTGGCTGCATGGCTTATTAGGCAAAGTACTTGAAAATGAGTCTTAAGAGGTTTGGAGGGCAAGTTGGTTAATTCCTCAATGCATGTAAAGATTTTAATTTTTGCTTTTTAACAATAAACCTTGAAAAATACATGAATTGGAGGGTATCAGTTTAGATGATCTCTAAAATACTCTTTATCTCTCTAAATCTTAGAGGCTTCCTAGAAGTGAATCTAGAATCTTAAAACACTAATCTGACCACAGTTTGAGAAAGGAGAGAAGAAATTAATTTTTAGTGAATCCATACATTCTTGGAATTTTGTTCATTGCAATTGTATGGAGAGGGTAGTTACTGCATCTCCAAGCAAGATCAGTACTGCCCAGAAAATGCTAGAAGGCAATAGAAGCTGACAAAAATAAATTTTAAGTTTCTTAGTTTGGAATTATAATTGTCAAATTTTTACTCATAGATAAAATATTTGTCGTATAAATAATTTAATAAAATTTACATTAATTTCAAGCAAATTAAATGTTGCTGGCATTAAAATATCCTTTTAGATTAATTTGTAGGTTAAAATATTTCTAACAATATAGTAGCCCTTTAAATATATATTGACAAGAAACCAGTTTTTAGTAATGAAAATTTATATTTTTCATAATTTTAATTTAACTTATTTTGCTTTCCTTAGATTATAACATGTTGTTGAATTAGTTTTCAGTATACTTTGAGAATGGAATTATTTTCATTGCTCCCCAAAATTTACCCAAAGAAATATATTAAAAGAATGAATTATATTCCCCTGAAACCTCAATAGATGACAAATTTACAACAAAGTTATTTAAATGAGCATTTTATTCTGCTTTCAGGAGGAAAAGAAAAACATTTAAGAATTAAAGAGGAAAATATTCCAAAGAACAATTTGTAATGTCCAAATTTACATGGAGTCTTGTTGAGTTGAGGAGCACAAGCATACGTGAACTGGGCTACTTCTCAGAGTTTACTTCTATGATCAACTTTTATAATACTGTGGTTACCTGAACTTCACTAAGTCAGATCCTACAGAGGCCCTATAAGGCAACACCACTCAGAGTAGGATCATTCATTGAAAAAAAAAAATTGCCTGAGGGCTCTGGATGCTACCTGATTATAGTTTTTTTGGTAGAGTGCTAGAATACCTCTAGACCAAATTTACTAGACTATAAAATGACAGGGTCAAATGAAAATAATATTTAAAACTCTTCCATTTCTTACATTTGACTCTTCTAGAAATTTGAGAATATAATGATTGTTAAATATTTAGATTAAGACAAATCTACCTGCTGCATAGCAGAGGGGTAAGTGGTCACTTTTCCAGTCTCTGGACTTAGAAATCAGACTAGGGTTATATATATATATATTTTCTGAATACTGGTTTGGCAAGAATTAATGGGCAGCTGTCATTTGCATGGAAGAGCAGAAGAACCCAACATGCCTTTTTATTATTAATCAACATTGCTATGGCAGCCAAATCTACAGTATCTGCATCAGAATTATCTACTGCAATATTATTGTGTTTTCTACTCTAAGTGTCCCTGTTACCATTTATTGACATTCTTTATGCTGTTGGAATAACAACTAATTTTAATGTTTACCTAAGCTAAAAATTAATTAGGAAAACAAATTCTGTAAAAGACAACAAGTCAATCCTGCATTCCTAAAGAAAATATTACTCTAATAGCTCCCTCAGTATGCCTCCTGGAAGCACTCAACTAACAGATTTAGCTAGCCCTTGTTGATTTTTGTTTCTAATGTAGGCTAGATACTTTTACAAATATTGATTCATTTGTACATGTAAAATTGAACACTTTACTCTGTATCAATCACTAGATGAGGCACTGGGAATAAAGGTAAGTAAGACATAGCCATTTTGCCTCTGAATATAATTTAGTGTGGTCAAAGCAGCTGGAGAGTATAGACAAGTTAAAGCAGAATTTCAATATGGGTTTATAAAAGTATGAAAGAAGGTACCATGGTAACATACACTAGATGTTATTGGAGAGGACTCAAAAGTACATGCTATTGGAGTGTGCAAGTTTACACAGTTTTGAACTAATCCAGAAGTAAACCATGCCTGGATTTTGAAAGCAAGTAATTGCCTGATTAAATTTGTCTCAGGATGATTACTCTAGTTGTAGTGTGAAGAGTGGTAAGACTGACTGCAAAAAACCCTATAAGGAGTATGTTGAAATAGACTAGATGAGGTACTTTGAGATCCTGGAACAAGGTGTGGAGGAAAGCAGGAGGAATAAAAAAAGAAAGCAGGGGAAAACTAACCTGAAGGCAGGTACTAATGTCCACTATTACCTTGGTGTATGATATTATTTTAGTTACTATCCTGGCTGAGGGATTGAAGTAGTTTCAGAAGCAGCTTCGTGTTCTTCCCCAGTGTAATTGCTCTTACCCCAGAGGCTAAGGAATCAGTACAGGTACACCAAAAGTTAAGTATTTTAATTATGTATGTGGGAAACAGAAAAATAACCACTGGATGGATACACAGACACAAGAGATACACTGTAGTTAGAACTTTGCCAAGACTCTGTACATTACCTAGATTTGCAGGTAATGTACCTATCAAATTACCTACCTACTATTACCAGGAGGACCATGATGATAATTTGTGTCTCCAGGGATCAATTCCAATTCAAATGGGTGTCCAATCGTCCTTGAAATGTTTGAAGAGTACCGTTTTCTCAGTCTATTGCTGATCCTGAATAACTGCTATAGATCCCATAGAAGAAGAACTGAGGGAATTATTGAATATACTTTTGTGTTGTCACAGAGTACTTTGTCCTGAGGACCTCGTTTCCTTTTCAGTCAGTGGATTCCAGATTTGAAAACAGGTTCAAGTTGAGAAACTTGTTGAGAAACTATGCAAGGGATCATGACTTTTTGTTGAGACAACTTCCCTCAGCCAGTGGTCATCCCTCTTAGATTTCTTCTGCTGGTACAAGCTGAGCAGAACCATTGTTGACTGCCTGTCTGTTTTGACCAAAGGGCTTTCATGTTTAAAACTCTTTGTAGGGTTCTTACTTAGCTTCTCCTCTAACTTGCTAGGTAGTAAGGTGATTGTAGTAGCCTATTAGATTTAGTAATTAACCCCACCACATCATTATTATTGTTTTAAACAGTGAATATTCTCTTCTTTTTACCTCCTTGATAAAATATTTTCATAGATTTTTTTTTTAGTGTGGTCACCCCATGATGAATCTCTAATTTTTGTTTATTTATAAATGTCTTTATTTTCTTTATTCTTTGAAGACAATGTTTATCATGAATATATTAATAATTATAAAATGGGAGTTATTTTCTCTCAGTATTTTTTAAGATATTATTTCTTTGTTTTCTAGTTTCCACTGTTGCTGATAAAAAGTTAGCTTATTGGGCTTCCCTGGTGGCACAGTGGTTGCGATTCCACCTGCCGATGCATGGGACACGGATTTGTGCCCCGGTCTGGGAGGATCCCACATGCCACGGAGTGGCTAGGCCCATAAGCCATGGCTGCTGAGCCTGCACGTCTGGAGTCTGTGCTCCGCAATGGGAGAGGCCACAACAGTGAGAGGCCCGCATACCACAAAAAAAAAAAAAAAAAAAAGTTTAACTTATTATTTCACATTTGAAGAAAATATAACTTTTTATATGGCTGCTTTTCAATTTTTCCTTGGTTTTCAGCTTTTTAACCAAACGAACAATGGGTCTGTGTGTGTGTGTATGTTTATTCTAATTTGGGCTTACTTTGAAAGTTATTTTAAATGGGCCTTGATGCTCTTTTTTTTTTAAGCCTTTCTAAAAATAATTGCCTTTTATTTTCTTTGACTATTGCTTCTTTACAAATCTCTGTTGCAGTTCTTCTAAGACAAATTACAAAAAGTTCTGGATTTTTCACCCTATTGTCTTTGGCTCTCATGATGTTTTTTGTGTTTTTCATTTTTGTGTTCTTTGGGTTTCAATCTGGAAATTTCTTGCTGAACTACCTTCTAGTTCACTAATCCTTTATTTCATGGTGTCTAAACTGCTATTGAAACTTCTATTACTTTCTTAATTTCAGTTAGTATATATTTTATTTCTAGGATATATTTTTTTATACTCCAGTTCTCTGATTAAATTCTGCATTTTCTTCTCTATTTTTCAAATGTATTATAGTTATATTGAAGTGTTGTGTATCATAATTACAAAAATGAAATCTCTTTTGGGAGTTTACACTTGTCTTTGCATTTTTCTTTTCCTTTTTGGTTATTTTGTTTTATTTCCTTCCATGACAAATATATTTTTTAAACTGAACTTTGTAGATAAAAAGTATTGTAATGATAGTGAACGGTAGTATCTTCCTCCAAAAGAAATTTAGTGTGACTTTTGCATTTCACTGGAGTATGATGAGATTATCTTCATATAGTGTAGTGTGGATTTCATTTTTTAAGCCCTGTTTTAGTTCTATTTTGCCTTTAAACATGGTCCTTATTTTTTTCAGTGTAACTCTTATTGCTAAGGGTAGCCCTTTGAGGTTCTCAACTGATAACCTCAGTTGAGGCTACCCTTTGAGGTGTTTTCCTGAGCCTGTCCTTTTTTGAAATAAGACCTTTAAAATTGCTTCCTTAGTACTATGGAATGAGTGGATTCTCTGCCTTATTTCTCAGTGTCTCACTTCAAACCTGTGCACCCTAGGAGTTGGCAAATGCTCCAGGCAAAATTGCATGCAGAATTTAAACTTAATTCTCTGCAATCATTGCACTCTGCTCCAGGATCATTTTCTCTCAAGTTGTGGTTGACTTGGTTTCCCTGAGCTCTGTGTTCCTTCCATCACAGTAAGATTTTCATAACTCAGGGCTCCTACTTTCTCTTCATCTTTCATCCCCACCACTGAGAATCAGCAAATAAATGGTCAGGAGACATAGAGGTAAATGTGGGGTTCCCTTCGATGCAATTTATTTTTGTCTTAGGTCTGGGCTCCACAAACCTTGGCAGTAAGGATTGTTCTCTGAAGAATTCAAACAATTCTTAGCTTAGCTGTTTGTTCTGTTTTTGTTTTCTCTCCAGGTTTTACATTTATTTTATTCAAGAGAATTTCTTTTTTTTTTTCATCTAAACTGTTAACTTTATTTATTTATTTTTATTGAAACAGAGTGCATTTAAGAAATTTAATAAATGTCATACACATGCAAATAAAAAAGCCACAATTTGAACTAAAGAATCTCTGCTCAATCATAAAGCTAAACTATTCACATTTTAAAATTTACTTATTTATTTAAATTAATTAATTTAATTTTTTTACAGTAGGTCCTTGTTGGTTATCTATTTTAAATATAGCAGTGTGTACATGTCAACCCCAAATTGCCAATCTATCCCTCTCCCACACCCTTCACCTCTGTAAACATAAGTTCATTCTCTAAGTCTGTGAGTCTGTTCCTGTTTTGTAAATAAGTTCATTTGCATCAAAAAAGCTAAAATACCTAGTAATAAACCTATCTAAAGACAGAAAATACCTGTACTCTGAAAACTATAAGACACTGATGAAAGAAATCAAGATGACACAAACTGATGGAAAGATATACCGTGCTCTTGGATTGGAAGAATCAATATTGTGAAAATGACTATACTACCCAAAGCAATCTACAGATTCAATGCAATTCCTATCAAATTACCAGTGTCATTTTTCACAGAACTAGATCAAAAAATCTTAAAATTTGTATGTAGACACAAAAGAACCCAAATAGCCAAAGCAATCTTGAGAAAGAAAATGGAGTTGGAAGAATCAGGCTCCCTGACTTCAGACTATACTATAAAGCTACAGTCATCAAAACAGTATGGTACTGACACAAAACCAGAAATATAGATCAATGGAACAGGATAGAAAGCCCAGAAATAAACCCATGCATCTGTGGTCAAGTAATCTACCACAAAGGAGGCAGGATTATACAATGGAGGAAAGACAGTCTCTGCAATAAATGGTGCTGGGAGAACTGGACAGATACATGTAAAAAAATGAAATTAGAACACTCCGTAACACCATACACAAAAATAAACTCAAAATGGATTAAAGACATAAATGTAAGACCAGATATTATAAAGCTGTTAGAGGAAAACAGAGGCAAAACACTCTTTGACATAAATCACAGCAATATCTTTATCCTTCCTCCTCCCAGAATAATGGAAATAAAAACCGTAATAAACAAATAGACCTAATTAAACTCAAAAGCTTTTGCATAGCAAAGTAAACCACAAACAAAAAGAAAAGACAAACTACAGAATGGGAAAAAAATATTTGCAAATGATGAGACCGAGAGGGGATTAGTCTCCAAAATTTACAAACAACTCATGTAGCTCAATATCAAAAAAATAAAAAACTCAATCCAAAAATGGGCAGAAGACCTATATAGACATTTCTCCAAAGAAGACATACAGATGCCCAAGAGGCACATGAAAAGATGCTCAACAATGCTAATTGTTAGAGTAATGCAAATCAAAACTACAATGAAGTATCACCTCACACCAGTCAGAATGGCCATCATCAGTAAATCTACAAACAATAAATGCTGAAGAGGGTGTGGAGAAAGAGAACCCTCCTACTCTGTTGGTGGGAATGTAGATTGATACAGCCATTATGGAGAACAGTATGGAGGTTCCTTAAAAAAACTAAAAATAGAGCTACCATATGACCCAGCATCCACACTCCTGGGCATATATCCAGAGAAAAACATGGCTCAAAGGATACATGCACCCCAATATTTATTGCAGTACTGTTTACAATAGCCAGGACATGGAAGCAGCCTAAATGTGCATTGACGGATGGATAAAGAAGGTTGGTACATATATGCAATGGATTATTCAGCTTTTAAAAAGAATGAAGTAATGCCATTTGCAGCAACATTGATGGACCTGGAAATTATCAAACTAAGTGAAGTAAGTCAGGTAGAGAAGGACAAATGTCACATTTGCTTAAATGTGGAATCAAGAGAATTTCTTTGATAGATGCTACTCCCTCATAGACAGAAGAAAAATTTCCAACTCTGGTTTTAAGGATATAAACTGTAATAGTGTTTGCTTCCAATTTAATATCTTACTAGTCTAGACATATTCACTATTTTTGTATTTTGTAATCAAAATACCAAATTATAGAGATATTATGAGAAATGTTAAAACTGCCCACATTTTGTGTTGTGGTTCTAGCAAAATACCACAGCAATTTCATATTTGATGACCTCCAAAGAGAGAGGTTCAGCTATTCTTTATCAATGAGAAAATGTTAAAAGGCAAAACTACAAGCAGAAATATAATAACTTCAGGAAAATAGCTGGAATAATTCCTATGTTGTCTGCAATATAAAAGGGAGTCTTCCTGTACTCCTGTGTAGGCTTTAGGATATACTACAGAGCTCATTCCCATATCACAGTATTTATATATGTGTACATTAAGCACAATATTTTTAATGATTTGAAGTGAAAGATAAGTAGACTGATGTGACTTAAAAGTCTAGTAGCAACTGTTGATATTCATTTATTTCTTTCATAGTTTCTTCAGACTCACCGACTTATAGGTCAACATATTATTCTTACTGCAAGAGGAACAGAAGATTTTTTTTTCAGTGTTTGATTTATTAATGATAGAGTTTCTTCACCTTTCTTGTCCCAAAGAAAACTTTGGGAGAGTGTGGTATGCATCCGTTTTAGAGTTAGATGACCATAGACAGAGATCAGCAAATTTCCTTGGGACTGTGAAAAACAGAAACAGTTTGAATTTGGAGAGTAATAAGGATGGGTCATCAGACCATGTCTTGCCTATGAAAAGGGTTGAAAGGGCCAAGTCGAGTATGGAGGGAATGTAGGTTAGATGCAATGTTCCTCTCTGAACAATGTCAAAATAGAGAGCCTGAATTTCCCTGGAAAGATGTAAAGTTAGAATCAGAAGGAAATCATTGTATTAAACAGGAAAAAGACAGGAGAAAACAGGAGGATGGGAGACAATGCTGAAAACATGTAAAGTTGAAAGCAGAATAGGCAAGGAACATGCCACAGGCTGTGTGCAGAAACTTGCAGCTTTATTTATATTTACTGTAGTGTTGCTTCTCCACTATGTGCTCTATGCAGGCCATGTATGAAGATGTATATGTGTGAGGGATCAGACTGAATGTCAGTGCTTACGCTGGTTTCTTGAAAAGATCTACCTAATACCTTAACATCATAGAGGCCTGAACTGGGTGTTGTATGTGGCTTAAACACTATGACATATTTAGCAGATGTCAGTCATTTTTTACTGGCCCTTTCCTGCTAAGACTCAATATACTTCCAATATGCATTTATTTTCCTAATTTTCCATCTCTCCTCATACTTCCTACCTGCTTTCCTCCTCATTTTTTTTTTCTAAAGTCATTAACCTTTTTAAGACAGAGGAAAGAGCAAACAGTTAACTTAGGAATAGTGTTAAAAACGTGGAATGGAAGGGAAATTCAAGATAGTCACTTTCAACCCTCTACCACACACGAGGACCACCTCTGCCACAACTTATAACATTTTCATATAGCTTTTATTGAAACATCCGATCATAAGAACCTTGCTACTTCAGAGTCAGCTTATTCTATTCATGATCAGTTGCAATTTTTAGAAAAAATTCTTATAGTGAGCTGAAATCTATCACTCTCTAGACTTAGGCTAGTTAGCTCAACTAACTCAAATTTATTTTTAACATGTATTTTCTAGTAGGGTATAGAAACTTTACTTTTCCTCAAATTAGTTTTACTTGTCTTTCCACCAGTCATATGTTTCCAAAACTAGAATTTTTCTGGTTTTTAGTGGAAACATCAGTCACTACCATTGAGAGGTCAGTGGCATCCTTGGTGCTGCAAGATCTTGAGTGAATTTAGACTCATTAAAAACAAAAACAAAAACGTTTTGTACCAACCAGAAAGTTTGATTAACACTCAACTACAGCTACTTCACAGAGCTACTCTGCATTAATTAATGATGAATTCTGTTTACCTGTCTGATTTGACTCCCTTTATAATTGACTCTGAGCTTTCCCATAGCTCCTTGCTGTTTTTAGAGTCTTTAGTGTGGCACAACATTGATTTTGTTTCTCCCCCACCTGAAAAACTATGAAACACTAAATAGATCAAATTGAAAACATTAATAAAGAAAAACTTTGAAGACAGTAATTGTTTATCTAGAATAAAGTTGCCATTGTTTCAGTAAACATTTCTAAATTCAAGAATCAGAAAGAAGACAAGTTTTAATCTCCTCAGGGCTTTCAGTGCCCAGTAATATAATGTCAAATCCATAACAGGTGGTGCCTCTGTTTCAGAGACATAAGACCTTAGTTTAAATATAGGTTTTGCCACTGTATTACTGGGTGACTTTGGGCAAACAACTTGACTCACGAAATTCAATTTTCTCATCTATAAAGTAGCGCTAATAAAAATAAGTAAAATATTGAATATATAATCAATAAAGCATTATTTAAACTTTAGATATTATTTTTATCCCACTATACTTTGAGCTTCTTGAGGGTAGCAACTGATATTACTCTCCTTTGTATTGTAGAGACCATAAATCCTGAAACACATAATTAAATGCTCCCTAAAAGCTTGTTGGAAAAAAAGCAATAATACCTACAATGTTTCCTTTCACTCCCTTTTATTTGGTAGGTAAACAAGTTCCAGTAAATAGAAGATAAAGTAAGACTTTTATGGACAAATATTAGCACAAAGCTCGAAAAATTTTGTATTATTAACAATATTATAAATCACTTTACATGAAGGCACTGTGAGATTTTTTTTAATATATATAATTTTCTTAATAAAAAATAAATTAAAATAAATATTTTTAAATAGTGATTCCCCAGGTAAAGTGGACTTTTTTAAAATTTTATTTTATTTATTATTACTATTTTTATACAGCAGGTTCTTATTAGTTATCTATTTTATACATATTAGTGTATATATGTCAATCCCAATCTCCCAATTCATCCCACCACCACCACCCTCCCCCCCAAGTGGAACTTTCTTGAGTTTCCATAATACTATATTAAGGAAAAGAATGGGTGCTTAGTCAATATTTATTTGTTGAAAAATGGATATATATCCTAGCATCCCCAAACCAAGGAAACATACAAATGTCTCCTGCAATTTTAAGGAATTTACATTTTAATGTTTATTCATAATCTCTGGAATTCAAAATAAGAAAAAACAATTACAATGGATGTCTCATGATAGCTGAACAATATGTTCTAAGGATCATAAAATTTCAGGGACATTGTAATCTGACAAAGTTCTTTCACATGACAACCATAAGCACCTTGAATATTTTATAGAAAGAACCTAGTGATTTAGTCATTATTACAATAATAAAAATATTGCTAATACAAATGGACTGTCCATCTGCATCTTTCTGAAATTAAGTGCTGTAAATATAAATATAGAACCTGCCTCTTTAAATCTTTACTTCAATGCTACCTGAGCTCTCAAAAATTACTCAGTGAACATAGAGAAAGCACCCTCAGGTTAGTTGTTTCAGCCTGATAAAGTAACCATTTATCAATAAAATGTCTCCCTCTTTAGTCACCAATACCTAGAGGCATTGCCTATTCTGCTTCACAGTAAGACATAAGAAATAAAGAGAAATTGCTCACAAAAGACTCTTGTTAGTTGTAACCTCCTGCAGATGTCTGCAATTAGGGTTAAACTGGTGACCTCAAGCCTATTTGGAAGTAGAAAATACTTTAAGGGGGAGGATAAATTTGAGTTGGAACTTAAAGAAAAAATTAAGCGGAGGGATCCAGAGTGGGAACAAGGCATCTTAAGCAGTGGGAAGAGCATAAATACAGACTTGGAAGAGAAAATGTCACTGTGAAAAGAAAACAGGGAATCTGGAGTAATAATTAATGGAAAATTAGATAACGAAAGTAAATTAGAGTAAAGTAATGGGTGGCCATGAAGTTCAGCCAAGGAGTGTAAATACAGATAATTGGACAGTGAGTTGACACTGAAATGCAACATTTGAAGTGTCCAAAAAGGAACTTTCCATTCCTACAACTGAGCCCTATTGCAACTTTTTCTAGTGCTGAATATACTGTTTTCCTGAGCAGTATGTTATCTTTTCTAGATTAAAATTCTTTAGATGCCCAATACAGCTTCACAGAGTATTTTGTCACTTTAACTTTAAAAATATAGAAAAATGTCCATGCATAAGGAAATATTTCAGCTAAAAGTGAGGTAAAGTCAAATGCTGTTCACGATTATGATGTGGTGGTTGATGATACAACCTGCCACTTACATTCAGCTTTTAGAGCCTTAGAGATGATCACACATCCAAATAATCTGGCCTGTTTTGAATAATATTTTTCTTATGATCTAACAAACAGTTGACATTTACATAACATGCAATTCAACAAACATCCCTTTTTTTAATGTACAAATTCAATTTAGAGATATTTGTCTCTGAAGATCTTTTTGGAACAAAATATCTATTTGTTTTCATTAGTGCATTGCATAACAATTTGAGCTCCTCTTCACAGCTTCTCACTGTGTTCTTTTCTCATGCACCTTTCTTCCTTTCTGGGTACAGGATTGTTCTGCCTCTTGGAAGAGTGACTCTGGAATCACTTCCTGTCAACTCATATTGGCAATTAACTCAGGGATAAACTACTTTTGACACAGCCAGTGTCAGCATTTTTTCCCTGCTTGCATATTTTTGTTTCAAGACAAGTGTTCTGTTTCCTTGTCTTAAACTGAGATGACTGTGACGATGACACTTTTCACTATACTAATTTGAATAATAACCCACTGGTGAGACCCAAGTTCATTGGTTTAACCAATAGCCTAATGATTTAACTCAAGGTGCACACAGTAGTGGCACAAAGCAGCACCCAGCACCTTGAAGTACAAATGTTCTCTTACTTTTCTGAACATTAATCTCCCAGAAAGCATTTCTTTTGTGCATGACCCTGGAATTAAATTTGAATTTTATTGCAAAGAATTTTGACTGCCTGATTGTGCAATACCTGGTGAATAACTGAGGGAAGCCTTCTGAAACTGTACAGAGAATATATCCTCTCTTGAACATAATTGAAAAAATGTTGCTGCCACTCCTCTATCACAGAATTCCATTTTTCAGAAGCATTGTGATGGCTTCTAAGTACCAGCACAGTTGGGGAAAAAGTGGGGCACTACAGTAGAAGAAATATAGACCCAACTGTCAAGAAAACTGAGTTCTAGCCTCAAGTCTGTTGCTTAGGATCTTTGTGTACCTGGCCTATTCCCTTAATCCTAGCTTTTCCTCTCTAAAATGAGAGTGATAAAATCTGACCCACGAACTTCATAAGATTCTTATCAGATCAAGCTGTTTAAAACCTTGCAAAATGTAATTCAACTGAATAGTATTGTTATTCCATTATTACAGTATGTACTCTCAAGATGATTGAGAAAGGATGAAATTGGCCCCCATGCATAAGAAGCTAACCTAGAGAAAGGCTGTAAGTAAATAATACTAAAGGGTCTGTTTGCCATTCATTCAGGCTCAGGTCTCAGGAATTTAATTCTTTGATACAGAAGCAAATTGGAGCCTTGGCTTATAATATGACAAAAATGTTTCTATCTTGCCCTTACCACACTCCAAACATCTAGAAAGCAACATTTTTGATACTTCACTATCAAACTTAAAACTATGTCACCTGATGGCATAGTATAATAAAAATGACAATGGATTATATCATGGGACTGAAAGATAAAAGTTTGGCTCAATAAATATTTACTATAAGCATAATAACTGATAGTGAGATGTTGTGGTGTATTAGAAAATTTGCACAACTTAGAGTCAGAGGTTATAGAGCTAGCTTTGCCCAGCTGTGGAACCATGTAACAACCCATCACGTGTGACTTAATTATTTGGTCCTTAGTGTCCTAAACTATAAAATGAGGATAAAAACTGTTAAGTTATTGGACTGTATTGGACATAGAAAATAATAAAATATGTGTGAGTATTTGCAATATATAAGGACACAAGCAAATATAAAATTACAGCAGTAGTAGTGTCTGCAAGAAAACAGGAAGGCAAGGCAAGAATTGGTAAGATTATAGGGTATCACAAATTCCTCCAATTCTGGATGAGAATGAAACTAAGTATCTCCTAATGACATATGAAAACAAAAGGCCTTTCATTCACATAAAGGTCTTTAAGAAAGAATGGTGATTTCCCTGGTGACCCAGCGGTTAAGAATCCGCCTGCCAATGCAGGGGACATGGGTTTGAGCCCTGGTCTGGGAAGATCCCATGTGACACGGAGCAACTAAGGCCATGTGCCACAACTACTGAAGCCTGCATGCCTAGAGCCTGTGCTCCACAAGAGAAGCCACCACAATGAGAAACCTGTGCATCACAACGAAGAGTAACCCCTGCTCACTGCAGCTAGAGAAAGCCTGTGCACAGCAATGAACACCCAATGCAGCCAAAAATAAATAAATAAATAAAGATTAACTTAAAAAAAAATTAAAATCATGATCTGCACAGAATACACCCAGTAATTTAAAAAACAGAAAAGAAAGAACGGCGGAAGTGACTGCATGAAGGTCAACAGTGAGAACACCTGTCATCCATATTGTCAATCCTGTTCAAGTTATCTGGAATTCTTTTGTCTCCATCCCCAAATCTGGATTAGAAAGATTTTACTAAGTTTTTGTGTAATATTAAAACAAATTTACTGTAAATAACTTTTATCTTATAAAATATTAACTGTAATGCAGAAAGTCACTCAGGATTAAAGATAATATATTTGAGTACACTAAGCTAGAGTGAAAACGTAAACAATATAGCTAAAATTAAACTAAGTCAATCTGAGAGATAGTGTCTCGAAAGAAATTAATCAAAAAGAAATAAACAAAAAGCTGACATTGAAGTGCTTAGAAATATAGTGATGACACTATCAAAATAAGTAAAGCACAAAAATGAATTGATTTAAAGCATCTATTGGTAACTCAATCTGTAGAAATTTGGCATCTGCTTTTACATAGATATTAATGATATTGTAGGTTTAGGCACTTTGATCTATCTTTTTACCTCTTCATGCTGTATTTTATTTTTATTTGATATCAATATAAAATGTTTTGGCTTATTCTCAATGAAATAGGAATAAGCCACTGAAGGCATCAGTTTGAGGCAGGAGGTAGATGGGCCCCCCGCCAGGGTAAGCAATTGGAGATTCGTTCCCTGTGAACCGATACTCCAAGATGAGAATAGCAGGGCAATTGAGAGAAGAGGCTGGGCCCTGCACAGATAGAAGAGACCACATATTCCTCATTCTTGAAGTCAAGGGAACCTTCCTGACTAGAAAGCTCCTTGGAGGTCAAAAAGGGAGGTCATAGTAAGTGATACCAACTACGCATAGGCATCTTCGGTGGAATCCATCTTGGTTGAGAGATGCACGTGCACACATGGGAGGATCCTGAGATATACCAAATACAGCACTGAACCAGGCAAATCAAAGTGATTGGCCAAAGGAAAACTGGAAGAAATGTCCCATATAGGTGATTCAAACTACCACAAGGGCATGACTCTCTCTCTGAGTCCTCCCTTGAGTGCCTATCCACACATACTCTATACTCTTTTTTTTTTCTCCTAATAAACTACTTTACTTGTTTCACTACTTTCCATCTTTGTGGGAGTTCTCTTCTGCAAAGCCGAAGGGCCAGGGCCTTGTCACTGACCACTGGTCTACTGGCTAGGATTTGGTGCTCTCAGTTCTGCAACCCGACCTCAATTTCTGGACGGGAACCGAAACCCTGCTTCAAGCAGTTGTAGGCCGAGACCACCTGAGATCAAGTTCATGTTAATATAGGCTTCAAAGATAAACATTTATTTGGAATTTTTAAAAATTGCTTAGATATTCATCTAACAAATATCAAACATACAGATATTTTGAAATATCCAGATTACTGGATATAGAGTTTAACCTCTGGGTGATTAATATTTAGTGGTTGCCATGTATTAATATTAATTGATATAGTCACATGACCAGTCGCTAAGTTCACTAATATCCTTGAAAGATTTTAAAGGTTGACATATGAAAAAAGTAGACAGTTGACTCATTCTCCTTTTCAGAATTGTTACTGTATTCCTATAATTAAACATGCTGAATCAATAGATTCTTGAATACTTTCTATCATGGATAAATATCACAGAAAATTTTCATTTCATCAGATAAGCATCCATTTAACAAACTTCTCTTGTAGCAAACATAAAGCTATTATAAACTTCAACAAAAAAAGTTTGTATAAATAAATGTTAGTGAAAACTCAGAAAAACAAATTGTTCATGAATTACAAGGAAAACATGCACTGATAAGCAAACCAGTCATCAAAGTCAAATGCAGCAGTGGTTAAGGAAACTTCTCTAGTTGAAATCACAGTTTTGAGGATCAACAAATTCCTTGATTGACAGCTCCTTTAGATTGTATGTATATAATATCAGAGTAACTAGTTGAAAAGTGAAAAATCACAACTACTAAGTTTTTTGTTGATCATGAGATTAAAAATTTTGACAGATTTTTCAGTTCACATTTTTAGAATGAGGATTATGCTCACACAAAAGTAATAAAATATTAAAAATGAGAATAACAGTTGACAGCTAATAGGAGTAGATTAAAAGGAAAGTAATACATCTCAGTTTTATTTCTGATTTCAATCGTTTTGAAGATGCTTTCAATTAGAGTCTGGATATGTGTAGATATTCATAAAGGTTGAATCAATTTATAGGTTTCAATAAGCCCAAATACTCTAAGTGTATTGTATTTGCCATCACACCAATCGATAGTCTTGAAAGCACTATCAATATCCTATTTCTTGTTAATTTACCTTTCCCAGCAGTGAAGGAAATGAAAGAGGAAGTTCTATAGAACTCTGCATAAGCAAATGAAGATTTCATTCCATTATCATCCAATCCACTATTGGTCAGAGAAGTTCAGTGTTTGTCATGAAATAATTCAAACTGAATTTGCTTGGGTTCCTAGTTGCAAGCAATAGAAAATAAATCTAGATGATTTACTCAGTCACCAAAAAGGTGGGAGAACCAGACTCAGAAAATAGTAAGAAAAAAGGGAGGACTGGTGTTGAAATACAGCACACTGAGACCATCGATGTTGCCACTGCTGCATATCAGAGGCACAGACTGCACCTACATAGCTGAGAACCCTGAACACCAGGCGTTTTCTCTGTTACTTCTGTGAAAGATGTTCCCTCCTTCTTTGAGACACCCAAACATAATTAAAATGCAAGGTAAGCATACTGGATTCGTAAAATCACATGCCCAAGCCATTCACTTCTGCATGGGTGACTCAGAAAACGAGTGTCTGGCTTTTCAGTGTCTATGGTGAAAAGCAGCCTTTGCCTGTCTTTAAGACTCATAGAGTGTGTGGGGAATGCTTCACCATGGGGAAAAAGAAAAAGTCTATTTTTTGGGCAGATAAATAAACAAACAAAAAGAGGCAAATGCTCACTAAACCACAGATAGATAAAATTGGGGAAGGTGGCATGTTACAGTGGATAATGGGCTTTGGCATCAGACTGAACAGCATGAATTTTGGCTCCTTCACTTCTGAAATATATAACCTCCAATGTATCGCTTATTCTTTCTGAGCATCTGCTAGATTGTAATTTCCACGAGGGTAAGGACAATGTCTGACTTTTTTATGTGGTATTTTTAGTAGCTAGAACAATGCCTGGCAATGAGACAAAACTTTGAAATAGCTGATTGAATGACAAGGTCAAATCCTATTACATATGCTGACAACTGCATGTAACATTCCTTCTAAACACTTACACATTTTATATATTTTTGTGATCATTTGACTAATGTATCTCACCACCACCACCAGACTAATCTCCATGGAAATCAGGGACAATTACATTTACTTCTGATTGTCTCGACTGTGCAGAGTGGGGTCTGACACTTAATAATTATCATTTGTTAAATAATGAATGAATGTATGAATAAATGAGACAATATAATTTCTCATCTGAAAATTGGATATAGTATCCAGTTAATGTGAGGAGTCAATGAAAATAAAGAGTCAAACTGTAAGTACTCATTCATGGTTTTTTGTTTGTTTCTGGACAAAATAAACTCTAGGGTTATAGTTAGTTTTAAAATTCTAAAACTTAATCATTTAATTCAGGCAATAGTGAACAATTATGCAGTTGTATATTATTAATACATTTTATTCTAATTTGTTTACATACTTGTCTCCTTTAACATACTGAGAGCTCCTCAAATGCAGAGAATGTCTCATTTTTTTTGTTTAATCAGTCAATGCCTAGTAGTTCCTAATCCACAGGACATACATTTTATTGAAAAAAACTATAAAAGATTGAATGTGTAACAATGGGCTTTAATCATTTCCAAGATTAATCTTAGAATCAGTAACATCACTTTCTGTATTATGAAAACATATAGATATTATAAATGCAGAAAAGACCCTGACAACAGCTCCCTTCCTCTTTATCCATGTTTGCCTGTGAGAGTCAAGGTTTAACAAGATGGTTGCAGTAACATATGCTTCTAATTGTTGAGGTCACATTCCTTTAAGAAAATCTTTTTATTTGAAGAGTAGAAAGAATTTTGACAAAAACTAGTAAAATCAGGTTTTAAGAGAATACCAGGTCTAGTTCATCAAGACATAATAAAAGAAATGGACATAACAAACAATAAAATGAAATCTAGTGAAAGATGGTTGTGGAGCAAAGTTGACAGGAGCTAGATAATACTTATTAGGCATGGCTAAGAAATCCAACTAAAGGAGAACAAGTATGAAAGGGCAGATTATGTATGTATGTACATATATACTATACATATGTATATATGTAATATATGTAATATTATATGTATATATATGTATATATGTAATACATATGTGTTTATATATATACAAAATTGACATTTTTAAAACAAGGAAATTTCCTACAAGTGAAAAAGCATGTATTAAACCTCAATATTAAAAAAGTTGTATTGAATTATCAGTAAAATAAATCAAAAATTGCATCCATGTGCAAAACCTTGTGGATAAGTTATAAGATAAAGAAGTACTAGGGCTGTAATGTACATGATGACTATAGTTAGCACTGCTGTATGATATATAAGAAAGTTAAGAGAGTCAATCCTAAGAGTTCTTATCACAAGGAGATTTTTTTCCCTTTTTTCTTTTCTTCCTTCTTTTTTCTTATTGTATCTATATGAGATGATAGATGTTAGCTAAACAAGTTGTGGTAAACATTTCACAATATATGTAAATCAAACTATCATGTCGTGTGCCTTAAATTTGTACAGTGATTTATGCCAATTTTTTACTAATAAAACTGGGGAAAAAAACTTGTAGATAAAGAGAAAATCTTAAAAGCATACAGGGGTTGGGAGGGGAACTGGGCATATCATAAGGGTGGGAAACAAAATGACTTTAGATTGCTTGATAGCAATTCTGGATCCTATAGGAAAATAGAGACAATGTCCTCTAAATTCTGAGGAAAATTATTTTCTAACCTAGCATGCTCTGCCAGTACCAAATACCATTAAAATTGGAAAATAGATTGAAGGCATTTTAAAATAATCAAGGACTTTAACATTTAATCTTCCAAGTACCCTTTCCTAAGAAGTTTTAGAAAATATGCTAGTGGAAAATAAAACAAGAGGAAGATGTGGGATCCAGAAAGCAGGGCCTCAGTTGTGGAAGGATGGTTAAAGAAAGTCCCACAATAACTGCTTTTCAGCAGGCTTAGGAGCAACCAGTCCAGACCGGAGCAGAAGGGGAAGAAATCCAAGATTCTAAAAATAAATTAATTAAAGAGGGCTTCCCTGGTGGCACAGTGGTTGAGAGTCCGCCTGCTGAGGCAGGGGACGCAGGTTCGTGCCCGGGTCCGGGAGGGTCCCGCATGCCATGGAGCGGCTGGGCCCGTGGCCCAGGGCTGCTGCGTCTGCGCGTCTGGAGACTGTGCTCCACGGCGGGGGAGGCCATGGCGGCGAGAGGCCCGCATACCGCAAAAAAAAAAAAAAATTAATTAAAGAAAAATCAGATAAACCAAATATATCACTTGGTGTGTTTTAGCATTGGAAAAATTACGGCTGTGTGGAAATTATTGCTTTTGGAACAAGTAATGGTAGAAAAATAGAAAATTATGTAAATAAAAGAAATAAGGCAATGATTGAGGAAGGGGAATATGAGTGAAAAAAACATAATCTATATTTTTTGGCTTCACAAGAATATGTATTTACCCAAGTAGAATAGTCCAAGAGCCTACTACTGATTTAACCAATTGTATTGTAAGTATGTTGGGAAGATAAGAGTAGGAAAATAAGAAGGAAGTTGTATAAAGCAGTTAAAGCCTCAGCTACCATAATGGGAAATCAGTAATATATGCCTAAAATTGAAAATTCGAAAGAAGTTCTAAAGCTATATTGTCCAGAAATATAAATGTAAATATCAGAAAATATAGATAAAAGAATCAAAAGTAACTGTCATTAGAAACAGAGAGAACGTGAAAGACAAGGAAGGGTGGGATTGGGAAATTGTTTTGAATATGATGTTTATAGAAATATTTGATTTTTATAAATAATATAACATTGTTATAATAACTATAAAATAAAAACTAAGTAATCTCAGGAAAGACCAAGAATAATTACAATAAGAAAAATTAAGATGCAATATTAGACATGAAGAGATATTTTATTTATAAATACTTTATACATATTTATAATAATTTATATTTATAAATTACATGATAATTTACCAAGAAAATCCATGGCAGTCAAGTGAAAAATTCTTGGAACTAATAAAAACATAAAGTGAATTAAGCAAAACAAGACAAACATGTAAAAGTTAATAGCTTGGCTATACATATGTTTAAATATTATTTTTTTACTACAAATAATATTGTTTTACTACCTAACCCACTCTCCATTCCTACTGGCACCCTCATTTCCTCTGAGGGAATCATTTCTCTATGTAATGTAGTTTTTCTTGGAGATAATCCCAGGAACCCAACTCCATTTGTGGAAAGCTAAGGGACCAAAATCTTTCCTTCTTAACTCCTTGGAATAGAGAGGGGATGGGTATCCCATCTCAGCTCAGTCTGTTGGACTCTCCAGGATTTTGAATGTTGAGCTCATGACTCAAGTTCAGAAAAAAAATATTTGGATTCGATTTATCTTAGTAGCAGAGTACATACTTGTTTGTGCTTGGATAGCACAGTGTTACCTTTTTCTTAGCACTCCAGAATTTCTTTCAATGTTGCCTATTGATAAATTTCCAGGCTCCTGTTTTTTTTTTGTTTGTTTGTTTTGTTTGTTTGTGTTTGTTTCTGAGCCTCCACCAAGCTTAGAAAATATCTTTATTGCATATTTTGTCCAGAGTTTTGTTGCTTGCAACCTAGAATCCTAATATGAGCACCTGGGGATAAATATAACAAGAAATGGTTATAATTTATTTAAAATGGCAAAGCTTTACTAAAGAAGATAAAGAAGGCTCAATAATAATAAATTACAAGAGGAATGGAATATCTAAATACATATCTATAAATTCAATGCAATCCCAATGAAAATTTCTAAAGGAGTGCGTGTAGAACTTGTACTGATTCTCAAGTTCAACAGGAAAATAAAATGCTCAAGAACACACAAAACAATTTTGAAAATGAAAGACAATGATAAAGCTATATGAAATTATATTATTAAAACAAAAATAAATCAATTTTAACTAAATAAGGAGTCTATATAATCAGATCCTTGTAAACAAAGGAAACTTTTCAAATCAATGGGAAAAGAATAAATTATTTGAACAAGTAGGTAACCAAGTTGAAAAAATATTTATGAAGTTATATTAATCTTTCATAGTACAAAGAAAAGCAATTTTTAAAGGTCCAGCATTCATAGCCAGAAGAAGAAAATATTCTTATATTTTAGAATAGTGAAGGACTTGTTAAGCTAGATATAAAAACTGAAACCTGTAAGGAATAAAGA
The DNA here is from genome assembly GCF_937001465.1 of Orcinus orca. Lineage (NCBI taxonomy): Eukaryota > Metazoa > Chordata > Mammalia > Artiodactyla > Delphinidae > Orcinus > Orcinus orca. The sequence goes on along the minus strand of NC_064566.1, from coordinate 81,106,917 downwards.
GTTACATAACATAAACTTCTGTAGGAGGAAAAGCATCACAGTCAAAATTAAAAGATAAACGATAATTTGAAAACATTTATAACAAACCAAAATTAACATCCAGAATATATGTTAAAAACTTCCATAAATTGTTAAGAAAAATATATGCTCAGAAATTGCTTAAAATATATGAAAGTTTTCCACGAAGAAATAAAAAATGTATGTAAGGAAATAAAAACATGATCAACACTGACAGTCGTCAGAAAAATACAACTTCAACCAGCTCAGAGATATCTGTTTTTATGTCCTCTACTCTAGAAATATTTAAAAACTTTAAATAAACAATACTGTAAACATTGAAGAAAAACAGGCACACAAAATATTAGAGGTGATGATCCAAATTGACATAGCCTTCCAGGAGGACATGTTGGCATTATTTATTGCAAGTTTAAGTGTATTTATTTTAATCAATCAATTCCACTTCTAGTTTTCTATCCTTCAGAAAGAGTTACATATTTGTATGTATAATGACATTCATGAAATGTTTCTGAGAATTAAAAACAGGAAAAAAACCAATATCAATTAATAGAGGATTAGTTGAAAGGAATGTTACCACATTGGTTATTGGGAGAAAATGCATCCAGATTTGTGGGACAGGTTCAAGGCAAGATGTCAGATTCTAGAGAGAGAAATGCAATCCTTTGGTAACCAGGTTATAACCTGAATAACTAGAAGTACCTGACCTCTGGACTGAACCAGGGGCTGACTGTTGTTATAGCCATACAATATGGCAGAAATTTGACTTCCACATCTGTTCTGTCTTTTCTGCATTAATGATTAGAGGGGTATCAGTTGTTCCCCTGGAATGATTAAGTGTTATGGTCTAAGCCTTGTGATTATAGCTAAATGACATGACAAACCAGTGGTTTCTAACCTTGACCTGCCACATCACCATTCTACTGGCATTATTTCCTTCAAGTACTATGGTGTAAATAATTTCAACATCCTGCAAAAAGTCAGTTCCACCTGGAAAGCTGGACTGCAAAGGATCAATTTTGTACAATTGTCAAGGAAGACAATTTTTCAGGAATTTTGTGAGTTGGTTGTTAAACTTTTGGTAGTTTGAAATGAGCAAGAATGAGAATATTTCCACCTCATAAGTCAGTGAAGGTAAAAATCAGGGCTTAGAATTTTTTTTTCCCATTGAACTGGTTGTTAAACACTTATCACATAACTGCTCTTATTTCTAACTTCTCATTATTAAATACTATTAAACACAAGAATAAGGCAGAGCTAAAAAAAAGAAGCAGAGCTGTTTTTACTGATATAAAATGATTTCTAATATACAATAATAACTTGAAAAGGTATTCTTATATAACAATACGATTTTTGTAGAAAAGAAAATCTTATATAAGTGCTTAGGTAGATTTGTAAATGCATAGAATTCAATCTACAAGAACACACATGGAGTAGCTGTCCAAGGTTAGTTGTGGAGGATCCTGGCAGGGTAGGATTTCTACTAACTGTCTATATAGAATATAAAATCTATGAAATATATTAGTTGTAAAATTTGCAATGAGACTATATCAATATGTTCTATGTAAATGTTTTAACATTAAAGCTAAATGACAGGGAAAATACTGCCAAACAATTATTAATGTGTTAATACTTTTAACACTAAGAAATTTCTAACAAAAATAAATATAATGAAGAAACCAATTTAAGAAACTAATGCACAGCAAGAGCACACAAGATAATAACTTACCATGGTGGCAAATAATCATAGCCAGAAATGGAAGAAAATAAAATTAAAATTGTCAAATATTCAAAATTTTCAAGTTATTGTTGAATATAAAAAATATGCCATTGGTACAGTAACATGAAAATTCTCCTATAATCCTGTGAGAATAACTGACTGATAATTGATATATTCTTGAAACAATTTTATCTATATATAACTTTAAATATGAAATAATTTATATAATTTTATCAATATATATATCAATATATAAAGGCATAAACTTTAGCTTTGTTATTACAGATTTCTGAATATATATTAGGGAAATTTCCCCAGATTCAAAAAGTGTTTTTTTTTTTGTTGTTGTTGTTTTGTTGTTTTGTTTTTTTTGTGGTACGCGGGCCTCTCACTGTTGTGGCCTCTCCCATTGCGGAGCACAGGCTCCGGACACGCAGGCTCAGTGGCCATGGCTCACGGGCCCAGCCCCTCTGAGGCATGTGGGATATTCCCGGACCGGGGCACGAACCCGTGTCCCCTGCATCGGCAGGCGGACTCTCAACCACTGCTCCACCAGGGAAGCCCACTACTGCTATTTTTTTAATGTTAAAAATTTAAAAATGAGGTACATATCATGCGAGGCACCTGCCTTAATTCCTCCCCCAAATTTTCCTTTATGTAGCTAACTTCTACTCATCATTCAGAATCAACTTCATTGCCATTTTCTTAGAGGAGCTTTCTCTGCCCTCTTTCTAAGTTTCCTTTGTTATATATTCAGATGACACAGCTCTCATTTGTAATTATAGTTGTAATTCATTGTTTTGAAATTACAGATCTTACTTGACTTATGATGGGGTAACATCCCAATAAACCCATTTGTAACTTGAAAGTATTAAGTCAAAAATGCATGTAATAGGGCTTCCCTGGTGGCACAGTGGTTGAGAGTCCGCCTGCCGATACAGGGGACACTGGTTCGTGCCCCGGACCGGGAAGATCCCACATGCTGCGGAGCGGCTAGGCCCGTGAGCCATGGCTGCTGAGCCTGCATGTCCAGAGCCTGTGCTCCACAACGGGAGAGGCCACAACAGTGAGAGCCCCGCGTACTGCAGAAAAAAAAAAAAAAAAAAATTCATGTAATACACCTAACCTACTGAACACTGTAGCTTAGCCTATCCTATCTTAAACGTGCTTATAACACTTACATTAGCCTACAGTTGGGCAAAAGCATCTAAAACAAAGTCTATTTTAGTATAAAATGTTGAATATCTCATGTAATTTATTGAATACTGTACTCAAAGTGAAAAACAGAATTGTTGTATGTGTACAGAATGGTTGTAAGTGTGTCCGTTTTTTACCCTTATGATGGTGTGGCTGAGTTCACTGTGACTGGCTGCCCTGCCCAGCATCATGAGAGTACAGTACTGCCTATCACTAACCTGAGAAAAGGTCAAAAGTCAAAATTCAAAGTACAGTTTCTACTGAATCCATATTGCTTTCTCACCATTGTAGTGTTGAAAAATCATAAGTCTAACCATAGTAAGTTGAGGCCATCTGTATTTAATTGTAATTTTTACAAGAAATATAAAATAGACATACAAAAGAAGCTGTTTTTGCCTTATATTTGTGTATTTCCAGCTTCTAAAGATGGTACATTGGTAGATACTCCAAAATAAACTGAGTAAATAAAAATGATCCATAGATTTTTTGATTTCTTGATTGATATTAAAAATTAAAAACAGAAGGAAATGCTCCAAAATGATACCAGTGATTATCTAAGATTGTTGAGATTATATATGATATTTTTGTGTGTGTTCATATGTATGTTTCTATGCATAAATTGTGTTAGCCTTATCAAGTGACTGTCAACTATATAATGAGAAAGTCAATTATTATTATTTTTTTTAATTGTGGCAATAGGAGTTGATATGTCAAGAATAACAATGGAATTTTTTCAAATTATTACTGGCTAAAGTAGAAATTGAATGAAAAATTGAAGGAATTTATCCAAAATAATCTTAACGTAAATAACTATAAGCACAATCTTTCCATTTCATGTCATCTTGTACACATTATTTTACATTTATAATGTGTTTTTTAAGAGAAAATAAGTTATAATCTGGAAACAGGAATCAATAAATCTGGTCTCCTTACCTGGTTTTGCTGCTAATTTCTGGTCTAGGACAAATCATTTAGCTTTTCAGAGCCAAACTATTTGTAATCTATAATATGAGAATATTGGACTGTATTTTTTTCATCTTTAATATTTTCGTTTCCCAACTTTCCAGATTTACAGAAAGGATTGGTTGACTTTAAGAATGGGACTCAGGAAATCCCAATAATAGATTCCATTAATCCATATCTATGTCTATATGGAGAAAAAAAGAAAAGATTAAGTTTATGTGAGTTACCATGACTCATTAAAAGAGCACTAAACATGACAGGACCTGACATTTCCAGGTTCCTGGTGAGCAGACACAGATTGACAACCAGAAAGTTTATGATTATAGTCTCCACACATAAGAAGGTATAGCTTTCAACTTTATATACATCAGACAGTAACTGACTCATGATTTTAGTGACTTAAATTACTTTCAGAGAGCATGACAACCAAAATAAATATAAATTCTTAACCTAAATAGGCACATGTTTTCCTATAGTTCTGTTGTTACTTGATATGTCTTGTTTATAAAGCAGATTGGATTAGTTATGTATGATATTCTAATACAGCAATACTAAAAGTGGTCATAAATTTCCCAGATGAGCACAGATAATTCCTTAAAAGGAAAAGAAATCCACTTTTACTTTCTACATATTTCATTCAATTTACATTTTGTTTCACATTTTTTCTCAAGAGGAAATATCTACAGCTTACTGAAAGCATCAAAACCCAACTCAACTAAAACCTTGGCTTATCAACTGCCGTAAAGGATCACCCACAGATATTTATTGTCTGGCTAATTTGGCCATGTTTTCTATTCCTTTTTTTTTTTTTTTTTGGCGATATGTGTGCCTCTCACTGTTGTGGCCTCTCCCATTGCTGAGCACAGGCTCCGGATGCGCAGGCTCAGCGGCCATGGCTCATGGGCCCAGCCGCTCCGCAGCATGTGGGATCTTCCTGGACCGGGGCACGAACCCGTGTCCCCTGCATCGGCAGGCGGACTCTCAACCACCAGGGAGGCCCATGTTTTCTATTCTTGAAGGTAAGTTTAGCTAATTGGCATTCTTCTGGCCACTCTGCTAATGAAATCAGGGCCACAAACAGGGACTATCTTTCTATCTTGGCTATGATCAGATTAAAAAAAAATGTTAGTAATATTTTTTTTAATTATTCTATCTATGAGTTAAGTTACAGTATGAAGAACGCTGGAAATTTAGGTATTAATGGAACTTGATATTTCTATTGCAATTAAGGAAAGAAAAAGAATGAGTAACAAAAGAAAGCATAAATACCTACTAATAATAAAGAAGCCATTTTAAAGCTAGTTTAGAAAATGAGAAGACTGCTTGCAACTGATGGGGTACAGAAGTAACCACAGTGGTCTTGCTAAGATCCCTAAAGCTGTGGTATATTGAGTGTTTTTGTTGAAATATGGTAATAAGAAAAATCTTTTTCTTTTTTTTTTATGTTAAGGCACCATCAGATTCACTATTCTGAAGCCATAGTCTAAACAATAAGGATGACCAGTTTGCAAATTTTCCCATTAGCTTACCACAGATAAAGGAATAAAAATAATTGTCAATGTAATATTGTTTGACAAAATTATTACTTCTATACAGAAGAAGGCTGTACCTCCAGATCTCAAAAGGAAATATTTCCTCTCTCCTAAGGTAGAAAAAAACAAGGCCATAGATTTTTAGGCTTTTTAAAAATATATTTTTCCCTGTGATTGTCTAATAATTTTAGAAGGTATATATATTTAGATTATTTGGTCATTGTTGATGAATTAGAAATATCAATTAAATAGAAATATTCTAAAATATAAAATAATTTCTTTATATGTTTATTATTAAAAAATGTCCCTAATAAAATATAATGTTTTAATTTCATGCTATAAAAATATAAGCAATCAATTTTTTTAAGGAAAGCATTTGGAAACCTCTCTTAAGTAATTAATTCTACTCAATAAGATATTCTTTCTTACTGAAGAGAATACATCTGATTGAAAGTTTGTATTTAAACAATTGTGAGGGGGGTTTTCCCTGGTGGCACAGTGGTTGGGAATCCACCTGCCAACACAGGGGACATGGGTTCGAGCCCTGGTCCAGGAAGAACCCACATGCCGAGGAGCAAGTAAACCCGTGTGCCACAACTACTGAGTCTGTGCTCTAGCGCCCACAAGCCACAACTAATGAGCCCATGTGCCACAACTATGGAAGCCCGCAGGCCTAGAGCCTGCACTCCATAACAAGAGAAGCCACCACAATGAGAAGATTGCGCACCACAACAAAGAGTAGCACCTGCTCACTGCAACTAGAGAAAGCCCACACGCAGCAACAAAGACCAAATGCAGCCAAAAATAAATAAATAAATAATAAAATAAATTTTAAAAAAAATTGTGAGACTGTCTCCTCCTCTTATCATACCAGCTCTGTCCTACACCTTCTCTTTACTCCAGGTCTCATGGTGTCTGTTAACCTTTTGTGTATCCAATCTTTCCTGATGGACTAAAAATCATTGACTCACATTGAATAAATGTGTCTGTATAGGGGTTGCTCCAGTGTCTCTTGGAACATAATTTGTTCCCTGAGAGTAGGTAAGTATTATTATTTAAATGTTTTTATCTCATCAAAATTAATATGTTGAAATATTAACCCCCATGTGGGATGGTATGGAGGTAGGGCCTGAGACAGCGGCCTCACAAGTAAAATTAGTGCCCTTATAAGAGATCAGAGAGCAAGCTCACTCTTTCTGCCATGTGAGGATGTACCAGGAAGTCATCATCTGCAACCTGGAAGGGGGCCCTAACTAGAACCCAACTATCCTGGCACAATGATATCCAATTTCCAAACACCAGAACTGTGAGTAATCAATTTTTGTTGTTGATAAATCACCCAGTTTATGGTATTTTTTTATAGTAGGCTAAGTTGTCGAAGATAGTAAGAAAGACTTACAAGGAAATGTTATTACTACTATTAATAAGGCTAACATTTATTGAACACTTGTTAAAATGTCAGGCTCTATGTTAAGTGCTTTATGTTCACTCTTTTAATCCACTCTGAAACCCCATGGAATAGGATCCTTTTTGGGTTTTTTTGAATTTTATTTAATTTATTTTTTATACAGCACGTTCTTATTAGTTATCCATTTTATACATATTAGTGTGTATATGTCAATCCCAATCTCCTAATTAATCACAGCACCACCAACCCCTTCCACCACTTTCACCCCTTGGTGTCCATATATTTGTTCTCTACATTGGTGTCTCAATTTCTGCCCTGCAAATCAGTTCATCTGTACCATTTTTCTAGGTTCCACATATATGCGTTAATATACTATATTTGTTTTTCTTTCTGACTTACTTCACACTGTATGACAGTCTCTAGATTCATCCACATCTCTACAAATGACTCAATTTTGCTCCTTTCTATGGCTGAGTAATATTCCATTGTATATATGTACCATATCTTCTTTATCCATTCATCTGTCGATGGGCATTTATGTTGCTTCCATGACCTGGCTATTGTAAATAGTGCTGCAATGAACATTGGGGTTCATGTGCCTTTTTGAATTATGGTTTTCTCTGGGTATATGCCCAGTAGTGGGATTGCTGGGTGATATAGTAACTCTATTTTTAGTTTTTTAAGGAATGTCCATACTGCTCTCCATAGTGACTGTAACAATTTATATTCTCACTAACAGTGCAAGAGGCTTCCCTTTTCTCCACACCGTCTCCAGCATTTGTTGTTTGTAGATTTTCTGATGATGCCCATTCTAACTGGTGTGAAGTGATGCCTCATTGTAATTTTGATTTGCATTTCTCTAATAATTAGTGATATTGAGCAGCTTTTCATGTGCATCTTGGGCATCTGTATGTCTTTTTTGGAGAAATGTCTATTTAGGTCTTCTGCCCATTTTTGTATTGGGTTGTTTGTTTTTTTAATATTGAGCTGCATGAGCTGTTTATATATTTTAGAGAGTAATCCTTTGTCCGTTGATTCATTTGCAAATGTTTTCTCCCATTCTGAGGGTTGTCTTTTTGTCTTGTTTGTAGTTTGCTTTGCTTTGCAAAAGCTTTTAAGTTTAATTAGGTCCCATTTGTTTATTTTTGTTTTTATTTCCATTACTCTAGGAAGTGGATCAAAAAAGATCTTGCTGTAATTTATATCAAAAAGTGTTCTTCCTATGTTTTCCTATAAGAGTTTTATAGTGTCTGGTCTTACATTTAGGTCTCTAATCCCTTTTGAGCTTATTTTTGTGTATGGTGTTAGGGAGTGTTCTAATTTCATTCTTTTACATGTAGCTGTCCCGTTTTCCCAGCATAACTTATTGAAGAGACTGTCTTTTCTCCATTATGTATCCTTGCCTCCTTTGCCACAGATTTGTTGATCATAGGTGCATGGGTTTATCTCTGGGCTTTCTATTCTGTTCCATTGATCTATATCTCTGTTTTTGTGCCAGTACCATATTGTCTTGATTACTGTAGCTTTGTAGTATAGTCTGAAGCCAGGGAGTCTGATTCCTCCAGGTCAGCTTTTTTCCCTCAAGACTGCTTTGGCTATTCAGGGTCTTTTTTGTCTCCATACAAATTTTAAGATTTTTTGTTCTAGTTCTGTAAAAAATGCCATTGGTAATTTGATAGGGATTGCATTGAATCTGTAGATTGCTATGGGTAGTACAGTCATTTTCATAATATTGAATTTTCCAATCCAAGAACAAGGTATATCTCTCCATCAGTTTGTATCATCTTTAATTTCGTTCATCAGTGTCATAGTTTTCAACATACAGGTCTTTTATCTCCCTAGGTAGGTTTATTCCTATGTATTTTATTCTTCTGCTTGCAATGGTAAACGGGAGTGTATCCTTAGTTTCTCTTTCAGATTTTTCATCATTATTATATAGGAATGCAAGAGATTTCTGTGCATAAATTTGGTGTCCTGCAACTTTACTGAATTCATTGTTTAGCTCTACTAGTTTTCTGGTGGCATCTTTAGGATTGTCTATGTATAGTATCATGTCATCTGCAAACAGTAACAGTTTTACTTCTTCTTTTCCTTTTATTTCTTTTTTTTCTCGGATTGCCATAGCTAGGACTTCCAAAACTATGTAGAAAAATAGTGGTGAGAGTGGACATCCTTGTCTTGCTCCTGATTTTAGAGGAAACGTTTTCAGTTTTTCATCATTGAGAATGATGTTTGCTGTGGGTTTGTCATATATGGCCTTTATTATGTTGAGGTAGGTTCCCTCTATGCCCACCTTCTGGAGAGTTTTTATCATAAATGGGTGTTGAATTTTGTTAAAAGCTTTTTCTGCATCTATTGAGATGATCATATGCTTTTTATTTTTCAATTTGTTAACATGGTGTATCACATTGATTGATTTGCGTATATCGAACAATCTTCACATCACTGGGATTAATCCCTCTTAATCATGGTGTATGATCCTTTTAATGTGTTGTTGGATTCTGTTTGCTAGTATTTTGTTGAGGATTTTTGCATCTATATTCATCAGTGATATTGGTCTGTAATTTTCATTTTTTAGTAATGTCTTTGTCTGGTTTTGGTATCAGGGTATTGGTGGCCTCATAATGAGTTTGGGAGTGTTCCTTCCTCTGCAGTTTTTTGGAAGAGTTTGAGAAGGATGGGTGTTAGCTCTTCTCTAAATGTCTGATAGAATTCTCCTGTGAAGTCATCTGGTCCTGGACTTTTGTTTCTTGAAGATTTTTAATCACAGTTTCAATTTCATTACTTGTGATTGGTCTGTTCATATTTTCTAATTCTTCCTGGTTCAGTCTTGAAAGGATATACCTTTCTAAGAATTTATCCATTTCTTCCAGGTTGTCCATTTTATTGGTATAGAGTTGCTTGTAGTAGTCTCTCAGGATGCTTTGTATTTCTTCAGTGTCTGTTGGAACTTCTCCTTTCTCATTTCTAATTTTATTGATTTGAGTCTTCTCCCTCTTTTTCTTGCTGAGTCTGGCTAATGGTTTATAAATTTTGTTTATTTCTCACAGAACCAGCTTTTAGTTTTATTGATCTTTGCTATTGTTCCTTTTGTTTCTATTTCATTTATTTCTGCTCGGATCTTTACAATTTCTTTCCTCCTTCTAACTTTGGGTTTCCTGTGCTCTTCTTTCTCTAATTCCCTTAGGTGTAAGGTTAGATTTTTTATTTGTGATTTTTCTTGTTTCTTGAGGTAGGACTGTATTGCTATAAGCTTCCCTCTTAGAACTGCTTTTGCTGCATCCCATAGGTTTTGGATCATCTTGTTTTCATTGTCTTTTGTCTCTAGGTATTTTTTTATTTCCTCTTTGATTTCTTCAGTCTTCTCTTGGCTATTAAGTAGTGTATTGTTTAGCCTCCATGTGTTTTTATTTTTTACAGATTTTTTCCTGTAATTGATTTCTAATCTCATAGCATTCTGATCAGAAAAGATGCTTGATATGATTTCAATTTTCTTAAATTTACTGAGGCTTGATTTTGTGACCCAAGGTGTGAACTATCCTGGAGAATGTTCCATGTGCAGTTGAGAGGAACGTATAATCTGCTGTTATTGGATGGAATGTCCTAAAAATGTCAATTAAATCTATCTGGTCTATTGTGCCATTTAACGCTTGTGTTTCCTTATTAATTTTCTGTTTGGATGATCTGTCCATTGATGTAACTGAGGTGTTAAAGTCCCCCATTATTATTGTGTTACTGTTGATTTCCTCTTTTATAGCTGTTAGCAGTTGCCTTATGTATTGAGGTGTTCCTATGTTGGGGGCATATATATTTATAATTGTTATATCTTCTTCTTGGATCTGTCCCTTGATCATTATGTAGTGTCCTCCTTTGTCTCTTGTAACATTCTTTATTTTAAAGTCTATTTTATCTGATATGAGTATTGCTACTTCAGCTTTCTTTTGATTTCAATTTGCATGGAATATCTTTTTCCATCCCCTCACTTTCAGTCTGTACGTGTCCCTAGGTCTGAAGTGGGTCTCTTGTAGAAAACATATTTATGGGTCTTGTCTTTGTATCCATTCATACAGCCTGTGTCTTTTTGTTGGAGCATTTAATCCATTCATGTTTAAGGTAATTATCAATATGTATGTTCCTGTTACCATTTTCTTAATTGTTTTGGGTTTGTTTGTGTAGGTCCTTTTCTTCTCTTGTGTTTCCCACTTAGAGAAGTTCCTTTAGCATTTGTTGTAGAGCTGGTTTTGTGGTGCTGAATTCTCTTAGCCTTTACTTCTCTGTAAAGCTTTTGATTTCTCCATCGAATCTGAATGAGATCCTTACTGGGTAGAGTAGTCTTGATTGTAAGTTCTTCCCTTTCATCTCTTTAAATATGTCATGACATGCCCTGATGACTTGTAGAGTTTCTGCTGAGAAATCATCTGTTAACCTTATGGGAGTTCCCTTATCTGTTATTTGTCATTTTTCCCTTGCTTCTTTCAATATTTTTTCTTTGTCTTTAATTTTTGCCAATTTGATTACTATGTGTCTTGACATGTTTCTCCTTGGGTTTATCCTGGATGGGACTCTCTGTGTTTCCTGGACTTGGGTGGCTATTTCCTTTCCCATGTTAGGGAAGTTTCTGACTATAATCTCTTTAAATATTTTCTCGGGTCCTTTCTCTTCTCCTTCTGGGACCCCCTATAATGCAAATGTTGTTACGTTTAATGTTGCCCCAGAAGTCTCTTAGGCTGTCTTCATTTATTTTCATTCTTTTTTCTTTATTCTGTTCTGCAGCAGTTAATTCCACCATTCTGTCTTCCAGGTCACTTATGTGTTCTTCTGCCTCAGTTATTCTGCTATTGATTCTTTCTAGTGTATTTTTCATTTCAGTTATTGTATTGTTCATCTCTGTGTTTTGTTCCTTAATTCTTATAGGCCTTTGTTAAACATTTCTTGCATCTTCTCTACCTTTGCCTACATTCTTTTTCAGAGGTCCTGGATCATCTTCACTATCATTATTCTGAATTCTTTTTCTGGAAGGTTGCCTATGTCCACTTCATTTAGTTGTTTTTCTGGGGTTTTATCTTGTTCCTTCATATGGTACATAGCTCTCTGCCTTTTCATCTTGTCTATCTTTCTGTGAATGTGTTTTTTATTCCACAGGCTGCAAGATTGAAATTCTTGCTTCTGCTGTCTGCCCTCTGGTGGATGAGGCCATCAAAGAGGCTTGAGCAAGTTAACTGATGGGAGGGACTGGTTGTGGGTAGAGCAGGCTGTTGCTCTGGTTGGCAGCGCTCAGTAAAAATTTAATCCACTTGTCTGCTGATGGGTGGAGCTGGGTTCCCTCTCTATTGGTTGTTTGGCCTGACGTGACCCACAACTGGAGCCTACCTAAGCTCCTTGGTGGGGCTAATGGTGGACTCTGGGAGGGCTCACACCAAGGATTACTTCCTAGAATTTCTGCTGCCAGTGTCCTTGTCCTCATGGTGAGACACAGCCACCCCTCACCTCTGCCAGAGACCCTCAAACACTAGCAGGTTGGTCTGGTTCTGTCTCCAATGGGGTCACTGCTCCTTTCCCTGGGTCCTGATGTGCACACTCTTTCGTGTGTGCCCTCCAAGAGTGGAGTCTCTTTTTTCCCCAGTCCTGTCAAAGTCCTACAGTCAAATCCTGGTAGACTTTAAAGTCTGATTCTCTAGGAATTCCTCCCCCCATTGCCAGACCCCCAGGTTGGGAAGACTGACGTGGGGCTCAGAACCTTCAATCCAGTGGGTGGACTTCTGTGGTATAAGTGTTCTACAGTTTGTGAGTCATCCACCCAGCAGTTATGGGATTTGATCTTATTGTGATTGCGCCCCTACTACCATCTCATTGTGGCTTCTCCTTTGTCTTTGGATGTGGGGTATGTTTTTTGGTGTGTCCCAGTGTCTTCCTGTCGATGATTGTTCAGCAGTTATTTGTGATACCAGTGGTCTCACACGAGGGAGTGAGAGCACATCCTTCTACTCCTCCATTTTGAACCAATCTCTCTAGGATCTATTATTAATTATCCCCACATTAGAGATAAGGACTGGATCTTAGATAGGTCACACAGCTGCTAAGTCACAGAGTTGAGGTTCAAACTAATTCCAGAGCACTGTGTAAAACTGACTCATGTGTATTGAGATTCTAACCATTGGTTTCTCACCTTTCTGTTTTAGGAAAGGAATTTTCTGTTTCTGTGTTTTATCTTTACATTTCTCTTTTAACTTTTATTTCCTCCAGAAAGGGACCTCATTTTGCCTAAGGGAGAACCATGATTGCATATTGATAATAATCGTATGAGAATTTTTATAAGTCATATTACTAAATATGTTTTTATAGTCCAGAGATCTTATAAATCACATGTAGGCAAACACAGAAAAATGGTTAAGATTCAGCTTGTTAGGGTGACATAACTGTGACATCTCCATTTCCCTAGAAACAAGTTGAGATTAGAAAGCACAGAGAATAGTAATAAATGAGTTCTTTCTTGGACATAAATATTTGAATTTTGTTAGATTTTCTCAGAAATAATCTGAAAGTAAAGTATTTCTCTAATGCAGATAGAAGAGCAAAACAATAGCAAAAAATAATTTTGATCTACTACTTTACCTAAGAAATCAACCTCTAAAACACATGCACTGGTGATACTAGTTGACTATACCACTATTAGAGGAGAAAATGTAGCAAATTCAACCAAAGTTGTACACATAATAGAAAAATATGACTTATGTGAAGAAAGAAGCTGACAGAGGAAAGGAGGAAGATTTTAAAAATATTATTTCATCATTCCATTCTTACATGTTTTTAATGAGAATGTTCGTTGTAATCAGGATCTCTCATCATCAAGAAAGAATATTTCAGTGATTAACATATACACACTACTATATATAAAATAGATAAGTAACAACTGTATACCACAGGGAACTATACTCAATATTTAGTAAAACCCTATAAGGGAAAAGAATCTAAAAAGGAAAAAAAAATTATGTATATATATATATATATATATATATATATATATATATATATATATATATATATATATAAAACTGAATCACTGTGCTGTACACCTGAAACTAACATGATATTGTAAATCAACTCTACTTTAATTTAAAAAAAATATTGACATAAAAGAAAATTATAAATAAATAAATAAAATGTACTTACTAAATTAAAAGAAAAATAAAAGAAAGCAGAGTTCACAACAGAGGTCACCACACTTTTCTATGAAGAGTAAGATAGTAAATATTTTAGTCTTTGCAGCCTATTTAGTCTCTGTCACAACTATTCAACTCTGTCATTGTAGTACAAAAGCAAAAGTAAACATGGACTTACATAAGCAAATGGGAATGACCATTTTCCAATAAAACTGTATTAATACAAAAAAATCGATAACCAGCCTGCAGGCCAAAGATTCCCAAGCCCTGCTCTAGAAGAGAGAGAAAAATATTTAGAAATACAAATCCTCCTGATAAAAAGAACTGAGACTACTACTTAATGATGGAATCTTAAAAGATCACATTGGATAGCTTGTCAAAATGATTACTAAGGATGTGCTAAAATTCTTTACATTATTTGTGGGTATAAGCACAGAAAGAATGCATTCTATAGCTTGAGGCACTGAGATCCAATAAAGAATGAGAAGCTTTTTAGCAAAGTCAAGGTAATATCATCATACATGTGCTGAGCTTGAGTGATTATTAAAGATTCTATGGCAGCATGATGGGAGAACTTTATGAGAAAACAAATCCACATAGAAAGATATTAATCAGATATGAGACCATTTCAGGATCTCAAATGTGTGATAATGGACAATCTCTAAGCTCTTTATTGAGGTCCTTATAGACACATGTGCCATGTTCATCCTTGTTATTCTTCACTCTAAAATTTGTAGATGATTTTAAAAGTAGTGTGCAGTCATTTGCAATGCATACACACCTATGCATACACATGCAAATAGGTAAAAAGGAAAAAGGTGTACTATTTGAAGAACTAGCACCTTTATGCACAAAAGCACCGTGGAAGATACAGATTTGAGCTTCAGTGAGTGATGAGAACAAAGGCCATTTGTCAAAGCATTCTCCTTGTTGACTGTGATTACAGTCACTTCTAAAAGGTCTTTACCTACACTTTGACCACATATCACCTGCTCAACAAGCTCAATTACAGCAGACAAAGGATAATCATTCTTTCTCTAGATAGCAAAGCTTGTAGTCACTGCCCAATAATCCAGGGATGAAAACTGGACAGATCTTATAATAAATTTATTTAAAAAATGACACCAAATCTGCTTTTCCTTATGTTTTATATACATTGTGGATCATACCATCATTTATGCAATCATACAAGTTAGAAATATAGAAATATTCTCCCACTCTCCACTCCCAAGCCCTCACAATCTTATAGATTCTATCTTCACACCATTTCTCAAGCCTGGCCCTACCTCTCTACATCCATTGCTACTGCCTTCCTTATGACCATCATTGAATCTTAGCTATATAGTAGAATAGTCTCCTACAACACCTATCGCTTGTATTTTTAAAAATCTCTATTTCATGCAAATCAGAACCACAATGAAATATCATCGTATACCTGTTAGAATGGCTATCATCAAAGAGACAATGAGCATTGGGGAGGATGTGGATAAATAGGAACACTTGTGCACTGTTTGTGGGAATGTAAATTGGAATAGCCACTGTGGAAAAGAGTACAGAGGTTCCTCAAAAAAATAAAAACAGAACTACAATAGGATCCAGCAAACCAGCTTCTGAGTATATATCTAAAGGAAATGAAATTGCAATCTTGAAGATATATATATATCTTCAAGATATACCTGCACCCTCATATTCATTGCAGTATTATTCACAATAGCTAAGAAATGGGAACAACATGTGTCCATTGACAGATGAATGGATAAAGAAGGTGTGTGTGTGTGTGTGTGTGTGTGTGTGTGTATACACACATATACAATAGAATGGTACTCAACTATTAAAGAGAAGAAAAGCCTGCCATTTATGAAAATATGAATGAATCTTAAGGGCATGGACCTTACTAAGTGAAATTAGTCACACAGAGAAAGACAAATACTGTTAGATCTCACCTATATTTGGAATAAAAAAAAACCAAACTCATAGAAAGAAAGAACAGATTGGTGGTTGCCAGGGGCTATGGTGTGGGGGAAATGGAGAGATATTAGTCAAAGGATACAAACTTCCAGTCAGAAGATGAATAAGTTCTGGAGATCTGATGTATAGCATTGTGACTATAGTTAACAACACTGTATGTTATACTTGAAGTTGATAAAAAGTAGATCTTAAATGTTTTCACCACACACACAGACACAAAGGTAACTCTGTGAAGTGATGGATGTGTTAACTAAACTTATTGTGGTATTTCATAATATATACATATACTGAATAATCACACTGTACACCTCAAAATTACACAATGCCATATATCAATCATATTTCAATAAACCTTGAAAAATTATACTTCAATAAATCTAGGGAATAATCTCTATTTTATCCCTTACATTGATACCAGAATTGTCTTTTCAAAATGCAAAACTTATTATGTTTTTCTTACTTTTAAATCTGCGAATGAATAAACTATGCATATATGATAAACTCCAAATTCTTTGGCAGGGCATATCAAACTCTCCATGATCTACTCCTGATCTAAAATGCAATAAATGTACCATTTCTCTTTCTTCTGGCAGCCAAACCTTCTTTCCTGGCTACAGTTATGGGCACATGACCCAAACTGAGCTATCATAAAACTCATTATACCCATACATGTTGATTGGTAGAGAAGTTGGTATATAACCCAAAGTCTATTAGTGTTATCTCCTAAAAACTTCTAAATCCAAGTAGGGAAAGATCATTCTTTTCAACTTTAGTTTGTGGATAAGGAACACTGAGTATAAGACTGAGGTCTATTTTCAAAGACCCTATCCTCCACATCACTATTACGTTGCAGTAGAGAAAGAAGAATCTGCACAGAGAAAAGTAAAAATAAGAAGTGGACAGCATAGTTTAAGTCCCTGGTTACAGCTGTCCCTAACCTTAGCTTCCATCTACCCTATTACACTCTGTTCTTCCATTTTGTCACATGGTCTAATGCTTCCTGTTTTGTCTTAAACTGCTGTATTGGGTGTTTTCATATGTGACCAAAGAGTTTTGACTAATGCAAACGGCCTGGCTTTAGTCCTTTTCTCCCTGGCTTTAGTCCTTAGTGTCACAACTTTGAAGACCTGCTTCATATCCATAGCTGCAACTTTATCCCAGGACTCTTTTTTGAAATGATCCTAAGGGCAGAGTCAAAGGCTCAGCATATCCTTTTGCCTTCCTTAATTTCATTCTTGTCTTTCCTAAGGCTTGATTATTTCATTTTTATGAATCCCAACAGGTAGACTGTGAAAAGCTTTGGAATTCAACAATGGGATCTTCCAAGAGCACTGAGAGGTTATGATGTCACCAGATAGAAATAAATTTCGTTGGAAAAAGTCATCTCCTGGTGAAGTGGACATTTCTGAGACAAGGTAAGCAATGGTTTGTCCACTGAAGGATTATAGGGAAAGAAGAAGAGTTTAGATGATGAAAATTGACTCATAATAGCCCAAATAGCTTATAGTAAATAATCATTATCATTTTGTAATACTGGTGAAATACTGTAGTCAGAAAGCCTGAGTGTTTGCTTGAATCCTTTGACAAATAATTTAATCTTGTTGAGTTTCAGTTTCCTTCCCTATTATTGGGTATGAATAATTTATATTGCTATATCATAGTTATGGTGTGATGATGAAATAATTAATGAATGGATAAACTGAAAATTAGGTAGAGCTTTGCAAATGAGAGAGTCTTAAACGTAATAGTGTAAGCCAAAAAAGTAAGTCTCAGATGGCAGACCATCAGATGCTGAGACAGCCTAGTGAGACAAGAGACTCTTTAACCCACCACCCACAGTCACACTCACTCACACTCACACAATAGGGGCTATATTTTCTATTTACTTACCTATTAGCACTGCCAAAAGTTAAAATAGTACTACTTTCCAAATAATTTAACTTTTGAGGATAACAGAAAAAAATATCATTTCTTGTTTTCAAGTCCTGGATTCAATAAGTAATATAAATATGACACTTGTGAAAGACATGGCAATTTCACTGATACTGCTAAAAATTAAACAAGAAAAAAATATTATATGGGATCTTCTTTAAGAGTTTTTATTTGGCTAATACTGCAAGACTTCAAGATATTAGATTTATTAAACAACATAGCAAGAACACCCAATTTCAGCATTGTGACAGGCCCATTGATAAAACCTGCCCAGGCAGAAAACCAAGTTGGGGAAATTGACAGTTCATTATCACTTTTCTCCTGAAGTAAAGGAAATATCCTTAGAAACTTGAATCCATCCATCCTCTTTTAAGCAGAGAGTACATTAGTCTTTTTCCTTTATTAAAATGAGCACAAATTGAAAATTCATAGATTGATTTCCTCTATTCAGTCTTGGTTTGAAACTTAACTTCCTACAGATTTTAACAGGTATTTTTTGAGTCTGAGTCTCCTGGTAACACCTTCTAAATGTAGCTCTGACCTTATGACAGCAAGAAGGTAGTTCCAACCTGATAAAAACTTATAGAAAATGTAGTGTCTGCTTATAAATACAAGAAAATAGCAAAGATGATTATTTTTTCATCACTAAATTCTAAGATTTGCAGATTTAGCATTATAGTAGTCCTTTGTTGTAAATATAAAGTCATATAATCAGCAGTTCCATTTTTTGATATTTATATGCCTTCCTGCAGGATTTATGGAGCACATACTGTGTGTGAGGAATTGAGCTGGAAACAGACATATAAATACACCATGGCACTAAATTAAAAAAACATCAAATTTGACTTCTCTAAAGTATAGAGTGTGGCAGGAATTATGGAGTTTGACTTCTGAGAGTAGGTCATAAAAGACATTGTTGGTACATAAATAGAAGATGACAGAGTAGAAAGACTCTGAGCTCACCTCTCACAGCCACAAAATTACAATTATTTACATAATAACTATTGAAGAAAAAGACTGAAACCTATCAGAAAAGATATTCTATAACTAAAATTATAAAGAAGGAACTACAACAAGATGGGTAGGAGAGGTGGAGTTGTGGTATAGTCAAGAGTCATACCCCCAGATGGGTGATCCACAAAAGGCAGAAAAATTAGAATTGCAGAGGTACTCCCTAGGGAGAAAGGAGTCTGAGCCCACATTGGGCTCCCAAGACTGGGGTTCCTGTATTGGGAAGATGAGCCCCCAGAATATTTGTCTTTGTAGGCCAGTGGGATTTACGTTTAGGAGACTCAGACTGACGTGGGAAATAGAGACTCCACTCTTAAAGGGTTCATGCAAAATCTCACATGCTCTGTGACCCAGGGCAGAAGCAGTAATTTGAAAGGAACCTGGGTCAGACCTACCTGTTGATCTTGGAGAGCCTCATAGAGGGGTGGGAGGCAATTGGAGCTCACCCTGGGGACATTAGACACTGTAGCAGCCATTTTTGGTAGCTAATTCTACCACATGGACACTGACAAGCACCATTTAGGAATCCTCCCTCTAGCTTATAAGCCTAGGACTCAGCTCTGCACCTGCCCACCAGCCCGTACACACAAGTACTGGGCAGCCTCAGGCCAATTAACTAACTGGTCAAGGACACAGCCCTGTCAACCAGCAGATAGGTTGCCTTAAGACCCCCTGAGCCCACAGCCACCCCTGGACACAGCTATACTTATCAGAGGACTCAGGATCTGACCCCACACACTAATGCACAGGCATTAGACCTGAGACACCAGGGTCTTGCAGCTAGAGACCTAGAGATCCAGCTCTGCTTACCAGTGGGCAGGTACCAGCCCCAGAATGCCCTGGCCTGCAGCCCCACCCACCAGTGAGTCTGCTCTAGACATGGGAATAGCCTCATTCACCAGTGTGCAGACACCAGTCTTAAGATAACCATAGTCCTTCAGTCTGCTGTGACAGGACCCAATCTTTCTACAAGCAGGTCAGCACAAGTCCTGGGACCTAATCTCTTGACCTTGACTCCACCCACCAATGAGCCAGCACTATCTTCAGGACCTCCCAGAATTCAATAGGCAGCCACATTGTGAAAGGTTCCATCAACCAGTGGCTGGCAGCATTCACACGAGGTAGGTCTGGGCAATCAACTGGACTAGGGGCAGGCATGTCTACCAGACCATCCACAGTAAAACTTCAACCTGCCTCAACAGAAGCACCCTGCAGCCAACATAGGAAGCATACCTAGAGCATATAGATCTGGTGACCCAAGCAGAGTGTGCTATTGAGACACACAGGACATCTCTTACAGAAGGCCACTTCTCCAAGTCAGCAAATGTAACCAATGTACAAGATACACAGAAATAAAAGCCAGAAGTTAGGCAAAATGAGGGAACAAAGGAACATGTTCTAAGTAAAAGGACAAGTTAAAACCCCAGATAAATTAAGTAAAGTGGAGATAGGCAATCTACCCGAGAAAGAGTTCAAGTTAATGATCATTAAAATGACAAAAGAAGCAGGGAGAAGAATGGATGAACAGAGGGAGAAGTAAGAAGTTTTTAACAAGGGTTAGAAACTATAAAGAACAACAAAACAGAGATGAAGAATGTAATACTGCAATGAAAAATCCACTAGAAGGAATCAAGAGTACACTAAATGATGCAGAAGAACAGATCAGTGAACTGGAAGATACAGGAGTAGAAATTACTGAAGCTGAACAGAAAAATAGAATGAGAAGAAATGAGAACAGATTAAGAGACCTCTGAGACAACATCTAGTATTATAGGGGCCCCAGGATGAGAAGAGAGAAAGGGACAGAGAGCATACCTAAAGATATAATAGCTGAAAACTTCCATAACCTGGGAAAGGAAACAAACATCCAAGTCCAGGAAGCAAAAGGTATCCCAAACAGAATCAAAAAAAAGATTACCACATCAAGACACATTGTAATTAAAATGGCCAAAGCTAAAGACAAAGAGGTAACATTAAAAGTAGCAAGTTTAAAGCAGCAAGTTACATAAAAGAATTCCCATAAGGCTATCAGCTAACTTTTCAGGAGAAATTTTGCAGACCAGAAGTGAGTGGTGTGATATATTTAGAGTGATGAAAGGCAAAAACCTACCAGCAAGAACACTGGCTTTGCAAGGTTCTCGTTCAGATTTGATGAAGAGATCAAAAGTTTTACAGACAACCAAAAGCTAAAAGAGTTCAAAACCATCAAACCACTTTTAAAAGAAATGTTAAAGGGACTTATTTAAGCAAAATATGAGGCTACAACTAGAAATATGAAAATTATGAAATTAAAAACACATTGGGCTTCCCTGGTGGCGCAGTGGTTGAGAGTCTGCCTGCCGATGCAGGGGACACGGGTTCGTGCCCCGGTCCGGAAAGATCCCACATGCCATGGAGTGGCTGGGCCCATGAGCCATGGCCACTGAGCCTGCATGTCCGGAGCCTGTGCTCCTCAATGGGAGAGGCCACAACAGTGAGAGATCCGCGTACTGCAAAAAAAAAAACAACGAAAAAACAAAAAAAAAAACAAAAACACAATAGTAATTCTAAATAATTTATGTGTATATTCCACCCTCATGGAGGTAGAGCATGAGTACCCACTCCTTAGTGTGGGCTAAGCATAGTGACAGCCTTCCAAAGAGTACAGTATGGAAAGGGTCACAAACAAGCAATTTTACAGTGGAGAAATCTGAAAAATACTACCTTAACCAGGTGATCAAGATCAACATCAACATGGTAAGTCATGTTGATAATATGTACCTTTCATATGGTGTGATGAGAATGAGACTTTACCTCTATGTCCTTCCTCCCTAAAACACATAACCCCAGTTTAATCATGAGAAAAATATCAGACAAATCTCAATTGAGGAACATTCTACAAAATACCTGACCAGTACTCCTCAAAAAAATACTGTACCAGTACTCCTCAAAGGTAAGGAAAGTTCAGGAAAATATCACAGCCAAGAAGAGTATAAGGAGACATGACAAATAAATGTACTGTGGTAACCTGGATGGGTTCCTAGAATAGTAAAAGAATATTAGGTAAAAACTAAGGAAATCTGAATGAGATATGTACTTTGGTTAATAATAATGTGCCAGTATTGATTCATTAATTGTGACAAATGTACCATCCTATGTACAAGAACTTAATAATAGGGGAAACTGTGTATGAGTATATGTTACCTCTCTGTATTATGTTTGCAATTTTTCTTTAAATCTAAAGCAATGTTAAAATAAAGTGTCTACTCTTAAAAACAAACACACATTAGTAAAGGCAAATATACAGTGAAGTTAGTAAATTAACCATGTACAAAGCTAGTAGGAAAGTTAAAATACAAATTAGGAAAATCACCTATATCAACAATAAGCAGTTAAGGGATAAAATAAGCAAATAGATGTAAAATACTTAAAATATGATGTCAAAAAAAAAAATCATGAGGGGAGGAGAGAAAAATGTGGGGTTGTTAAAATATGTTCAAAATTAAGAGATCAGCAAGTTAAAACAAGCATATATATATATATATATATGGCTCATAGTAATCACAAACCAAAAATCTATAATATATATACACACAAAAAAGAAAAAGGGATCCAAGCATAACACTAAAGATAGTGATCAAATCACAAGAGAAGAGAACAAAAGAAGAAAGGAACAAAAAAGAACAACAAAAACAATGCCAAAAAATTAACAAAATGTCAATAAAAACATACATATCAATCATTAAATTAAGTGTAAATGGACTAAATTCTCCAATTGAAAGACATAGAATGGCTGAATGGAAATAAAAACAAGGGCTGCATATATGTTGCCTACAAGAGATTCACTTCAGATCTAAAGACACACACATACTGAAAATGAGGAAATAAAAAAAGGTCTTCCATGCAAATGGAAATCAAAAGAAAGTCAGGGTAGCAATACATGTATCAGACAACATAGACTTTAAAACTAAGACTACAGGGGAGACCTTCAAGATGGTGGAGGAGTAAGATGTGGAGATCACCTCCCTCCCCCTAAATACATCAAAAATACATCTACATGTGGAACAACTCCTACAGAACACCTACTGAATGCTGGTAGAAGACCTCAGACTTCCCAGAAGGCAAGAAAATCCCTACATACCTGGATAGAGCAAAATAAAAAAGAACAAACAGAGACAAAAGAATAGGGATGGGATCCGCACCTCTGGGAGGGAACTGTGAAAGTGGAAGAGTTTCCACACACTAGGGAGCCCCTTTGCTTATGGGGACAGGGGGTAGAGGGGAAGATTCAGAGCCACAAAGGAGAGCGCAGCAACAGGGATGCAGAGGGCAAAGCGGAGAGATTTGTACAGGAGAAGTGGAGATCCTCCCATGCAGAGGATCAGTGCTGACCAGTCCTCAGCAGCCTGAGAGACTTGTCTGCTCACATGCCAGGGAGAGTAGGGGCTGGGAGCTGAGGCTCGGGCTTCAGAGGTCAGACCTCAGGGAGAGGACAAGGACTTGATGCATGAAGACAGCCTGAAGGGGCTAGTGTGACACAGCTAGACAGGAGGGTGTCCAGGAAAAAGTCTGGTCCTGCCAGAGAGAAAAGAGACCTTTGTTTTGGGGTATGTGAATAGAGGGAATTCCTTCCCCATGTGCTCACAGAAAGCAGAGCACTGCCTAAGTGAGCTCCAGAGAGGGGAACAAGCTGCGGCTATCAGCTTCAACCCCAGAGATGGGCTGCCTCTGACACCAAGAATCCTGTGTGCAAGTGCAGGTCACTATCCATACAACCCTGGGAGCCTGTGTAACATGACACAGGGTCCTGAGATCCAGGGACAACTTCCCCAGGAGAACACACAGCGTGCTTCAGGCTGTTACAATGTCACTCCTGCCTCTGTCGCCTCAGGCTTCACCTGCATTCCAATTATGACTACTACACACCTCACTCCCCCAGGCCTGAGTGAGCAAGAGAGCCCTAATCAGTCACTGCTTTAAGCCCCTCCTGTCAGGGCAGGGAACATATTCCTGAGGGCAGCCTACACATAAAGTGGGGAAAAAGCCAAAGCTGAAACGCAGGAGCTGTGTGCAAAAAAAGATGAGAAAAGAAAATTTCTCTGTGCAGCCTCAGGAGCAGCAGATTAAATCCCCACAATCAATTTTATAAACCCTTCATCTGAAGAATACCTGAATAGAGAACAAATGTTCCCAAAATTGAGATGCTGAACTTTGGAAGCAACTGTACACTTGGAATTTGCTTTCTGTTTCTAATTTGTCTCTGGTTTTATGTTTATCTTAGTTTAGTATTTAGAGCTTATTATCATTGGTGGATTTGTTTATTGGTTTGGTGCTTTCTTCCATTTTTTAAATTTCTTTCCCCTTTTTTTCTCTTTTTGTGAGTGTGTATATATATGCTTCTTTGTGTGATTTTCTCTGTAAAGGTTTGCTTTAACAATTTGTTTTAGAGTCCTGTCTGTTCGTTTTCTTTTCTCTTTTTTTCTTTTTGTTGTTGTAGTCTTTTTTTCCCCCTCTCTTCTTTTTCTTCTGAGCTGTGTGGCTGAAGAAAAGATCTTGGTGCTCCATCTAGGTGTTGCACCTGAGTCTCCAAGGTGGGAGGGCCGAGTCCAGGACATTGGACCACAAGAA
This sequence comes from Orcinus orca, assembly GCF_937001465.1. Lineage (NCBI taxonomy): Eukaryota > Metazoa > Chordata > Mammalia > Artiodactyla > Delphinidae > Orcinus > Orcinus orca. Next base: position 81,082,404 of record NC_064566.1, on the reverse strand, counting down.
ACCTCCCGGTTCCACATAATATCAATCGGCGAGAGCTCTCCAAAGATCATTGTCTCAATGCTAAGACCCAACTCCACTGAAAGGCCAGCAAGCTCCAGTGCTTTATGTCCCATGCCAAAAAACAATCAAGACAGGAACACAACCCCACCTATTAGCAGAGAGGCTGACTAAAGTCATAGTAAGTTACAGACACACAAAATCACACTGCTGGACGTGGCCCTGACCACAAGAAGGACAAGATACAGCCCCACCAACAGGAACACAGGCACCAGTCCACTCCACATGGAAGCCTACACAAGCAATTGAACCAAACTCACCCACTGGGGGCAGACACCGAAAATAACGGGAACTACAAACGTGAAGCCTGGGAAAATGAGACCCAAAACACAGTAAGTTAAACAAAATGAAAAAACAGGGAAATATGCAGCAGATGAGGGAGCAAGGGAAAAACCACTAAAACAAACAAATAAAAATGAAATAGGCAGTGTACCTGAAAAAGAATTAAGAGTAATAATACTGAAGATGATCCAAAATCCAGGAAATAGAGGGAGAAAATACAAGAAACATTTAACAAGGACCTAGAAGAACTAAAGAGCAAACAAATAAGGATGAGTAAAACAATAAATAAAGTTAAAAATTCCCTAGAAGGAATCAATAGCCAAATAATTGAGGCAGAAGAACGGATAAGTGACCTGGAAGACAAAATAGTATAAATAACTACCACAGAGCAGAATAAAAAAAAAAGAATGAAAAAAATTGAAGACAGTCTCAGAGATCTGGAACAACATTAAACACAGCAACATTCGAATTATAATGGTACCAGAAGAAGAAGAGAAAAAGGAAGGTTCTGAGGAAATATTTGAAGAGATTACAATTGAAAATTTCCTTAATATGGGAAAGGAAATAGTCAATCAAGTCCAGGAAATACAAAGAGTCCCAAACAGGATAAGTCCAAGGAGAAATATGCCAAGACACTTATTAATCAAAGTATCAAAAATTAAATACAAAGAAAAAATATTAAAAGCAGCAAGGGAAAAGCAACAAAAATATAAAAGGGAATCCCCATAAGGTTAACAGCTGATCTTTCAGCAGAAACTCTGCTAGCCAGAAGGGAGTAGCAGGACATAATTAAAGTGATGAAAGGGAAAAAAACTACAACCAAAGTTACTCTACCCAGCAAGGATCTCATTCAGGTTTGACAGAGAAATTAAAACCTTTACAGACAAGCAAAAGCTAAGAAAATTCAGCACCACTAAACCAGCTTTACAACAAGTGCAAAAGGAACTTCTCTAGGCAGGAAATACAAGAGAAGGAAAAGACCTACAAAAACAAACCCAAAACAATTAAGAAAATGGTAATAGTAACATATCGATAACAACCTTAGTGTAAATGGATTAAATGTGCCAACCAAAATACACAGACTGGCTAAATGGATATATAAACAAGACCCATATATATGCTGTCTAAAAGAGACCCACTTCAGACCTAGGGACACATACAGACTGAAAGTGAGTGGATGAAAACAATATTCCATGCAAATGGAAATCAAAAAAAGCTGGAGTAGCAACACTCATATCAACAAAATAGGCATTAAATTAAATACTATTACAAGAGACAAAGAAGGACACTACATAACAATCAAGGGATCAAACCAAGAAGAAGATATAATAATTGTAAAAATTTATGCACCCAACATAGGAGCACCTCAATACATAAGGCAAAGGCTAACAGCCGTAAAACAGGAAATTGACAATAACACAATAATAGAAGGGGACATTAACACCCCACTTTCACCAATGGACAGATCATCCATAATGAAACTAAATAAGGAAATACAAGCTTTAAAAGACACATTAGACTAGATAGACTTAATTTATATTTTTAAGACATTCTATTAAAAATAAAAAAAACATGTTCTTCACAAGTGCTCATGGAACATTCTCCAGGATAGATCATATCTTGGGTCACAAATCAAGCCTGGGAAAATTTAAGAAAGTTGAAATCATATGAAGTATCTTTTCCAACCACTACACAATGAGACTAAATAACAATTACAGGAAAACAATTGTAAAAATACAAACACATGGATGCTAAACAATATGCTACTAAATAACCAAGAGGAAATCAAAAAATGCCTAGAAACAAATGGCAATGAAAACACGATGACCCAAATCCTATGGGAGGCACCAAAAGCAGTTCTAAGGGGGAACTTTATAGCAATAAAATGCTACCTGAAGAAACAAGAAAAATCTCAAATAACCAACTTAACCTTACACCTAAAGCAATTAGAGAAAGAAGAACAAAAGAACCCCAAACAATGTCCTAAATAAATGGACAGGTATCATGTTTTAAAAAATAAATAAATAAATAAAAAGAGACTTAAAAAACTTCCAAACTGAGAAGAAGGAAATAAATCATAAAGATCAGATGAGAAAGAGATGAAAAAGAAATGAAGGAAACAATAACAAAGATCAATAAAACTAAAAGCTGGTTCTTAGAGAACATAAAATTGATAAACCATTAGCCAGACTCATTATGAAAATAAGTGAGAAGACGCAAAATCAACAAGATTATAAATGAAAAACGAGAAGTAAAAACTGACTCTGCATAAATTCAAAAGATCATGAAAGATTACTACAGCTATATGCCAATATAGCTGTAGTAATATTACTACAGCTATATGCCAATACAATGGACAACCTGGAAGAAATGGACAAATTCTTAGAAAACTACAAACTTCCAAGACTGAACCAGGAAAAACTAGAAAATATGAACAGACAAATCACAAGCACTGAAATTGAAACTGTAATTAAATATATTCCAACAAACAAAAGCCCAAGACCAGATGGCTTCACAGGCGAATTCTATCAAATATTTAGAGAAGAGCTAACACGTATTCTTCTTAAACTCTTCTAAAATATAGCAGAGGGAAGAACACTCCCAAACTCATTCTACGAGGCCACCATCACCCTGATACCAAAACCAGACAAAGATGTCACACACACAAAAAAACTACAGACCAATATCACTGATGAACATAGATGCAAAAACCCTCAACAAAATATTAGCAAACAGAATCCAACAGCACATTAAAAGGATCATATACCATGATCAAGTGGGGTTTCTCCCAGGCATGCAAGGATTCTTCAATATATGCCAATCAATAAATATGATAAACCATATCAACAAACTGAAGGATAAAAACCATATGATATTCTAAATAGCTGCAGAAAAAGCTTTCAACAAACATTTATGATAAAAACTCTCCAGAAAGTGGGCATAGAGAGAACCTACCTCAACATAATAAAGGGCATATATGACAAACACAGAGAAAACATCATACTCAATGGTTAAAAGCTGAAAGCATTTCCTTCAAGATTAAGAACAAGACAATAATGCCCACTCTTGCCACTCTTATTTAACATAGTACTGGAATTACTAGCCACAGAAACCAGGCAAGAAAAAGGAATAAAAGGAATCCAAATTGGAAAGGAAGAAGTATAAAAGTCACTGTTTGCAGATGGAATATTATTATACATAGTTTACATTGCAACAAAAAGAATAAAGTATCTAGGAATAAACCTACCTAAGGAGACAAAAATCCTGTATGCAGAAAATTATAAGACACTGATGAAAGAAATTAAAGATGATACAAATAGATGGAGAGATATACCATGTTCTTGGATTGGAAGAATCAACATTGTGAAAGTGACGCTACTACCCAAAGCAATATACAGATTCAATGCAATCCCTATCAAACTACCACTGGCATTTTTCACAGAACTAGAACAAAAATTTTCACAATTTGTATGGAAACACAAAAGACCCCAAATAGCCAAAGTAAACTTGAGAAAGGAAAATGGAGCTGGAGGAATCAGGCTTCTTGACTTCAGTCTATACTACAAAGCTACAGTAATCAAGACAGTATGGTACTGGCACAAAAACAGAAATATGGATAAATGGAACAGGATAGAAAGCCCAGAGATAAACCCATGCACATATGGTCACCTTATCTTTGATAAAGGAGACAGGAATATACAATGGAGGAAAGACAGCCTCTTCAATAAGTGATGCTGGGAAAACTGGACAGCTACATGTAAAAGTATGAGATTAGAACACTGCCTAACACCATACACACACACAAAAAAAAAAACCTCAAAATGGATTAAAGATCGAAATGTAAGGCCAGAAACTATCAAACTCTTAGAGGAAAACATAGGCAGAACACTGTATGACATAAATCACAACAAGATCCTTTTTAACCACCCTCCTAGAGAAATGGAAATAAAACCAAAAATAAACCAATGGGACCTAATGAAACTTAAAAGTTTCTGCACAGCAAAGGAAACCATAAACAAGACCAAAAGACAACCCTCAGAATGGGAGAAAATAGTTGCAAATGAAGCAACTGACAAAGGATTAATCTCTAAGATTTACAAGCAGCTCATGCAGCTCAATAACAAAAAGACAAACAACCCAATCCAAACATAGGCAGAAGACTGAAAGAGACATTTCTCCAAAGAAGATATACAGATTGACAACAAACACATGAAAGAATGCTCAACATCATTAATCATTAGAGAAATGCAAGTTAAAACCACAATGAGATATCATCCCACACCAGTCAGAATGGCCATCATCAAACAATCTAGAAAAACTAATGCTGGAGAGGATGTGGAGAAAAGGGAACCCTCTTCCACTGTTGGTAGGAATTTAAATTGATACAGCCACTATGGAGAACAGTATGGAGGTTCCTTAAAAAAACAAAAATAGAACTACCATATGACCCAGCAATCCCACTACTGGGCATATACCCTGAGAAAACCATAATTCAAAAAGAGTCATGTACCAAAATGTTCATTGCAGCTCTATTTACAATAGCCAGGACATGGAAGCAACCTAAGTGTCCATCAACAGATGAATGGATAAAGAAGCTGTGGCGCATATATACAATAGAATATTACTCAGCCATAAAAAGAAACGAAATTGAGATATTTGTAGTGAGGTGGATGGACCTAAAGTCTGTCATACAGAGTGAAGTAAGTCAGAAAGAGAAAAACAAATACCGTATGCTAACACATATATATGAAATCTAAGGGGAAAAAAATGTCATGAAGAACCTAGGGGTAAGACAGAAATAAAGACACAGACTTACTAGAGAATGGAGTTGAGGATATGGGGAGGGGGAAGGGTAAGCTATGACAAAGTGAGATAATGGCATGGACATATATACACTACCAAATGTAAAATAGATAGCTACTGAGAAGCAGCCACATAGCACACGGAGATCAGCTCAATAGTTTTTGACTGCCTAGAGGGGTGGGATAGGGACGGTCGGAGGGAGGGAGATGCAAGAGGGAAGAGATATGGGAACGTGTGTATGTGTATAGCTGATTCACTTTGTTATAGAGCAGAAACTAACACACAATTGTAAAGCAATTATACTCCAATAAAGATGTTAAAAAAAAAAAAAAGAAAATCCGAGAGATGACACCAGAAAACTGAGAGCTCACCAATGAATTTGGCAAAGTTGCAGAATACAAAATTAATTTACAGAAATCTGTTGCATTTCTATACACTAACAATGAACTATTAGAAAAATAAATTAAGGAAAATATCTCTTTTACCATCACATCAAAACGAATAGAATACTTAGGAATAAACCTACCTAAAGAGATAAAAGACCTGTACTCAGAAAACTATAACACTGATGAAAGAAACAAGATTACACAAAAAAAATTGACAAATATATCATGTTCATGCCCTGGAAGAATTAATATTGTTAAAATGACCATACTACTCAAGGCAATCTAAAGATTCAATGAACTCCTTATGAAAATATTCATGACATATTTCACAGACAAGAGCAAATAATACTAAAATTTGTATGGACCCAGAAAGTACCCCAAATATCCAAAGCAATCTTGAGAAATAAATAAAGCTGGAGGTATCATGCTGCCTGGCTTAGACTATAATACTAAGCTATAGTTATTGAAACAGCATAGTACTGGCATAAAAACAAACACAGAGATCACTGAAACAGAAAAGAGCCCAGAAATAGCATAAAAACTTATGGTCAGTTAATCTAAAAATAGGAGACAACATTATATAAAGGGGAAAACACCGTGCCTTCAATAAGTAGTGCTGGGAAAACTGAACAATTACATGTAAAACAGTGAAATTAGAACATTTTCTCATACCAAATAAAACAGTAAATTCAAAATGCATTAAAGACCTAAATGTAAGACCTGAAACCTTGAAACTCCTAGAATAAAACATTGGCAGAACACTCTCTGACATAAATTGTAGCAATATTTTTTTGGATCTGTTTCCTAAGGCAGAAGTCCCCAACCCCCAGGATGTGGACTGGTAGAAGTCCACAGCCTATTAGGAACTGGGCTGCACAGCAGGAGGTGAGTGGTGGGTGAGCGAGGGAACCTTCATCTGCCACTACCCATCACACCTCATCACTCGCATTACCACCTGAACCATTGCTTGCATCACTGCCTGAACCATCACTCTCAGTACCGCCTGAAAAAAACCCTGTCCCCCATCTGTGGAAAAATTGTCTTCCATGAAACCAGTCCCTGGTGGTAAAAAGGTTGGGGACTGCTCTCCTAAGGCAAAATAAATAAAAGCAGAAATAAAGAAATGGGACATAACTAGACTTAAAAGGTTTTGCACAGTGAAGGAAACCATGGACAAAATGAGAAGAAAACCTACTGAATGGGAAAATTTATTTGTAAATGATGTGACCAATAAGAGGTTAATAACCAAAATATACAAACAGCTCATACAACTCAGTATAAAAAATCAAACAACCCAGTTAATAACTGGGCAGAAGACCTGAATAGAAAACATACAGAAGGCTAACAGGCACAAGAAAAGATGTTCAACATAGCTAATTATCAGAGAAATGCAAATTAAAACCACAATGAAATATCTCCTCTCACCTGTCAGAATGGCTATCATCAAAAAGACAACAAATAAGTGTTGGTGAGGATGTGGAGAAAAGGGAACCCTAGTACACTCTTTTAGGGTAATAAATTGGTAAACCACTGTGGAAAACAGTGTGAAGTTTCCTCAGAGAACCAAAAATACAACTTCTATATCATCCAGCAATTCCACTCCTGGCTATATATCTGAAGAAAATAAAGCAGTAATTCGAAAATATACACATACCTCAATGTTTATAGCAGCCTTATTTGCAGTAACCAAGATATGGAGACAACGTGTCCAACAACATATGAATGGACAAAGAAGATGTGATATATGTATATATACATACATACACAATGGAGTACTACTTAGCCATAAAAAATAATGACATTTTGCCATTTGTAAAAACATGGATGCACTTGGAGGGTATTATGCTAAATGAAATAAGTCAGACAGAGAAAGACAAATACTCTATGTTATCACTGATATGTGGAGCCCCAAAAAACAGAACAAACTAGTGAATATAACAAAAAGGACTCAGACACACAGATATAGAGAACAAACTAGCAGTTTTCAGTAGGATGAGAAGTATAAGGGTAAGGTATTAAGAAGTACAGACTACTATGTATAAGATAAATACACTACCAGGTTATAACATACAGCATAGGGAAGATAACAAATATTTTGTAATAGCTATTGAAGGAATATAATCTATAAAAATTTTGAAACACTATGTTGTAAGTTAGAACTAATATATTGTAAATCAATGATACCTCAATATAAATAAATAAATAAATAAATAAGAAAATATTTAAAAATAAGTTTACCAAAAAAGTACTACTTTCTTGTCCCGAGGCTGACTTTAATAAGTTTCCTGAGGCTGAGCAAGTCACTTTTCCTGTGTCATCCATTCATTCAACATATTTTCTTGAAGGCTTCCTTGTGGATCATGGGCCAGAAACAAGATGGACTGTGGAGCAAACACACCTGGCCCTAGCCTTCATGGAGCTGATCTTATAATGGGTAAGACAGATACTAAAGAATTGACTGGACACAGAAATAAATACATACACAGATTGTGTAAAGTGTAATAAAAAGCATTTGATATGAAAGAATATTTAAGATTTGGGTCCCTGGTTTATTTCACCAGTCCTAGAAGACTTATCTGAGGAAGCAAAATTTAAGCTCATACCCATAGTATGATAGAACATTATGTGCAAAGAGTAAAAGGGGAAGTATAACAGGCATGAGGTTCTTAGTATGGCTGGAATGCAGTCAAAGGGGAGAAGGGTAAAGAGTGGAACTTAAGAGCTAAACACAGCCCAGATCGTCTGAGGCCTTATAAACATGCTAAGAATTTTGATATGTATCCTAAGAGAAATGAGAAAATTACCAAAAAATATTAAGCAGCAGAATGGCATAATCAGATTTGTATTTTTAAAGTTTACTTGGGCTGCAGTATACACAGTGAATTGGTAGAATAAGATGCAGCAGTTAGAAAAAAGAGAATAGATTGTACACACTGAAATGTAGATAGATCTCTAAAACCCATAATACTGAGTGAAAAAGAAAAGACAAAATGCATTCCATAGTAAAATGTCATTTATATAATGATGGTCTGATCAGAACACATAAATTTTGGATACATATTAAACACCCTAAATTATTGCTCTTGAAAGGCTGCATAGGAATGGTGACAGAGGGAAGGGGTTAAAGGAATAAATAACTGAATAAAACAAAACAGGGGCCTCACATGGACCAGTGATGATAGAAAATTATGAGTATGATTAACAGGAAACCCTGTAACTGAGTTCCTCCTTTGGCATGCACATAGGGAGTAGTATTTGAGATGAATCTTAGTGGATGAGTAGGGTTTAGATAGAAAAGATGAAAAGTGTTATTTCTGGAACAGCATGAATAAAGCAAACATTTGCAAAATACAGTAAATGTTTGAGAAGAGAGTTTCAGTTTAGTTTGGCTAGAATATAATTTTAATAATAATAAAGGGGAGAGGAAAAAGATTGAAAATAGGTTGAGTGTAGATATGGATAACTTTGCAGCCCTAAGGAGTTGATAAATTGTACACCATTGATTTGTAAACAAGTACGTGATTGAAAATTTAAGAGTGTGTTACATTTAAAAATTGTATAGGACAGATTGAATAGGGAGAGGGGAGGGGAGGAATTGAATGTAAAGACACCAGGTAAAAGATTCACATAGTAGTCTAGGAAAACTTAACCAGACAGAAAACTAACATAGAAGTCTAAGATAAAGATTATAAGGACTTAACCATGCATTTCCAGGAATAATTGGAAAAATCAGAAGTGAGAGTGTGGAAATACCATTATCAGGCTTGGCTAAAAACAGGAGGTGTTGAGGTGAGGAAAAGGACAAAGCCAAAGAACTCATAACCAAGGGAATTGAGATCTCTTTAACAGAAAAGAAAATTAAAATACGTAGATTGAAATTCAATTTTGCACATGTTGACTATGTAGTGCTAGAAGGATATCCAGGTAAATATATTTAAAGGATAAGGGAAATATAAGATGAGAGTTAATGAACCAGAGATGGAGAGGACAAATATGAGAGATAGTAAAGAGTAATTGGTAAGATCACTGGAGTACATCAAACTTGCATTTAAATTGGTGGCGATGGGACTTACCTGGTGGTGCAGTATGGTGCCAATGCAGGGGACCCTGGTTCTATCCCTGGTCCTGAAAGATCCCACATGCTGCAGAACAACTGAGCCCATGCACCACAACTACTGAGCCTGCGCTCTAGAGCCCACAAACCAAAACTACTCAAGTCCGTGCACTGCAACTACTGAAGCCCGTGTGCCTAAAGCCCATGCTCCACACAAGAGAAGCCACTGCAATGAGAATCTCATGCAGCAATGAAGAGTAGCCCCCTCACCACAATTAGAGAAAGCCTGCACATAGCAACAAAAAACCTAACACAGTCAAAAATATAAATATATAAATAAATAAATTTATAATAAGTAAATAAATTGGTGGTGACAATTTTGCATTGTGTGTTATAGCCTTTTATAAACTTTTATCAGTTTATCCACTTAATAAATAAAGGTTGTTTTAGCACCTATTAAATGTAGGACAACACCAGGAGCTGAAGATGAAGGAGTGAAGAATGAAACAGTCACTTTTATAGTTGGAGGTTTTTGCATTCAGTATTTATTGAGCACCTCCCTCCCTGTGCAGAAGGAGTGAATAATGAAACAGTCACTTTTATAGTTGGAGGTTTTTGCATTCAGTATTTATTGAGCACCTCTCTCCCTGTGCAGAAGGACTGGGCATGGGTAGATGAATAAGATATGGCCTGTGCTGTGTCATGAGTACAAGTAGAGTGCTAGGGACATCGAGAGAAAGGAGACCCTAGAGAGAATACTGGAGCTGGACTTTGAGGAATGATTAGAAGTCCATCAAACAAAGTATATTCATATATATTAACAGTTCCTTTAATTCCAATCTCAACTCTATGAGTGTCAAATAAATAGCACATGTTAGAGGTGAGCTTTTTAGGGTATATTTTGAGCTATACATCAAGATGAGTAAAAGGCTAGTTTGGTAGATCTGTCAATCCTTGTGTTCCTCTTCCTAATTTCACTGCTTTGTTTGAAGTATGTCTTTTTATTTAGCTCTTGGTGGAAGAACAAAGGTATTCCTTGAGAATATTGATTTTTCAAGAGTGTGAAGGTGTGAGGTGTTGTGTTTGCCAAACAAAATACATGATTTCTAACACATTATGACTAATTCAGGCAAATATATTCTTTAAAGATAAGTCTTCATTTCATTCTGTCTCTATAGAGGTGGATTCAGTAAACAGGTTAAAACAAACGTCCTCTGTCAACTAATTTTTCAACAATGTTTTAAAGGATGGCAAACATTCCTTTTTGACAAAAACCTTTCAGTGTCTCAGACGCCAATGAATATAAATGCACAAGAAAAACTTTTTTACTTAGATTCATAGTGTTTGATATTCATATACGCTAAAGGATTTAAAATTTAGCTGAATTTAAAACTAACAGTCAACATTTAAAAATTAATTATTACTCCCCAAATTAAGTGCTTTAGCTTGCATATCATGCATTGTGCTTCCTAAGAAAACAGGCATTTTATTTTCTACTTAATTATCTACTTCTTCCTGTCGATCAGTGTTGATAGGTCATCAAAAATGAGTCAAATTTTTAAAGGAACCTCCATATTGTTTTCCACAGTGGTTGTATCAGTTTACATTCTCACCAATAGTGCAGGAGGGTTATCTTTTCATCACACCCTTTCCAGCTACTGGACATATACCCTGAGAAATACATAATTCAAGAAGAGACATGTACCACAGTTCATTGCAGCACTATTTACAATAGCCAGGATATGGAAGCAACCTAAATATCCATCGACAGATGAATTGATAGAGAAGATGTGGCACATATATACTATGGAATATTACTCAGCCATAAAAAGAAACAAGACTGAGTTATTTGTAGTGAGGTGGATGGACCTAGAGTCTGTCATACAGAGTGAAGTAAGTCAGAAGAGAAAAACAAATACCGTATGCTAACACATATATATGGAATCTTAAAAAAAAAAAAAAGGTACTGATGAACCTTGTTGCAGTGCAGGAATAAAGATGTGGACATAGAGAATAGACTTGAGGATACGGGGTGGGAGGGGGAAGCTGGGGCGAAGTGAGAATAGCTTTGACATATATACACTACCGAATGTAAAATAGTTAGCTAGTGGGAAGCAGCAGCATAGCACAGGGAGATCAACTCAGTGTTTGCAATAACCTAGAGGGGTGGGATAGGGAGGATGGGAGAGAGGCTCAAGAGAGAGGGGATATGGGGACATATGTATGCATATGGCTGATTCACTTTGTTGCACAACAGAAACGAACACAGTATTGTGAAGCAATTATACTCCAATAAAGATCTACTTTAAAAAAATGAGTCAAGGACACCCTGCTTTGGTATCCATACAAATAGGATTCAATTATGTCCAATGAGTTTCCAAAACTTGCATAAGTCATTAATTTGAAAAACATGAAAATTAATGCCAGGGAATTTGGAGATGATGCCAAAGACATTTTAAAATTAATCCCATTTAAACTTCAATTATTAATACTCAGAAAATGCCTAATGCAACTAATTTTAACTTTGAAACATAATTTATACAATAAAAATACTTGTTAACTTCATTATTTTATTTCTAGTATAATTTTGACTAAAAGTTAACATTTCTTTAGATTAAAATATAACTATATTAGACAGCAAATGGGACTCAAATTAAATATGCCAATAAAGTATGCCTAATTTATCTCATTAAATGCTTTGCTCCCCTCCAATTCATGTTTTGTTTGTGAACATGTAAGTAGAGCCTCATTCTCTACGTGCATGGAGCAATTTCTTCCATTTATTTGGAAAAGGTTTAGTTGTATCAGTCCACACAATTACATAATTATTTATCTTATGCCTTCAAATATTTAAAAATTTTATTTATCAGTATCAAAGTCCAGTTGATCATCCATTAAATTCAAGGCCCTCTACAAGTCATTGGGTATTGAAACATGTCAGCAATCTATGAACTTGATAAGCTCATAATATGTAAAATATATTTTATTTGTATTAACAATTATCACTATAGGGAATTGATCACTTATGATGCGAAGTGTTTATTTCTTCCTTTTTATAGATGAAATAATCAATTATATTTATTACACACATTCTCTTCTCCCATTTTTTATAATCCCTCTTACATTAGTCTCTCTGTCCTATCACTCCACCAAAAATGCTCTTGTCTATATTAACAATGATCTCCACCTTACCAAATCTACTGTTGAATTGTCAAGCCTCATCTTTCTTGACACAGCTGCAGCATATGACACAGTATTTCTTTAAAATACTTTATTCAGTTCATTTGTATTCCAAGCCTTCAGATTTTCCCGAGTTTTTCTGTAATCCTCTGGCTGAGTCTTCCACATCTCCCTGACTACTAACTGTTAAGATGATGCAGTTCTTTCAGTTCCTAAACTTTTTTTTTTGTTTCTCTTTCTATATTCACCCCCTTGGTTATTTTATTTACTGTTATAGTATACATACATATACGTATATACATTTGATGATTCTCAGATTCATATCTCTACTCTTGAACTCCAGCCATGTATTTCAACTATATATTTAATATCTCCACTTTTCTGTCTAGTAGAAGTTTCAGTCTTACCAGGTTCATAGTAAGCTTTTGTTGTTTTCTTTTACCTTCCCCTCAAAGAAGCCCTCCAATTGTCTCCCTTGTCAGTAAATGACAACTTGATCCTTCTATTTCATCCAGTAAATTCCTTGGAAACATCCTTGACATTAAGATTTCTCTCAAATGTCACATCTAATCAATCGATTAGCTATACCTGCCTTTAATAAAAGCATGCAAAATCTGAACTTTTCTTATCTCCTCTATTTCTACACATCTGGTCTAAAATGGAATCATCTTTCTTCAGGATTTTTGCAATTTGTTTCACTCTACTTTAATCTCCATCCTCTATTATGTTCTACTTTCAAATCAGTTAAGAGTTATTCTTCTAAAATTTAGTCAGATGATGTTGCTGCTCTACTTAAAAGCCTCAGGTGGCTCCAGAGTTCATTCAGTTAAAACCAAAGCCCCTTCAGTGACCTCAACTTCTCCCACTCTGCGTCAACATCACTCTTCTCCAACCTCACACTAGGCTCACTCCTACCAGACATATACCACCTGTGTATTGGCTCTGTCCTTTCTGCCTGGAATACTTATCCCCAGATATCAACATGCTCTACTCCTTACTTCCTTCAGGTCTCTGCTCAATGTCTGGCTGAACCAGAGTCAAAGATAAATGTAGCCAGCAGTAGTTAAAGTGGTAAGGATATACTTCAATCAGTAAAAGACTATTGCAATAGGGAATGGAGTCCAGAGTGAACTGAAATCAGCTTTGATTTGTACACAGTTGACTGAGCATTTCAAAGGGAGAATGGGGGCAAAGGTGGTGATGGTGGTGAAAGGGCCCTCAGCAGAGTCAAGGAAGTTAAAAATTACAAACAAAAAAAAAAAAATGGAAGGAGGGGTCAGTCTATGTGAAACTCCTCTGGGTTTGCTAACTGATGTTTCTAAAGTTTAGACTCCCACCTGTTCACAGAGGCTGGAAAACAGGGTCACACTCTTCAGGTGTTGGTTGGAAAGAGCAGTAAATTCTTTTGGTAACATTGAGTTTTCTTAGGCAGGCACTTTAAGAGAGTCTAGAGTCACCAAAGGGATTAGGCCTGAGACTGTTAGAAGGTATGTTAGTGTTTCGTTTAAGCCTTTAGACGCCAAGGTTGAGGCTTAGTCAAGAAGGGGGCTCAGAGGAACCTGGCTAGAGTTTGGTGAATAAGATAATCTTGCCAGCAGTGCTGTCTTTAGTCTAGGGATGATTACTATCCACTACTGAAGCAAGATACTTCTGAAAATTCTACCCCCTAAAGTTTCTACCTGGAAACTCTCTCAAGGAATGGGAAATCATTGGACTCACCTCATTTTTCTCCAGCAAGTCATGGATCACTGTCCTTAAGTTTCAGATGTCCTATCTTGAAACTATTATTTTGTATGCCCTGTGTTTGTGTATATTTGTCTCAGAGGGGAGGGTAAATCCAGTTCCTGTTAGTCCATCTTTGTTATATTCCTTGTTCTTAAATCTCTTCCATGTGATATTACTATAGCCAGTTCAGCATTCTTTTGATTTGACATCTGCATGATATATTATTCCACCCTTTGGTTTTACACTTCTGTGAAAAACCACCATGCCTAAGCCCCAACCCCACAACCAAGGCCTTTTCCTGGATTTTTTTTTCTCCTCTTTTGTGCTGTTGTGGTTCTGTTTTACCTTCTGGTTGTTGTTTCATCTATATTTTTATTTTTTTCCTTTTTTCTAATATATCTGTTAGTTTTCTAATCTTGTTTTATTTTTTACTCTTTGTTATTGTTCTGCTACATTTTTTTCCCTGCCACCTCATGTGGTTTGTGAGATCTTGGTTCATGAGATGGGAGTCAGGCCTGGTGCTCCTGCTGTGGGAGCTCAGAGTCCAAACCACTGGACTAACAGAGAACCTCGGACCCCAGGAAATATTCATCAGAGTGAGGTCTCCTGGAAGTCCTCTTTTCAGCAGCAAGACCCAGCTCTACCCAACAGCCTAAAAATTCCAGTACAGGAAGCCTCAGGCCAAAAAACCAGTAAGACAGGATCACAATCCCACCCATCAAAAATAAAAAGAGATGACAAAAAAATATGTCACAGATGAAGGAGCAAGGTTAAAACCTACAAGACCAAATATATGAAGAGGAAATATGCAACCTACCTGAAAAAGAATACAGAGTAATGATAGTAAAGATGATCCAGAATCTTAGAAATACAATGGAGGCACGAATCAAGAAAATACAAGAAATGTTTAACAAAGATGTAGAAGAACTAAAGAACAAACAAGCAGAGATGAACAATAAAATAACTGAAAAGAAAGGTACACTAGAAGATATCAATAACAGAATAACTGAGGTAGAAGGACAATGACGTGAGCTGGAAGACAGAATGGTGGAAATAACTGTCTTGGAACAGAATAAAGTAAAAAGGATGAAAAGAAATGAAGACAGCCTAAGAGACCTCTGGGACAACATTAAACGCACCAATATTTGAATTATAGGAGTGTCAGAGGAAGAAGAGAAAAAGAAAAGGTCTGAGAAAATATTCAAAGACATTAAAGTGGAAAACTTCCTTAACATGGGAAAGGAAATATTCACCCAACTCCAGGAAGTGTAAAGTCCCAAACAGGATAAACTCTAGGAGAAACACACCAAGATACATAATAATCAAACTAACAAAAATTAAATTCAAAGAAAAAATAATAAAAGCAGCAAGGGAAAAGCAAAAAATAACATACAAAGGAATCCCCATAAGGTTATCAGCTGATTTTCAGCTGAAACTCTGCAGGCCAGAAGGGAGTGGCAGGATATACTTAAAATGATGAAAGGGAAAAAACTACAACAAAGATTACTCTACCCAGCAAGGATTTCATTCAGATTCGACAGAGAAATCAAAAGCTTTACAGACAAGCAAAAGCTAAGAGAATTCAGCACCAAACCAGCTTTACAACAAATGCTAAAGGAACTTCTCTAGGTGGGAAACACAAGAGAAGGAAAAAACCCACAAAAACAAACCCAAAACAATTAAGAAAATGGTAATAGGAACATAAAAATCAATAATAACCTTGAATATAAATGTATTAAATGCTCCAACTAAGAGACACAGACTGACTGAATGAATACAAAACAAGACCCATATGTATGCTGTCTAAAGACACTGAATTCAGACATAGGGACACACACAGACTGAAAGTGACAGGATGGAAAAAGATATTCCATGCAAATGGAAATCAAAAGAAAGCTGGAGTAGCAATATTCATATCAGATAAAATAGACTATAAAATAAAGGCTGTTACAAGAGATAAGGAAAGACACTACATAATGATCAAGGGATCTATCCAAGAAGAAGACATAACAATTATAAATGTTTATGAACCCAACATAGGAGCACATCAATACATAAGGCAAATACTAACAGCCATAAAAGGGGAAATTGACAGTAACACAATAATAGTAGGGGACTTTAACACCCCACTTACAACAATGGACAGATTGTGTCCATACAGAAAATAAATAAGAAACACAAGCTTTAAGTGACATTATAAACCAGATAGATTTAATTGATATATAGGACATGCTACCCGAAAGTGGCAGAATACACTTTCTTCTCAAGTGCACATGGAACATTCTACAGGATAGATGACATCTTGATTCACAAATCAAGTCTCAGAAAATTTAAGAAAATTGAAATTTTATCAAGCATTTTTTTTTTGACCACAATGCTGTGAGATTAGAAATCAATTACAGGAATAAAACTGTAAAAAGCACAAATACATGGAGGCTAAACAGTGTGCTACTAAATAACCAACAGATCACTGAAGAAATCAAAGAAGAAATCAAAAATTACATAAAACAAATGACAATGAAAACACAATGACCAAAAACCTATGGAATGCAGCTAAAGCAGTTCTAAGAGGGAAGTTTTTAACAATCCAATCTCACCTCAAGAAAAAAGAAAAATCTCAAATAGACAATCTAACCTTACACCTAAAGCAACTAAAGAAAGAAGAACAAAGGAAACCCAAAGTCAGTAGAAGGAAAAAAATCATAAAGGGTAGAGCAGAAATAAATGAAATGGAAATGAAAACAATAATAGCAAAGATCAATAAAACTAAAAGCTGGTTCATTGAGAAGATAAACAAAATTGATAAACCTTTAGCCAGCTCATCAAGAAAAAAAGGCAGAGGATGCAAATCAATAAAATTAGAAATGAAAAAGGAGAAATCACAAATGACACTGCAGAAATAAAAAGGATTATAAGAGACTAATACAAACATCTATATGCCAATAAATTGGACAACCATGAAGAAATGGACAAATTCTTGGAAAGGTACAATTTTCCAAGACTGAACCAGGAAGAATTAGAAAATATAAACAGACCTATCACAAGTAATGAAATTGAAACTGTAATTTAAAATCTTCCAACAAAAAAAGCCCAGGACCAGGTGGCTTCACAGATGAATTCTATCAAACATTTAGAGAAGAGCTAAGACCTATCCTTCTCAACTCTTCCAAAAATTGCAGAGGGAGGAATACTCCCTAATTCATTCTATGAGGCCACTATCACCCTGATACCAAGAGCAGACAAAGATATCGCAAATAAAGAAAATTACAGACCAATATCACTGATAAATATACGTGCAAATATCCTCAACAAAATACTAGCAACAGAATGTAACAATACACTAGAAGGATCATACACCATGATCAAATGGGGTTTATCCCAGGAATGCAAGTATTCTTCAATATTTGCAAATCAATCAATGTGTCACACCATATTAACAAATTAAGGAATAAAAAACATACGATCATCTCAAGATGCAGAAAAAGCTTTTGACAAAATTTAACACCTATTTATGAGAAAATATCCCCAGAAAGTGGGCATAGAGGGAACATACCTCAACACAATGATGGCCATATATGAGAAACCCACAGCAAACAACATTCTCAGTGGTGAAAAACTGAAAGCATTTCCACTAAAATTAGGAACAAGACAAGGATGTCTGTCCACTCTCACCACACTTATTCAACATAGTTTTGGAAGTCATAGCCACAAAAATCAGAGAATAAAAAGAAATGAAAGGAATACAAATTGGAAAAGAAGTAAAACTGTCACTGTTTGCAGATGACATGATACTATACACAGATAAACCTAAAGATATCACTAGAAAAATACTAGAGCTAATCAATGAATTTGGTAAAGTTGCAAGATACAAAATTAATGCACAGAAATCTCTTGCTTTCCTATACACAAACAAAAAATAATCAGAAAGAGAAATTAAGGAAACAATCCCATTTTCCATTGCAACAAAGAGAATAAAACAGCTGGGAATAAACCTACCTAAGGAAGCAAAAGACTTGTACTTAGAAAACTCTAAAACAATGATGAAAATAATCAAAGATGATATAAATACATGGAGAAATATACCATGTTCCTGGATTGGAAGAATCAGTATTGTGAAAATGACTATACTACCCAAAACAATCCACAGACTCAATGCAATCCTTAACAAACTACCAATGGCATTCTTCACAGAATTAGAACAAAAAACCTGACAATTCATATGGAAACACAAAAGACTCCGAATGGCCAAAGCAGTCTTGAGAAAGAAAAACGGAGCTGGAAGAATCAGGCTCCCTGACTTCAAACTATACTACAAAGCTACAGTAATTAAGACAGTATGGTACTGGCACAAAAACAGAAATATAGATCAATGGTACAGACCTGAAAGCCCAGAGATAAAACCACTCACATATGGTCACCTAATTTATGACAAAGGAGGCAAGAACTTACAATGGAGGAAAGACAGCCTCTTCAATCAGTGGTGCTGGGAAAACTGGAGAGCTACATGTAAAAGCGTGAAGCTAGAACACTACCTAACACCATACACAAAAACAAACTCAAAATGGATTAAAGACCTAAATGTAAGACTGGACACTATAAAACTGTTAGAGGAAAACATAGGCAAAACACACTATTATATATAACACAGCAAGATCTTTTTTGATCCACTTCCTAGAGTAATGAAAATAAAAACAAAAGTAAACAAATGGGACCTAATTAAACTTAAAAGCTTTTGCACAGATAAGGAAACCATAAAGAAGATGAAAAGACAACCCTCAGAATGGGAGAAAATATTTGCAAATGAAACAACAGACAAAGGATTAATCTCCAAAATATAAAAACAGTTCACAGAGCTCAATACCAAAAAACAAACAACCCAATTAAAAAATGGGCAGAAGATGTAAATAGTCATTTCACCAAAGAAGACATACAGATGGCCACCAGGTACATGAAAAGATGGTCAACATCGTTAATCATTAGAGAAATACAAATCCAAACTACAATGAGGTATCACCTCACACCAGTCAGAATGTCCATCATCAAAAAATCTACAAACAATAAATGCTGGAGAGAGTGTAGAGAAAATGGAACCCTTTTACACTGTTGGTAGGAATGTAAATTGATACAGCCACTATGAAGAACAGTACAGAGGTTCCTTAAAAAACTAAACATAGAGCTACCATATGACCCAGCAATCCCACTACTGGGCATATACCCTGAGAAAACCATAATTCAAGAGGACACATGTGCCCCAGTGTTCATTGCAGCACTATTTGCAATAGCCAAGACATGGAAACTGCCTAAATGTCCAATGACAGATGAATGGATAAAGAAGATGTGGTACATATATACAATGGAATATCACTCAGTGATAAAAAAGGAACAAAATTGGGTCATTTGTAGACATGTGAATGGACCTAGAGTCTGTCATACAGAGTGAAGTAAGCCAGAAAGAAAAAAAACAAATATATATTTATGCATATATGTGGAATCTAGAAAAATGGTACAGATGAACCTATTTGCAGGGCAGGAATATAGACGTAGATGTAGAGAATGGACATGTGGACACAGGGGGTGAAGGGGAGGGTGGGACAAATTGGGAGATTAGATTTAACATAAATACACTACCATGTGTAAAATAGATAGCTAGTGGGAACTTGCTGTATAGCACAGGGAGCTCAGCTTCGTGCTCTGTGACAACCTAGATGGGTGGGACTGGGGCAGGTGGGAGGGAGGTCCTAGAAGGGTGGGGATATAGATATACATATAGCTGATTCACTTCATTGTACAGCAGAAACTAACACAACCTAGTAAAGCAATTATATTCCAATAAAAAAATAAAATTGGTCTCTTGTAGAGAGTATATAGCTGTTACATATTCCCCCCCCCCCCCGAATCTGGCAATTTTTGCCTTTTAATTTACATGTTTTAAACCTTGTTGGTATATTTGAATATATATTTGTCTTTTTTTTCAAGTCGTTTGCTACTTGCTCCATGAATTCTGCGTAGTTGTTCATTTCTTTCTGCCTTGTTTTGAATCAGTTAATTTTTATTCAATGGTTTCATTTTATTTCTACTCTAGGCTGATTAGTTAGACCACTGTCTAATTTTTTTTAGTTATTGCCCTAGGGTTTACAATATACATCTTTAGTTTATTACTACCCAACTTTAAAAAGACATTATACTACCTTGTTCACAATATAGAAAACTTACTTTTTAAATTCTGTCTCCCATTGTTTTCATTGAGTGTGACACCATTTTTAATTACATTCATTAAGAACATCTCATTATTGTACTATTTGCAACTTAAAAAATCAAATATCATTTCAAATAATTAGGGAGAGGAAAAATATCTTTTATATTTACCTTCATTTTAATCATTTTTGAAATCATTATTTGTGTAGATTCAAATATCTGGTACTCTCTTTGTTCTGCCTAAATAACATATTTTCACATGTACATTATGCAAGTCTGCTGACAACTCTGTTAGATTTTTTTTTATCTTAAAAGTATGTATTTCACTTTCATTTAAAAATAATTAATAAACTTTATTTTTAGAATAGTTTTATATTTCAAGAATAATTGCAAAAATACTACAATGAGTTCTTATGTATCGCATATCCAGTTTCTCCTCATTAACATATTACATTACTCTAGTATATTAGGTACAATTAATGAACCAATATCAATACAGTATTATTAAACAAAGTCCATAGTTTATTCATATCTTCTTAGTTTTTACCTAATGCCCTTTTCTGTTTCAGGATTCATTGCAGAATATCCAGAATATCGCAATGCATTTAGTTGTCATATCCCCTTGGTTGTGACTTTTTTTTTTCAGATTTTTCTTGTTTTTGATGACCTTAAAAGTTTCAAGGAATATTGGTCTCTTTTTTTCTTCTATGGGAAGTAAAAGACTTTTGTTTCAGAATATGAATATATATATATGTATATATATCATGAAGTATATATCACATATTTTATTTCAGAATATATACAAAAATATAATGAAGTAAGCACTCTAAACCTTTAAAATTAAAGTATTTGAATATAAAAAGCAATGTCTTCATTCATTGGAAACATACTGAAAATTATACATAGTGTAGTTGATAGAGCATATATTAAAGTTGATAGGATAATATATGTCAGGTGATATAATTTGTCTTTAACGATGGAATGAAATAAACCTAGAGTTATGCCTTTAAACATTCCTTATATAATCCCTGAGAAACTACTATATAAAGGATGCTAAATAATGTTATGATATATAGTATATGCTCTCAAGTCCTTCACATATAGTCTAAAAGAGGAAATATACATAGACCTATGATTATAACAGAGTATAGTGATTCCACATTAGAAGTTAAGTACAAAATATAGTGACAACCCGAAGGAGGAAGTAACCAACTTTATCTGAGGTGAAAGAATCAAGATTAAACTTTAAGGTCTTGAAGGATAGATAGTTGGTTATTAGGCAAAAAGTGAATGAGTATTTAATGCAGAAGATGCAGCTTGTACAGAGTGAAGTACAATGTGTTTGAAAAATTATAGGTAGTTTGTTGGAACCATATTAGTGAATTTGGATTTTAACACCATTAGGTGTTGAAGTATTGAATAATTTTAGTAGGGGATCGCATAGTTGATTTACTCTTCAGGAAGTCCACTAATAGAAGATGACTGGGAGGTAAAAGACACTAGAAAGGAGAGCTCCCAGGAGCCAAGTGCAGTATTCCAAGGAAAAGATGTAAAAAAGCCTGAACTAGAGCCCTGGTGCTGGGAATCAACAGGTGAAGATAGATGTGAATCTCCTTAAAGCTCCTTAAAAGATAAAACTGCCAGGACTCAGTACTTTATTAATTGTGTAAAGCTTAAAAAAATAATCTAAGATAACACCCAAGTTTGTCTCAAACTGAATGGTTGGTAGTTCTAATAATTAAGAGAAGGGACCTGGGAGAAGTAAAAGGGGGAGGAATAAGAAACATAAAACGGAAAATAATAAGTTAGATTTTTGATGTGAAACACTCAGCTCATGTGAGGTTGACATTGTGTATACAAGCCTGAAGAGCTGATGCAGAGTCAGGATTAAACATATAGCCTTAAACTCTTACAGAAGTTACCTATTTCAGTCTCCTATCTGATGTGCTCATATTCTCTACCTTAGCTCAGTTTACCTTACCTATGTAGGTGAGCATTTGCTATCTAGTTTCAGTCCCAATGCTGTTGAATGGCTAGAGCTAGAAGACACAATAACACATCGGAAAGTGATTTTCAAAGCACTTTTTTTTTCAGAGTTGGAGAAGGGAGATCACTAGACTCTCTGTTCATCCATTCTTTCTAATTTCATCTACCAGTGACACCTGAAGCTCTGAGGAATAGAGGTGTCAGGATTTATTAAGCATAAGAAGACATGATGCTATGACAGCTCTATATCAACTTTTAGCAGGTATGTTGCTGCCCTGTAAGCTGGAGCTACACACGATTTGGTTTTCTCCCAAGTAGAAAGCGTATTAAACAATTTTCAGACTTGGGCAGATGGTCGTGTTGATTACAACATTCAGTTTCCATGCCAGTCTCTCATTGTTGTGACCTAAGTTGCTGGCCAGCATGCCCTTGCTGCAACTCTGGATTCCTGATCCTCTTCCTGTATCCTCCTCTTTCAGTTTCTATGAATTTCCAAATGTTTTGTTTTCTGCTTTGTTTCTCTGAGTTTGTGTGCTCTGTATTCATGCCATCCTTCCCTAAACTGACCTAGAGAACATGGTGCTCACCTATACCTAGTCTCCACTGCAGTACTCAGATACTGCCTAGCAGACAAGCGCTCACTAGGTCAGTTCCCTACTCAGGCCACACCCCATGATATGACTATGATACCAATTCTAACAGAAGCTGAAACTAGATGGTAGTGAAGAATGGAAATGTGAGTGCAGTAATGTCAGTTGTTAGAGCCACAATTGCTTCTGGGTCACCACATTTCTATTTCATTTTTCATATTGCCCATGGAAGTATTCAGTTCTACTTCTTTTGTCTAATATATAATTTTCCAGCAAAAAAAAATCTACTACCTCTAAGAGAAATTATCTGCAGAAGTCATCGTATGAGTTGAGAGAGGTCTGACCCCTAGGGGAATACATTCCAAGTTATATTAATAAAATTGCAAATATAAAATGCAGAGGGCTTCCCTGGTGGCACAGTGTTTGGCGGTCCGCCTGTCGATGCAGGGGACGCGGTTTGTGCCCCGGTCCGGGAGGGTCCTGCATGCCGCGGAGCGGCTGGGCCCGTGGGCCATGGCTGCTGGGCCTGCGCGTCCAGAGCCTGTGCTCTGCAGCGGAAGAGGCCACAGCGGTGAGAGGCCCGCATACTGCCAAAAAAAAAAAAAATGCAGAAATCCATAAACCCAGAAGTTTGATTTGGTATATCATCAGAGTCACCTGTGGGTATATATTATACTGTATTACTAGTTAAATTATAAAATTTTGCTGAACATACATGCAATGCAGGATATTACCTTCTTACTCAGACATTCCTCTCACTTAACTTCTTTCTATGTCCATCATATTTAGCTTTTCCTAAAGGTTTTGGTTTTCCTAGTGTCCCTCTTCCTAAATTTTGCTCCAAATTAAATATAAGATGCAACACATATTCCACATTTGAGTCATTTTTTTCAAAAACATATATAATTAAATTATAGTATTACAAAGTGTTGAGGTATTTAATAGTTTTAGTAGTATTAATAGTTTTAGTATTATCATGTAATTTTCAAAGCATGTTCATACCTTTTCTTTTGTTTGATTCTCACAATGAAAACAGTGAAATCTAGAGAATTAGAGATCACTAGGTCTACTAGGGCTGAATTTTCTGGGGAAAGACATCTGTTAGGCATGTTTCCTGGAAGTCTAAGCCTAGCTGCCTGGAATAAACATACTTGGCTATTCTCTTTTCCTTTCCCCATAATAGGGTCAGTGAAGTGAGATCTTATTTATAGAGGAAAATGGTTTCAGGTAATTGAGTAGGTGGTTATAGTGGAGTTTGTTTGTAACCTTAGCCAAAGGTTTCACATTTTATTCTTGAAGAGAGGGGGATACAGAGAGAGAGAGGGAGGGAGATTGATTTCTTGCATTATTTCTTCCTATCTATATCTTCCTACCAAAAAATTGACATTATCTTTCCCTTAAATCATATTCTCATTTGATTCAGATATTAATTAATGTTTTCTTTTTATAAATTTCAATCAATTCTCATATGCACTTTTTAAGGGACTGTTTTTGTATTGTAACTGATTTATATGTGTTACTAATTGTTGTGATGAATAACCTGTCAAGAACCATTCATATACAATACATGCCAGGCAAGCAAGACATTTTTTAAGTAAAAGGAATTCTGAGCAATTGAAAACATTTTAACATTTAGTGGCTTATGTAATATTTGGATGAAGACTGTGTGTGTGTGTGTATGTATGTGTGTGTGTCTTATACACATATACACACATATACATACACATGCATATGGATACACATATACATAAATGTATATATGTATTAATCTAAAGCCCTGAAACTATAATCATCTGTTAAATCATTTGGCTTATGAAATTCTTTATGCATTATTATGCCTCTAATTCTAAAATCTCAATATCAGTGAACTATAAATAAGCAAGAGAGTATTCAGTAGCTCAACTTAGCAGTCAGGGGTTGGATGGCATTGAATGTCAGTGGAATGTCATTCCAGCAACATCTGAAAAAGTCCTATTCTTTGAGCCTATGTCACAAGTGGACAATACTGTTTATGGAAAATTCAATCTCAAACAGTAAGTTTGACAAAAGAGAGAAATAAAAATGATCCACTTACCACTGGCATATTCCTGATAGTCTTTTTATATACAAATGTAACATGTGAAAAATATTACACATGCCTGACACACAACTGTAACTCAATAAATTAGAGTTAGGGAGGAGGATTTCACAGCAAGTGTGTATGGTCAGGCCACTCAAGATGGCTGTTCTCTCACTCTCTGTACATCTCCTACCCAGCCAGTGCCTGCTTCACCTATACCCTACTCACAGGACTGACCTTCCTACCTCCTTGCCCCAGGCCCCAGCTTATGATTGTTCTTATCAAAGAGGTGGCAAGGGGCATGACCCTCTGCTGCTTTCCCTTGTAACTAATAAGCCAACCTGACCTAACTCCCCCTAAAACTGGCAATCTCCCCTTCCACCTGGGAGCAAAGACTACTGCCATGTGCTGCTCGCCATTCATTGCAGGTAAGAAGGTAAGAAGCCCCATCCATTAAACCAGTGATGTTTCTATTGCTGACTCTGGGCTCTTTCTTCAGTCTTAAAGCTGGGCAAGTGCAGGCCTTAGAGGTCTGTGGTGTGCAGCCCAACAAGGAACACAGGACTGTGAGTTAGATGAAGATAAAATCTCAGTTTCAATGTTTATCAATTATATAACTTTGGTCAACTTATTTAATCTACCTAATGTCTTATTTTTTTCTTCTGGGAAATGATATTAATAATGTCAGCCTCACAGATTTATTATAAAAATGAAATATTGAACATAAGTCATTAAAATCTTTGGGTCATAAAGTGTCTCTTCCATCATCATCATCATAACTATCACCATTATCAGCATTTTTTACCTTTCTTTTTTGATTAGGTATAGTCAGAAATCAGTTAAAAATAAAGAATACCAAAATTGAGATACCTAAAAAGGGCATTATTAGAAAGCAAGATCAAGTTGCCATGCCAGAGTCAGAAACATGGGAAGATTAGGATATAATGTAATCAAGGAGGTAGAAAAAGACAGACTAGGAATATGGGTGAACACTGTTGGAGAAGGTAAAGATAAAGTAAAGCAGGGACTCCACAAACTATAGGCAATGGCCATTGGGAGGCATAAGGCTTACATATCTAAAGTATTTATATGCAAAGACTATAATTCCCTTTTTTGTTCAGGCATATATCTTCAGTTTCTTTGTCTGCCTTCCTAACTAGCTAAGTAATTTTTAGAATCAGTAATATGAAATTACAATAAGGGTAGAAAAATTAATTCCAGGAAATAGGAGGGAAGGATACTCTAATGAATGAAGTCAACTTGTTCATTCAGTAGTGTTCTACATTACATGTTACAATACTAATATGTAAACTCTAGTTGCTAGTACTTAAGCTTAAGGTTTGGAAGAGAGGTGTACATTTTATTAATATGCACATATATTATTCATATATATATGAAAATGCCTCACATACTACTCATGTATTCATTTTGGCCTATTTGTATGCAAATGTAACATCTAAAACTTGCAAATATATATGATATAATACATAAACTTATTCCTTGAAAATAACCATATGGCCTGTTCTTTTCATTGACAATGTGGAGCGAATAAAGCATTGAATTGAGTAGGCTGTTTTCTCTGAACAAAAATATACCAGTAGGGTACATATTCCCAAATCTACACTATGGTGAATAAATAATTTAGATAGTTCTATGCTACCCAAAAAATGGCCTAGTTCTAACCTTTGAAGACCAGGCCTCCTAGAGTTAATCTCTAGGACATTACTTCTATCATGTATTCCTATGAAAACTTAGCACTGAGCCAGGCATTTTACAGTTGTGTGATTAAGGGAGAAATGTACCCTCAAAGTAGGAAAATAGTACAATTCAGCCAAGGTAAGAAATTTTCCCTTTTCTGTACATCTTTCTTTTGAAAGTATAAGCTGTATAAAGGTGCCTTTAACTGCCACTATATACGCTGATTCTGATGCACACTTAATGGAAAGTGAGAATTAACTGGAAAATTCAACCTACTCAACAGCCACCTTTCTTCCCATGGAGAGTATTAAGTCCCATACAAAGTGTCTTATTATTTTCATTAAATACAGGTGACTATATCTATAAACATGCTTCCTTTCTGTTAATAAAAGGATGTTAGAATCCCAAAAGAATCTAAGGTCATTGCTTTTAATAAATACAGCAGCCTGTAATGATCTATTTATAGATTTATCAGTGATTATAAAATGGTTAAAAGCTTTGTTCAAATCACACGAAGCATGAAAATAAATCATCTTAAGATTCACTTTTATAAATTGGGAAAAGAATCATGAGCAGTTTTTACAACATTTGGAATGGTAGTAATCACTAAATAAAGCTGAATCATTTGGCTTTTACCAGATTAGAAACATATTTTTAACTCAGGAAATATTGAGTAAAAGTATTCCAAACACCATATTCATTTCTCAATGGAACACTATATCAAGTTGAACTGTTGTTAATTGTACAAGATGATATGTTGATGTTAAAAAGAAAAAAATCTTGGGTGTTCACAATGAAAGAAAATGAAGCTGCAATTACTTCTTTATAGTGAGTTTACATCTTCTTTCACAGTACTGAAGAAATAGGAAATAGGAAAATAATTGTCTTGAATGATAATATTCCTCTTGTGAAAAGATCAAAATAACATGAAGTAATTGATACAATTAAATTTCCCATGGCTTTGTTTTGAAATTTGAAAATCTCAACTCATAAACAGCTTGTAAATAAATAATCCAGAAATCTGTTCACCTCCCACAGCATACACGAAAGAAATACACTTCATTTTGAAAGCAAAACATTTTTTTTATGTCCTACAAAAGGTTAAACCTTTAAGCAGTGTAATGGATCACTGTGGGAAGCTTTACTCAGAGATGCATAAAATGAATGCAAAAAGTGATGCAAAAAGGTGTTTATGAAATCTCCTTCAGCCTGAATGTATAACTGTGTAGGTTATTAAGAAGTCAAAGCATCTAATGGGCCACTGGCATGATGCTAAGTTTTAGTCAGCATTTTCTATTCTATGCTCCACAAATCACCATAAATCCAGGAAGAAGTCAGTTGTTAACACCTCTAAACTCTACCATTGCACAATAGAGAAATGCAGTCGCAGAAGAGTCTCACATTTAGGTGAGTAAATTAAAAAGATTTAGTTTAGATAGGATTTAGATTTAACAGCTCCTTCCACACAAACTGAAACATATCACGCTATCTCAGAGTTCATTTAATAGCATTAGAAACTTCATTTCAGCAGTTTTAACAACAGCTTCTGCAGGTTAGAAAGATGTTTCAACCAAGTTGCCTAGAAGCAAGGAAGGAGATTGGAGACTTATATGTTCTCTCAGAGTATTTTGATTAAGGTTGTAAATATTTATCAATCATTTATTTAGAGGTGTGCAACACTTGCATTTATTCATTTGGGGGAATGATAAACTGAAAAATGTGTGAGTCAAGAGTTTCCTTTTTGTAGTCTGTTGAAAAATGACCAACCTGAATATAAAAGGAAAACTTGGCCAGAGCAAGCAGATGGCAGGAAACAACCTGAATGTCCCTCCACTGATTAATCTAAAGTTTTAATATGGGACAAGGTTCTGGAGGCAGCAATATTGAAGGCTTCCTGGCTTAGCCTCTGGCATTTCTTTTGAGGAAAGAACAGTTTTGTTCCCATGCTAGTGCTTACTTCTCAAGAAAGAATGTAGGGAGACTAAGTGATGTTGGCAGTACCCACCCCAACCTTCACCTACTTTATGTATGTATAGTGCTTATTTAAGGGTGTTTGCAATTCCATCAAAAATGTGGGAGTGTCTGCTACTTGTGATGGCTATTAAAAAGCTATGATGTTAATGTTACAGAAAAAGCATGAAACTGAATCCAAAGTTACTTAAATTCATATACCTACAACCAAATAAAATTGAATACATTCTCATAGAATTCCTAAAGCGATGGTTCTAAACCCTGGCACCAAATTGGGATCACCTGGAATATTTATCTAAACTATCAATGTTCAATGCCCTTCTTGCAACAATTCTGAAATCACTTGTCTGAAAGAGAAGCCCAGCAGCAGTCATTTAAAAGCTCCCTGTGGAAAAAGGATTTGACCTGAGCTCTCTTCGGCATTACATAGAATGAACAAAGTTCCAGACCTTATAGAATATGTGGTGCACCTGAATGTCTTTAACCTTCATTCTATTTTCTCCCTCTTCTTGTTCTTTGCACAGGAAATAAACACCTGAGAAATGTATGTGGAATTTCATAAAATTTTGATCTTCCCTCTGATAACTATGTATTTATTTATGTCTGAATAGTCAGAAAGAAAACAAATAGATTTTCTCATTATTCTCTGCAATATCTGAATTTAAGTACAGAATGGAAACTTTGCAGTAGTAAGTGACAACATTAGCTGCAAAACACCTCAGGCACATAATCTCAGCAATTAAGTGCATCTATGCAAAAGATTACACCAATTTCAGGAGGTCCATCTTTATTTCTTAGGGTTTCTTTGTACAAATCTTACAAAAATTGCTCATTAAAAATAACCTTTGTTCCAAAAATCTGCTATAAATATCCTATGATATTTCATATCTCTGGACCGGTGGGATAATGAAGACGCTAATAACTGGAAGGATATCTGCCCACCACTGAGGGATATTTGAAGCCACAAATATCTGAAGGGATATCTGATTTACTTTGAGAACTTTTTTTTAAAGAATGGAAGAGCATGAATGCTATGGAATTTTACATATCAGCATAACTATATGAATTTATATTGTAAGATATGCTTTACCTATTGGAAAATAAACCATCAGAATGCTCATATATGGCCTGAATTAGAAGATACTTGTATGGGTGTGAATGTTAGAGGGAAGGTGATCTGTTTTCCTGGGAAATTGACCCTATTTTCACTAAGAAATGTTCACCTTTATCTTTGATAATACGTTTTGCTTAGAATTTTACTTTACCTGATATTAATACAGTCATTAAATCATTTCTATGCTTATTGTTTGCATAATATATCCTTTTTCATCAATTTACATTCAACATCTCTGTGCATTTATATTTAACTTGCCTCATTAATTCATACAGTTGGAGATTACCTTTTTATTCATTCTTATAATTTCTGCCACTTAATTAGAGGTATTAGTCTATTAACATTTGTTAAGATTTGGTGTAATTATTGATATGATTGGATTTAGTTTTACTATTTGTTCTGTTTCTATCCAGTGTTTTTCTTCTCTTTTTGTCTCCTTTCCTGACATTTCAATTAACTGATGGGGATAGTGTTGGCAGGAATGAGATAACTTCATTTAAATTTATCTATTATCTTTTAGATATATTTGTTTGCATAATATGTTAGTGACTGCTAAAAAATTACAGTTACTTAGAGTTAATAATGTGACACCTCAAGTAAAATATAGAAAATTTGCAACCTATAGGTTTGTTTATCACCCTACCATCCTTTTACAGTTGTCATAATAAATATTACCCCTACAGCTGTCTTGAAATCCAAAAATAAAATCTTAACAATGTATTTCTTTGTACATTATATATATTATAAATAAATTAAAGGATAAAAATTAATCTTTATATTTACCCATATATTTACTATTTTCAAAGGTCTTCATTCCTTTCTGCAGATCCATTTTCCTTATGATCGTCTATCCCTTCAGCCTGAAGAATTACCTTGAGCATTTCTTGTAGAGAAGGTATTCGTTTTATTTATCTGAAAACATCTTGATTTTGCTTTATTGTTGAGAAACATTTTTGCTGAACATAAGATTCTGTATTAACAGTATTTTTTTTCTCCCTCACTTTAAAAACATTGTTCCATCATCCTCTGGCCTTCATGCTTTCTATTGACAAATTTGTAGTCATTCAAATTATTATTCTGAGGCACCACAACATTTTTCCCTTGCTGCTTTCAAGAGTTTCTCTTTATCTTTAGCTATCCACAGTTTAACTGTGATATGCCTATATATATGTGGCTGTATTTAGATAAATACTCCCTTGTTTTCACTGAACTTCATGGATCTGTAAATTGATGTTTTAACTAAATTTGGGAAACATTTAGACTTTATTTCTTAAAAATTTTTTCTAACTTATTCCCTTTCTAATCTACTTTTGGAGACCCAATTACATGTATGTTATATGTTTTTGTATGGTCCCACAGATACCTAAGTGTCTGTTAAATTTTTAATTAATTTTTTTTTCTCTGTACATGACATTGGATAATTTCTTTTGATCCATCTTCAAGCTTACTAAACATTTATCTGTTATCTCTATTCTATTGTTAAGTAAGTCCTGAACTTGCCTTTTGTAATTTCAGATAAAGATTTAGCAAATCTAGAACTTGGTTCAATTTTATTTTTTTTCTATTTCCCACCTGAGATTTTTCTTTGTCCATTATGAGCATATTTTCCTTGACTTCCTTGAACATAAGCATGATAACTGTTTTAGAACCTTTGCTAATTCCAATATCTAGGTGATCTCAAAGTTTCTGTCCATTGTTTGTCTTTTCTCTTGAGAAGATATGTTTTCTTATTTGTTCATCTATTGAGTAATTTTTTTTTTTTTTTTTTTTTTTTGTGGTACACGGGCCTCTCACTGTTGTGGCTTCTCCCATTGTGGAGCACAGGCTCCGGACGCACAGGCTCAGTGGCTGTGGCTCACGGGCCTAGCCACTCCTGGCATGTGGGATCTTCCTGGACAAGGACACGAACCTGTGTCCCCTGCATCGGCAGGCAGACTCTCAACCACTGCGTCACCAGGGAAGCCCTATTGAGTAATTTTGAATTATATCTTGGACATAGTGAATTATATGTCATAGAAAACTCTAAATTCTTTTATGTTTCTCCAAAGTATGTTATTATTATTTTTAAAATAAACAGTTTATGGGGCGGAATTAAAACTGCAAATTTTGGTTTCCCTGTGGTAGGTGGCAGCTTAAATATTATATTTTTCTTTTACCCTTAGCTTGTTTGTTTATAGTCTGCACTGCCTATGAAAAGTTCAACATTCAGGGAAAAGTTTCTACATGGAATTTGGGGTGTTCCCTGCAGTGGTATCCTTTCTAGAATTTACCCCTATAATTCCAGGGACTGGTTATCCTAAAGCCTATTCTCTAGTTCTTCAAGGCAGAAATACTGAAGGATTCCACCGAAATTTTAGCTGGTCCTCAATGGCACTGATTGGAACATGGCTAAAACTTGTAATAGATATAAATTCATTTATTCCTTTTCTTTCTTTCAAATGCCAACTTCACTTCAGTTACTATTTACATTTCTATATGGCTTTAGATAGATAGGTTTTAAAAAAATATTTTCACAGATTTTAAAAAATTGAGATACAGTTGACATATAACATATGCATTTTAGGTAAACATAGTAATTTGATATATGTATACACTGGGAGATGATTACTACAATAAGTTTGGTTAACACCACGCAGTTACAATTTTTTCTTGTGATGAGAACTTACTCTCTTAGCAACTTTCAAGTATACAATATTTTTTTCTCAGGTTTTATGGTTGTTTCTGTAGGAAGTTAGTTCAGCTGTAGCTGCTTTTCCATATCTGGGAGTTTATGTTAAGGATAATGTGTCATTTAATCAGAGAGCAAGAACATAGTCAGAGCATATAAAAAATTGAATTGTATAAGAATGAAATAAATTAAACTTTAAGAACATGTATTTGTGAGGCCCTTTCACAAGTTTCTCAGAAAGAACTACTGAAGAGTTTTCAGTTATCTGGGATCATATTATCATTATGAAAATAAAGCAATGGGTTTGGGCCTTGTTATAGAGTAAAACTAATGATAAAATTATTATCCACAATTGGCATTATTAATGAGTTGCAGTCTTCCTTTTGCCTCTGCATGCATGTATACTAGGTTCACTTAAATCCTAGAAAGAAAAGGGCACCACCAGACAATTATTATAAGTGAGAACAAAATTGTAGTTACGTAAGCAGTGATTGTATTGGAAATGACCATTTCCCTATCAGTTTGCCCTATAATTAAGGTAAATTTTCTTTTAATTTACTGTTTATACAAATCTTTTTACCTCACTCTTCAAAAAAAAGATAGAATATTTCAAGACTTTTTTTAAAGGAAGATATACTTACCATATCAAGGACTACCATTGTTAGTACATTCTTAACACAATATTACTACTTAAAAACCACATCCTCAAGTAATATAAAAAGGAAAATAAAGAAAAATATTAGTTAATTGATAGCAAAACAAAAACTAATTTTTTAAAATTTATTTATTTATTTATTAACATCTTTATTGGAGTATAATTGCTTAACAATGTTGTGTTAGTTTCTGCTGTATAACAAAGTGAATCAGCTATATGTATATATATATCCCCATAACGCAGTACTGTTCCATCTCCCTCCCACCCTCACTATCCCACCCCTCTAGGTGGTCACAAAGTACCAAGCTGATCTCCCTGTGCTATGCAGCTTCCCACTAGCTATCTATTTTACATTTGGTAGTGTATATATGTCAGTGCTACTCTCTCACTTCGTCCCAGCTTACCTTTCCCCCTCCCCGTGTCCACAAGTCCATTCTCTACTTCAGTGCTTTTATTCCTGTCCTGCCCCAAGGTTCAGGATTTTATTTGGCCTTTGGGGCCATAATACAAGCTTGACAAAAAACTGAGCCAACATCTTTATCTGCTGCTGCTTTCATCCTTAGGAATGTTCTAATTTTATATATATTTATTTATTTAACATCTTTATTAGAGTATAATTGCTTTACAATGGTGTGTGAGTTTCTGCTTTGTAACAAAGTGAATCAGTTAAACATACACATATGTCCCCATATCTCTTCCCTCTTGCATCTCCCTCCCTCCCACAATCCCTAACCCACCACTCTAGGTGGTCACAAAACACTGAGCTGATCTCCCTGTGCTATGTGGCTACTTCCCACTATCTGCCTATGTTACGTTTGGTATGTCCATGACATTCTCTCACTTTGTCTCAACTTACCCTTCCCCTCCCCATATCCTCAGGTCCATTCTCTAGTAGGTCTGGGTCTTTTTCCCCTCTTGCCAGTAGGTTCTTCAGCACAAATTTTTTGTTTTGTTTTTTATATTCCATATATATGTGTTAGCATACAGTATTTGTTTTCATATTTCTGACTTACTTCACTCTGTATGACAGACTCTAGGTCAATCCATCTCACTACAAATGACTCAATTTCGTTTCTTTTAATGGCTGAGTAATATTCCATAGTATATATGTGCCTTATCTTCTTTATCCATTCATCTGTTAATGGATATTTAGCTTGCTTCCATGTCCTGGCTATTGTAAATAGAGCTGCAGTGAACATTTTGGTACATGACTCTTTTTTAATTATGGTGTTCTCAGTGTATATGCCCAGTACTGGTATTGCTGGGTCATATGGTAGTTCTATTTTTACTTTTTTCAGGAACGTCCATACTGTTCTCCATAGTGGCTGTATCAATTTACGTTCCCACCAACAGTGCAAGAGTGTTCCCTTTTCTCCACACTGTCTCCAGCATTTATTGTTTCTAGATTTTTTGATGATGGCCATTCTGACTGGTGTGAGATGATATCTCATTGTAGTTTTGACTCGCATTTCTCTAATGATTAATGACGTTGAACATTCTTTCTTGTGTTTCTTGGCAATCTGTATATCTTCTTTGGAGAAATGTCTATTTAGGTCTTCTGCCCATTTTTGAATGGGGTTGTTTGTTTTTTTGTTATTGAGCTGCCTGAGCTGCTTGTAGATTAATCCTTTGTCAGTTGCTTGATTTGCAAATATTTTCTCCCATTCTGAGGGTTGTCTTTTCGTCTTGTTTATGATTTCCTTTGCTTGCAAAAGCTGTTAAGTTTCATTAGGTCCCATTTGTTTATTTTTGTTTTTACTTCCATTTCTCTAGGAGGTGGGTCAAAAAGGATCTTGCTGTGGTTTATGTCATACAGTGTTCTTCCTATATTTTCTTCTAAGAGTTTGATAGTGTCTGACCTTACATTTAGGTCTTTAATCCATTTTGAGTTTATTTTTGTGTATGGTGTTAGGGAGTGTTCTAATTCATTCTTTTACATATAGATGTCCAGTTTTCCAAGTACCACTAATTGAAGATGCTGTCTTTTCTCCACTGTATATTCTTGCCTCCTTTATCAAAGATAAGGTGATCCTATGTGCATGGGTTTATCTCTGGGCTTTCTAACCTGTTCCATTGATCTATATTTCAGTTTTTGTGTCAGTACCATACTATCTTGATTACTGTAGCTTTGTAGTATAGTCTGAAGTCAGGGAGCCTAATTCCTCCAGCTCTGATTTCCTTTCTCAAGATTGCTTTGGCTATACGGGGTGTTTTGTGTTTCCATACAGATTGTGAAATTTTTTGTTCTAGTTCTGTGAAAAATGCCATTCGTAATTTGATAGGGATTGCACTGAATCTGTAGATTGCTTTGGGTAGTATAATCATTTTGACAATTTGTTTCTTCCAATCCAAGAACATGGCATATCTCTCTGTCTGTTTGTATCATCTTTAATTTCCTTCATCAGTGTCTTATAATTTTCTGCATACACGTCTTTTGTATCCTTAGGTAGGTTTATTCCTGGATATTTTATTCATTTTGTTACAATGGTAAATGGGAGGGTTTTCTTGATTTCACTTTCAGATTTTTCATGATTAGTGTATAGGAATGCAAGAGATTTCTGTGCATTAATTTTGTATCCTGCTACTTTACAAAGTTCATTGATTTGCTCTAGTAGTTTTCTGGTAGCAACTCTAGGATTCTCTATATATAGTATCATGTCATCTGCAAACTGTGACAGCTTTACCTTTTATTCTCCTGTTTGGATTCCTTTTATTTCTTTTTCTTCTCTGATTGCTGTGGCTAAAACTTCCAAAACTTTATTGAATGACAGTGGTGAGAGTGTGCAACCTTGTCTTTTTCCTGATCTTAGCGGAAATGGTTTCATTTTTTCACCATTGAGGAGGATGTTGGCTGTGGGTTTATCATATATGGCCTTTATTATGTTGAGGAAAGTTCCCTCTATGCCTACTTTCTGCAGGGTTCTTATCATAAATGGGTGTTGAATTTTGTCAAAAGCTTTCTCTGCATCTATTGAGATGATCATATGCTTTTTCTCCTTCAATTTGTTAATATGGTGTATCATGTAGATTGTTTGCTTATATTGAAGAATCTTTGCATTCCTGGAATAAACCCCACTTGATCATGGTGTATGATCCTTTGAATGTGCTGTTGGATTCTGTTTGCTAGTATTTTGTTGAGGATTTTTGCATCTATGTTCATCAGTGATATTGGCCTGTAGTTTTCTTTCTTTGTGACATCCTTGTATGGTTTTGGTATCAAGGTGATGGTGACCTCGTAGAATGAGTTTGGGAGTGTTCCTCCCTCTGCTATATTTTGGAAAAATTTGAGAAGGATAGGTTTTATCTCTTCTCTAAATGTTTGATAGAATTCGCCTGTGAAGTTATCTGGTCCTGGGCTTTTGTTTGTTGGAAGATTTTTAATCACAGTTTCAATTTCAGTGCTTGTGATTGGTCTGTTCATATTTTTCTATTTCTTCCTGATTCAGTCTTGGCAGGTTGTGCATTTCTAAGAATTTGTCCATTTCTTCCAGGTTGTCCATTTTATTGGCATATAGTTGCTTCTAGTAATCTCTAATGATCTTTTGTATTTCTGCAGTGTCAGTTTTTACTTCTCCTTTTACGTTTCTAATTGTATTGATTTGAGTCTTCTCTGTGTTTTTTCGTGATGAGTCTGGCTAATAGTTTATCAATTTTCTTTATCTTCCCAAGGAACCAGCTTTTAGTTTTATTGATCTTTGCTATCATTTCCTTCATTTCTTTTTCAGATATTTCTGATCTGATCTTTATGATTTCTTTCCTTCTGATACCTTTGGGGATTTTCTTGCTCTTCTTTCTCTAATTGCTTTAGGTGTATGGTTAGGTTATTTATTTGAGACATTTCTGGTTTCATAAGGTAGGATTGTATTGCTATAAACTTCCCTGTTAGAACTGCTTTTGCTGTATCCCATAGGTTTTGGGTCGTTGTGTTTTCATTGTCCTTTGTTTCTAGGTATTTTTTGCTTTCCTCTTTGATTTCTTCAGTGATCTCTTGGTTATTAAGTAGTGTATTGTTTAGCCTCCATGTCTTTGTATTTCTTACAGATTTTTTTCTGTAATTGATATGTAGTCTCATAGCGTTGTGGTCGCAAAAGATAGTTGATACAATTTCAATTTTCTTAAATTTACCAAGGCTTGATTTGTGATACAGGATATGATCTATCCTGGAGAATGTTCCATGAGCACGTAAGAAGAATGTGTATTCTGTTGTTTTTGGATGGAATATCCTGTAAATATCAATTAAATCCATTTTGTTTAATGTATCATTTAAAGCTTTTGTTTCCATATTTATTTTCATTTTGGATGATCTGTCCATTGGCGAAAGTCAGGTGTTAATGTCCCCTACTATGATTGTGTTACTGTCAATTTCCCCTTTTACGGCTGTTAGTATTTGCCTTATGTATTGAGGTGTTCCTATGTTCGGTGCATAAATATTTACAGTTTTTATATCTTCTTCTTGGATTGATGCCTTTATCATTATGCACTGTCTTTATTTGTCTCTTGTAATAGTCTTTGTTTTAAAGTCTATTTTGTCTGATATGAGAATTGTCACTCTAGCCTTCTTTTGATTTCCACTTGCATGGAATATCTTTTTCTATCCCCTCACTTTCAGTCTGTATTTGTCCCTAGGTCTGAAGTGGGTCTCTTGTAGACAGCATATATGGGTCTTATTTTTGTATCCATTCAACCAGTCTATGTCTTTTGGTTGGAGCATTTAATCCATTTACATTTAATGTAATTACCGATATGTATGTTCCTTTTACCATTTTCTTAATTGTTTTGGGTTTGTTATTTTAGGTCTTTTTTTTCTCTTGTGTTTCCTGCCTAGAGTAGTACCTTTAGCATTTGTTGTAGAGCTGGTTTGGTGGTGCTGAATTCTCTTAGCTTTTGCTTGTCTGTAAATGTTTTAATTTCTCTGTCAAATCTGAATGAGATACTTGCTGGGTAGAGTAATCTTGGTTGTAGGTTTTTCTCCTTCATCACTTTAAATATGTCCTGCCACTCCTTTCTGGCTTGCGGAGTTTCTGCTGAAAGATCAGCTGTTAACTTTAAGGGGTTTCCCTTGTGTGTTATTTTTTGTTTTTCATTTGCTGCTTTTAATATTTTTTTCTTTGTATTTAATTTTTGATAGTTTGATTAATATATCTTGGCATGTTTCTCCTTGGCTTTATCCTGTATGGGACTCTCTGTGCTTCCTGAACTTGATTAATTATTTCTTTTCCCATGTTAGGGAAATTTTCAACTATAATCTCTTTAAGTATTTTCTCAGTCCCTTTCTTTTTCTCTTCTTCTTCTGGGACTCCTATAATTTGAATGTTCCTGTGTTTAATGTTGTCCCAGAGATCTCTGTGACTGTCCTCAATTCTTTTCATTGTTTTTTTCTTTATTCTGCTCTGCATTAGTTATTTCCACTATTTTATCTTCCAGGTCACTTATCCATTCTTCTGCCTGAGTTATTCTGCTATTGATCCCTAGTAGAGAATTTTTAATTTCATTTATTGTGTTGTTCATCAGTGTTTCTTTGCTCCTTAGTTCTTCTAGGTCCTTGTTAAACATTTCTTGTATTTTCTCCATTCTATTTCCAAGATTTTGGATCATCTTTGCTATCATTATTCCAAATTCCTTTTCTGGTAGACTGCCTATTTCCTCTTCATTTGTTAGGTCTGATGGGTTTTTCCCTTGCTCCTTCATCTGCTGTGTGTTTCTGTCTTCTCATTTTGCTTAACTTACTGTGTTTAGGTTCTCTTTTTTGCAGACTGCAGGTTCATAGCTCCCCGTTTTTTTTTTGGTGTCTGTCCCCAGTGGCTAAATTGGTTCACTGGTCTTTGTAGGCTTCCTGGTGGAGGGGACTAATGCCTGTGCTCTGGTGGATGAGGCTGGATCTTTTCTTTCTGGTGGGCAGGTCCACATCTGGTGGTGTGTTTGTGGGTGTCTGTGGCCTTATTGTGATTTTAGGTAGCCTTTATGCCAGTGGATGGTGTTGTGTTCCTGTCCTGCTAGTTGTTTGGCATAGGGTGTCCAGCATTGTCACTTGCTGGTCGTTGAGTGGAGCTGGGTCTTGGCATTGAGATGGAGATCTCTAGGAGGCTTTTGCTATTTGATATTACATGGAGCTGGGAGGTCTCTGGTGGACCAATGTCCTGAACTTGGCTCTCCCACCTCAAGGGCCCAGCCCTGACACCTGGTTGGAGCACCAACAGCCTGTTATCCACACAGCTCAAAAGCAAAGGGAGAGAAAGAGAAAGAAATTAACAAGAAAATAAAATAAAATAAAAAGTTATTAAAATAAAAAATACTTTTAATACATTTTTTAAGTAATTAAAAAAAGAAAAATAAAAAGAATAGAGCAATGAAACCAAAAGACAAATCCACCAATGATAACAATTGCTAAAAACTATACTAAAACAAAAACAAAAACAAAAACTGACAGACAGAACCCTATGGCAAATGGTAAAAGCAAAGCTATACAGACAAAATCACACACAGAAGCATACACATACACATTCACAAAAAGAGAAAAAGGGAAAAAAAATATATATCATTGCTCCCAAATTTCACCTCCTCAGTTTGGGATGATTCATTGTCTACTCAGGTATTCCACAGATGAAGGGTACATCAAGTTGATTGTGGAGATTTAATCATCTGCTCCTGAGGCTGCTGGGGGAAACTTCCCTTTCTCTTCTTTTTTCACACAGCTCCTGGGGTTGAGCTTTGGATTTGGCCCTACCTCTGTGTGTATGTCGCCTGAGGGTGTCTGTTCTTTGCTCAGACAGGACGGGGTTAAAGGAGCAGCTGATTCAGTGGCTCTGGCTCACTCAGGCCCAGGGAGGGAGGGGTATGGAGTGTAGGGCGAGCCTGCAGCAGCAGAGGCCAGCGTGACATTGCACCAGCCTGAGGCACGCCATCTGTTTTCCCGGGGAAGTTGTCCCTGAATCCCAGAACCCTGGCAATGGTGGGCTGCATAGGCTCCCAGCAGGGGATGTGTGGATAGTGACCTGTGCTCACACACAGGCTTCTTGGTGGTGGCAGCAGCAGCCTTAGCATCTCATGCCCGTCTCTGGGGTCCACACTGTTAGCCGCAGCTCATGCCCATCTCTGGAGCTCCTTTAAGTGGCACTCTTAATCCCCTCTGCTTGCACACCAGGAAACAAGGAGGCAAGAAAAAGTCTCTTGCCTCTTTGGCAGCTCCAGACTTTTTCCCAGACTCCTTCCCAGCTAGTTGTGGCACACTAGCCCCTTCAGGTTGTGTTCACGCAGCCAACCCCAGTCCTGCCCCTGGGA
Organism: Orcinus orca; assembly: GCF_937001465.1. Taxonomy (NCBI): domain Eukaryota; kingdom Metazoa; phylum Chordata; class Mammalia; order Artiodactyla; family Delphinidae; genus Orcinus; species Orcinus orca. Next base: position 81,041,703 of record NC_064566.1, on the reverse strand, counting down.
TCTGACCTCCGAAGCCCGAGCCTCAGCTCCCAGCCCCAACCAGCCCTGGCAGGTGAGCATACAAGCCTCTTAGGCTGGTGAGTGCTGGCCAGCAGCAATCCTCTGTGCGGGAATCTCAGTGCTTTGCCCCACGCACCCCTGTTGCTGTGCTCTCCTCTGTGGCTCCAAATCTTCCCCCCTCCACCTCCCATGGTCTCTGCCCATGAAGGGGCTTCCTAGTGTGTAGAAACTTTTCCTCCTTCACAGCTCCCTCCCACTGGGGCAGGTCCCTTCCCTATTCTTTAGTCTCTGTTTTTGCTTTTTGCTTTTGCTCTACCCAGGTACGTGGGAGTTTCTTTCCTTTGGGGAGGTTTGAGATCTTCTGCCAGCATTCAGTAGGTGTTCTGTAGGAGTTGTTCCACATGTAGATGTATTTCTGATGTATTTGTGGGGAGGAAGGTGATCTCCACATCTTACTCTTCCACCATCTTCTAGCCATCTCATTAATTATTGAACAGAAACTATAAAATAAGAAATGAACATAAGCTTTAAAATAAGTGAGAATCCAATAACATATCCATTCACATTTGGCTCTGATGGTGGTACATAAAGAAAATTTCCTTTAATTAATCAGATGGTGATGAAAATTGTGGAAAAAAATAGAATGGTATAGAACCTGAGTGGTAATTTGTAATAATCTAATTCACAAGATCTTTCTTAAGTTCCAATAGTGATTGTGGTAGGCAGAATAATAGTCCCCCAAGGATGTTCATAACCTCATTCCCAGAACTTGTAAATATGTTACATTACCTGGCAAAGGAAATTAAGATTTCAGTTGGAATTAAGGCTGCTAATTGGATGATCTTAAAATAGGGGGTCATCCTCAATTATCTAGGTGGGCACAATATTTTCACAATAGATTTGTATTAAACATGAAGTTTTCCAATTCTTTTTTCATTCAAGGGAATATCTTCGTTTTTTATTTTTGGTATTTTCCTCACCCACCTCATATAATGTACTTATCTTAACAACTATTTATTGAATTCCTACTGAGGATTAGCACTGTGCTATTGGAAGAGACAAACTGTGAATTCATTTCTGTTTTATGTTAAAATAGCAACAAGCAAAAGCATCTAACATAGACTTGGTGATTGATAGTGATGTGTGGGATCCATTGACATGTTTGGGGTGTATGACTGTCCAAAATGTGATCCTTTGAAGAGTCATTAGAAGATGAGACATGAGTCCTAAAAGACCAAAATAATGTATAAAGTGAGACAGACTGATACATGGGAAAAATTATAAAGATCATTCTAGTGAAAAACTGTATGCATGATGTACAAGGTAAGTGGGGGAAATGGTATGTGCAAAGGGTCCTAGGAAACATATTGAGAATTTCAAGGAGTTCAGTTTGACTGAAGTGACATGGGTAATGGGAGAAAGTTGCAGAAGGTGAGTCAGGAGAGCAAGAATGTTAAGAGCCTTATAGACCAACTGAGAGAATTTTGGACCTTAGGAAATGAAGACCTATTGCAGTCTTAGATCCAGAAGACACTGTATTGATCAGAGTTCAGTCAGAAATACAGATGTAACACCAGGTATTTCAACATAGAGAACTTATCATAAGGAGTTGGTTCCACAGGTGTTGGATAGCTGAATGAATAAGTGGGAACACTAAAGTAATTCAAAGATAAAAACAAATGTATTCTAGAGATGATAACAACTGCAGTAAGAAACTACCATTTGTATGACTTTTAAAATACATAAAATAAGTTAGACTGTAGAAATTCAAATTAGGGAGGGGCACTTGAATTTGGGGCTCAGAATTCTGAGAAGGGGGCATGGTCTTGCTGCTGTTGTACCTTAAGTGGGCACAATGAGCCAGATAGTAAGTGGAAAGAAGCTGGACACTGGAAGAGATTGACAGGCTGTTACTAGGGCAAAGTACTGTTACTGGGACAATCCTGGCATGACCAGAAGCAAATTTCCATCTTCCTATTGGTAGAACTTGATAACAGGGAATCAGTTGGCAAAGGAGATATGCAGTTTGCAGAGTTCCAAACCCTGAGTCATAAAGCTGAGTATGGAAGGGTGGATTTAGTGCTAAGAGACAAGAGCTTAATAATTGGCACAATTCACTTCTTAGCCCACTCAACCTCCAAATACTATGCTATATGGAAATTATGGAAGTCCCAACCGTATGGTTTCCATCTCTGGGTAATGTTAATTTCTCCTTTAATTCTATCACAATCCTACCTGAATAGTCTCTAACCTAAAGGTTAATTTACTTTAGGTAGTTAACAACAGCAATATTTATATTCAGTAATAAGGGGAAGAAAGATTATATATGTATTCCTAACAAACAGTAAGACTCTGTTCACTTGTTACTGTCCTGATTTCTGTAAAAGTCACATCACACAGTTTATAAACTCCTTCCATATCTTACACACTCTCTGGCCTCAACCAATTTCTCAGCTTGTAGTGTTCTTTATTGAGTCTGATGACTCAAACTTATACTTCTGAGATGTTTGAATTTTCTGTGGTCTTTTCTTTAGATTTTTGTGGTTTTCAAAATATTTTTACTTTTGAACATGTGTTCCTTACCAGAAGCTATATTTTAGGTAGTAGCATGACAGCAAGTAAGGCACTCACTGTGTAAGTGCACAGATGTCCAGGCTGGCATTTCAGGCAGGAAGGACAATCCAAATGCAGAATTCATGTTCCAATGAGGGTAAATTGCTACCTCCTCCACGAAGGAAGAGGTCTAACCTGCTGCTAGGTGTCTATCTGGTGAGGAAATGGTGCCATTTAGGGGGTCATCTCTTTGGTTTTGATCAGGCACTTCACAATAACAGTAGCAGAGTAAGTCATAGTGAGGGAAATTCCATGTTATTGAAACCATGTATAGTTCTCATGTTCTTCCACCAGGATGCCTGGGAAAGAGACTGATGTCTTCATGATTATTGAGAGTCTCTCCTGCATGTAATCGATTCTTTGTGGGGAGGTTTTACATGGATCAAAAATACTTCCACGCTTTGTGTGCATTCCAAGAGGTAATCTGCATACCTGTTTCCTAGACCTCCTGGTTATCAGTCTTCTAATTCTGATCTTTCCAAGTTGCTGACCATCTGCCCAAACTATTAGCCACTGTCCTTAAAGCAGTCTCTGCACACCTCTCAGTGTAGACAAAGACAACCAAATATACTGTTAGATGTTCTGACCCTGAGAGGGATTCCCTTCACCTCTGTCTCTTGGGAACACTCCTGATTGGGGCTGTAATGATATAGTTGTTCACTCCCAGCTAGTGCCAAGAACTTGCCTAGTCCTACATTTATGCTCTATAAAGATCACTCTGGCACAGTTAAGAATGGATTGTAGGCAGCTAATTGCACTTTCAGTGTGAGCTGATGGTATCTTGAATCAAGATAATGGTAAAGAAGATTTAAATATGCATCATGAGCTGAAAATCTTGAGAATGAAGAATTCTATATATATTTGATACTGCCTACATGATTATTAGTACTTAGAGGGTGGCGGGTCAGTCTAATTTACCTTATAAACTTCCTCCAACATAATATCAAGTGCTTTATATATTGATCACCACAGAAAATTCTTACTTTGGATGGAATCTCCTTTTAAGTTTCTCCCAGTACTCGGAGCAAGACTGCCATTAAAAATGTTAACTGCTGTGAAGAAGAGTTTTTACTTTGTTTCCTTTCTCTTACAAGACATGACTTACTTCTTGGTTTTTATATTCCATACAAAAGCCCAAATTTACCTAATCTATACATTCCATTATTGTGTAGGCTTTAACATATAAGTCTAAAGAATTGAATTATTCCTGAATAATCTGAAGCCTGGGGTAATTGAAAGGGGATGCATATGAGCTATCTTTTGCCACAATAACATTGTGTAATGATCACAATATCTCAGTAGCATGGAACATTAGAATTTACGGCATATGTCTAGACTGATCTTGGATGAGCTCACTCAAATATCCAAGGGTTGGCCAGGGCAAATAGGATCACTGGGATTTGCTCCACGTGTCTCTCATCCTTCATCAGAATAGTCCAGACAAGTTCTCTTGGAGATGAAAGGGGTGCAAGAGAGAGAAGGAGAGCAAGCTCAATTTCATGTGCACTTTTCTGTCTTCTGCTTGCATTATTTGCTAAGCTATCAATGGCCAAAGCAATTCTCAGAGCTGAGCCCTGAGTCAGAGTTGGAGGCAGGGATTGCAGTGTTACCCATCAAAGGATATGGACAGAAGAAGGAGCTGGAAGTAAGAGCTACTTCTGCTATTGACCACTAGGCATAGGTGTTAGAGGTGTGTTATAAAAGTTTTCTTTCTCACTCAAGAGACCCTACATCTGGGTAAACTGACAGGGCCAGGGAAGCTGAAGCAACTCATGATAACTTAGGAGTCCACACAAGAAGTCCATAAAGTAGGATTCAAATGGGTGAGACTCTCATTGATCTCAGGAAGACTGCCAACCTATAGCTGCCCCATATTATTTGAGGACCAGAGTCTAGAATTTGAAACAGATAAGGCATTCTTAAACAAAATAATCTTTGAGTGCAGGAAGTTCCTATTTAATTAATTTGGATAAATATTCTGATTTCCATATGTATTATAATTTATACTTTTTATTTATTCTTAAATTTTCTAGAAAACTTTTTTTTTTTTAAATCATCCAACTTCATCTGGTTAATCTAAGGAGAAGGTATTTGTTTTTGGATAATTAAGTGTGATGGTAGCAGCATATACTCAGCTAGCCATCTGGGAAAACCTAGCAGAATTGGGTAGTTAGGAGTACATAGTGGAAAGTTTCTAATGCAACTTGTTTGCCAGTAGGAGTATTTTTCTCTCAACTACCATTGAGCTATATTAAAAGTAATTAGTTTCTTTACTTAAAAATTTTTATAGTTTGTAACCATAAAAAGGAATTATGAGGCTAATTTTTCAAGAAAAAGATTAGTGAGTAGACTGTGATAAAGAAGATATAATTCTAATTTGCCATGCAGTTTAGTTGTTAAACTTTTACCACTGGGAAATGTGTTCTTATTTTTTGATGATGTTAAAATTTTTGTGAGATCAACCTGGCAGCTCCAGGAAGGACATATCATTCAGATAGAACAGAGTCAGAATAATGAAGTTTTCATATAAGTACAGGAAGAATATTGATATCCGAATCAATGTGGCTATAGTTAAATAGGAAATATCGACCGACTCTGCAAAAGCAGAATTAACGGTAGTTATTAAGTTTATAGTTCACACACACAGCTGAATCTGAAAATTGCAATGCACAGTTATTGAAAGATTTCTTCAAAGACTTTCAACAGTAGTTATCTCTATTGAAGTGGAAGAGTTTTTAAAAGAAGAACAAAAATATTTCCTAACACTGGCTCATGAGTTCATTTTTCTCTTCTGCCAAAATATGCACTGAATACATTTAGTAGAATTTAATCTCTTGCCTATATTTGATTCTTTCAAAGAAAAATGGAAATAATTTTAATTAGGTAATGTAATCACCATAATAATTGCAATATATTAGAATTACATAGCTCCCAGCACTCCAGATTATTCCATACACTCCCAATAGTCTTATCTTGTGCTGGACCATGGCAGACATGACAATTATTTTTCAGTATAATAGAAAGTTATAAATATGTGTGTTTTATGACTATGCTATATATGTTGAGAACTTGTGTTCTAATCATAGGTTTGATGTGTTAACTGAAATAGTACAATCCTCCTGCCTTTCCTGATGAGAATTTAGCAATTAACTTCATTTTTGTCTGAACTTGAGCTTTGACTTTACTGGTTGTAAAATAGGGTAACCCTTTTTGTCTGATCTAGGGAAAAGTCTGTAAAAAGATTTTAAGATTTTAATGCGTGGTATGTAGATTTTTAGCCAAACTCCTCTAAAGGAATGCAATTGCTTGTTCATGTCTAGCCTTTGTTTTTTTCTGTTACAATTGCTAGAAATAGTCACACTCACAATGAAATATAATTGGATAATTATTTTTGAAGATTTATAAAAACCCTCACCAGTTTGTCCTAAAGATTAATGTGGTCTACAAACATTTCAAGCCATCATTTTAAATGTCAAGCTGCTAATGTTTCCAGTGAGTTGAGTGATTAGTTATATCGGCTACCCGATAGCAGTTTTACTCTGCAGAAACCACCTCAAGAGCTTATTTGTAGGAGGCAAGAATGCTCTCTCCGGGGAACACACTGCAAAACCTAGAGGTAAAGGCTGAAACTATTTTCCCAAGGGATATATATGAGAGTCAAAGCTCTCTTTTTCTCCCAAGTCCTTTCCAAGTTCTGAGACACAAAATAGAAAAACAAAACCACAGAAAAAAATGTATTATGATTGTCTTGTTTCCATTAGTCTGTTCAATATCTGTGATTTTTTTTCTGGTGTGAACACCAAACCAAAAACATTTTGAGGGGAAAATAATATTCGAAGATGGAAATTTTATGTGAATTTTTTAATATAAATGACAAAGAACAGTATGAGAATTTTGCACATTAATACCAGTATCCACAAGTCCATGTCCTACTCCCTGCTATTCCTTAAAGCCACATTTACAAACATTTAAGAATTCTAAGATTCAGACCTGGAGCAAATAATTTTAGCACTAGCTGACTCACTTACAAAAAATATCCATTTGCCTCTGAAAATGTTTTTGGTTTGGATATCTTTCATAGGGCAATCACACCAAATCAATGGTAACAAAACAATTTGGTTGACAGGATGTGACCTGAGGAATTCCTCAGAAGTTCAATCTTTTAAATAAATATAAATAAATATATATGTATATAACAGTCTCAGAGATTAATGTCATTGAAATAATTGTATTTCCTCATTTACATACTTACATTTAGTGTTATTCTGTTGTTTTTGTTCAAACAAATTCAGATCTTCAGTTCTCTTACTATTAATGACTTATTCTTCCAGTGATTCTTTTACAATTCATTTTCCTTCCTAGTTTCATGTTATGTCATTATAGCATTCAGCAACCAATTTTATTTTTTTCAATCATACTTCCTCCATTCACATCCTATCCAGAGGAGACACATGTGAAGGGATAAGAGGCTACTATGGTCTGCTGGATGCTGACATCCTGGCTTGCCTGCTAGTTGTGTCTGACCTTTCTTAGTCTCAGTTGTCTTTTGTGCAATTGGATGTACTGACAGTTCAGAGATTTTATGAAAGATACAAGACATTGTACTTTGGAAAATACTTTTTGAAAACCTATGGAAGTGAAAGGTGGGGTATTCTTAAAGTGTTTCATGTCAATGCCACCTAAATAGCTGTATCTGAGACCTCTGTTTTTGGTGATCTTTTTTTTTAAAATTAATTAATTAATTAATTAATGGCTGTGTTGGGTCTTCGTTGCTGCATTCAGGCTTTCTCTAGTTCCAGGGAGCCAGGGCTACTCTTCATTGCAGTGCTCGGGCTTCTCATTGCGGTGGCTTCTCTTGTGGAGCATGGGCTCTAGGCTCTCGGGCTTCAGTAGTTGTGGCACGCAGGCTCAGTAGTTGTGGCTCACAGCTTAGTTGCTCCATGGCATGTGGGATCTTCCCAGACCAGGGCTCGAACCTGTGTCTCCATTGGCAGGCAGATTCTTAACTACTGTGCTACCAGAGAAGCCCAGTGATCTTGTCTTAATATTAAAAATCAGTTATTATTAAATCGGCTTAAGGAAGAAACTTTATAAAATGTACGTGGGTCTCATGTTAAGGAAAGTTTAGAAATTGCCATTATTTACTTCCTACCCCAGAATACACACTAGCTACAATTTAAAATGCGTTTTTCTGTTTGTTTGCTTTTCCTTCTAGACAAGTCTTCCTATAAAATAAGCAAAGTACATTTCTGTTCAAGAGTACAGTGATATTTGCATTGCATGCCTGCATGCACACACACACTCACACACATACACACACATGCACATTTTCCTGTGATCTAAAGAACTTACACTCTAATGGTCATTAGGGCAGATTTTTTTCATTTGGGTGAAGGGTCTACCTGGTGTATGCTGATCTGTAGGAGTCGAGTGCCATCTGTTTCATCTCCATGTGAACATTAGTTTGAAGTAGACATCCATAATGTGTATCAAGGTATTATAAAGAAACTGTATATGCCCTTTCTTTATGTCCTGTTTATTTCTATAATTCATTAAACAAGAAAGCCAAATACCGTAGTGACTGGCAATTGTGTCTGATTCCAGCTGGTACCTAAACTGATGCTCTGCTAAATGTGTCATCTTGTATATATGCATTAGGATCAAGGTCAGTAGCATACAACAGATGATTTCTTAAATGTGATAATACTTATCAACTGACTTTGGAAAGCATAGCCAAGCTATCCTTCATTAAGTATTCTATCCTTAAGTGGTGTGGCATAAAATAGGTTGAAGAGACCAGTTCCCTCACATAACCTGCCACATTCCATTGGAGATTGACAACAGCTCATATAGGGCACCTGGCCAGTTCCCAAGCAATCCAGCATGTTGACTAATAAATAGCTGCCATATTTGACATTTGTGAGATGTCATCTAGCGATACCCACCCATAAAGGGAAACCTGTATAAAATTATTTAAATCTAGCACAAAATTCCAAATAATCTAACTATTGAAATCTTTAAATGTTTCAACCATGTAAATATTCATAATAAATTTGAATATTGGTTCATAAAATTCATTCATACAATTGCTTACTATTTTGTCATATTTTCCCGATATAAATTTGCTGATTTGAGGCTATAAAATCTACGGCACTATATAAAGGAGTACCTCCCAATTTGTGGAGGTACAATAACCACCACATTAAGAAACATTCTTAATATCTTTCCATAAAGTTTGAGCAACTCTGAGCATATGGAGGAAAACTGAAGAACAGCAACCTCAGATGGCTCAGCACCTTGTCCGGATGGTAAGAAACACATGTAGCTGACTGCAGTCAGCTGCCCTTCAGAGCCATGGCTGAGGAGAATATTCCAGGCCTCAGTCCCTAACATATTATTATCAGTTATGTATTTAAGAAGAATCTCTTAGGTGTATGTAAACGTCCTCATAAACCCTCCCTTTTCTTAGAACTACATTTGGGTATTCACATACTGTAGGATATTAAGGAAGCTACTGCTTTTGAGCATGAGTTTGCATTGAGAACATGCTATCATAAATAAAATAGAAACTATTCAAAGGTGCATTAATCCTAAGCTTTCATATGAATAATCTTACAAAGACCATAATAATAATAATGGTGATAATATTTCTTGATACTCAACTTTATAGTGTATAATACAGTCACACTATTTTACGTGTGAAATAAAGCAAATGCTAGCTTAGAAAATAGAAACTGCTATTTTCACAAATCTGAGATTGAAACTATTTCAATTTCCTATTACTGCTCAAAATATTATTGGAAATATACAATTATATAGAAATATTTTTATCAGTATTTGGTAGTTGAGGACTTTCCTCACACATATTTCCACACATATCTTTGTGTAAGGGAATGTGGATGTGACTAATCAAAATACTAGCTCTAGCCAATATTTATTGAGCACTTCTTTGGTGCCATGCCTTGTTATAATGGCTTTGTTTATTATATTAATCCATTTAAATATATGATATATATTTAAGTTAAGCTGTCTATGAGTTTATTTAAATATATGCTAAATAAGTGAGCTACTTATTTAGCTACTCTTTGTTGCTTCCTAGATATAATATTTTAATGTTCTAAATACATTTGTTCACCTGTGTACATAAATGCTCATATGTATGTATGTGTTCACACTTGCACATCAGGTTAAACTAATTATTTGTTTAGTTACAGTTTTCAAGTATTTAAAATTTAAGAAAGTTCATGTTTAGAACTACTATTGAAAAAAGGGAAATGTAATGAAGAGCTTCCTCGAAGGATTACAATCTAGATAGAAGACAAAACACATTTAGTCCTATAATTAACATTTAAAAATATGAGCATGTTGTCACAATCTCACTAGTATCACTACTGTTAGAACTATTTGCAAATGCAGAGTTAAAATAACTATTTACCTGTGACACATTTGTACCCCATTAATAGAAATCTATATTAATTGGGATTTCTTTTTCTAAACATTGCTATTACCTCACTTGTTTTCAGGACCCACCTCCATTTTCTAAATGAAATTTAGGGTTTAGTTTTAATCCTTACTTTCAACAATTGTCTTGATCATTTCAATATTTATGTCAATGATCCTTTGTAATCATTGTCTTTCTTGATCCCACTGACCACCCTGTATCAATAGGATTACATTCAAGACTTCATTATCTAATTGTATTATGCTATTTTGTTATTGGTGTCTTATACCACAATGCTCTCAATATCCACCTCTTCCATAACCTCTTACCCACTCCACCTTTAAACTAGGGATTACTTCACGTATATGTGTATATCTTCATTGTACATTTTCTCCTATGCTTCATTACCATTTTCTAACTACATATTGGATATTTCCACCTAGATAACCTGTGGCCCTTTCATTTATCTGAAGTTTAACTCAACCTTCCCTCTCCAAAATAGGAGCTTTATTTCAAAATTCTCTAAGTGTTTTACCTCTGTACTAGGTCATCTTAGATTATTCTGAGAGTTCTTGTGCAGTCTTCACACTCAAAAACAATCACTAGTCCACAACTTCCTTCATGATAACTCTTGCATCTTTGCCATTCTCTAAGTTGCAACACCACCATCTGAGTTCAGTATCACTTTGTCTGACTTATTTCATTAACATTCTAATAGGTCTCTAGTCTCTCCCTCTGCAATCTATTCGACACTCCGTTGGTAATTTAATCTTCTTAATATATTTTTCCACTGAAGAAAACCTTCAGTGACCTTCTACTCTAGCCAGACTGAATTGTTCACTGTATCTTCAGCATACAATGTACTTTATTCATATGTAGGCCTGTCATTGGTTAGATCATTTCACTATCCCTAAATGCCCTTTCCTTTTCTCTTCATCCATTTGTATTTTATTTATCTTTTATTACTCAGTTGAGGTCCATTTCCTCATGTCACAGTTCATTAAACTTTTTCTTCTTTAAACAATGTGTTACCCATGGAGTTACCATGCAAGTGTTCCATGTGTCTTACACCTATTAGAGCAGAGAGGTTGAAGGGCTCTCACTTCTGTTGAGCATCAACAACTGAATGTCAGAGCTGTGATTCAATCAAGCACACTCTATTTTCATTATTCCACAGAAGCCACCTATTTAATATACTCAATAAGTTAATTTGGTGCTGAAGATATATATTGCCATGTGTTATAGACTGAATTTTGTCTCCACAAAATTCATATGATAAAGTCCTAACCCCAGTATCTCAGAATGTGACAGTATTTGGAGACAGGACCTTTAAAAAGGTAATAAATATAAAATGAGGCCATTTGATTGGACTGTAGTTCAACTTGACTGGTGTCCTTATAAGAAAGAGAGATTAGAAAACAGACAACACAGAGACTGAGGGGCAACCATGTGAGGATACAGGGAGAAGCTGACCAGGAAGGAGTCTTAAAAATCAAAACAAACTGTTATACCTTAATCTTCGACTTTTAGCTTCCAGAGCTGTGAAGAAATGAGTTCCTATTGTTAGTGCCATCCAGTCTGTGTATTTGTTATGGCAGCCCTAGCACATATATATATATATATATATATATATATATATATATATATATATATATATATATTGCATAATTACTTATATTTGATATTCATTTATTTGAGGTTCTATGAAAAATATTATCTATTATAGTCCACTCATGTATTAACATAAATATACATAAATATCAATATAATAACATGCCATTGAAAATCAAACTTTGAAGAGAAGTTAATAACATCGAATTTGGTGGGCATACATCATGCTTTTTAAAGAATATCTAAATGATCGTAAACAGCTAAACCTCACATCCAAATATGACCCTGAAAATTAGCATCTAGAGTGAAATAGAAATATATTCAGTACTTTAAATCTACATCATTAAATTTTGCTTGGTATTATATTTAATTCCTTTCCCCTTAGAAGCAATAATTAAACTCCTTCAGTCTTTTATATTCTGTTGAATTTAAATGCACCTAAACTGCCACAAATGCTCAGCAAAATCCTTTCCTGTGTTTATTCAAAATCTACACTAGACAGAATAGAAATTGTTTGACTGATGGTTCATTTTCTTCCTGAAATAAAGAATGATTTTCCTAGACATTGTGCAGGTTAGAAATGTGCAGATGTACTTTTTCTTCCAAGGCTACAACTACTGCTGTGAGAATTTGTATAAATGCTCAACATGTCAAAAGAAATTTAAGTGGAAGCAAATATACCCACTATTGGGGTTGACACCCAGGCTGACCCATTCTCAGAATAAGTAACACCTGGAGTAGTAATTTTAAATATAGAGTCTTAAAATCCATTGGACTTCAATTAATCTTATTTTTATAAAAGTTATTATTTTTTACAATTGTAAATTTTATTCCTTTTTATGATTGTGAATACAAGTTTAAAAATATGTTTCTAAAATGGGACTTTGCTTTGATGAGAATACAAAAAAAAATAATTGCAACTTTATTTCTGCTTTGCTCTGTTTATGTACCTGTATTCTCCTCTTTATTCTCACAAAGCAAAACTTATAAGGATTCCAAGGTGTTATAGATTGGATTCCCTGAGAAAAATGTCTCCAAGATGGAAATTTGTGTGCAGGAAGTTTAATGGATTAACACTTATAGGACAGTAAAGAAAGCAGTATGAAGCAGTGGCAGGAGTTGAACTGAGATGTAGTCACAACAATGACCTTAGCTGAACACTTGGAAAGCTCTGGAGCCAAGAAGGCCTTGTAGACTCCTTCCAAACTGTGGAAAGAGGGCTGGGCCTTCTACCTCCACATTGTACAGATATTGGATATATATACCTGTGAAAGGAGGCAGGGCTTTGGATGAATTGACCCTCTTTAGCTGATGGCAATTCTGGAGAAAGACTCAGCTAAGACCTATCAACTGTTAACATTTCCATCAAGTGAAGGAATGAATTCCTTTGTCATAAAGGTGAGACATCATGTTTACAAACCACAGCATTCTCTATAGAAAAATTTTAATTTGATTCCATATGTATTGGCCAAGTGTATTCAGGCAAATAATTTTATTCTTTATGAGCCTTTGTAACTGAGACTATTAATACCATTCAGCCTTCCTCACAATAGTTTTGTTAGTTTCACTGGAGCCAATACAAGTGAAAATTCTTTGGGTCATAAAAGATCAGAGCTAAAATATATATTAGAAATTATCTAAGTCTACTTCTTTGTTGTACAGCTAAAGAATTAAAGCCTAATATGGACTCATATATTACTGTATGTCTGACACAGTTCTAGCATTTTATACTTATTACCTCATGTAATTCTTACTATGACCCTATGAGAAAATAGACAAATAGGGGTCATGTTACTTGACCAAAGTCATGCAGTTGGGGGCAGGGGACATCACTGACTATATCTTACCCCAGTGGCTGTGCTTTCAACTACTATACTATATTGCTTCTGGTGAGACAGCAGTTTAATGGAAGATTAGTAGTCGGGTCTTAAACTTTCTGTCAAGTAGTTTATTTAACCTATACCTGGAGGTCATGGTAAACTATAAAGTAGAGAAAGCAAACTGGCAACTGGGGAGCAGAATATTCCTTGTCATGTTTGTTTGTTCTTTTTTTCTATATCTTGAAAGATGGTTTGTTTTAGTCTGCCCAGGGTTTTATAATGTAATGTGACTAAATAGATCTTATGTTTAGTACCTCATCAAGAAGTTTAGCAACTATAATCTTATACTACGTATAAATTGACTTAATGCACTTATGTTCCCAGCCTGGCCATTTAGGTACTGCAGTTTGCAACACAAGGTTATGCATATAAAGATGATGATGATGATGATGATGAAGGAGAAGGAGAAATAGTAGAAGGAGAAGGAGGAGGAGTAGGAGGAGAAGGAGTTGGGGAAGAAGGAGAGGAGGAGAGAATATAAAAGGAGGAGGGAGGAGGGGAGGCAAATGTGAAGAATAAGTTACTGTTTATAATAATATAAAGAATATTTAGTACCTATTAAATTATAGTCTTTCATTATTGACTATTCCCTTGGTCTCCTCTAAGAAATCTCATTAGGTATACAATTTTAGAAGAGCACCACACTATTTTCTTCCAGACAGAGGTAATCTGCTTAAATGAATTAATATTCTTACACAGACTTTGAAGGGAGCAAAAAGTTTGCATACTAATACAAATGGTTATGTGCTAGTGAGTGAAGAAAGAGGGTAGGGTAGGAAGGCATCTTACAAATTATTAAAATATAAATATTTTCTTTTCATATTTAATCAGAAGAGAAATGCCTTTGAAAATCAGAGACACATTATTGTTGGTTTTTTTTTTTAAGAATTACTTTAAACAGAAAGGAAGAGATTTTTCCATGAAGATAAAAATTGAGACCTTTTGAAAAACATGTCTCTATTGAGCATCTCCTTTCTGACAGGCATCATATTACGTGTTGAGTATATAGAATAAAAGCCAGACATTTTCTTTTTTTACTTTTATACAATTTTTAAAGGTTACACTCCATTTACAGTTATTACAAAGTATTGCTGTATTTCTCATGTTGTACAGTCCATCCTTGTAGCCTATCTTACACACAATAGTTTGTACCTCCCACTCCCCCATCCCTATAATGCCCCTTCCCCATCTTCCAACTTGTAACCACCAGTTGTTCTCTATATCTATGAGTCTACTTCTTTATTGTTATATTCACTAGTTTGTTGTATCTTTTAGATTTCACATATAAGTGATATCATACAGTATTTGTCATTCTCTGTTCTGACTCATTTCACTTTGCATAATCCCTTCCAAGTCCATCCATGCTTCTGCAAATGGCAAAACTTCATTCTTGTTTATGGCTGAATAGTATTCCATTGTATATATACCATGACTTCTTTATCCATTCATCTGTTGATAAACATTTAGGTTGTTTCCATATCTTAGCAATTGTAAATAATGCTTCTATAAACATTAGGGTGCATGTATCTTTTCAAATTAGGGGTTTAGCTTTTTTCAGATAAATGCACAAAATGGAATTGCTGGATCATATGGTTAGTTCTATTTTTAGTGTATTGAGAAACCTCCCTACTGTTTTCCACAGTGGCTGCACCTATTTATATTCCCACCAACAGTGTACAAGGGTGTCCTTTTCTCCAGATAGTTGCCAAAATTTGTTATTTGTGTTCTTTTGGAAGATAGCCATTCTGACAGGTGTGAGGTGATATCTCATTGGGGTTTTGATTTGCATTTCCCCTATGATTAGTGATATTGAGTATATTTTCATGTGCCTGTTGGCCATAGGCGTTTTCTCTTTGGAAAAAATATCTATTCAGTTCTTCTGCCCATTTTTTAATCAGGTTGTTTATTTATTGATTTTTTTGATTTTGAGTTGTATGAGCTGTCTATATATGTAGGATATTAATCCCTTATCGATTATATCATATGCAAATATTTTCTCCCATTCAGTAGGTTTACTTTTGTTTTGTCAGTGGTTTCCTTTGCTGTTCAAAAGCCTTTAAGTTTAATTAGGTCCCATTAGTTTATTTTTGCTTTTTATTCCTTTACTTTAAGAGACAGATCCAAAAAAATAGTGATGCAATTTATGTAAAAGAGCATAGGTTATAGTGATATACGCTTACCTCAGGAAACAAGAAAAATCTCAAATAAACAACCTAACCTTACAGTTAAAGGAACTAGAAAAAGAATAACAAAGAAAACTTAAAGTCATTAGAAGGAAAAAAAACCCATAAAAATCAGAGCAGAAATAAATGAAATAGGGACTAAAAAGAATAGAAAAGATCAATGAAACCAAAATTTTGTTCTTTGAAAAAATAAACAAAATTGATAAACCTCTAGCCAGACTCATGAAGAAAAAAATGCAGAGGGCCCAAATCAATAAAATTTAAAATGAAAAAGGAGAAGTTACAAACAACACCATAGATATACAAAGGATCATAAGAGATTACTATGAACAACTGTATGCCAATAAAATGGGCAACCTAGAAGAAATAGACAAATCCTTAGAAAGGTACAATCTCCCAAGACTGAATCAGGAAGAATAGAAAACACAAACAGACCAATTACCAGTAATGAAATTGAAACAATAATTTAAAATATTCCAACAAACAAAAGGTCAGGACCAGATGGCTTCACAGATGAATTCTACCGAACATTTAGAGAAGAGTTAACACCTATCCTTCTGAAACTATTCTAAAATATTTCAGAGAAAGGAACACTTTCAAACTCACTCTATAAGGCCAGCATCACCCTAATACCAAAACCAGAAAAAGATATCACAAAAAAGGAAATTACAAAATTTCCTTTTGTAATTTGACAAAATTCTTTTGATAAAAAGAATTTTTGACAAAATTCAACATCCATTTATGATAAAAACTCTCCAGAAAGTGGGTATGGAGGAAAGATACCTCAACATAATAAAGGCCATACATGACAAGCACACACCTAACATCATACTCAACAGTGAAAAACTGAAACCATTTCTTCTAAGATCAAGAACAAGACAAAGATGTCCACACTTGCCACTTTTATTCAACACAGATTTAGAAGCCCTAACCACAGCAATCAGACAAGAAAAAGAAATTTAAAAAATCCAAATTGGAAAGAAAGAAGTAAAACTGCCACTGTTTGCAGATGGCATGCTACTGTACATAGAAAATCCTAAAGATGACACCAGAAAATGACTAGAACTCACCAATGAATTCAGTAAAAGTTGCAGGATACAAAATTAATATATAGAAATCTGTTACATCTCTAGAAACTAACAATGATGTTTCAGACACAGAAATTAAGGAAACAATCTCCAGGAATAAAATACCTAGGAATGAACCTACCTAAGGAGGCAAAAGACCTTGTACTCTGAAAACTATAAGACACTGATGAAAGAAATCGAAGATGACACAAACAGATGGAAAGATACACCATGTTCTTGTATTAGAAGAATCAATATTGTTAAAATGACCATACTACCTAAGGCAATCTACAGATTCAATGTAATCTCTATCAAAATACCAATGGCATTTTTCACAGAACAAGAACACATAATTCTAAAAGTTACATGGAAACACAAAAGACCTGAATAGCCAAAGCAATCTTGAGAAAGAAAAATGGAGCTGGAGGAATCAGGCTCCCTGACTTCAGACTATAGCACAAAGAC
The DNA here is from genome assembly GCF_937001465.1 of Orcinus orca. NCBI lineage: Eukaryota > Metazoa > Chordata > Mammalia > Artiodactyla > Delphinidae > Orcinus > Orcinus orca. The sequence continues at coordinate 81,024,443 of NC_064566.1, read as the reverse complement.
TATACCGCAAAAAACTGATAACTATACAGTTATCAAAACAGTAATATACTCTCACAAAAACAGATACATAGATCAATGGAACAGGATAGAAAGCCCAGTAATAAACCTGCACACCTATGGTCAATTAATCTACAACAAAGGAGGCAAGAATACACAATGGAGAAAAGACAGCTTCTTCAACAAATGGTGCCGGGAAAACTGGAGAACTACATGTAAAAGAATGAAATTAGAGCATTCTCTAACACCATATACAAAAATAAACTCAAAATGCATTAAAGACCTAAAGGTAAGACCAGCTACTATAAAATTCCTAGGGGAAAATAATAGGCAGAACACTCTGACATAAATTGCAGCAATGTTTTTTTTGGATCCATCTCCTAAAGTAAAGGAAATAAAAGCAAAAATAAACAAATGGGACATTTTTCAATCATGTAATAAATGCTAGAAGAGGCTGCAACAGATGGTGTAATTATTACATAATTAAAAATTATAAGTCTCAGATGATCAGGGAAGGCTCCCTGTATGAGGTGAAATCTAAACTAATTTTTAAATATTAGTAATTGATCAGTTAAAGAAAGTGGACAGGGTATGTCAGGGATCAGGAATAGCATATCAATTCATAAAGGAACATGAAAAATATAAATAGCCTATACAGATATAAACACATTTGAGATTGCTAACAGAAAGGCAGGTAATAACTTGGAGCTTGCCAGCAGCCATGGTGCCCAATGAGTATCCATGGAAATGAAGTCAACACAAAGGAGAGCAGAGCTGAGAGGTAGAAAGAGAACAATCTCTGACAGTCTTATTGCTGACCCTCTAACCAGCTGTGCCTGAATCTAGCTTTCACTATTTTTGAGACTCTTCATTTCCAGGGTCTATAAATTCCCTTTTTGCTTAAGCTAGTGAGAGGCAGGTTATACTTGCAATTAAGAACCTTGTTTAATAAAAGCTATTTGCCCTCTTGCATTTGATTTAAAACATGTTGAGAGATCCATGTTTTATTCTCATATGAGCCTTCATGCTTCTGAGAACAACACCTTGCACTGTTCATGCATTATCTCTACACCACATAATGGACACTCACATCCCCACACACACTTTCCTGAACACCTACGACAGAATAACTGGCCAGAGCAGCCGTGCTTCAAGCTGAAGTAAAAAGGACACAAAGGAAAGGAGAAGAGAAAAAGACTCAAAAAGAAATAGCACTGGAAAATTCTATAAATATCTAAGCTGTTCACATAAGTAATATAGCCTGGTCCCTGATCAAGAGATTGTTTTTAATCTGCCAATATTGTGACCATTTACACTCAGGTAGTCCTAATTTCTAAAGCTAATTACACAGTCTCTAGGTATTTTGTCTTCTGATTCATCTCTCGTGTAATTTTCCAAATGGTCTATTTGGCAACATGTAAGTTTACTGCTGTAGGGGGCCCAGACAGAAATGTGATAAGAGTTTTAATAATCTGTTTGTCTTTCCAGTGAAATGTGATGAGGTATCTTTGTGGATGAAAAGAGAACAACTAAGGATTTAGTTATTAAATGAAGCAATGAAAAATATTCTGTACAGTTGATTTAAATTTGGGCATACTAAGAAAACATATTCATATTTTTAGAAGTAAGATTATTGAATCAGGAAATTTTCAATTAGTCTAACCTCAAATTTTTTATTAAAAATACTTTTAATTCTGTACTTTTGCCAGAAAGGCAATTATATCCTGGAAATAATACAGTCTTAAAACCAGCTAGCATACTCTTTTTGTGTACTATGTTAGAATAACAAGCACTTGAACAAACTGTTCATATGAGATTTTACTCTGTAGGTTAATTAAAAATCAAGTAATACAAAGTATAAAATTTGGGAATAAGGTGACACCATAAACAGGTATTTGCTTTCCTGTCCTCAAATTATCACAAAATGACCGACAGAAAGCTGTCATCATCGTTGTCATCATCAGCATATATTAAACTCTTCCTTTTGTGCCAATAATTATGCTAAATACCTATATACACATTAGCTTAAAATTACTAGGTGTGATAGGTAATATTATTATCCTCCCTTTTTATATGGCAAAACTAAGGTTTATGTAAGTTCAATAATTTATCTAAGGCAACATAGTTAGTAAGTGGTAGAGTCCAGCTCCAAACACATTTCTATTTTTCTCCCTAACCAAGTTTTTAACCATCACATTAACATATCAAATCTGTTTTAAAAACAAGAAACGTGGCATCTACATATAAGGAATTTCTTCTATATGTAATGCAGACACATTTTGAGTTAAGGCAGGCAGAACTATCAACTTTTACTAACCTGTTAATACTCCATACACAGAGGCAATAGGCAATGGAGGTGGGTGGCCACAGAAAGCAGAGAATTCACTGGGAAATACCTCCTGGTCTTGGTTATTACATTTAGCAGAAGCTGGGCAGATAAACAAACAAAAAGTTACCGTGTTTGGATTTTTCTTTAAGAAAATGTCCCCTGCCTCCCCCTTTCCCATCCACTCAGTTATATATAAGTAAAAAAAAAAAAAAAGATACTACAGATCCAGTTTTATTATTTAAAATATTTGACTTAAAAATTAACTTGTCTTGAAAAACTTGTTTTGTATTGAATTAGTCAGCAGTTGACACAATAATACTATGTACCAAGTGACCACCACAAAATTCAGTAAAATAATAATAAGTATATATTACCCAATTTACAGATCTGGAGGTTTGCTATTTATCTGCTATTTAGCTAAGGCAACTTTGCTTCACGTGCCTCATTCACAGGCCCAGCCTGGAGGGATAGCAGCTTTATGGGCATGCTCTTTTTATGTAAAAGGTCAGATGCTGCCAGGCTGCTAAAGAAACACATGACACCCCATAATGTCAAAGTTCAGAATTTGTATCTTGTGAATTCCACCTACACTCCATTGGTCATAAAAGTCACATGGTCAAGCTTAAAATAGATCAATGAAGCAGAAATGTATTGTCCCACAGCTGAAAGAGAAGGGAGTAAATATTAGATGACTAATATTGAGTTCAAGCTATATCATTCACTCATTTCAAACTAAATAAACAAAAATCATCCTCAGTTTCTCAATCACCTATCATTGTGATCATTTCATGATGTATACAGATGTCAAATCATTATGTAGTACGCCTGAAAATAACACATTGTACATCAGCTATATTTCAATTTAAAAATAAATGTATTAATTCAACTTTCACTTAGTAGAAACTGGCTAGCTGTTCGTCAAAACTGCTTCCTCTTATTTTGGTACATGTAGCTAGATTACATTATCACCCTCCCTTACATGTAAAAGGAGTCATGTGATGAAATTTTAACCAACAGAATGCAAGCAGAACTGATGTGTATCACCTGTTAATCTGGGCTATGAAAGCCTTTCATGTGTGCTTCTTCACGTTCTTTCCCTTTTGGCTGACTTAGATGGAGAAAACTGCAGCAATCTTGGAAGTCACATGTTAAAGTTGACAGAGGGACCTCCCTGGTGGTCGAGTGGTTAACATTCCCTGTTTTCACTTCAGAAGGCATGGGTTAGATCCCTGGTCAGGGAACTAAGGTCCTGATGCTGCGTGGCATGGCCAAAAAATTTTTTAAAATAGTTGACAGAGTTGCAAGATCGAAAGAGCTTGGATTTCTGCATTAATGTGTGGAGGAGAGCCACTGCCAGTTAAGATCTCCCATTTTGGATTTTTTGTGGGTGAGAAATAAATGCCTATTTTGTTAACCCACTGAATTTATGGAGTTCATCTGTCACCACACTAGCATTTCTCTAAAATGTACATGGGAACTAGCCTACTTTCTTTGACTGTGATATTGGATGGGAAAAGGTGATAATACAGAAGGAAATCAGGGGTACAACCCTACCAGAAGAAATCCAGGTGCTTTCCTGCATTATAGTCTTACAGAATACAGATTCTTCAGCATAAATATTAAGCTCAGAAGACTGAGATAATTAGTGCTCACAAAAGGGAGACAGGAAAGCTGTGAAATGCACCTGACACTGAATAGTAGGAGGAAGACTCATTGCAGCTGTCATTGAACTGATTATCTGAAGGCAAAGCAATGCTATTTTCTGCAAACAATATATAATACTTAGGGAACAGCAATTAGAATCATGAATCCTTACATAAGTGAATGGGGTCTGATGGTGTTTACTCAATCTTAAATTGCTGGGGTAGTGATAGAAAAATAAGCCCTGCAAAGCACTTTGGAAATGTTACTTTCAGAACATTAATGTCAGACTTAACATAAGAAGCTGAATAAAGCAAAAGAGAACTGAGGAAGAAAATCTCACAGCTTGTATTTATGAGGGTTCTCCCTTAAGGTCTCCCCCTTCATCTGTTTCCATAGTAACTCCATGTTTCCACAAGTTTTACAAATGGCATTCATTTAATGTCAAAACACTTAATGAAAATTTTTACTATGTATAGTAAGTGAACTACCTAATAGAGCATTTTATACTCAAATTTTCTTATGCATTTTGACAACATCTAAGTATTAATACATAGCAATAATCATAGAAAAATCATGGTTTATAATAGTTAACATGGAATGCTTCTTTTTACACAATTACCATGCAGCCCAATATCAGTAATACATTTTACTAACTATGCCTGGACAACTCTGTGGCAAATTTTATGGCGTCACAGCACTAAATTTGTTTTGTAACCTCACTCAATTTTTATTTTTCATTTCTTTCTCTTTTTTCTTTTCTTGTCACCTAAATTGAACTTAGAAAACTTAGTGGAAATGCTCTCTGAGGACCAGGCAACTGAGCATTTTATAATAAGCCTTTAGTAGGTATAATTAATTTAAATCTCTTTAAAATATGAACAGCATTTAGTCAGACATGTAAACCTGCCAATAATACAGAGAAAACAGGTGGAAATATTGCACCTCAGGATTCTAAGAATAATCAGTCCCACCCATAAAAATACAAATCACTGTCTTGGATAATCAGGCATCAAGCAGTGTAATTAAGTATCTGGTTTTAACTCAAAATGTTACACGTCAGATTCTAGATATCACTAATATATATGGAGTCCACTCTTAGAATAACATTGGATTGGAAATGTGGGGGGGTAAACTTAAGGAGAAAATCCAGTCTGACAAGTTAAAGGATGCCCAACAGAGCTACTTTTTATCTCTAGAATATCTTCTAATTCAGCATCACAGTAATTTATTTATTTATTTTTTTAACATCTTTATTGGAGTATAATTGCTTTACAGTGGTGTGTTACTTTCTGCTTTACAACAGAATAAATCAGTTATATATATACATATGTTCCCATATCTCTTCCCTTTTGCGTCTCCCTCCCTCCCACCCTCCCTATCCCACTCCTCCAGGCAATCACAAAGCCCCGAGCTGATCTCCCTGTGCTATGCGGCTGCTTCCCACTAGCTACCTACCTTACGTTTGGTAGTGTACATATGTCCATGCCTCTCTTGCGCTTTGTCACAGCTTACCCTTCCCCCTCCCCATATCCTCAAGTCCATTCTCTAGTAGGTCTGTGTCTTTATTCCTGTCTTATCCCTAGGTTCTTCATGACATTTTTTTTTCTTAAATTCCATATATATGTGTTAGCATATGGTATTTGTCTCTCTTTCTGACTTAATTCACTCTGTATGACAGACTCTAGGTCTATCCACCTCATTACAAATAGCTCAATTTCGTTTCCTTTTATGGCTGAGTAATATACCATCGTATATATGTGCCACATCTTCTTTATCCATTCATCCGATGATGGACACTTAGGTTGTTTCCATCTCCGGGCTATTGTAAATAGAGCTGCAATGAACATTTTGATACATGACTCTTTTTGAATTATGGTTTTTTCAGGGTATATGCCCAGTAGTGGGATTGCTGGGTCATATGGTAGTTCTATTTGTAGTTTTTTAAGGAATCTCCATACTGTTCTCCACAGTGGCTGTATCAATTTACATTCCCACCAACAGTGCAAGAGGGTTCCCTTTTCTCCACACCCTCTCCAACATTTATTGTTTCTAGATTTTTTGATGATGGCCATTCTGACTGGTGTGACATGATATCTCATTGTAGTTTTGATTTGCATTTCTCTAATGACTAGTGATGCTGAGCATTCTTTCATGTGTTTGTTGGCAGTCTGTATATCTTCTTTGGAGAAATGTCTATTTAGATCTTCTGTCCATTTTTGGATTCAGTTGTTTGTTTTTTTTGTTATTGAGCTGCATGAGCTGCTTATAAATTTTGGAGATTAATCCTTTGTCAGTTGCTTCATTTGCAAATATTTTCTCCCATTCTGAGGGTTGTCTTTTTGTCTTGTTTATGGTTTCCTTTGCTGTGCAAAAGCTTCGAAGTTTCACTAGGTCCCATTTGTTTAATTTTGTTTTTATTTCCATTTCTCTAGGAGGTAGGTCAAAAAGGATCTTGCTGTGATGTATGTCATAGAGTGTCCTGTCTATGTTTTCCTCTAAGAGTTTGATAGCTTCTGGCCATACATTTAGGTTTTTAACCCATTTTTAGCTTATTTTTGTGTATGGTGTTAGGGAGTGACCTAATTTCATACTTTTACATGTACCTGTCCAGTTTTCCCAGTACCACTTACTGAAGAGGCTGTCCTTTCTTCACTGTACATTCCTGCCTCCTTTATCAAACATAAGGTGACCATATGTGCATGGGTTTATCTCTGGGCTTTCTATCCTGTTCCATTGATCTATCTTTCTGTTTTTGTGCCAGTACCATACTGTCTTGATTACTGTAGCTTTGTAGTATAGTCTGAAGTCAGGGAGCCTGATGCCTCCAGCTCCTTTTTTCGTTCTCAAGATTGCTTTGGCTCTTCGGGGTCTTTTGTGTTTCCATACAAATTGTGAAATTTTTTGTTCTAGTTCTGTGAAAAATGCCCGAACATCACTGTAATTTAAAAGAGGTGTTCAGAGGGAGAGGCAGTCAGGGGAAAGAGGAAGAATGGCTGTATTGAGCAGGAAAGAATGATCTTATAGACCACGGTGGATTTCTTCTTCTGTAATTTGAAGGGACTTAAGACACAATAACTCAAGATATACTACTTTCAATTCATTTCACTCTAACAATCATTTACTGAGAACTGACTCTAAGGTAGGTATTGTTGTCCCTGCTATGTGAAAGGAATAAGACAAAAACAAGTAAGGCAATAGGATGTTCTCTGAAAAAGCTAATGAGTTATTGGGCTTGTGCACTGTTGATACATATATGGCATATAAGAATAAGAAAATATAGTGTTTGACAAAATAGGTTTATATTCTAGAGGATTCAGAGGAAAAAGAGTCACAATCTCTTAAGAGGATCAAGAAAAGTTTCAATAAAGGAAATGAGTGTAAAGTGGCCCAAAAATACTAGAGGAATTGTGACAGCCATAACTACATGGAGGAGATATTCCATGTAGAGGGATTGGTATTAAAAAAATCCTTTAATTATTGCTTCTATAGGAACTGATCCAATGCACATGGGGCATTCATCTTTGCACATTGGGACTTTGCCATGTTGTTCATATCTGAGGTAGATAGTGAGTTGACCTACACCAATCACATTCTTTCTTCTCATATTATAGTATTTTTATGTGAGACAGACAGATATTGGGAGCTGCTGGTAACCAAGTCAATGTTAGTAGTCTAGTGGGTGACAAAGACACTCTCCTTGACCCAACTCTACTCAGGCTCCTCTAAACCCTCAAGGTCCTTGGGCTCTGCCCTGGCCAGTTTAGTTCAGTTTTAGTAAGAATTCTGCTGAATCTCCTTAGCAGAAATTACCCAACCTTGATATCTAATTAAATTCCTTTTCTACCTCCCTGAATAGCTTATCACCCTGGCCTGCCTTCAGCAAGAATTCTGTTGAATTGGTCTAACAAGAATTCCCCTAGCCATGATGTTCCTCCTAATAATTTCTATCCACTGACCTCCACCCTGCTCCTTGGCTATAAATCTCCACTTGTCCTTATATTCAGAGTTGAGCCTGATCTGTCTCCCTTACTGCAAAACCACACTGCAGTCATCCCCCTGAATAAAACCTGCCTTATCATATTTTACGAGGTAATGATTAAATTTTTTAACATGAGTAGTTTTTCATTAACTAGAGAAGTATTGTAAATTTCTGGTACTGAATCTGAAGAGCTGAACTGGTTCCCAAAATTTATGAGATTTGTTTTATATGTATTCGTTTTTGTTTTATGCTGTGTTATTGTTACACTTCCTTAGATACCTGAGATAGTACTTTTGTGATTAAATTAGTTCCAATTTGTATCTAAAATAGAAAACAGATGTTAACTTACCTTTGGCAATATTCAAAAAACAGTTTTGTTTTAAAAGATCACAAGATACATTTTTGTGGCTCAAATGTATGTCGGGGACATTTTGACAAAGACTTTTATTACAACATTAAAGAGTTGATGCTTCCTTCAGCAAGACATGAAAAAGCCAGTGAAGACTTTCAAGTAGGATAATGGTATGCCTGAAACTAAACTTTAGGGAAGGTAATTTGCAGTGTGGTTTAGTCAAATAGCAAACTACAAGTTAGAAGACTGGCTATGAGTCTATGTCATTGGTTCACATAGCTAGGGTTTACAGGGAAGTTACACGTATTTCAGCAGAATTTGCAGAACAAAACACTAGGGAACACTTCACATCATATTCTATGTGAATGGTACCCTTAAAATTGTGCAATACACAACTTCCTCAACTATGTGTGACAGCTCATAGAATATGAAATAGAGTGGTAGTGATGATATCTAAAGGAGAGAAAAGATATGAAAGATTTTACCAAGATAAGATTTGAAGGTTTTGGAAACATTTAGAAATAGTTAATGAAGTACTGGGAAGGGGCAAAGTTACATCCAAATTTTAAATCCAAGTAACTTGGAGAATGATGGCAACATTTGTACAAAAGCAGAAGGCAGAAAGAAAAGTTCAGTCAGGAATTGGGAGTGCAAAATGAAATTTAGGACGATGTTGTTATTTATATAAATGAGTCTGAGATGACTGCATGATATCCTAGTGGAGATAACCAACAGAAATTTTAGATTTGAAAGTAATTGAAATGAAGATAATACTTGTAGCCATATAAATTGGTGAGATTACAATAAACAAGAGAAAAGTGGAAAAAGAGCAAAAGCAAAATTTTTAGATAATGCTTAAATTCAGATCTTAAATAAACTATCTGGAAAAGGAAATAAAGGGAATAGGTAGAAGAACACAGAATTCAAAGGATGAGTTTCAATATGACAAACAGGGCGAAGAATGTCAAATTATATAGAAAGACCAGGAAGGGAGAAGATTCAATGACAGCATTTGAATTAAATGATTGAGAAGGCATTGCTTAGAGTTATCATCAAGATATTTGTGATCAAAAGTAGGAAAAAGAATATAGAAACGTGTAAAGATTGTTGATAGAAAGATACTGGTTTTTAGTTAAATGTTTGTAGAGAGGCAAGCAAATGTATGAGAGTAGAAAGATAATATAATGAAATTAAAGATTCAAGAGTAAGAGAAATTGATGGAGCAAGGTGTCTCATAGGAGATAGAAAGGGAGAGAAGATCAAAGCCAAGAAAGAGATTGGATTTAGTTGACGAGAGAGCTGAATACCATCATGACAGAAGTACGAGTGAAGAGAAATCATAAAAAATACAGTGACATTGTATAACAGAATGCATAAAAGTTGAGAAAGTGCACATAGAATTCAGATACCTCTTGATTTTCTCAATGAAATAAAAGAAAATAACTGCTGAAATTGAAGGGCTAATGGTCATATGAGAGGGCAAACTTGGAACACTCACAGGGGCAAATTATATTATCTTTTTATTATCACAAAGAAAGCTGAGGGTGATTCATTGCAAACTTTCTCATTTGCTTCCAGGACTTCAGTACACAGAGATTTGGAAAATAAGTATACATTTTAAATTCTAATTCTTTCTCCTTTTGCTTCTGCTTCTAAAAATTATCAAACTCTCTTTCTCAGCAAGGTGTACCAGTTGTGTCTTTTATTCCATTTATTTCTCCAACTCTGAGATCCAGATTCAAAAATAAATTTTTTGCATTGTGAAAGTCTCTATACTACAAGCAGAGATTTTGAATATTTGAAAACAATATTTATTTATCTTACTGCTTCCTAAAATAATAATGTCAGCAATAATAATAATTCCTAAAATGTACTGAACACTTACTATCTTCAGGAAATTAGCCAAATCATTTTACTTCTAACCATCATATAAGCTTCATAAAATCCTATGAGCTAGATGCTATGATCCTTCCCATTTTACATGTGGGGAGATTGCAGTGCAGAGTGATCTGCCCAAGATTCCACAGAAATGAATGGTGACCAGGATGCAAACCTATAAATTATGAATCCAGAACTCATATTCTTAACCATTTTTTCTTCTTTCCTTCATCCTCAACTTCTTGAAAAAAAAATGTTCTACTTTCACTGCTTCCATTTACTTTCTACACAATACCTTAACCCACTGTTTCTCAAGGTAGGGTCCATAAACTGTTCTCAACAGAATCCCCTGAGGCACTTACTGAAAATGCAGATCCCTGGATCCCCTCTACACAGGGTGATTGAGGATCTAGCAACTTTACTTTAATATGTTTACCAAGTGACTCTTAGATGCTTTTAAGTTTGAGAACATCTCAGTTCAACACTTGCAATTTGGTTTTGCTACCAATTCTAATCTTCTATAATATATGCTTGAACAAGTGAACTCTTTTTTAATTACTTCTGAGAAACATTCTTAGGTTCCCCCAAACTCCTTAATATTTCATTCAATTGCTCAAGCTTGGCCTCTGCCTCACTTCCTAGCATCATAATTTCTTGCTGCTGTTTCTCTCACTCTGCGTTCTGTGTTTTAAAGTCTAAACACATCAAACTACTTGCCCCCCCCAACCCCCAGTATGTGCTTTTGCTTGTTTCACAAACTCTATTCAAACAACTTCTTTTTCTTTCCTTACCTTTCTCTCATTCCTCAAGGTCCAGCTCAAATATTGTGTATATTCACAGTATATAGACATCCCACAGCCTCTGTGAGGTCAGTTTATCCTCCATGATACTAAAGCACTATTTTATGTCACTAACATAGTTGTACTCTATGAAAGTTAGTTGTATTTACATATAAATACTTAACATAGACATATAACATACTCTATGACAGTTAGTTGTCTTATTTTATAAGATTGTGAGCTGCTTGAGGACAGAAAAATGCACATCTCTAGTACAATCTAGTAGACAAGAGGAATTGGGGTAATGAGTGGGTAATAGGACCAATTCAGCATCACTTGAGACATGCCATTCGGATCCTGACCTCTCCTAAGGCAGAGATAGCTAGAGGACTGTTGTGATGGTCTGTGAAAAAGACAAGACTGGAAATCATCTGGTGACTCAAAGGGAACAGAGAATTTAGAACCCAAAATGCACCTTTATCACAAAGTCTCAAAACTGGTCTATTTAATGGAGGTCTGCATATTAATCTGAGCAAAACCCTTCATATCTAAAGAAGTAAAATGAAGAAACTGAATGAAGGAATCTATCAACTGTCAAACATAAAATTAAATGTACTTGACATTTTCCAACTTGGTATGAATATCTGTGTGACATTTTCAGAACTATTCCAAAATGGGCATAGAAGGATGAAGCTATATGTGTCCAATGAACTGAAGAGAGATTTTTAAAGAAAAATTATGCAGTCATTTTCCATTACAGTCAGGCACTTTAGAATAATGAAAACTTTCACTAAACCAGAAACATATGAATTACAATCACAGTGTCTGTAGTAATTTCATTTTTGCTACTGATACAATTCTTGGGTTTGAGTTAGTATAAAACAAACCCTTAGAATGAATTAGGAAGCAGCAGTTTGGTGTATGTGTGTGTGTGTGTGTGTGTGTGTGTGTGTGTGTGTGTAGAAAACTTACAAATACAGTTAACCATGATGTCTTTTCCCCCTCAAATCCTGTGGGGAGAGAATATAATACATTGATCTGGTCAAGAAAATCAACGAATTCTTATAAGAGGATAGGCCATGTTAAATACCCAGGCCATGGATTTGGGATAATTGCATCTTTGTAATTATCTACAGTTCATTTATTTATTTATTTTTAGTTTTTAATATCTTTATGGGAGTATAATCGCCTTACAATGTTCTATTAGCCTCTGCTGTATAACAAAGTGAATCAGCTATACATATACATATATCCCCATATTTCTTCCCTCCTGGACCTCTCTCCCACCCTCCCTATCCCACCCCTCTAGGTGGTCACAAAGCACCGAGCTGATCTCCCTGTGCTATGCAGCTGCTTCCCCCTAGCTATCTATTTTACATTTGGTAATGTATATATGTCAATGTTACACCTTCACTTCATCCCAGTTTATCCTTCCACCCCCCCACTGCCCCATGTCCTCAGGTCCCTTTGCTACCTCTGCATCTTTATTCCTGTCTGTCCCTAGTTTCTTCAGAACCATTAGTTTTTTAAGATTCCATATATATGTGCTAGCATACAGTATTTGTTTTCTCCTTCTGACTTACTTCACTCTGTATGACAGACTCTAGGTCCATCCACCTCAGTACAAATAACTCAGTTTCATTTCTTCTTATGGCCAAGTAATATTCCATTTTACATATGTGCCACATCTTCTTTATCCATTCATCTGTTGATGGACACTTAGGTTGCTTCCATGTCCTGGCTATTGTAAATAGAGCTGTGAAGAATATTGTGGTACATGACTCTTTTTGAACTATGGTTTTCTCAGGGTGTATGCCCAGTAGTGGGATTGCTGGGTCATATGGTAGTTCTAGTTTTAGTTTTTTAAGGAACCTCCACAGAGTTCTCCATAGTGGCTGTATCAATTTACATTCCCACCAACAGTGCAAGAGGGTTTTTCCACACCCTCTCCAGCATTTATTATTTGTAACTTTTTGATGATGGCCATTCAGACTGGTGTGAGCTGATACCTCTTTGTGGTTTTGATTTGCATTTCTCTAATGATTAGTGATGTTGAACATTCTTTCATGTTTTTGTTGCCAATCTGTATATCTTCTTTGGAGAAATGTCTATTTAGGTCTTGTGTCCATTTTTGGATTGGTTATCTTTTTTTTTTTTTTTTTTTTTTTATTGAGCTGCATAAGCTGATTGTATATTTTGGAGATTAATCCTTTGTCAGTTTCTTCACTTGCAAATATTATCTCCCATTCTAACAATTGTCTTTTCACTTGTTTATAGTCTCCTTTGCTGTGCAGAAGCTTTTAAGTTTCATTAGGTCCCATTTGTTTAATTTTGTTTTTATTTCCATTTCTCTAGGAGGTAGGTCAAAAAGGATCTTGCTGTGGTTTATGTCATAGAGTGTCCTGCCTATGTTCTCCTCTAAGAGTTTTATAGTGTCTGGCTTTACATTTAGGACTTTAATCCATTTTGAGTTTATTTTTGTGTATGGTATTAGGAACTGTTCTAATTTCATTCTTTTACATGTAGCTGTCCAGTTTTCTCAGCACCATTTATTGAAAAGGCTCTCTTTTCTTCATTGTACATTCTTGCCTCCTTTATCAAAAATAAGGTAACCATATGTGAGTGGTTTTATTTTCAGACTTTCTATCCTGTTCCATTGATCTATATTTCTATTTTTGTGCCAGTACCATACTCTGATTACTGTAACTTTGTACTATAGTCTGAAGTGAGAGATCCTGATTCCTCCAGCTCCATTTTTCTTTCTCAAGATCACTTTGGCTATTCAGAGTCTTTTGTGTCTCCACACAAATTGTGAATTTTTTTGTTCCAGTTCTGTAAAAATGCCATTGGTAGTTTTATCAGGATTGCATTGAATCTGTAGGTTGCTTTGGGTAGTAGAGTCATTTTCCCAATATTGATTCTTCCAATCCAAAAACATGGTGTATCTCTCCATCGTTTTGTGTCATCTTTGATTTCTTTCATCAGTGTCTTATAGTTTTCTGAGTACAGGTCTTTTACCTCCTTAGGTAGGTTTATTCCTAGGTATTTTATTCTTTTTGTTGCAGTGGTAAATGGGAGTTTTTCCTTAATTTCTCCTTCAAATTTTTGATCATTAGAGTATAGGAATGCAAGAGATTTCTGTGCATTAATTTTGTACCCTGCTACTTTACCAAATTCATTGATTAGCTCTAGTAGTTTTCTGGTAGCATCATTAGGATTCTCTACTTATAGTATCATATCAACTGCATTGACAGTTTTATGTCTTCTTTCCCAATTTGCATTCCTTTAGTTTCTTTTTCTTCTCTGATTGCTGTGGATAAAACTTCCAAAACTATGTTGAATAATAGCAGTGAAAGTGTGCAACCTTGTCAAGTTCCTGATTTTAGAGGAAATGGTCTGAGTATTTCACCACTGAGAAAGATGTTGACTGTGGGTTTGTCATATATGGCCTTTATTGTGTTGAGGCAGGTTCCCTCTATGCCCACTTTCTGGAGTTTTTTATCCTAAATGGGTGTTGAATTTTGTTGAAAGCTTTCCTGCATCTATTGAGATTATCATTTGGTTTTTATCTTTCAGTTAATATGGTGTATCACGTTAATTGATTTGCGTATATTGAAGAATCCTTGCATTACTGAGATAAACCTCACTTGATCATGGTGTATGATCCTTTTAATGTGTTGTTGGATTCTGTTTGATAGTATTTTGTTTAGGATTTTTGCATATATGTTTATCAGTGATATTTGTCAGTAGTTTTCTTTTTTTGTCCGGTTTTGGTATCAGGGTGATGGTGGCCTCATAGAATAAGTTTGGGAGTGTTCCGCCCTCTGCTATATTTTGGAAGATTTAAGAATGATAGGTCTTAGCTCTTCTCTAAATGTTTGTTAGAATTTGCCTTTGAAGCCATCTTGTCCTGGGATTTTGTTTGTTGGAAGATTTTTAATCACAGTTTCAATTTCAGTGCTCTGATTGATCTGTTTATTTTTTTTTATTTCTTCCTGGTTCAGTCTTGGAAGTTTATAGTTTTCTAAGAATTTGTCCATTAATTCCAGGTTGTCCATTTTATTGGCTTACAGTTACTTGTAGTAATCTCTCATGATCCTTTGTATTTCTGTGGTGCCAGTTGTTACTTCTTTTTCCTTTCTAATTCTGTCGATTTGAGTCTTCTCCTTTTTTTTCTTGATGAGTCTGGCTAATGGCTTATCAATTTTGTTTATCTTCTCAAACAACCATCTTTTAGTTTTATTAATGTTTGCTACTGTTTTCTTTATTACATTTTCATTTATTTCTCATCTGATCTTTATGATTTCTTTCCTTCTGCTAACTTTGGGGTTTTCTTTTTCTTCTTTCTCTAATTGCTCTAGGTGTAAGTTTAGGTTGTTTATTTGAGACTTTCCTTGTTTCTTGAGGTTGGATTGTATTGCTATACACTTCTCTCTTAGTACAGCTTTTGCTGCATCCCATAGGTCTTGGGTCATCGTGTTTTCATTGTCATTTGTTTCTAGGTATTTTCTGATTTTCTCTTTGGTTTATTCTCCCTGATTTGTTCTCTTGGTTATTTAGTAACATAATGTTTAGCCTCCATGTGTTTGTATTTCTTACAGTTTTTTTCCTGTAATTGGTATCTAGTCTCATAGTGTTGGGGTTGGAAAAGAATTTGATATGATTTCAATTTTCTTAAATTTACTGAGGCTTGGTTTGTGACCCAAGATATGATCTAACCTGGAGAATGTTCCATGAGCACTTGAGAAGAAAGTGTATTCTGTTGTTTTGGATGGAATGTCCTATAAATATCAATTAAGTCTCTCTGGTCTAATGTGTTATTTAAAGCTTGTGTTTCCTTATTTATTTTCATTTTGGATTATCTGTCCATTAGTGAAAGTGAGGTGTTAAAATCCTGCACTATTATTGTGTTACTGATGATTTCCCCTTTTATGGCTGTTAACATTTGTTTTATGTATTGAGGTGCTCCTATGTTGGGTGCATAAATATTTCCTATTGTTATATCTTCTTGGATTGATCCCTTGAACATTATGTAGTGTCTTTCTTTATCTCTTATAATAGTCTTTATTTTAAATTCTATTTTGTCTGATATGAGAAGTGCTACTCCAGCCTTCCTTTGATTTCCATTTTCATGGAATATCTTTTTCCCTCCCCTCACTTTCAGTCTGTATGTGTCCCTAGGTCTGAAGTGGGTCTTTTGTAGACAGCATATATATGGGTCTTGTTTTTGTATCCATTCAGCCAGTCTATCTTTTGGTTGGAGCATTTAATCCATTTACATTTAATGTAATTATCTATATGTATGTTCCTATTACTATCTTCTTAATTGTCTGGGGTTTGTTATTGTAGGTCTTTTCCTTGTCTTGTGTTTCCTACTTAGAGAAGTTCCTTTAGCATTTGTTGTAAAGTTGGTTTGGTGGTGCTGAATTCTCTTAACCTTTGCTTGTTTGTAAAGGTTTTAATTTCTCCATTGAATCTGAATGAGATCCTTGCTGGGTAGAGTAATCTTGGTTGTAGGTTTTTCCCTTTTTCCCTTTAAATATATCCTGTCACTTCCTTCGGGCTTGCAGAGTTTCTGCTGAAAGATCAGCTGTTAACCTTATGGGGTTTCCCTCATATGTTATTTGTTTCTTTTCCCTTGCTGCTTTTAATATTTTTTCTTTGTATTTAATTTTTGATAATTTGATTAATATGTTTCTTGGCATGTTTCTCCTTGGATTTATCCTGTATTGGACACTCTGCACTTCCTTTACTTGGTTGCCTATTTCCTTAACCATGTTAGGGAAGTTTTCAATTATGATGTCTTCAAATATTTTCTGTGTCTTTTACTTTTTCTCTTCTTCTGGGACCCATATAATTCAAATGTTGGTGTGTTTAAGGTTGTCCCAGAAGTCTCTGAGTCTGTCCTCAATTCTTTTCATTCTCTTTCTCTATTTGCTCTGCAGCAGTTATTTCCACTATTTTAACTTCCTGGTCAGTTATGCCTTCTTCTGCCTCAGTTATTCTGCTATTGATTCCTTCTAGAGTATTTTTAATTTCATTTATTGTATTGTCCATCATTGTTTGTTTGCTCTTTAGTCCTTCTAGTTCCTTGTTAAATGTTTCTTGTATTTTCTCCATTTTATTTCAGAGATTTTGGATCATGTTTACTATCATTACTCTGAATTCTTTTTCACATAGACTGCCTGTTTCCTCTTCATTTGTTTGGTCTGGTGGGTTTTTACCTTGCTCCTTCATCTGCTGTATATTTCTCCAGGTTCTCATCTTGTTTAACTTAGTGTGTTTGGGGTCTCCTTTTCGCAGGCTGCAAGTTCGTAGTTCCCATTATTTTGGTGTCTGCCCCCAGTGGGTGTGGCTTGTTCAATGGCTTGTGTAGGTTTCCTGGTAGAATGGACTGTTTCCTGTGTTCTAGTAGGTGGGCTGTATATTTTCCTTCTGGTGGGCAAGGCCCACCAGATGCAGGTGGTGTGTTTTTCAATGTCTGTGATCTTAGTATGACTTTAGGCCGCCTCTCTGCTAATGGGTGGGATTGTGTTCCTGTCTTGTTAGTTGTTTGGCATGGGGTGTCCAGCACTGGAGCTTGCTGGCTGTTGGGTGGAGCTGGGTCTCAGTGTTGAGACAAAGATCTCTGGACGAACACTTGCCAACTGATATATCGTGGAGTCAGGAGGTTTCTAGTGGTCCAATGTCCTGGAATCAGCCCTCCCACCTTGAAGGATCAAGCCCAACACCCATCCAGACACACCAAGACCCTGCCAACCACACTGCTCAGAAGAAAAGGAAGAGAAAAAGAAAAGAAAACAAAACAAAACAAAAAAATGAACAGACAGAACCCTAGGACAAATGGTCAAAGCAAATCTATACAGAAAAAAATCACACAAAGAAGCATATACATACACACTCACAAAAAGAGAAAAAGGAAAAAAAAATATATATATATGTATAAAAGGAAGAGAGCAACCAAACCAAGAAACTAATCCACCAATGATAATAAGCATTAAATACTATAAGATAAACATAAAACTGGAAATAAATTAGATGCAGAAGGAAAACCCCAAGTCTACAGTTGCTCTCAAAGTCCACCACCTCAATTCTGGGAACATTTATCATCTATTCAGTTATTCTTCAGATGCAGGGTTTATCAAGTTGATTGTGGGGATTTAATCTGCTGCATCTAGTCTGCACAGAGAAATTACCCTTTCTCTTCTTTGTTCCCACAACTCCTAGGGTTCAGCTTTGGTTTTGGTCCCACTTCTTCATGTAGGCTGCTCTCAGGTGTCTGTTTCCTGCGCAGACAGGAGGGGTTTAAAGCAGCAGCTGATTAGGTGACTCTTGCTCACTAAGGTCATGGAGAGAGAGGGGTATGGTAGTCAAACTGGAATGCAGGGCAAGCCTGAGGCATCAGAGGCTGGCATGATGTTGCAACAGGCTGAGGCATGCTGTGTGTTCTCCCGGGGAAGTTGTCCCTGGATCTCAGGACCCTGGCAGTGGCATGCTGCACAGGCTCCTGGGAGGGTGTAAATAGTGACCTGCAGTTGCACACAGGATTTTTGGTGGCAGCGGCAGAAGACTTAGCATTTCATGCCTGTCTCTGGTGTGCCAGCTGATAGCTGCAGCTCATGCCCGTCTCTGGCACTTGCTTAGATGGAGCTCTGCCTTCTGTGGGCACACTGGGAAGAAATCCCCTCTTCTCATGAACCCTGAAACAAAGGTCTCTTGCCTCTCCGGCAGGTCAGACATTTTTTTGGACTCCATTCTTGCTAGCTGTGGTGCACTGGCCCCCTCAGGCTGTCTTCACACAGCCAACCCCAGTCCTCTCCCTGGGATCTGAACTCCAAAGCCCGAGTCTCAGCCCCCACCCGCCCTGGCGGGTGAGCAGACAAACTTCTCAGGCTGCTGAGTGCTGGTTGGCACCGATCCTCTATGTGGGAATCTCTCCACTTTGCCCCCTGCACCTCTGTTTCTGTGCTCTCCTTTGTGGCTCTGAAGCTCCCCCCTCATCCACCCCCTCATCTCCACCAGTGAAGGGTCTTCCTATTGTGCAGAAACATTTCCTCCTTCACAGCTCCATCCCACAGGTGCAGGTCCCATCCTTTTCTTTTGTCTCTGTTTTTTCTTTTGCCCTACCCAGGTACGTGGGGATTTTTTTGCCTTTTGGGAAGTCTGAGGTTTTCTGCCAGTGTTCAGTAAGTGTTCTGTAGGAGGTGTTCCACATGTAGATGTATTTTTGATGTATTTATGGGGAGAAAGATGATCTCCACTTCTTACTCCTCCACCATCTTGAAGGCCTCTTACAGTTCATATTACCCCCATATTTAATAGCTGATTTGAAGATATTTTTATCTTTCTTTAAGATAAAAATATTATTTTCTTCTTTAAGCAAAACCTCTTTTAAATCCTAATCTTCATAATCAAGTAAGATGCTTTCCTTTCTGTTACTGTACCAAATTTTGCTTTTTAATCCTACAATATATGGATTTTGATGCCTTTATCATTGCCAAATCAGGAAAATGCATATATTTTTGGCCTTAAAAGAAACAAAAAAATCAAAGTAAGTCAAAAAGAAATCTGAGAGTCTTAGCTTTTCTTTTCCCACTCCTAACCTTGGGAGTTAGTATCCATTCTTTAATAGATAGTCAACAATAAATTTGTTTATAATGATTAAAGGAAAACAAAAGAACCATAAGAAAAAAATATGAAATAAGAGTAAGTTTGAAAAATAAACAAGTAGAATTTTAGAAATAAAAATATATAGTCAGTGAAATTAAAAATGCAATAGATGCGTTAAACTGTTAGACACAGCTAATCTTTTATTTCTAGCTAAACTTTAAAATGTCCTCTTAAATGTTATTGTTCATTTCTGAGATTACTTTTTAAAAATCATATTAAGGGCTTCCCTGGTGGCGCAGTGGTTGAGAGTCTGCCTGCTGATGCAGGGGACACGGGTTCGTGCCCCGGTCTGGGAAGATCCCACATGCCGCGGAGCGGCCGGGCCCGTGAGCCATGGCTGCTGAGCCTGCGCATCTGGAGCCTGTGCTCCACAATGGGAGAGGCCACAACAGGGAGAGGCCTGCGTAACGCAAAAAAAAAAAAAAAAAAAAAAAAAAGTCATTCATGACCACCAAAACGAGGCAGTCCTCTGGTATAAGTTTGTCTAGTTCATTCATTTGTTCATTAATTTCTTCAATAAAGAGTTACTATAAGAGCAGTATATCAAAACGGTTAAGAGCACAAAAACTGAAGCTACAAGCTTGTAGAATTTTAACTTCTCTTTACCTCAGTTTCTCCATCTGTAAAGTGGGAAATATTGTGAAGCTCACCTCAAAGACATTTAGGGGCTTAATAAATGAGTCTGAATATAAAAGTGTCCAATAAACAGTATGGGACATGTTAGCTTTTTAATGTTATTACTATTTGCCTGATAAAGTATAAGGCACTCAGATGTGACAGAGAACAAAAAAAGGCTAGGTTCCTGATCTTATGGAACTTTTAATCAAAAGGAAGAAAAGAGATTTTTAAAAAAGTATAAATAATGGTTTACTGCTATGAAAGAAAACTACAGCCACATGAAGTCTATGATGGGGTTATCCAATATAAGCAAAGGCTTGTCTGAGAAAGTGACATTTATCCTGAGATTTGAAGGTTGAATAGAATTCAGTCAAGTAGAAGAGGTAGGAAACGGTTACAAAAGAGAGGAACAGCTTAAGGAGTTCCTCTACTCTGTCTCTCACAGTACTTGTGATGCTTTATTCTCATTACTTGTGTGGTGCCTTCACCCCTGCCCCCTTTTCCAAAAAAACTTGAATATATAACTCAACGATTATAGGACTTTTGCTGTTTTCTTCTATTCTTAATTCTTATTAAATGTATTATAATCCATCAATTGATCAAATAGGTATCAAAATCTGTAATCAAAAAGCTAATTAAATAAGTATTTAGAAGGAGAACTGTCTGTGAAAGAGGATGGAGATATACTTTTATATATTTTTCACATAAATTATAATATATGTGCTTTAAATTGGGCATATTACCAACTCAAAGCTGCACTGATGTACCTCTAACAGCTCCATTTATTATAGCAGCATAGATCTCTCCCAGAAGGCATTTCAACTATCTGCTGCAGGCTGATATTATCTTCTTTCTGACCAAACTAGCATATGACTTTATTTATTTATAGATAACTATCCAGGCTGGGAAATATGTCAGCAATTTTCATTATCAGCCAAAGAAAAATTATCAGCAAAGTCTAGATTCTAAATTGAACCAGCTAAGAAAAGATTCCAATTGTTTTCTTTGTCCCCAAAGAAATGAACCTCATTCAGCTAAGATACTGAATAAAAGGGTGGGATACAATTTATTTCACGGTGTATTAGTAAATAATAGCAGGGTTCTATTTCTGTTCCTTGGAGGCTGTGTGGGCTTATTTACACTCATCCTTGAAAAATGAAAAGTGTCCTTGAGAAGGAGTATGCAGTTCCTGGATCCAAAACATTTGGCCCTGCAGTCCCCACCCCTCACTAACATTGTTTCTCCCAGTGAGTATAGTCATGTTCCTGGCTTTCTGGGTGTTAGAAGCCTAGCTCCTATGTAGTAAAACTGGTTGGGATACCAAAAAATGGTACTGATGGACCTAGTGACAGGGCAGGAATAAAGACGAAGACATAGAGAATGGACTTGAGGACACGGTGGGGAGGGGGAACTGGGACGAAGTGAGAGTAGCATTGACATATATACACTACTGAATGTAAAATAGTTAGCTAGTGGGAAGCATTAGCTTAGCACAGGTGGATCAGCTCAGTGCTTTGCGATGACCTAGAGATGTGGGATAGGGAGGGTGGGAGGGATGATCAAGAGGGAGGGGATATGGGGATATATGCACACATATGACTGATTCACTTTGTTGTACAACAGAAACTAACACAGTATTGTGAAGCAATTATACTCAAATAAAGATCTATTAAAAAAAAAAAAGAAAACTGGTTGGGAAACTGGGACAAAAATCCTACCATCAGCATTCATTAAAATCTGTTCCACAGCAGATAGGTTGAATAATCATTTGAAGCTGAAGACACATGATGGTTTGCTTTTACATTAGAGGAAATAAAGAAGGGTAGGATGCAGATATTAAGAAACTACTGTTTCATTATATAAAGCAAATCTGTGGATGTGATTAGATTGCTACTAAGAAGAAAATCAATATTTTCTGGAAGATTCCTAAGTTCTTTTTCAAGACTAAAATTCTGAGTTTCTGCGCTAAAGTGTAGATGTTTGTTTAAGCACTGAAGTTTCCATCTGTTCTATCTTCATTTAAAGATGCAGTTTTTAAAAATAAAACCACAAGGCAATGTGCATTGGAAGTACAAAATCTCTCTACTTATCACCCAAGTAAAACATGAATTAAAACAATACGCCTGGGGCTTCCCTGGTGGCGCAGTGGTTGAGAGTCCGCCTGTCGATGCAGGGGACCGGGTTCGTGCCTCGGTCCGGGAAGATCCCACATGACGCGGAGCGGCTGGGCCCGTGAGCCATGGCCGCTGAGCCTGCGCGTCTGTGAGCCTGTGCTCCGCAATAGGAGAGGCCACAACAGTGAGAGGCCTGCATAAAAAGCCTGGAATGTTAATATTTTTATACAATGCCAGTGTCACTTTATTTGAGAAAGTTTTATTTGAAATGTGCCTAACAGTTTCAAAACAATTATGTGGCCCAAAATTATTCATAGAGTTGACTCTGATCTCAGATAATAGTATCTAGGAAGACACATGAAAAGCAAATTAACTTGCACAGGCATGTTTGCAGTCAGATCTTCTCTCTCAAATAATAGGGTAAACAAAAGAGACTTTGCTGTGGAAAACCACATTTTCTTCAAGAATATGTATGGCATTTGATAGAATTCAATTTTGGAAGAATATGAAAGAAATAAATCCAAAGCAGTTGTCAAGATCCTTCAGTTACATAAAATTTCACCTTTAAAGTAATTCTTTTCCATGAAAAGCAGTATATCCTTTAAAACTTATGTAGGGTTCTCTGGTAGAAGTTGATTGTTTTTTAAAATATTTCTCTAATTTTCCATGACTGCTGAGTTGCATCTGAGGTAGTATTTTTTACACTATTTGAATTAATTTATTACTTGTTTGAATAAAAAAATAATTCATAGAATTAGCCAAGCACAGGATAAATTATCCCAGGTGTGTGTCTGTGTGAAGTGTGTGTGTGTGAAGTGTGTGTGTGTGTGTGTGTGTATGTGTGTAGCATGTATGTTTTTATCATAAGTTAATCATTGTTAAAATTTTATTTAAGAGATTAAAAAAATTTATCTTTGGAGATCATGTTAAGCTTCCATTCAAATAAGCAGTCTTAACTCTAAATTTGTGCTCCTGTCATATTCTTTTTGTAATTTGGGGTCACAGATCTATTAAAAAATCTGATGAGAGACATAGACCCTCTCCATGAATACCTATAAGCAAATACAATTTTATATGTAATTACAGATACTTCATGTGTTCCCCCAATGCCATCTTTGGACTTTAGTAAGAAAATTTCTCTTGATACTTTTTTTTTCCTTTCAAAGGGGTTCCTTTTTAATTAAGATTTTAAATCCTAGAAATTTCCTCTGGAAAAGACTTTAGAGATTATCTAATCCAGTTCCTTTAAAGCCCAGAGAGGTAAGGTGATTTCCCCAAGGATACACTGCCAGTAAGTAGCAGGGCTAGACTGGAATGCAAGTCTTCTGGCTATTTCTCCAATGCAATTTCAAATAAGGTAGACATTCAAGTTGTAAGAATATGTTGCCAGTGCTGAGTAAATAACTAATAAAGAAAAAAAAAACTAAAGCAGACTTAAAACAGCAAATATCCCGACAGCTGTTAAGAGCCATCCTTCTGAGTAAGTTATTTCCCCCTGTGGTTACACAAACACCAATATAAGTAAAGGGCCTACTTCTTGCTTTACTGCACAAATCCTGTAGGGCTAATCCAAGCACAGAGCTCCTATTAGCATCAGCGGACTTTAGTTCTTGGGCCAGCTCTGTGGGGATGCTAAGCAAGACAAGATGCTGGCCAATGCTTTTGAGATGAAAACTGGAAACAAATTACTATATGACACTTAGTTGAATAATAAGAAAAACGCACCCCATCCCTACACACTACTAAATTTCTCTGACAATCCCCCTTAATCTCCAGACACTTGAGTCTCATTCTTTCACAATGTTGTTTCTATCACAACCATGAAATCTGGGTTATTTCATCTCAGGGAAACTTGGATACAATTTGTTAAATAGTAATTGTGTTACCTACACTATTGATTTGGGCACTTATCCCACAAGGAGCTGGACTAGTGATGAAGCTTGCTTGAGCTGCATTGTCTGACATTACTCTTATCAGTACATTGCAGTAAAAGCTTTCCTCTTTTTTCAAAGGTAAGTACAAATATTTCTTATAAAGTTAATGTTCCTCAATCAGGGTGGTAGCTATGGGACTGCAAGTTACTTGGCCATTGTACAACAGATCAATTTCAAGCATGGGTACTTTTAACTAAAGAATGGCAGGTCAAAGACAAAGTAAGACTCTTTAATAATAAAAGGATCCTCACTTTCCTTTCAATTTAATCAAATTAGATAAGATGACAAATAAAGCATCTTTAGATATCTCCCAAAACTGTGCAAAACAATTGAAACAAGTGAAATCTAAATATCGTGTTTCTCAAATTTTAAATGGGAGAATTACCTAGGGATCTTGTTCAAAATTAGATTCTGAATCAGTGGGTCTGGGGTGGGATTGTATATTCTGTATTTCTAACATGCTTACAGGGATGGCTGACAACACTGAGTAGCAGGGTTTAAGATAGCTGTGAGCTAAGATAACCAATGATGAAAATTTGTTTTAATAAACACTAATGCTTACCAAGTACCTACTATGTGCTAGGAACTTTACCTATATTACATTTGACACTTACAAACCTGCTGAAGAAGGTGTCATTGACCCTTTTACAGCTAACAAAGAATGGGACTCACAAAGATATACAACATGAATAAAGTAAAAAATTATAAATGGTTACAACTTGGGTCTGAATTTAGCATTTTATGGCTCAAACTCTTTTCCTTTATTTGGTCATTAAACAAATATGAATAGAATACTTACACGTGCATGACTTCAAGTATAAGGAGAAGAGCAGTACACAGGACAAAGGGTCTGAACTCAAAGAGCTGATGTTATAGCAGAGGAGATAAAATTAAAGCAACAAATTCAATAATTAGTTAATTATGATTTGTTAAGACCTGTGAAAGTTCAAGGTGTCCTGAAAGATTATAAAAGGGAAGACTGGCATAATCTGGGATAAAGTTAAAAAAAAAAGAAAAAGAAATGCATTTTGAATTGAGTTCAGAAAGATGAGTAAAAATTAATTAGGTGATTGGAGGGGGGTCAGTATGCAGGCAGCAGAACAGGCCTATCCAGGCAGATGAATGGTATGTGCAAAGCCCCAGGGAGAAAAACCAGTGCAGTTAGAGATAAAGGGCTTGAGATAGGGCTGGTGAAAAAAGGTATGGACCAGATTATGCAATGCCTTCAAGGCCATGTATACGATTTTGTTAAAAATGGAAGTCTTTACCTACAAATAAAGGAAAGCCTAGGAGAGGTTTTTTGTTTTGTTTTGTTTTGTTTTATTGTGGTACGCGGGCCTCTCACTGTTGTGGCCTGGTCTGTTGCTGAGCACAGGCTCCAGACGCGTAGGCTCAGCGGCCATGGCTCACGGGCCTAGCCGCTCTGCGGCATGTGGGTCCTTCCTGGACCAGGGCACAAACCCATGTGCCCTGCATCAGCAGGTGGACTCTCAACCACTGCGCCACCAGGGAAGCCCCCTAGGAGAGTTTTAAATAAAGACCAAGCATGATCGAGTTCATGCTTTTTAAAGAACACTCTCTTGCCAGGGTAGAGAATAAATTGGAGGAGTAAAAGCAAGTTCAGGAAGATCCATTAGGATTCCAGTTGAACTAGGCAGTAACAGTGAGATGTCAAGATGGAAAGAGAGTTTTATTTAATTAGTGATGGCCTGGATATGGCCGACATTAACTATTATAATTGTGGTGCTCCAAGGACAATGGTTCTCCAAGGACAAAGGAGGACCCTGCCTGAAATTTTCAGTGTTACACCCCCTAGTGGACTCTTAATCGTCCTCCCCACCATTTTGCGATGGTTATGAAATTCTTGAGCTCACCTGGGCAACACCCAACTGGGCAATGGGACCTGTCCCACTTCCACCCTATAGAAGGAAGGTATATGTGCCTCGACCAATCAGGAGACGAAATTTTCACCTCAGACCATTCCTTTGTTTTCTGGCTATAAAAACTGATCAATAGCAGATGTTTGGGCTCTACTCTCCCAGCCTACTAGGAAGTCGGCCCGCTGTCCTGGCAGCGACTCTTCCTTCTAATAAATTCTATCTTCTTTACATTCTGCCTTGTGTCTGGAAATTCTCTTCCAATCTGCGTTCAGACCATGACAATAATCATGACTACTGATATGCTTCCATTGTTTAATAATTTGCAAAGGAAAGCAGCCCTTTCAGCTGCAGTACTATAGTGTTTTCAGTTTTTGTAGATTGTTAGCATAACATTAAAAATAAAAACAAAGACAAAAAGCAACAACTCATGACTTAGAGACTGCTATAACACTAGGAGTTACAAATCTTGTGATTTCTGGGAAGTCAAAGATCACAAGAAATGTATTACCATAGATATTAGTTTCTGGTTGTTGCTGTAACAAATTACCACAAACTAAGTGGCTTAAAACAACACATATTTATTATCCTACTAAGATGGGATGGCAGGGCTGTGTCCCTTCTCAGTCTCTAGGGGTAGAATGCATTCCTTTGCCTTTTCTAGCTTCTAGAGTCCACCTGTATTCCTTGGCTCTTGGCCCCTTTCTCATATCACTCTGGCCTCTGCTTCTATTGTCAAATCTCCCTCTCTGACTCCAACTCTCTGTTTCACGCTTATAAAGATCCTCTGATTTTATTGGGCTCACCCAGATAATCCAGGATTATCTCCCCATCTCAGAATCCTGAATTTTTTTTTTTAAAGACACCAATTGTACTTGAACATTTGTTACTTTTTTTTTAAATTAATTAATTAATTAATTTATTTTTGGCTGTGTTGGGTCTTCGTTTCTGTGCCAGGGCTTTCTCTAGTTGTGGCAAGCGGGGGCCACTCTTCAACATGGTGTGTGGGCCTCTCACTATCGCGGCCTCTCTTGTTGTGGAGCACAGGCTCCAGACACGCAGGCTCAGTAGTTGTGGCTCACGGGCCTAGTTGCTCCGCGGCATGTGGGATCTTCCCAGACCAGGGCTTGAACCCGTGTCCGCTGCATTAGCAGGCAGATTCTCAACCACTGTGCCACCAGGGAAGCCCAGAATCCTGAATTTAATCACATCTGCAAAGTATCTTTTATAACGTAAACATACATATTCCTGGGTTTTAGGGATTAGAACAGGGACATCTTTGGCTTGAGGGGGGAGGGATGGCATTATTCTCTCTACTACAGTAAATAGTGAATTCTCTTGTCATTTATAAGCATTATGCAAGATACAGTTTCTATAGAACTTAAAATATAAAACATGGAGGATTAGCTTCAAGTCTATACTTTATCTGGATTGTATTAACAAATGTCAATCAGTTATAATAATGAACCAGAAAAGTCCCTAAGTATTGTATAAGACTAAAGTGAGTAAAAATAACATATGCCTTAAAAGCATGATGGAATTCAATAAATGGTTTCGTGAAATGAGGATGTTCAGTTAGAAAGACCCAGGTTAATGTCCTTTCATTTTCTGTCTCATTTGAAATATGGGAATAATATTTCCCCTGTCCTCTCCTCTCCTCTTCCCTCCGCTACCTTTTCTTCTCTGAATTTAACAAATACCACACTGAATTAAGCCCGATTCATTGCTAATGTTCCTTTTTCTCTGAACATTAGCCTCTTCTTATCGCCCATAACCCAATCTCAAAATTTCAGTCATTTTTGATCTACATTCACTTTATCTCTCTGACTTTTTGAAAGAAACCATTTTAACTTAAGTAAAACATACAAGAGGTGAACAAATTGAAGAAAACAGTGTAATTGTTTTTGACAAAGTAAACACCATCATGTGACTACTACCCAGCTCAAGAAGTATATATATTGTTTGGAGAAAATTAACAAATTTATAATATTGCTTCTTAACTCATTATCTTGGCATTGACTTTTGTAAAAGTTCTCAAGTCTATTAGTTTTCAAGATTGAAGTCTTGCACAATTTTATTATAATTATTCCTAGGTAATTTTATATGTTTTGAAAATATTGAAAATTGTATTTCTTTAGTTTTTTTCTGTATTATATGCTAGTGTATGGAAACACCACTAATTTTTATATTGACCTTGAGTCCAAAAACCTTGCTAAATGCACTTATCAAGTCGAAAGTTTATTTGTAAAGTTTTGGAATTTCCTCCATACACAAACATGCTATTTATGTATAATAATTTAATATATTTTAGTCTAATCTGTAATTTATCTTTCCTACTTTATTAAACTGGTTGTGATCTCTAGTATAGTCAAATATAACTGGTAACAGGATGCATTTGTGTTGCATCCAAATCTTGGAAGAAAGCTTTTAATATTTATCAATTCAATGTATTGTTTTTTCTGAGCTTTTTCTGAGTGTAGACTGTTATAAATATTTTTTTCTGTTTATACTCAGAATATAATATATTTTTATTATTTTTTATGTTAATATGATGAATTGCATTGATTGAATTTTGACTGTTAAAAAAATAACACAAATCTGAACCTGGAACAAATATCATTGGTTGTTATGTAACATCCCTTCTAAAACACACTGATATGACTCCAACAAATGAAAAACACCTCCCATTATTTCCTTTGCTTTGAATTTGGGCTGGCTCAATGACTTGACTTGCTTTTGACCAGTAGTATACAGTGGTAGAGATAATGTATAACTTCTGGGGCTAGGTAGTAAGAAGCCTTTACACTTCTCTCAGGAATAACTATTTCTAGGGAAGTCTGCTGAAATGTAAGAAGTCATACAGCACTGATACTGCCAGACCCTAAGGTTAATAATGTGAGAAGGCTGCATAAAGAGTGAGTTACACCTAACCAATCTCCAGCTATCCCAGACCTCCCAACACAGACATTAGGCACGAGAGTGAAGAAGCCTTCAGAAGCTCCACTCAGAGCTGCCATCTGACTACACTTGTAGACAAGAACCCAGGGAAACACTCCCCAGATGAAGCCATTCAATCCACAGACCTGTGAGAGACAGTAATAGTTTGTTTAAACTACGTCTTAAGGGTAGTTTGTTGTTGTTTTTCTGAATCAATAGGTAAATGGAAAAATTGACTTTGATCTTCAAATTATACATTTATGATTTTTGCGTCTATATTCATGAGACAGATTGGTCTGCAATTTTCTTTCTTGTGGTGCTTGTGTCAAATTTTATTTAGTCTTGCTTTAAAAAGTGAGTAGGTATATATTTTATCTGGGTTTGTGTATTATAAGTGATATATACTCTTTAAGTATCTGGAGTTCACTAGTGAAGGAATCTCAGCATGGAGAGTTCTTTGTAGAGTATGTTTCAGTAAAAATTAATTTCATTAATATATAGTATATTTTAGATTTGTGTTTCTTCTGATGTCCATTCTATCTAAACTTTCAAATGTATTAGCCAAAATTTGTTCAAAATAATTCTCTTTTTATCTGTTTAATATCTGTAGAATGTGTAGTATCCCTGACACAAATAATATTGTTGTTTTTTTTTTCATTTCCATTTTCTTTCTGACCATTTTTCAGGGGCTAGATGGAAGGAAGCAAGGAGGTTGAAAATTGAAAATATATTTCGATTACTTTCAACTTTTGTGTGTCAATACACTTAATATCTCTTCTTATTATAAGAAACAAAATTGGATTTTAATTTTGACAATATTTATGTTTTAATAGGAATATTTAGTTCATTTATATTTAATGTAATCTCTTTTATTTGGATTTAAATCTCCCATTTTATTATTAATTTTCTATTTGTGCCAGCTACTCTAATTATTTTTTATCCTATCTTGATATCTTGAGTTATCAATGTTACTATCACATTGATTAATATTACTTCCCCCATTAGATTTTTAGTTATACATTTTTACTATAAATATATTTTACTTTTAAGTAGTTTCTCTACAGATTTCAACATGTACCATTGACTTATTAGAGCTATTATAAATTAAAATTCAGCACATCCCAGACAATGCAAGATCCTTGCTGTATCTCCTTTTACCTCCTTTTATACCTTTAATATCTTACCTCCTATTAATCTCCTCCTTTCTTTTGTGTTATTTTATATGATTTAATTCTACATATATTTTAAACCAGAAAATATTATTATTTTGTTTTTTTATAGCCAATAGGCATTTAAATTTACAAATGTATATATTTTCAATAAAATCTTTAGTTCTGTCTTTTTTCTGATTTCTATCATGGATTTATTTCCTTCTGCCTCATAAGTTGACCTTAGCATTTCCTTTGCTGCTGGTCTGTTGTCAAGGAGTTATCTCAATTTTATCCTTAAATGTTCTTGTTTTATTTTTAGATTTTAATATATTTTCAGATGATATAGAATACAGCTTGGTCATTATTTTATTCCAGGAATTTGAAGATATCATTCTAATGTAGTTTTCATAATTTCTGTAAAAACACATATGAAATTGTTATTGTTTCCTTAAAGGTAATATACCCCCTCCCATTTTTAGCTGATTTAAATTGATTTTCCTTCTGCCTTTTGTTTTCGACATTTTCACTATTATGTGCCTAGTATGGTTATTTATATTTATCCTCATTTGTGTTTATAGCTTCTTGCGTTGGTGATTTAATGTATTTCTTCAGTTTTGAAAACTTGTCAGTCATTACCTCTTCAAATATTGCTCTGATATGTTTTCTTTTTCTTCTCTACGTGGAACTTTCACTGAATATTTTTTAGATCATTTAGTTGTGTAACATATGACTCGCAATCTTTTATGTGTTTTCTATCCTTTTCTCTCTTCATGTTTTAATCTGATATTTTCTACAGCTTTACCTCCAAGTTTAGTAATGTTCTGTTTTGTTATATCTTACTTGTTGTTTAGCCTAAATCTTAATCCCAATTTCAGTTATCTTATTTCAGTTATAGAATTTCCATCTGGTTCTATTTTTATCAATATCAGTGGTGAAATTTTTAAATCTTTCTTTACACAAGTTTGTCACAGCTATTTTAAAGTCTTTTTTTTTTGATAACTATAATATCTGGATCACTGGTGGTTCTTATCCTATTGTCTTTTTTTCCCCTCTAGTGTTTGCTCACTTTATCCTGTTTTAATCAGGAATTGAGAGTCCTGGACATGGTTATGAAAGTATGTGAAGACTCTAAATGATGTTACTTTCCTCTAGAGATTATTTAAATTTCTCCAGGAACACCACTGACTCAGAACTAAATTATACTTTAAGTACTTTTGTTTGTTTGTTGGTTGGTTGGTTTTTCATAGATCTTTATTGGAGTATAATTGTTTCACAATACCATGTTAGTTTCTGTTGCACAACAAAACGAATCAGCTATATGCACACACAAGTCCCCATATCCCCTCCCTATTGAGCCTCCCTCCCATCCTCCCTATCCCACACCTCTAGGTCATCGCAAAGCACTGAGCCAATCTCCCTATGCTATGCTGCTGCTTCCCACAAACAAACTATTTTACATAGAGTAATGTATATATGTCGATGCTATTCTCACTTCACCCCAGCTTCACCCTCCAACCCCATGTCATCAAGTCCATCCTCTATGCTTACTTCTTTATTCCTGCCCTGCAATAAACTAGGGCAGGAATGAACTAGGTTCATCAGTACCATTTTTTTTTTTTTTAGATTCCATATATATGTGTTAGCATACAGTATTTTTTTTTCTTTTTCTGACTTACTTCACTCTAGGTCCATCCACCTCAATACAAATAACTCAATTTCATTTCTTTTTATGGCTGAGTAATATTCCATTGTATATATGTGCCACATCTTCTTTATGCATTCATCTGTTGATGGACATTTAGTTTGGTTCCATATCCTGGCTATTGCAAATAGTGCTGCAATGAACACTGTGGTATATCTCTCTTTTTGAATTATGATTTTCTCAGGGTATACGCCGAGTAGTGGGATTGCTGGATCATATGGTATTTCTATTTTTAGTTTTTTAAGGAACTTCCATACTGTTCTCCATGGTGGTTGTATCAATTTACATTCCCACCAACAGTGTAGGAGGGTTCCCTTTTCACCACACACATTCCAGCATTTATTGTTTCTAGCTTTTTTGATTAATGGCCATTCTGACTAGCATGAGGTGATATCTCATTATAGTTTTGATTTGCATTTCTCTAATAATTAGTGATGTTGAGCATCTTTTCATGTGCCTCTTGACCATCTGTAAGTCTTCCTTGGTGAAATGTTTATTTAGGTCTTCCACCCATTTTTTAACTGGATTGTTTGTTTTTTTGATATTGAGCTCCATGAGCTGTTTGTATATTTTGGAGATTAATCCTTTGTCTGCTGTTTCATTTGCAAATATTTCCTCCCATCCTGAGGGTTGTCTTTTTGTCTTGTTTATGGTTTACTTTGCTGTGCAAAAGCTTTTAAGTTTAATTAAGCCCCATTTGTTTATTTTTGTTTTTATTTCTGTTACTGTAGCAGGTGGGTCAACAAAGATCTTGCTGTAGTTTATGTCAAAGAGTGTTTTTCCTATTTGCTTCTAAAAGTTTTAGAGTGTCTGGTCTTATATTTAAGTCTTTAATCCATTTGGAGTTTATTTTTGTGTATGGTGTTAGGTAGTGTTCTCATTTCATTCTTTTACATGTAGCCATCCAGTTTTCCCAGCACCACTTATTGAAGAGGCTGACATTTTCTCCACTGTGTGTTCTTGCCTCCTTTGTCATAAATTAGGTGCCCATATGAACATAAGTTTATCTCTGGACATTCTATCCTGTACCATTGATCTATATTTCTGTTTTTGTGCCAATACCATGCTCTTCTGATTACTGTAGCTTTGTGGTATAGTTTGAAGTCAGGAAGACTGATTCCTCCAACTCCATTTTTCTTTCTCAAGATTGCTTTGGCTATTCGGGGTCTTTTGTATTTCCATATGAATTGTAAGATTTTTTGTCCTAATTCTGTGAAGAATGCCATTGGTAGTTTGATAGGGATTGCAATGAATCTGTAGATTGCTTTGGGTAGTATAGTCATTTTCACAATATTGATTCTTCCAATCGAAGAACTGTTTATGTCATCTTTGATTTCTTTCATCAGTGTTTTATAGTTGTCTGAGTACAAGTCTTTCATCTCCTTAGGCAGGTTTATTCCTAAGTATTTTATTCTTTTTGTTGCAATGGCAAATTGGAGTGTTTCCTTAATTTCTCTTTCTGATTTTTGTTGTTGCTGTATAGGAATGCCAGAGATTTCTGTGCATTAATTTTGTATCCTGCAACCTTACCAAATTCACTGATTAGTTCTAGTAGTTTTCTGGTGGAATCTTTAGGATTTTCTATATATAGTATCATGTCATTTGCAAACAGTGACAGTTTTACTTCTTTTCCAATTTGTATTCCTTTTATTTCTTTTTCTTCTCTGATTGCCATGACTAGGACTTCAAAAACTATGTTGAATAAGAGTGGTGAGAGTGGACATCATTGTCTTTTTCCTGATCTTAGTGGAAATGCTTTCAGTTTTTCACCATTGAGTATGATGCTTGCTGTGGATTTGTCATATATGGTCTTTATTATGTTGAGGTAGGTTCCCTCTATGCCCATTTTCTTGAGAGTTTTTTATCATAAATCGGTGTTGAATTTTGTCAAAAGCTTTTTCTGCATCTATTGAGATGATCGTATTGTTTTTATTCCTTAATTTGTTAATGTGGTGTATCACATTGATTGATTTGCTTATATTGAAGAATCCTTGCATCCTTGGATTAAATCCCACTTGATCATGGTGTATTATCCTTTTAATGTGCTGTTGGATTCTGTTTGCTAGTATTTTGTTCAGGAGTTTTGCATGTATGTTCATCAGTGATATTGGTTTATAATTTTCTTTTTTTGTGATATATTTTTCTTGTTTTGGTATCAGGGTGATGGTGGCTTCATAGAATGAATTTGAGAGAGAATGAATTTTGGAGTTTCTCTCTCTGCAATATTTTGGAAGAGTTTGAGAAGGATCAGTGTTAGCCTTCTCTAAATGTTTGATAGAATTCGCCTGTGAAGCCATCTGATCCTGGACTTTTGTTTGTTGGAAGATTTTTAATTACGGTTTCAATTTCATTACTTTTGATAGGTTTATTTACATTTTCTAATCTTCCTGGTTAAGTCTTGGAAAATTGTACTTTTAATTTTATTTATGAGTAATACGTGTCACTGTGAGAAAAACATGAAGATGTTCAATTGGTTTTGAAAATCTTATTTTACCACGTTTTCTATACTCATGAATTTGAATGTCTAGCTTTAGTTCAGTTCTTTTGATATTTAATTTTAATGGTTTTCATAACTGAAAGATAACCCCACAAAATATAAAATGACACCAATAAAAATGCATTGTTTTATTCGCCTACTAAATATGATTCCGCATACTTACAATTTTCCTTGTCTGAAATTAATTGAAGAAAGAGTGGGTTAAGCAGAAGGAGTTAATGCTAAGATAAAATTGCTGGGTTAGAAATATATTAGAAAATATCCAGGGCCATAAAACAGCTCCACTGGGACATAGTTTATTTCCATCTCTATTAAAAAATATATTTATAAGTTAGCATGTAACTTCCCTCTGTCTGATACCATTAATTAATATTGAACAGTGAGATGACCTAAGGACGTTCACCTAGATAATTCTTAAGTTGTCTTCACCCTGTATAGCATTGAAAATCATGGCATCCAACTCATCCCCTTATCTGTGACCTTCATACACTTTTCCTGACAGTGGCATATGGTCAAAATATTTGAAGAAAATAAATGAGGCCAAAAAAGTAAAAGCAAATAGAAATCTATAATTTTTTCTCTAATTTTCTGTGATTAGAAATACATAGTAAACTACTGTACCTGAGTATTCATGTCATCACATTTTCAACAACATGAAATAGTATTTAAAATATTCTCTTTATTTGGGCTAAAGAAAATTTCACTGTTAAAATATCAAAGATATCCATAAAGTCTTGACTAAAGAGGCAGAATATAGAAGTTAGATAGTAACAGTCAATACAATAATGTATGAATACATGTTCTATTATGCAAGATCTCAAGTTGAGGCAAAATAGGAGATGGGAAAGGAAATCAGAAATCCTCACTATAGTAATTGTATCTTTTGCTAAGTTATCCAGGTACATCTTTCAATTTTCCCTTTGTGTAGACAATGTTTACATGTTATCTGGTCCAGTGAATTCTGCTTGAACCACTAAACATCTGACTCAAACTAACAGAAAAAATGAATAAATCTAAATAGAGAGAATCTGTGAAGCAACTTGCCATTTTCTCACAAGAAGTTTTCCTCTTCCTCTCTTTCTTCTCCACCTTCTCCTTCTCCTCCTCCTCCTGTTCTCTTCCTTCTCTTCCTCCTTCTGCAAATTTTCCTATTGATCAAATTTACATTCATGAAAATATTCACAAATTCACAGACTATTGGAAGTTTGGCATTAAAATATTTAAAGCAAAATCAGACATTTTTCATAATGATATGGTTGGAAAAAATCCACTTCAAACACATTCTTTGTGTCTTTCTATTTTTCAAGATTTTGATATTTTACCAGTGAAGTTTTACAAAGTGTTAATATGTTTAAAAGAAGGTTTCATTCCAATAGTTCTTGAAACTTATTCTTAACTCTGAAATACCATCTTCCTTCTAGCTTGCAACACTGTAACATGGGACAGGAATCTTTTTATTTCTGTTTGGGCAATTCTTGCTTTTCATAATGTAGAGCTGAAAGGGAATTTGGAGAATATGTTTTCAACTAACTCACTTTTACCATTGAAAATGTTTCTATTTACTATTATGCAAGGCACAATTCTTTTAGTTCTTAGGAGAATACTGGTGTGATGGTTAGTTAAATGTGTCAAATTGGCTAGACTGTAGTCTTAGTAATTCAATCAAATAGTAAACTAGTTTCTGGGAAATATCTTGTAGATGACACTAAAGTTCATAATAAATTCACTTTAAGCAAGGGAGATTATCCTGGATAGATGGGGTGGGAAAAATTTAAGGACTTAAGAGAGCTAATGTTTCCCTGAAGAAGAAGAAATTCAGCCTATAGATTGCAGCTTTAGCTTGTGGCCCAGAGTTCCAGCCTACTCTTCCTGACAGCCGGCCTTGTGGTTTTTGGACATACCTACATGGCTACAACAATCATGTGATCATGTAAGCCAATCCTTTATAATACATCTTGTAATATGTATCTTCTGCTGGTTCTGTTTCTCTGAT
Source organism: Orcinus orca (assembly GCF_937001465.1). Classification (NCBI taxonomy): domain Eukaryota; kingdom Metazoa; phylum Chordata; class Mammalia; order Artiodactyla; family Delphinidae; genus Orcinus; species Orcinus orca. The sequence goes on along the minus strand of NC_064566.1, from coordinate 80,987,992 downwards.
TTAACCTTACAGATACAACTAATAAAGTAAAATACAGTCACTGTCACAGGTTTACACTCAGATGCTGCAAACATACAAATAAATCTCAACCCCCTAAAATTTTTCTTCCATTTTTCAGGCTACTTTTAAAGATACTTCAAAGGATTTACCATGAGCAAGGCCTTAGAGTAAACATTACAGGGGATGCATAAGCATCAAAGTTTTATAAGTGCAACAGTGTCAACAAAGAGTGAACTGAATGTCATAAAAAAAAAACCCCACATAACACTATAACTATAAACATAGAGCAACATGTTTAAGAATAGAGAGTCACTGAATGGTCCAGAACAACCCAGGCTTCTAACTGTTATTGTGGGGTATTTGATTGTTTACTGAAAAATACCTTAAGTTAGAGTATTTTCTAGCACTTTCACATGAACACTGTTTGTTTAGGGGATGTATCTGTTTCCCTATTCAGGGATAATTTAAAATTTTTCAATTAATTAACAAATTCAAGTGTATGGTGAAATAAAATATAATCCCTGCATATGCCTAAGGCATTGACCTAAAAATGCATATAATACAATGCACATCTCCCCTTTTCATTTGAATTTTCAAAGGATTTTGCCTGGAAGATAACTTTTGCATTCTCTTTGATTAGTGAGGTTAATGAAAATTTAACAGGCAAATAGAGGTTCCAGTTTAACCTATCTACTAATTAAGCATTACTTTCTTTTATAAAGCAGAGAAATAATCAAATCATTTTAAGAAAAATCAGAGCTTAATAGCATGGCTTCTAGAAGATAGCAATTGCACAGAATCACCAGACGTCAGACAATATGTGGTATTTTTTGTAGCAAATATTTTAGAAATTTTACAGAATTCAGAAAAATAAAATTTATGAGGCAGAATCTAGAAAGGAGTTTATCCACTAATTCATTTAGTAAATTCTTATTGCTTACTAAGTGCTAGGCATTGTTTGAAACCTGCTGAGCAAGCACAGTTGACCACTACCCTCCTGGATATTACAGATTGGAGCTAAACAGTTATACATAAGTCAACAACATGCACATATAAGTAATTATATTAAGTATATGGAATAGACAAAACACAGAGCAGTTTCATTTAAGGTGACATGTGAGAAATGTGCAGGAGCCACACTGTGGGGCTGTGGGGTGAAGAGGAGATTGGCCAGTTGAGAAAAGTGAGAAGACCAACAGATCTGGCAAGTGGAACACAGGGAGGATTATATAAGAGGTGCCTTGGGAAAGAGTTCCATCTAGCTTGTTCCCAATTGCCTCTATGAGAACCAATGTTGTGACTAATGTCTATAATCTGTCAAAATTTAATAATTTTTATATCAACTTCCTTTAGGATAAAGGGGAATTTCTGGGTCAAAGCTTCTGATATATCCTCAATCTTCTTTTTACACAATCCTAAATTGCTTGAGGGCAAGGTTAGTCTAATACCAGCAACAACTGTAGATGTTTTATTTTATGCTGAAGAGGAAAACCTTACCCCCAAAAAGTTAAAGTGAAGAAAAAAGAGTCTTTAAATCCTTCTACATTATTTTCTAGAAGGAGAACCAGCTTACAAGTATAACATATAAAATTGGTAATAAACTAATTTCTTCTCAACCCCTGAATTAGATCCCTCTGGCCCATACATTTGCTGTTGTGCTTATTCTTTCTGAGTCCCACTTAAACATTCTTAAAATGTCATGTAGTTACCACAAAGCTTCTTAGATGTTTACCATACTGCTCTCTTTCATCTTCTCAGAGGTACTGTTTATCTTCTTCTTACAACTTCTATTTTTTTTAACTTCATTTCATTTACATTTGCAGAGTTAATAGGAAAAGTCCTATTATGACTGGATGTGTTCCTCCAAAATTCATATGTTGAAACCTACTCCCCAGTGTAATGATATTAGAAGGTGGGGCATTTGAGAGGTGACTAGACTTGAGGGTCATAAGAAAGGGATTAGTGACCTCTAAAAGAGACCCCAGAGGGCTCTCTCACCCTCTGTCATGTGAGAACACGAGGAGAGATCAGCCACCTAACAAGCAGGAAGCAAGCACTTACCAGACACAGACTTCTGGAGCTTTGATCTTAGACTGCCTAGCATCCAGAATTGTGAAAAATAAGTTTCTGTTGTTTACAAGACATCCAGTCAATGGTATCCTGTTGTAGCAGCCCAAATGGACTAAGGCAAACCCTGAGACAGAATTGCAGTCAGCACATGGTTCTCAAAGAAAAAAATCTCCAGATCAGCATCTTGAGAACCATATTGGGACTTGTTAGAGATGTAAATTCCTGAGTCCCACAGCAGAACAAGTGAGTCAGAAACTCTGGGTGTGGAGCTTAGCAATCTGTGTATTAACTAGCCCACCTTTGGTTTATTATGATACACTTGTTAGGGTGATTCTGATGTATGCTAAAGTCTGAGAACCAGTGGCTGGTGGCATTACCTGGTACAAACTGCAACTTAAATTTCATCATGAGAGCACTTGCTTTGGCTTCAAACCACTCTCCAGCTATGTGACACTCGAAGAGCATCTTAACCTCTCTGAACCTCACTGTTAAATGGAAATAAAATCTCCAATATTTAAATAAATTAATGTACATAGAGCAAGAAGCATAGGGCCTGGCAGATACAACCATGTTAATGATGATAATAATGAATGTGCAAATGAAGAATTTTTGTGCTGTATTTTTTGTCTTCAAGTTATCCTTGCCCAGTATTTGATTATTTGATTTCAAGTACTCTTGCCTCTAGTTTTTTTTTTTTTTTAATCAAGCTTTTATCTGATACAGAGAGTAATGGTTCAGGGTAATGGGAATGAGTACAACCTCTGAGGGTAGACAGAACAGATAGAAATCTCTGTTCCACTTAGAGTTTCCATATTTAGTGAATAAAAATGCAGGATATCAACTTAAATTTGAGTTTCAGATAATCAATGAATATTTTGAAGTCTAATTACATTAAGTGGAATATTTGGAACATATTTATATGAAAAAATATCATTATTTATCTGAAATTCAAATTTACTGGGCTGGGTATCTATGTTTTATCATACAACCCTACATATGACACTTAACACTCTGTGATATTTGCGAGTTACTTAACTTTTCATGTCAGTTTTGTCGCGTGTAACAAGTAATATTATGTTAATGTTGCAGCATAGGATTGCTGTGAAGATATAGAATTCATATATTAAAAAATAGAATAGTCTTGTAAATAGTAAATATCAGTCTAAGACATTATTATTAATTATTTATAAAACCTGTTGGGGCTTTTATTTCACTCCAAGATGAAGCCTTTAATTTATCCTTTGGAAAAGAATGCTTCAAATCTTGTGGATCTGGGGATACTGGTTGATGCAGGAACAACTTACACTTTAGTAAAACAACTAGATGGTTTTTAAATACAGAATTCTATTGAAGTAGAATTCATTAGCACATAAATGTTTCTTTCAACAAAATAAAGAAGAAATTAGACTTTATAGCTACCATATATAAAAACTTTTCTACATTTATTTCTAAACTTGGCATTCATCATGCAAAATAATCAAAGGTTTTACTAAACTTTTCTAGGATTTTTTTTGAATTCTAATGAGTTTCAAAATCAGCTTTTTAAGATAATTAGTACCAGGTAAATTCTATTTTTCATAGGAAAAAAACAACTCAAGATTTTCTGGTTTGCATAGTTTACTTCCTTTAGATGCATTTACTGTGAAAGATGAAAATCCATTCCTGAGTTGTTACGTTAAATAATAATTTTTATACCACATGGATTAAAGTTGGTGTTTTTATTTCTCTGATTTTTGGGGTAGAGAAATTTGTTACTAAGACTCTTTTTATGTTTAAAAATAATGGAAATATATAAATGTAAAATGTCATACTACAAATGGAGATGCTTATTATTTGGATATATTGTACTTCATTTTTAATACATTCATTTCTATCTAGTCTGCTTAATAGACTTTGATCTTGTTGAAGTGAAATTTCATATCTTAGGAAATAATTGTAAAGGAAAGAGCCTATTAGATATTAGTAGAAATCTTAATAGCATATAATGTCCATGAGATATATGCTTTTTGTTTGTGTTTCTGTTTTTTCCAAAAGAAATATAGAAGTTAGTGTTTCATAGGTGTAGGATATATTTTTTGGTGATATACATTTCTATGTAGTATAGTATAATGATGAAGAATAATGAAAACTTACTATATTTTATTAAAATAGTAAAACTGCATTTCCTGCAAGTATTACTTCACTTTCCAAATGTTGAGCCAGTGGGCAAGAGTGTTTAAGGGAATCTATAATTTCAACATTTAGCACCAATTTCTCCCCCATGTCTTATGTCATGTAAGCTTAATGTAATGCTTTACGTTTACAAAGCTATTTCAAACTATCTAATGAAGGAAGGTGGATTTGGTGCTATTTTAACATTATTTTAAAGGGTCTTTTGTGTAAAGTCCCAAACCTCTAATAATGGTCCTATCTCTGCCTTGCTCCATATTGACCCTTTGCCTTCTTCCTTCCTTTCTCTGTCATACAAGACCAGCCCCCAATTACAGCTACCTCAGGGCCCCCAACACAGAAATATACATTCACACAATCACAGTTTCCTTTCGGAATCTCATTTTCACCACTCCTCACCTCCTAGCTTGTACTTCAGCCATACTAATATGTTGGGAATTCATCCAATCCCACTGCTCCCTCCAGGTCATGTTACAGGAAAAGCTTCTTTGAATCTTCTTGCCTCTGAATGTATACCTTCCCCTCTATGTTATCCTCTTCCACATACATCTTTTTCCTTGTTAATGTCTCCTAATTCTCAGGCTTTAGCTTGCTTATATATGGTAGGATTAGGAAGTTACCCTGACCTGCAAAGTCTAGTGGCCACTTCACATAGATTACAGTACCATTCTTCACTTAAGGATATATGTACACTATTCACATCATCTGTTTACTTGCTTATTTCTCTCACTACTTTTTAGCTTTTTGAGAATGGGGACTGTCCTCTTCACTGTTGTACACCTATACCAATCCATGGTGCAGCATATAATGTTTAATCAAATATTGGCTCAAGAAATAAATGATTTCACCATTTACATACTGGGAAGCTGAGAATAAGAAGCTTTTGGTTTATCCAAGAACAACAACATGAAGATTATTCCTGAAGCCTTGCGCTGTAATAGAATCAAGACTGAACTGCATGTAAAGTACATTTCTCTCATTCTTTTTCATTCAGAATTTTTTTCTGATTGTGGCCACAATTCTCTACTTTTTTCAAAATTCCACATCTTGGAAAAGAATTGTCTTCACATATTGTCTCTACATCCTAACCAGTAATGTATTCTTCAGTCTACTGTAATCGGCTTCTGTCTTTCCAATCTACTGAATTTGACCTGTCAACTGTTAGAATGAAACTTTATGTTATCAGATCAACATTCCCACCTGTTGAAATCAATCTCTCTTCTCTTGGCAACAGGTATCACACTTTCCTATTTTCTACATCACTGGCTTCTCTTTCTTAGTCTCCTGGACTGGCCTGCTCTCTGCCCAATCTCTAATGAATGTGACATATCTGAGGGTTTTGATCTGAGCCTCTACCCCTCTATCAATACAGAGATTCATATGTTCAATTGCCAATTGTCATCTACACTTGGCTGTGTCATGGGCTTCTACATATTAGGAATATTTCCATGTCCTTGATTCTTACACCATCTTATCCATCTCCATAATTCCAGAAAACTAGAATCTATCCTTTACCTCTTCATTTTTTTCATACCTTTTAATCAATCAGTAAATCCTATAAGCCCTATCTTTTAAAAATATCATGAGTGCAACAAATTTTTTTCCAGCTTACACAGCTACCAACCTGGTCCAAGTCATCATGATATTACACCTGGCCTACTGCAATAGCCTCATAACTGATTTTCTCATTTCCATTGATGCCACTCTTTAATTCATTTCAACATAACAGCTAAGCTAGAGTAATCTTTTAAAAATGTAAATCAGATGATTCCTTCTCCTGCTTAAACCCTCTAATATCTTTAGAGTACTCTTAAAATTCTTTAAAAGGCTTTTCATGATCTGCCCCTAACCTCCATTCCAGACAGTAGTTTAGATGACTCACCACTTGACCAGTCTACTTCCTTCAGTTACACGGACTTCTGTGATTTCCTTGAACAGACCAAGCATTGTTCTGGCCTCTGGCTCTTTGATCTTCTTGTCCCCTCTGCCAAGACTGCTCTCTTTCGTTCCCTTCACATGGTCTGGCATTTCTCCTCCTTGAGGTCTAAGAGATCATCTAATGCCTTATTCATGTTGTTTCTATTTTCTTTATCTTGTCTTCTTGGTAACTATCTAATTTTTACTTCCTGCTTGTTGTCTGTCTCTCCTCACCACCCACCTGTAAACACTATCATAATATTTGTCATCTTCTTCATAGTGACACTCCAGTGCATACCTTGTAGGCACTCACTGAATATTTCTTGACTAACTATATGAATGGATATTACTAAGTATATGTGTGGCACTTGTACCTGTTTTATCATCTGTAAAATGAAAGAATCTGGACTTGATCATGTATGAATTACTTTCCAACTCTCAAATTATTTGAATTTCTAATCATATTAATTGCTGATCAAATGCATGTTTGTATGATATAACGTGCAAAACACTGAGCAAAACGATTAGAGTTGCAAAGCAAAGTCAAAATCTTCCAGAAAATGGAATTGGAACTAATTTTCTGGGGCACTTGAGCTCTGAGAAATACATTAAGCACCATGCAAAAAAGAGGAAAGAACAGCTAGGAATCAAAGCCTCTGGGATCTTTTGTTTGTTTTGTATCAGTTTGCTCATATTGTCAAGATATGACTTTGTAAAATTTCGGATATAATATTTAATGGTTCATTTTAAAACTACTAAAATATTTCAGTATAAAACTGTTTAACTTTGTTTAAAAACAAAAAATTCAGGGTCCTTGAAAAACCATGCTTCATTTTTTAAAAAAAACAAGAATGTCCTATTTTTGGTACCATATATCTGAAATTAGTTTGCAATGAAGGATGGCATTCATAATTTAAAACTCAAAATGTTTATCATTAAAAGTTTCAGTTGCAGTTTTAGCAGTCATTCATGATTATCTACCAAACATCCATCTCCACCTACCTCTTTTTCCTTCTTCCTTATTTTCAAAACTCTGATTTGTTCAGTTATCTTCCCTCCTTCACAAGACTATGTGCTTTTGAGTAGGTGGACTGCATCCTTTGACAATGGATCCTGACATTTCCCAGCTGTCTGTAATTATTCCATCTTCCTTGGCAGTGACTGGTTTAGTCATGAGCATTTGACACAATTCCAAATAATGAAATGTAAAAGTCTACCACATGGCTTCTCCTAAACATTTAATTGCTCAAAAGGAAACCTCCCAAAAAGATGGTCCCTTTTCTTCCAGTGGCTTATTTCTTTTCCTGGGTATAGATGTCTCCTGGAACATTGCAGCCACCTTACAATAACAGGGAAACTAGTCTAAGGATAAGGTTGACACTCCAGGGATGCATAACAAAAAATGCAAAAGAGTCTGGCTCCTTAAGGATGTTCCTTGATAATACAGTACAGTAAACATTTTGTGTGCAATTTCAATGCCCATTTTTGATCTGAAATGATATTCTAAAATTGTCTTATAATGATTGTGGCAAATCACATTTAAACATGATAATATGTTTTAATATGGCAATTGAAACTTCTGTTTAAATATGGATTCAGTCACATTAGAGGTCAAATCAAAGACCCTTGTTGAAATGTCTTATCTTGTTTTCTACAAATAGAAAACACCCCATATATTAATGGGATAATTTTTTGAGTTATTTATTTCCATGAGACAAATGAAGTTATATTGAGCCATTGATACACATCACCTCATTCCATTCTACTTATTACCCAAAATACTTATAAGTAGCTGGACAGGGAGAAGAGGGAAATTTAGAGCAGTGGTATTCAATAAAAATATGAGCCATGTGTGTCACATATGTAATTTTAAATTAGTAGCCATATCTAAACAGTAAAAGAAACAGATAAAAGTAATTTTAATAATATGTTTTATTTAATTGAACATATCCAAAATATTATAATTTCAACATATAATCAATATAAAATTACTAATGAGAAATGTTACATTTCTATTTCATACCTCTTCAATATCCAGTGTATATTTTACATTTACAGAACATGTCAGTTCAGAAAGTCACCTGTCAAGTGCTCAGTAGCCACACGTGGCTAGTACATACAGTCCAGCTTTAAAATGATATAATAGAGGAATGATAACTGAACCGTAGAGAAATGGAATTGATATCAGATTTATATGTGGATTAATTCTAACCTATATAGCTATAATAAACAATCAAGAAAACTTGACTACATATCTTAAGAGTGGACCTAACAGGGCTTTATTGATCTGTTGGCAGCTTGCAAATGGGTTCTCAATATATTCATATAATAAAAGCTTTTCACTGTTAGACCCCTTCTTGCTCCGCTCCTGACTTTTGTGCTATGTCATATTTCACTGTATCTTTTGTAGACTGGGACAAATATCCCACTGATAATCATCCCCTCCACTATTACAGGCTAGAATTTACTTTCTTAAATGAAGACAGTGGAATAAGGCCCAGAATTTGCATCAGTTGTGAATTACAGCGATGGATCTAGTTAAAGTGGTTCCACCTGGCATATAATGAGCTAACTGCAGAGCTATTTTAATGGATCAAGAAATGTACATTGTTTGTGCCTAAGGACTTCTAGGAACTACAAAATAAATGTTGAAAAGCCTGTCTATAAAACAGTTTAAGTTGGTGAAGCTTTGTGAGTCATTTCTCTCTTCTTCTTCATAACTCTCTTCCTGCAGTTATTCTCCTGCTGATCTGTCTCCAGTGCTCAAGAATTGCAGCCTCAGCTGTTAATTACAATAATAAAATCTGAAGCAATTGATTATTTTTGCAATGTGCATATCCTTGATGGCACTTCCTTGCCTAAAGAAAATATGAAAGAACAACCAAAATGATCCACTACCCAACATATAACAGGCAAGCAGGCAGTTCCTTTGTACCACAAGTGATTGCCTATCACCTAGACTTAAAAACAGTTACTAAAAATATGGAGAAGTATGCATGAGGTAAATATTCAAAGTTTTCAACATGGTGTCTGGAACAGTCAAAAATGTTACTTTCTTTTCACATGTTTCACATTTTCTAAATGTATTCCTTTATCTAAAATAGAAATGTATGAGATTTTTTTTTAAAGGAAGAGATAGTAAAAGAAGGAAAGCCAGGAAGGGAGGGATGGAGTTCCAACCTTTCAGCCTGTGCATTCCCTAATAGGAAGCAGCATAGCATAGTGTAACAGTTCAGCTTCTGGTATTAGACTTGTCTAGCTATGAATCCTTAATTCTCTTATATTACATGATTTACCAGACTTCTCTGTGCCTCAGCTTCTCCATCTGTTAAATAAAGATAATACTTTCATCAAAGTAGTGTTATAAAGATTAAACAAGATATTATGTGCAAAGCACTCATAATTCTGTCCATCCAAGGCAAGTGCTTGGTTATTGCCAGTCGTTATTATTACTCAAAGGGATTGTCTTCCAAAAGTATTTCTGCAATACTCTAGGACTCTGGACAAGAAATAGGAACGTATATATTTGACAGCAGTTATTGCTGGCATTCTGTTTCCATTTGCAGAGGGATACAGCTGGAAGCAGTTGCAGCAGAAAATGAGACATCTGGATAGAGAGAATAATAAAAATAAATGAGCACATGAATAAACCCATCGCTTGGGGAAAAAAAAAAACTACTTTAAAATTTTCTTTGCCTACCAGCTATGAAAAGAGGTGTAAACTCTCCTTTTTTGGTTGAATTGAGGTCAGAAAGCATAGAAGTTTAGATCTGATCTGAATCCATTCTGCTAGGGAAACTCAATGCACGTGTTCTAAGGAAGAAACCAGGGGTCTCATCCCATGGCATTTCCTGGTGGGGACATTTGTTGACTTGCTCTGGAAGTAGGCTATTCTGCTCATGATGCTTTACATGTTTTTTTTTTTTTTTTTTTTTTTTCGGTACGCGGGCCTCTCACTGTTGTGGCCTCTCCCGTTGCGGAGCACAGGCTCCGGACGTGCAGGTTCAGCGGCCATGGCTCAAGGGCCCAGCCGCTCCACGGCTTGTGGGATCCTCCCGGACCGGAGCACGAACCCGCGGCCCCTGCATCTGCAGGCGGACCCTCAACCACTGCTCCGCCAGGGAAGCCCTACATGTTCTTTTGAAACAGTGAGAGCAAGACCCTTGCTCCAGAACAAGAACTGATGTTTCAAGTGGGGCCGGTCAGCTCTCATAGGGACCTCCTCATAGGGACCAGGGAATGTCATGAATGTCATGCTTGATAGTAATCTTTCTTTGTCTGCCAGCTTTTGTAAAGCACTTTTCTTTTTTCCATCATTAGCACTAAGAAAAAGATTGAAAAATTATTATATCATTTTTTTTGGTCACTGGTGTTTGAATCAAAAAAGGGACTGCACAAAAGAGTTTTAATTCATTTTATGAGCCTCATTTGGGCACTTTCCATGTGCCAGCTGTTATGCTAGTGAGAAGAGAAAGATAAAGGCATGGGCCTCTCAAGTGGCTTAGACTCTAGTAAAGGACACCATCACATAAATAAATACAATGTAATGAGCATGGTAAGTGTCACAATAAAGGTTCATAGAAAATAGTGATATAGCACTGTTGAAATGAGATTATATATCTGGGAAGGAGTTGGGGGTTGGTAATTGTGCTAACCTAAAGAATCCACACTTTACTTGGTGGGTGATGTGAAATCCTTGGAGGTGTTCTCTTATTATGAAGAAAAATTTGCTTGCTAACCAAGATAACCAAAAATATTTTTAACATAGAACCAACTCAACTATTTGAAAATTTCAGAAATAAAAAAGTAAAATTGATATACATTCACATAATATGTATACATATATACATAAGTATGTGTATATCAACAATATAATCATTAACATCAAAAATAACTTACAATTTGATATGTTTGTGCAAACATGTATGGGCATTTTAGACGTATGTAGTAAACACTTTAACATGTATACAAAGAGAGTGAAATCAAAGAGTACCATCATGAAGCCATCATGAATACACATTCCAGTCTGCCTTGACCCAGGACTATTTCTGAATCTACTCATTTGTTCTTTGACCATTCATGGAGCTATATTTTTATCTATGGTGATGTACTACTGAGTACAAGATAATCCCAGCAGTAAATGACCACATGCCAGATAATACACACTCATATATAAACACATAATTGTAAAGAGAGTGATAAATTTAATAAAGAGCATGAAAAAGCTATAGTATGGCTCATTAAGCAGTGGTTGTCCCAATTTGCAAATGGAATAAGTCTGGAAGGATATGGAGAATATGAAATATCATATCCTATACAATAAGGAGTTCATCAGATCAATGGGCCAAGGTAGGCATTCCCAGTAGAGAAGTTTTATGTAAATGCCGAAGATATGACAAGCCAGTGCTCTTGAGAAACTGCATACAACTCTGAAAGACTGGAGTGTCAGCTGTGGAGAAATGGGTGCTGCTGGACAAGTTTGGAAGAAAGAGGCTGTAAAGTTAGGCAGTGGTAGGTCAGACAGAAAACTGAATGCCAAGACAGGTGACTTTTGAATCTTTTAGTCTTCCTTTTCCCATTACATCTTCACATGTTCCTCATGCAAGCCCAAATCAAGGATGCCAGGTCAGAACAAATGGAGGTAAGCAACCTTATGTGGCAGTCCAGGGCACTGATCATCATAGGCAGTAACATTTGACAGGTTCATTTTCTTATTACCATCACTCTCTACCCTACAAGCATCCTAATCTAGCTCATCAATTTTTTTTTTCTTTTCAGATCACATTGTCTTTTTGATCACATTCAGTTAAATGATCAATGCTATTTTCATAATGGCATCACAAAATACTTTATTGATGAATACAGGCATTTTAACTTTGAATTCAATTTGTATTGATTGCTTTTAAGAAAATTTTATTTTTTATTAATAAAACTTTATATCACAAATAGAGCTGTAATGGTTTATACCAGTTCCTAAATCATTTTTTCACTTAATCACCCAATATATGTTGAATGTCTACTGTGGGTATGGCACTGTTGTAGGCTTTTAGAATACAAATATGAATAAGGTAAGGCTCTTGAATACAAAGATGAATAAGATAAGGCTTCTCTAAGGAAGTAATGGTCCAATTAGAAAGGAGAAGGCCCCAGAGCTAGGAACTGTAATATCAATCTGAGCTTAATATGCCCTGTGACAGAGATTCAAGGCTGCCTTATTCAGAAGGACATTGACAAGAATATTTTTATTATGATGGTATTTAATTTGGTATCTAGTGGTTCATATATATCTAGACATTATGTAATTCTTATAGAAAATGCAGGGCTTTAGCACCTGGGATATGAAAGGACATGAAACACAAACACTTTGCAAAATATCTATTTGACAAAAGTGATAGATAAACTTTTATCTATTCATAGATTTTGATTGTCTAGGTCCTTGACCTGGAAAATCCAACTGAACTATCCTTATGTATTAATTTATTTAAATGGTTGTTTGTAGAGATGTGGATGGACCTAGAGACTGTCATACAGAGTGAAGTAAGTCAGAAAGAGAAAAATGAATATCGTATATTAAGGCATATATGTGGAATCTGAAAAAATTGGTATAGACAATCTTATTTATAAAGCAGAAATAGAGACACAGAGAACAAATGTATGGATACCAAAGGGGAAAGGGGGGAGTAGGATGAATTAGGAGATTGGGATTGACATATATACACTATTGATACTATGTATAAAATAGGAAACTAGTGAGAACGTACTGTATAGCAGAGAGAACTCTACTCAGTGCTCTGTGGTGACCTAAATGGGAAGGAAATCCAAAAAAGAGGAGAATATATGTATACATATAGCTGATTCACTTTACTGTACAGTAGAAACTAACACAACATCATAAAGCAACTATACTCCAATAAAATTTTAAAAAATAAATAAAGAGAATCCTTGGAACAAAAAAATTAAATGGTTATGAACATGAGCTAATTTTTAGAGAAAGCTTCATCAGACAAACTTGAGAGCTCTTCATGTACTGAACTGAGCAGGAACATTCACGTATTCCAAGATCTGTTCCCACTTGTGTGAACACCACCAGTCTTGACTTAGAGGGCTGCTCTCTAATCATGACTGTACAGAAGGCTGGGCCAAGGCCAAATATGACTGCAACTGAGCTCTTCTTATCTTCCTGCACTTTTCCAAACATATCCGTTTCTGCATGCTATAAATGTTCTAATTGGAAAACCCCCAAATTTAAGTCTTAACGTAAAGAATGTCAATGTCTTGCTCACTTAAGAGACCAATGCCAGTGTTTCTTATCTACAGATGGCTCTTTCAATCTTGTGGCTTCCCCATTTCCTAGAAGCACCAAGTTGCTGCAACAGTTGGGGGTGGGGAGGGCAGAGTAAGCAACATGAGTCTGCATGGAACAATTGAATGGTCCAGCCTGAGAAATGGCACATATCACTTCTGGGCAACTTCCACTAGCTGTAACATGCACATATGGCCACACTTAATGCTAAGGAAAGCTGATCAAAGGGATCTGGCTGCAGAACCAGTAAGAAGAGGAACAGGATTATGGTCAATTACTAGATTCAGTCACACAAAATATCCACATATCTTTCTCTAATAATTAATATCTGGTATCTTAAGACCACTGTCCACTTAAACATAATCATTAAATCATGTTTATACTCAATATACAGAAGATATTTAATTGCTTGTGTAATGAGAAAACAATAATTCTTTTGGATAGCAACAATTAGGAACCACTCTTTCCTCTACTCTTTTATTGCTTCTTTATGCTGCCAGGAACATAAACATAATGGCTGTAGCTGAACTGCCACTTTGTCAGCACAAGGGAAAGGAACAGACAGCTGAAGAGAATTTCAAACTGATATTCTTAAGCCACTGAAGCAATGCCAGCAGCTTCCTATCCCTGTGCTGTCTTTTACATGAGAAAACTGAAACCCCTATGGTCATTTAAATACAAATATATTTTCTAGTTCTGACAGTCACACCAATATCTTCAATAAGAACTAATAGCTACTTTGTAGTTCTGTCTCCTTGGGAGAAGTCGGTTAACCTCTGATGATCCCAACACTCTTTATTTTTTTAAATTTTATTTTATAAATGTCTTTTTTACTGAAGTAGAGTTGATTAATAATATCTGGTGATTAGGAAATGGACATATTTTTTTTGATAGAGTGGGGCATTATTCAGCCAGTATAATAATTGATATTTTTATTTTGAAATTGCTTTCAAAATGTTTTGTGTATAGAATTTTCATAGTCCACCAAATAAGGATGTCAAGTGTAAAAATGGTTTAATTATGTATTGTTTTCTACTATTAAAAAGAGGATTCAAGTTTACACCTCTCTAAAGGAAAAAAGACGGTCTCTCTCCCACTGGGTCACAGATCTTTTGCTATTTTAGTGAAATAGAGTATAGATACTGATAGATTTGGTATAGTCATTTAGATATGATGAGCTTTGTGACATTAATGAGTTTGGGTTTATTAAATTTATTGTTTCTAAATACACTATAAATAGATTTTCCATTTTTGTTTTTAATGGAGTATAACTGATTTACAATATTATATTATTTTTAGGTGTATAACATAGTGATTCAATATTTTTATGTTATATATCATTTAATGTTATTTAAAAAACAATGGGTATATTTCTTTGTGCTGTACAATATATCCTTATTGTTTACCAATTTTATACATAGTGGTTTGTATCTCTTAATCCTCTACCCCTATTTTGCCCCTCCTCCCATCCCTTTCCCCACTGATAGACCACTAAAATGGCCATAAAAATTCTATGTCACAGCATTGCTGCTAAACCTACATAAAATGAAAATGTTTAAAAAGTATAAAGCCTACTTTATTACTTTTATATTTAGCATTGTATTAATTATCACACTTAGCTATGTACATGAACAATAACCCATCATGCACTGGTTTGTCAAATTTTTAAAATGGGAAAAAAACTAGGCCAGTCATATTATTCCCTTTTTATTCTAATTCTAAAATTATTAAAGAATGAACCAACTTGTCCTCATACACAGGTGATATAAAATTTACACTTGTGTTGCATATATTCAGCACCATGATATGAAATATTAAGAAACTGTTGTCTTCTTTTCATCCTTTACATTAAGAGAAAGGACTAAAATGTGATTTTGAGGGGTTTAGTAACATAATTTTATGTCATATCTACTTTCTTTAAAAAATGGAGAGAAAATCTGGATGAATTTGGGTGTGGCAGTGACTTTTTAGATACAAAAAGTGACTTTCTAGATCAAAGGTAAGATCTGTGAAATAAATAATTGATAAACTGGACTTCATTAAAATAAGAAAATCTGCTTTGCAAAAGACAATGTCAAGAAAATGCTAAGAAAAGCCATAGACTGGGAGAAAATATGATAAAGACTGTTATCCAAATATACAAAGAGCTCTTAAAACTCAACAATAAGAAAACAAACAACCCAATTAAAAAATGGGACAGAGACCTTAACAGACACCTTACTGAAGCAGATATTGAGATGGCAAATAAGCATATGAAAATAAGTTCCACACATCATCAGGGAAATATAACTTAAAAAAAAATGAGAGACCACTACACACCTACTAGAAAGGCCAAAATCCAGAACACTGACAACACCAAATGCTGGCAAGGATGTGAAGAAACAGGAACTCTCATTCATTGCTGGTAGGAATGCAAAATGATGCATCACTTTGGAAGGCAGTTTGCTTGTTTCTTACAAAACTAAACATACTAATCTAGCAATCACACTCTTTGGTATTTACCTGAAACAGTTGAAAGCTTATGTCTACACAAAACCCTGTACATGGGTATTTATAACTACTTAATTCATAATTCTCAAAACTTGAAAGCAATCTAGATGTCTTTTAGTAGGTGAATGGATAAATAAACTATTATACATCCAGGAAATGAAATATTATTCAGTGCTAAAAAGAAAGGTGCTATCAAGCCATCAAAAGACATGGAAGAAGCTTAATGCATATTACTAAGTGAAAGAAGCTACTCTGCAAAGGTTGCATACTATATGATTTCATCTCTATGACATTCTGGAAAAGGCAAAACTATGAAGACAGTGAAAAGATCAGTGGCTGACAGGGGTGGGGTGAGGGGATGAATAGGCATAGCACAGAGGATTTTTAGGGCAGTCAAAGTACTCTGTGTGATACTATATTGGTGGATACAGGTCATTATACATTTGTCCAAACTCAGAATGTAACTGGTGGTGGATATTGATCATGGAGGAGGCTATGGATGTGTGGGAGAGGTGATATATGGTAAATATCCATACTTTCCTCTCAATTTTCTATGTAACTACTCTAAAAAATGAAGTCTTAAAGAAAAGAGAGTATCTTTTTTTGTTGTTATTGTTTTTCCTCCAGAAATGGAATTTGTTTAAGTAATTTGGAAAATCAATTCTTACCTAGTCAAGGGTCTAAAACAATTTGACATCACCAATGGCCTGACAGCTAAAGAAATATTGGTGACCTTATTCCCATGAGTCTGGGGATAATAATTTCTCAACTAAAATTCTCAAATTGTTATTTGTTTAAAGAAATGTATGGTCAAGGGACAATATTATCTCAGGTTTTGGGAGAGCGAAGTGGCCAAATACTAGTGTATGGCAGAGGTCGTGGGGAGCTGGAGGAGGAGAAAGAAAATATATTTAACATTATTCTTTATTATTTTCTGAGACTGCTTTTATATTTGATAAAACCTGAATATTAATGATCTTTCTTAATTATTTTTTTATATACATCCAAAAGCTCAGCTATACTACCTTTGCCTTAGGTTATAATTTAGTCAGCAATTCATATAGCAGTTTATCACTGCCCACATGAACATTCCTTCCATTATTCTGACTCTTCCAACAGCTACTCAAATAACTAGTACTGTATGTAAATGATTATGTTCTATAAGATTTTTTTTGGAGGTGATGGTATGCTTATTACCTTGATTGAATGGTGGTTTCACAGGTATATGCATATGTCCAAACTCTCATCAAATTGTATACATTAAATATGTACAGTTTTTTATATATCAATTGTACCTCAATACAGTTGTTAATTTTATAAAAAAAGATGTGTGCAGAAGTCTTTAGCAGTAAAGTGTCATGATACATAAAATGTTTTTTAAAAAATCATCATCCAAGTAGAGCTCAGAAGAATATTCAGAATTTAGTAAGCACACCCATAAGGTATGGTAGGTCTGGATATTTTGTTGCCTGAATTCCAGATTCCTGAAGATGTATGCATTAGCCTTTCTTTTCAATGCCCTGTCCTATAACATTTTATTCCATTAATATCCATCAAGTGTCTACTATGTGCCATGTGCTTGTGACTCAGCAGAAGACAAGGAGGCCTTGTGCCTGTCCTCTCAAACTTACCATTCCAGTCTTATCTGAAGTACTCAGTTCTCCAAACATACCATGCCCATCCTACCTCCCATTTCTCAGTCACTTAGAGACAGAAGGCTTATATTCATAGAAAAGAAAGTGAATGGTCTTTGTAAAAGATAAAGCAGCTTTATAAATGCTAGCCTCCAACTCCAAACACTTGCAGTTATCTTTATCTAGATAAAGAGAATTAAGTCATTCCCTTCACCCGTCCCTGCACCCCTCATACCAGCACACACATATAAATACTATAATTGTTAGGAACATTGGCTCAGAGTCAGAAACTCTCTAATCATGCTGCAAGATTGAACATCTTATTTAACAGTCTGAGTCTCAATTTTTTTGGTGTAGCTCCTTCTTTTTAAAATTTTTTATTGATGTATAGTTGTTTTACAATGTTGTGTTAATTTCTGCTGTACAGAAAAGTGATTTAGTTTTATATATATGTATATAAATATATATATATATAAAAATATATATATAAATATATATATAAATATATATATATATATATATACACATTCTTTTTATATTCTTTTCCATTATGGTTTATCATAGGATATTAAATATAGTTTACTGTTGCTCTACAGTAAGACCTTATTGTTTATCCATTCTATATATAATAGCTTACATCTTCTAACCCCAGCCTCCCACTCCATCCCTTCCCCCATCCCCTTCCCCCTTGGCAACCACAAGTCTGTTTTCTATGCTCCTTAGTCTGTTTCTGTTTCATAGACAGGTTCATCTGTTTCATATTTTAGATTCCGCATATAAGTGATATCATATGATATATGTCTTTCTCCTTCTGACTTACTTCATTTAGCATTATACTGTCTAGTTGAATCCATGTTGCTGCAAATGGTATTATTTCATTCTTTTTTATGGCTGAGTAGTATTGCATTGTATATGTGTACCACATCTTCTTTACCCATTCATCTGTCAATGGACATTTAGGTTGTTTCCATGTCTTGGCTATTGTGAATAATGCTGCTGTGAATATAAGGGTGAATGTAATCTTTTTGAATTATAGTTCTGTCTCAATATATGCCCAGGAGTGGGATTGCTGGATCATACGGTAATTCTATTTTTAGTTTTCTGAGGAACATTCATACTGTTTTCCACAGTGGCTGCACCAGCTTACATTCCCACCATACACTCTACAGCATTTGCTATTTGTGGATTTTTTTAAAATTTAAATATATGTAGTATCTTATTCCTGTGTAATATGTTTCCAGTCTATGTAATCATGCTTACAATGTTTATGATTACAGTCATGGAATACAAATTATTTCCACTCTGATTTTCAAAATGCACTCTCAGGTGTTTTACAGGCATATATTTTTATCCTCCATTTTCTCTTTAGAAGAATAACTTCTTTTCTTTTATGATATAGATTCCTTAGACACTTTCTGTATATCTTTTTTTAAATCTTTTTTTTTTTGTAGACTTTTTAATGATGGCCGTTTTGACCAGTGTGAGGTGGTGCCTCATTATAGTTTTGATTTGCACCTCTCTAATTATTAGCAATGTTGAGCATCTTTTTACATGCCTATTGGTCATCTGTATTCCTTCTTTGGAGAAATGTCTATTTATGTCTTCTGCCCATTTTTCAATTGATTTATATTTTTGTTGTTGTTGAGTTGTATGAGCTGTTTGTATATTTTGAAAATTAAGCCCTTGTCTGTCGCATCATTTGCAAATATTTTCTCCCATTCTGTAGGTTGTCTTTTCATTTTGTTTATGATTTCCTTTGCTGTGCAAAAGCTTGTAAGTTGGATTAGATCCCATTTGTTTATTTTTGGTTTTATTTCCATTGCCTTGGGAGACTGACCTAAGAAAACATTTCTACAATTTTTGTCAGAGAATATTTTGCCAATGATGTCTTCTAGGATTATTATGGTGTCATATTTTATGTTTAAGTCTTTAAAGCCATTTTGAGTTTATTTTTGTGTATGTTGTGAGGGTGTGCTCTAACTTCATTGATTACATGTGCCTATCCAACTTTCCCAACACCACTTGCTGAAGAAACTGTCTTTTTCCCATTATATATTCTTGCCTCCTTTGTCAAAGATTAACTGACTGTAGGTGTGTGGGTTTCTTTCTGGGCTCTCTATTCTGTTCCATTGATTCATATATCTGATTTTGTTTCAATACCATGCTGTTTTGACTAATATAGCTTTGTAGTATCATCTGAAGTCCGGGAGAGTTATGCCTTCTGCTTTGTTCTTTTTCTCCAGGATTGCTTTGGCAATTCTGGGCCTTTTATGGTTCCATAT
The DNA here is from genome assembly GCF_937001465.1 of Orcinus orca. Lineage (NCBI taxonomy): Eukaryota > Metazoa > Chordata > Mammalia > Artiodactyla > Delphinidae > Orcinus > Orcinus orca. The sequence goes on along the minus strand of NC_064566.1, from coordinate 80,968,127 downwards.
AAATGTTAGGATTATTTGTTCTAGTTCTGTGAAAAATATCATTGGTAATTTGATAGGGATTGCATTTAATCTGTAAATTGCTTTGGGTAGTATGGCCATTTTAACAATATTAATTCTTCCAATCCAAGAACATGGGATATCTTTCCATTTCTTTGAATCATCTTCAATTTAATTTATTAATGTTTTCTAGCTCTGAGCAAGTCTTTCACCTCCTAGGTCGAGTTTGTTTGTAAGTACTTTATTTTGAGGGATGTGTTTTTAAAAATAATTGTTTTTCACATTCCCTTTCTGATATTTCATTGTTAGTGTAAAGAAATGCAACCAATTTTTGGATGTGAATCTTGTAACCTGCTACCTTGCTGTATTTACCAGTTCTGTAGCTTTTGTGTGGAGTCTTTAGGTTTTTCTATATATAGTACCATGTCATCTGCATAAAGTGACAATTTTACCTCTTGCCTTCCAATTTGGTTACCTTTTTTTTTTTAATTTTTAAATTTTTTGTCTGATTGCAGTGGCTATAACTTCCAATACTATGTTCAATAGAAGAGATGAGAGTGGGCATCCTTGTCTTGTTCCAGATTTTATCAGGAAGGCTTTCACCTTTTCACGATTGAGTGTTATACTGGCTGTGACTTTGTCATAAATAACTTTAATTATGTTGAGATATTTTCCCTCTATACCCACTTTCATAAAGGTTTTTATAATGAATATAGGTTGAATATTACCAAATGTCTTTTCTGCATCTGTCAAGATGATCATGTGTTTTTTGTCTTTTCTTTTGCTTATGAGGTGTATCACACTGATTTATTTGTGTATGTTGAACCGTACTTGTGAACTTGGGATGAATCCCACTTGGTCAGAGTATATGATGTTTTTTATGTGTTATTGGATTTGGTTTGCTAATGTTGAGAATTTTTGCATGTATATTCACCAAAGATATTGGCCTGTAATTTTCTTTTTTGGTGGCATCTTTTTCTGGTTTTGGTATCAGGGTGATGGTGGCTTCATAAAATGCCTTTGGGAGTGTTCCTTCCTCTTCAATCTTTTGGAAGAGTTTGAGAAGGATCGGTATAAATCCTCCTTTGTACATTTGGTAGAATTTACCTGTGAAGCCATCTGGTCCTGGACTTTTGTTTGTAGGGAGTTTTTTTTTTTTCTTTTTTTAATTACAGATTCTATTTCACTTCTAGTTATCAGTCTGTTCAAATTATCTATTTTTTCTTGATTCAATTTTAATCTCTATTTTATTTCCTCTCTGATCTTTATTGTTTCCTTCCTCTGCTTACTTTAGGTTTTGTTTGTTCTTTTTCTAATTCTTTTAAGTGGTATGTTAGGTTGTTTATTTGAGATTTTTCTTGTTTTCTGAAGAAGACCTGTATCACTATAAATTTACACTTAAGAACGGCTTTTGCTGTGTCCCATAGATTATGTATAATTGTGTTTTCATTGTCATTTGTCTCAAAGGTATCTTTAAATTTCTTCTTTGATTTCATCACTGACCCATTGGTTTTTTAGTAATATGCTGTTTAGTCTCCATATAATCATTTTTGTTTTTCTCATTTCTTCTTCTGTGGTTGATTTCTAGTTTCATGCTATTGTGGTCAAAAAAGATTCTGAGATAATTTCTTAAATTTGTTGAGGCTTGTTTTGGTTTTGTGCCCTAGTATGTGGTCAATCCTAGAGAATGTTCCATGTGAACTTGAAATGCATGTGTATTCTGTTTTTGTTTTTTTTTTTGGATATTATGTCCTGAAAATATCAATTAAGTCTAACTATTCTATCATTTAGGATCTCTGTTGCCTTATTGATTTTCTGTCTAGAAGATCTGTCCATTGATGTGAGTGGGGTGTTAAAGTCTCTTACTATTATTGTATTCCTGTCAATTTCTCCCTTTATGTCTGTTAGTGTTTGTTTTATGTATTGGGTGCCCTACTATATTAGGTGCATATATGTTGATGAGTGTAAAATTCTCTTCTTGCATTGATCCTTTTACCATTATATAGTGTCCTTCTTTATCTTTCTTTATGACCTTTGTTTTAAAGTCTATTTTGTCTGATATCAGTATAGCAATCCCCACTTTCTTGTCATTTCCATTTGCATGAAATATCTTTTCCATCCCCTCACTTTCAATCTATGTGTGTCCTTTATCCTAAAGTGGATCTCTTGTATGCAGTATATGGTAGGCTCTTTTTTTTTTTCCAATCTGCCACCCTATGTCTTTTTTTTTTTTTTTTTTTTTTTTTTGCAGTACATGGGCCTCTCACTGTTGTGGCCTCTCCCGTTGTGGAGCACAGGCTCCAGACGCGCAGGCTCAGTGACCATGGCTCACGGGCCCAGCTGCTCCATGGCATGTGGGATCTTCCCGGACCGGGCCACGAACCCATGTCCCCTGCATCGGCAAGCAGACTCTCAACCACTGCACCACCAGGGAAGCCCCACCCTATGTCTTTTGATTGGAGTGTTTAGTTCATTCACATTTAAGGTAATTATTTATAGATATGTATTTATTGCCATTTTAAAACTTGTTTTCCAGTTGATTCTGTGTTTCTTCTTTGTTCCTTTCTTTTTCTTTTTGTGGCTTTTTGATTTCCTTTTATTTTATGTTTGTGTTTTCTTATTTTTGGTATTCATGATCTATTGTATGTTTTTGATTTGTGGTTGATTTGTGGTTACCCTGTTTTTCAAGATGATAATCTTGCTGGTTAGAGTATTCTAGGTTGCATATTATTCCTTTTAGGATTTTGAATATATCTTGCCACTCCCTTCTGGCCTGCAATGTTTCTGTAGAGAAATCAGCTAATAGGCTTATGCAGGTTCCATTGTAATTAACTCTGCTTTTCTCTTGCTGCCTTTAGAATCCTCTTTATCTTTACCTTTTGCCATTTTAATTATATCTTGGTATAGGTCTGTTTGGATTCATCTTGTTTGGGACCCTTATGATCCCTGTACTTGGATTTCTATTCCCTCTTTAGGTTTGGGAGGTTTTCAGCCATAATTTCTTCAAATACATTTTCAATCCCCCTTTCTCTTTCTTCCCCTTCTGGGATCTCTATTATGCATAGATTCCACACTTTATATTATCTCATAGGTGTCTTATGTTGCTTTTTTTTTTTTTAATTCAGCTTTCTGTCTGCTGCTCTGATTGGGTGATTTGCATTATTCTATCGTCCAGATCACTTATTTGTGCTTCTGCATTATTCATTGCCTTTAGCTCAGCTTTCCTCTTGGCAAATGAGTTTTCTAATTTTCTTTGGCTCCCTTTATAGTTTCTAGTTCATTTTTACAGTATTCTGCATTTCTATTGATAGCCTTTCTTAATTCCTTCAGTACTTTCATTATTTGTTTTTTGAAATCAGTGTCTATTCGACTGAAGAGGCCTCTTTCACTGTTTGTTCTTTCAGGGGAATTCTCTTTGTCTATCAGCTGGGAATGCTTCCTTTGCTTCTTCATTTGATTTGTATTTATCTTACTCTCTGAGTTTAGGAGAAATGATTATCTACTGTGGTCTTGGAGGTTTATTTATATGTGGGAGAGTCCCTGCATAGCTTGTGTGGGTTTAATATTTTGTGTTTGAGGGTCATTTTTAGTACAGACACCTGCCACCTCTTTCCTCAGCATGTGCTGGCCATTATCCCCTTGATAAGAGGTGTGCAGAGGCAGTGTCTGTTGCCTGCTCCTGGGACTCTAGACAGTGATAGTGGCTTTCACACACTCCTGGAGTTTGCAATGGCAGCAGAGGCGGCTTAATATCACTCCTGGAGCCTGCAACAGAGGCAGTGGCTTGCGTCTGCTCCTAGAGCTCATGTAGATGGTGTCCTGTCTCCTGAGAGTGAACACAGGGAAAAAGGCTGCAATGGTGAGTCCCATCCCTCCCCTCAGGCACTCCACACACAATGGCACCTGGTCTTTTAGGTGGGCCTTGGCTTCCTTCGTGTACACCCTCAGTTGTGGTCAGACCAGACTCCAGTCCCTTCAGGCTGTTTCCACACAGCCAACCCCAATTCTCTCCCCAGGTCTGATCTTCAAAGCCCAAGCTTCAGCACCCAGTCCCTGCCCACACTAGTGGACACACATCTCAGGCTGGGGAGCATTGGGTGGTGGCACTGACCATCTGTACATGTTTCTCTCTGTTCTGGCTGCTGCAAACCAGTTGCTTCACTCTCCTCCAAGACTACAAAGCTCCCCCTCTGTCTTGGCTGATCTCCCTGCCAGTGAGGGGACACCCCAGTGTACAGGAACATTTCCTCTTTCACAGCTCCCTCCAAGGGGTGCAGGTCCCATCCAGCCATCCAGATTCCTTTTTCTCTATCGTTTTTCTTTTGTCCTACCCAGTTATGTGGAGATTTTCTTGCCCTTTCAGAAGTCTGAGGTCTTCTGCCAGCATTCAGTAGATATTCTGTAAGAACTGTTAGACATGTAGATATATTTTTGATGTATTTGTGGGAGAAGGTGAGCTTCACATCCTACTCCTCTAGTATCTTGATCACTCCTGAGTCTCAATTTTTATTATGAAATTGGAATAATAATAGTATCTATTTCGTAGGGATCTCAGGAAATTTGAAAAATATGCCTAAGGTCACCTGACTCAAGAATGCTATAGACTAAAAGCTTACAATCAGAATAAATGTACCCCTTAAACTAATTGTACTTCTTGGCTAATAGACAACTCAGCATGAAGCAGGAGATAGATGGGCCCCAGGTTGAACAGTTTCTGCCCTGTAGACAGATACTCCAAAATAGCAGGGGAGAAGAGCTGAATGCTGCCCAGCTAAGTTTTATCTCTTATCTCAGCTCTGCCCAGATAAGAGATAAAAGACAACATATTCCTCATTCTCGAAGTCAAGGGGACCTCCCTGACTACACATGTGCAGAAAGGCTCTTTGAAGGTCAGAAAGTGAGGGGACACCACCACAGAGCAGATGATGTTAACCTACCCATAGCCCTCGTCAGTAGAATTCATCTTGGCTAAGAGATGTGCACACACACAAGGGAGGACCTTGAGATATACCAAATACGGACCCATAACCAGGCAAAGCAAGTTGATTGGCCAAAGGAAACCCAGAAGAAATGTCCCATAAAAATGATTCAAACTACTACAAGGGCATGACTCTCTCTCTCTGAGCCTGCCCATGTGTCTATCCACACATACTCTTTGCCTCCTAATAAACACTTTAGTTATTTCACAACTTTTCATCTCTATGTGTAAATTCATTTATACACAGCCTTGTCACTGGTCACTGGTCCCTGTTGGTCTAGGGGCTAGGATTCAGTGCTCTCACTGCTGCAACCTGACTTCAACCTCTGGGTGGGGAACCAAAATCCTGCTTCACATCTCTGCAGGCTGAGGCAACCTGAGATCAAGCATAAGAAAAATGAAAAATACAATAATAATAGGAGTAGAGAGTAAATCAAAAATAAATCAAAAGAATGGAATGGTGGGTTGCATGAATTGACTAGATTATGGGAGGAAGTGATGAGCCAGTTGTCGAGAAGTGGTAGGATATTCAAACTATGGATATTGAATTTAATAGAACATTAAACCTATTTATTAAAACCACCAGAAGGAAGTCCTTGAGACTATTCACTTCTCCCCGATTTCACTGGTCAATGGTGAAGGTAAAGAAAGTGATCGTGTTTGAAGAAAGAAGACAGAGTTCTTTCAATTGATTTTTATATGACATTTGCTGGCACTCTTTTGTGATAGACACAGTGGCCTGTCTCTAGGCAAATTTGCATTCTCAATTAAAATGATTCCTTTGCTAGGAACAGTAAGTTCTTCTGGCAGTATGAAGAGAAAATAAGGACGATGATTCAGGAAAAGAGAACTTGTAGCACTTAAAAAATATATCCTTATACAGTTCTAGATAGTCAAGGTATTATCATTAACTTTGTCAATAATAAAAGACAGACATATATGAAAAACCCACAGCCAACATCATTCTCAATGGTGAAAAACTGAAACCATTTCCTTTAAAATCATGAAGAAGAAAAGGATGTCAGCTTTCACCAATATTATTCAACATAGTTCTGGAAGTTTTAGCCAAAGCAATCAGAGAAGAAAAATAAATAAATAAAAGTAATCCAGATAAGGAAAGAAGTAGTAAAACTGTCACTGTTTACAGATGACATGATACTTTACAAAGAGAATCGTAAAGATGCTACCAGAAAATGACTAGAGCTAATCAATGAATTTGGTAAAGTAGCAGGGTACAAAATCAATGCACAGAAATCTCTTGCATTCCTATACACTAATGATGAAAAATCTGAAAGAGAAATTAAGGAAAAACTCCCATTTACCACCGAAACAAAAAGAACAAAATATCTAGGAATAAACCTACCTAAGGAGACAAAAGACCTGTATGCAGAAAACTATAAGACACTGATGAAAGAAATTAAAGATGATACAAACAGATGGAGAGATATACCATGTTCTTGGATTGGAAAAATCAGTATTGTGAAAATGACTATACTACTCAAAGCAATCTAGAGATTCAGTGCAATCCGTATCAAACTACCAATGGCATTTTTCACAGAACTAGAACAAAAAATTTCACAATTTGTATGAAAACACGAAAGACCCTGAATAGCCAAAGCAATCTTGAGACAGAAAAACAGAACTGGACGAATCAGGCTCCCTGACTTCAAACTATACTACAAAGCTACAGTAATCAAGACAGTATGATACTGGCACAAAAACAGAAATACAGGTCAATAGAACAGGATAGAAAGCCCAGAGATAAACCCATACACATATGGTCCCCTTATCTTTGATAAAGGAGGCAAGAATATACAGTAGAGAAAAGACAGCCTCTTCAATAACTGGTGCTGAGAAAACTGGACAATTACATGTAAAGGAATGAAACTAGAACACTTCCTAACACCATACACAAAAAGTAAACTCAAAATGGATTAAAAGCCTAAATGTAAGTCCAGCCACTATAAAACTCTTACAGGAAAACATAGGAAGAACACTCTTTGACATAAATCACAGCAAGATCCCTTTTGACCCACCTCCTAGAGAAATGGAAATAAAAATAAAGAAATGAGACCTAATGAAACTTAAAAGCGTTTGCACAGCAAAGGAAACCATAAACAAGATGAAAAGACAACCTTCAGAATGGGAGAAAATATTTGCAAACGAAGCAACTGACAAAGGATTAATTTCCAAAATATACAAACAGCTCACGCAGCTCAATATCAAAAAAACAAACAACCCAATCCAAAGATGGGCAGAAGATCTAAGCAGACATTTCTCCAAAGAAGATATACAGATTGCCAACAAATGCATGAACAGATGCTCAACATCACTAATCATTAGAGAAATGCAAATGAAAACCACAATGAGGTATCACCTCACACCAGCCAGAATAGCCATCATCAAAAAATCTTCAAAAAATAAATGTTGGAGAGGGTGTGGAGAAAAGGGAACCCTCTTGCACTGTTGGTGGGAATGTAAATTGATACAGCCACTATGGAGAACACTATGGAGGTTCCTTAAGAAACTACAAATAGAACTACCATATGACTCAGCAATCCTACTCCTTCACATATACCCTGAGAAAACCATAATTCAAAAAGAGTCATGTATCACAATGTTCATTGCAGCACTATTTACAATAGCCAAGACATGGAAGCAACCTAAGTTTCCATTGACAGATGAATGGGTAAAGAAGATGTGGCACATATATACAATGGAATATTACTCACCCATGAAAAGAAATGAAATTGAGTTATTTGTAGTGAGGTGGACGGACCTAGAGTCTGTCATACAGAGTGAAGTACGTCAGAAAGAGAAAAACAAATACCGCATGCTAACACATATATATGGAATCTAAAAAAAAAAAAAAAGTTCTGATGAACCTAGGGATTGAACAGGAATAAAGACACAGATGTAGAGAATGGACTTGAGGACACAGGGAGGGGGACAGGTAAGCTGGGATGAAGTGAGAGAGTAGCACTGACATATATATACTACCAAATGTAAAATAGACAGCTAGTGGGAAGAAACTGCATCACATAGGGAGATCAGCTTGGTACTTTGTCACCACCTAGAGGGGTGGGATATAGGAAGGTTGGGAGGGGGATGCAGGAGGGAGGGGATATGGGGATATATGTATACATATAGCTGATTCACTTTGTTACACAACAGGAACTAACACAACATTGTAAAGCCATATACTCCAATAAAGATGTAAAAAAAAAAAAAGAGAGAGACAGATGTTCTGAAAATTTTTAAAGATTGTCTCCCCTTAGTTTGAGTGGAGGATTACCCTAATGGCTGAGTATTAAGAGTTTTCAAATGAAAATTTATAAAGAAATGCTGAGTGGACATTTCAAACTTTGATTTAACATAGTTTTCAATTTTCCCAGAATATTAAACCTTGAAAACATGGCCATTCCAAAAACAACAGATTATTAAAATTCCTGGAGTTAAGGACAAAACTTTCTTTGTGGAGGCAAAAGTAAAAGAAATAAAATATGAAGATACACAAGGGGATTGACAATTGACCTTTAGTAGAAAAGAAAAGAAACTGGTAATACTGGGAGGTTTTCATTTTTATTTAAAAAATATCATTACTATAGAGTATGTAGTATAAAGGTAAGCAAAGGTGCTAGGCACTCCTGTGGTATGATTTATGAGGCTCTGGGAAAACTATTTTGTTAAAATTATGGTTTTTTTTACTTCTAGTACAGCAGTTCTCAGTACTAAATCAAGGTTAATAGTTAGATGAACACTGGACAGAGGAAATGCAGGATGGGGAAAATGTGAGAAGAATCCAAGGAAATTACCTAGTAGCTTCTATAACTTTGGTTTTTGGTTGATGGGTAAATACTCTGTGGTTAAGTGTGGGGTCGGCATACATAAATATATGTGTTTTCTGCATATATATATATGTGTGTGTGTGTGTGTATACACACACACAAACTGCCTTCTTGTTTCAGGGATTACAGCTTTATAGTTAAGAACATAGATTTAAAGGTTAGACAAGAGTTTAAAAAATTTTTATGTAATAATATTTTATTCAAAAAAGGTTTTTAGATCACTATTTTCCCATAATACTGGAATGTTGTTTCCCTGATATAGAAATCTTTTTTGAGGATTATATCTTGTCTAACGAGTTAGACAACATTTTAATTCTGCTCCAGATAGTCCTCAAAAGTCCACTACTTGACTCTCTGAGTTTAGTTTCTTTATTGATAAAACAAAACAACAGCATTTAGCCCTGTCTCATTGTTAGATATATGTCAAGCATACTTCCTGATGTATAATACACACTTAATACATTGTCAAAGTACCTGTATTTTTGTGTCATAATCTATCAGAATGGATATTCAATATTAGCTGATAAATTTCAATTAAACATTACCAAGTTGTGTATGATTACAGGGTTTGGAAGAACAAGAAAGAAAGGTAACTAGACTTTCATTATAAGGTTAGACAATAGCAGTGCCAGTGGACATTGTTATTTTGTTTATAACATCACCAAATATGTTTCTATTCTTTCTAGCTTAAGAATAGAGTGGGGTTTGATCTTTTGTGTTTTAATCATATATGTGTTGGTATGGATTTTATTTCTTTAAATTGAAATATAGTTGATTTATAATATTGTGTTAGTTTCTGGTTTACAGCTTCTTGATTCAGTATTCTTGCAGATTATTTAGTTTTTACTGTTGTTGTTTTCTTTTTTAAAAATTTTTATTAAAGTATAGTTGCTTTACAATGTTGTGTTAGTTTCTGCTGCACAGCAAAGTGCATCAGTTATATGCATACATATATCCCCTCTTTTTGAACTTCCTTCCCATTTAGGTCACCACAGAGCATTGAGTAGAGTTCCCTTTGCTATACGGTAGGTTCTCATTGGCTATCTATTTTATACATAGTATCAATAGTGTATATATGTCAATCCCAATCTCCCAGTTCATCCCACTCCCCCTTTCCCCATTGGTATCCATAAGTTTATTCTCTACGTCTGTGTCTCTATTTCTGCTTTGTAAATAAGATCGCCTATACCAATTTTTTCAGATTCCACATAAATGCATTAATATAAGATATTTGCTTTTCTCTTTCTGACTTTCTTCACTCTGCATGACAGTCTCTAAGCCAATCCACTTCTCTACAAATGACCCAATTTCATTCCTTTTTATGGCTGAGTAATATTTCATTTTATATATGTACCACATCTTCTTTATCCATTCCTCTGTTGATGGACATTTAGGTTCTTTCCATGTCCTGGCTATTGTAAATAGTGCTGCAATGAACATTGGGGTGCATGTGTCTTTTTTGAATCATGGTTTTCTCTGGGTATTTTAGGTTACTGTAAAATATAATTATACAGGGTATAATTCCTTGTGCTATATACCAAATTATTTTGCTTACCTATTTTATGAATAGTAGTTTGTATCTGTTAATCCTATACCCCTAATTTGCTCTTCCCCCCCCTTCCTCTTCCCTTTGGTCACTGTAAGTCTATTTTCTATGTCTGTGAGTCTGTTTCTGTTTTGTACATGCATTCATTTGTATTATTTTTTAGATTCAACATATAAGTGATATCATACAGTCTGACTTATTTCACTAAGCAGCATAATATTCTCTAGGTCCATCCACATTGCTGAAAATGACAATATTTCTTTTTTTATAGCTAATTAATATTGCATTTTATATATATATGTGTATATATATATATATATATATATACACACACATATCACGTTTTCTTAATCCAGTCATCTGTTGATCCTCCTTTGTGTTGCCACAGTGTCTTGGCTATTATAAATAGTACTGCTATGAACATTGGGGAGCATGTTACTTTTCAAATTAGTGTTTTGTTTTTTTTTCTGGATATATACCCAGGAGTAGAATTGCTGGATGATATGGTAGTTTATTTTTAGTTTTTTAAGTAACTGCCATACTGTTTTCCATAGTGGTTGTACAAATATACATTGGTATGGACTTAATTTTTAACTTAATGTAATAAATCATATTCATAGTTTCTTAATGTTGAACCATCTTTGCCTCCACTGATAAAATATAGTCATGATTTATCAATATTTAATTAGCTATGCAAGCTAAATATAATTTGTTAATATTTTACTTAATACTTTAAGTCTATACTCATGGGTAACTCTGGCCTACAGTTCTTTGTCCTTGCCTAAGCAGTTAAAAATTATTTTTCCATGTGCTCTAAAAATGCTCCAGTAGGCCTCTTAAATTTCTCCAAGTTTAACTTTAACTCTAGGAATTATCAGCAAATACTCTTCTTAATTGTACATTAATCAAATTAATAGTTCATTAGGTTATCAAGCTTTCAGAGCACAATCAAAACTACCTAAAAATAGAGTACTAAAATTTACCAAAATGTTTCAGCCTTTCTTAATGACTCAGAAAACACTTCAATATTTTCTAAGAATCTTACATCAAAGGGGTCCCAATAGAAAACAGATGACGCACTTAAATTACTATAATCTATGAAGATTTTCTTTATAAATGACTTATTAAAAGGCTGAGAGTGAGGTGTAGAAGAACCACATGGAACAGTTAAAGATGCCCAGGACTAGTAGCAGAGGACTATTTCCTACCTCTGAAGCTCAAAAGAATGAGAGAAGGGAAGGACCAGGAAAGAGAAAGTCATGTAGAGCAGGCCACCTAGAGAAGCCTGGGTGTTAAGAGACAAAATCAGCTTGAAGTAACCCCTCAGGGAAGCCAACTGGAGGCCAGAGAGCACAGGAACTGTTGGTGTAGCCTACAGGGGTCAGCTTCCTGAGATAGTCAGCAGAGAAGAAATGAGATGAAGCACATATATGGACTGGCAAAGGAAGATACTCAGCACATCTTTCCAAGGGGTCAGGGACTTCCTGTGTTTTGCTTTTTACTGTATTTCTACTGCCTACAATACTGCCATAAGTATTTGCTGAATAAATACATGAACAATGAAATTATAAGAAACATCCAGTGGACATTTGGTTAAAATTAAAATTTACAAAAGCATTCCTACCTGCAAATATATTTTCATTTACACTGCATATAATTGCTTAATTAATTTGTTAAAGGATTTATATTAAAATGTCCAATCCAGTAAATTCCTTGTATATAAGTAAACACAAATTAATAAAAATTTATTTTTTGAAAGTACTACATCACATGATTTCTTAACAGATCTCTAACTAACTGAATCTCTTCTTGTAAAGTTCTCCCTTCCCCCTGGAAACACAGACCCTGTTGCCTATGGCATATCCAGCACCAATGGCTGATAACACCACTTCTGCAACCATAGTTGAATCTGAATTCTCCAAGAGTGTGATATTTCCTTGCAAATCCTGTTGTACTTGTTAGTATAAGTATATCATTCAATTTAAATATATGTAAACAGATAATATATAATATGAAAGAGAAGGGGTTTTTTTTATGAAAACTAAGTTGAATGCTGGGAAAAGATAATGAAACTAAGTCACAAAATATGGTATTGAATTGGATGTAGAAAAATAATAAAACCCAGATGCCTCCACATAAATATTGATTTTCAAATGTATTTTTAAGTGTTTGTTCCATTTTAAATAGATCTAAGTTAAGATCACTGATGATACAATCTGGGTGTGATTTATGCCAAAAGGTGATATCAAAATACAATCATCATAGGAAAACATTCAAAGAAAGTCTATAGATTTCCCAACAAAGCCTTCTAACTGAATGGTTACATATTAATAAAAGATATTATATATATGTGTGTGTGTGTGTGAAGCATTTATATATATATGTGTGTGTGTGTGTAAAGCATTATTAAATTCTCCTCATTTAACAAGAATTTTTAATTGTGTTTATTAAGAAATCTTCTACTAAAGCTGTATTTTTACATGAAATGAATCAGGAAAGCATTATCTGACATAAAATTCCACAGCATGACTGTGTTCATGTTCATATCCATGCTTACTCTTTCAAAACATATTTACTAAGGACCTACTATATTCACCTCATGTTATAGGTGAAGAATATACAGCCATGAATAAAACAAACAAGTCCTTTCTCCTCTCTAAAACTTGCTTGCTAATAGGAAAGGACAGATAAAAATACATAAATACTTACATACATACATGCATATGTATGCATATAAAAAAACAAGCAATGGAAGGAAGAAATGAAGGAAGGAAGGAAGGGGAAGAAAAATAATACATTCTTAAATATGGAGATGTTATATAATAAAGAGTAAAGGGAGTGAGATCTCGTTTAGGGGAAACGCTCTCTGAGAAGATGGCATCTGAGCACAGACTATTATAGAAAATGATCCAGTAATGGGCAATTTGGGAGCCAAATACAACCAATAAATCCATTATCAATTTGGAATCCATTGGGAGCATTCAAAAAAGAAATGTGAGTGTAATTGTGAGGACAAAACCCTGATTATTGTGAATTAAGAATAGAGTAGCAAGAAGTGGAAAGAGTGAGTATAGATCATTCTAATGAGAAGTTTATTGTCAACATGCAAATAACACCCTCATTCTAACACCTACTCAGTTGGGAAGATATGAAGAAAGGGGAATCCAAAACACTTCCATAAGTGGAAAGATCTTCTCCCTTTTAAGCCAGGAGGTGCTGGGAAGAACTACGCAATCACAAATCAGTAAGCTGATTTGTGACTCTGCCACATCCCCTTCTCATTTGTTTGTCTTTTTATGTCCATAAAGGTGTTAAGTGAGAAAAGGTTTGACCTCACATAAAATTCAGAAGTGACAGGAAGCAAAATCAATTGTATTTTGAAGTAAAACTTAAATTAATGAACAACTATGATCTACTTTTCCTATATAAAGACCTAAAACTATGCATGCAAGTAAACATCCTGTCATTTGATTTGAACATTACATTTCATAAATATATAGTTCTGTCATATTATAGTGACATACGATGTTTATTAAAAATACAGATTTAGAAAGCTATTCTGATTTGTGTTATTCTGAGAAAGAGGCTCCAAATGGTCATTCTGGCATATTCCCCTGGAAAATACAACTTTAGCTTCAGTTGGTTTTATAACATGGTAAGTTTTCCCTCAGATGTCTGTAAAACTTTGAGGAAATCAGATCATAAGATAAACTATAATGAAAATGGATGACAGCATCTTTTTTCCAACTCTATGGAATATTGCTAAAGTAGGATCCACTCTAATTTTTTCTACTGTCTCGGAATTTTCCAGTAGAAAAATGTCTTGTTATGTATTACAGTGACAGATATCTTTTAGTTCAGGTTGTGTGCTTCACTTGACATAACCTAGAATAAAATAAATCATGACTATATATCTAGTTAGGCTCCCCAGTTGTTTTCTTTTCCCTTTAATCAAAACAAATTTCACTACATTTTTTAAAAAGAGCTTAAAAGATCCACTTGAAATGCAGTTTAGAAAGCTTAGTCACATTATATAAACAGACAGATAAAAATGAAAGGAAATTCCTGGGTTTTCAAGCATATGAAATTATAAATGCCTTCGAGACAAAAATTGAAATAATTGCACAAACATGTTAATGGTGTCTAAATAATATCCTAGCACTAATGGGTAATAATAGGCAATTCGTAAGTAAAGTTTCCTCTGAATATTAAATATGGTATATTGGAATAAAACAACAAATTGCTCTGCCAAGCTTTCAAAAATTCTCTGTTTTAGAACCAGCTCACAAAGTATTGTCAGTTAAGTACACTGGTTATATTAATAATAAAATACATCAAATTATTCTCAGAATAGTGAGCACAGAACATCACAGTGTACCTCTTTATTGATCAGGAAAGTTTAAAATTATAAATATGATCACATAAGGCATAGAAATATGCAATTTTGCTAGAGTATGAAGGGCACTAGGAGCCATTTATCTAGAGGAAAACAACATGGAATCATGGGAAGTTACAGGTTTTGGAGACAGGCATGGATTTGAATCTTGGCAATACCACTGTATGACAGCTTGTGTTCCCTCAGAAGGAGACTCTAAAATAGGAATTTGTGTGCAAGCAGTTTATTTGGGAGGTACAGGCATCACTGGTAATGGTGTGAGAAAGTATTCGAGTAGGAATAGGAAACACTAGGTAAGAGGGTGAAGTATTAAACCAGCTTTTATAGTGGGTGGCTGGAGATTAATCCCTAGGGATAGCTCTGGGTACTGGTGCAAAACATGTACCTAAGATTCTCCTACTCAGAAAGAAGGAAGCTGAAGTATTTGGTGAGTGCCACTGGTCAAAGATTGTCCCCAGGGGTGTTAATTCCCCAGCACTTCTGGCTGGCATCTGTGGTTGAAGTAAAAGGTCTATAAAACATAGATGCAGGTATTTGAAGTTGGAAGTATATGATCACAGTGGAAGGCCCTACTGTTAAGGGTGGGGCGCTGAAAGCATCCTGCTAGAGGGATCTTGAACATTCACTGGGCTTCTCTGAGCCTTAGTTCCTCCATTTATGAAACAGAGATTATGGGATCTTCCTCTGTCATTCATTGATACGATAATATAATGACATGTGGAAAATACCATCCACTCAATAAGTGTTACTTACCTCCCCTCACCTTGCCTTCTAGGGCCTTTCCACAGGATCTTCCAGATGTTATCTTGTGCCATAACTACTGCATTCTTCTCAACACAGTAATACAGCCTTAGGTTACAATAGATTTTTTAACAGTCATTTTCTACTATTGATGCACAAGAAACTTCAAATTAAAAGATAAAAATACAGCACTATTAAATCAAGCATTGTGTCTTTTTTTTTCTATATTAAATATAGGGTAATTACATTTATTCCTATAAAATTGTTAATTTTGTTTATTATTCTAGCCTTTGATATCATGAATATAAGATTAGATTCATTTGCATTTTTTTTGTCTCTCCATCTGAGGGTTTCTTTTCTCTAAATTTTCTATGGCTCCTACTTCTCCAATGTGATTCTTCTCACTGGGTTAAATTAAGTTATCTTAACTGATTCTCTCACTGTTTTCTTCTCTCTTCTAAATGATGTTTAATAAGATAGATAAGTCAGAAATGTATTACATGTTCTAATTTTCACAAACCAATATCCCTAGTAGCTATCCAAGTGAATAAAGTCCCCATCACCACTCTAACCTCTTGTCTGTGCCATGGTTCTTTTCTCTTGTACATCACTATGACACCAACATAGGACAATAGACGATACTAAACTGGGGAAAAGCTTAAAAATGCCTTGAGTCATAGTTCTACTAGAAAGAAGGCTTTACAGCCTTGGAAAACTTTCTGAAAGGCAGTTAGTTTATTTACAAATTTTAGAGGAGTCACTTAAGTGTTCAATCAAATTAACTTAGTTACACTTTTTGATTCGTAGTGAAAAACTTCATTCTTTTATCATGTACCATAAATATTTTCAGTGTTATACATGGGATTTTAAAATATCATCATATATTGCAAAAAGATAAATACAATTCAATAATAGTACCATCATTAGTATGAACAGTATTTTAATAAAAAGAATTTTGAAAAGGAAATAAATAAGAGCAAGGTGCAAGAAAATTCAAATTTTATTAGAGAATAATTAAGCAAGAGCAATCACACCTACAAGGGAGAACACAGATATGCTTATACCTAGTTGCTCTCTTTGGCACTCTATTACCTTGGCTGCAACCAAAATTCATAAATATTAGTCACAGTAAGTATCAGGATAGTAAGTGGCAACAGATGGTGTGGTCTTCTACTCTCTTGAATCTTAACATATTTGCCTTTAAGTTTGTTAGGTTAAAACTAATTAAACAAGAATAGCTTATTGCTCTGTCATTTGTACTAACAAAGAGTTTGCAATCATAATTAGGACTCCTGTCAATTAGCTTTACTAAGTTAAATTCTATTACCTATCAGCACTCAGCTTGGGTGAGTCATTATGGCTCCCTAATATATCTAACAAAGAAAACTAGTCCATTAAAAAGAGATGGCACTGAATCAATAACTCAGTTGGCAAGAAAAATAAAGAGATTCAGCAGGAAATGAGCTGAGAGAAGAGTTTTGAATAGAGCTTCTTATTAGTGTCAGAGATTTTAGGTTTAATTTTGACAAAAACCCAAGAACATATTCTGAAGATTACTGCTCCTTTACTTCATGAACATACATGAACATGAAATATATGGTCACGCTAATCAATTAATTTCTTAATTTATTCAAGAAGCATTTTGGAAACATTTAATTTATTTCAAGAAACAATTTTCATAACACATTTTAAAAGTTATAATGCCCTACACTAATAGGTACTAAATACATTATTATTGAATAAATATATAAAAAGATAGTTTTCATTTACATTTGAAAACTATGATAGTAATCCTGAGAATAAGAATCCAAATTTCTGCATGTTAAAATAATAATAATTTAAAAAAACCTTTGGCATATAGTATTAAAATTTAAGCTAAGTGTACTTCCTTTCTTAATAGCAATACAATAAAATCTCCAGGTGTATTACATTATGTTTCTCTGACTACTGATACAATATTAGTAACTAATTAATCATTGGTTAGTTAATAATTAATACTAGTTCAATGCTAACACAAAATTAATACAAATCTCTATTATATTTATTTACAAGCCAACTCAGAACAGTATATAATTATGTGTATATGTACAATATATTACCAATAAATATATGCATACAGGTATTTCATAAAAATCGAGTAAACTAGGTGTTACTGATAAAATCTTCCTCCATTATAGTATGGTCTTTGACCTAACTTCTTCAATCTTTAATGCTGCTAAAAAAAAAGTCAGAAATTTCCCTTTCCTTTTTTCTAACTGAATCCCCACCTTCTCCATCTCAGCCTATGAGATTCTGATCTTATTTTCAAAAGTACATATAAATAGAACACTTCTTCCATGAAGCTTTCCCTTGTCATGTGATTAGAACTGACCTCACTCTCCTTTGAATCCCTTAGTCTTTTAATTATTATTGTCATCATATCTGTAATAAATGCATATGCACACATTGTCTCTCACTAATATGTGAACTCATTTAAGAACAAGGATTGTTGTTCTATGTATAAGTTTTGTAAGATCAAGAAATGTTTTGTTCTGTTTTGTTTTATTGAAGTATAGTTGATTTACAATATTATGGTTGTTTTGTTTTGTTTTTCTGATCAACTTTGAATCACCTAGGCATTTAGCATGTACCCAGATCGTTATAGCCTTCCAGGAATGCTTATTTAATTTTAATATTAATTTAAAGTCCCTTTCAGTATTTAGCACAGTAACTAAACTACTAGGTGTGTAAAAATGTTTATTTAATTAACTGCTTCCCTAGGAGCTAGCTAAAACCCTGTAACACAGTGCCATCTGCATTGTGTGGTTTCAGTAGTATGCGTGATTAATAATGCTACTAAGGATTTTCTTTTTTCATAAGGCTTTAAGTTCAGTTGCCTCATTTTAGAATCTATAATTTCAAAATTTTAAAAATTGATTCAATGTTCCTGAAAACAAAAGAAAAACCTGAAGAGCATATTTATTTTGGGAGTTAATCATTGAACCATATCACATTACAATGAGATATTTGTTTTTGTGGCATGAATGCAACTACATTCTTGGTTCAATAAGTGCTCATAGAATAAGATTAAAACAGATAACTAGGTTTTTCATAGATATACAAAGAATCTTTTCTCCTGAGAGTGTGCAGCTTAAAAAATATTACATAGTTCCACTTTGAGTTTCAAGTGAAATATCTGCCTACTTGATTACATGAGCGTAGTTCTGAGTTCCCAGCTTTCAGTTGAAAATAATTCATAAGAAATAATTTTTAATACTACATTAAATATAGCTGACATGTATTGATTTGACTGTCACCAGCATTATTCACTTAATAAACATTTACCTATCCACTGTTTTAGGTGCTGGTTGGTGAGGAAATGCAGCAGCAAAGAATAAAAACATGAGGCCCCTGCTCTCATGGAGTTTCTTTCCTATATGTCAGGGAATGTTCTCTCATAAGAATAAAGCAGGGTAAGAGGAAAAAGAGTGCCAGGGTCAAGGCATGGGGGTGTTCAATTTTGGAAATATTCATCAGGGAAAGCTCATCTGATAAGATGGCATTGGAGTGAAAACCTGAAGGAAGGAAGGGAGAAAATTGTGCAGATATTATGTACAAAAGGGGTGAGACAGGGGTAGGAGAAAACAGAGGTAATTCCAGAAGAGATAACAGCCATGCCATAACTCTGTTGTAGAAGTGAATTGACATATTTGTAAGATAGCAAGGAGGTCATTGTGGCTAGAATGCAAATGGTGGTGGGGTGGAAAATGACAGAATAAAAGATCAGAGCACTAACAGAGAACCAGATCTCTTACAATGGTACAGGTCTGGTGAGGATCTTTATTTCATTCTGAATGACATTGGAAGATTCTAAACTGAGGAGTAGCATGACCTAACTTGTAGTTTCAAAGATCTCTCATATTTCTGTGTGGAACATGTTCTGTATTATGGTAAGGACAGAAGCAAGCAATTTTAGAGGGCTATTGGAACTTCTAGGTTGAGAAATGAAGGTGGCTTGGTTGGAGATGGCAGTAATGGAGGTGGTTAGAAATGATGAATATACTTTCAAGGTAGTTAAAATATTTTTTTCCTTGATGGTTTGAGATTGGAGTGTGAATGAAAAATAAAAGTGAATAGAAACTAAAAGGGTTTTGACTAGAGCCAGTGGTAGAATGGAGTAGATATCACTAAAACAAGAAATGTGGGAAGAACAGGAGTGTATGACTAGAGATCTGGAGTAGATGAAAATCATTAACATGGTTATGGTACAGAAATCTTTGAGACTGGACAAGATCTCCAAGGAAGTGAGAGTAGATAGAGAAGACCAGCTGTTCAAGGACTGAGTGTTGGAGGATTACAATATTTAGAGCTTGGCAAGATGGAAAGAATGGAGAAAAGGAGGCAAAGAGTGGTCTGTGAGGAGGAGAAAAATCAAAGCTAAATTAAGAAAATGAGTCAACAACTGATCAACTGTATCAAATGCTGTGGATAATTTGAGTAAGACAGTGACAGATTATTGGTGATTGGATTAGATAAAATGTAGGTCATTAGGTAATACAAAAGGAGTAGTTTCATGGAGAGTGGAAAGAAAAACCTCACTGGAATGAATTCAAAAGTCAGGGAGGAGATAAAGTGGATATGGCAATTAGTGACGGGTTTTCAAGGAGTTTTGTAAAAAAAAAAAAAAGGGGGGGCTGGTGGGAGGGGGGACAGAGAAATAGAGTAGCAGGTTGTTCAATTGGATGTGTAGTCAACAGATTAGTTTTTGTTTTGTTTTAATATCTCTCATAAATATTAGAATATATTTATACAGTGATGGCCATTATCCAATTCAGGGAAAATGTTAGCAGACATTTGGTTCTGTCCAAAACATCCATATGACATTTGCTTCCTAAGTCACTTGGTTCAAGCCAAAAGGTTCTTGAAATTTGGTCCTGTCCATAGACATTTGGTGGTGCACACCAAAAGGTCTCCTTAAAATTTCATCCTATCCAAAATATCACGAACATATTTGGTCCATGCCAAATGGTTTTGGAAAGATCAAATATCAATGATCTTTTGGAATAAACCAAATGTCTTCATGGATATTTTGAACAGGATCAAATATGACCAAATATCAAGGACCTTTTGGCATGGACCAAATGTCTTATGTATATTTGGACAGGACCAAATGCCCTGCAAGGCAGGGAAAATAATGATAATGCAGAAAAATATAGGGAATTATTTCAGGATCAGGGTTCTCGAATTAGTGAGACTCTGGGATTCAAAGCTCATTCGGAAGAGCTTGCTGTAAGCAGAAGAACAAATAATCTGTCCCTCAAAATAAGAAGGAAGACATAGTATATATTTTCAGATGTAAGTATATTAATAGATTTAGTGGTGGTGTAAGCACATCCAAGTTTCTTCTGATTCCTTCTGCTGCTGCTGCTTTTTTTGTTTTTCTTTTTTTTAAACCAGTAAGATTTGAGACCAGGTCATCAGCTGAGAGTTTTAACTGGGATGTATTGGAGGTTTGAGGACATGTGAGATTGTATGAAATAGTTGCCTAAGTAAGTGGGCAAATGAATGAATTAGAGATAAATCTTCAGAGAGTGAAATAAAGGTGCTGAGGGTCAGAAAGAGATGACTTTTCACAGGTGATAATGGAATGAAGGCTTGCAGCCCTGCAGTGGGTGTAAAGGGATTATAGGCTCCAGCAAACTGGTAGTAAAGATCTAATGGTGGCATCCTAAGCAGACCATCCCTCTGGCAGGATCTTGGCTATGCCTTTTCTCCCTTAGGAACCCCAAAAACCTGGTTCTCTGGCATTCAGGTAAACCTTATGATTTACTCAACACTCTCCCACTAGATGACTTTTAGTTTTTATGATAACCAGAATTGGTTTCTATTATTTGCAATTAATAACCCTATGCTAACTGGCAATCAAGAATTGTGGCAAACATCTGGGCCCCCACAAGGAATTCTATCATAAATTAATAAACCATAGTTATTTGATCGTTTACAAAGTTTGCTTAATCCAATTAACAGGACATCTTTTTCAGCTGGATAATCTCCTCACACAGTCTGTGTATGAATGTCTCTAAAGCTGTGGGTATTACAAGGACATCGGGTGGTATATTTAGGAATTTAACCATCACTGTCAGGTATGGAATGAAATTTTAATCAAATCCAACAAGAGAATTTTATAACTAGGTCAAGAAAGAAACATATTTCCCTCTAATGAGCTGTATCACACAAACCACTCCCAAAGAGCATAGAGGTGGTGGAAGTATTAGCTATTACTATAAAATGTAAACACTCCAGAAGAGAGCTCCTGAAAACTGAATCACTTGTAGTTTAAAACTGAGAAAAGCGAAGAAGCTAAATTTGATTCAAGCCCACAACTGTAACATAAACAGGAATAATAAAAATTTCTGAAGGCTAGATTGACCACCCACAATACTGTTCTCTACATGGATGTATCAGTCATTGGCTCATAGATCATATGTTCTTTATTGTCCAGGACAGCCCAGATTCACTAAGATTTTAGCACATTCTCCCATTTTTTCTCTTACACATGAAGAATTTAAAGGGTCTAAAAATTTCTGTACTACTTATGTCAAACTATATCTCCAGACAGCCTCTGGAAACCAGAAAAACACACAAAAAATTTTTATCATATTTTTTCATCCAATTTAAGGGTTCAAAAAATGTGACTTTTCAATAAAGATATAGTTTATTTAAAATTGCATAGGTACACACTCCACTTTAGTATTCAGTAGTGGTGCTGGCATCAGCTGTCCTTAGTAAAATTCATTCAGTCTCCAATCATGGTCTCTTAAATCATTCTTGAATGAATATCTGCTTTCAGTCTTCTCTTAAGAGGAATATGATGGACTTTTTCATCCCATCATTTTTTTTTTCACTTACCTTCCAATCCTTTTTATTTTTACTTTGCTTATTTAAACAGGAAGGATATTTTTACTTGAAGTGTAAGCAGTAGAACATTAACTTGACTTTAATAATTTTCTTTTATCTTTCCTAAGGAAAAATCCTGATAGAAAAAGAGAAAAGTGGGCCCAGGCAAAAATCATAAAGTGGAATGTAATTTGACTCTAGTGTGAGGCCAGTCCTCTATCTGCGCTCCTCTATTGTTAGTGGTTTGGGAGCAACCACTATTACAACTAAAGCAAAGCTTGACCCTCTCAGAATGTGGTCTCATATTCCAAAATTAAGATGTCTCTTTCTCCATCCCATTCTCACCCATTAAAGTTATAATTTCAAGTGACTCTTTAAAATAATAATAATTGCCAATATTTCCTGAGTCCTTACCCTATGTCAGGTACTATTCTAAGTGTTTTACATGAACCAGCTCATTTAATATTAATAACCATCCTGTGAGGTAGGTACTATTATTCCTAGTTTACACATGATGAGTCTGTGTTCTAGTTTGCAAAATTGAATGCAGGCAGAAAACACTTTTTGTGGTGTTCAAAGTACAGTATTTCAAATACTATTTTTGGGTTTAAAAGTTGGTGTTGTAAGATATGGGGATATATGTATATGTATAGCTGATTCACTTTATTATAAAGCAGAAACTAACACACCATTGTAAAGCAATTATACTCCAATAAAGATGTAAAAAAAAAGTTCGTGTGAATAAATATACTACATGAGTATCTGTCTCAGCTTTTTTACCTAAAACATATGAAGAGAATTTTAAAAAGAGTTAAAAATAAAACTTCTGCTAAGACCTTTTTTATAGCAATAGAAATTATAGCATTTTTCTGAACCACTCTTAAAAATATATATTTAAAATTTTTTTCCAATCTTCTGCTGTTAACAAGTTTACAAGTGTTCAAATACTAGAATGCTATGTTCAGATTTAATTGCCCTTGCAAAGCTCTTTCTGTATAAGGTTTATGTAGTTTGCAAATAGGCTAATATACAGGGAAAATTCACTTTCTAGCCAGCATTTTTCTCTAAATGAGGTCATCTTTCTTTAATTCTCTGAAGATAAAGCCTAAGAAAACTATATTTGGCCGGGCCAACTCAAATGGCAGACCAGAAAAGAAGCTGTAAAACACAGCCTGACAGGGTTGCCACAGCTCATTTTAGTTCTGTGTACCTCCTTCCTACCCACCTGACTTTATGACAAAGAAAGTCCACAGGGAACCTGAGGGGAAAAAAGTGCTGTGGTCTCTGATCATTTGATCTATTCTGTATTAGACTAAGTTAAAATTTATTTTTTACTCCTTTATTAAAACCTTTATCAACAAAATGTGTTCTATATTTCTAATGTACATTTGATTCTGGCAAGAGGTAACCTGATTTTAGCTATTCCCATGATACAATCTCATTTTGACTATAAAAGTTTGAAAGATAAAAATGGTTTATATTTTTCTCTAAAGGTACATCTGTTCAGCGCAAAACATAAAAAGAATCAGCTACTTCACATGATCAGTTTAGACAAATAATTTTTTTAAAAGACTTAAATAGTATTTTGTGTTTGTATTTTTTCCCATTATTCTCTAAATTAGCTGGTTGTGTGATAGCAAACAATCAAAACACAATGGCTAACTTATTCTTTCTCTTTATGCTAACCTGAGAAAGGAACTATTCATATGAATAGAGAACCACCTATTGTGTAACATGAATCTTTTTGACAACAAACTCTTTGAGTAATATTGATCTGGACATC
Source organism: Orcinus orca (assembly GCF_937001465.1). Taxonomy (NCBI): domain Eukaryota; kingdom Metazoa; phylum Chordata; class Mammalia; order Artiodactyla; family Delphinidae; genus Orcinus; species Orcinus orca. The sequence continues at coordinate 80,943,962 of NC_064566.1, read as the reverse complement.
TTATCATGTGGATGGGTAGAAGAACAGTGTTTTTAGTGTATTAGATATGACCTAAGTGAAGGCTTTATATACCTCATTAAATATCACACTTTTTTTTTCTTTTTAAGGGGTTCAAACACAGAAACACAGAAATAGAGGCATTTTCTAAAAGTACCAATGTGAAGAAAAACTCAACATTTTTACGGCAATATTCAAAAAACAAAGATAACTTGTAACAATGATCCTGCCCTATAGAGATAGCTTAGACGTAGCATTTTTTAATGCAATTACCCTGAGTACTTCAAGAAGAAGAAATGAATCACAAAAGGAAAATTTCTTGATGCCAGACTTACTAGTTTCCAAAAGGTTATTATTTATCTTGACTTGTGTTTTTTCTGAGTCACATTGTCAAGTATGGATTAAATGCTTGTGTATTATTTGCCTATTCTTTAGGAATGAATGAGGGTTTTTTTAAAATGATGATTCTATGAAAAGAATGTATGAAATCATTATATCTTAAAAGTCTAAATATGTGGAGGCAAAGTTTGTTTGATTCTATAGTTTGGTGGTAGAAAGAAACCTTTATGAAGTAGCCCTTCAATAGACGCACACATTTAATTTATGACACAACTTCCTTATGAAGAGAATTTGAATAATCTAAGAAGAATGTATAAAGTAATTATAAAAACAATTGGGTTTCTCATATTTTTTATTGTTTGTAGTATTACCTTACATCCTGAAAACAGATGTTTCTCCTTTCATAATGTACCTTCCTTTTTCTACACTACTTCTCTACAAATGTGCAGGGCTTCTTTCCCTCCCGTTTTTGACTTGGGTAGCAATAAACCTAATCTCCTTTATTCTATCACAAAATCTTTTATTTAAAACTTCTTATTTTTCTAAGAGAACCACTATTAAACTTGAGCAGCAGTGCTAAAGTATAAAGTAAATTTTGGATGCGGGGTGTTGTGCAGGTTTTGGGTGTGTATGAGCACTCATGCATTTTTATGCTGTTGCTTTTCTCTTTAACATAATCACTCTTATTAAAAGAGCTGTGGTCTCAATCCTGTCTGCATATTAGATACACCCAAGGAGTTTATTCAAATGACATGGACCCATCCCAAACAAACCCCAGAATCTCTAGGCATGAAGCCCTGGTGTTGTTATTTTTAAACTGCTCCCCAGGGGATAATAAGGGCAGATAGGTTTGATAACCACTGACCTAGAGACATCAAGCATTCCTAGAAAATCAAAATGATTATAAGTGAAATCACTGATCTACTTGTCACTTATGTGTTTGTCTCTAAATCACAGTTAAGCAAGGTAAAATCCATTTTATTAGGATTTGTAATTACAAATCAGCCTCAAAATTTAAGAGTCCACAAATGTAAACATTCCTATGTGATGGGCTACTATACACCAATAAATATGTGAAATCATAGAGAAGGAATTAATTTCCTATTATTCTTACCTTTATTTTCTCTCATTAATTCTTATAATCTACATGTATACATTAATACATCTGGAGGAATAAATATATTATAGCATTAAAAACATCTTCAAACTTTTTTCTTTTTTTTGAATGACTTACAGAAAATAAAATTATATAAGACCTTAGCAGAGTCTCCCTTGGGATAATGACTCCTTAATATGAAAAAAAAAAAACTTTTTAGAATTTGTGCATTAGTATTCTATACCACTGTTGCTAAAGCTATTGTGCTTTTTTGGCTAATAACTAAAAGCATAAATTTTATGAATTAGAAAATATTGTTGAGGTTTTGAAATCTGATTCACCAATCAAAACTCTCTATCAGCCTCGCAATCCCCACACAATTATTCCTCTCCTCCATCTCTCTCACTCTCTCTTTCATGCGCGTGCACACACACACACTCCAAAGCACATTTGATTTTCTTTCTTTGATTCTATCTTTACACTTGGTACTTTTTGGGCCAGGATCCAGTATAGATAATAACTCTTCTTTTTACAATATTATTGTTTCTCTTACTTCAATTAACATAGGTTAAAATTGTCTAAAGGAAAAATAGCTATCAAGAATCAACAGAGTGGAATGGGAAGAATATATGATTAATTCCACGTACTTTAGTTTCACTTTATATGACCATGGGCAAGTCAAGTAAAATTGGTGAATCTCTATTTCTTCATCTCTAAATTGAAGATAAAATTAAATCTTCCCTGTTTATCTTATAGAAATTGTGGTAAGAGCAAATGATATAATTTCCCTGTGAACATCAGTGTGCTGGTGAATTTTTAGTTGTAGTTCAAATTTTGAAAAAAGATTTAATAATAGAAGCAACCTAAATTCTAATTTCTTCACTTCTTGAGTGTGTGTGTGTATGTGTAAACAATAAGAGCAATTAAAATCTTTACATCACCCATAGTTCATACCTCTAGTATAATTGGGAAAGAATTTACTGTGATAATAAATTTACATGTAACTGGGGATATAAAAACCCCAGCCACAGGGCAGGCTCAAGAGATTACAGCACAGCAGAGAGTCAGGTAGCACTTGGCTTTAATAAGGGAAAGAGTGGCAAGCTTATGATTTTATAAGAAACACTAAGTAGAGTTTACACCCAGAAGCAGATGGTGCCATACTGAGTGGCTAAAATCTGAAACTTTTGCTCTTCATAAGATACTGTGATTAAGCTGAAAAAGCAGTATAGAGATGGTGAGAAAGAAATATGTATGTATATACATATATACATGTCTGTGAAAAGATTAAATTTAGAATATGAATAAATTGATAAGAAGACAAGCAATCCAATATAACATGAGCAAAGATTTCAACAACTATTTCATTAAAGAAGATATATTAATGATCAATAAAAACACAGAAAGCCACACAACATCATTGGTCATTGGGAAAAAAGAAAATTAAAACCACAGTGTGATGTTACTACACACCTGTTAGAATTGCTGAAATTTAAAGGCTTGATAACTATAAGTGTTGATCCAGACATGAAGTCACGATAATTTTCTTACATTGGGAGAAATATAAAATGCTTCAACTACTTGGATTAAAAGTTTTGCAGTTTCTTATAAAGTTAAATAACATAGAAATTTCACTCTTAATTTTTAACCAAGAGAAATGAAAAGGCGCATAAAGATATACACATGGATGTGCAAAGCACTTTTATCCACAATAATTAAACTCTGGAAATAACCCAAATGTCCATCAACAGGTAAATAGATAAATAAGTTGGAGTATTTCCATAAAATGAAATATTATTTAGCAATACAGGGGAGGGAGAAACCTACTTACACATGCAAAACTATTAATGAATCTCAAAAATAACATATTCAGTGGGAAAAAAGACAGACTCAAAAGGCTACATAGCATATTATTCCATTTATATGAAACTCTAAAAATGGCAAAACTAATCTATAGCAACCAGAAGTGGATTGATGGTTGGCTGGAGCTGGAATCAATACAAGGGGAACAGGAAGTTTGGGGGGAATGATAGAAATGTTCTATATCTTGCATGTGGTTGTTGTACATGCATATATTTGTCAAAACACATCAAAATATAAACTTATCATGGATACACTTTATTGTAAGTTGTACCTCAATAAATAAGTTGATTTATAGAATTTTTTTGGAAACAAGGAAGCAGTGTTGTTATTCTGTTATCTAACAAGTTAGAACACAGGCCAAAGACACTTAACTGGAAAAATAAGTCATTTTATAATGCTAAAAAACACAATACACAATAAAGATGTAACAGTTATCAATATCTTAGAAAAAACGCAACTTTTATAAAGCAGGAGTTATAAGAGATGCAAGGAAATATGCAGAATAGCACCAATAATTGGAGTTAACCTGCCACTCTCAGTCTAAGACATATCACATGGACAAAAGTAATAAAAGATATTGAAGATCTAAAGTATATAATCAGTGGGATAGATATTATGAATGTATATGAAATGTATCCCTATAATAGACATACACTTTCAAGTCCATACTAAATATCTTAAAAATTGAACATATTTATTAGGGTCATAAAACAAACCTCAATAAGTACCATAAATTGAACACTATAGAAATCTCATTCAAAGAAAGAAACAAAAACCAAGGAAACACCTTTCCTAAAAATTTATATGTGTGTATTTGTGTATGCATGTGAGTGTGTGTGAGTATCATCCTGAGTCAATGGAGTCAAGTCAATGCAAGTCAATGCAAAATTGATATTGCAGACTTTCTAAAAAATAATGCTAAAGATAACACATAAATCATAATCTATGGAATAAAATTGAAGCAGTTATATACAAGATTCATAATTTTAAATATTTAACTCAAAAGAAGTTAGGAAGAAATAAAAATAACTAAGTAACCAGCTATTTAAAAAAAATAAGAACAAAGAAAGAAAGAAAAGACAAAAAAAAGATAAAAGTAGATAGAAAGCAGAACCTAGGTTAGAAATCAAAAAATCCAGTAAAATAATTAAACAACAAAATTATTTCCTGAAAAAGCCATTGAACTGAACAGATAGGTAGGTAGTAAACTTAATTAAAAATAAGTTCAACTTTAAGAAAAAAATAACAGGAAAATAACCATTGAAAAAGGAGATTTAGAAGTCTATATTGTGTTCATCAATTCAACTGTACTTGAAAACCTAGATGAAATGGGTAATATTATAGAAAATTATAGTTTACCAAAATTGACCCAAGTGTAGAAGGAAGTATAAACACTAATTTCTATAGAAAAAAATGAAAATTTTCTAAAAACCGACCACAACACCTGGCCCTGGGAAATTCACAGTGGAATTCGATGAAATCTTCAATTACCAGAGAAGGGCAGTGCTCTTTAAACTCTTCTGACCAAAGGAAAAGAAATTTTCCAGAAGTGTTTTGTTGGTGACTAACTATAACACCAATACTCAAAACTGACAAATATTGTTAAATATAAATAAAAGAAAAAATTAAAAAATGATATAAATCATAAATGCCTATGTAATTATAAAAATTTGTAAAATTATAAATAAAATATGAGCAAACATAACCCAATAGTGTACAATATAACATTACAAAGTAATACATCTTTATCATGTGGGGTTTATTCCAGGATTACAAGGTTGACTCAATATTAAGAAATCCATTAATATATTGCTAAAGTTAAAAATGATTACCATATTCAAAGACATTCAACAAATTCAATATCCAATCTATTAAAGATAAACAAATTTTCTTACTTAATGGAAATAAAGACTGAATTTCTGCTAAAATCAGGAATAAGAAAAGAATGTCTGAAAACACTACTTTTTTTTTAAACATCGTTATTGGAGTATAATTGCTTTACAATGGTGTGTTAGTTTCTGCTTTATAACAAAGTGAATCAGCTGTACATATACAATATATCCCATATCTCCTTCCTCTTGCATCTCCCTCCCACCCTCCGTATCCCACCCCTCTAGCTGGACACAAATCACCAATCTGATCTCCCTGTGCTATGTGGCTGCTTCCCACTAGCTATCTATTTTACATTTGGTAGTGTATATACGTCCATGCCACTCTCTCACTTCATCCCAGCTTACCCTTCCCCCTCCCTGTGTCCTCAAGTCCATTCTCTAAGTCTGCGTCTTTATTCCTGTCCTGCCCCTAGGTTTTTCAGAACTTTTTTTTTTTTTTTAGATTACATAAACGTGTTAGTATACGGTATTTCTTTTTCTCTTTCTGACTTACTTCACTATGTATGACAGTCTCTAGGTCCATCCGCCTCAGTACAAATAACTCAATTTTGTTTCTTTTTATGGCTGAGTAATATTCCATTGTATATATGTGTGACATCTTCTTTAACCATTCATCTGTCGATGGACACTTAGGTTGCTTCCATGTCCTGGCTACTGTAAATAGAGCTACAATGAACATTGTGGTACATGACTCTTTTTGAATTATGGTTTTCTCAGGGTATATGCCCAGTAGTGGGATTGCTGGGTCATATGGTAGTTCTATTTTTAGTTTTTTAAGGAACCTTCCTACTGTTTTCCATAGTGGCTGTTTCAATTTACATTCCCACCAACAGTGCAAGAGTGTTCCATTTTCTCCACACCCTTGCCAGCGTTTATTGTTTGTAGATATTTTGATGATGGCCATTCTGACCTGTGATACCTCATTGTAGTTTTGATTTGCATTTCTCTAATGATTAGTGATGTTGAGCATCCTTTCATGTGTTTGTTGGCAATCTGTTTATCTTATTTGGAGAAATGTTTATTTAGGTCTTCTGCCCATTTTTGGATTGGGTTGTTTGTTTTTTTGATATTGAGCTGCATGAACTGCTTGTAAATTTTGGAGATTAATCCTTTATCAGTTGCTTCATTTGCAAATATTTTCTCCTATTCTGAGGGTTGTCTTTATGTCTTGTTTATGGTTTCCTTTGCTGTGCAAAAGCTTTCAAATTTTATTAAGTCCCATTTGTTTATTTTTGTTTTTATTTCCATTTCTCTAGGAGGTGGGTCAAAAAGGATCTTGCTGTGATTTAGGTCATAGAGTGTTCTTCCTGTTTTCCTGTAAGAGTTTTATAGTGTCTGGCCTTACATTTAGGTCTTTAATCAATTTTTAGTTTATTTTTGTGTATGGTGTTAGGAAGTGTTCTAATTTCATTCTTTCACATGTAGCTGTCCAGTTCTCCCAGCACCACTTATTGAAGAGGCTGTCTTTTCTCCATTGTATATTCTTGTCTCCTTTATCAAAGATAAGGTAACTGTATGTGTGTGGGTTTATCTCTGGGCCTTCTATCCTGTTCCATTGATCTATATTTCTGTGATAAGACTACTTTTTAAACCATTTTATTAGTGATTTTAGCCAAAGTGATCAGTCAAGTGAAAACAATCAGAGTAGCACTGTGTTTTGTATTGGAAAGGAAGTGAAGCAAAAACTCTCTCTACTTGCAGGTGTTATGGTTCTATATCTGGAAAACCCCAAGAGTTCTACCAAACAACAGAAATGAATTTTCATTATAATTGTTAGTAATTTCATCTTTATATTGAGAAAAAGTCATGTCTCCTTAACAATTAGTGGTAGTCTTCATTTTGTTCTGTGAAGCCACATAGGATAAGTCTGAATATTCTCTCACAAGATACTTTCTTACAAATTTGACAAAAAAAAAAAATCTTTGCCATTTGCCAAAGTCTGATCTTTTCCAAGAGGGTGCCTGAATCTTTCAAATAGTTCTTATAATGGTTACCAGACTAGGAAAGCATTTAGCAACTGTTTTGCTCAGCATGAACTAAGACCTAACCTATTGCTCTAATGAATCTGAAGGTAAACATATAATTTATCATTCATACTGTTACACTTTTAAGAGTGAAAGGGGTGTTATTAATAACTATGTTGGGACAACAGAAATAAAATGAGTCTGTCTTTTTCAAACAGGAATCTATGTGTCCTCCTCTATTAATCTGCATTATGTACTTCTTTAATCTTTCACCAGCCTTCTTAGTTCATGAGAGGTACGGTATTATAGGAAAAAGAATCCCATCTGGCGACTGACTTTCATTCATTTAACAAATGTGTACTGTATGTGGGTGAGTATATTATTAATAATAATAATAGCAAAGTGTCACCATTATTGAGGGCAGGCACTTTACATTCAAGTGACAGGCACTTTACATTCATTACCTTTAGTCCTCACAAGGACACTGTAGGAGATTTAGTAAGAGAACTGAGGTTCAGAGATAACAGGTATAATTACTGCCCAAGCTATAATTGCTGAAAAGTAGTGAGACTAAACTATGCTGACTTTTTTGTGTGCCTTTTTAAAAACTATGGTATAACTCAAATATTCAAAAACAATAGAGAGTAATATGGTAAGCATTAATGCACCAACCATTTATCTATAATAAATCATAATATTTTGCTGTTTGCCACAGTTATAGTTTTTATTAAGAAACAAACATAGACACACTGAATTTCTCCTAAATTATATTCACTACCACCTTCCCTAGAAGTAACCACCAGTCTTTGTTATTTTGTTCTATAAACCTCTATACAGTGTCATTTGTGTTTTGTGACATTATATAAGTGAACTATTCTTTATGCGTTCTTTAGCACTCCATGTTTTTTCAACTTTATATTTTTATGATTATCCACTTAATACTTGAAGCTATATTCTACTCATTTTTTCTGTATTTCTGTATTATCTTGTTGAACATTTAAGTTAATTTCAATGTTTAATAATTGTAAATAATGACAAGGTGAATGTCTGTGTATGTCTCCTCTTGTAGATGGGATGAAATCACTAAGCTACACACTTCCCTAATCCTTCCAAGACCTGACACTACCCTTTACACTCTGTCTTGTAGTTCTGGAGTTGGGACTCCTGGCTCCCTTGCCAAATGGCTTCCCCTTAGTTTCTGACAACATGAAAAACTGGCAAAAGATTTGGAAAGGAGGAGAAGAGGGGAAGGAAATATGCTTTCTGCTTTGAGGTGAAGCCTGAATCTCTCCAGCAGCAGAGGATTTGAGTAGGACTCCAGTCTCAAACTCCTTTCCACTCCCCAGCTCTGAGTAGAAGCAGCTGCTCCGCAGGGAGGCTCCAGCAGTCTCAGAACCAGTCATGCTCAGCCCCAGCCACAGGGGTTGGAGTATCAGCCATACCATAACCTCTACTGAAAATTCATATAGAAAACTTCTCATATTGGATAGAGGTTATTCCAAATACACACAGATCCATAAACTGACATAGACACACATATGTACTTGTCCCTTACTAATTTATGTAGTTCTCAATGTTTCTACATGGTCCTTATTAAGAAATAAGTAAATTATTTGAACAAGGAACTATTCAAAATGGAAAATTGTAGGCTTCAGTAAAATAAATGACCTTAAAATTCAATACATCAATTTATGGAAATTTTCTTTTCTATTCATTGCCTGAGTGCTAATGAAATACAACAATGAATATTTATTTATTTATTTATGTTACTAACATTTCACACCCCTTGAAAGTATTCCAGAATATTCAGAATATGACAGGCACACTAATTAAAATGGTAAAGAATATTTTCTGCATGCTGATGTTTTAAAAAGACTTCACATCGTGAAATGTGTGTTATTAACTTTGTAATGGAAAGAATGAGAATTACATTATTATTAAAAAAATGACTCTGGACTAAAGAGTTCTATTTAGTTTTCTTGAAAAGTAAGCTAATATTGGAATATAAAGTCTAGAGATGACTAGATTTAAATAAAAGCAAAATGCCTTGTGAAAATTATGTTTATAATGGTATTTTATGACATTACGCTATGACAGCTAAAGTCTGAGATGAGCTTTGATGCATAATTATCTACAGTCTAGTGTCTCCCATTAGGCAAGTCCTCACATACCTGTCAAAGGCACTATAAGACTTACAAGCGGTAGTAACTAGTCAATAGAGGTTAAATGAGAATGACATTGAAAATCAGTGATTAGACTTAAAAAGAATACGAAGCTGCTATGAGATTTTGGATCTTCTGAAGGGATTAAAGATGTATGAGTTAAATTTGTAGCTTAGCAGAAGACATCTCTGTTTCTGCTACTTTGGCAGGAATGTTTTTTCACACATTGGATCTTTAATCATCTTTAATCCATCCATCTTTAATCATGGATCTTTAATTATAAACATATCTGTTCATAATTTTGTAATCTGATCATCATCCTGTTTTGCATCTGTCTGGCTTTGCTTCATATCTCTCATTACCTAAAGGAACTTTAGAAAGTTTGGATATTTAGAACATTTTAGAGGATTCTGGTTGTTTGAATAAGCGTTTTGTTGACATGTAGGGTTTTGGTTATGGTGAATCAGTGTGTGTGTTGGGGGGAGGGGCAAGGTTGGAGGGAGTGGGGCAGGTAGAAGAAAAAGAAAGAGAAGGTTACTGTGTAGCGTGCTAATCCATGTTAGTTTCCTACTGACAGGTAATGATCAGCCTGGATGAACATATATTCCCCTGTGTGTTTAGCAAGAGTAATATGTAAAGGATCATCTATTTATGACAAGGAAAAAAGATGTGGAAGACTTGAAAGAGAAGAACAAAAATTAAATATTTGCATACTCTGTGCTTTTTATAAACACAGGCTCTTAAAGAACATTTGTTCAGTGATGAATAGGAGGAGGACCAGTGAAAGAAATAAAATGGAAGAGAAAATTTCCTGATTTAAGAGTGTTCTGGGTTCCAACCCCAGTTCTTCCCTCAAATATCAACGGAATTTTGCAACACATGACTGCTTCGGGTCAACTTCCCTAATCTGAAATATAAAGTAATTCAGAAATGGTTTCTAAGGTACTCTACTCTGACACTACTACACTGTGGGCACCCAGATATTTCTTCGTGTGTTTGGGCTCAAGATAAGAGTTTCTACATAGGAAATTTGATGAAACTCACAGATTTTATACTTTGGCTGAGAAAGGATAAATAACAATCAAATAGGAAAAAATTTAGCTCAGCAAGCTAACTACTAGTTGAAGAGCCCAGAAAGAGCCACTTCAATTGACCTCAATGACTTTTTAGTTACATTCTTAACATCCTTTCTAGTTGTTGTAAGGGAAGAAACAGAGAGGCTTAATATTTTATTTAAATCCTAATCAACCTAATACAAGATGGTATTTGGATTTTCCCACATCCTTTCTTTCAGCAAAAACTCATGAAATTTTTGAAAAAAATATTTTAGTAGTGATTTATTTCACATTAGATCATAATAACCTAAGCTTAACATTTTAGATGATTTACAAATATAACCAAATGATGTGAGAAAATGAAGAAGAGATTGATGGTTTGAAAATTTCAATGCTAAAACGCTTCCAATGAAATACTCTCTCCTAAAGTCTCTCTTATAATGACTGAAAAACAGTAGCTCATGAGAAAGAATTATACTCAAATTGAGAGTGCTTTAGCTTTTAATAGGAAATCACTACACTTCAAATTAATTTATAAAATGTGTTTTTGAAATGTTTTTCATGCTCTTTAAATTTTATGATAATTTCATTACCATAATCTTTCTTTGCTAATTAATGATTGCAATTTCTTTTGGGTGATTAACAGTTCTTTTTAAAAATTCTGGCTAGGGCTTCCCTGGTGGCGCACTGGCTGAGAGTCTGCCTGCCAATGCAGGGGACACGGGTTCCTGCCCCAGTCTGGGAGGATCCCATGTGCCGCGGAGCGGCTGGGCCCATGAGCCATGGCCACTGAGCCTGTGTGTCCAGAGCCTGTGCTCTGCAACGGGAAAGGCCACAAGCGGTGAGAGACCCACGTACCGCAACAACAACAACAACAACAACAACAACAACAAAACAAAATTCTGGCTAACTTGAGTGTTTCTTAAAATATGGTTATGCTGTCCTGACTAGTCTGCAGTGCAATAGTGGAAAATACTGACAATGCCCATCGTAATATCATAAAAGTTAAGATTTAAAATAGCCTAACAAGTTTTTTCCCTACTGGTGTAAAAGGGATTTCTAATAATGCTTTAATATCTGAACTTAGCTCTTTATGATGACATGGCTAGAATTTGAAAAGAGATATTGAACATTAGTTTGAGATGATAATTTGAAATATTTTGCTATAAAAATAACTTACACATACAAAGTAACAACTTTCTAATGAGCCCCCATGTATCCATCACAGATTATCAACACAATTCCTTCCACCAAGGTTTTTCTTTAAATATGAAACTTCATATTTAGATCATCATAAAGAAAAAAATAAATAGGATTTTGAAAGAAAGGCAGAACATTCTCTCAGATGTGCTCTGGTTTAGGAAATTAACATAGCGAGCACCACAGAGTGGAAGGAACACCAGACCAGAAACCATGAGACCGGGGTTCTGGGATTGGGAGTCATTTGACAATACTGTGGACTTATGTGATTCCTGTAACCTTTCAGTGTTCTTATCTGTATAATGGAGGTAGTATTAGCATCCTACTGACCTCACAGTGTTGTGAAGAAAAATGGAATTCATAGTATTATGGGAGTGCTTAGCAAACTGCATTATATTCATTTACTTATCTGACTTCCCCACTAAACAGAAAACTTCTTAAACTCAGGTATTACATCTGATGCTTCTTTCTACCCCAACACATTGCCTGAAACACAGTAGGTTTGATAAATAGTTATTGAGTAAAAAAAATACTTTAACCAAATAAGTATTATAAAGCAGGCTATTGAAATTTTAAAAGAATACCAAATTATCTTCCAAAATAAAAGCTACCATGCTACCAATATTGCAACTTGGATGTTGGAGGGGTCAGCCAGGCTTCCTCATTTATGAACACAAGGTGAGGAAGAAAATATTAGAACTTTAAATTTTTTTCATCCAGACTTTTAAAAAGAAAGTTTTGCTGACATTTAATAATCTGTTTGAAACTTGAAACCTCTCTTTGTATTTCAAATAAACACAAGTCCCATTAGTTTCAGGAAAAGTAGTTATTCCTGAATGTGTGGGTGTCCTTACACTGTCACATACTTTTTGTATATTGCCACACATTACAAACCATTAAATAGACTTATGTATCCTTTTATCGGGTTTAATAAAATTACTCATCCAAAAATGGATGATTAGCTTTAAAATAATTTTACAAGGGCTTCCCTGGTGGTGCAGTGGTTGAGAATCTGCCTGCCAATGCAGGGGACACAGGTTCGAGCCCTGGAAGATCCCACATGCCGCGGAGCAACTAGGCCCGTGAGCCACAACTACTGAGCCTGCGCGTCTGGAGCCTGTGCTCCGCAAAAAGAGAGGCCGCAATAGTGAGAGGCCCACGCACCGCAATGAAGAGTGGCCCCCGCTTGCCACAACTGGGGAAAGCCTTCGCACAGAAACGAAAACCCAACACAGCCATAAATAAATAAATAAATAATTTTACAATAAACTACATATTAAAAACAATTCCTAATAATGAAAATGAAAATAAACAAGAGGAAGAGTTGATGCTTCTTTTGGTCCTAAAATGAGTCTTTAGTCAGCCACTTTATGAAATGAAAACAATAAATATCTAACCACTCTATGTAGTAAAAAGGTTCTAAAATATCTAGGGCACCATTGGAAATATAGATTTATACTCACTAGTATTGATTATGTACTGTTAATATGTAAAACTTAATCACTTAAAATATTGTTCATCTCTTTTATATATTTTATTTATATTTTTATGTATTTATAATGTATGTAGTGTATTAATATAGCATAATTTTTACATTAGTGGTACTAACATGATTGAGAGATATATATGTTAGGATTGTATATAAAAGTTTTTATTGATAAAGTTAAAAACTTTTAGACCTCTGACAAAAAAGTGGTAGTAACAGTTAACATTTATTGGTCACATGCTATATGATACTATAAAATAATTTCCCCATTTTCTTAATCCTTATGAATTTCTATAAATATTATCACTTTATTTTAAAATATATAAAATGTGATACACCATAATCACATTTATACCAATTAGATAAGTTATGAATTATAATAATGAAATTATTATATTATTATTTATAATATAAATTATATATGTTGTACATAATATATTATAAATATAATATATTTATAATGTAATTATTATTATTCCTGAACACAAAACCTAAGAAAAAGAATACTACACATAACCTATAAGCCACCATTGTGTTCCTCCCTTTGCCTCAGATCCCAGAGATAATTGCCATCATGAAATTTAGTGTTGATAATTACTGTGCCATCTTTAAAACACATATGTGTGTATTTTTAAATACTGTGTTTAGTTTTGTATGCTAGCATGCTATGTGTAGCCTTCTGTGACTTGCCTTTCATTTAAGATTATGTCCCCACAATCATTTCATATATATATATACATATATATATATATGACTCATTTATTTAGTGCTATATAATACATGTGATTGTACATTCCAAGAGGGATTTTTTTCCCATTTTCTTCTGTTTCCATTTTCTTCAATTACATTCAGTGTTCATATGAACATTTTTGGATATTTTTCAGTACATAAATGTGACTGTAAATTTATGTTCTACTTCTCATAAAGAAGTGACCAGTGAGTAAGAAATATACAAGTTCAATTTTTCAAAATAATACCAAAGTATTTTCCAAATTGGTTAGACTAATTCACACACTGACTAAAAAAGTCATGTGTTTTTATTTTTGCTTGTTGAGTGGTTTCTCACAATGGTTTTAATTTCATATCTCTCAGGACTAATGAGGTTTAGTATCCTTTCATATACATCTCATTTTTTTACCATAAAATTTTTCATAGACTCTTATTAACTTTTAAATTTCTATTGCATCAGTAATTATTGTTAATATTGTTTCTCTGTTTCTTTCTCTCACCCCCACCTCAATTTATTTTACCATTTTACCATTCATTTCAATTTCATCAATTTCAGTCTTCAGCTTTATTATTTTCTTCTAATTTCTTTGGGTTTATGATACTATATTATTCTTATAAAAATAATTTGACAGACATAAAAGATAACATATTTTATGATTATATTCACATGAAACATCTAAAATAGGTAAGTAGATTGGTGGTTGCCAGGGACTGGGTGGAGGGGAGAATGGCAAGTAAGTTCTTAATGGCGACAAGGTTTCTTTTAGGGTAGTGAAAATAATTTGGAAGTACAGAGAGGAGTGGTTACACAACATTGTGAATACACTAAATGCCACTGGGCTGTTAACTTTTAAATGATTATTTTTTTGTTATCTGGATTTCCTCTTAATAAAAGTAACTTAATTTGGACCATTAGTCTATTAATTTTCAATCTTTGTTTTCTAATATAGCCATAGTGATATATCTATGACAATATTTATATTCTGCATTTGTTGTATCATCTCAGTTTTCAATGTATTGTTTTTGGTATCATAATGTTCTAAATATTTTCAAAAATTCTATTATGAGTAATTGTTTGACCAATGTATTTAACTACTGGAACATCCACTAATAAAATGCTCAGTCATTTGCATGCACTAGATCTTCATCTCCTGAAAGAATACTACAAGATTAGTGTCACTTTCCCTGTACAGACATAAAAACTTCCCATCTATAAATGTTTAAAACTAGAAATTTTACATCATCAAATTCCAAAGTTTGATTGTACACACATACAGAAGAAGTTATTGAAAGACTTAAATGAAAAGGGACAATATTGTGCAACTAGATTCCTGTTTTGAGGGAATTTGCATTTTTCTGGCATAAAAATGGCATATGTTAAGTGTAGTCCCACTATCCTAACATAAATTTTAAATGCTATCAAAGATACCTAGGAAATATTTCTCAGCTATTTTCTTAGATCCACTGAATTCATCTTTTATCTAAAGGTTAAAATGTGCCAAATATAGTGTAGGTGTTTAATAAATATGCATTGAATTCACTAGGTAATGGAGACAGACTTAAGGATTTCCTACTCTGAAAACTAGACATTGATTGTTAGGCTTAACCATTAAAACACAAGACCCTTAAACACAAAAATAAAAGCAAAATTTTAAAATACCTTAAGTTTTTCTTTCTTCCATACTTGTATTTTGCAAGACATTTTGTTTTCTTGGCAGGAGGGACCATGGGATTTTAGGATTCCTCATGATGATGACTCAGAAGAATTTATCAATCTTTGACTCTCACCACAGATCCTTTGCTACAAATGTTGCATTTGACTATGACTAAAGATAGTTTGATCCAAAGTTTGCCTTTATATTTACTCCTTCTGTTGGTTCCTTAAGTGCAAATTTTCTTTATCAGATCATTAATCTCAGTGGGAGCAGTACAAACATTTAGAGGTAGATAATTAAATAACTGGATCTTTTTCTCCATAAGAAGTTTCTAAAACTTGGAACTTGATTATGTGTGATTATGTGTCATTCCTCCTCAAAGCCAATATTGATATTGGATTGTTCAATGAATGAGAAATGTATAAATTCTATATTAAGTCAACTCAGATTATACTAAAAAGAGAATCATGAAGTTGATTTACTAAATACTCCAAATTCAAAACACTACAGGAAAATTAGATAATATCTATTCAGAGAAAATATTTTTTTAATTTTTGAAAAATTTGATTAAATATCATTCATAACCAGGTATATAATTTCATTTATTACTTATTTATATATACATTTTTGCTTATTCAGTGATAAGTATACTGTTCTAATAGAAAATAAAAACTATTGTGAAAATTTCTTATTTGAGAAATCAATTTTTAATTGAAAATCTATAATTAAACTTTGCTAGTCTGTAAAATAATTTTAAGTAATGACTAATAATTATTTTGTTTCTAGCATAAATCAATAAGAAACACAGCTACTATATTCAAGTCACTGTGCTAAACACTACACTGTCCAGTCAATCCTTATATTCACTTACAGAAAAAAAAAAAAAAACTCCTTACCTGGAAATATTTTTATTCAATACAGTCTACATTTTCCAGGGCCTCATGTTTTGCAAACCTGTTTATTTGAGGTCACATAACAAAGAACCATTTTTTGCTATTGCTTGCCATGTTTCATTTACTTTTTCCAGTGTTTGAAGAGAAAACATCAGCAACACCAGCAAAAGACAACATATATATTGGTAGATTTAATCTCATAGCCATGAACTTACAAAAGCAACTTTCTGGAATAAATGTGTCTAAAAATGAGCCCCAAATGAAAAGCACATGAAAGTGCTATCAACTTTAAATTTTGGAAAGTACCTTACAACTGATCACACCAAATACTTCCTTCAATTTACAGATGAAGAAACTCGTCTATATCATATTATTGTTAGAGCCAATGTTTGTAAAATCTTATGCAATACTCATCCTGTGGCATCAAAAAACTTTTTCTCTTCCTTAGAATGTCTTAGTTTACATTGGGGAAGTACTTTTCCCATGATAATTACAAACATTTAAAATGTGGAGTTTGAATAGAAAGGGAAGCACAACAGCTGATATAATTTTATTAGCACATCGTAGAATTATATACATATGCACACACATACATACATAAACAGCTGACAGATAGATAGATA
Organism: Orcinus orca; assembly: GCF_937001465.1. NCBI lineage: Eukaryota > Metazoa > Chordata > Mammalia > Artiodactyla > Delphinidae > Orcinus > Orcinus orca. The sequence continues at coordinate 80,927,008 of NC_064566.1, read as the reverse complement.
GATAGACAGATAGCTTTCTTTAACTGATGAAGTTAAGTTGCTTGGAAACAGTTTGGTTCTTTTGGGTCTTCTTTTTAAGCCTTGTAAGGAGAAAACAGGGTGTCCTTTAATTTAGGATTAATTTACCATTCTACTGAAGCAAGACTCTTTTGAGCTTTCTACTTGATGCCCCATGAATCCACTCTGAGTGGTGGGAATATGCATTATTACAGAACCTGTAGGGGAAATAGGTACTGTTTCCTCTAATCCTTCTGGGTAGTTCTTTCCCTGGTTCCAGGTAATTTCCTTACACACAGCACACTAATCCGAATTCTGCCAAAGACTCAAGAGGGATCCTCTGCAGATTGCCAACATCCTCTCTCTGTGCAGCTCTTTCCTCTTCACTGTGCCCTGTAGTCTAGAAGCCTACAGCTGCAAGCAGATGATTTGGTCTCCCCATCCTCCCTTTCCTCTCCTCAGCTCAGGGAGACTACCAGAGTCCAACAAGGTTCTGTCTCCCCACTCTGTGGCCTGGAAACTTTCTCCTGTCAGTGGCCTAGGACAATCCTAGGGCATATGTCATTTGTTTATCTCTCAGGGATCACTATCCTTCATTGTCTGATGCCTAATGTTTAGAAAACTGTGGCTTCATGTATTTTGTCTTTTTTTTAGTCGTTTCTTATGGGAGGGTAAATCTGATTCTTGTTACTCCATTTTAGATAGAAGTAGAACTCCTCATTCAGATTTTTTAACTCTTTTTATTCTTACAAGTGAACAGCTCAGTACTTAACAAAAGTTTACCAAGAAGCTCTTTTGTGCCAGGTTCTGGGAAATGACAATGAGAAAAGCACAACAACTTACCTTAAGAAACACAGAGTTCATTGTTTACAACAGACAAACAAGTAGTTCCTGACAATATTATACGTTAAGTGCTCTAAAGTAAGCTTGTACAAAGCTCTATGGGAACATCATATGTGTTGCTCCCTTGAGAAAGTAAATTGCTTATATGTTTTTGGATTCAGGCATCTAACAGTGCCTGTTACACACCTGTTACTCAATAAATGTTTGAATATTTAACAAATCTGGAGGTTTCCCTCCTGGTAAGCCTTATGATATAACAAATGATATACAACAAAATCTTGAGTTGGCTGAATCCAGTTATATGTTCAAATAAACCAAACTTTGTAAAGTATATATATATAACTCCATGCCCTTGTTGAGATTATGAGCAATAAAAGAACATTTTGTAAAAAAAAAAAAAAATTACATATTAATCTTTATCCTTCTTTTTTTTTTTTTTTTTTTATGTGTGGTACGCGAGCCTCTCACTGCTGTGGCCTCTCCCGTTGCAGAGCACAGTCTCCGGACACACAGGCCCAGCAGCCATGGGTCACGGGCCCAGATACTCCGAGGCATGTGGGATCTTCCCAGACCGGGGCACGAACCCGTGTCCCCTGCATCGGCAGGCAGACTCTGAACTACTGCGCCACCAGAGAAGCCCCTCTTTGTCCTTCTCGAAACTAAAATTTTAGGATCTATCTTCTTGATTTTTGGAAGGCTTTCAAAGCTTTATAAACTGTATTTTTCAATTTGACTGAGAGATACAGTGAGCTACTAGTCGTTACTTATTATTGAGGTCCTACTGATGAATGGAGGTTTTCTTTTCTTTTTCTCCCCTCAGTTTTCTTTAGAAGTAGAAAGGTCACTCAATATCATTTTTAAGATCCTCATTCACCACAGTATTCCCTAGAGAAATGTAACTCTCACAGGTAGGATGCAAAATATTTATAAATATCAAGAATCAAGCAAGAAGTCTTATTTTATAGATCTTGATAAATATCTATCTCTATCTCTCTCTCACCAGTCTAACCTTACCCTCTCCTTCCATCCCCCTTTTATTTTTGGTCCAGGCAGTCAGTTTAGCAGATGTACTAAGACTATTTCTAAGAGCAGAAGGGTGGTTTTACCCAACAAGTTATCTGAAATTTAATGCTTAAAGGTAGGAGAGGTTCCTTAGACATCATAATCATCCTCATTATAACTTACTGTGATTGCTCACTTACCATGTTCCATGCAAATGCTAAGCATTTTGCATGGATTATTGCATTTAATTCTCATAACAACCCGATGAAGTTGGTATAATTATTATTTTGGGTTCAAGGGGTTAACTAAAACATGGAAGTCAAATGGTAAATACAAAATAGAATTGGAATTCAAACCCTCCAGTTGGGCTTCAACGTCAATTGCTTAATCTCTAGATTACACTGGCTCCTTTCTAGATCATGGAATCTAAGTCACAGTGTTAAGAAAGTACCAGGGATTTAAGGAATAAACTTTGATTTAGAACAATGCTAGGATATTTGCTTATTTATCCCAAGTGCAATAACCCTCAGGATTCTAAACCTGAGTGATTGCACAGGAAGGCAGGGACCCCAGTTAGGCAATGCCATATGATTCCCTTCTCCTCCTATAACTCATGTTCCTTGCTGTGCTAAGTCAATTAGAACTTTCTTAAGAGGGCTATATTAATGAATACCAAAATGAGAAAAGAGGAAAATTAACAGAAATGGTTCTACAAGTTGATGAGTTGAACAAAGTCCCTGAAAACTAAACCAATCAAGCCTACTTACAAGGTAAAAGTGATCTAGTGGTACAAGGCTTCAATTTCAACCAAGGAAACTATGTAAGTATTAACTGTTCTACTGCTTGAAGATACAATTTTGGAAGAAAAAAGAAAATGTATGTTTGTCCCCTTTATAGTCATTCTGTAAATAAAAGTGTAATTCTTAACATCAAAAAATACCATTAAAGCAGCTGTGTCTTACCTGTGTTAAGGCCAAATACAATAAATGTGTCTGACTGCTGTTCATTTAATAAGTGGAATTTATAAGAATCTGTGTAGTGTTGAGTAGCTGAAATATCAAAGTGATCACACCTTTCAACTGCCTCACTTATAAGGCTGTTATAAAGCAAACTGAATAATTTTATCACAAACTAAGGGCAAATGGTTCCTATTTGGTATTGTGAAGAAAATTTGACTGACTTACTTCAAGAACACTAAATCTTTTTCAATTACCACCCTTTTATTTTTCACTATGCAATTGTGCTACATTAATACAAATCAAATACAAAATGTTACTCTAGCTCTCTGAAATTCTGACATGGAATGCAGTCATACATATTTTCCTGGCCTACCCATAATATACAAGCAACCATAACTCCCAGAATCTTTACACTAAAGTATATAATCAAAGCAAATCAAACTGGATGAATATACACTGGACCTAGAATCCAGTATCATTAGAAAATCTGAGTTCGAGGCCTGGCTTTACCACTTACTAGGTCTGTGATAATGAATATGTCAACTTTCCTACTGGGACTCTAGGAGGAAAAGATTATTTCTATGGTCCCTTACAACACCAGCATTCTACAAAGTCTGAATAATTGGGGCTCATATAATTGAACTTTGCTTATCAAGTTATAACCCAAGTGTATTTGTTGTGATGTATTTCTTAAATATGCTGTGTTTTCAGTAAACAAGACTATAACCATGAAACCTATATGGAAATCAAATTTTTGAACCAAACATTTAGCTTGTAGAACTATTACAGTGGATTAATAATCCTCACTGGCAGAACAACAGTAATTGGGTTGGTGCCTACACTTCCAGGTGGAAACTAATCCTGCCCTGACATTACTGAGCAAAGTAATTAGGAAACCTCTCAATTTGCACAGAATCCACAATCATGTATATGGAGTACCAGAAAATGAAAAGGTTTTTAATTAAAATTGGCATTTATGATCTCACAGCTGCTCCTTCTCATGTCCTATAAAGTGCATTGATTTTGATACCAGGAGGATAGAGATCTGTAATATAATTCCAGAAGGAAGATTTTATTTGGCTACAAACAGGACAATTACTAGCTTGATCAGAATAAAAGCTTCCCTAAGGCACAGCTCAAGACTCAGGTAAAACCTTTTTTCGGGGGGGTGGAGATGTTCAATTTGGTTAGATAAATGTTATTGGAATGAATTTACTTTCATGTATCATAATAAAAGAAGACAAATCATGAACAGACAATAGAAGAAACAGAAAAAGCAACTGTGAAATTTCCAACTCTAGTCAAGAATCTCAGAGATTTTGTAGGTTTTGCAGTAGTGTTAATGAGGTTGAATCAGGCCTTCACTAAGCAAATTATGGTTTTCGCTAGTACCTGAGCTGATTGACAGAAGGAGGTGGGCTGGCCAGATCAAAGACATACATTCAGGAGTCCCTAGGTCAACAGAAACCTGGGGGCAGCACAGTATCACAGCTAAAAGACAGTTTATGTGAAATTTCCAAAGAGAGTCAGAGGAAGTTAATTCCATTTGGATGCAAGAAGCAAGGAAACCAAAGAAGCTGTATGAACAACTTGTAAGGAATGTAACAAATCTATGTTCTTACATTGTTAGCAACCATATCAGTTAAAAGGTAAGGCTTGACTTATAGTGCGAAAATGAGATGTGAAAACAAGACATTGAATGATTGCCCTGGCTAATCACATATTTATCGAATTAAGCATGTGCAAATATTTACAGAAAAAGAAATGAAAAGAAATACACAAAAGTATTTAAAAAGTTATTTCAAAGTCATTGGAATAGGAGTTTTTTCTACTTTTTTCTGTATTTTCAAAGCTTTTAAAGTTTCCATACCAAGAGCTTGTAATACAAAAATACACTTTGGAGACTCCCCAGGCATGCATCCAGGTCCACCACCTTTCCAGGGTTAAGGCGCTTTTAGCTGAGAAGAGAAAGAGAGAGAGCTGTGTGGATGAAAGGTTCTTGGTGCTCCAGCCAGGAGTCAGTGCTGTGCCTCTGAGCTGGGAGAGCCAACTTCAGGACACTGGTCCACAAGAGACCTCCCAGCTCCACGTAATATCAAATGATGAAAATCTCCCAGAGATCTCCATCCCAACACCAACACCCAGCTTCACTCAACGACCAGCAAGCTACAATGCTGGACACCCTATGCCAAACAACTAGCAAGACAGGAACACAACCCCACTCATTAGCAGAGAGGCTGCCTAAAATCATAATAAGTCCACAGACACCCCAAAACACACCACCAGACATGGACCTGCCCACCAGAAAACAAGATCCAGCCTCATCCACCAGAACACAGGCACTAGTCTCCTCCACCAGGAAACTTACACAACCCACTGAACCAACTTTAGACACTGGGAACAGACACCAAAAACAATGGGAACTATGAACCTGCAGCCTGAAAAAAAGGATACCCCAAACACAGTAAGATAAGGAAAATGAGAAGACAGAAAAACACACAGCAGATGAAGAAGCAAGATAAAAACACACCAGACATAACAAATGAAGAGTAAATAGGCACTCTACATGAAAAAGAATTCAGAATAATGATAGTAAGGATGATCCACAATCTTGTAAATAGAATAGACAAAATGCAAGAAACATTTAACAAGAAAAACTAAAGATGAAACAAGCAATGATGAACAACACAATAAATGAAATTAAAAATGCTCTAGAAGGGATCAATAGCAGAATAACTGAGGCAGAAGAATGGATAAGTGACCTGGAAGATAAAATAGTGGAAATAACTACTGCAGAGCAGAATAAAGAAAAAACAATGAAAAGAACTGAGGACAGTCTTAGAGACCTCTGGGAAAACATTAAATGCAACAGCATTCGAATTATAGGGGTTCCAGAAGAAGAAGAGAAAAAGAAAGGAACTGAGAAAATATTTGAAGAGATTACAGTTGAAAACTTCCCTAATATGGGAAAGGAAATAGTTAATCAAGTCCAGGAAGCACAGAGATGAGCATAGAAGATAATCCAAGGAGAATTTCGCCAAGACACATATTAATTAAACTGTCAAAAATTAAATACAAAGAAAACATATTAAAAGCAGCAAGGGAAAACCAACAAATAACACACAAGGGAATCCCCATAAGGTTAACAGCTGATCTTTCAGCAGAAACTCTGCAAGCCAGAAGGGATTGGCAGATCATAGTTAAAGTGATGAAGGACAAAAACCTACAACCAAGATTACGCTACCCAGCAAGGATCTCATTCAGATATGATGGAGAAATTAAAACCTTTACAGACAAGCAAAAGCTGAGACAGTTCAGCACCACCAAACTAGCTTTAAAACAAATGCTACAGGATATTCTCTAGGCAAGAAACACAAGAGAAGGAAAAGACCTACAATAACAAATCCAAAACAATTAAGAAATTGGGAATAAGAACATACATATCAATAATTACCTTAAATGTAAATGGATTAAATACTCCCAGCAAAAGACACAGACTGGCTGAATGGATACAAAAACAAGACCCATATATATGCTGTCTACAAGAGACCCACATCAGACCTAGAGACACATACAGACTGAAAGTGAGGGGATGGAAAAAGATATTCCATGCAAATGGAAACCAAAAGAAAGCTGGAGTAGCAATTCTCATATAAGACAAAATAGACTTTAAAATAAAGACTATTAGAAGAGACAAAGAAGGACACTACATAATGATCAAGGGATGGATCCAAGAAGAAGATATAACAATTATAAATATTTATGCACCCAACATAGGAGCACCTCAATACATAAGGCAAATACTAACAGCCATAAAAGGGGAAATCGACAGTAAAAAATTCATAAAGGGGACTTTAACACCCCACTTTCACCAACATACAGATCATCCAAAATTAAGATAAATAAGGACACACAAGCTTTAAATGATACATTAAACAAGATGGACTTAATAGATATTTGTAGGACATTCCATCCAAAAACAACATAATACACATTTTTCTCAAGTGCTCATGGAACATTCTCCAGGATAGATCATATCTTGGGTCACAAATCAAGCCTTGGTAAATTTAAGAAAATTGAAATTCTATCAAGTATGTATTCCAACCACAACACTATGAGACTAGATATTAATTACAGGAAAAGATCTGTAAAAAATACAAACACATGGAGGCTAAACAATACACTACTTAATAATGAAGTGATCACTGAAGAAATCAAAGTGGAAATCAAAAAATACCTAGAAACAAATGACCATGGAGACACAATGACCCAAAACCTATGGGATGCAGCAAAAGCAGTTCTAAGAGGGAAGTTTATAGCAATGCAATCCTACCTTAAGAAACAGGAAACATCTAGAATAAATAACCTAACCTCGCACCTAAAGCAATTAGAGAAAAAAGAACAAAAAAAAACCAAAGTTAGCAGAAGGAAAGAAATCATAAAGATCAGAGCAGAAATAAATGAAAAAGAAATGAAGGAAATGATAGCAAAGATCAATAAAACTAAAAGCAGGTTCATTGAGAAGATAAACAAAATTGATAAACCATTAGCCAGACTCATCAAGAAAAAAAGGGAGAAGACTCAAATCAATACAATTAGAAAGGAAAAAGGAGAAGTAACAACTGACATGGCAGAAATACAAAAGATCATGAGAGATTACTACAAGCAACTCTATGCCAATAAAATGGACAACCTGGAAGAAATGGACAAATTCTTAGAAATTCACAACCTGCCAAGACTGAATCAGGAAGAAATAGAAAATATGAACAAATACAAGCACTGAAATTGAAACTGTGATTAAAAATCTTCCAACAAACAAAAGCCCAGGACCAGATGGCTTCACAGGCGAATTCTATCAAACATTTAGAGAAGAGCTAACACCAATCGTTCTCAAACTCTTCCAAAATATAGCAGAGGGAGGAACAATCTCAAACTCATTCTACAAGGCCACCGTCACCCTGATACCAAAACCAGACAAGGATGTCACAAAGAAAGAAAACTACAGGCCAATATCACTGATGAACATAGATGCAAAAATCCTCAACAAAATACTAGCAAACAAATCCAACAGCACATTACGAGGATCACACACCATGATCAAGTGGGGTTTATTCCAGGAATGCAAGGATTCTTCAATATATGCAAAGCAATCAACGTGATACACCATATTAACAAACTGAAGGAGAAAAACCATGTGATCATCTCAATAGATGCAGAGAAAGCTTTTGACAAAATTCAACACCCATTTATGATAAAAACCCTCCAGAAAGTAGGCATAGAGGGAACTTTCCTCAACAAAATAAAGGCCATATATGACAAACCCACAGCCAACATCGTCCTCAATGGTGAAAAACTGAAAGCATTTCCAATAAGATCAGGAACAAGACAAGGTTGCCCACTCTCACCACTCTTATTCAACATAGTTTTGGAAGTTTTAGCCACAGCAATCAGAGAAGAAAAGGGAATAAAAGGAATCCAAATTGGAAAAGAAGTAGTAAATCTGTCACTGTTTGCAGACGACATGATACTATACACAGAGAATCCTAAAGATGCTACCAGAAAACTACTAGAGCTAATCAATGAATTTGGTAAAGTTGCAGGATACAAAATTAATGCACAGATATCTCTGGCATTTCTGTACACTAATGATGAAAAATCTGAAAATGAAATCAAGAAAACATTCCCATTTACCATTGCAACAAATAGAATAAAATATCTAGGAATAAACCTACCTAAGGAGATAAAAGACCTGTATGCAGAAAATTATAAGACACTGATGAAAGAAATTAAAGATAATACAAATAGATGGAGAGATATACAATGTTCTTGGATTGGAGGAATCAACATTGTGAAAATGACTCTACTACCCAAAGCAATCTACAGATTCAATGCAATCCCTATCAAACTACCAATGGCATTTTTCACAGAACTAGAACAAAAAATTTCACAATTTGTATGGAAACCCAAAAGGCCCCGAATAGCCAAAGCAATCTTGAGAACAAAAAACGGAGCTGGAGGAATCAGGCTCCCTGACTTCAGACTATTCTACAAAGCTACAGTAATCAAGACAGTATGGTACTGGTACAAAAACGGAAATATAGATGAATGGAACAGGATAGAAAGCCCAGAGATAAACCCAGGCACATATGGTCACCTTATCTTTGATAAAGGAGGCAGAAATGTACAGTGGAGAAAAGACAGCCTCTTCAATAAGTGGTGCTGGGAGAACTGGACAGGTACATGTAAAAGTATGAGATTAGAACACTCCCTAACACCATACACAAAAATAAACTCAAAAAGGATTAAAGACCTAAATGTAAGGCCAGAAACTGTCAAACTCTTAGAGGAAAACATAAGCAGAATGCTCTATGGTATAAATCACAGCAAGATCCTTTTTGACCCACCTCCTAGAGAAATGGAAATAAAAACAAAAATAAACAATTGGGACCTAATGAAACTTCAAAGGTTTTGCACAGCAAAAGAAACCATAAGCAAGACCAAAAGACAACCCTCAGAATGGGAGAAAATATTTGCAAATGAAGCAACTGACAAAGGATTAATCTCCAAAATTTACAAGACCTCTTGCAGCTCAATAACAAAAAAACAAACAACCTAATCCAAAAATGGGCAGAAGACCTAAATATACATTTCTCCAAAGAAGATATACAGGATGCCAACAAACACATGAAAGAATGCTCAACATCATTAATCATTAGAGAAATGCAAATCAAAACTACAATGAGATATCATCTCACACCAGACAGAATGGCCATCATCAAAAAATCTAGAAACAATAAATGCTGGAGAGGGTGTTGAGAAAGGAACAGTCTTGCACTGTTTGTGGGAATGTGAATTGGTACAGCCACTATGGAGAACAGTATGGAGGTTCCTTAAAAAACTACAAATAGAACTACCATATGACCCAGGAATGCCACTACTGGGCATATACCTTGAGAAAACTATAATTCAAAAAGAGTCATGTACCAAAATGTTCACTGCAGCTCTATTTACAATAGCCAGGAGATGGAAACAACCTAAGTGTTCATCATTGGATGAATGGATAAACAAGATGTGGCACATATATACAATGGAATATTACTCAGCCATAAAAAGAAACAAAATTGAGTTATTTGTAGTGAGGTGAATGGACCTAGAGTCTGTCATACAGAGTGAAGTAAGTCAGAAAGAGAAAGACAAATACCATATGCTAACACATATATATGGAATCTAAGAAAAAAAAATGTCATGAAGAGCCTAGGGGTAAGACAGGAATAAAGTCACAGACCTACTAGAGAATGGACTTGAGGATATGGGGAGGGGGAAGGGTAAGCTGTGGCAAAGTGAGAGAGTGGCATTGACGTATATACACTACCAAACGTAAAATAGATAGCTAGTGGTAAGCAGCCGCATAGCACACGGGGATCAGCTTGGTGCTTTGTGACCACTAGAGGGGTGGGATAGGAGGGTGGGAGGGAGGGAAACGCAAGAGGGAAGAGATATGGGAACATATGTATATGTATACCTGATTCACTTTGTTATAAAGCAGAAACTAACACACCATTGTAAAGCAATTATACTCCAATAAAGGTGTAAAAAAAAAAAAGAGAGGCTACAAAAGTAAATAAATAAATAAAATAAACTTTGTATCTCCAAATATATATGGGCTAATTTCCCAGAGAAAGGACAGAATGCAAGAACAAAACAAATAAAAGCCATTCTATGATGCACTATGTTAGGATGAAAAACAATTCTTAAGTAAGGAAAAATTCTGAGAATAAAATCATAAAAAATGATACTTGGGAGTTTTCTTTGGACTCTGATTCATCTCCAACTTTCTGATTACATTGCTGAATTTTTGGATCTGAAAAAGTATACTTCTTAATAATGGCAATTTATTGAGGATACAGTGTGTGCTCACCACTATCGCAAGCACTTGGCGTTATTAATATCACTTAATCTTTATCCATACTGGAAGGTAGGGACTAAGTACCCTGGTTTAAAGATGTTAATTTATAGATTCTAAGAGTTTAAGATATTTGCCCAAGCCACACAACCAATAAGCTGTAGAGTCAAGGTTAAAGCCCATGCTTTTTAGGCACATGTCTCCATTTTTAAGGAGATAGTAATGTTTTATCTAATCAAGACTAGCTTGTTTACTGGGAGACCCAGTTTAAGTTTCAACAATTTCTCAGTTCTCTGTGCTTTGTTCTGAGCAATGCACATGCTAAGGTCCACATATGATTTTCCTTTGCAATTCAAAAAATCATATAAGTAGATGATTAGAGGCCCCAAGCAGTTTCATTCTGGGTTCTAAATTGCATTACTTTTAAGTTTTTTAGGGGTATTTAACTTCAAAGACTTCTAAAGCAGATCACTGTGGGTTAATAAAATCTTGGTTGTACTTTGCAGCATCCTTTTGAAGCTGAATTCAATTTCTTTATGCTTTTATAATCAAAATTCATAATTTCTTTTTTATTTTCTGTTATGTCAGTGCATTGAGCTTTGGAAGTTCTGCTTATCAGTGTGTTTTTCTGAGACATTTGAAAGTTTGTTCACTTAAAGCTGTTCTTTGGGAAATGTCTGTGATGTCACCATGAGACATCAATGAAAGGTCAATTAACAATTTATTTCCCAAACTCAGTAACTGGAAGAATCTATTCATTTGTAAGTGATGTGACCAAAGTTATAGATTTGAAGTTTTTATACTACAGAGGAAACAACATCTGTGTTTTCACTATAATTGTGAAGATCATGGGTTACAAAATGAATCAGACAGACCTGGGTTCAAATCTCAGTTTTGTAGTTTATAAACCAAGTGACCTTAGGCACATTTCCTTACTTGTAGACTGAGGGTAATGGCATTGCCTCATATATTAATTATTTTAAGCATTAACTGAGCTAATACATTTAGAGTGATTAGCAAATTGCCTGACACCTAGACTCAGTAAAGGATCAAATTCTTTGTCATTATTATTATTGATGATTGATATTTTATATATAATCTCCTCACATGAAATGACACTAAATAAAGGTTTAAAAATAGAATTGCTATATACTTCCCCCACTTCTATATCTTCCTTCCACATCCAATGAATGACTTCAAAGTATTGTTGCTTTCCTGGGGCTGGGGTACCAATTACATTTGACACAATTAGCCTACTTTGAAACCTGAGGAAATGGCCTTCCTGCCTGGGAATGGGGAATAAGAAAGAGGGTATCCTGCTCCTTTGTCAGGAGGACAAAACACCCTCCCATCTTCCAAATGTCAAAGTTTTAGGGAAAACTGTTGGGCCAGACATCTAAATGTTAGCAAATCCCTGAGTATCAAAAAAACTGCAAAAGGGGCAGAGTCAAATGCACAGGCTGGCTGCACCAAAGTAATAAAGATAGGCAACTCATGAGAGCCAAAAGCAGGTCACAGCCTGCAGAATGAAATCAGGAAAAAAGTAAAAATCCATGCACGAATAGAGCTAAGAAAACATAGAACCATTCTTTGGATTCAGGAGAGATTGTGTAATGTAATTAACTTACTATGAACCAACTAGAGCTTTCAGAATGAATGTATATATGTATGTATATATATATGTATGTATATATATGTATATACATATATACATATATACACACATATATACATACATATGTGTATATATGTATATATACATACATATATATACATACATATATACATACATATATACACACACACACACACACACACACATATATATATATATATATACACACACACACACACACATACATCGTGTCAGGCTATATAAATATACATGGAGAGAGAGAGAGAGAGCATGCCTCAGTTATTGTTTACCACAATCTTGTCATATAGATAATATAGACTTCTAGCTTTTAAATGAAAAACATAAGGTTCGTAAGAACAAAAGGTATTGTGCAGCCTCCCAAGTGAAGTGTGAGAACCAGGATTTAAATTTGATTTCTCAGGCTTCAGACCATCATCGTCACTAGAAAACAAGTGAACAGTGAGTAAGCAGCTATAGTATTGAAGGGCCCTGAAACACTCCTAAGAGGGATAGAGATAAAGACAACAATGTAGATTCTAGAAAGCTGAAGACAAGAGAGAAACTGCTTTTATAATCATAGGCCAGTACTACCTGATTACCGGGTCCTCATATGGAAGGACTGATCAGGAAATGGGTGGTTCTCAGCCTAATAAGACTCAGCACCCTTTACCACATCAAATATTCCATATAACCTCTTTCTTTTCCTATGCTGAAATAAAATTAATAGATAACATAATCTAACTAGACAATTCATTTTTTAAAGAAAATAAATATTATGCTCTTATTGCAACCTACAGGAGAAATAAATAAAAAAACATTTAGAAAAATAATATGCATTACATTGTGTAAGTTATCAGGCATGACTATCCTAGATAAACTGATGGAATAGTCAGATTCTCGTACCCATATGTAGAGTCACAGGTATGTGACAGCTCCAAACACAGAGTGATATAAATGAGTCTTATTGACAACTTAAATGCCACAAGTGGCTTCTGCTCCATGGACAATTTTTGGCAATATTCCAACCCCACAAAAAAAGTACACTCTCTCTACAATTTGTATGCTGATTGCATCCTTGAACACATAGTATATATCAAAGCCATGCAAAAAACAAAAACATTGGGCACTTAGTGAAGCAGAATTAGGTTTTAGGCTCAGATAATAAGAAAAGGGTTTTCACCTTCATGTTATATCTGATTTTTAAAATTCAGCAGGTCACATGGAAGTTCTTTGTTGTATGAAACTGTACCAAGAATTGCAGGAATTCTAGCACCCTTGCCAAACACTCCCCTCTACCTCTGCCACCACCAATAGCACCAAATATCAGATGCATCCCTTATAATAATTGTCACAAGCAAAAAGCCATCCACGTGTCTACAAATCACCATCTAAGAGGCCAAAACTGTCATTTTATTTTTATTTCATAAAACAATTCATATAGCCTTTAGATGATTTAATTAGTCTAGTGTTTCTTTGATCACAAATAGAGAGAAAATGGACTTTGGAGTACACAGTTCTGAATTCAAATCCCAACTCTGGAGTTCATTATCTTATGATCTTGGGCCAGTTGTTTTACCTTTCCTAAAATTCCTCACTGAGAAATGATAATAATGCAACCATCTCAGAAATTTTTTGATGATTATTTAAAATAACACATAGTGATTGGTACAATGACCACATATTATGATTGCTCACTAAATTTTTATTGCTATACTTGACATATCATTAACCATTATAATATTTGACAATAAAATATTGAAAATATATTTGGTTAGCATGAGGGGGAAAACTAGACAGAGTGTTTGGAGTTGCTTCCTAGCTTAGGCTGGTGGTGTAGTCTGGCAGGAAGAAGAGGCACCTGAGTCAAAGTAACAGAATCATCAATTTAGGTTAAGAAATTACAGCAAATCAACTTTGTCTATATCTAATAATTTTAAAAGCCCCATATGACTGGCATAACTTCCTGTACATATGTCCACTTCTCTTCAAGAAGAAAAATTAGTTTTGTAATGCAGATGCTGTTTTTATTACTTTCATGATTTTAAATTCAAACAATTTTAGAGAGGATTAGAATACATTTTGAAGTAAAGAGTTATTTCCAGAAACAGCAGGCATGGATGTGTAAAATCTATGAACCAGGGACATGCTTATAGACACAGGGAAATACGTAATTATATTTAAACTGTTAAAGCCTTCAAAATAATCCAGCAAAATGTGCTATAGGGCTTCCCTGGTGGCGCAGTGGTTGAGAGTCCGCCTGCCGTTGCAGGGGACACGGGTTCGTGCCCTGGTCCGGGAAGATCCCACATGCGGCGGAGCGGCTAGGCCCGTGAGCCATGGCCACTTAGCCTGTGCGTCCAGAGCCTGTGCTCCGCAACGAGAGAGGCCACAACAGTGAGAGGCCCGCATACCGCTAAAAAAAAAAAAAAAAAGTGCTATAAAATTTTTTGTTTTACTTTATAATTGGCTTTAGGATGAACATCACAGACTTTAGTTCTTTTCTCATTCTTAGGAAGATTAGCATTTTTTTCCATTCAATGGAAATCTCCATTATTACTTTTATTTTAGGGCTTCACTGTAAATAATTAATTAAAAAATAAGTTATTTCCGATGTTAAAATAGATAACTAAACTAGGATATAATGAATAAATAACTGAAATAGTCATATCTGAATAGGTCAAGCTGAATTCTGTAAAATGTACTTTAATAGAATAGGCAATATATGATAAAATTATTTCCATGTTATTATAGTATTAAAATACGTAGAAGAAATAAGTAGCATAGGGTCATGATCCTAATAATTCATTTTATTTTTGTTTTAATATGTAAAAGGTCAAACAATCTACGATGGGGAAGTAACATTTTATTTAAATAAGCTATACAGAAAATATTTCCTTGAAAATACCTCCCAAATTATCCATATTTGAGATAATACAGTCACCCTAGTTTATTCACAGGAGTGAAGAGTAGTATGTGGGGTTAGGAATGCAAGACTGAATGTTTTTGGAGAATCACAAGGGTGGTTGAGGACAGAAGAAGGGAAGCTCTGCACTTACCTCCTGGGAGTTTGTAATTAAACAAAGCATGTGTCCTAAACTAATTTGCCATTCAACAAACTGTAATTTTTTTTTTTCAATTAACTCTCATTCCTATCACATATTGTTTTATAATCAAAGGCACAGGTATTGAAGGCAATATAAGTGGTTATTTTGTGTCCCACAACAGCAGACGTGTAAAACTTGTATTTTTACTTTTTTGGAATAATGCAACATTACTTATGATTGTATGTGGAGGCTGTAAACATGCCAGTTGTATATTATTAATAAAAGAACAAAGTCCCACATTACCATCCCACATTATTTTATTAAGCCATGAAGCTTAATAATGCTTAACAAATAAGACAGTCTGTCCGCCTACTTGGTGTTTCTTTTGCCCAACCTTTGAAAACAGGAATAAAAATTATGAAAGGCACTTAGGAAGAGAAATATGTTGAGTCATAAGATAGACTGCTTTTGAACTAAGAACAATATAAAAATGAAAATTAAAACAATTTAGCAACTAGTATTTTTCCTTATTATAGTGTGATGTGTGATTATTTGGACATTGTTTTTTCCAGATTTTTTCACTTACATGAATTAACGACAAACCAAATTTCTAATGATCTTGAAATCTATCTTCGAAAGTACTAATGTGCTTCCTAAATTACTGAATTAACATCTCAAAAATTTCCTAAAAGGCCTCTATAAGAGGAACAGAAATGCATCTCAGTATACACACTGCATACTTTAAAGCTGAGTGAGACACATGAAATCTAAGAATGTTATAAAACCCAGGTTTTAAACCCAAAGATCAAGTCCACTCCAATTGTGCACATCAGCTGTTCAGGGAACCTAGAGAAAGTATAGCCTTTCACTACAATGAAATGTATTTTATCTTTTATACTTCTGCTGTTGGGAATGATATATTTTCTACAACTGATTCTTAGAGCTGCAAAGGAATTGTAACACTACACAAAAGAAACAAACTCTTTCATTTAGAAGAATGAAATTTCTTTCACACTATCAGTTCAAACACACAAGGCACATATAAAGGGACCCTGGCTACCTCTTTTGTTATAGAACTTGGAAACAGGAACCTGCTGTCTCAGTTTGCCTTTACTTCTGACTAACTGTTCAGTCCGGGGAGAACTCAATTAACAAATCTGGGCCTCAGTGCTTCCCATGGAGAAGAAAGAGCTTTTAAAAGAGCCTTTTAAAACCTAGACAAAATTCTTCTTTTTTTTGAGCTTTCTCTTTACATTATTTTTTCCATGAATTTTGGATATTTCAAGAGAATTTCTCAGAACTTATCAAAATATTAACTATCAGAATCAATCTAGATTTTACAAAATCAATAACATCCCAAGACTCTCTTTAGTTTATGACTTTTCTAACCTGCCTATGGAGGATAGCTTACACAAAACAAGTAGTCCTAGGATGTAGGGGAGTGGCAGAAAATGATAAAGAGGCAATATTTAATGAGGATTGTTAAGTGAATTAAAAATCATCCTGTGGTCATTAAAAGTTTTAAACAATAGAATAAAATTAGATTCCCAAACATTGTGAAGAAAATTTGGAGCATGAATTGGAATAGGGAGATAGACTGAAGAAACAATGTCACTGAATAATGTAAGCAAGTGAAGATGATGTCAAAACTAGAGCAGTAAAAGAAGAGGGTCATACAGGTGAGGAGTTCCCGCTTTTCAACAGGCACATGGTAAAGCATAATTACCTGTCCTATTATAGTTAGCTTCAAGCTCAAAAGAATTGTCCCTTCTGAAATTTATCATAAAAGATGATATATGTCACAGTGCCTTCTCAAATAATCTGCATGTGATATCATAGAACTGTTTTTCTAGAGACTTTCTTCTATAACCTGGCTCTGAATCTGGTTGGACTTTTTCATCATTCCTTTAACAAAGCCAAGGAAGAGGAAATACAATTTATCTATAACTGTAAAAGTTAGCAATGAAGCAGGTTCACATCAGTTACCACTGTCTCTAACATACTGAATGAACCGCTACAGTTGTGTTTCTTCTGGTCTCCCTATTTATTGCTTGTATTATCCAGTCTTAGTCATGGTCACATCTCCAACAATAATGTTGGACAGGTCCCAAGAAAATGATCACTGGAGAATTTTATCTGGAATATCAATTCCTTTCTTCTACCCCCACCCCCCCCCCCTCAGTACAGCCTTACCACACTAATCATTCAAGTCTGCATTCAGAGCTTAGCATTCTTACTGCCCTGGAGCACTGAGCATGGAAGCCTATAATGTACTTTAGCCTTAAGGAGAATACTCTGTGGCATATTCCTGCCTGCCATAATCCTGTCAGATTGAGGCTCAAGGATCACTACAATTTTCAACCCTTCAGGATTGGGACACTAGTTCTTTAACAAATGTTCAAAAACATCTCTCCACAAAAATATATTGAGTTCACCTTGTATCAGTTTGCTGCCTTGCCATCCATGTCTCCCAGTTAACTTCTGCCATATTTTTGATCTTCCGTTTTCTAAAAGGTCTGACTTTCACAGTTATCATGCACAAATGAGGTCCCAGAATCCCTAAGACTCAGATCTTATTTTCCAGACTAAATATTGGTGCCTCGACCAACTTCCTTGGTATTTGACCCTTACCTATGCCAATGTGTCTTTACTATTCCCTTCTAAAAACTGACAAATTATAACTTTATTATGCTATGCAAACATCATAACCTGCTGTCTCTCTAATGGATCTTTAGCATCTGATTGGTTAAGATGGGACAAAAACCTTCATTTACCTACTAAGTCTTCTAGAATTGTTTCTTTGAATAGTCAAGTTGGAGTTCCACGTGCACTGGGGACTACCTAACGTTAATGACTCAACAAAAAATTATTGAGCCCCAATACTCTACCTTGGATTATTTGAGGCATTAAGAGTTAGAAATGTGAATAAGTTACAGACTGACTTGGCACAGGAGAAAAGCACATGAAAAGTAGTATACAGAATTACACATATATCAGTGAGAACCAACCATTGTGTCAGGAGAGTAGATACCCTATCTTTATGCTCATGGAAGTCTCCTGGAGAAGATTACGAACTGAGTTGAATTTGAAAGAATGAGTAGAAGAAAGAACATTCCCATGAGAAAAGACAGCATGGTCATCAATACTAATGCAAGAAATAGCACAGAAGTTATGGAAATCTCTATATGGTGTTACTGGGACATAAAGTGTGAGAGAAGGTGGTAAGTGATGGGACCAGAAAAGGCTAAATCAGGGAGAAGTACAAGATTATGCTAGGGCATCAACTGAACTTAGTTAAAACAACATCAACAGAAAAAAATAAAAAGTTACAGAGATCTTGCTTGGTAGGGTTCCTTGGGTTAACAGTTATCTGTGGCCTCAAAACTCCCCCCACCCCGATAACTGTTAGTTTTGGTGAGACAAAACTTGAGCTATAATTTTAAATCTTTTATTTCTATAATTGTCTTTCTGCTGATCAAATCTGAGGTATGATGTTTGGTCTGCTAATAGTGATTACAGTGGGTTATAACCTCCCCAAAGGCGCAAAGCAAGGTTGTGAACATTTTATGCAATCTGTTTCACTCAGTAATGCATGACAAACCACAAGAATCCTGAAAGCTGGTCTTACAATATGCTTTTAGTCCTCAAGGAAATTCTTCCAGCTCATTGGGCTGTGAGCATCCTTGTAAGTTCCTGAGACAATCATTTAGGAATTGCTGACTGCTTATGACTATGCTCTGGAAATGCAAGCTCTAGCAGATATTGGGCCAAACATATGTAAAAGCTTACCAAATACTTGAAATAATGATATGCAAGAGAAGAAAGACCTCGATGCTAAATCAGCATAGTGATATGAACTATATTCAGCCAGAAGCAAACCAAGGTCAAGCAGTAGCAGAATGAAAACAGTTTCCTCTCATGACATTTACTGTGCATAAGGATCAGAATATTCCTCTGATGCATTATTCATTATGTTAATGCTGCTCAAGAACCCATCCTGCATTTACTCTTTTGCATAAAATATCAACTCTTCAGCCTAGAACTTAAGATCTTTATTTACATTCTTTCTGTATATCCATCATAATTTATTACATGCCAACTGGGTCCTCCCTCTGATCCAACCAAAGTTATTTACTTACCAAAGCCCATTCATCTAAAATATACATGAAATATACATGTATGCCTACATGTACAAACACACACACACACACACACACACTACTAATTCCCATTACTTTGGTATATTGCATGTTTCATAATTTTCATGTATTCATTTGTAAAATCAAATCATGCAAATATGAAAGCTTTAATTGAGCCTCCCTTTTCTATTTGTATTGGAAGTTGTTTTATGTTATAGAAAGAACATAAGAAATCTTGGGTTCTATCATCATTTTCACTTATGAATGTGTCCTATTTTATGTTCTGGGGATGTTATTTTAAACCATATGATCTATTTTTCCCTTCCTATGAAAGGAGACTAACAGTATGGATTCATGAGAAGATTATGATGAGTACTGAATGGGTAAATGAGTGAGAAATTGCTTACCACTGGGATTGGAACATGGAAAATGTTGAATAAATCCTAGGTGAATAAGAATGAACTATCTTACAGAAAACTTTGTATTTATTAAGTTAATAAGCATTTACTGAGTGTGCCTGTTCTATGCCAGGTACTATGCTAGATGCTGGAGTATGATTCCTGCCTGCAAAATGATTCACTTCTTTTGGCCCATTTAGTTAAAAAAGAAAGAATGCATGTATATTTATATATGTATACAGATAAAACAGAGACAGATTTATAATACGAATGAGTTTTGTTTTCCTTTTTTTTTACTGTTTTTATTTATTTTTTTAAAACATTTTATTAGAGTATAATTGCTTTACAATGGTGTATTACTTTCTGCTTTATAACAAAGTGAAGCAGCTATACATATACATATATCCCCATATATCTTCCCTCTTGCATCTCCCTCCCTCCAACCTCCCTTATCCCACCCGTCTAGGTGGTCACAAAGCACCGAGCTGATCCCCCTGTGCCATGCGGCTGCTTCCCACTAGCTATCGGTTTTACATTGGTAGTGTATATATATCCATGCCCCTCTCTCACTTTGTTCCAACTTACCCTTTCCCACACCGTGTCCTCAAGTTTATTCTCTAGTAGGTCTGCATCTTTATTCCTGTCTTGTCCCTAGGTTCTTCATGACCACTTTTTTTTTTTTTTAGATTCCATATATACGTGTTAGTATATGGTATTTGTTTTTCTCTTTCTGACTCACTTCACTCTGTATGACAGACTCTAGGTCCATCCACCTGACTACAAATAACACAGTTTCGTTTCTTTTTATGGCTGAGTAATATTCCATTGTATATATGTGCCACAACTTCTTTATCCATTCAACTGTTGATGGACACTTAGATGGCTTCCATGTCCTGGCTATTGTAAATAGAGCTGCAATGAACATTGTCATACATGACTCTTTTTGAATTATGGTTTTCTCAGAGTATATGCCCAGTAGTGGGATTGCTGTATCGTATGGTAGTTCTATTTTTAGATTTTTAAGGAACCTCCACACTGTTCTCCATAGTGGCTGCATCAATTTACATTCCCACCAACAGTGCAAGAGGGTTTTCTCCACACCCTCTCCAGCATTTATTGTTTGTAGATATTTTGATGATGGCCATTCTGACTGGTGTGAGCTGATATCTGCTTTGATTTGCATTTCTCTAATGGTTAATGATGTTGAGCATTCTTTCATGTGTTTGTTGGCAATCTGTATATCTTCTTTGGAGAAATGTCTGTTTAGGTCTTCTGCCCATTTTTGGATTGGGTTATTTGTTTTTTTGATATTGAGCTGCATGAGCTGCCTGTAAATTTTGGAGATTAATCCTTTGTCAGTTGCTTCATTTGCAAATACTTTCTCCTATTCTGAGGGTGGTCTTTAGGTCTTGTTTCTGGTTTCCTTTGCTGTGCAAAAGCTTTTAAGTTTCATTAGGTCCCATTTGTTTATTTTTCTTTTTATTTCCATTTCTCTAGGAGGTGGGTCAAAAAGGATCTTGCTGTGATATATGTCATAGAGTGTTCTGCCTATGTTTTCCTCTAAGAGTTTTATGTTGTCTGGCCTTACATTTAGATCTTTGAGCTTATTTTTGTGTATGGTGTTAGGGAGTGTTCTAATTTCATTCTTTTACATGTAGCTGTCCAGTTTTCCAAGCACCACTTATTGAAAAAACTGTCTTTTCTCCATTGTATATTCTTGCCTCCTTTATCAAAAATAAGGTAACCATATGTGCGTGGGTTTATCTCTGGGCTTTCTATCCTGTTCCATTGATCTATATTTCTATTTTTGTGTCAGTACGAAACTGTCTTAATTACTGTGGCTTTGTAGTGTAATCTGATGCCAGGGTTTCCTCCAGCTCCGTGTTTCTTCCTCAAGATTGCTTTGGCTATTTGGGGTCTTTTGTGTTTCCATAGAAATTGTGAAATTTTTTGTTCTAGTTCTGTGAAAAATGCCACTGGTAGTTTGATAGTGATTGCATTGGAACTGTAGATTGCTTTGGGTAGTATAGTCATTTTCACAATGTTGATTCTTCCAATCCAAGAACATTGTATATCTCTCCATCTATTTGTATCACCTTTAATTTCTTTCATCAGTGTCTTATAGTTTTCTGCATACAGGTCTTTTGTCTCCTTAGGTATGTTTATTCCTAGGTATTTTATTCTTTTTGTTGCAGTGGTAAATAGGAGTGTTTCCTTAATTTCTCTTTCAGATTTTTCATCCTTAGTGTATAAGAATGCAAGACATTTCTGTGCATTAATTTTGTATCCTGCTACTTTTCCAGATTCTGTGATTAGCTCTAGTAGTTTTCTGGTAGCATCTTTAGGATTCTCTATGTACAGAATCATGTCATCTGCAAACAGTTACAGCTTTACTTCTTCTTTTCCAGTTTGGATTCATTTTATTTCTTTTTCTTCTCTGACTGCTGTGGCTAAAACTTTGAAAACAATATTGAATAACAGTGGTGAGAGTGGGCAACCTTGTCTTGTTCCTGATCTTAGTGGAAATGGTTTCAGTTTTTCACCATTGAGGATGATGTTGGCTGTGGGTTTGTCATATATAGTCTTTATTATGTTGAGGTAAGTTCCCTCTATGCCTACTTTCTGGAGGGTTTTTATCATAAGTGGGTGTTGAATTTTGTCAAAAGTTTTTTCTGCATCTATAGAGATGATCATATGGTTTTTTTCTTCAATTTGTTAATATGGTGTATCACACTGATTGATTTGTGTATATTGAAGAATCCTTGCATTCCTGCAATAAACCCCACTAGATCATGGTGTATGATCCTTTTAATGTGCTGTTGGATTCTGTCTGCTAGTATTTTGTTGAGGATTTTTGCATATATGTTCATCAGTGATATTGGCCTGTAGTTTTTTTTCTTTGTGACATCTTTGTCTGGTTTTGGTAGCAGGGTGATGGTGGTTTCATAGAATGAGTTTGGGAGTTGTCCTCCCTCTGCTATATTTTGGAAGTGTTTGAGAAGGATAGGTATTAGCTCTTCTCTAAATATTTGATAGAATTCACCTGTGAAGACTTCTGGTCCTAGGCTTTTGTTTGTTGGAAGATTTTTAATTACAGTTTCAATTTCATTTCCTGTGATTGTTCTGTTTATATTTTCTCTTTTTTCTTGGTTCAGTCTCAGAAGGTTGTGCTTTTCTAAGCATTTGTCCATTTCTTCCAGGTTGTCCATTTTATTGGCATATAGTTGCTTGTAGTAATTTCTCATGATCCTTTGTATTTCTGCAGTGTCAGTTGTTACTTCTCCTTTTTCATTTCTAATTCTATTGATTTGAGTGTTCTCCCTTTTTTCTTGCTGAGTCTGGCTAATGGTTTATCAATTTTATCTTCTCAAAGAACCAGCTTTTAGTTTTATTTATCTTTGCTATTGTTTCCTTCATTTCTTTTTCATTTATTTCTGATCTGATCTTTATGAATGAGTTTTTAAATTGTGATATTTTCAAGTTCTGACTCATTGATACCAAGAATAAATATAAATTGCATACAGTCAAGGAGGAAAAGAACCAGAGGGCAATACAGCTTGCTTTTGATTAAAATTGTTTCACTAAGGAATTGTCTATTATTGTTTGCCACAAACTACCAGCTATTAGAAATTGCAAGTCAACATAAATCTCCTCTATTGCTCTCTTCATCCAGCTTCACTCTATTCCACTGGCTATTAGGAATAACATCAAAGAATCTTCTTCCTAGTGGACCATGAAATTAAAGCTCAGCAAACTGAAACAGCCAGTGTGTCTGTTTGTTGCATAAGGGCCAATCTGTGAAGTCAATAAAGAATGCAATGGAAGAAAGTAATGTGTCTAGGAAAATGTTTAAGTCTTGATATCAGGAGAGCCTAATGATAGGAAGAGGCAACCAGATGTAATCAGAGTAAAGCCTTAGGATTTTGAGTAGGGTACTCAGAGAGCAGATAGAAGAAAGTATACCAGGAAATTTACCTGCCTTTGTTCACATAATTTTTAAATAATAAAAATGGCTTCTTCTCAGAAAAAGAAAAAAAAAAGTCTTTTAAATGAAATCTCTATTTTTCTGGTCATAGGGAAATCTCTTTTAATAGTCCCATGACACTAGGGACTTGAAACTTTGGTATTTGTGGGTAAGATCATGATACCATCTACCATTTTCTTTTCATTTATAAATTCAATTTTACAACAATAGAGAACAACAGAGAATTGTTTTATAAACTATTATTATTTATTAAGTTCTTATCATAGGCCAAGCCATATTCTAATCACTGTATATGTATGTATTCACTTAATTTTTATAACAACTCTATAATGTAGGCATATAATCATCCTTATTTTATCAAAGTGGAGACTGAGGCACAGGGAGATTAAATAATTAGTCTATAGTCATACAGCTAGTATATGACCAAACCAGTATTTAAACCAATGCAATCTGATTCCAGATGTTTTAAATCACTACACAGCACCTATTAAGCACTAGGCTATGCAAAGTGTTAAAGATCCACAGAAGAATAAATGTAATATTTGCCCTTTAGGATATGCAGTAGGAGACAGTAGGTAATTTTTAAGGTGTGATAAAATGTAAAATATGCTATCATAGCAGTATATGCTAGGTTAGATGGGGCTACAAAGGAGAGAGCAGTTCATTCTACCTATATCAATGGAGATGGCCAAGAATATCTTGAGTTAAACATTGAACTAAGTCCTCCTATTAAAATAGGTATGCCTTTAGTAAGAGACAATAAAATTTATTGAATGTGTCCCTATGTCACACATTATTCCAAGCTCTTCACATGAATTCGGTCATTTAGTATCTATAAAAAACATATGAATTAAGAACTATTTGCCCATTTTACAGCTGAAAAATTTGAGGTATGGAATGCAAGATTAATTTACCAGAGTATAAAGGGGTGGGGCCCAAATTGAAACCCAAGAGGTCTAATTCCAGAATCTGAGCTCTTAACTACTATTCTCTTAACTACACTTTTAGAACTAAGGGCCTATAGGGAGACGCCATCAAATTGTAATTGGCAACATTGTTTCCGAGGATTCCTGTAACTGCAAGTTGATCCGGCAGAAGAACAGATCAAAGCTAAAGTGTTTATTATCCTTCATGCTAGAATCTATTTTCAAACAGCCTAAAACAGTATTGAGGTAAAAGATCAATTGCTGTTTTTCTCTACCATATTATAATAGAGCTGATAGGCAATCATTAATCCTAAAAAGAGTCATAAATGAACAAAGAGTGAGAAAGATAATATTTATTGGGGACCTATGATGTTTCAGGTACTGTACAAATTTAATTAACCTTATTTAATCCTTAAAAATAGCTATTATTATGTTGTGTATGACACATTAAATATAAAGATCAAATCATTTACAAAGAATTGTATAGCTAATAAATCCTGAGTTCAAATTCAAGTCAATATGACTCAAAAAAAAATCCTTTTTTTACTTCATTATACCACACTGCTACTTATCTGGAAGTCTAACCACTGAAAGCATCAGAACAAAGTCCAGAATAGTTCTCCAAAAGTTATCATCATCTGTGTTTAAAGTCGTGAATTGAAGCAGTTCTTGTTATATTCTGAAGCATGAAGTGATGGTGCAATCTACCTCCCTGGGAAAGATCTGTCAGGGAAAACTCAGCAGCCCAGTACTCTCATGATCATATGTGTAATGAATTGGACAATGAATTGGGTAATCTACTGTAATGAATTATCACACTGATGTCACAGAGGTATCACTAATAATTCACAGGTGCTCCAGGTTCAAGGTTGTTTGTATGTTTTGGCTAAAAGTGGCATCTTTGTATCATTATAAATCTTTGGAGTCAAGATATACGAAGTGTGGCTACATTGTTTATTTCAAATAGGCCAGACACCAGGTTATTTTATAACAATAGACAATTAAGAATAATAACTGGGGACAACTAAATTAAAGAGAAACAAAATGAGACTAAAAATAACAAAATAAATCAGTATTACAGAATTTTCCTTCATTAAAAAAGATAGATAAAATTATTCTTTAAATATGCACAGCAATTAAACAAGGGAAGGCATCTTCAGGCAAAATGTTTATAACTGTGGCCATAAAAAGAAATGGTAAAACTCAGCTATGCCATTATTTCAACAATCTCACCCCCACTTCCAGGTGCAATGCTGAACAAAAAAAAAAAAGTTTGACAAAATTCTGAAAGTTTTCGTGAATATCCTCCAATTTGTAGAGAAATAGACCAAGGGAACAAATAGGAAATTCTAAAAATAAATAAATAAATAAACAGATAAGGCAAACCCCTTATCATTAGGGCCAACTACATGTTACAGAAGCATCTGTAAATGAATGATAACCAGGACTTGTCATTTTCCAGGACCATGCTCCCAATCGTGTGTCCTCATGAAGTACTGTGTGGAGTGACACCCAATAGGATCTCAGAAGAGAGAGCAGATGCCAGGTCAATAGTCAGCCTAGCGCTTCCTTTCCCCAATCATATACCCTCATACTACTGGACAGTGGCTTGAAAGAAACATCCAGTCCTTGCTCCTACAACTCAAAAGAAAGACGGAAAATTGATCACAGTTCAGATGGGGACTGTGTCAAGGAGAATTAAGCTATAATTTTATCAGAGCAGGAAGACAGTCTAGAATCAGAGCACCCAAATTAAATATAAACAAGATGAAAATAAATGGCATGCCAACTGCACACATGGCACAGCAAAAATACATCAAAATAAAATATGAGGCAAAAAAAAAATATGAAGAACCAGTCTGGAAGGAAAGATGACTCAAGCAAGAGAAGTAGGTATTTTGCAATTGTCTCATGTTAGATAATTCTCAAAAATATAGATGTAACAAAAATAGATCTCAAGAAAGAAAAAAGATAATAAAATGGGAATGACAAGGTAAGTTGTGGACTAAGGTGAAATGTTGAAAACACAGCATCATGTCTTACCTAATAAGTAAGCTGGAAACAACAAGAAACAATAGACACTTCTAAACATCAAATTAATGATATGGAGAATAGGTAAGGTAAACAGTGATTGCAGAGGCAAAAAAAAAAAATCTACTGTAGAGACAACAATTTCTAGGGTAGATAGACTGGTAAGGTAGACAGACTCAGGATGACTCAACATGAAGAAAATTAATATACAATTGACCCTTGAACAACATGGGTTTGAACTGTGCAGGTCCACTTGAACAAGGAATTTTTTCAATAAATATATTGAAAAAAATTTCGATTTGTGACAATTTGAAAAAACTTGCAGACAAATTACATATCCTAGAAATATCAAAAAATTAAGAAAAATTTAGATATGTCATGGATGCATAAAATATGTGTAAATACTATTCTATTTTATCATACACTACCATAAAATATACACAAATTTATTATAAAAAGTTAAAATTTATCCAAACTTATGCACATAAACACTTACAGACCATACGCAGCACCATTTGCAGTTGAGAGAACTGTAAACAAATATAAATATGCAGTATTAAATCATAACTGCATAAAATGCACTGTAATACATATGGTACTACTAAAATAATTTCATAACCTTCTCCTGTTGCTATTGTGGTGAGCTCAAGTGCTGTACCTGCTTAAAATTCCATGTGATGGCATGAACAGTTCCTCTCTCCAATAAATTGCATATCACAGTAAAAATTGATCTTTTGTGGTTCTCACATATTTTTCATGTGTTTAATTCAATTCCATAAACCGTGAATAACACCATGGGATTCATAGGAAGTGCCACTAGTGATGCTGGAAGTGTTTCCAAGAAGCAGAGAAAAGTCACGGCATGACAAGAAAAAGTTTAATTGCTTGATATGTATTGTAGAATGAGATCTGTAGCTGCCACTTCAAGATAAATAAATTTATTGTTAAAAAAAGAAAAAAGAATAAAAGTAAAGAAAAGAAAATTTGTGAAACAGTTGCTGCAGCTACACATCAGCTGTGAAAAGCTTGCACTTTCTGTGAAATAACCTTTTATCTTATATCAAAAATGCAGCTTTTAGCAGGATTGCTATAAGAAAGGCATACCTATAGACTCTAATATGATTTGAGAAAAAGCAAATCCATTATATGAAAACTTAGAGCAAAAGGAAAGTGAAGGATCTAAAGCTGGAGAATTAAATGCCAACAAAGGATGGTTTGATAATTTTAGAAAGAGGTTTGGCTTTAAAAATGTCAAGATAATACGAGAAGCAGCTTCTGCTGATCAAGAGGCAGCAACAGACATTTCCCAGACACCATTAAGAAAATCATTGAGGAAAAAGGATATCTGCCTGAACAGGTTTTTCAGAAAAAAGTGCCCTATTTGGAAAAAAAAAAAAAATGCCACAAAGGACATTTATCAGTAAGAAAGAGAAGCAAGCATTAGGACTTAAGGCAGGAAGGGATAGGCTAACTCTACCATTTTGTGCAAATGCAGTTGGGTTTATCATCAGGAATGCTCTTATCTGTAAAGCTGCTAACACTTGAGACTTGAAGGGAAAAGACGTACACAAGCTGCCAGTCTTTTGGTTGTACAACAAGAAGATTTGGACAACCAGAACCATTTTTCTGGATTGGTTCCATAGATGCGTTGTCCCTGAAGTTAGGAAATATCTTCCTAGTAAGGGACTGCCTTTTAAAGTTCTTTTAATATTGGAAAATGTCCCTGGCCAACCAGAACCCCATGAGTTCAACATCAAAGGCATCAAAGTGATCTACTTGGCCCCAAACACAACGTCTCTAATTCAGCATCTAGATCAGAGGGTCATAAGGACCTTTAAGGCTCATTACACACGGTACTGTATGGAAAGGACTGTCAACACAGTGGAAGAGAATCCCAATAGACAGAACGTCATGAAAGTCTGGAAGGATTACACCATCGAACATGCCATTGTTGTTATAGAAAAAGCCATGAAAGCCATCAAGCTCAAAACAGTAAATTTCTGTTGTAGAAAACTGGGTCCAAATGTTGTCAATGACTTCACAGGATTTACTATAGAGCCAGTCAAGGAAATCATGAAAGATATTATGGATATGGCAAAAAAGGTAGGGGGTAGAGTATTTCAAGATATGGATCTTAGAGAAATTCAAGAGCTAATAGGCATCACACCAGAGAAATTAACAGAAGACCACTTGATGAAGATGAGTGCTTTCAAACCAGATGATGAGGAAGAGATGTAGCAGGAGCAGTGCCAGAAAACAAATTGACGTTAGACAGTCTGGCAGAAGGGCTCTGATCATTCAAAACTACTTTTGACTTCTTTTACAACATGGATCCTTATATGACATGAGCATAGAAGCTAAAGCAAATGGCAGAAGAAGCAAATGGTACTGTATGGAATCATTTCTAGAGAAACGAAAAAGCAAAAAAGTCAGAGAAATTTACAATGTATTTCCATAAAGTTTCACTGAGTGTGCCTGCTTCTCCTGTCTCCCCTTCTACCTCCTCCACCTCTTCTGCCTCTGCCACCATGACACAGCAAGATCAACCCCTTCTCTTCCTCCTCCTCCTCAGCCTACTCCAGGTGAAGACTATGAGGATGAAGGTCTTTATGATGATCCACTTCCACTTAATGAATAGTAAATAATAGTCATGCTGTACTGTTAATAAACTTATCTGTTGTGTATGTGTGTGTCTTCATGTGAAAATCTAGTGACTGTGCAGCACGTACTGTATGAGACATTTTATGGCATCATCATCATTACTAAGTATTCATTGTGTAGAACATCCTACGCAGGACACGAAGTGGAAAACATGTTCTTACATAGGCATAAGGTGAATGATATTTAACATAGAATTAATAATGTATCAGTTTTCTTACTGTTTTATAACTTTACTTTCAAATAATTACATTACCTATAATATGCATCCCTCTTTCTTAATTGGAGAAATTGCATATCAGCCTATCATTACATGTGAGTTTCCAATACTGTATTATGAATATGACCATAATACTGTATGCCATAAAAATTTTATGATTCATTCATTAGTATATAGCCTAGACTATCATAAAGCAATTATATTGCTGCTTCTGCATTATCAATGCATGGATACCTGTAAATAAATATGAATTTCTTTTTCAGATTATCTTTTTATTTTTGATGTCTAGTGTCAGTAATATGTATAACATCTACAGTGTTTTTTATCATATAAGACACTATTGATGTAGGTACTGACAGACGATGCATCTTGTAAACAGATGACGTAAAGTTACAGTATCAGAAAATACAGTTCAGTACTACAAATGCATTTTATCTTCCTTATGATTTTCTTAATATTTTCTTTTCTCTAAATTACTTTATTATAAAAATACAGTATATAATACATATAACACAAAATATGTGTTAATAGACTGCTTATGTTATTGATAAGGCTTCTGGTAAACAGTAGGGTTTTAGTAGTTAAGTTTGGGGGGAGTCAAAAGTTATACATGGATTTTCAACCCGCTGTGCAGGGGTTCAGTAGTCCCTTACCCCTGCTTTGCCCAAGGGTCAACTGTACTTTAAACACACCTAACAGGAAAAGTGATTAGAGATGCCCACTGAAATAAGGGAGAACTGAAGTTACAAAATATAAGATAATATAACGTGTCAATCAAAGGTATATACGTTAATTTTGAGATAAATTCTGATTAAATTGTTGAATTACAGGATGAAGTATTGATGAGGAGGGGAAGTATAATATGAAAATATATAAGAATGTTAATCACTTCACCAGTCATACAAAGTAGTTTAAAATGTGAGATTAAAAAATTAACAATTTTAACATCTTGATTTTTATCATTTCTTTTCTTCAAAGAGGAGTCCCTTTATCAAATATTAATCTGTGAATAAACATCTATATGACATTTGCCAATTTAGTATCTAATACTTTTTCATTTTTGAAAAGGATGTAAGATAACATTTCTTATAAAATTATTTTCCTTCATAGATATTGATCCATTATTCTTTTTATACATCTTTAAATAGCGAATTTTGAAATAATATTGTTAACAGGTTATTTCTTGGTGATGAGAGTTCTTTCTTTCGTTCTTTCTTTTTTTTTCGGTGTGTGTGATTCATTGCTTCCCTCTTTGCAGTTTTCAGTATTGTAAGAATTTGTTTCAGGGAATGTATTAATTAATTAATTTTATTTTAAGGAAAACATTTATATAGTGCTTACTATGTTCCAAGGATCATTCTAAGTGCTTTACAAACATTAACTCAATTTTCATAACTACACTATAAATATTATTATTATATATCCACTTCTTACAAATGATATATATGATATGCAAATGAGGTAGAGAGGTTAAGTATCTTGCTCAAGGTCACACATGTAGAAAGTGGCAGAACCAGGATTTGAACCCAGGCACCTGGCTCCAAAGGCTATACCTCTACCTACTATACTGAGATGACTCTAATAAATCATTTCAATAAAGTCTTTAGTTTCAAAAAGTGATATAAAAGGCTACAATAGGGAAAGTCAGCATTTAAAAATTCTGATGAAAAGAATTATAGTATTAATCAGTCACCTCCAATGCCTTGTGACAATTTTTGTTTCCCTTGATCAGCCTTTGTGAATAGCTGTTACCTATAAATTCTCAAGATCTTCAAAGTTTAACCCCTGCCAAATGGTAATTCCTTGATAAAAAGTTAAGATGCCATTTGGAAAGTAATAAAATCTAATAACCAGATGCATCCTAATGAAAGACAAGTAGTCCTATATTCTGGAGATATCTATGTATACAAATCAATTTGACTCAATTCTGGTAAAATAATTGGTTTTTAAGTGTATTTGAATTTGATTTTTTGCATGGGTATAATGTAATGACTGAATAGTTGCATTTTTCCATTGGTTGTTTTAATGTAGATACAACTGATACAGGAGGGAAGAAAGCTGCTTTGACACTTCATCAATCATTACTATTTATTGAGTTTTCACTAAATGCAGAGTACTGTACTGCACTAATTTCACCCACAGTTTCAGATCCTGAAACAAGAATATGCTCCTCAGAATAGCAATGAAGATAATGACTTTATTGAGAATTATTATATGAATGGCAGAAAACCTTTATCTTTTGAAATATTTTATTTTGTTTTAAAAAGACTTCTTTATGTTTTTGTGCTAAATTAAAGCATATTGTCAAAATTGATATTTCCTGATTCTTGTATTTCTCAATTAGCTAATAATTAATTAGTGACTCCTATTAGCTTTCAGTTGGCAAACAATGTATAGCTTATTCTGTGGAGTGTTAAAAGTGCTAGAAAGTTATTTTATTTAATCATATAAAATATATTACCCCTAAATGAAGTTCTTTACATGTCAGCTTTGACACTGGAACTGTGCCTAACAATATTTGAGAGCTTTTGAGCTTTGTTTTAATTTGGAAAGCTCATAAGTTAATCACAACATGCTTTTGAAATTTGAAAACAGCAATGAATAGAAACATAAGAACACTCGTCTAAATCAATATCGTCCTGTATATAAATTGGAAATGTAATTTCTCACTCAGTTAAAATGGCCAGGTATGCTACTGGTATCCACGAGATGAAAACACAGTAGCAATTTTAAATATTTATGTATGGTTCCTGTAGAGATCAGTGGCAGTTGCCTTTGCCAGGTTTAATACTAAAAAAACACAAAAAACAAAACAAACTTCCATCTGGTCCAGTGGTAAAGAATCTGCCTTCCAATTCAGGGCACACAGGTTTGATCCCTGGTCGGGAAACTAAGATCTCACATGCCACGGGGTAACTAAGCCTGCATGGCACAACTACTGAGCTCACGCACCTCAACTAGAGAGCCCACATGCCACAAACTACAGAGTCAACGTGCTCTGGAGCCCATGTGCCACAACTAAGGAAGAGAAAACCTGCATGATGCAACTACAGAGAAGCCTGTGTGCCACAATGAAAGATCCTGCATGCCTCAGTAAAGATCCCATGTGCCACAACTAAGACCCGATGTAGCCAAAAAAAAAATTAAATAAATAAATAAATATTAAAAAGTTAAAACAAAAAAACGAAAACAAACAGCGAAAAAAAATGTAGCTTAATACTGATGAGTCACCTAGCTTAAACGTCTGATGGTCAAAGCAGCCCTAATATACCCTGAATCCAGAAGATCCAGTCAAATATATCCAAAACAGAAACTTTAATAAACAGCAGAGTTAAAATGGAAACCGTTGCTATGAAAATTATAAATGAGAGGGTAGAACCAAGAATCTAGAATACTGAATGAGGATAAGCGTGAACTGTGTACAGGTTAGGATTAATCAAAAGAGGTCTGGATAAATTATAAAACTATGTTGAAACATTAGTTATCCAAGTCTTGGTTTAAGGATTATTCATTATGGAATGCATGAGTTTTTCAGGACTTTACAGATGTAGGGTTAATATTCACATCTAAACCTGCCTTCCACAGCTTCTTTGTCCTGAGCTCCACTCAAATCACACAAACGTACAACTTGTATGCAAGCACTCTATGGAATTACTTGCATTTGACTAAAGAAACTAGTTGTTTCATGCCTTAGTGCGTGTTCTGTCTTCCCAGTTAAAATTCTCTAGCTCATCTGTCTGGAAAATTGCTGGTCATTTTTTAAACTGTGTAAGTGTTGCTCTGTAAAGTCTCTGAAAACTTCCTACTCCTTAATTTGAGAGGGTCCTTTCCTCCATTATACACCCACTGGAACGTGCATATATGTTTTTATTATATATACTATACCATGCTTACAATTATCTATATTCTGCCTCCCCTACCATGCTCTGAACTCTTAGATGCTATATATCTACATAATTTATCTTCACATTCCAGTTGCCTGTGACATTCATTGACACATAAGAGTCACTCAATATATGAGAGAAGAATGATTAGTAAATTTAGTAAAATCTCTGGTGAATCTATATTGAAGATTAAATACAAGGGAAAGTTTGCTTTTTCACCATCAATGGCCTGAACCAATCTCTTTTATATATCTTGATAAATAACTGATTACATATTTTAATAGTATAGATACAAATAGTAGAGTGAAGTAAGAAAAAAAATCTTATCTTACCATATGGTGCAGAGTTCCACATAAATAGTTCAGCTTGTTTGCATTGGTCAGGCCTAGGACCTTGGCAGACGTTGCATTGGGACCCCAGGATTCCGAGCCAAAAGCCGTTGTCCTGGTGCCAGGCCTTTCAGGTTCCTGAAAGGCTATAGTTTTAGGTTTGCGCATGCGTAGTTCACTTCACAGGTCTGGCTACTTGAGGTCCACTCCGTGAGCAGCCTTTGTGCCAGAGTTTCCTCCGCACCTGGCCGGACCACTGGCCCTAGATGTCCCTTCCTAGTGACTCAGATTGGGGGGTGGGGGAGTGCTGTGAAGAGTACACCAAGCACTTGGGATTGCGAGCTCGGTGGTGTGACCTAAATACCCTAAGGACGAGGACGGAAGGAAGGACCTTTAGCACAGGGGCACCCAGGTGTTTCTCAGCCCAGGACTCCGCTGCCGCGCGGTAAATCTCCCAAGATCCTGCTATTTCAGGCTTCCTCTGGAAAGGGATTGCAGCTGCAGCGCCTCCAGCCTTATTCCACCAGTCTCTGAGCCGCTCCTGACACTGAGCATCCCAGCCCATCCTCTCCCTGCCCCTCCATCAGGACCCCGCACTTACAGCTCCCAAACACCGGAAATCACATAGCACACCCTGACAGCTCGAACTGCACCCTGTTTGCCTTCATAGGAAACTCCACACTCTACTCACCACAACCAAGCCAGACCTCAACCCCCCAACCTCCCACATGGTCTCCAAAACTTCCTGGCGAGGGTGCGGGGAGGGGGGGAGGTGGATTGGATAAAAGGGTCGCTTCCCCCGTACCGGGTACTGATAGGTGAACTGTGGAAGAAACAAGAGTGAGGCCCTGAGGCTGCTTTTCATGGCAAATGTTTCAGGAACAAGCAGAGATTGTCTCCTGGGATGAATTTTAGACCTTGCAGCTGCTGAGAGGAGCAGCTGGCCCTGAGGATGTTCATGAGTGCCTGGGGGTGTTTGGGGTTTTTCTTTTCTTTTCTTTTCTTTTTCTTTGGTCTTTGTGTGAATGAAGAAAAAAAGGATGACTGAATACATCCTTCAATGGCTTCCTGAGAAACCATCTATGGAGGCTAACTGGAAGCTTTGCTTCCCTGAAAAATGCCATTAGTTTTTCTTCACTCACATTTAATTAATAGTTTTGACAGGGAACTATATATAATATCCTGTGATAAACCATATTGGAAAAGAATATGAAAAAAGAATGTGTATATGTATAACTGAGTCACTTTGCTGTGCAGCAGTTAATTAACACAACATTGTACTGGATTGGCCAAAAAGTGCCTTTGGTTTTTAAGTAAAAGACACATTTTTCATTTTCACCAAGAACTTTATTGAACAATGTATTCACCCTTTTGTTCCACTACCTTCTGCTATTTTTCAGGCAACTCCATAATTGCATCTTCCCAAAACTTTTATCCTTTTGAACAAACTGTTCCTAGTGCCTTTTATAGTCTTCCAGGGAAATGAAATTTTTTCCATTAAGAGAATTTTGTAAAGACTTAAATAAATGGAAATCCAAAGATGCAATGTCTGGTGAATATGGGGGATGAATCAGAACTTCCCAGCAAAGCTTTAACAGCTTTTGCCTGTCATCAAATAAACATGTGGTCTTTCGTTGGAAGATTGTATTTTCTGTTGACTAATTCTGGACGTTTTTCATCAAGTGCTGCTTCCAGCTGGTCTAATTGGGAGCAGTATTTGTTGGGATTAATTGTTTGGTTTTCTGGAAGGAGCTCATATTAGAGGACTCCCTTCCAATCCCACCATATACACAATATCACCTTCTTTGGATAAAGACTGGCCTTTGGTGTGGTTGGTGGTGGTTCATTTCACTTACTCCATTCCACATTATTGTACAGTATCCACTTTTCATTGCCCATAACAATTTGTTTTAAAACTGGAACATTTTCATTACATTTAAGTTGAGAATCGCATGTGGAAATACAGTCAAGAAGGTTTTTTTTGCTTAAATTATGTGGAACCCAAACATCAAAGCGATGAACATATTCAATGCTTGATTTGGATATTTTGAGTTTGTCGGCTATTTCCCATGTGGTATAACGTTCACTGTTCTCAATTAATGTCTCAATTTGATCGCTATCAACTTCAACTGGTCTACCTGACTGTGGAGCATCGTCCAGTGAGAAATCTCCAGTATGGAACTTTGCAAACCACTTTTGACATGTTCGATCGGTCACAGCACCTTCTCCATATACTGCATAAATCTTTTCTTACATTTTGGTTGCGTTTTTACCTTTCTTGAAATAATAAAGCTTAATATGCCGAAAATGTTGCTTTTTTTCTTCCATCTTCAATATGAAAATGGCTACACAAAAATTCACCAATTTTGATGTCTTTTTTTAAATGCACACTGATATGACAGCTGTCACATACAATTTAACAAAATTGTTTCAAATGAAGTTAAAGACAACTAAATGTACTACAGCCATCTTATGGAAAAAACAAAAAGTACATTTTGGTCAACCCAATAATTCAACTATACTTCAATAAAAAATAAATTTAAAAAAGACATAAAAAAGTAAAAATAAAATATACACATAAAAAATAGTTTTCAGTGAATAAAATACCATTTTAGAAGTAGTTTTCCTTCAGAAATTTGAAGCTATTTCTTCTTTAAGTTTCAGTGTATAGTTAACCTCTGAATCTTTTCTGATTCTTGATCCTTTGCATGTGGCCTTCTTGTTCCCTCTGGAAAATTTTGGGAATATTTCTTTTTCTGCAGTGGTCTGAAATTTCTCTGTGATGTGCTTTGGTGATACCTGTATGCATTGTGCTGTGTCCTCAATAGGCCCTTTTAATCTATAACCGTGGGAAATTTTCCTGAATTATTTTTTTGATGAGTTTCTCTCTGTATTTTCTGTTTTCTCCTCTTGGAGTGCATATCACTCAGATGTTTGACCTCCTAGAATTAACTTCTAATTTTGTTATACCTCCTTGATCTTTTGCATCATCTTATATATTTTTTTCTATTCTCTGGAAAAATTTATCAACCTTCCTCATAAACTTTTTACTTGAGTTATTTATTTCTCTTAAATTATGTACATATTTTTTAACTTTAAAAGTTTATTTTTGATCTCTGATATTTCTTTTGTTGTTTTTAGTAGCATCCTGTTCTTATTTGAGAGTTAAAATATTGTTTCTTGTTTCTCTGATGAATCAATGATGGTTCCTCTGCTTTTCATATTAAGGCATTTCTGCTTTCTTGCTGTATACTCTAATTTAGGTAGTTTAACCCTGTGTACAAGTGTAGGGCTTTTGAATTATGGGCTGCACTGCAAGTTAATAGTGCTGTGCCAACTATTTGAAGACTCCAGTATCTTTAAATCTTTCCTCTTAAGCTGGTTGGATTGATGAGGGAAGGATGTTACAAACTCTTGCCTAGAGGGTGTCAAACACATCTATAAGTATTTTAGAAGCTACAAGAGGTAAGAGTGTTAGGGTTTTTAATAATGACTTTGCAAATTTCTACAGAATTATTTTTTTATGTTGTACCTTTACCCTACAATATGACTCAACTTTTCCTGATATCAAAGTCCTACTGTACTGTACTCTCCAGGAAAAGGAGACTTTAAAAAGCAAATAAAACCAACCAACATACAAACAAAACAACTTTGCATCACCTGCTCCATACAGGAAAGGACGTTATCCAGTCTGCTGAGAGAGGAAGTGATCTGGGTGTCCAACTCCTTCTTGAAGA
Source organism: Orcinus orca (assembly GCF_937001465.1). Taxonomy (NCBI): domain Eukaryota; kingdom Metazoa; phylum Chordata; class Mammalia; order Artiodactyla; family Delphinidae; genus Orcinus; species Orcinus orca. The sequence continues at coordinate 80,889,317 of NC_064566.1, read as the reverse complement.
GTGTTCATTAACAGCCACACAATAATCCTGCTTCCAGAGTTACCTGGTTCCACCAGTTAGCGATCCTTTGGGAATTACTGCAATGCAAGTTAGGTTATATCTCCATTTCCTCAATGGGATTCAACTTGCTCTGGTCTGCTACACCAATGACCATTCTTTCTTTAGCTTTCTAGCTACAAAATATTGCTATTTTTCTTCTAAAGAGTACAGTATGAATATAGAGGAAAGAGCAGTTTTATAGTGTAGAAACCTGACAAACAATGTTTAGCCAAGTGATCAAAGTCAACATCAATAGTTTTAAAGTCATGTTGATAGTATACATATTGTTATGATATGATGAAAATGACTCTTGACATCTACGGTATTCCTCCCCAAAACACAAAACCCAAACCCCAGTCTGGTCAGAAAACAACAGCAGACAAATACCAATTGCTTTCACAAAATACCTGACTAGTACTCTTCAAAATTGTCAAAGTCATTAAAAACAAGGAAAGTTTGAGAAAGTGTCACAGTCAGGAGGAGCCTAAGGAGACATGATTACTAAATGTAATGTGGTGTTCTGGATGAGATCCTGGACTAGAAGAGAGACATAAGGTAAAAACTAAAGAAATCTAAATTAAACATGGACTCTAGTTAATGAGTTAATATTGATATTTGTTCATTAATTGTAATAATGTGCCATACTAATGTAAGATGTTAATAATAGGGGAAGATGGGTATGGTGCATATGTCAACCTCTGTAATATCCTTGTAAATTTCTGGTAAATCTAAGACTGTTCTAATAAAGTTTATTTTAAAATTCCAGTATCATCTCTTCTTTGTTCTCTTTACTTATGAGTTTATATAATAAAATATTTTGCATTACTGTCATTTAGTGTAGCTTTGAAAGGGATGAACACAGTGTTCAGTCCACTGTTCTTACCTAGAAGCATCTAACATTCAATTTTAATTCATCTGCTCTATGAATCTGTGATGACCCCATGACTATCACTGGATCTCCTTAAATGCAAGCACAACATCCTTATGTGAATGATAATGGGGAGAGGGAGTGAATCAGAGTAATTAAAAGAGTCAGGGTCCATGGATAGGCCACACCTAGGGCATGGTAAACCTAGAGTAGTATGTTGTAAATTAAGTAATGAGAATTCTGCAGAAACTGGAAATCTAATCAGAAGTTACTAGGTGAACCAGAAATATCCAGAAATTTTTAAAAAGAGAGAGAGAAAGAATCTTGGGGAATGGTACTAAATCTTGGATGGGCATTTAATATAATTTCAATAGGATTTCAGGGTCAGGATGACCTTGCTTAGTTGAGTGTGCTGAAGTCTGTCATCCTTAACTCTTGTAACACTCAGTTATTGTAATAAACAATTTTTGCAGCCACAACTTTGTCTTCTATTTCCTTTATATGGTCTCTACTGTGCTTGATACTGAGTTTACAACAAAATGGATTTATTAAAAATCCTAACTGAGCAATAAATGAAGAATGCTCCTAAAATTAAGAATGTACTTTGTACTTCTTCTCCCCTAGGACACAGTTAAATATCCTGACTTCCCAATTTTTGCTAGTAGCACTTCCATCCAGCGAAAGGACAGATGCACCAATGACTTTTGAAAGTATTTCTTTAGTGGCAATTAAAAACTGATTGTCGTACTGAAATCCAATTAAAAATTACTTCTACATAAGCTGTGCTAAATAATGTCCTTTAAGTGACTTGGTAGATAAGCCTAAAATAGCCAGCAGGACTACAATCCAATAGCAGTTTCAGATATCTTTCATCTTAAACAAATTCCAATGTTCTGTCATGACACTGACCAGAATTCCAAATGGCCAAAACATTTGGTACTACTTCACTGTAAAAATAACAAGGGTTCTTAAAGATACAGTCTATATTTAAATTTTTATTATTGCATACTTCTGTTCCAGATTCAACTTTGCAGTTTTATGATGCATTTGGCTGTGTCACACCCTTTGATTACCACCATGATTCCTATCTCATGTGTCCCTTTACTCTAGAAATTAGTTCTCTCCTTTCTTCGGTACATATATATCACATATAAAGACACTTTGTTTCCCATTGATCAATCCATCATTTTACATGAACCAAGCCATTCTCTTTCTTTATATTCAAGTTTAAACTCCTATTTTCTCCATTTGAGGAATTTATCTAAATTAGTTGTCTCAGTAGAGGTTAAGATTTTGACTGATGAATGAAAAAACTTTCAGAGTTTATAACAAAAGTCTTACAGAATATGTTTTGCTACTCATATGATTATATTTGAAAGTAAGATAAAAGAAGTAAGGCACTTTTCTTCAGCATGTGATCTATTTAATACCTGGCAAGTTATAAATGTATACAAGAATCTTTATAATTCACAACACTGTGTGTTGGTACTGAGTTCAAACTCACTGTGCATATGCTGTGCCCTAGGCCATAGTTAAAATTCCTATTTCCCTGTTTTTCTCTAAGGAAAGACATACCTTAATATGCAATAATTCAGGAAAATTCCTAGATCTGGAAAATAATATTACCATATATATGTGGCCATTTGATCCTGGCTGAGGTCACTTTATGAAAGAAGAACTTTTAAAATAACTTTTAAGACATAAAAAAATTATTAAGTGGGATGGAATTCTATCTGATCATATTTCATTTATGCCACTTACTACACTATCCCCAGAATCTTTAATCCCAAATCTCACCAGCTTTTGAATTCCTGAAATCAGCTGCTACCAAGAGTTCAGCCAGATGCTGATCTCTAACAAATCGGTTCTCAAAGGAATGGTAGGTAGGAAATTGCACTTTATTTGAACTTTAGTTCTAGTCTCATTTTTAGGGAGTTTTAGGAGTTGAGTCATTATTTCCCCTTACCTGTACTCTGAGACACATCTGTTACTCATCAGCTAGAATTGCTCCCATTGAACCTGGGGGTTCAGAACTGCCCATGAAGAAGAAACAGGTCATTCTCAGCAAATGCAAAGACTAAAAAGTGGCAGAATTTTAACTAGGAAGAAAAATTATTGGCCAAGTTCTCATTCAGAGACAGCTCATAGGAGTATTTTCCTAAATCCAACATGCACTTTACAACACCTTTATTCAAAATAAGTAAGTCCTATAACTGAAAATATCTGACATGATAGACTGTGGGAAGTTCTGTAAATGTGTGAGGCTTCAGAGGTCCTGACAAAGACAAAATGTGTTACTGGCAGCAATTATTTAGAATGTGAATATGTAGGGTTAAAAACAAAAAAACAAACAAAAAAAACACCTGAATATGATGACAGTGTTAGGTAGCTCAAGAAGTGGATGAGTCAAGTCTTAAACGGGCTCATTGTTGACTCTGTAACATGGGCTCTCCATATACAATGATATTTTACACTCAGCAATTCCCAGAGATAAACACCACTGTAGCCAGTTTGCAGATGTGGAAGTTGTTTTGGATAAGCTAAATAACTAGCAGTTTCTGAATCAGTTTTTTTGATTCTCATTATTCATAGTAGTTATGTTCTATAAAGTTACTGTGACCACTGAATTAACAAATATGGAACCCTTGCTCCTAGGGGAAATACAGGATTATACTCCTACAAGCCTCTGGTCACAATATTTTTGTAAACTGATCTATATATAACACAGCTTTATGTGTATTTTTGTTTAAAGACACCTTATTTAATATATATTATTGACTCATTAACATTGAATTCATGACCAATAGTACAAGAACTCATGCCTGAGCAAAGCTTATCTGACACATTTGTTTTCTCTGTAAGATACACCACAGCCTTCTTGCACTTAGAAACACTAGACAGCACATCAGCACTACCAAAAAGTGAGGCAACCAACAAAAACACAAAATGAGCAAAACATGGCACTAAATAGACCACAAAATGGACACTGGATTACAGTATGAGATGAAACAAGAAAGTGGTGTCCCCTTGTTCAGCCTCAGCTGGGAACATGCTCTTCAGACAACTCAATTTTTTCACCACCCTGCACGTGTCTACAAATGACTGCAAAAGTGCTTTGAGTATTGATTTTAAGATTACAAATAAATTTTAGTAAGTGGTATATTCACAAATAATGAAGTTGGCTGTATTTAATTTTAGATATGTTGAAATTCAATGTACATTTGCTTTTTTTGTCCCCCACTTATTTTTCCCTTGGTTATAAAAGTAATGCACTCTCATGTAGAAAAATAAAGCCATACAAAAACTCTTGTCAAAAGATTTTTTTTCCATCACCATAAATCAATGATGTCTTTCTGTATATATGTATATATTTACATATATACATAATGCCTATAAAAACAATTCTGGAAAAGAATAATCATAGAGGTCTTTCCCTTAAGTATTGAGTATAGCTAGCTATCATCATTTAATCCTTTACTGATGGACATATAGACTACTTGTAAATATCTATTCTGAACACTGCTGAAAAATCTCAACGTCTGTCTGTATATTTTTATTTTTGCAATAAATTCTAAAAAGTACAAGTTATATTTAATTGCCTATTATATTGCATTTGAGAAATGTTTTCCCAATTTTAAGCCATGCTCTATCTATTGTCCCATGTGCTACAGTGTCAACTTCCCTATTTAAGTTGATGCTGGGACTTCATAACTAAGTGGACATCATACCCTGTAGCCATGGGAAAAGAGATGATTACAAGACATGATTCACACAACCAAATGTCTGTAGGTGACACAGTACTAAAAAAGTAAGCACTGGAAGAATTGCAAGAGTATACAAGTTAAAGAGCCAATATTGATGGATTCTGGGAAGGTGTCAGTGGTGGCAGCATAAATTTTGAATTTCTCCAAAAATAGAGAAGCTAGGTAGCAAAATCGAAATTCCATGGAGAGCATAAACAACAAAACTAGGGGAAAGGGTATTTAAATCCAAGCAGATTCTCAGCTACAGGACCTTCAATTTATTAGCATCTGTATGGGCAAAAACAGGAAACCAATGAAGCAGCTTGATGAACCTGAAATGGAAGAATCCCAAAATAGCAACATGTAATCATTGGAAAGCATCCCTGGTCAGTTTGAAAAATGCAACTGAAATGGGAGGAACTTACCCTGCTCCAACAGCAGGTGAGTTCAAGGGCCCCACAGTAAGACCCTGTGATGGAAAGAAGTCTACTAGCCTTTATGACACTTAAAAACTGACTTTGTTGCCTCCATTCCAGAATAGGACCTAACACTGAGGAAAACTTACTGAGAGTGAATTCAAAATTTAGCAAGTTAGGGGTGATGGAGATAGAAGAAGGAGAATGCCCAGAGAAAATGAGGGGAATGGAAGTGAAACAGAGCTCACATTCTCACAAACTCTTCATATTCTGAACAAGAGAGGAGAGAGAGAGAGAGAGAGAGAGAGAGAGAGAGAGAGAGAGAGTGTGTGTGTGTGTGTGTGTGTGTGTGTGTTCTGTTATATCCTTTTAAAAAGGACTGTACCATGAACATGTAACCTGCAAACTCCAGAGGCTGTGGAAAACTGTACAGGTATAACATACTGGTAGGTAAAGAAGTAGATGAAGACTTAAAGGACACATTCGATTGAAAATGGCAAGGTTAAAGTATGGTGTCTAGGAATGCATGCCTGGGTTAAAATACACACACGCGCACACACACAAAAGAAAGTGATTACTCTAAAAGTCAGGATACTGTTTATGTATGGGGAGGAAAAAAGGTAAAATCTAGGATGAGTCACAGGAAAGGAGCTTCTAGAGTGACTGGCAAAGTAATATTTCTTGACTTCTTAGTTTCACCATACATTTGATTTGTGTGATTTTCTGTGTTTTTGTTTTATCTTACAATAAATGGTTTTAAAAAGGGGCTAATTCATCCAAGTATATGACTAAATTCCCAAAAGATCTGGACAAGAATATGAAGAAATATGAATATCAAACTAACATTTGTTGCAATTACTTTTAATACAAAATGCAATCATTGAATTAAACCATTTAATCTTACAATATGCCAAAACAATTAACTAAATTGTAAAAACTTCCACCAAAGATGGCTTTTTTTATCCAATCTTGCCAAATAGTGATCTAACCAAATTTCATTACATTAACTATTTTTGCTGAATTGACTGAATTAATTATTATGTGGCATATTTAAGACAAAGACCCAAGAGCTTGACTAAATTGCCTTTGATAACATTATCTACACTCTGTTTTTTGAAATGAACAACACACAGATATGACAGGAATTAACAACATAGTACATATAAAACTTGATAACATGCAAAAAGCCCCTACTATAAGAATAGTTCTCACATTCTCACAAAGATCATCCAATAAATGTCTTAATCTACACTTCTTCAATCAGGCTTATCCAAAATAGATCAGGCTGATATGGTTGCTATCCCTGAAGTCTGCAGAGAATATTTCCATCTGCATGGTGAGTTATTAGGGGTGACTTATGGGTCAAGTCAAAGAGGAATTAATGTGTGTGCTTCCCTTTCATTCCTCTACCCCTCTCCATCTTCATTCCCACCTGCAATGGTCCCAGTGGCAGGCAGTTAATGCAAATAGAAATCTAAAGTTGTGTTTTGTAGGATCGAGGAAGGGCAGGGGGGCAATCAAATAAAATAATCAGAACAGCCAGGTCTCAACAGTCTGTGAGAGCAGAGATTGTTAGCCTCAGGAAGAGCCTGACTACATCCCCAGGTAACAGCTGTGGTCCCTCATTAGGGATCTACTGAAGTTCTGAAGGAAATAAGGAAACATATTAGCAAAGAGAATCCTACTTGAGGACAAATTAACTTCTGGAATCTTGCAAGTTTTCCCAACGGTCTCAGCCTGCAAAACAGTATGAAGCAATTTATGAAATTCTGAGCTCTCCAGAATTTAGAACTTTATTTCACTATGGAGATTTTATCTTATTTAGTCTACATTTTTTTCTAACTTTCTATTCATTATATCCTGCTATGGTCCCCATTCTTCAATACTATAAATTAATTCTTTCCTTGTAGCTTTGACTTTTAAATAGATTGCCACCACTTGCCACATGCTGATTACTTAGCTCTGCTTCTTCTAAGTTGCTCTCATTATTGCCTTAATCATGGCAGTCATGCTTCTGTGAATCACCTTCTTACCATGTCACCACTGGTAGTAAAGTGCTGGATCTCAGAGATAATTATTGTTTTGCATTTATATTATTATTACTTTGCATTTATATAGCCTATTTCTTCATCTGATACTTTATTCACAACAAGCCTTTTTCTGGTGATTCTTGCTAAGCGTGCTAAAAAAAATTAAAGCATTACATAAGGAAATGCAAGAGGAGATTTCATGCATCATTTTACTTTATGCCTTAATTTTCAGATGTGAAAACTCAGCCCAACAAAGTTTGACTGAATTTCCCCAAGGCACTTATTTGTAGCAGAGCCAAAATTAAAGAACAGTTTTCTTGACTTGGGCAGCACAAATCAATTTTGAAATAAGGCAAGATATAAATGCATTAATAAATAAATGAATCAATTAACAAACTAATAAATTATGACTCATAACCAAAAGTAAAAGCTGTACTGTTGTAAGTACTGCTTGCTGAATAAGACTTACTTAATAAAACAACATCCACTGAGGTCAGCTGTTACCTGAATTTGTTCACTCTGGGTGCCAGAGGCTTGACGGATGAGTTCTCCCAGATAGAGCTTCATACTCATAACGTGCCTGGGTGGGTGGGTGGGGGGAGCAGTATGGAGAATCGTTCACTTTAAGGATGGCCAGAGTAAGTCCCCTTTGTTGTCCCACACACTCTATTCTGCATTCATCTCTTTAGGGTTGCCTTCCTACTAAAGAGCTCTTAATACTTGGCTAGTCTCAGTTTGCTCCAGTTTTCAAATTTTAGATTGTAAATGACTTTTTTTGATGTCTTCAATATGTTATTCAAAAGTGCTTGCTACCTGCTTTGCTTGTTGACTTTATGAGGGATTTTCTTTCCTTCTCTGTGCAATTTTCTGCAACATTTTCCTAGCAGGCAGGCTTTTACTTAAAAATAAAAATTACTGAAAGGGCAAATTTCTCATTGAGGCTCAAGTTGCAAACAATTTCTCACTGGGCAAAAATATGATGTCATGGTCCTTCTAAGTGTAACACTTTGAAAATTTTACTTGATTGCAACAACTAAAGGAGAATGTCTGATTAATTACTTCATTTCCTTATGTAGCAAGCAAAAGAAGAATATTATAAATGTTGCTTTTTAAATTTGGAAATTAGAGAAAATATGTTTGATCTACTCAAAAGTAAAATAGTTACATTTCACAAATTACATAATCATGGAAAAAATACCTGATTCATTTGTTGTATCATTTTGGGGTGCTGAAAGCTAAGAAAGTTATTAACTAGGTAATTAGAATTGGTATTTACTAGATATCTATTGTTCAGTTAACTCTTTGGCAAGTTCTGTGAATCTGCAAAAGAGATACAGGATATAATTTATGACCTACAGGTGTTTACAATCTAATTGGGAACTAAACCTAACATACCTGAAACAATTAAAGAGGAGCTAAAGAGTAAGATGGTAAATTCAATCAAACTTCATGGATTGGAATAGTCCAAAGTGGGAGAAATTTGTGGAGCAGGTGAGACTTGAGCTGTGTCCCTGACATATGGATGGGAGTTAGATTATCAGGTAGAATGAAGTAGGCATGCCAGAAAAGAAAGATTCTGCAGGAAAAAAAATAATCACAAGAAGAGTAAATAAGCATGTTGTCTGTTGGAAATAGTGAGATGCCCCACTCAACTGAAGCTACATTCCATAGAATAATAAAGAATTATTAATGCCCTTGAAAGCATGCTCATGAATTCCAGGCACCTTTGTATCCTGGGCACCAGGCTGCTCAATAAATACTCATTGAGTTAATATTGTCCTCCTCATTCATTTTACAAAAATGAAACTGAGGGTCAGGGAGGTCAGGATATTTGAACAAGATGTCACTGGTAATGAATTGCACACATTGCCACTACCTCTCACCTCCACTACAGAAAGTTCCAGATGGTGGAAGTCATTTTTAAATTCACCTACCCTAAATCCACCAGATGCTTTTAAAGTTTCTGTTGAAGGCAATATATAGGCAGAAAAAGTTAAATATCTTTACAAGCCCTTGTTCAAAGGGAAGTGATCCTCTTCAAATGAGAAGATGTGACTCTGACTTAATTTTCCTCATGAGCTACAGTACAAAGAGGCTGAGACTCTTAGACTGAGGGTTCAAGCTTCACTATCAGCCTTTCTCCCAAGGAAAAATGATAAAACTCCTCAGCTAAACTCTTGTATGCTAAGTGATGGGATGGCAGGGTAAAAGCCATCCAGAGAGAGTTTGGAGGGCAAAGTCATTCACTGTAAACTTTTATTTATATGCCTTCTCAAGGAAATCTAAGTGTATCAATGCAAAGTGGAAAATGCCCTTCAATCATCAGCTAATTGCTCCATAACCCTCCAGACATCTAGCTTTTCCAAAACAAAAGAATGTGACAAAGGTAATAGTTTCCAGATTCGTTGACATTTTCACTATGAGTATCAGGCTGAGGAACTGAATTTCTCACTTTATAGCCAAAATTGTTTTCATAATGTAGGAAGTATCCATTTCTCTCAACGTAAATATCATGTTCCTATTTCTATTTCAAATCAATAGCTTCTTTAAGTTAAACTATATCTTTGTTGCATTACCATTCTATGTTTGTGGCTTTCCCTATTTCAGCCTTACTAAAATTAATTAATTAATTAATTAATACTGAAACTAATGAACCTATAAAACACTGAAACTTGACAACATCCAGAGGCTATCACCTGCTAAATGGTCCTTTCTGTGTTTAGTTTTGTCCCTGTCATTTTGATTTTGCTGTATCTACAGTGCTAATACCAGAAGACACTCAAAACTATTTGCTGAATGAATCATTGAGTGCTATGTTCTTAAAAGTAAAGAACAAGGAATGTCTGGGAGAGGATAGAAGCTGTAATTGCAAAGAAAAAAAATAACAGTGAAATAGTTCACGCAATCAGTCACAAAATAACTCATTTCTTACATACATTAAGCACTTTCATGTCTACTGTTTCTTATAGACCTTCCAGTATCCCTATCATCAAGGGAAAGCAGGTATTTCATTGGCCCAAAGGAGTTTATTGACTTATCTAAGGTCACATATTCAGTAAACAGAAGTGTTCAGACTCCTGAATCTGAGTTCATTGTTCCCCCTACTATAACATGCTATGCTCTGAATTGTTTCGGGCTTCACAGACTATAATAATTTGTCCAATAGTTCAGGATTTTGTCTTTAGTAGAATTAATTGATATGAAAGCTAGTAGCTTCTGGATTTTGAGCAGTTAACTGGTGACCTGCTTGGGGAGAGAGTCACTGGAGTTCTGAACACTTTTTTTAATAAAAAGTACAAACAAGATTTAGCAAGAAGGATTATGAGTCAAAAAAAATTAGTAAAATAGTTCCGTAGATATGTTTGTTTATTTATTTTCCCCTACAAGAAATGCCAGCCTTTGTTTATTTAAAGATTTGCGACTTTCCAGTTATTAATAACATTTTTAGTCAGACCACATGATGCAGGCAGGCAATGTTAGATAAAACATCTGCAGAGCAGACTTGCCTTCCATGACTGATGTTTTTCCACAGAGATATAAGCAATATACCTGCTGGAAACTCAAATAGCAGCATAAATAAGATATATCCATGGAAGGTTTTGAAAACCTCAAAATAATTCTCCTGTATTTTTATTTTCCTAAGCTTATAATCAAGGCATCATACTTGTCTTGCTATTACAGCGATGTACATCCTCTACCAAAGTGGTTTGCATGGAGACAGATGCTCTGCAGTGAGCAAATATCAAGGAAATACTGAATTGGAAGTGACAAGTGCCTTCAGCCAAGAAGTCCAAAGGGAATTGTCATTTTGAAATCATACATAGCAGAAGGATCCAAAGAAAAAATGAAATGGCAAAAGTGCCAGTGTTAATCCAGAAATTAAACTCAGGGGTTGTGTTAGGCCAAGCTAATTGAACCAACAATGGTCTTTCTTTCATTTTGAATTAAATTGCATTCAAAAAGAGAGGGCATGCCAAAATATCCTCAACTAGATTGGGGAAACAGGACAACAGAATCAGCAGCATAATCAAGAAATATTTGTTAGAGTGATGTGTATTTATTGGGCAAGATAAATAAATGTCTCCATCCCTTAAGAGTTTACAAATTAGGACTGATAGCCCTGATCTGGGAAAAAGAAACCATCAAAAACAAAATATTGATTAAGTGACATTAGGCTAGGAGCAGTTTAAACATTCTGTGTGTAAGTGTGGTTATTCTAAGAAATATAATAATAGCAATATTAGAAATAAAAATAATCTCTATCATACTTGGTGCCATTTCTTGAGCTACTGGCTAATGCTAAATAATATGCCAAGTGTTTTACATGCATTTTCCCTTCCGATCTAAAATGTTACTATTGTCTCCATTTTACTGTTGGAGAACCTGAGGCTTGGAGATAATAACCTGGCCCAGTCTCATAGCTAGTAATAGGTAGGTGGATTAAGAGAATCTCACTCCAAAGTTTGGGGGTTATCCCTCTGTATTACTGTGTCCTAAATTAGCCACATGTAGACTGAATTAAAAGAACCACATTACTAATCCTAGATGTAAATAGATAGTGAAGAAAAGATAATGATATATCACAAAAAACAAAAGAACAACCAGGACATTTATTAATAAAAGCACTATTTATGATTGCATAGGGAAGGGATAGCTAATATACACATTTAACCCCAATTGTAAGTGCTATTGTGTGAAAGCATTGAATGTGAATAAGTTGCAGTTTCAAGAAATGTAAAATTAAAAATTTGACTCTATTCTCTCTTAATGCCAGGTGCCAATGACTGCAATGAACAAAATAAGTCTTATTACAGTCAGCCAGTATTTAATAACTAAAAAGCGATGTTAAGATAATCTTTATTACTAAATTTCTTATTAATGTATATTTATAAAACTTCATAGTCTTAGGCAATGACAGAAACACTAAATCTAAGTTAAAGGCAGGCATAGTTTGTTCAGACTTCCTTAAATGATAATGCATGTGTGGTACACCCTTAATTAGAACAGTCAAGAGCCATTTAAATAAATACAAAAACATAGTGATAATGCTCAAAGAACCATAAATGGGAAAAGAGATAGTAGTTCATCAGTCAAACCTCCAAAATAAACTCCATTGGTCTATGGAAGAGCATATGTGAGAACCAGGTCAATATTTATTAAGGAGAAAATAGGTAATAATAACACACATATTTATTGTTCAACACAGGTAACATTTTTCCATTGCAAGCTCTCTATGAAGACTGTTAAAGTAGGTAAATTTATCTTATTTGGGGGGATGAAGAATGTGAGCTTTAGGAAGGCTAAGTGATTTTACAAAGAAAAGACAGTCACTGATGGTTGGCATGGTACTTTAGTTAATGTTTTTTTAGTTAGAGCTGGTTGCCTTAAAAGTGAAAGAGAAGGAGAAAATCAAAGAAAACAGATATAACAGTTCTATTTTTAGTTTAATGGGACTATCTGTTGAAATTCTGGGAATCTAAAAAGTAGGTCAAAAGAACCAGTTTTGCTGGATAACTTCTGTTTTGAAACAAATATGTCTCTGAGAGTCATATGAAGCTGGCATTACTTGCTCCATCATTGGTGTTAAAATAACACCATTTTGTACAAAAATCATTTGGCATTTCTGCAGACTCCCTGTATTTATCTAATCCCCCAGTGCAGAATGTCATCCTAGTACATGGAGAAAGAGTTTATCACTTGTTTTATCTGACAAGATGATTCACCATCAGCCAAAAGTCTAAAGGAAAATTTCATGAAGAAACTACACACAACAACATGAATAAACAAGCATATTTTATAGGAAAAAAGGGGGAGCTGGTGGTGGAATATGTAGTCATTTAAAAAATAATTCATATCCAGAGACCAAAAATGTTTTACTCTAATCTATGTTATAATTTAAATGCACAACTATCTTAACTGTGACAGGTGAGTTCTATTTTCACTTAGGACAAAGAACACTGCAAGAGAACATCATTCATGATGTAAAAATGAGAACAAGACAGGTAACATACAGAATCATAATTTTTGGAGCACATAGCAGATGGCAAAGTTCTCAAGGCAAACTGGCAAACTGAAATCCAAGAGGAGACAGGTCCCTTGAGAACTGCACACATGAATTGGTATAACTTTGACAGAGCCTGGGTAGAAGTGGCCACCATAGAAGCTGGTGAGAAGAAAAAGCTGAAATTTTAACAAATTCTTAAAATTTGAATGAAGAATATCATGACTGTTTAGGATCCCTAGGGTCCTCAAACACAAGGAGAATCAGCACCCACCTACTCACTCGTTTTCATGACTTCTACCAAGTGTCCATGAGAACAACCCAGAGCCGAGCAAGAAAGCTGATTAAAACCACCACTTCTGTGGACTATTTTTGTAAAGTCAGCCTAGTTTTAAGGAGAGAGCAGTAGGATTAGGAGAAATCCATCTGTACTCTGGACCCCACCAGACTGTAAGGTAGTGGTTATCTACCACTGAGAGATAAACTGGAAATGTCCTCACCCTGGACTCTCTTCTGATATGAGACAAAAGCCACTGCCACTGGGTGGAAGGATACATAACTCCCCCAGACCCAAGACTCTACTGATTTCAAAAAGATGATGCCTACTACTAGAGAAGGGACAATAAATCTTCCTTTTCTGGACTCTGTGCTGAGATAGCCATCTACCACTAGGGTGGAGTAGGAAACATACTCATTCCTAGAATCCTGAACTGATATAAGGCAGATTTCAGCTGCCTTTGTGGTGGGGGAGGGGGTGGTATAGGAAGGGAGGAAAATAGAAATCCTCTCTATCAACTCTTCACTGGTACAAAATATAGATTCGTTGCACTGAGGAAGAGTGGAAAATTTGCCTCCTCTCTGGAGTCTGGACTGAGTAGGAGGTAGAGATTACTTGCATTTCAGGAAAGGCAAGAATGCTGAAAAACCTGTCTCCCTGCAGTTTACATGCAAATAACCTACCTAAGACAAAGGCAAGATCAGAATAACAAAGAAACACCTCTGCCCCCACAATGTGACTTCAATTGAGTATGAAGCAATAGCAGTGTATCATGGGAGGAGGGGCAGGAACTTTGCACAGGCATGAAGAATCTGATGAAATGTGAAGGTAGAATAAGAACACTGAGAGAAAACCTGTAGCATGCTAGACCTCACACTTAGCACACCCCAGGATGTTTGAAGCCTGTAATGTCCTTAATGTAACTAAAGCAACAACAAGCCAAATTCAGTTCATATACAAAAAATTTTGTCAATCTTTCAGTCTGGCAGAAGAAGAGACACATACAGAAAAGACACTATTGACCTCAATCTCTACTATTTTTACATGCAATATTCAGAATTTAATCAAATATTGGAAGACACATGAGACAAGAAAAAGAGATCTATTATTAAGAGATAAAGTAGTCATCAGAATCAGGCTAGAATTTCTTATTCAGAATTTGGACAAAAGATGATCCAAATGTGATCAGACAGGTAGATAGTTTAAATAACTAAGGCTGATATGTTAAAAGATCTAATTGGAAATGTGAAGAACATGTGTGAATAGGTAGAAAACTTCATCAGAGAGATGCAAACAATAAAAAAGGAAATGCTAGAAATGAATAACACAGTATAAGAAATGACAAATTACTGTGGTGGGATTATTAGCATACTGTACACATAAGAAGAAAGAATTAACAAACAGTAAGGTGGATCAATAAAAATTGTGCATGTTTACAGCAAAAGAAAAATATGAAAAGAAAAATTCAAATCAGAACAGAGGATCTGAGATTTTAGAACATTAGCAATCTAATACATGTATATTTGATGTCCCAGAAAAATAAGTGACCAAGTATGGGCCAAAATAAATATTTGAAGAGATAATGTCCCATTTTTTTCTAAATTTAATTTAAGAGAACAAAGATCTAAGAAGCTTAGATAAACTCACATAGGAAGAATATAAAGAAAAACTTAGGTGCATTATACTTAAATGTTAAAACCAAAATAAAGAGAAATGTTGAAGGCAGCTGAGTAAAACAAACAAACAAACAAACATATATATATATATATATATATATATATATATATACAGGGAACTACAGGTAACAATTTCATCTGACTTCTCATCAGGAAAAACAAAATCCAGAAGTCAATGGAAGGACACCGCTGATGTGCTGAAATTTCAAAAACAAAAACAAACAAATAAACCCTTAGAATTCTACCAGTAAAAATATCCTTCAAAAATCAAGGGGAAATATAAACACATTCAGAAATACAAATTCAAAATGAATTCATCTCCCACAAAACTGCAAGACAAGATAGGCTAAAATTAATTCTTTAGGTTGAAGCAAAATGTTATCAGAAAGAAATTCCCTTACTTTCAACCTGTTTGTGGCTTTAAAATTAAAGTGTGGTTCTTATTTTTAAAAGAAAGAAAAAAAATTATAGTTAGATCTTGCTTTTTTTATCCAGTCTGACAATCTTTGTTTTTGAATTGGAGTGCTTATTTCATTTACACTTAATGAAACCATTCATATATTTGGAATTAAGCTTTGCCTTTTGATTTATGTTATTCCATCTTCTCTTTGTCTCTCTGTTCCCATTTGCATAACTTTTTCTGGGTGAAGAAAATTATTTATTTTATCTTACTTTGAAATAATTAGTCTTACAAGAGGTTACATAGATAGTACAGAGAGGTGTTGTTTACCCTTCACCCAGGGTTCCCAATGAATACATCTTGTATTATTGCAGTACAATATCAAATCTGAGAAACTGTCATTAGGATAATGTGTGTGTATACTTCTACATATTTATGGTTGTGTACCAAACACCACAATTAAGACATAAAACTATTCTATCACCACAAAAACATCGTCTATTCTACTCCTTTAAAGTCACACTCACCCACCCAAATCCTTCCTATTATTCCTAATTCCTGGCAACGACTAACCTGTTTTTGATCTATATTATTTTGTGATTTTGAGGATGGAATATAAAGAATATATGACCTTTAGAAATTAGCTTTTTCATTCAGCATGGTACCCTTGAGATTCATCCAAGTTGTGTGTATCAGTAGTTCATTCCTTTTTATTGCTCAGTAGTCATCTATGGTATGGGTGTTCAACAGTTTATTTAAACATTCACACATTGAAGTGTATCTAGGTCATTTCTAGGTTGGGCTATAACAAACGAAGCTGCTATGAACAATTATGTACAGGTTTTTGTATAGACATAAGTTTTCATTTCTCCAGGATATCTGTAGTGCAAATACTGGGTGGTATGAAAGGTATATGCTTAGTTTTTAAGGAAATGCCAAACTATTATTCAAAGTGGCTGTACCATTTTATATTCACATTTTATATTACATCTTTAGTGTATGAAAGAGACAGTTTCTTCACATACTCACCAGAAACTGCTATGGTCACTTCTTTTTTTATTTTAGTTGTTCTAATAGTTGTGTGATGGTATCACACAGTGATCTTAATTTGCAAATCCCTTATGGGCAGTGAGGTTTAACACCTTTTCATGTGCTTATTTGCCATCTATATATCCTCTTCAGTGAAATGTCTCTTCATGTACTTTGTCAATTTTCTAATTAGATTTGTCTTTTACTATTGTTGACTTCTGAGATTTCTTTACTATATAAATGTCAAAAAAGGGCAATATTGTTTGGAAATGCACAGATAGGTAGCGAAACTCAAACAAAGCAAAACAATCATTTCCGTACAAGTTCTGACTTGTTAAAACTAGAGGGGAGGAAGAAAGCCGTGATCTCGAGGATACAAAGTTTCCTGGATTGCAAACAATGCTCTTTTTTTTGATCTAGGTGTTCTTTTTCTCAACACTGGTGTTTATAATAATTTATTAATTTTTGTTTTATGTTTTATGCCCTTTCCTTTATGTCAATTATGCAGTAAAATTTTTTTTCACTTAAAAAAATGTTTACCGTTTACCCTTCCCCCTCCCCATAGCCTCAAGTCCATTCTCTAGTAAGTCTGTGTCTTTATTCCTGTTTCACCCCTAGGTTTTTCATGACATTTTTTTTTTCTTAAATTCCATATATATGTGTTAGCATACGGTATTTGTCTCTCTCTTTCTGACTTACTTCACTCTGTATGACAGACTCTAGGTCTATCCACCTCATTACAAATAGCTCAATTTCATCTCTTTTTATGGCTGAGTAATATTCCATTGTATATATGTGCCACGTCTTCTTTATCCATTCATCCGATGATGGACACTTAGGTTGTTTCCATCTCTGGGCTATTGTAAATAGAGCTGCAATGAACATTTTGGTACATGACTCTTTTTGAATTATGGTTTTCTCAGGGTATATGCCCAGTAGTGGGATTGCTGGGTCATATGGTAGTTCTATTTGTAGCTTTTTAAGGAACCTCCATACTGTTCTCCACAGTGGCTGTATCAATTTACATTCCCACCAACAGTGTAAGAGGGTTCCCTTTTCTCCACACCCTCTCCAGCATTTATTGTTTCTAGATAAAGAGGCATGGACATATATACACTACCAAACGTAAGGTAGGTAGCTAGTGGGAAGCAGCCGCATAGCACAGGGAGATCAGCTCGGTGCTTTGTGACCGCCTGGAGGGGTGGGATATAGGGAGGGTGGGAGGGAGGGAGACGCAAGCGGGAAGAGATATGGGAACATATGTATATATATAACTGATTCATTTTGTTGTGAAGCTGAAACTAACATACCATTGTAAAGCAATTATACTCCAATAAAGATGTTAAAAAAATGTTTAAATGTTTTATACAATTTTTAAAAGTTACTTTCCATTTATTGTTATTACAAATTATTGGCTATATTCCCTGTGTTGTACAACACATTCTTGAGCTTATCTTACACCCAATAGTTTGTACCTCCCACTCCTCTAACCCTATAGTGCCGCTTCCCCCACTCCCCACTGGTAATGACTAGTTTGTTCTCTATATCTGTGTCTGCTTCTTTTTTGTTTTATTCATTAGTTTGTTGTATTTTTTAGATTCCACATATAAGTGATATCATACAGTATTTGTCTTTCTCTGTCTGAATTATTTAACTGACATAATGCCTTCCAAGTCCATCCATGTTGCTGTAAATGGCAAATTTTCATCCTTTTTATGGTTGAGTAGTATTCCATTGCATATATGTACATCTTCTTTATGCATTCATCTGTTGATGGACATTTAGATTGCTTCCATATCTTTGCAATTGTAAATAATGATGCTCTGAACATTGACATGCATGTATCTTTTCAAATTAGTGTTTTCATTTTTTCCAGATATCTACCCAAGTGGAATTGTTAGGTCATATGGTAGTTCTATTTTTAGTTTTTTGACAAACCTCCATACTGCTTTCCATATTGGCTGCACCAATTTACATTTCCACCAACAGTGTAAGAGGGTTCCCTTTTCTCCATATCTTCACCAACATTTGATATTTGTATTCTTTCTGATGATAGCCATTGTGACAAGTGTGAGGTGATATCTCATTGTGATTTTGATTTACATTTCTCTGATGATTAGCAACGTTGAACATCTTTTCATGTGCTTGTTGGCCATCTGCATTTCCTCTTTGGAGAAATGTCTATTTAGTTCTTCTGCCCATTTTTTAATCAGCTTGTTTGTTTGTTTCTTTTGATGTTGAGTTGTGTGAGCTCTCTATATATGTTGGATATTAATCCCTTAATGGTCATATCATTGGCAAATATTTTTCCCAGTCAGTAGGTGGTATTTTTGTTTTGTTGATGTTTCCTTTTCTGTGCTAAAGTGTTTAAGTTTAATTAAGTGGCTTTGTTTATTTTTGCTTTTATTTCCTTTACTTTAGGAGGCAGATCCAAAAAAATCTTGCTGGGATTTATGTCAAAGCGAGTTCTCCCTATGTTTTCCTCTAAGAGTTTTATGGTATTTGGTCTTACATTCAGGTCTTAAATCCATTTGAAATTTATTTTTGCATATGAGGTGAGAAAATATTCTAATTTCATTCTTTTACATGTAGCTGTCCAGTTTTCCTGGCACCACTTATTGAAGAGACTGTTTTCTCCATTGTATATTCTTGCCTCCTTTGTTGTAGATTAATTGACCATAAGTGTGTTGGTTTATTTCTGGGCTCTCTATCTTGTTCCATTGATCTATGTGTCTGCTTTTGGGCCAGTAGCATACTGTTTTGATTAAAATAATAACAATAAACACTAGAATTAAACAGGATTTACTAACTATCTGGTATTGTGGCAAATACTTTACTGAATTCAGATATTTAACCTACCAATCTCACCAATGATCCCAAGAAATAGGCTCTATTACTATCCCATTTTATATGTAAAGAGGCTGAGTTTCAGATGGTTAATAACTTCTTTGAGGTAACATTGCTAGTAAGTGCTATAACTTAAATGTGCAATTACATCTGCCTGATTACAGTGCTCACACTCTTAAATATTATGCAATACCAACCACCATATGTATTGGAAAAATAATAACCAGTGTTTACTATTTAAGTTGTGATTCGTATTTAGGGATTCGAGGCACTGTATAAAAGTTGGGCCATATAATTAATTTATTAATATGCTTCAAAGGCTGTGGTCATGCTATTTTTGAGACAGGATCTTTTTATTTTAATAATCGGTTATGATATGGCCAGATGAACTCTAACTCTTACAATTAGAAAGAAAAATAATCACTCCACTATCCAATTTTGCCTCTACTAAATTTAGACACATCATATTCACACTATTTCCTATTATAGTAAAAAATAAGTATCATAAATACCTGTTGTGATCACTTTACAGAATTTGTATGAGGGTGCAGAGGGAAGGTTATGCTTGAAAATTGATAATGACATTAGTTCTGAGAACCCCAGGATGGTGCATTTGGATAGTAAATCTCATTAGCAGAAACACTCTAACCAGTCTCACCAACTATATTTCTACTGGGGTGTGGTTGATTTATTCCATAGACTCTTCTCCCAGAAACTCAGAAAGAAATATGTATCAGTTCAATGTTCCAGGCCATGTAGAAGTCACAGAAGTAGAGAGATGAATAAAAGTTTACCCCTACTTTCACAGCCTAGTCAAGATAAACTCTTTTAAAGTATAATTATAATGAAATGTGATAAATGTGATGAACAAGCTATGCACAAGTTGTCATAAATAAGCCAGAGGACTCTTAACTCAGGCTTGGGGGGCTAGAGTTATATTCCAAGTGTAAGAATAACTTGGAATATTAAGTAATAATTATTATGTTATGGTCTGATTATGTGCCATTTCAAAACTGTGTTCTCAGTTCCTACATTTATGCTTCAGCTTGCCTTTATTCCTTTAGCTCTTATTCCTTCTTACAGAGAACAAATTATGATTTTCCAGATTTGTTTATTCTAAGTGAGTCAGAAAGGACAAGGAATCTAAAAACTAATATTTTTTCACATCTTCATATTATAATAGGAAAAGGGATCAAACAAGAACCACCATTAAGAAATAGTTGGCTTGCATCAAGTTTATACATTTTCACATCTAGAAGGAAAAATAATCAAATTCTCCAGTGACAATCTACATTTAGCTCCTGCATTCCAAAAATTTGTGTGCAAAATATATTAATTATACCCTTCAAAAATATGGATTTAAAATTATTTGGCATCTTATAGTGGTTTGAAATAAAAATAAAATCACAATAATAATAAAAACATAATAAACGTGGAGATATTTATTATCACTATGAAAACAAAACCTCAAGTCACAAGTGCATATTACTATTGAACCATGGGACTGAGTTTATAGAACTCTAAATAGGGTAGAAATTTTCCTTATAATAACCTACTGCAAATTAAACACACTTTTAAATAATTTATTCACCTTTTTTCCCCAAATGCTCATGAAACACTCAAATAAGGAAGAGTTTTATTCAACTTCTATTTTCACTTAGGATTTTAACTTAACTTTGTATAAGTAGATTTTCTTGTCTCTAGATATTCTGAACACATTTTTGCTGCTGTTTGTTTTGTTTTCTTAAATGTCATTTGAAAAGTTTACTAAAGTATCCTTCAAATTTCAAATTTCAATATAATAAGCTAGTTTGTAATTATCTTACTATGATTTTTTAAATAGCTATAGCATATTACCATTTATTTTAAATCTAGGCATAATTTATATTTTAAATGCCTCCATTTTAAGTATATAGTTCAATGAGTTTTGACAAATTATACACTGATGTAATCCACTGCAAAATGAAGATATATAACATTCCCATCACCATAAAATGCCCCCTCAGATCTGCAATTAACCCACTAACTTCAGCCACAGGTAATCACTGATACGTTTTCTGTTACCATAGATTAATTTTGCCACTTTAGAATTGTGTATAAATGGAATCACAGAATAAGTGTTTTTTTGTGTGACAACTTCTTTGTCATAGAATAATGATTTTGAGATTCATTCATTTGTGGCATGCATTTATTTATCACTAAGTAGTATTTAATTGAATGGATATGCTACATTTTGTTTATCTACTCATCTGTTGCTAGTCATTTAGATTATTTCAAGGTTTTGGCAATAGTAATAAAGCTACTATTAACATTCATGTGCAAGTCTTTCTGTAGATAAGTGTTTTCATTCCTTTGGGTAAATATCTAGGGATGGTGTTGCTAGATCAAAATGTAAGTGTTTAACTTTGTAAGATATTGTCAACTGTTTTCCTAAGAGTTTGTAACATCAGTAATACCTGAGAATTCCCGTTGTTCAACATCCTCTCCAACATTGCCAATCTATTTAAGGTTATCCATTCTAATGTGTATATAGTGCTATCTCATTGTGATTTTTTTTTTTTTTTGCGGTACGCGGGCCTCTCACTGTTGTGGCCTCTCCCATTGCGGAGCACAGGCTCCGGACGTGCAGGCTCAGTGGCCATGGCTAAAAGGCCCAGCCACTCTGCAGCATGTGGGATCCTCCCAGATCGGGGCACAAACCCATGTCCTCTGCATCAGCAGGTGGACTCTCAACCACTGCGTCACCAGGGAAGACCTCATTGTGATTTTAATTTGCAATTCTCTGATGACTAATGATGTTGAACTACTTATAATTGGTTTCTTGTCCATGAGTATATCTTACTTTGTGAAGAGTCTGTTCATTTATACCCATTTTTATTTAATTGGGTTCCTGGCCTTTTTATTGTTAAGTTGTATGGATTTGTTAGAATTCTGGCCTATGCTTTATGAAGAGGTTATCCTACTCTGTGGTTTTTCATTCCATTTTCTTAACGGTAGATTCCAAACAGGAGGAATTTTTATTTTTGATGAAGCACAATTTAACATTTTTTCTCTTATGCTTCATGATTTGGAAACTTATATAGGAAATTGTTGCCTAATCCAAAGTTACAATGATTTTCTTATAAGTGTTCTGCTAGAAGATTTATAGTTTTAGGTTTTACATTTAGGGATATGATCCATTTAAATTTAATATTACTAATGATGTGCGGTAGGGATTGAGAATCATTTTGTATATGAATATTCAGTTGCTTTAGGATCAGTTGTTTGACAGACAATCATATACCTACTGAATGACCTCATAACATTTGTCAAATATCAATTGAGCAGCTGCTTGGGGAGTAAAAGTTTGGCTGAACTTCTCCCAGCAAAACAATAATTTTAACTAGTGAAAATTATAAAAAACAATCAATCATTAAAATCTTTGGAAATTGTCCTCAGGGCATATAGTCAGTGGAGAAATAGTCATTCAAAAAAGCCTACTAGAGGAGACCTTCAAGATGGCAGAGGAGTAAGACATGGAGATCAACTTCCTCCCCACAAATACATCAAAAATGCATCTACATGCAGAACAATTCCTACAGAACACCTATTGAACACTGGCAGAAGACCTCAGGTTTCCCAAAAGGCAAGAAAATCCCCACATACTTGGGTAGGGCAAAGAAAAAAGAAAAAACAGAGAAAAAGGAATAAGGACAGGACCTGCACCTCTGGGAGGGAGCTGTGAAGGAGGAAAAGTTTCCACACACTAGGAAAGCCCTTCACTGGTGGAGATGGGGGAAACTTTGCAGCCACGGAGAGCAGCACAGCAGCAGGGGTGCCAAGGGCAAAGTGGAGAAATTCCCTCACAGGGGATTGATGCCAACCAGCACTCACCAGCCTGAGAGGCTTGTCTGCTCACCTGCTCACCCACTGGGGTGGGTGGGGGCTGGGAGCTGAGGCTTGGGCTTCATAGATCAGACCCCAGGGAGAGGACTGGGGTTGGCTGCGTGAAGACAGCCTGAGGGGGCTAGTGCGCCACAGCTAGCCAGGAGGGAGTCCAGGAAAAAGTCTGGACCTGCCTAAGAGGCAAGAGACCATTTTAACAGAGTGTGTGAAGAGAGGGGACTACTTCCTCATCTTCCCACAGAAGGCAGAGCACCACCTAAAAAAGCTCCAGAGATGGGCATGAGCCACGGCTATCAGCTCGGACCCCAGAGACGGGTATAAAACACTAATGCTGCTGCTGCTGCAGCCACCAAGAATCCTGTGTGTAAGAGCAGGTCACTATCTACACCCCCTCCAGGAGCCTGTGCAACACACCACTGTCAGGGTCCCGTGATCCAGGGACAAATTCCCCAGGAGAACACACGGTGCGCCTCAGGCTGTTGCAATGTCATGCCAACCTCTGCCATTATAGACTTGCCCCGCATTCCAATTATAACTACAGTACCCCTCCCTCTCCCCCAGCCTGAGTGAGCCAGAGCCCCCTAATCAGCTACTGCTTTAACCCCATGTCTGGACAGGAACAGATGCCTGAGAGAGACCTACACACAGAGGTGGGGCCAAAACCAAAGCTCAACCCCAGGAGCTGTATCAAAAAAGAAAAGAAAGGGAAATTTTTCCATGCAGCCTCAGGAGCGGCAGATTAAATCCCCACAATCAACGTGATGTATCCTGCATCTGTGGAATACCTGAATAGAGTTCGCTGTCTGTGACTGACTTGTATATGATTTTTATGTTTATCTTAGTATAGTTTTAAAAATTTGTTATCATTGGTAGATTTGTTTACTGGTTTGGTTGCTCTCTTCTATATTTTTTTTATTTTAATAATTTTTTTATTTATTGTTACTTAAAAAATTTTATTTTCTTTCTTTTTTTCTCCCTTTTCTTCTGAGCCATGTGGCTGACAGAGTCTTGGTGCACTGGGCTGGTGTCAGGCCTGAGCTTCTGAGATGGGAGAGCCAAATTCAGGACATTGGAGCAACAGAGACCTCCTGCCCCACATAATACCAATTGGCAAGAGCTCTACCGGAAATCTCTGACTCAACAATAAGACCCAGCTGCACCCAATGGCCAGCAGCCTCTAGTGCTGGACTCCCCATGCTAAACAACTAGCAAGACAGGAACACTACACCACCCATTAGCAGAGGAGTTTCATAGATGCCCCAAAACACACCACTGGATGTGGGCCTACCCACAAGAAAGACAACTTCCAGCCCCACCCACTAGAACACAAACACCAGTTGCCTCCACCAGGAAGCTTACACAACCCACTGAACCAACCCCACCTACTGGGGGCAGATACCCAAAATAATGGGAAGCATGAACCTACAGCTTGCAAAAAGGAGACCCCAAACACAGTAAGTTAAACAAAATGAGAAGACAGAGAAATATGCAGAAGATGAAGGAACAAGGTAAAAACCCACCAGACCAAAAAAATGAAGATGAAATAGAGAGTATACCTGAAAAAGAATTCAGAGTAATGATAGTAAATATGTTCCTAAATCTTGGAAATAGAATAGAGAAAATACAAGAAACGTTTAACAAGGATCTAGAAGAACCAAAGAGCAAACAAACAATGATGAACAACACAATAAATGAAATTAAGAATACTCTAGAAGGAATCAACTGCAGAATAACTGAGTCAGAAAATGGATAAATGACCTGAAAGATAAAATAGTGGAAATACCTACAGCAGAGCACAATAAGAAAAAAGAATGAAAAGAATTAAGGACAGTCTTAGAGACCTCTGGGACAAAATTAAACACACTATCATCAAATTATAGGAGTCCCAGAAGAAGAGAAAGAGAAAGGGACAGAAAATATTTGAAGAGATTATAGTTGAAAACTTCCTTAACATGGGAAAGGAAATAGTCAATCAAGTCCAGGAAGCACAGTGAGTCCCATAAAGGAAAAACCTAAGGAGAAACATGACAAGACACATATTAATCAAACTGTCAAAAATTAAATACAAAGAACAAATATTAAAAGCAGCAAGGGAAAAACAAAAAATAACACACAAGGGAATCCCCATAAGGTTAACAGCTGATCTTTCAGCAGAAACTCTGCAAGCCAGAAGGGAGTGGCAGGACATATTTAAAGTGAAAAAGGGGAAAAGTTACAACCAAGATTACTCTACCCAGCAAGGATTTCATTCAGATTCGACAGAGAAATTAAAAATTTTACAGACAAGCAAAACCTAAGAGAATTCAGCACCACCAAAACAGCTTTACAACAAATGCTAAAGGAACTTCTCCAGGCAGAAAACACAAGAGAAGGAAAAGACCTACAATGACAAACCTAAAGCAATTAAGAAAACAGTAATAGGAACATACATATCAATAATGACCTTAAATGAAAATGGATTAAATGCTCCAACTGAAAGACATAAACTGGCTGAATGGATACAAAAGCAGGACCCGTATATATGTTGTCTACAAGAAACCCACTTCAGACCTATGGACACATTCAGACTGAAAGTAAAGGGATGGAAAAAGATATTACATGCAAATGAAAATCAAAAGAAAGCTGAAGTAGCAATTCTCATATCAGACAAAATAGACTTTAAAATAAAGACTATTACAAGAGACAAAGAAGGACACTACATAATGATCAAGGGATCAATCCAAGAAGAAGATATAACAATTTTAAATATTTATGCATCCAGCTTAGGAGCACCTCGATACATAAGGCAAATGCTAACAGCCATAAAAGGGGAAATCAACAGTAACACATTCATAGTAGGGGACTTTAACACCCCACTTTCACCAATGAACAGATCATCCAAAATGAAAATAAATAAGGAAACACAAGCTTTAAATGGCATATTAAGCAAAATGGACTTAATTGATATTCATAGGACATTCCATCCAAAAACAACAGAATACACTTTCTTCTCAAGTGTTCCTGGAACATTCTCCAGGATAGATCATATCTTGGGTCACAAATCAAGTCCTGGTAAATTTAAGAAAACTGAAATGGTATCAAGTATCTTGTCCGACCACAATGATATGAGACTAGATATCAATTACAGGCAAAAAACTGTAAAAAAATACAAACACATTGAGGCTAAACGATACACTACTAAATAGCCAAGAGATCACTGAAGAAATCAAAGACAAAATCAAAAAATACCTCAAAACAAATGACAATGAAAACCTGATGACCCAAAACCTATGGGTTACAGGAAAATCAATTCTAAGAGGGAAGTTAATAGCAATACAATCCTACCTCAAGAAACAAGAAAAAATTCAAATAAAACAACCTAACCTTACATGTAAAGCAATTAGAGAAAGAAGAACAAAGAAAACCCAAATTTAGCAGAAAAAAAGAAATCATAAAGATCAGATCAGAAATAAATGAAAAAGAAATAAAGGAAACAATAGCAAAGATCAATAAAAATAAAAGCTGGTTCTTTGAGAAGATAAACAAAATTGATAAACCATTAGCCAGACTCATCAAGAAAAAAAGAGAGAAGACTCAAATCAACAGTATTAGAAAGGAAAAAGTAAAAGGAACACATGACACTGTAGAAATACAAGGGATCATGAGAGATTACTACAAGCAACTATATGCTAATAAAATAGACAACCTGGAAATAATGGACAAATTCTTATAAAAACACAACCTTCCGAGACTGAGCCAGGAAGAAATAGAAAATATAAACAGACCAATCACAAGCACTGAAATTGAAACTGTGATTTAAAATCTTCCAACAAACAACAGCCCAGGACCAGATGGCTTCACAGGCAAATTCTATCAAACATTTAGGGAAGAGCTAACACCTATCCTTCTCAAACTCATCTGAAGTATAGCAAAGCAAGGAACACTCACAAACTCATTCTACGAGGGCACCATCATCCAGATACCAAAACCAGACAAAGATGTCACGAAAAGAAAACTATAGGCCAATATCACTGATGAACATAGATGCAAAAATGCTCAACAGAATACTAGGAAACAGAATCCAACAGCACATTAAAATTATCATACACCATGATCAAGTGGGTTTTATTCCAGGAATGCAAGGATTCTTCAATGTATGCAAATCAATCAATGTGATACACCATATTAACAAATTGAAGGATAAAAACCATTTGATCATCTCAATAGATGCAGAGAAAGCTTTTGACAAAATTCAACACCCATTTATGATAAAAACCCACAGAAAGTAGGCATAGAGGGAACTTACCTCAACAAAATAAAGGCCATATATGACAAACCCACAGCCAACATCATTCTTGGTGAAAAATTGAAAGCATTTCCGCTGAGATCAGGAGCAAGACAAGGATGTCCACTCCTGCCACGATTATTCAACATAGTTTTGGAAGTGCTAGCCACAGCAATCAGAGAAGAAAAAGAAATAAAAGAATCCAAATCAGGAAAGAAGAAGTAAAACTGTCACTGTTTTCAGATGACATGATACGATACATAGAGAATCCTAATGATGCTACCAGAAAACTACGATCAATGAATTTGGTAAATTAGCAAGATACAAAATTAATGCACAGAAAGTTCTTGCATTCCTATACACTAATGAAGAAAAATCTGAAAGAGAAATTAAAGAAACACTCCCATTTGCCATTGCAACAGAAAGAATAACATACATCGGAATAAACCTACCTAAGGAGACAAAAGACCTGTATGCAGAAAACTATAGGACACTGATGAAAGAAATTAAAGATGATACAAACAGATGGAGAGATATACCACATTCTTGGATTGGAAGAATCATCATTGTGTAAATGAATATACTACCCAATGTACTCTATAGATTCAGTGAAATCAAATTACCAATGGTGTTTTTCACAGAACTAGAATAAAAAATTTCACAATTTGTATGAAAACAGAAAAGACAGCAAATAACCAAATCAACCTTGAGAAATAAAAATGGAGCTGCAGGAATGAGGCTCCCTGACTTCAGACTATAATACAAAGCTACAGTAATGAAGACAATATGGTACTGGCACAAAAATAGAAATTTAGATCAATGGAATGGGATAGAAAGTCCAGAGATAAATCTTTGCATTTATGGTCACCTTATCTTTGATAAAGGAGGCAAGAATACATAATGGAGAAAAGAAAGACTCTTCAATAAGTGGTGCTGGGAAAACTGGACAGCTACATGTGAAAGAATGAAATTAGAACACTCCCTAACACTGCATA
The DNA here is from genome assembly GCF_937001465.1 of Orcinus orca. NCBI lineage: Eukaryota > Metazoa > Chordata > Mammalia > Artiodactyla > Delphinidae > Orcinus > Orcinus orca. The sequence goes on along the minus strand of NC_064566.1, from coordinate 80,860,847 downwards.
CAAAAATAAGCTCAAAATGGATTAAAGACATAAATGTAAGGCCCAAAACTATAAAACTCTTACAGGAAAACAAAGACAGAACACTCTGTGGCAAAAATCACAGCAAGATCTTTTTTGACCCACCTCCTAGAGAAATGGAAATAAAAACAAAAATAAACAAATGGGACATAATGAAACTTAAAAGGTTTTGCACAGCACAGGAAACCGTCAACAAGATGAAAAGACAACACTCAGAATGGGAGAAAATATTTGCAAATGAAGCAACTGACAAAGGATTAATCTCCAGAATACACAGGCAGTTCATGTAGCTCAATATCAAAAAAAAAAAAACCCAATCCAAAAATGGGCAGAAGACTTAAACATTTCTCCAAAGAAGATATATAGATTGTCAACAAACACATGAATGGATGCTCAACATCACTAATCATTAGAGAAATGCAAATCAAAACCACAATGAGGCATCACTTCACACTGGTCAGAATGATCATCATCAAAAGATCTACAAACAATAAATGCTGGAGAGGGTGTGGAGAAAAGGGGACCCTCTTGCACTGTTGGTGGGAATGTAAACTGATACAGCCACTATGGAGAACTGTATGGATGTTCCTTAAAAATCTAAAAATAGAACTACCATATGACCCAGAAATCCCACTACTGGACATATACCCTGAGAAAACCATAATTCAAAAAGAGTCATGTACCACAATGTTTATCGCAGCACTATTTACAACAGCTAGGACATGGAAGCAACCTAAGTGTCCATCGACAGATGAATGGATAAAGAAGATGTGGCACATATATGCAATGGAATATTACTCGGCCATAAAAGAAACGAAATTGAGTTATTTGTAATGAGGTGGATGTACCTCGAATCTGTCATACAGTGAAGTAAGTCAGAAAGTGAAAAACAAATACTGTATGCTAACACATATATATGGAATCTTAAAAAAAAATGGTTCTGAAGAACCTAGGAGCAGGACAGGAATAAGCATGCAGATGTAGAGAATGGACTTGAGGACACTGGGAGGGGGGAGGGAAAGCTGGGACGAAGTGAGAGAGTGGCGTAGACATATGTACACTACCAAATGTAAAATAGAGAGCTAGTGGGAAGCAGCTGAATAGCACAGGGAGATCAGCTCGGTGCTTTGTGACCACCTAGAGAGGTGGGATTAGGATGGTGGGGGTAGATGCAAGAGGGAGGGGATATGGGGATATATGTACACATATAGCTGATTCACTTTGTTATACAGCAGAAACTAACACAACATGGTAAAGCAATTATAGTCCAATAAAGATGTTAAAAAAATTAAAAAGCCTACTAAATCTCAGTAAGAACAATGAGGGTTTATGGTATTAGAGCAACAACCAGTTCCTTTACCACCACAACCTCTGTGTTATGCAAGCTCAGTGATATGCACTGTACTCCAGGGAGGTCTGACCAAGATCACTGAAGTTTCTTCTCATACCAGCTGCCAGTCTGGGGCTATAATTTTTTCCCAGGAGGGGAAGATTTATCAGGAAGTTCTACACGATGTGTAGCAGGCCCAGAACACTGGGGCATTGATTATCACCACCCACAACTCACTAATAGATTGAAGGTTCCATTCTGGAAAATGAAAAAATAATAACAGAAGGTGCCAACTATCCACTCAAGTACACACTTGTAGAGTAGGGGTATCATTTCCGGAAAAGCAGGTCTCCATCCTCAGCTTCAGTGCAAAGCACAGGGCTTCTACCCAGGAGGAAAGACAGGCTATAAGGACAAAGAGTTCCACAGCTCTACCTGAGGGGAATTACTTTATTTGGGAGAAAGGGTAGAGAACTCCATGCTTAAGGGTCTTGTCAAAAACATTGGAGATCTTGGTGAAAAACGATAAAAAGAAGGCTGACAGCTCCATGATACAAGGAAAATAGCAGAGCAGTTAGAAGTTTAATAGCCAGAACCAAGAAAAGAAACAGTCAAGAAGAGTCCTCCTGGAAATCAGCCATGCTGTGGATCAGGAAGTCTGTGTACATGCACTAGACTGTCCCCACCCGGAAGCAATCCGTGCAGGATGTGGAACAGACTTGAAAGCATTTCCCAAACTGCACACAGACCCATCAACACAGAATGAACCCTCACTGGCATAAGTAGTTTAACAAAACTCTTGATAAATCACAGTCATCCCCACCAATCTGGAAGATTATGTGCTTGCCCAAAGCAGCAACCTCTCATGAAAAAAAAAAAAAAAAAACAGAGAGGAAGCATCCAAACTACTAATCATTGGGTGAATGTGAGGCAAAACATATAAACTCCCTCAACAGACTTCAAACTACATATACACATGTAAAGGTAAAAGGTAAAAATTTAACATAGAACCAATAACTGGCACACCTGGGTAGCCAGATCAAAACCTAAAAACAAGGAGAAACGAATAAGAGTTGCAATAACAGAGACTACACACTGCTGTGGAAATAAACCACATGATTAGTTAAGCTGAGTCACTAAACAAACAAATGTCCAAGCAAAATGTAACCACAATTCCTGAGGATAGGGGTCAGCATCCAGATTTTCTACAGTATACTATCTAGTTTTCAACAAAAAATGTATGAGGCATGCAAAGAAACAGGAAGAACATATGACCTATACACAGAAAATAAGCAGGTAATAGAGGCAGTTGAAGGGACCCACGAGATGGACCTAGTAAACAAGACTTCAAAACAGTGATTATAAATATGTCCGAGGAACAAAGCAAACCATGTTTAAAGAATTAAAGGAGGGGCTTCCCTGGTGGCGCAGTGGTTGAGAGTCCGCCTGCCAATGCAGGGGATGCGGGTTCGTTCCCTGGTCTGGGAGGATCCCACGTGCTGCGGAGCGGCTGGGTCCGTGAGCCATGGCCACTGAGCCTGCGCGTCTGGAGCCTGTGCTCCGCAAAGGGAGAGGCCACAACAGTGAGAGGCCTGCGTACCGCAAAAAGACAAGAAAAAAATAAGAATTAAAGGAAGGTATAATGATGATGTCGCACCAAATAGACAGTATATTAAAAAAGAGCCAAGTGGAAATTCTGGATTTGGAAGTATAACAACTCAAACGAAAAATTCACTAGAAGGGTTTAGGAGCAGGTTTGTACTGGCAAAAAAATTAACAAACTTGAAGGTAGATCAGTAGAGATTATACAATAAAATGAATAGAAAGAAGAAAAGGTGAAGATATATGAACAGAGCCTTAGAGAAGTGTGGGGCACTATTAAAGTCACCAACATACATGTAATGGTAGTATCAGAGGGAGATAAAAAGAGAAAGGAATATTAAAAATATTTAAAGGGTTAATGGCTGAAATCTTCCGAAGTTTGATGAAAAATCTTTATCTACACACCCAAGAAACTCAATGAATTACAAGTAGGATAGACACAAAGGGATTCACAAATAGACACTGTAGAGACAAAATGAAAGCCAGAGATGAAGAGAAAAATCTTGAAAGTAATAAAAGAAAACTGCCTCATTATATATAAGGGAACCTCAATAAAAATACAGCTGACTTCTAATCAGAAAGATGTGGAGGCCAGAAGGGAGTAGGAGAACATATTCAAAATGCTGAAAGTAAAAAACTGCCAATAAAAAAATCTTATATTCAGTAAAACTAACTTTTAAAAAATAAAGGCTAAATAAAGACATTCCCACATGAACAAAAGAGAGAATTCGTTGCTAGCAGACATGATTTCCAAAAAACTACTAATGGAATTTCTTCAGGCTGAAAGCAAGTCACACTAAATAGTAACTTAAATCCACATGTTTAAAAAAAAAAAGAATACAAGTAAAGGTAAGTGTGCAGGTAATTACAAACTACAGTATAATTTCATGCTGCTTCTTTTCTTAACTGATTTAATAAGAAATTATATAAAACAATATGTATATAATTGTATTATTGGGCCTATCACATATAGAAAAGTAATATATTTGACAGTAGTGACAAGAAGTGAGGAGGAGAGAGCAAGCTTTTAGAGTAAGGAAATGATATAAGATGGCAAATAGAATCCACAGGAAGAAATTAAGAGAACTAGAAATGGTAAATAAGACATTAAACTTTATAAATACATACGTGCTTTGTTTTCTCTCTCAGCCTCTTTAAAGATATAGGATTATATATTCATTTTAAAAGGTAGGGCTTCCCTGGTGGCACAGTGGTTGAGAGTCTGCCTGCCGATGCAGAGGATATGGGTTCGTGCCCCAGTCCAGGAAGATCCCACATGCCGTGGAGCGGCTGGGCCCTTGAGCCATGGCCACTGAGCCTGTGCATCCGGAGCCTGTGCTCCGCAATGGGAGAGGCCACAACAGTGAGAGGCCCGCATACTGCAAAAAAATAAAAACAAATAAAAGGTATTTTAAGGGTGCACCATATATAGATGCAATATTAATTTTAATATTTTAAATTTTTAATCATTATGATTGATTATTTTTCATATTAACAGTATTAATATAAAGAGATTTGGAGGAATGGAACATTACAGAACTAAAATATCTGTATTTAACTAGAACTAAGAGAATATAAGTTTGAAGTCAATTCTGATAGGTTCAGATGTTTAATATAAGACCTAGATTGATCACTAAAAAATACCTCAAAAATATAATAAAAGTTTTCTAAACCTGAATTACTCTCTGAGATGAATAACGTAATTAATTTGGAGCAGTATCCCTTTTGAGATACTGAGACCTCTGCAACCAAGATATACTGAATTTACATTCTAATGTACAAATGGTGGAAAACCTTATGTCTACCTAAAATGACAAAATTATTGCAAGAGAACCAGTTTTGGAGTATCTTCCTTAAGATATGACTAATATTATCAGCAAAGCAATGTTCTACTGTATACATAAAATTGAATAATTTTGAACTGAATATTGTAAAATATGTTGGCCACTTGATTTAATTGATTCATCTGATTTTGTGTTGTGTTCATAGTCTTTACTGTTTCAAAGTCCAGTAAATATTTTTGTTCGTACATAAAAATTGTTAAATCGATGAAAAAATAGATTCCTTGAATATCAGCTATGAATTTTTAGCATAATTAGAAGCATGAAACAAAATGGATAAGTCAAATATTTCCAAAAGAAGGTTAATATTGAATTTCTTCCCTATCTTTGGATTTTCACATTATTTTGATTGTGTAAATTCAATATTCAACATTCATTTGAATGTTCTATTGCATAAGATTAAGTTTCTTATAATGTTTATGTTTCCCTGAAAAAAATAAACACTTTTATATTATATGAAGTATTTGAGATTTTTATAATATTATAAATATCTTATTCTGGTATAACTTCATATCAAGTTTCATTTAAATTTCATTATCATTGTATTCCCTGAGATCAGAAGTAATGATATAGAAAGAAGAATAATTCTGTTTCCTTATGTGGTATGAATTTAGTCATAAAAATGTTTTAGTTTTGATTATGTCAAAATTAATTCATTGTTTTCCTAGTTTGCATCTTTATGTGAATGAATGAATAAAAGAGAAACTGAATTGTTGTATCCATTTGTTTTATTAACATAAGCAGAAACTGAGCATATGAAACGAATATTTTTGATACACATAAAAGTCACAGGACTTTAATTTTGAATTTTGTTCTCGAAATGAAAGAACCCCTATCCCATGAAAATTATATTGATTCAAGTTTTTTAACATCTGTATTAAACACAGTATTGCTCTCAGATGGATTTTATTCATTTAGTAGATAAATATGATTCTTTGGAGTAAAATGAAAAAATACCTAATTCCCAGAAATCACCCTAAAGATAAAGCTATAACAAAACTACAGATTTCTTACTAATAAGAGTGTGCATTGTTCTGTAACTCAATAAATATATATTGGGTACCTAATACAAAGCAATATACAAGGTGCTAATAATAAAAACAATACAAAAGAGACATCACACCAACACTCCAAAACCTTACAAATTAGCATATTCTACTAAATTGGGCTTTGTGGGACTTTCTGAGTTATGAACATGTGACAAGATGATTGAGGTTTTAACAAACACATCAAAGTTTATAAAACTATGTGGTGTTTGGCTTTATGTAATGTGCATTTATTTTGAAGATGAAGCTAAAGTCATTTGCAGCTCTTCTTTTGAAAATTATTTTAGAGTCTATTTTACATTCTTTTAAATCTCCTGTGGTCTCAAATTTCAACCATTGGAGATAAATTTGAATTTATAAGTAATTAACAAACTGTAGAATTATGAAAATATTTTTAGCAACAAAATAGTAAATTTAAGCATATTTAAGTTTGAATTGGTTGGTTGATAACAGCATTCTCACTATTTGTACCCTCTACCTCTTTCCAGGAGAACAAGGTTATAGTATTCTTTGAGGCATCCACTCCGTGGTCTCTAACCCAATTTAGGAATTTTTGTTTCCCCTTAGCTCAACTTGCCATCTACAGAATAAATTAGAGTGATTTTATAAGCAACCTGCAGTTTCACAGAATGCAATATTCTGTCAGGATGAGTGTACTTATATGTTGATTATCTATTCTATCAACATGATAACATATTGAATAAAATAACTGAACAGATTAGAGGAAAATGGGATTTTATCAAAATAATGCTTAATAGTTGTCATTATAGTAATTTACAAATTAGTCAACACAGCTTGGAGTTTTATGGGAATTCTTCCTGTGACCTTTAACCAAATGATAGTTGCTATGTTAAAGGGTCATGATCTGGATTCAAACCAACCTAGATTTGAATCTTCACTATATCATTTACTAGTTGTGTGACACTGAATACCTTTTTACTTAATCCTCTCATGACTCAGTTTCCTCATCCATAAAATGATCATAATTATACCTACATAATTGGGTTTTTCTTGGATTTAAATAAAAACAATATAAAGTACTTGAATCGAGCATGCCTCATTCAATCAAAGTCTAATTCATGCACTTTAGCTTTGGAGTGAAGCTTCTCTCATTCACTCAAAAATCTCTCTCCTGTCCTTTTATGCTCCTTCTCCTACATAATGTGTTTTACCTTTTATTTCAAGATAATTTATATCAGCCTATAAACATACCCTCTTTCCTCTCAGGTAAACAAAAATAATAAAAGTAATAATAATAACTCACATCTATGAGCTAATGCCTCTTTTCTCTGTGTCTTTCAACAGCAAAGTTTTCAGGTGTGGACCTTTTTATCACCTCTCAATCTTTCCCATTTCCCTCCAACTGGGCTTCTATTCCCATCACTAAGAAAATTGTGCAAATCCATGTCATCAGAAACCTCCATATTGCCAAATCCATATGACTCTGTACATCCCTTTTTCTAATCTCATAAACTTCTGCTTATCAACACCCAGAATCTGTTTCCTTAGGCCCCTTTAGTCAGTCATCAACAAGTACTGTACATTCTCAATCTCCCCTCTAAACTTTCAATCACCTTAAAGCATTAATTAAACCCAGTCTGTTAGTGATGACCCTGATTCCTTGAGGCCTCTCATAAAAGTAACTGCTTGCTCTCTCACTCCCCTCTCATCTCTGGACCTGGATTAGGGTAGGTGTCCCGTTGTTCTGTATTGGCACGACCAGAGAATGCCTCCACTGTTCTTTCCTTACACTTGAACCTGGAGGATGGCAAGTATTCTCCCTGTCCTTCCTAAAAACTCCTATTGTTGAATCGGGGCCCGTTGCTCACCACTTACAAAATCAAATTTACAAATGTTGATAGAAAAGAAAGTTGTCTTTAATCAGAATGCCGACAGTCTGGGGAGATGGTGGACTCAATGTCCCCCAAAACCCGTCTCTGAAGATTCTGTTCAGCCATGAAGAGATGTAATCTCAATCACTGAGACAGGAAGTTAGAGTCATCACCATCCCCCACTCTGTGCAGGCACCTCAACTTCTTGTGATCTTCCTCTAGATGTTATCTTGTTCCACAGTTTGGTCACACAGTTTGTTCGAAAGATTACTGAAGGGAAAGCTAGAGAAAAGATCTGGTCATGTGTTATTTACTTATTCTTAATTTCTACTTCTTTGACCTATGGAAAGAACTGACAAGTTAGTTAGGCAAAGCATTGTGTGATTAAAAGATTTGAAAGGTGTGCCTGGGCTGGAAATGAGTAGAGCATGGGGGTGCCTGGTTAAAATTAGTTACAATATAGTTTTGCTAAAGTGACAAGAAAAGGGGCTTTCTACTGAGGGTAGTTTCCTGCAAAGAGCTGCTTTACACTCCCAACTTTGAGTTACCTGTCATGAGATGAGACTAATCCTCCTTATTTGAGTCATCTACTGACCCTAAGTGTAACTGTCTTTAATTTCCTGAAGATTTTAGCTCAAGATTCAATGTCATTTTCTACAATATTTCTACTAACCTAATTTTGATGATTTCATTATACACACAGCTAATCCTTACAATAGAATGATTATTTTTCCACGTTATGCCTATTGCCATTGGACAGAATAGTCTTTGAAAGAACACACTCTGCGAAGCAATGGTCTGAAGCTTACATGAGTCTTTAAACAGAAAATTACACATAACTTAGTTTTGAAAATAAAAGTGAAGGACTTCCCTGGTGGTGCAGTGGTTAAAAATCCACCTGCCAAGGCAGCAGACATGGGCTTGATCCCTGGTCTGGGAAGATCTCACATGCCACAGTGCAACTAAGCCATGCACCACAACTACTGAAGCCTACGAGCCTAGAGCCTGTGCTCTGCGACAAGAGAAGCCACTGCAATGAGGAGCCCGTGCACTATAACAAAGAAGTAGAGAAAGCCCGTGCACAGCAACGAAGACCCAATGCAGCCAAAAAAAAGAAAAAAAAAAGTGAGATTTAACAAAACAAAAGGGGCTAAGGTGTAGAGGAATAAAGAGAGGAAACATGGCCTGAGAGAATAATATTTCAGTATTGTTTTCTTAAACAGATGTCTAAATATCTGTTTCTTAAACAGATGTCTGAGCAGATCTTAAAACCTTCATAAAAACATTCCCTGACTCCCTCAATGAAAAGCCAATCAGCCTGCATTTAAAGTTCGAGTGTTCCATAATCAGGACTATCAATGGAACACTTCTCATACATTTCCTTATCTTACATTTTTTTGTGTGTCTTAACACAACTTCCTTACTGCATAGTATATATCATGCATGCTCATGAAGGCAAGGGAAGTTCATAACAGATATTTCATATCTCTCCTTTTAATAAATGAATAAGGGTGGGCTAATATACAAAATAAACCAAAAAAGGAGGAGAATGTAGTCTTTGTGAAAAGAAAAAAGCTTTTACAAATAAAAGTATATAATCATTGGGTATTGTGGACCTAAGAATGCCTCCTGCCATATCAGCAAACAAAGGATATTGTGGCCACCAAGGGGTCAACAGCAGCCACCTACAACAATGTACCCTGAGGGTGATACAGGATGGGAAAGAGCATGATACTGTTCCCAGGTAGCTGAAGTGCATATCAAAGGAATGATTTCAATGAGTCCAGACTCTTGCATCTTTCCACAGAAAAGTGGTAAATTCATTAACTTGAGATGTCTGGTTTTCTTTAATTAACAATAATCTTTTGTGTTCAGGTTACCTGGTTTTTGTTCAAAAACCCCTATATATCATTGCTCCTCCCTTATCCCTTCTCCCTTCTCAGAGCTATCTGAGAGCCTGCCTCCTGGGCTTGAGTCCTCAGAAAGTCCTCCAAATAAAACATAATTCTCAACTTTTAGGTTGTGCACTTTTTGTTTTCATTCTACAGTATACATCTTACAGGAGTAGGCATAGGGTTTGCTCCCATGGAATCCCAGGGTAAGAAGTAACAGAAACATTCTAGTTGTTCCCTTTAATTGTGGAAATGCAAATACTGAGGATTATAGATAGTAAGAGGTATATACCTATCACAGAGCCACAAGTCTGGAATGGAAACTCGGGGTCTTTTAATTCCTTACTTATTATTCTTTCTGCTGCACTACTCTGCCTTACAATTATAATAATTATTGGCATCATTATTATACTTCGTTAAGTATATATGAAACTGTGTTTTATTAGAACCCTAAAATCTGTTCACATGTGTCTACACATTATCATTTCCTGTTCATTTCACATTCTTGCCTGCTCATAAATTAATAGGTGCTTCAAGATGCATTGCTTGCCCCAGAACTATATTTGTATTACTCAGTGCCCACATCTTGCTGGAAAATTCCACTCATTAAGAAAACATCTGGTTCCATTAGATTAAGGTACTAGTGATTTGGTGTAAATTTTGTGATAAATTTCCATTTTTCTTCAATAATTTATTTTACTTATACAACTAAAAAAACACTGACAATTTTTAAATTCACATTTTACACAAAAGGTTGTTTTAACTACTGTTACAAAGACCACTCCAATATTCATAGGCTCTGAATAAATTTATTTAAATTGGTAATTATATATTTAAGTCCCTTTAACACAATTGGTTTGCTATTGCAACTGCTTACAGTGGTAAAAAATTTACTAGAAGATGCTATAATCCAGAGAATAAAATTAAACTACAAACAGCACAGCTTGAAGCCCCAAGCTTTGAAAACCCTATAGTTTTTCTGAAAACATTGTGTTACATGATATGTAACATGGTCTCATAATATAAAGAAATTAATATGTTATACAATCATGCCTTTTGTTCATATTATGTTTTTTTCTGTACATTGTCTTTGGTTTTAAATTTCATTATTTAAAACACCCTAGCACTTTTCTGGTATCCTTGGACTTCCAAGTGCTGAGCCCAAGCTACTTTCATGGAATCATACCTAACTTCAATAACTGGGTCCTAACTTTACTGATAACATTGATGAGGTTCACAGTTACATGTGATTGATTTGCCACACACTTTGTAGTGCCTTTGTTGTGTACTCACTAAGAAACAAAAATGACAGAGATTCATCCTCTGCTCTCAGTTTGCTTACCAAACATAATTATGCAGGAGAAATTCCCTTAAACAAACCTAAACTTAACAAGCTAATTCTCCATTCTCTTAAAACACATCTACTAATGTTTATAACATTGTGAAAGGTTGTGGTTAGTAGACTGATATCCTGCTATTTAAACTGTGATCCAAGGACCAATAGCATCAGCCACACCTGAAAACGTTAAAAATGATGAATCTCAGGCCACCACTCTAGACCTACCAAATCAGAGTATGCATTTTAACAATATCAGCAGGCAACTCCTATGCGCGCTGAAATTTGAGAAGCACTGCCTTAGTATACCCACTTACTTCTGCTCCCTCTAGCTGGGTTGTATGCTCACCAAGTGTCAGTTGTATTTTATCCATATGCACAACTGCTTACACCAACTGGTATATTTGTGTGTTCTTGTAATGCAAAATGATGAAATGAGACAAAAAGATAGTTATCGTTTTTATGGACTAAATTGAATACTTTGTCGAGGTTCAATAAATGTGAATTGCTACTATACTTGTCATTGGATTATTTTTAGACAAACAACTATTAAAGAGCAGGAGAAAACTGTGCTATCTGGAAGAATTCTAAATTCCAATTGTTTCAAGTGCATTTAAGTCCCCACTTTAATTTAAATATACCAAAACAGGAAGTCATAGATGTTTCAGGAAACACAGCTTGAAACTCTTTGACCTAAATCAGAGCTGGTAAACAAATTGCATCTGTATAGTTTAAGTGAAGTATTAGTAGGGCCATCTCAGAAACCTGTAGGAAAAAAATAGTCAAATACTTTTCCAATCTTGCTTATATAATTCTTTGCACATACACAGTAGGCCGTAAATAACTGATTGCTAAGTGGGGATATGACATTCATGAAACAGAGTATGGCCAATGGAAAGAGTATAAATGCAGTCCTGTATAATTCATGCATTCAACAAATACGTCTGGAAAATATCCGAGACATTGATGGATGCTGGAAATAGAATGTGAGCTAGATACACAAGTATCTGCCTTAAGAGAGGTTCCTACTGACAGATATAACACTGTCAAGTTGCTGGCTTTCTTTGAAGCTCAATCTTCTCCATACATTCTTATCTACTTCACAGAGTTTTGATGAAGGTTATATGAGATTATGTGAAGTGTCTAGAAGTTCAATAAATCTAATACCCCTCCTTACCTTTGTTCAATATACAATGGAAATCATTGAAGTTTCTTGAAAAGAGGACTTCCTTGATCAGAGACGGTTTCTGGAAATCAATTCATCTTAGGGAGCAATTAGTCTCGGTAAAAAGTAATAAAGACTGTCTTGTATTAAGGAGATATGGGAGACAATTTGCAGTAAAAACTTACTTTTCCCAACTGAAAAGTTTCCCAACTAACCTATTTAGTTCATTCTGAAGTGTTAGTTCCCATTTCTACCCTACCAGCTCCACCATCCAATGATCTGGGTAGCTTTATTCTTGACATACATTACTCATGCATGAGAACAAAAAGCAAATAAAATCTCTGGAGTATTTCTTGCACCTGGAAAGTCATCTACTATGTGATATTTTGAGAGAAATATTTTCTAAAAACTAAACTAGCCACATAGACAAGGTCCAATTATTTGTAGTCACACCTAAACAAAGTTTTCCACTGCTTTCTGTACCACAATGGTCCACCTCACCTTCCACTACATGCTTCCAAATCCTATTGTCACTACCAACGCCTTTCTCGAATCTCTTTCACTAGTTCTTATCTCTTCACAGGCTTTTTTACCATTAAATGGATTTTATCCAGTAATGGCAATAATCGTCTTCTTATTGTGTATATAGTCATTAGAAAAGAAAGATATTTATCTCAATTAAGCCAAGTTTCTTAACGATTTAAGAACTATTTGAGAAATATAATTTATTTTATAATTCTGAGAATTTTAAGGAATTCATAAAACAAAAATTAATCTTTGTGTTTCTCAAGTTTTATTTTTAATTCTAGAAAGACTGAGTTCAACTTATAAAACATCTGTGATGCAAAGTGCCCTGCTAGGTTATACAATGCTTATAATTCTGTGAAAACTTGAGCACACACCACTCTCACATACTCTGAATCCAGTCATTTCTTGAAACTTATGAGTCCAGTGGTTCCTCCATGTAACTGCTTCATCTATTTTCCATTTGCAGTCTCAGAGCAGGTAAATGGTTGTATCTACCTCCAATTCTGAATAATCAAAAGAATGACAAAATGGATCAACTCAAAAGCAGCATTCTTTTAGGAGTATATTAGTTATAATTAACAAATTATATCATAAATATTAGCTCAGCTGTTGTATTAAGAAGTGAGACAATATTACAGGAATGTGCTGGTCTGACAGACCTTGATGTGATTCCAGGCTTAATAAAAATACAATATTAACCAGGGAAAAAAAGTCACTTAAGCCTTCAAAAATTCAGCAAAATGGGCAATACTGTCACAGAGAGGTCTTTGAGGATTAAATGTGTAGTTCCAGGCACACTGTAGGTTCCAAATAAACAATACTAATTGCTGTGATTTTATTTATTCCTTTTAACTGTTAATTATTTTATATTCTCATCTCTCCTCTTTTACTTTAGTCCTAATCTCTTAGAAGAAGAAAAGAGAAGAGGTTGATTTCCGTCTCTCTAACACAGTGTCAGAAACTCAGTATATTTCCACTGTGTGTCTCAGCTTTATTTATCATGTTTCCTCCTTTTATTCATTTATAAAATATTTGAGCACCTGTTAAATAGTTAACCCTGTGCTTGTTGCCATCTGCTGTGCCATAAAACAGAGATTATTTTCTATCATATTGCCTCAACACTAGCAAAATGAAATAAATTCCTGAAAAGAAAAACCCATTATCCATTTCACTTATGAACACATACACTACTATAGAACACACACACTACTACAGACAAAGTTTACCTTAGAGTGAGTGTAATCCACTGGATATATATGTAATCTAAGTGTGTGTGCTCTAGGAGACTCTTATATTCTCCTAACCCAGAAAAGCTAGAAGAAATTGTTACATGTCCTGGATTTGGTACAATGTGGTAACAGATGAAGGTACATATATTACTGACGATTAAAATTTTCAGTAGGTACTAAGGTAGGTTTAACTACTGCCAAGAATGACAAAACACATAATGAAAGGTTTTTTCTATTTGTATTTTAAGCAGTCAGATGGTTAGAATAACAAACATATCACAAATTTAAAAATATATCACAGATTAAGAAACAAACGTTTACGTGATAGTTATTACATCCTATGGTTAATATGAATCAAAACCAACTACTTCTTATTTAAATTATAACTTCATTACAATTTAAAAATTAAAAATGTAAGGTCAACAGAATAAAATTAACAAAAGCATAAAATGAATTTGTATGCTAAATAAAACTAAATTCATAAAGATTCACAATCAGTTCACAATCAAAGCACTTTTCTAGGATTTATTTAAGAAATAATGCTAAATGATCATTTGCTCTCATAGTTTTTTCTTTTATATTGTTATTAGTATGGTTCTATTAAAGTCCATATTAAAGTAAATATTTTAAATATTAAAGTAAATATTTTAAAATTCAGCTCCACACTTGAATCTGCACATGTCATCTACTCATTCTCCACTTGATAGCAAATCATTCAAGTGAAAATACACTACCAAAATTCTGAGCAATTTGAATGCAAATTAAATCAATACAATAACGTAGAAGAATTTGCCCTTGGAAGGAGTGCGTATTCAGGCAGCTGCTCAGATTCTTTATTTTGTTTAGTCAGTCTCTAGCAGTATAACTATATTCAAGGCATCTGTTGCAATCTCCATTTTCAAGTGTGAAGGAGCCCAGAGCAACGAGACATAACGAAAAGATGAACGTATTCCGAAAATTAAGCATTGGATATCAGGTTTCATTCTAATTCTAGTCAAAATAACACATTTGGTCATATAAAAATTATGAAATTCAGTAGTGGAACTAAATAGGAAATGTTTTTATCTGTGCCAATAATTTTTTATATAACTAGATTGAGTATGACTATAGTTGAAAACGTATATTGTAGCCATAAAGTTTTTTTTTTTCAGAATATTCTATTGAATAATTCCAAAAGGAAAAGAAGTTATTCTAGGAGCTTCTTTTCAATTTATAGCTTTTCCTACGACAAAAATGAGCACCAAAGAAGAAATAGCACTACAAAATCAAATTCCAAACAAACATTAAGTAGGAACTAAAATTTTTTTGAAACAATTTTTAGTGACTTCAACATTTTAATATATATCACCTATAAAGAATAGCAGTATGTAAAGAAAAAATAAATGTACAATGTGATTAGACACACATACAGACTTGGACAATGAGTTCTGGGAACAAAGAGAAAGAAATGCCTAATTGTGCCTTAAAAATGTCAAGGTTCTTTGTCTGACTTACTTCAGTTAACATAATACCCTCCAGGTTCATCCACTTTATTGGAAATGGCAAAACTTCATTTTTTTATGGAAGAGTAATATCCCATTATATATATATACCAGATCTTTATCCATTCATCAGTTGATGGACAAGATAGGGATATGTGATTAAGAGGTATGAACTACTACATATAAAATAGATAAGATATAAGGATGTAATATACAGCACATGTAACATAGCCAATATTTTATAATAACTATAAATTGGATATAATCTATAAAAATATTGAATCACTATCCTGTACACCTGAAATTAATATAACATTATAAATCAACTATACTTTAATTTTAAAAATAATAAGAAATTAAAAATTCAGGATTCTTACAAAAGAGAAGATAGTTGAGCTGACAGGAGAAAAGAACAAAAATGACTCTCACACTTTCTTCAAAATTATGAAAACTGTGAAATACTCCAGAGGCTCCCAAAGTCCAGAGGCTACCAGTAAGGAATGAGTACTTTAGGGAGGTTAGACTCTCTTAGCAAACTAAAAAGGGGGTAAATGGAGGTGGTGACTCCCTTACAAGTAATCCAGACAAATCTGTGGGATCTACATGTAGGTCTAGTCTACAGCTGGAAACATTTGGCTAACCCTATGGAAATCTTGTAAGACTGGGCAATGTGCTCATGAGCTATGGGCTTAGCACATGGGTGAGTTCTGACTATGCAGGGTCAATACCTATTTTAACTATCAATAACCAAATTGACAAAATGTATTCTGGATTCCTATCTTTGTTAGAACCAAGGATGAATACTCTTTCTTCATCTGTATACCAGTAGTGCTCCCCAAGGCCATGCATTTTCCCTGACTTTTGCTAAATTAAAATCCCTCTCTTCACTTCTCATAGCTTCAGCAACCTTTCAAAATTCCAGGAGGTGTGAGAGAATTAAACAGTACTTGCTACAGTTATTTTCTCCCTGGGATTATAGAAAAGAGAACCAAGTCATCAAATTCAAGGCCAGAAAACAAGTCAAAATGTTCTTGGAGAATTGACTTTCAGGACAGAGGAAATTAGAGACATTAGGCAAAAATGTGCCAAGACAGAATCCAAAGTCAGATGGATTAGAGTAATCAAAGCCAAAGACAGACAGTATTGATAAAAAATAATTTAATCAGAAGAAAGAGTACAAGTATATATAAGGTTAGGTCTGCAGACTAAATCATGACCTGTTAAAAGTAGAGGATCTGTTCCAACCTCCTTAAAAAACAAAGTTAAGACACTTAGTTTAGAAAGTATGGAATCATTCTAGTTTCTGCTGGCTGATCTGATAAACAGTTGTGTTTATGATGGATATTTCACTTAGACATAAATATATATTTGAACCCTTACTAAGTAATGTTCATTGAAGTAATTTCAAGCACAAAGGTAAGCAGATGGTGAAGAAATTTTGGGGTAAATGAGATTTTCCATCCTTAAAAATCTGCACATCATAGGTTGGAAAGTAGTAGTTCTCTCTGGGTGTCAAATTCCCCCATAGTCACTTAAGCCACGTAGGTTGGGATGGGAAGAGTAGAATAGTAGAGTACACAGTAAACATTACCTAATGTTGATTTAAAACCACACTAAATAAATTGACTTACTAAGAGAAGATCAAGAAATCTATATAAACCACATGAGAACTGCTTTCTCTCTTGGCTCTGTTTTCACCTCACCAAGGGTTACCTCATTCCCCAAATAACATTCAGTTGACAATAAGGAGCAGGAGAAATTATCCTATTATACAGTATAAACAACAAACTAACTTATTTAGCTGTATGCCACCCACATAAATTCTTAGTTCCAGATAAATGAAATATAAATGCAGTCTCTTTAATATTCCATTTAATTTGTATGTCTAAACAAACTAAGGTGTTACTTTGAAACAACACATTTCAAGAGTATTGAAAAATAGCCTAAAACTGTTATATCTGGTTTTTAAAAAGTTATGATATAACTATTCACTTCTGTAGATATGTGTTCATGAGAAATGCATACACAACCTATAAGTCAAAGAAATCCCATTTAATAACACTCAAGTGAAAGAAAGGACTAGAATTACGGCTGGGCAATGTCTCAACTTTCTCCAAGGTGATTCATTAGATTTATGGGATGAATGGCCATTTTGTGGAAATTTGCAAAGGAGCCCTTTGAGATAAACTGAGACTACTGACAGGAGGACAAATCTACCAAGTCAGAGAAACCATAGGTAAGGGAGGAGGGGTGGTTGGAGAAAGCCTACATTTCCAAAGGCCACAGAGATTATGGACAACACCTGGGTTATCTGAGGAGAGCATGATTCATGGGTGGCAGGAAAATAAAAATAGACTTTGAGTCACAGAGTTCTGCTTTGATTCTTGAGTATGTAGATGTTAAATTACATCAGTATGATTAGTTCAGCAATAATTACCACTCAGTTTAATGAGAACCAGGATCTCTTGTTAATTCATCTTCCTTTCTCTAATAGATAATTCTTTTCATATCTACCTTTTGAATAGATTACATTATACTATCCCAATTAATTACCTTAAGAAGAAAGAATAAAACCTCTACCAAGAGTGTCTAAAATAAAAGCTACATTTTACAATATGTATAGGGAGATACCACACCAAAGTTTAATGTCTACCGGGGCTGTGTTGTGGTCCAGAAATAGAGGTTTTGTGGGGCTGAAAGATTATCCACTCAGGGTGGAGTTCTAAAAAATATAAATAAAATGACAAATGCAAAATTATATATATATATATATATATATATATATATGTACATTTAGGAAAAAAGATAACAGCAAATTATCTATTTTAAAAGCTGACAAATATATCATCAAAAATTCCAGGAAATAATATAATATTTTATTAGTTAGTTGTCTAATACCCTCTATACTACTCTTTCTTTCCTACAGTTTTCTGGCTGAACACTCTTGATCTTCTCTTCGAAAATGATGATATCACAATATAGTTTTCTATAGAGAAAATAAGAAAGATAATTTAGCTATTCTTCAGTATGGCTAATTGTCATTTGTTTTTAGTTATTGATAATTTAGAACATTAGCCTGAAATTAAGACATAAACAAGAGTAATTCAAAAGCATTTCAAATTCCTGCTGCAGTGTATTGAACTACATAATATGGAAATTACTCCTATGCTACATATATTGATTTATTGATGATTCCGTGTGAGAGTTTTATTGCTAGAACTCTTGCTTCTTAAGATAATTTAATTTCATGGTGATTTTGCATGCCTGTTTTTTCTGGAAGTACCAGGCTTCCTCACGAAAAAAAAAAAATGTGTCAGATATACTAAGAAGCAATTCTGTATATTCAGATATACAGAAGCAATTTGTATTGCTCTGTACAAATACAGAGTTTGTGCTCTAGAAACAAAATTATACTTTCTTTCAAAAATGCCCATATAAAAAGTATGATACATTTATATTTTTTATTAATTTTTTATTGAGGTACAATTGATCTACAATGCTATATAAGTTTCAGGTGTACAACATAGTGATTCACAATTTTTAAAGATTATACTTCATTTATAGTATTATAAAATATTAACTATATTCCCTGTGCTGTACAATATATCCTTGTAGTTTATTTATTTTATACATAGTAAGTTGTACATCTTAATCCTGTAATCAAATTTTGCTCCACCACTCTTCCCAACCTCACTGGTAACCACTAGGCTGTTCTCTGTATTTGTGAGTCTGTTTCTTTTTTGTTATATTCACAAGTTTGTTTTATTTTTTAGATTCCACATATAGATAACATATAGTATTTGTCTTTCTCTGTCTGACTTATTTAAATAATATAATACCCTTCAAGTCCATCCATGTTGCTGCAAATGACAAAATTTCATTCTTTTTTATGGCTGAGTAGTATGGCATTATATATATATACAAACAAAACATTCATTATTCATTTGTCTGTTCATGGACACTAGGGTTGCTTCCATATCTTGGCTATTGAAAATAATGCTGCTATGAACATTGGGTGCATGTATCTTTTCAAATTAGTGTTTTCATTTTCTTCAAATATATACCTAGAACTGGAATTGCTGGATCATATGGTAGTTTTATTTTCAGTTTTTAATGAACCTCCATATTGTTTTCCACAGTGGCTACAAATATTTACATTCCCACCACAAGTGAGCACATGTTCCCTTTACTCCACATCCTCACACATTTTTTATTCATAGTGTTTTTGATAGTAGCCATTCTGACAAGTGTGAGGTAATATCTCATGGTGGTTTTGATTTGCATTTCCCTGATGATTAGGGATGTTGAGCATCTTTTCATATACCTGTTGGCCACTTGTATGTCTTCTTTGGAAAAATGTCTATTCAGTTTTAAAAACTGCCCAGTTTTTAATAGCGTTGTTTGTTTTTTTGATATTGATTAGGAGGGGCTGTTTATATATTTTTGATACTAAACCCTCATCAGTCATATCATTTGCAAATACTTTCTCTCATTCAGTAAGTTGTCATTTCATTTTGTTGATGGTTTCTGTTGCTGTGCAGAAACTCTTAAGTTTAATTAAGTCCCATTTGTTTATTTTTGCCTTTGTTTCCTTTGCCTCAGTAGGCAGATCAAAGAAAAATATTGCTTGAGTTATGTCAAAGAGAGTTCTGCCTATGTTTTCTTATAGGAATTTTATGGTTTCTGGTCTTACATTTACATCTTTAATCCATTCTGAGTTTATTTTTATATGTCGGGTGAAAAACTGTTCTAATTTCATTCTTCTCCATGTAGCTGTCCAGTTTTCCTGGGACAACTTACTGAAGAGTTGTCATATATTATGACATATATGGTCATATATTATTATTGGTCATATATTAATTGCCCATAAGTGCATGGGTTTACTTCCGGGCTATATATTCAGTTCCATTTATCTATATGTCAGTTTTTGTGCCAGTATCATGCTGTTTTGATTACTATAGCTTTGCAGTATAGTCCAATAACATGCAGCATGATACCTCCAGTTTTGTTCTTTCTCAAGAATGTTTTGGATATTTGGGGTCTTTTGTTTTTCCATAGAAATTTATATTTTTTTTGTGAAAAATGCCACTGGTATTTTGATAGGGATTGCATTGAACATGTAAGATTACCTTGGGTAGTATGGTCATTTTAACAATATTAATTCTTCAAAGCATGAACAGGGTCTATCTTTCCATGTGTTTGTGTTGTCTTCAATTACTTTTATCAGTCTTATATTTACTTTTCAGAGTACAAGTTTTTTATCTCCCTGAGTAGGTTTATTCTTAAGTATTTCATGATTTTGATGTGATTATAAAGGGGTCATTTCCTTTATATCCCTCTATGACAGTTCATTGTTAGTGGAAAGAAATGCAACAAATTTCTTTTTCTTTTTTTCTTAATTTTTAAATCTTATTTTATTTAATTTTTATACAGCAGGTACTTATTAGTCATCAATTTTATACACATCAGTGTATACATGTCAATCCCAATCGCCCAATTCATTACACCACCACCCCACCACCCCACCGCTTTCCCCACTTAGTGTACATACGTTTCTTCTCTACATCTGTGTCTCAATTTCTGCCCTGCAAACCAGTTATCTGTACCATTTTTCTAGGATCCACATATATGCGTTAATATACGATATTTGTTTTTCTCTTTCTGACTTACTTCACTCTGTATGACAGTCTCTAGATCCATCCATATCTCAACAAATGACCCAATTTCGTTCCTTTTTAAGGCTAATATTTGTTCCTTTTTAAGCCTAAGAGTAATATTCCATTGTATATAAGTACCACATCTTCTTTATCCATTCGTCTGTTGATGGGCATTTAGGTTGCTTCCATGACCTGGCTATTGTAAATAGTGCTGCAATGAATATTGGGGTGCATGTATCTTTTTGAAGTATGGTTTTCTCTGTGTATATGCCTAATAGTGGGATTACTGGGTCATATGGTAATTCAATTTTAGTTTTTTAAGTAACTTCCATACTGTTCTCCATAGTGGCTGTATCAATTCACATTCCCACCAACAGTGCAAGAGGGTTCCCTTTTCTCCACACCTTCTCCAGCCTTTGTTATTTATAGATTATCTGATGATGCCCATTCTAACTGGTGTGAGGTGATAGCTCATTGTAGCTTTGATTTGCATTTCTATAATAATTAGTGATGTTGAACAGCTTTTCATTTGCTTTTTGGCTATCTGTATGTCTTCTTTGGAGAAATGTCTATTTAGGTCTTCTGCCCATTTTTCCATTGGTTGTTTGTTTTTTTAATATTGACCTGCATGAGCTGTTTATATTTTTTAGAGATTAATCCTTTGTCTATTCATTCATTTACAAATATTTTCTCCCATTCTGAGTGTTGTCTTTTCATCTTGTTGATGGTTTCCTTTGCTGTGCAAAAACTTTTAGGTTTCATTAGATCTCATTTATTTATTTTTGTTTTTATTTCCATTACTCTAGGAGGTGGATCAAAAAAGATCTTGCTGTGATTTATGTCAAAGAATGTTATTCCTATGTTTTCCTCTAAGAGTCTTATAGTGTCCGGTCTTACATTTAGGTCTCTAATCCATTTTTAGTTTATTTTTGTGTATGGTGTTAGGGTGTGTTCTAATTTTATTCTTTTACATGTAGCTGTCCAGTTTTCCCAGCACCACTTATTGAAGAGACTCTTTTCTCTATTGTATATCCTTGCCTCCTTTGCCATAGATTAGTTGACCATAGTTGTGTGGGTTTATCTCTGGGCTTTCTATCTTGTTCCATTGACCTATGTTTCTGTTTTTGTGCCAGTACAATATTGTCTTGATTACTGTAGCTTTGTAGTATAGTCTAAAGTGAGGGAGTCTGACTCCTCCAGCTCCATTTTTTCCCCTCAAGACTGCTTTGGCTATTCAGGGTCATTTGTGTCTCCATACAAATTTTAAGATTTTTTGCTCTAGTTCCGTAAAAAATGCCACTGGGAATTTGATAGGGATTGCCTTGAATCTGTAGATTTCTTTGGGTAGTATAGTCATTTTCACAATATTGATTCCTCCAATCCAAGAACATGGTATATCTCTCCATCTGTTGGTATCATCTTTATTTTTTTTCATCAGTGTCTTATAGTTTTCTTCATACAGGTCTTTTGTCTCCCTAGGTAGGTTTATTCCTAGGTATTTATTCTTTTTGTTGCAATTGTAGATGGGAATGTTTCCTTTTTTCTCTTTCAGATTTTCATTGTTAGTGTATAGGAATGCAAGAGATTCCTGTGCATTAATTTATATCCTGCATCTTTACTAAATACATTGATTAGCTCTAGCAGTTTTCTGGTGTCATCTTTAGGATTCTGTATGTATAGTATCATGTCATCTGCAAACAGTGACAGTTCTACTTTTTCTTTTTCCACTCTGTATTCCTTTTATTTCTTTTTCTTCTCTGATTGTCATGGCTAGGAATTCCATAACTATGTTGAATAATAGTGGTGAGAGTGGACATCCTTGTCTTTCTCCTGGTCTTAGATGAAATGCATTCAGTTTTTCACCATTGAGAATGATGTTTGCTGTGGGTTTGTTGTATACAGTCTTTATTATGTTGAGGAAGTTTCCCTCTATGCCCACTTTCTGGAGAGTTTTTTATCATAAATAAGGTTGAATTTGTCAAATGTTTTTCTGCATTTATTGAGATGATCATATGGTTTTTATTCTTCAATTTGTTAATATGGTGTATCACATTGATTGATTTGTGTATATTGAAAAATCCTTGCATCCCTGGGATAAATCCCACTTGTTCATGGTGTATGATCCTTTTAATGTGCTGTTGGATTCTGTTTGCTAGTATTTTGTTGAGGATTTTTGCATCTATATTCATCAGTGTTATTAGTGTGTAATTTTCTTTTTTTTGTAGTATCTTTTTCTGGTTTTGGTGTCAGGGTAATGGTGGCCTCATAGAATAGTTTGGGAGTGTTCTTTCCCCTGCATATTTTTGGAAGAATTTGAGAAGGATGAGTGTTTGCTCTTCTCTAAATGTTTGATACAATTCACCTGTGAAGTCAACTGGTCCTGGAATTTTATTGCTTGGAAGAGTTTTGGTCACAGTTTCAATTCCAATACTTGTGATTGGTCTGTTCATATTTTCTATTTCTTCCTGGTACACTCTTGGAAGGTTATACCTTTCTAAGAATTTTTCCATTTCTTCCAGGTTGTCCATTTTATTGTCATAGAGTTGCTGTAGTAGTCTCTTAGGATGCTTTGTATTTCTGCATTGCCTGTTGTAACTTCTCCTTTTTCCTTTCTAATTTTATTGAGTCCTCTCCCTCTTTTTCCTGATGAGTCTGACTAATGGTTTATCAATTTTGTTTATCTTCTCAAATAACCAGCTTTTAGTTTTACTGATCATTGCTATTGTTTTCTTTGTTTCTATTTCATTTATTTTTGCTCTGATCTTTATGATTTCCTTCCTTCTACTGACTTTAGGTTTTGTTTTTTATTTTTTCTATGGGTAAGGATAGGTGGTTTATTTGAGATCTTTCATGTTTTCTGACGTAAGTTTGTATCACTATAAACTTCCCTTTTAGAACTGGTTTTGCTATGTCTCATAGATTTTGGATGTTGTGTTTTCATTTTCATTTGTCTCCAGGTACGTTTTGATTTCCTCTTTGATTTCTTCAGTGATCCATTGATGGTTTAGTAGCATATTATTTAGCTTCCATGTGTGTGTATTTCAGCGTTTTATCTTTTTGTAGTTGATTTCTAGTCTCGTAGAATTGTGGTCAGAAAAGATATTTGGTGTGCTTTCAATTTTCTTAAATTTACCTAGGCTTGTTTTTTGGCCTAGCATGTGATCTTTCCTGGAGAATGTTCCATATGCGCTTGAAAAAAGTGTGTATTCTGCTGGTTTTGGATGGAATGTTCCAAAACCAGAAGAATACACACTTTTTTAAAGTGCATTATAGAAATTATAGAACATTATATGTATATAATGTTCTATATGTATGTGTGTGCATATCCATTTTTATCTAATTTGTCATTTAAAGCCACTCTTGCCTTATTAATTTTCTTTCTGGATGCTCTGTCCTTCAATGTAAGTGGGGTGTTAAAGTCCCCTACTATTCTTGTGTTACTGTCAATTTCTCCCTTTCTGTCTGTTAATATTTGCTTTATGTATTTCAGTACCCCTATGTTGGATGCATATATATTTACAATTGTTATGTCTTCTTAGATTGATCCCTTGATCATTATGTAATGTCCTTATTTGTCTCTAGTAGCAGTCTGTTTTAAAGTTTATTTTTTGTGGTATAAGTATTGCTACCCTGGCTTTCTTTTGATTTCCATTTGCATGGAATACCTTTATTCCATCCCCTCACTTTCAGTCTGAATGTGTCTCTAGGTCTGAAGTGAGTCTTTGGAAAGTAGTATATATATAGGTCTCATTTTTGTATTCATTCAGCCACTTTATGTCTTTTGAATGGAGCTTTTATTCCATTTATATCTTAGGTAACTACTGATGTGTATCTACTTATTGCCATTTTGTTAATTGTCATGTGATTTTGTAGGGTTTTTTTTTCCTTCTTCTTTTGTTCTCTTCACTTGTGATTTGATGACTATCTTTAGTGTTAAGTTTGTATTTCTTTCTCTTTTTCGTATGTGTATCTATTATATATTTTTATTTTTGGTCACCATGAGATGTGTTTATAGAAATCCATATAAATACATGATTGGTTTAAGTTGCTGGTGTCTAAATTTCAAATGCATTCAAGAACTCTGTATTTGTACTCTCCTCCCCTCATGATTTCTGTTTTTGACATCAAATTTTACATCTAATTGTTTTGTGTATCTCTTAACTTCTTATTGTGGATATCAATGATCTTACTTTTTTGTCTTTTAACATTCCTACTCACTTTGTACATGTTTAATTTATTACCTTTACTATATATTTGCTTTTACCCATGAGGGTCTTCCTTTCATAATTTGCATGTTTCTAGTTGTGGCCTTTTTTTTTTTCATTTCAAGAATTTCCTTTTAATATTTCTTTTAAAATTTTTTTTTGAAGTAGACCATTTTTAAAGTCTTTATTGAATTTGTTACAATATTACTTCTGTTTTATGTTTTGGTTTTTTGGCCACGAGGCATGTAGGATCTTAACTCTCCAACCAGGGATTGAACCCACACCCCTTGCATTGGAAGGTGAAATCTTAACCACTGGACTTCCAGGGAAGTCCCAGTCTTTTTAATATTTCTTGTAAAGCTGGTTTGGTGGTGCTGAAGTTAGCTGTAAAACTTCTGATGTTTCCATCAAATCTGAATGAAGGTCTTGCTGAGTAGAGTATTCTTGGTTGTATGTTTTTCCCTTTCACTTTAAATATTGTGCCACTAGCTTCTAGACTGCAGAGTTTCTGATGAAAGTTCAGCTGATAGCCTTGTGAGAGTTCCCTTGTATCTAACTTTTTGCTTTTACTTTGCTGCTTTTAATATTTTCTCTCTTTATCTTTAATTTTGACCATTTAAATTACAGTGTTTCTTGCTCTGGTCCTGTTAGATGTCGGTTTCCTTTCCCAGGTTAGGGAACTTTTCAGCTATTATATCTTCAAATATGTTCTCTGTCCCTTTATCTTTCTTTTCTCCTTCTAACCCCTACAGTGCTTGATGTTTTCTCAGAGGTCTCTTAAATTGTCCCTGTTTCTTTTTATTCTTTTCTCTTTATTCTGTTTATCTTCACTGATTTCCACTACTCTTATCTTCTACCTTGCTGATCTGTTCCTCTGTATCATTTAGATGACTATTGATTCCTTCTAGTGTACTTTTCATTGTAGTTACTGTATTCTTCATCTTTGTTTGGTTGTTCTTTATCTTTTCTAACCCTTGTTAAAAACTTCTTAATTCTTATCCTCTTTATACATCTTCTCCCTAAATCTTTGGTCATCTTTAAGATTATTACTTTAAACTCTTTCTTAGGTAAATCCCCTATCTCCACTTCACTTAGTTCTTCTTCTGTGGTTTTATCTTGTTCCTTTGTTTGGAACATGTTCCTCTGTTGCCTCATTTTACTTAACTTGATGGTTTTATTTTTATGTATCTTGTAGGTTGGTTACTGTTTTCAATCTTGGATAAGTGCCCTTTTGTAGGTGACGTCCCATGCACAACAGCAGTGCACTCCCCTCTTGTCACCAGAGCTATATGCTATAGGGGTGCTCCCTATGTAGGCTGCATGGTTCCTTCTTGTGGCAGGCTGACCACTGTGGGTAGTCTTGTAGGTCTGGATAACCCTCAGTCCAGTTTGTTGCCAGCCCCTGCCTTGTGCAAGGCTGTTGGCCACTGGTTGTCAGGGCTAGGCCATGAGGCAGCTGGCTGCAGATCAGAGGAAGTCATGGGGCTAGTGCTGATTTACTGGTGGACAGAGTTGAGGCCCAGGAGGTCCCAGGGCTAGTGCTTTCCCACCAGTGTATAAAGCCAGGTCCTGGGGTTTGTAACTGTCCACTGGTATGATGATTTGTGTCCTGGGGTCTGGCTGCTAGGCCTAGGGTTCCCAGAGCTGGTGGTTGGGCCGATTCCTGACATAGCAAGCTGCAGGGTCTGGGGTATCCTGAAGCTTGTGTTGGCCTACTGTGTGGCCCAGCTTGTTTCAGGGCTGCTGTTGACTTTCTGGTGGGTGTGCAGGGTCCACAGTCTGTGGGGTTGTGGTTGCCTGGGGGTTGGTGTCTGCCTGCTGGTAGGTAAGACTGGTCCTGAGTCTAGGACAGGCTCATTGACTGGCAGAGCCAGGGATCCTAGGGCTTGTGTCTGTCCACTGGGGTCTATGGCTGTAGAACCTTGGGGCAGGGTCCAACACCAGTGTGTGGGGCCAGGTCCTGGGCCTTCTAGTGGGCAGGGCCATGTCCAGGGGCAGCTGTAGTCTTGGTGGGTCTTAAAGGAGCTTGTCTACTGGTGGGAGGGACTCTGTCCCTGCCCAGTTTGTTGTTTGGCCAGAGGTGCCTTAGTACTGGTATCTACAGGATATTGGGGAAGAGGGGCAGTGGTGGGTCCTGAAGCTAATAAGCTAGAGAGAGGATTCCAAGATAATGGTTGCCAACAGTCAGTGTCCACATGCTACAACAAGCTCCAAAAATTGGTTTCCACTAGTGTCTATGTCCCCAGATGAGCTCTAGTTGACTCTTGCCTCTCTGGGAGATGCTCTAAGATCAACAGGTGGGTTTGGCCCAGGCTCCTTTCAAATTTTACTGCTTCTGCCCTGGGTCCCACAGCATGTGAGATTTTGTGTGCACCCTTTACGAATGGAGTTTCTATTTCCCATGGCCCTCTGGTTCTCCTGAATGTAAGCCCCACTGGCCTTCAAAGTCAAATGATCTGGGGGCTCACCTTCCTGATGCAAGACCCCAAGACTGGGCAGCACAATGTGGAGCTTAGTTCTCTCACTCCTTTGAGAGAAGTTCTGCAATTGTAGTTATTCTCCCATTTGTGGGTCACCCACCTGGAGACATAGGACTTGACTATATTGTGACTCTGCCCCTCCTACCCATCTTGTTGTATTCTTTATATCTTTAGTTGTAGAAGACATTTCCTCATAGGTTACAATTTCTTCTTCAACAATTGTTCTGTAAATATTTATCATTTTGGTGTGCCCATGAGAGGAGTTGAGCTCAGTGTCTTTTTATTCCTCCATCTTGACCAGTCTCTGTTACTTTTATAAACACTGCTGTATCAAATACATGGATAAAAGCAGGAAATTTCCATTTGAGTAGTTGTCAATGAGAAACTTTCCACATATATTTTACACATCTGATGATTGGGGAAATTTTCTGTAGCCCAGCTTCTGGCACAAACATTTTTAAACCTTGTTTCACTTCTACTATCAATAACCTTCTGGTACTAAGTGTCATGAGACATACTTGAGTCAAGATATAGCATCTGGCTCTATGATTTCTTGTCATAAATCCAGACATGATATCAGAATGAAACTATTATTACAATAGAAAACCAATTATAAGTTACCCACACATTTATACTTCTTTTGTGTAGATACAGCTTTCTATCTGATATCATTTTCCTTCTGCTGGAGGGATCTCCCTTAACATTTCTCATAGTGAAGTTCTGCTAGTGACAAATTCTTTCACCTTTAGATGTCTAAAAAAGTCTTTTTAAATCTTTATTTTTTGAAGATTTCACTGGGTAAATTATTCTAGCTTGCAAAAATAAACTCTTTTACTTCTCTTTTGTCATATTGCTACTCTGGTTTCTGGTTTGCCTTGGTTATCCTGAGCTTATATTTTACCCATCTGTTGATTGAAAAAATTTTCCGTAGACCAGCTTCTGATACATAGATTTCAAACCCTTTGTTTTTCTTCCACCATGTATAAACTTTTAGTACTGAATACCTTTTGTCATTCTTATCTTTATTCCTCTGTACACTGTGCAATGTATCTTTTTTCTTGTGGCTGACTTCAAGATTTTCTCTTTATCAGTGGTTTAGAGTAATTTGAGTAACATGTTCCATTTTCTTTTTGCTTGAGTTTCTTTGAACTTCTTGAACCCATGAGATTATGTGGTGAATCAAATTTTCAGTTACTGTTTCTCCAAGTATTTTTTCTAGTTTTCCTGTTCTTGGACTCCAGTCATGTACATTAGACTGCTTGAGGATTCTCTGAAGCTCAATGAGACTTTCTCATTTTTTAAAGTATTTTTGTATCTGTGTTTAATTTTGAATCATACCTATTGTTATGTCTACAAGCATAGGCATATGAGTCTTCATAGACTCATGAATCTTTTGACCCTTTTTAAAATCTTCTATAC
The DNA here is from genome assembly GCF_937001465.1 of Orcinus orca. Classification (NCBI taxonomy): domain Eukaryota; kingdom Metazoa; phylum Chordata; class Mammalia; order Artiodactyla; family Delphinidae; genus Orcinus; species Orcinus orca. The sequence goes on along the minus strand of NC_064566.1, from coordinate 80,831,786 downwards.
CTTTCCTTAACAAACTCATGCTTTTTTTTTTACCTGAGTGCCTGGAATATATTTATAATTGCTTGAATATCCTTGCCACCTAATTTTATTATCTGTATCATTTTTTAATATGATATGATTTTTTAAGTTTTATTTGGCACATGTCATTGTGTAAGTTTAAGGTGTATGGCAAAATTACCTGGGTTACATATATTGTGAACTGATTACCACATTAAGTTTAGTTAACGTCCATCATCTCATATAGATACTAAAAAATAGAAAAAGAAAGTTGTTTTCCTTGTGATGAGAACTTCTAGGATCTACTCTGTTAACAATTTTCAAATATGCCATACAGCAGTATGAAGTATAGTCATCATGTTGTACATTACATCCATAGTACTTAATTATCTTATAGTTATAAACTGGAAGTTTGTACCTTTTGACCTCCTTTATTTAATACCACCTCCTATACACCTCTGCCTTTGGTAACCACATATCTGATCTCTTTTTCTGTGAATATTTTTTTTTAATTCCACATTTAAGTGAGATCATTTACTATTTGTTTTTCTCTGTCTGACTTATTTCACTTAGCATAGTGCCCTCAAAGTCCATCCATGTTGTCACAAATGGCAGGATTTCCTTCTTTTTCATGGTTGAATAATATTTTATTATATCACAGCTTTCTATATCTATTTGTGTGTCAGTGGACACTTAGGTTGTTTCCATGTCTTGGCTATCATAAATAATATGAAAATGGGGGTACAGATATCTCTTTGACATACTGATTTTATTTCCTTGAGATATATACCCAGAAGTGGAATTGTTGGCTCATAAACTGGCTCTTATTTTTAATTTTTTGAGAAACCTCCATACTGTTTTCCATAGTGGCTGCACCAGTTTGCAATCCTACCAACTGTGCACAGCAGCTCCCATTTCTCCACATCCTTGCCAGTGTTGTTCTCTTTTTTTTATAATAACCATTATAATAAGTGTGAGGTAGATCTATGTCATTTCTTGATTTCCTCATTATTAATGTATTTTTCTTTCTTTGCATGCCTTGTAATTTTTCACTGGATGCTAGTTATTATGAATTTTACTTTGTTGATGCTGGACATTTCTTGTGTTCCTTTAAATATTCTTCAGCTTTGTTATGAAATAAAGCTATGTGGAAATCTTGTTTTTTCAAGGCTTTCTTTTAAGAGTCATTAAGCTAAACCACAACATTTTTATTCCAGGGCTAATTTTGTTACACTGTTGAGACAATATCTTCTAAGTACTCTAATTGATATCTTGTGTATTACAAAGCTCCCTTTCCCCATAATGGGTCTTAAAGAACAGATAACAGAGCCAGGGTTAACCTAGTTCTCTTGGAAAAAGTTAACATTTGGGAAAGTAACTGAGGATGTATTTAAGAACTAAAATAAATGAGTTTGAATTGCCACAAGTTTAGGAGATAAAATATGGAACACACTTGGCCATGCTTTTTAATGAAAGAACGGGCTCATCTGAAGTATATATTGATATTCTAATAACACTATTAGAAGTGTTATATATTGATATACGTATCAATGTATATTGATATTCTGAAGAAGTATATATTGATATTCTAATAACACTATTCTGTTTTTCCTTACTAAAGTACTGGTGAAAGCCCTTGGACAGAATAAATTAAGTCTTAATCTAGCCTGGATTAATTTTTAGTTTGGTTCAAGAGCATCTATTGAGTGCTTACTATATGTCAAGTACTGTACTTGATGGCTTTGATTATAAACTGAAAAATGTTTAGTCTCTCTCCTCATGAAGTTTCTAGTCTTTTTCATTTAAATAATTAACACATGTAAATATTATGACAGTGCTTGCCTCATAAGTACTAACTATCTGTAGGCAATAGCAATGGTAGCATGACAAGCAATATTGGTAGTTGTACTATATGCTCAAGTTCTATTAATCTCTTCTTCTCCTATACTGCTTTTGACCAAGTTGACAGCACTGAGATTTTCTCTTACATATTCCAATATCAATTACTTATGCAGTTTCATTATACCAGTTTTTCCTTGCATTCATATTCAGAGATGGGCAATTATTTTCTGTTCCTTTTGGTAAAAGGAATAACTTCCTGGGGCTTCCCTGGTGGCGCAGTGGTTGAGGGTCCCCCTGCCGATGCAGGGGACGTGGGTTCGTGCCCCGGTCCGGGAAGATCCCACATGCTGCAGAGTGGCTGGGCCCATGAGCCATGGCTGCTGAGCCTGGGTGTCCGGAGCCTGTGGTCCACAAAGGGAGAGGCCACAACAGTGAGAGGCCCGTGTACCACAAAAAAAAAAAAAAAAGAATAACTTCCTGGATGTGATCTGAGATGAAATAAATTCCTGAATCTCCATCCTTAGGGAAAAATAATAAATGAAATATAATTCAACATACTCCAATTGATTGGATCAGCTCAAGGGTACTACAGTATTTGTCAGCATTAGTACTTTTACTATATTTTATTCAAGACACTGAAAATCAGGGTACTAAGGCATTCCTGATAACTAGGTCATGAATGTTCTCAATCACCTAGCTTCTCTTTCACTTCTTCCAGTTCTCTCTCTCTCTCTCTCTCTCTCTCTTTTTTTTTTTCTGTTGCATCCATTAACTCTTGTGGAATTATGGGCTATAGAAGAGTGTAACAGTTTCTTGACAGAGGTATTTATTTGTAATTCTTCACACTATTCCAAGGAGTAGGACAGCACAAATTCAGTTTATTCCAGTCCTTTGGAATCTTCACACTGAGGTTGGCCAGATGTTCTGTTGCCTTGGAGAACTACTCACACCTAGTAAAGTTCTTTTTTCTCTTATGCCCACTGTTTCACAGAGAAGCCAAAATATAATATTTTTTTTTAAAAAAAGGGATGTGTGGAAAATCTTTTCCAAGATCCCATGGCAAGTTACATTATTGCTTATGAAATATCAATGACCTAAAAATTATCTCTTAGATTACTTCAGAAGAAATACAAATATCTCTTACTATTTAAATGCCTGTTGTTCTGAATCTGGATAGAGCAAGTTTGTACTGTGAGAAAAACTATAGTTCCCCATGTGTTTCTTCCTAAGTGTCAGAGAGCCAGTAACAAAAACTTGGTGAGTCCTTTTCCTCCACAGAATCTTATCTCAGAAGCTAAAACTACTAGGCTCTTGAGATTAGATAGCAAGGGATGCCTTTATCTCTATAGCCTGAACAATCAGGAGAGAAATTATCTAATTTTTTTCCTAACACTATGATTTTCTGACATGTTCAAATGCTAATATTGAAATTAAAGTTATAAGTTATACCATAGCAAAATGGTTTCTGAAAAAATATATATATATTAATAAAATGGTGATTTTCAAGTTTTCTTCAATGACTTTTTCAATGGACATTAAACATATGGCTTGATTTACATAGCTTTCCAACAGCCTTCATTGGGGTCAACCTGTCTGCTGTCAGAGCTGGTAAAGAAAAACACAATCCAAAGTTTGTGGGAGTCTACTGATTCAGTTGACTCTGTAGCCTACAGGTGTGAGATGTCACTGCACACCTTGGAGGTGCTATTTTCTTTGTCTCATCACCAGCTGGCAAATGATGCTTGAACAACTGACAAGACAGACCAGCTGCAGGTTCTCTACAGAAAGAAATCTATCTTTGTCTTTTTCAGAGATTAACTGAATTAAGAGTCTTTCCCAGGTGATGAGATAGGTGTAAAACAATGGAAATTACAAACATTTTGTCAAAAAATTATGTTTGCTATTATAATGGCCTTTACACACATCTCTGTGCTTCCTGTCATGTATTTTACTATTAGGTTGGGACTACAAAAACACTAGTTTAGACATATCCTTCCTCAGAGAAGAAAACTTCATGGAGACTGGGCTTACTGCCTCTATAGTCTAGGCCGTGCTATAATTTTTTTATGATGTCTACTCCTCATTCTCTCAGTTTCACACATCCCATCCCCTAAATAGCATCTTCTATCTTCCTGCTTGCTCCTCCTTGTAGACCAACAAGTTTTTGAGCCTCCTCCTTTTAACAAAGATGTATAACCCATTAATGCTACTATTCTTTAACGATCCCTCATCCTTCTCCCATCCTTGTTTCTCTCCTTGTACAGCTAAGATTCCATCTCTTGTTTCTCTCTCTTTTGTTATGTTAACTTGGTAATAGCCCAACCCCTGGTTAAATACAACTTTCCATTTAATCTTTGTTTGCTCCAGGGCAGTGGAAATATTGCAGAAAAACATAATTATGCTCATTGGTCTCACTTCAAATAGGAATCCTGCATGAGACCAAATGAACACCAAGTGGGCCCCTAGTGCTATTCAGTAATCATGCTAGTAGTTCAGTCAATTTTCCACTCTCCAAGATGAGAATTAAATATCTTCTTATGTCTCCAAATACTTCATACATCTCCTCCTCTAAGAGCCTCATTCTCAAATAATAATTATGTTTTTGCTTTCACTGAGAAAATAGTAGTAATCAAAAGAGAAATTCCACAAGATCCCCACAAGCACATATCCGCCCACAAGGATTTATACCTACTGTGCAGTCATTCCTTTTTCTGTACATAAACACTCCATTTTCTAATCCAATGCTAACCACAATATCTGTGCAATGGATTTAAAACATCACTTCTCACATAATCAAGGGTATCACTCCAACAATCTACTGTCATTTTCTATGCATATCCAATTTCTTCCTCTTTCTACTGGATTATTCCTATCAGTATACAAACATATTGTTATTTTATCTATCTTAAAAATTAAAATGCACACACTCACACTTTTGACCTTATTTTCCTTGCAGCTGCCACTCAACTTCTTTATTCCCCTTCACAGAAAACACCTGGAAAGAGTAGTCAGTACTGAATTCTCCACTTCTTATCTTCTCATTCTTTGTTGAATCTACTCCAATTAGGCTATCATTATACCACTGTACAAACCAGCTTTTACCAAGTTATCAAGGATCTGCATGTTGTCTAATAAATTAATCATATTTAATCTTTCAGCAAAATTTAACACAGTTGATTACTCTATTTTTCTTGACATAACTTCTTTACTTGGCTCTCTTGATACCTTCTGCTTACATTGCTGGCTTCCTCTTTTAAGCCTCCCTTATTAGTCCTTCATAAACTTCACAACATCCAAATGTTAGACTTCCCAGAGTTCAGTCTATGTACCTCTTTCCTTCTTTTTTACCATTCATGTCTGAGTTACATCATCCAGTCTCTCACAGGGTTACTGTCTTTCACAATTCCAGTGGTCTTAATTATTATGATATTCCATGTGAATACTATTCTGAGGAACTAAAAGTAAGTGGTACCTCTTAAAAGTATGCAGTGTGGAGGAACTTGTTTCACAATGTCACCTGCACCTTGACAGTTCCCAAATGAATAAATTCAGCCTGAGTTCCCTGACTGCTAAACTCATTACTTGCCCAAAACTTATTTGCCATCTTTATTTGGCTATCTAAGAAGTAACTCAAACTCTATATGCAAAAATAGCAAAAGCCTGATTGCACAGCACCCCACCATATGCCCCGCCTGATCCCTAAATCCTACTTTTTACAGAGCCTTCTCCATCAGAGTAAATGGAAATTCCACTGACAGATGTTCAGGCCAGAATATTGGAGTCATTCTTGACACCTCTCTCGAGTCTCTCCCACTATGCATCTAATCCTTCAATAAACATGTCTTCTCTATCTTCAGCATATATTTACTTCTTACCCTACCACCTGCTACCACCCTGGTCTGAAACACCTATCATCGAGATTTTTATAATGGTCTCCTAATAATCCTTTACTTCCTCTCTTGCCTTCTTATAGTACTTTTAATAAAGCAGTCAGAGCTTTCATATATAAATCAGATAATATCACTCCTTCACTCAAACTCTTCGAAAGCTCTCCAGTTTACTCAGTATTAAATATAATGGTCTTACCACATCCTCTAAAGCCCTATATATTCTTTACCCTTACTACTTCTCTGACCTCTTGTAAAACCACCCCCTTCCTCACCCATTACTACACTACAGCCACACTGGCCTTCTTGCTCTTCCCCACATAAACTCCACAAACTCCTGTCTAAGGACATTAGTACCTGAGACCTTCTTTACCTAGTACATCTTCCTCCAGCAATCCACACAGCCTACTCTCCCTCCTCCCATCAAAATCTGGCTCAAATATCACATTATGCTGGTGACCTTGCAAAATTGTAACACAGTTCCTCCAGCCTGCTCCCTGGAACTCCCAGTTCCCAAATGGGCCCCTTTATCTTGCATAATTTTTCTTCTAAGTTGTTGCATGCATGTATGGGGGTAGAGAAAATGAATTCTTTATCTCCCCTAGATTAGTTATACATTTCTGTATAACTAAACACACCAAAATTTAGCAGTTTAAAATAACAAACATTTTATTATCTCGTAGGTTATATGAGATAGGAATCCAAGCATTGTTTCTAGTGTCTCAGGCTCAGGGATCCTCAGAGTCTGTAATCAAATTTTTGGTGAGGACAATGGTCATCTCAAGGCTTAACTGGAGGAGGAGCCATTTCTAAACTCAGTCACTGCTGGCTGGCCTCAGGTCTTCACTGGCCAGTTCCTTACCACATGGGCTTCTTAATAGTAAAACTTACCACAAGGCAGCTAGCTTATCTCACACTGAGAAAGAAAATGAGAGAAAATAAGCAAGATGGAAATCACAGTATTTTTGTAACCTAACCTTTGATGTGACACCCCATCACTTTTGCCATATTCTATCATTAGAAGCAAATGACTAAGTCCAGCCCACACTCAAGGGTGAAGGGATGGGTGGAGTCAAGATGGCGGGCTAGGAGGACACAGAATTCATGTCTCTGCAAAACTAGGACACCTAAGAAAATAGGAGGAGCCCCCAGTGACTGGGTAGGATGTGGGGCATGGGGGAGAGTGAGGGGGAAGGAAAATGGAGATGGGATGGGACTGGCGCCCCTGAGGGCTGGCTGGGGGAGGGTAAGGAATCCCATGCCCTAAAGGGGAAATTGGGGGACCATTGGGAGGGCAGAGAATCAAATGGGAGCATGGCTAGGTTTCCCCTGCTCACATGGGCTGCCAGGATACTGCTGAGATCCCAGGCCTGATACTCTGCCCACCTCGACCCCCTATAGCCATGTGGGTCCTGACGGAGTGGGAGGGAGGGAAGGGGAACCAAAAGTAAAGCCCAGCCCTTGGGACCAGGACTCCTGAGGGGTGGCTGGGGGAGGGGAGGGGTTCCTACCCAGCAGGACCCACCCATGGTTAGGTGTCCAGCGGGGATTAGGGAGACCCTTGGGGAGATGGGGGTGGGGCGCAGAGGAACAGAAGGGAATACAGCCAGCACTTTCCCTGTCCACTTAGGCACAGGGGAGCCTGTTGGGCTCTTGCCTAACCCTTGCCCTCAGAGCCTCCCTCCTGCTGCACAGAACCCAAGCCCTGCCTCTACACCTCCACCTAGGGCCCTATGTCTACACTTGGAGACCCACTCCGACATGCTGGGCCTAAACCCCACCTACACAACCTCATCCAGGGCCTTAGCTCCAAACTCTGGGACTCTACACTCTGGAGACCCTCCTTTGGACATGCTGCCTTTCCACTTCCAATAGACCCCAGGGAATATTAATTGGAGTGAAGCCTCCCGGAGGTCCTCATCTTGGCACCAAGACCCAGCTGTATCCAACTGCCTGCAAACTCCAGTGCTGGATGCCTTAGACCAAACACCAGAAAGACAGAAATACAGCCCCACCCATCAAAAAAAAAAAAGAAATGACAAAAAAATATGTTACAGGCAAAGGATCAAGGTAAAAACCTACAAGACCAAATAAATGAAGATGAAATAGACAAATTACCTGAAAAAGAATTCAGAGTAATAACAGTAAAGATGATTCAAAATCTCAGAAGAAGAATGAAGAAAATACAAGAAATATTTAACAAGGATCACAAAGAACTAAAGAGCAAACAAACTGTGATGAACAACAAAATAAATGAAATTAAAAATACTCTAGAAGGAATCAGTAGCAGAATAACTGAGGGAGAAGAATGGATAAGTGAGCTGGAAGATAAAATTGTGGAAATAACTGCCAGGGAGCAGAATAAAGAAAACTGAATGAAAATAATTGAGGACAGTCTCAGAGACCTCTGGGACAATATTAAATGCACCAACATTCGAATTATAGGTGTCCCAGAAGAAGAAGAGAAAAAGAAAGAGTAAGAGAAAATATTTGAAGAGATCATAGTCAAAAACTTCCCTAACAAGGGAAAGAAAACAGTCAAGTCCAGGAAGCGCAGAGTCCCATACAGGATAAAACTAAAGAGAAACATGCCGAAACACATATTAATCAAATTATCAAAAATTAAATACAAAGAAAAAATATTAAAAGCAGCAAGGGAAAAGCAACAAATAACATACAAGTGAATCCCCATAAGGTTAACAGCTGATCTTTCAACAGAAACTCTGAAAGCCAGAAGGGAGTAGCAAGACATATTTAAAGTGATGAAAGGGAAAAACCTACAACCAAGATTACTCTACGCAAGCAAGGATCTCATTCAGATTCAATGGAGAAATCAAAAGCTTTACAGACAAGCAAAAGCTATGAGAATTCAGCACCACCAAACCAGCTCTAAAACAAATGCTAAAGAAACTTCTCTAAGCAGGAAATACAAGAGAAGAAAAAGATGCACAAGAACAAGCCCAAATCAATTTAAAAAATGGTAATAGGAACATACATAGTGATAATCATCTTGAATGTAAAAGGATTAAATGCTCCAACCAAAAGATACAGACTGGCTGAATGGATACAAAAACAAAACCCTTATATATGCTGTCTACAAGAAACGCACTTCAGACCTAGGGACACATACATACAGAAAGTGAGGGGATGGAAAAAAATGTTCCATGCAAATGGAAATCACAAGAAAGCTGGAGTAGCAATACTTATATCAGATGAAATAGACTTTGAAATAAAGACTGTTACAAGAGATAAGGAAGGACACTACATAATGATCAAAGGATCAATCCAAGACAAAAACATAGCAATTATAAATATTTATGCACTTAACATAGAAGCACCTAAATACATAAGGCAAATGCTAACAGCCAAAAAAGGAGAAATTGACAGTAACACAATAATGGTGGGGGAATTTAACACCCCACTTACACCAATAGACAAATCAACCAAAATGAAAATAACTAAGGAAACACAAGTATTAAATGAAACAATAGACCAGCTAGACTTAATTGATATTTTTAGAACATTGCACCAGAAAGAGGAAGAATACACTTTCTTCTCAAGTGCAAATGGATCATTCTCCAGAATAGATCACACCTTGGGTCACAAATGAAACCTTGGAAAATTTAAGAAAACTGAAATCATATCAAGTATCTTTTCAGAAAAAAACACTATGAGATTAGAAATCAATTATAGGAAAACAACAGTAAAAAACACAAAAACATGGAAGCTAAATGGTGTGCTGCTAAATAACCAAAAGATCACTGAAGAAATCAAAGAGGAAATCCAAAAATACCTAGAAACAAAGGACAACAAAAACATGATAATCCAAAACCTATGGGATATAGCAAAAGCAGTTCTAACAGGGACATTCATAGCAATTCAAACTCACCTCAAGAAACAAGAAAAATCTCAAATAAACAATCTAACCTTACACCTAAAACAACTGGAAAAAAAAGAACAAAGAAAACCCAAAATTAGTAGAAGGAGAGAAATCATAAAGATAAGATCAGAAATAAATGCAAAAGAAATGAAGGAAACAATAGCAAAGATTAATACAACTTAAAGCTGTTTCTTTGAGAAGATAAACAAAATACATAAACCATTAGCCAGACTCATCAAGAAGAAAAGGGAGAAGACTCAAATCATTAGAATTACAAATGAAAAAGGAGAAGTAACAACTGACACTGCAGAAATACAAAAGATTATGAGAGATTACTACAAGCAACTCTATGCCAATAATATGGACAACATGGAAGAAATGGACAAATTCTTAGAAATTCACAACCTGCCAAGACTGAATCAGGAAGAAATAGAAAGTATGAACAGACAAATACAAGCACTGAAATTGAAACTGTGATTAAAAATCTTCCAACAAACAAAAGCCCAGGACCAGATGGCTTCACAGGCGAATTCTATCAAACATTTAGAGAAGAGCTAACACCTATGCTTCTCAAAGTCTTCCAAAATATAGCAGAGGGAGGAACACTCCCAAATTCATTCTATGAGGCCACCATCACCTTGATACCAAAACCAGAAAAGAATGTCACAAAGAAAGAAAACTACAGGCCAATATCACTGATGAACATAGATGCAAAAATCCTCAACAAAATACTAGCAAACAGAATCCAACAGCACAATAAAAGGTTCACACACTATGATCAAGTGGGGTTTATTCCAGGAATGCAAGAATTCTTCAATATATGCAAATCAATCAGTGTGATAAGCCATATTAATAAATTGAAGGAGAAAAACCATATGATCATCTCAATAGATGAAGAGAAAGCTTTTGACAAAATTCAATGTCTATTTATGATAAAAACGCTGCAGAAAGTAGGCATAGAGGGAATTTTCCTCAACATAATAAAGGCCATAGATGACAAACCCACAGCCAACATCATCCTCAATGGTGAAAAACTGAAAGTATTTCCACTAAGATCAGGAACAAGACAAGGTTGCCCGCTCTCACCACTCTTATTCAATATAGTTTTGGAAGTTTTAGCCACAGCAATCAGAGAAGAAAAGGAAATAAAAGGAATCCAAATCAGAAAAGAAGAAGTAAAGCTGTAACTGTTTGCAGATGGCATGATACTATACATAGAGAATCCTAAAGATGTTACCAGAAAACTACTAAAGCTAATCAATGAATTTGGTAAAGTTGCAGGATACAAAATTAATGCACAAAAATCTCTGGCATTCCTATACACTAATGATGAAAAATCTGAAAGTGAAATCAAGAAAACACTCCCATTTACCATTGCAACAAAAAGAATAAAATATCTAGGAATAAACCTACCTAAGGAGACAAAAGACCTGTATGCAGAAAATTATAAGACACTGATGAAAGAAATTAAAGATGTTACAAATAGATGGAGAGATATACCGTGTTCTTGGATTGGAAGAATCAACATTTTGAAAATGACTCTACTACCCAAAGCAATCTACAGATTCAATGCAATCCCTATCAAACTACCACTGGCATTTTTCACAGACTAGAACAAAAAATTTCACAATATGTATGTAAACACAAAAGACCCCGAATAGCCAAAGCAATCTTGAGAATGAAAAACAGAGCTGGAGGAATCAGGCTCCCTGACTTCAGACTATACTACAAAGCTACAGTAATCAAGACAGTATGATACTGGTACAAAAATGGAAATATAGATGAATGGAAGAGGAAAGAAAGCCCAGAGATAAACCCATGCACATATGGTCACATTATCTTTGATAAAGGAGTCAGGAATGTGCAGTGGAGAAAGGACAGCCTCTTCAATAAGTGGTGCTGGGAAAACTGGACAAGTACATGTAAAAGTATGAGATTAGAACACTCCCTAACACCATACACAAAAATAAACTCAAAAAGGATTAAAGACCTATATGTAAGGCCAGAAACTATCAAACTCTTAGAGGAAAACATAGGCAGAACACTCTATGACATAAATCACAGCAAGATCCTTTTTGAACCTTCTCCTAGAGAAATGGAAATAAAAACAAAAGTAAACAAATGGAACCGAATGAAACTTCAAAGCTTTTGCACAGCAAAGAAAACCATAAATAAGACCAAAAGACAACCCTCAGAATGGGAGAAAATATTTGCAAATGAAGCAACTGACAAAAGATTAATTTCCAAAATTTACAAGCAGCTCATGCAGCTCAATAACAAAAAAACAAACAACCCAATCCAAAAATGGGCAGAAGACCTAAATAGACATTTCTCCAAAGGAGATATACAGACTGCCAACAAACACATGCAAACAATGCTCAACATCATTAATCATTAGAGAAATGCAAATCAAAACTACAATGAGATATCATCTCACACCAGTCAGAATGACCATCATCAAAATCTAGAAATAATAAATGCTGGAGAGGGTGTGGAGAAAAGGGAACACTCTTGCACTGTTGGTGGGAATGTGAACTGGTACAGCTACTATGGAGAACAGTATGGAGATTCCTTAAAAAACTACAAATAGAACTACCATATGACCCAGCAATCACACTACAGGGTATATACCCTGAGAAAACAATAATTCAAAAAGAGTCATGTACCAAAATGTTCCTTGCAGCTCTATTTATGATAGCCCAGAGATGGAGACAACCTAAGTGCCCATCAACGGATGAATGGATAAAGAAGATGTGGCACATATATACAATGGAATATTACTCAGCCATAAAAAGAAACGAAATTGAGCTATTTGTAATGAGGTAGATAGACCTCGAGTCTGTCATACAGAGTGAAATAAGTCAGAAATAGAAAGACAAATAGTGTATGCTAGCACATATATACGGAATTTAAGAAAAAAGAAATGTCATGAAGAACCTAGGGGTAAGACAGGAATAAAGACACAGACCTACTGGAGAACGGACTTGAGGATATGGGGAGGGGGAAGAGTGAGCTGTGACAAAGCGAGAGAGACGCATGGACATATATACACTACTAAACATAAGGTAGATAGCTAGTGGGAAGCAGTCGCACAGCACAGGGAGATCAGCTCGGTGCTTTGTGACTGCCTGGAGGGGTGGGATAGGGAGGGTGGGAGGGAGGGAGATGCAAGAGGGAAGAGATATGGGAACATATGTATATGTATAACTGATTCACTTTGTTATAAAGCAGAAATTAACACACCATTGTAAAGCAATTATACCCCAATAAAGATGTTAAAAAAATAATAAAATAAAATAAAATTTAAAAAAAAGAAAGAAATGAAATAGAAACAAAGAAAACAATAACAAAGATCAATAAAACTAAAACCTGGTTCTTTGAGAAGATAAACAAAATTGATAAACCTTTAGCCAGATTCATCAAGAAAAAAAGGGAGAGGACTCAAATCAATAAAATTAGAAATGAAAAAAAAGAGATTACAACTGACACCACAGAAATACAAAAGATCATAAGAGACTACTACACTACAAGCAACAATATACAATTAAGACAGACAACCTTGAAGAAATGGACAAATTCTTGGAAAAGTACAACCTTCCATGATTGGACCAGGAAGAATTAGAAAATATAAATAGACTAATTACAGGTAATGAAATTAAAACTGTAATTAAAAATCTTCCAACAAACAGAAGTCCAGAACCAGATGGCTTCATAGGTGAATACTATCAACCATTTAGAGAAGAGTTAACACCTATCCTTCTCAAACTCTTCCAAAATATAGCAGAGGGAAGAACACTCCCAAACTCCTCCTATGCGGCCACCATCACCCTGATACCAAAACCAGCCAAAGATATAACAAAAAAAGAAAATTATAGACTAATATCACTAATGAAAATAGATGCAAACATCTGCAACAAAATACCAGCAAACAAAATACAACAACACATTAAAAGGATCATACACCATGATCAAGTGGGATTTATCCCAGGGATGCAAGTATTCTTCAATATATGCAAAACAATCAATGGGAAACACCATATTACATTAAAGAATAAAAACAATATGATCATCTCAATAGATGCAGAAAAAGCTTTTGACAAAATTCAACACCAATTTATGATAAAAACTCTCCAGAAATTGGGCATAGAGGGAACCTACCTCAACATAATAAAAGCCATATACAACAAACCCACAGCAAACATCATTCCCAATGGTGAAAAACTGAAAGCATTTCATCTAAGATCAGGAGCAATACAAGGATATCCACTCTTCCCACTATTACTCAACATAGTATTGGAAGTCCTAGCCACAGCAATCAGAGAAGAAAAAGATATAAAAGGAATACAAATTGCAAAATAAGTAAAACTGTCACTGTTTGCAGATGACATGACACTATACATAGAAAATCCTAAAGATGCCACCAGAAAACTACTAGAACTAATCAGTGAATTTGGTAAAGTTGCAGGGTACAATATTAATGCACCAAAATTGCTTGCCTTCCTATACACTAACAATGAAAGATCTGAAAGAGAAATTAAGGAAACAATCCCATTTTTGCAACTAATAGAATAAATACATAGGAATAAACCTACCTAAGGAGGCAAAAGACCTGTGCTCAGAAAACTATAGAACACTGATTAAAAAATCAAAGATAACATAAACAAATGGAGAGATATACCATGCTCCGGGATTGGAAGAATCAATATTGTGAAAATGACTATACTACCCAAAGCAATCTACAGGTTCAATGCAATCCCTATCAAGTTCCCAGTGGCATTTTTCACAGAACTAAAACAAAAAATTTTACAATTTGTATGGAAACACAAAAGACCCCGAATAGCCAAAGCAATCCTGAGAAAGAAAAACAGAGCTGGAGGAATCAGACTCCCTAACTTCAGACTATACTACAAAACTACAGTAATCAAGACAGTATGGTACTGGCAGAAAAACAGAAATATAGATCAATCTAACAGGTTAGAAAGCTCAGAGATAAACCTATACACATATGTTCACCTTATCTTTGACAAAGGAGGGAAGAATATACAATAGAGAAAAGACAGCCCCTTCAACAAGTGGTGCTGGGAAAACTGGACAGCTACAGGTAAAAGAATGAAATTAGAACACACCCTAACACCATACACAAAAATAAACTCAGAATGGATTAAAGACCTAAACGTAAGGCCAGACACTATAAAATTCTTAGAGGAAAACATAGGTAGAACACTCTATGATATAAATCACAGCAAGATCTTTTTTGACCATGCCCCTTCCTAGAGTAAGGGAAATAAAAACAAAAATAAATGGGACCAAATAAAAATTAAAAGCTTTGACACAGCAAAGAAAACCATAAACAAGATGAAAAGACAACCTTCAGCATGGGAGAAAATGTTTGCAAAGAAACAACTGACAAAGGATCAATCTCCAAAATATACAAGCAGCTCATGCAGCTCAATATCACAAAAAACAAAAACCCAATCCAAAAATGGGCAGAAGACCTAAATAGACATTTCTCCAAAGAAGACATACAGATGGCCAAAAAATGCATGAAAAGAAGCTCAACATCACTAATCATTAGAGAAATGCAAATGAAAATCACAATGAGGTATCACCTCACACTGGTCAGAATGGCCATCATCAAAAAATCTACAAACAATAAATGCTAGAGAGGGTGTGGAGAAAGGGGAACCTTCCTACACTGTTGGAGGGAATGTAAATTGATCCAGTCACTATTGAGAACAGTATGGAGGTTTCTTAAAAAACTAAAAACAGAACTACCGTATGACCCAGCAATACCACTACTCGGCATATACCCTGAGAAAAGCATAATTCAAAAAGAGACATGTACCACAATGCCCATTGCAGCACTATTTACAATAGCCAAGACATGGAAGCTATCTAAATGTCCATCAACAGATGGCTGGATAAAGAAGATATGGCACATATATACAATGGAATCTTAGCCATAAAAGGAAGGAAATTAAGTTATTTGTAATGAGGTGGAAGAACCTAGAATCTGTCATACAGAGTGAAGTAAGTCAGAAAGAGTTAAACAAATACTGTATGCTAAAGCATATATATGGAATTTTAAAAAGCAGCACTGATGAACCTAGGGACAGGGCAGGAATAAAGACACAGAAGTAGAGAATGGACTTGAGGGCATGAGGGGAAGGGGAAGCTGGGATGAAGTAAGAGAGTAGTATTGATGTATATACACTACCAAATGTAAAATGGATGGCTATTGGGAAACAGCTGCATAGCATAGGGAGATCAGCTCGGTGCTTTGTGATGATCTAGAGGGATGGGATAAGGAGGGTGGGAGGGAAGCTCAAGAGGGAGGAGACATGGGGATATATGTATACATATAGCTGATTCACTTTGTTGTACAGCAGAAACTAACACAATCTTGTAAAGCATTTATATTCCAATAAAGATGTGGGAAAAATAAATGGGTGAATTGATAACATAATCAGATAACTTCCAGGAGGTAGAGCTCATTGGGGTCCACTTTACAGGTTACCAACCACATCCTCTACTAGAATGTAAGGTTCATATTATTTTTACTGCTATATACCAGAGCGTAGAACAATGCCTGGCTACAGAGTAATCACCTGTTAATCATATGAATTAAGTTACTACTCTCCCACTGCTTTCTTGCCTAGGCCTTCTGTTCCCACTAAAATGAGAAGATACTTTCTGTGGTGTCTTAGATTTAGAATTTTGTACATGCCTATACCCCCACTGAGAGTTTTCTCCTTCCAACCCTAACATGTTATGAGTCAGTCCAGCACTTCAGAGCTCAGGTCAGATCATGCCACCACTACCCCCACTACCTTCCCCCCAAATCCCTATGACTCTTTCTAGCTTTTCTGAGCTCATGTGGTGCCTGTACCACATAGCTTTGTGGTTACTTATGTATAAGTCTTATTCTTTCAGACTCTGAGCTTCTTGATATCAAATATCAAATACCATGTGTTCACCCAATATAAGCCCAGCCAAGGTTGGTGCAACATCTGTCTATATGGCTGTCATAGAAACCTGTCAGAGTCCTTTGCCACACATATTAGTGTCAAATATGTTATTGGTTTCACTCTGTTATTTCCTGTTTCCACTAAATGTTTTGTATGTATTTGCTGAGTAACTGAATTCAAGTCCTTGAATCATTTATGAGTGAATGTCATGAGCCTCTGTTTTCCTTTTGACACTGAGATTTATGTTGGCCAAGTGTCATGACTCTAATTTTAATTCTAAAACGGAGTTTTCTGCCACTCTATACATATCCTTTCAAGTGGAAGAGTGGTCAGAGAGAAGGCAGGAAGAACAGGAGGAAAAATAGAGGCAGACTAGACATAAACTGAATTAGACAACAAAGAGCACTGGACATTAGCTTTCCCAACAGTAAAAAAGATGAAGCAGGCAGTGGTGGTATAGGATATGAGTAAATTTCCTTTATGTTCTGAATTCCTAAGTCTTCAAAGGTGGGCTTTTTTGGAGTGTCTTCAAAGCAGCTGAAATTGCCTGGACCCCCATTTTCTTTGAATTTCACCTGCAAATTCTTAGGCGCAACAGCAAGGAGGGCTCAAGCCAGACTAATCCAGGGTGCTCATTAACTACATCATCTACAGAAACTAATTGCTCCGTACCTCTGTTTCCACCCAGTATTGCTTTATGTAGAGAGAGTAATCCAAGCTCTTGAGTCTTCCCAGCCATAGGGATTTGTTATCCAAAAAGATACTCTTCAGAACACAGAATTCAAGATTATTCATGTAAGCCAGAATAATAGGGATCATTTTCCTAATTTTACAAGATTGTTTAGAAGGCAGTAATAATAAGTGGATGCTTTTTTATGACATGGAAAGAATTTATATAAAGTCAGGCTAAGGATTTTATGAAGACATACCACAGCTGCCATATTTGTCATGTTGACCTAATTATCAAAATATTGTCTTCCCTTGGCCCAACTACAGTAGTCCAATAAAGTTGCTGCCTAACGTTTCTAGGGTTCAATAAACCTCCTTTGCCTGAGTCTTGGAGAGCCAACAGATGACACCTGGTTCATCTCAAAATTTGATATGAATCCAAAGTTGCAATCCAGCTAGATTAGTGCATGTTCTACAGAAGGATGGAAGAAAGAACAGAATTGGAGCCATATTTTACTGCCTCTCTGGATGTAAGTAGAATACCTTCTAGGGAGAAAGTTTTTGGGCTATTTTAGGATACTCAGGTTGTACAAACATATAAGACTGGGCTCAGAATCAAACCAAAAGTTAAAACAGATTTTTGAGTATGATAAGAATTCTCATTAGAAGTACAGCAAATGAGTCTTACACCTAAAATAAGCATATAACATTTTAGTAGCTTGATGTTTCAAAGGTCAATAGGCAGTGCCATATGGTGTGTGTGTGAGTGTGTGCCTGCACGTGCGTGTGCACAGGCCTGCATGCCTTAAAACAGCAAACTATATTTGCATCCTCTGATCCATTAGCTCTGACAGCAGTAAACAATTTACAGAAGCTTAAAGCTTATGGATTGCGGGGTTGATTTGACTTAAAGGCAAAAGATTTGTCCAGAATTTTGCATGTTTTGATAAAACATTTCAGAGTTTCCCTCAGTGTACTCAGCAGCATTTACTGCAGGTGCTGGCAAATCACAGTGGGCAATTCTTACTTAAATATGTATAGGATCAAATGGCCTTTCTGCTCACATGCTATCCACTTTTCTGCTTATTTGTTTGTTTTCTCAGCTGCCCAGAATAGTGAAAATATACACCAAAGTTTTAGTTTTGGTTTTGTTTTTTCTGGAGAGTCAACTACATCTTTGTGAGAGCAGTGATCATGACAGATAACATGGTAATGATCCAAACTTTATCTGACTATGCTGGAATCCTGTTCAATAACAAAGAAATTCATATACATTGCTCAGCTCAAGGCTGTGGACTGCACAGGTTGGGTGGGTACACGATGGCTGTGATTTGGGGAAATAATCATTTTCATGACAAAGGAGGATGAGTGTTTCTTTCTCTTGCCCTTGCTTTATTTTGCCATTTTCTTTTTCTTTGAATGCTACTTACTCAGATCCATGCTCCAATCAAGGCTTCTTTATAATGCTTGTCTCTATTTGTCAGAATAAGGTCATGTATTAGGCTAGTAAGAACTAGCTATTTACGGCACTAATTACTTTTTAAAGAAAACCTCAAAAGAGAGACAAACCAAATCATCTCTACTTGTGTTTTTCTTTTCTATTTATTTTTTATTGAAGTATACTTGATTTACAATTTTGTGTTAGTTTCAGGTGTACAGAAAAGTGTATATATATATATATATATACACTTATATATATATACACACACATATTTTTTCAGATTCTTTTCCACCGTACATCATTACAAGATATTCAACACAGTTCCCTGTGCTATACAGTAGGATCCTGCTGCCCATCCACTCCATATATAGTAGTGTGTAAATGTCAATCCCCAAATCCCAATTCACTCCCCGCTTTTCTTCCTTGGTAACCACAAGCCTGCCCTCTGTCTGTGAGTCTATTTCTGCTTTGTAAATAAGTTCATTTGTGTCATTTTTTTTAGATCCCACATATAAGTGATGTCATACAACATATGTTTTTAAATTTAGAAGATGTAGAACCTGTAAGATCTGTGTGAAGAAGAGAATTCAGGGAGACAAGGCAATCTCAGCATTTTCTAGCTTATACCATCTCTCCCCAGAGAGGAAAGTAATGTGTTTATGACTCTCTTCTTATATATTAAATATATTTTTCAAATATTTAGGAAATGTTCAGACTCTTGAAAAATTACATCTAACAGGAAAAAAAGTCCCCAGAAATATATCTATATATAGATATATATATAGAGTTTTTTTTCTGGTGTAAGTGCAAAGAAAACCACCAGAGTTGAATGCACAGTTTGGTGGGATGGAAATAATCAGGCAGACAGGCCAAGCGTTTAAAAATTCTGGTTTTAGATGTCAGAACAACATTAGAAATCATTAGTAGAATGAGTCTAGGTTCCAGGTATGATCATTTAAAGAAAAAGCAAGATCACCTTGACTCCCTGTTAAACATACCTAAAGATACCTATGCCAACTAGATTTTATTTTGTTAGAAGTCTTTCCAACTCAAGTAAGCTATGCAAATTGTAGCTATAGTGCACAAGAACAGATGAGCCATGGAGTAGAGAGCCTATACATTTCTACCTTATATTAGTAATGGCATATTGTATACACACAGCCAACTCTTGATCCAGACATAAATGCACACATTTTTATAGATCACCAGAGTGATTGATGTGACAAAATCCAGAACTGATCCCTATGCAATCATTCTACAGATTGAAGAGATGATTAAAAATCCTTTCAAATGGGAAGAATGGCATCAATATGTTATAAGCATCTCTGAGGGAGATATAAATTACAAGCCTGGGTTAACCTAAAATATCACTTGTTTAGTTTTGGATGGGCCTCAGGAAAAGAGGAGAGATACCGAAAAGAAAGTTTTCTTGCCCGAAGTTAAGATTTATAATGTAATGAATGCTCCAGGAGGGCAGAGATTTTGTCTGTTTCTGTTTTTCCCTCTTCATTGCTAAATAACTTACATGCAGAGGTGCTTCACGGTAAATTTCCCTACACGTGTTGGTTTTGAAGTGAACATAATACATCCTCCCACCTGGCTATTAGCATAGTCCCCTGACTGGTCTCTTTGCTCTTATACTCACTCTGCAATTCTCTACCTAGTCTCCAAGCAACACAAGTGCAATTTTTTTTACAAAACAAATCCCTTCCTCTGCTTAGGAGCCCTTCTTGACCCAGCTCTGCCTACGACAGAGACTTTCCCTTTGACCACTCCGCCATCCTCTATGGCCCTCCAGCCACTCCAGCCTTTAATCCAATTCTTAACTGGGTCAAGGGCACTTTTGTCTTTGGGCCTTTGCACCAGCTTTCTCCTCTGGAATGTCCCACTTTGTTCAGGTGGTTGGCCTTTCTGCTCATTTAAATCTCAACAAAATGTCTTTAAATAAAAATAGGAACAAAATGGCAACCAACACTTTTACAGCACGTACCAAGTGCCTAGCATCGAAGTGCTTTACACACATTTTTATTCATAAATTTACAAACTTTTCACCCATTTCTCCCATCTCCCTAACCCCTGCCTCTGGCAACCACCAATCTGTTCACTGTATCTATGAGTTGTTTTTTTTTTTCCACATATAAGAGAGATCACATGGTATCTGTCTTTTCCCTGTCTGATTTATTTTACTCGGCATAAGATCTGGAGGTCTGTCCATGGTGTTGCAAATGACAAGATTTCATTCTTTTTTATGGCTTAATAATATTCCATATATGGAATGGAATATATATAAAATGAAATCTTTTATATATATGATATCTCACATCTATGTATCTATATATCTGTAGATATATAGATATACATATATATTTATAGATAGATAGGATAGTTATACTTTACATATATATGTATTACATCTTTTTTATCCATTTATCTCTCAATGGACAGTTAGGCTGTTTCCATATCTTGGCTATTGTGAATAATGCTGCAATGAACATGGGGGTGCAGATAGCTTATCAAGTTGGTGTCGTCATTTTCTTTGGATAAATACCCAAAAGTGGAATTGCTGGATCATATGGTAGTTCTATTTTTAATTTTTAACTCATTTAACATTAATTTAAAAATTGCAGGATTCCCTGGTGGCGCAGTGGTTGAGAGTCTGCCTGCCGATGCAGGGGACACAGGTTTGTGCCCCGGTCTGGGAAGATCCCACATGCTGCGGAGCGGCTAGGCCTGTGAGCCATGGCCGCTGAGCCTGCGCGTATGGAGCCTGTGCTCAGCAACAGGAGAGGCCACAACAGTGAGAGGCACGCGTATTGCAAAAAAAAAATCAAATAAATAAATAAATAAATAAATAAAAATTGCAAGCAGATCCTATAGCTATCAACCTCATTTTCAGATGAAGAGACTAAGGCACAGAGTCTAAGAAAACTGCCTATGGTCAGACACTTGTAAATAATGGAAATAAATTTGATCCCATATCCGAAGTTCATTATTAACTCCTTCATGATTCTGCCTTTCAGAAAATTGCCACCCAGTTACTTTCTACCATATCATCCTATTTTAATTTTCTTGAGAGCACCTATCACCATATGATGTTTTTCATATCTATTTATTTCTGTATATATATATATATATATATATATATATATATATTTCTTTACTTTTACAAATTATTGTCTGTCTCTTTTCTTCTAAAATATAAGTTTTCTGAGCCAAGGTGCATTTCTGCTTTGTTTACAGCAGAGTATCTGGCATTGAGAATAGTTCTTAACATGTAGGAAGTACCCATCAAACATTTGCTGAAGAATTAATTAGCAGCCTAACAGGTGTGTTCCTATCTGGTTGTCAGTGCAGGCCTCCAAGATGGTGAATTGGATCTGGCTATTCATCTCACGGAATTCAGAGTCCTTAACCATTAGTTTATGTAGAGGCGATCAAAGCTAATGATTCACACTGACCAAGCTGAGTAGAGATTAATCGATAAATCAGAATGACAATTTGTTAATTTACCATGAGTAATGTTTCTGTCAGCCAAAAAGAACATTCACCACCTGTAAGAGAAGCCTCCATGGGAAAGCAAATTAAGATCAGAAGGTTGCTCAGCAAATATAAAACCAAAGCAAAGGGAATTTGAAGATTTACAAGATATTTTAATCAAGCAATGGCAGCTCTTTGAATTGCCCTTCCCAACTACCAGGCAATTCTAACCAATAGGCCAGACTTTCTAGTCAACAAGGACTCTCATCCTTTCACAAGGATTATACAGTCTCACTGTCCAATGCTAGGAATGTTTATTCTCCAGCTGACCTCAAGGCTCTTTTGGTTTTTTTAACATCTTTATTGGAGTATAATTGCTTTATAATGGTGTGTTAGTTTCTACTTTATAACAAAGTGAATCAGCTACACATATACATATGTCCTCATATCTCATACCTCCTGCATCTCCCTCCTTCCCACCCTCCCCATCCCACCCCACTAGGTGGTCACAAAGCACCGAGCTGATCTCCCTGTGCTATGCGGCTACTTCCCACTAGCTATCTATTTTAAGTTTGGTAGTATATATATGTCCATGCAACTCTCTCACTTTGTCCCATCTTACCCTTACCCCTCCCTGTATCCTCAAGTCCATGCTCTAGTAGGCCTGCATCTTTATTCCCATCTTGCCCCTAGGTTCTTCATGACCATTTTGTTTTTTTTTAGATTCCATATATATATGTGTTAGCATACGGTATTTGTTTCTCTCTTTCTGACTAACTTCACTCTGTATGACAGTCTCTAGGTCCATCCACCTCACTAAAAATAACTCAGTGTTGTTCCTTTTTATGACTGAGTAATATTCCATTGTATATATTTGCCACATTCCATTTATCCATTCATCTGTTGATGGACACTTCGGTTGCTTCCATGTCCTGGCTATTGTAAATAGAGCTGAAATGAACATTTTAGAACATGACTCTTTTTGAATTACAGTTTTCTCAGGATATATGCCCAGTAGTGGGATTGCTGTGTCATATGGTAGTTCTATTTTCAGTTTTTTTGTTTTCTTCTTATATGTTGAGCTTTCTTTTTAATTTATTTATTTTTATTTTTGGCTGTGTTGGGTCTTTGTTTCTGTGCCAGGGCTTTCTCTAGTTGTGGCAAGCGGGGGCAACTCTTCATCACAGTGCACAGGTCTCTCACTGTCGTGGCTTCTCCTGTTGCAGAGCACAGGCTCCAGACATGCAGGCTCAGTAGTTGTGGCTCACGGGCCTAGCTGCTCCATGGCATGTGGGATCTTCCCAGACCAGGGCTCGAACCCGTGTCCCCTGCATTAGTAGGCAGATTCTCAACAACTGCACCACCAGGGAAGCCCTATTTTCAGTTTTTTAAGGAACGTCCATACTGTTCGCCATAGTGGTTGTATCAATTTACATTCCCACCAACAGTGCAAGAGGGTTCACTTTTCTCCACACCCTCTCCAGCATTTATTGTTTGTAGATATTTTTATAATGGCCATTCTGACCGGTGTGAGATGATATCTCATTGTAGTTTTGATTTGCATTTCCCTAATGGTTAATGATGTTGAGCATTCCTTCATGTGTCTGTTGGCAATCTGTATATCTTCTTTGAAGAAATGTCTATTTAGGTCTTCTGCCCATTTTTGGATTAGGTTGTTTGTTTTTTTAATATTGAGCTGCTTGTGAATTTTGGAGATTAATCCTTTGTCAGTGGCTTCATTTGCAAATATTTTCTCCCATTCTGAGGGTCTTTTCGTCTTGTTTATGGTTTCCTTTGCTGTGCAAAAGATTTTAAGTTTCATTAGGTCCCCATTTCTTTATTTTTGTTTTTATTTCCATTTCTCTAGGGGGTGGGTCAAAAAGGATCTTGCTGTTTTTTTATGTCATAGAGTGTTCTGCCTATGTTTCCCTCTAAGAGTTCTATGGTGACTGGCCTTACATTTAGGTCTTTAATCAATTTTCAGTTTATTTTGGTGTATGGTGTTAGGGAGTGTTCTAATCTCATTCTCTTACATGTACCTGTCCAGTTTTCCCAGCACCACTTATTGAAGAGGCTGTCTTTTCTCCACTGTATATTCTTGTCTCCTTTATCATAGATAAGGTGACCATATGTGCATGGGTTCATTTCTGGGCTTTCTATCCTGTGCCATTGCTCTATATTTCTGTTTCTGTGCCAGTACCATACTGTCTTGATTACTGCAGCTTTGTAGTATAGTCTGAAGTCAGGGAGCCTGATTCCTCCAGCTCTGTTTTTTTTTCTCAAGATTGCTTTGACTATTCGGGGTCTTTTGTGTTTCCATACAAATTGTGAAATTTTTTCTTCTACTTCTGTGAAAAATGCCAGTGGTAGTTTGATACAGATTGCATTGTATCTGTAGATTGCTTTGGGTAGTAGAGTCATTTTCACAATGTTGATTCTTCCAATCCAAAAACATGGTATATCTCTCCCATCTGTATGTTTCATCTTTAATTTCTTTCATCAGTGTCTTAAAATTTTCTGCATACAGGTCTTTTGTCTCCTTAGGTAGGTTTATTCCTAGATATTTTATTCTTTCTGTTGCAATGGTAAATGGGAGTGTTTTCTTAATTTCCCTTTCAGATTTTTCATCATTAGTGTAAACGAATGCAAGAGGTTACTGTGCATTAATTTTGTATCCTGCTACTTTAGCAAATTCATTAATTAGCATAGTAGTTTTCTGGTAGCATCTTTAGGATTCTCTATGTGTAGTATCATGTCATCTGCAAACAGTGACAGCTTTACTTCTTCTTTTCCAATTTGGTTTCCTTTTGTTTCTTTTTCTTCTCTGATTGCTGTTGCTAAAATTTCCAAAACTATGTTAAATAATAGTGGTGAGAGTGGGCAACCTTGTTCCTGATCTTAGTGGAAATGCTTTCAGTTTTTCACCATTGAGGATGATGTTGGCTGTGGGTTTGTCATTTATGGCCTTTATTATGTTGAGGAAAGTTCCCTCTATGCCTACTTTCTGGAGGGTTTTTATCATAAATGGGTGTTGAATTTTGTTGAAAGCTTTCTCTGCATCTATTGAGATGATCTATGGTTTTTTTCCTTCATTTTTATAATATGGTGTATCACGTTGATTGATTTGTGTATATTGAAGAATCCTTGCATTCCTGGGATAAACCCCACTTGATCATAGTGTGTGATCCTTTTAATGTGCTGTTGGATTCTGTTTGCTACTATTTTGTTGAGGATTTTTGCATCTATGTTCATCAGTGATATTGGCCTGAATTTTTCTTTCTTTGTGACATCTCTGTCTGGTTTTGGTATCAAGGTGATGGTGGCCTCGTAGAATGAGTTTGGGAGTGTTCCTCCCTCTGCTATATTTTGAAAGAGTTTGAGAGAGACACATGTTAGCTCTTCTCTAAATGTTTGATAGAATTCGCCTGTGAAACCATTTCGTCCTGGGCTTTTGTTCATTGGAAGATTTTTAATCACAGTTTCAATTTCAGTGCTTGTGATTGGTCTGTTCATATTTTCTAATTCTTCCTGGTTCAGTCTCAGAAGGTTGTGCATTTCTAAGAATTTGTACATTTCTTCCAAGTTGTCTATTTTATTGGCATAGAGTTGCTTTTAGTAATTTCTCGTGAACTTTTGTATTTCTGCAGTATCAGTTGTTACTTTTCCTTTTTCATTTCTAATTCTATTGATTTGAGTCTTCTCCCCTTTTTTCTTGATGAGTCTGGCTAATGGTTTATCTATTTTGTTTATCTTCTCAAAGAACCAGCTTTTAGTTTTATTGATCTTTGCTATCATTTCCTTCATTTATTTTTCATATATTTCTGATCTGAGCTTTATGATTTCTTTCCTTCTGATAACTTTGGGGATTTTCTTGCTCTTCTTTCTCTAATTGCTTTAGGTGTAATGTTAGGTTGTTTATTTGAGATGTTTCTTGTTTCGTAAGGTAGGATTGTATAGCTATAAGCTTCCCTCTTAGAACTGTTTTTGCTACAACCCATAGGTTTTGGGTTGTCGTGTTTTCATTGTCATTTTTTTCTAGGCATTTTTTGATTTCCACTTTGATTTCTTCAGTGATCATTTGGTTATTAAGTAGTGTGTTGTTTAGCCTCCATGTGTTTGTATTTCTTACAGATTTTTTCTGTAATTGACATCTAGTGTCATAGCATTGCGGTCAGAAAAGATACCTGATATGATTTCACTTTTCTTAATTTTACCAAGGCTTGATTTGTGACCCACAATATGATCTATACTGGAGAATGTTCCATGAGCACTTGAGAAGAATGTGTATTCTGTTGTTTTTGGATGGAATGTCCTATAAATGTCAATTAAGTTCATCTTGTTTAATATATCATTTAAAGCTTGTTCATCCTTATTTATTTTCATTTTGGATGATCTGTCCATTGGTGAAAGTGGGGTGTTTAAGTCCCCTACTGTGATTGTGTTACTGTCGATTTCCCCTTATATGGCTGTTAGTATTTGCCTTATATATTGAAGTGCTCCTATGTTGGGTGCATAAGTATTTACAATGTTTATATATTCTTCTTGGGTTGACCCCTTGATCATTATATAGTGTCCTTCTTTGTCTCTTTTAATAGTCTTTGTTTTAAAGTCTATTTTGTTTGATATGAGAATTGCTACTCCAACTTTCTTTTGATTTCCATTTGCACGGAATATCTTTTTCCATCCTATCATTTTCAATCTGTATGTGTCCCTAGGTCTGAAGTGGGTCTCTTGTAGACAGCACATATATGGGTCTTGTTTCTGTATCCATTCAGCCAATATATGTCTTTTGGTTGGAGCATTTAATCCATTTACATTTAAGGTAATTATCGATATGTATATTCCTTTTACCATTTTCTTAATTGTTTTGAGTTTATTATTGTAGGTCTTTCCATTCTCTTGTGTTTCCTGCCTAGAGAAGTTCCTTTAGCATTTGTTGTAGAGCTGGTTTGGTGGTGCTGAATTCTCTTAGCTTTTGCTTGTCTGTAAAGTTCTTAATTTCTCTGTCAAATGTGAATGACATCCTTGCTGGGTAGAGTAATCTTGGGTGTACGTTTTTCTCCCTCATCACTTTAAATATGTCCTGCCAGTCCCTTCTGGCTTGCAGAGTTTCTGCTGAAAGGTCAGCTGTTAACCTTATGGGGATGCCCTTGTATGTTATTTGTTGTTTTTCCTTTGCTGCTTTTAATATGTTTTCTTTGTATTTAATTTTTGGTAGTTTGATTAATATGTTTCTTTGTGTGTTTCTCCTTGGTTTTATCCTGTATGGGACTCTCTGTGTTTCCCGGACTTGATTAATTATTTCCTTTCCCATTTTAGGGAAGTTTTCAACTAGAACCTCTTCAAATGTTTTCTCAGTCCCTTTCTTTGTCTCTTCTTCTTCTGGAGCCCCTATAATTCGAATGTTGGTGCATATAATGTTGTTCAAGAGGTCTCTGAGACTGTCCTCAATTCTTTTCATTCTTTTTCCTTTATTCTGCTCTGTGGTAGTTATTTCCACTATTTTATCTTCCAGGTCACTTATCTGTGCTTCTGCCTCAGTTATTCTGCTATTGATCACTTCTAGAGAATTTTTAATTTCATTTATTGTGTTGCTGATCACTGTTTGTTTGCTGTTTAGTTCTTCTAGGTTCCTGTTAAACATTTCTTGTATTTTCTCCACTCTTTTTCAAAGATTTTGGATCATCTTTACTATCATTACTCTGAATTCTTTTTCAGGTAGACTGCCTATTTCCTCTTCATTTTTAAGGTCTGGTGGGTTTTTGTCTTGCTCCTTCATCTGCTATGCGTTTCTCTGTCTTTTCATTTTGCTTAACTTACATGTTTGGGGTCCCCTGTTAACAGGCTGCAGGTTCATAGTTCCTGTAGTTTTTGGTGTCTGTCCCCAGTGGCTAAGGTTGGTTCAGTGGGTTGTGTAGGCTTCCTGGTTGAGGCGACTAGTACCTTTGTTCTGGTGGATGAGGCTGGATCTTGTCTTTCTGGTGGGCAAGTCCACATCTGGTGGTGTGTTTTGGGGTGTCTGTGGACTTATTATGATTTTAGGCAGACTCTGTGCTAATGGATGGGGTTGTGTTCCTGTCCTGCTAGTTGTTTGGCATAGGGTGTCCAGCACTATACCTTGCTGGTCATTGAGTGGATTGGGTCTTGGCATTGAGATGGAGATCTCTGGAATATTTTCCCCATTTGATATTATGTGGAGCTGGTAGGTCTCCTGTGGACCAGTGTCCTGAACTTGGCTCTCCCACCTCAGGGGCACAGCCCTGATGCCTGGCTGCAGCACCAAGAGCCTGTCCTCCACATGGCTCAGAATAAAAGGGAGGAAAAAAGGAAGGAAAGAAAGAAGAAGGTAAAATAAAATAAATTTATTAAAATAAAAAATAATTATTAAGAAAAAAAATTTTAAGTAATAAAAAAAACGGACAGAGCCCTAGGACAAATGTTAAAAGAAAAGCTATACAGACAAAATCACACACAGAAGCATATACATACACACTCACAAAAAGAGAAAAAGGGAGAAACATATATGTATCCTTGTTCCCAAGTCCACCTCCTCAATTTGGGATGATTCGTTGTCTATTCAGGTAATCCACAGATGCAGGTACATCAAGTTGATTGTGGAGATTTAATCCACTGCTCCTGAGGCTGCTGGGAGAGATTTTCCTTTCTCTTCTTTGTTCGCACAGCTCCCAGGTTTCAGCTTTGAATTTGGACCTGCCTCTGCATGTAGGTTGCCTGAGGGTGTCTGTTCCTCGCTCAGACAGGGCAGGGTTAAGGAAGCAGCTGATTTGGGGGCTCTGGCTCACTCAGGCCAGGGTAAGGGAGGGGTACGGATGCGGAGTGAGCCTGCGGTGGCAGAGGCCAGCGTGACATTGCACCAGCCTGAGATGTGCCATGCGTTCTCCCGGGGAAGTTGTCCCTGGATCACAGGACCCTGGCAGTGGCGGGCTGCACAGGCTCCCGGGAGCGGAGGTGTGGATAGTGACCTGTGCTTGCACACAGCCTTCTTGGTGGTGGCAGCAGCAGCCTTAGCATCTCATGCCCTCTCTGGGGTCCATGCTGATAGCCACGTCTCGCGCCCATCTCTGGAGCTCCTTTAAGCTGCGCTATTAATCCCCTCTCCTTGTGCACCAGGAAACAAAGAGGCAAGAAAAAGTCTCTTGCCTCTTTGGCAGCTCCAGACTTTTTCCCGGACTCCCTCCCGGCTAGTCGCGGTGCACCAGCCCCTTCAGACTGTGTTCACACAGCCAACTCCAGTCCTCTCCCTGGGATCTGACCTCTGAAGCCTGAGCTTCAGCTCCCAGCCCTGGCCCGTCCCGGCGGATGAGCATACAAGCTTCTCGGACTTGTGAGTGCAGGTCGGCACTGATCCTCTGTGCAGGAATCTCTCAGCTTTGCCCTCCGCACCCCTGTTGCCAAACTCTCCTCCATGACTCCGAACCTTCCCCGCTCTGCCACCCACAGTCTCCGCCCGCGAAGGGGCTTCCTAGTGTGTGGAAACCTTTCCTCCTTCACAGCTCCCTCCCACTGGTGCAGGTCCCGTCCCTATTCTTTTGTCTCTGTTTATTCTTTTTTCTTTTGCCCTACCCAGGTACGTGGGGAGTTTCTCTCCTTTTGGGAGGTCTGAGGTCTTCTGCCAGAGTTCAGTGGGTGTACTGTAGGAGTTGTTCTACATGTAGATGTATTTCTGATGTATTTGTGGGGAGGAAGGTGATCTCCGAGTCTTAGTCTTCCGCCATCTTGAAGCTCCTCCAAGGCTCTTTTGTATTTGTCTTTTCCTGTCCCTTTAGATTTGGAGAAGCAACCTACTTCAAATGCCATTTCCAGGAGGCACCCACCTCCACTCTGTATAAGTCTTCACACTAGATGCCTTTTCTGGTGACCCCTTACTGTAAGTTAGTTCCCAATGACTCAACTCAGAGCCTCAAGATATAATCTAATTTTCGCAAACCAGTTATGGATTGGTTGTTTGGGGGTCAGTGTTCTATGCTGAGTTAATTGTTTATGTGTCAGTCAGAGTGTAGAAGGAAACAAGGAGTTATACAAAATGTCAGCTGACATTTAGGAGAAGGAAGAGGTTACTTCTATTTGGCACCATCAAGTGAAATGGTTTCCTTCACATTTTTCATTTCATTTTTCTCTTAGTTCTAAAGCAGTTTCATAAATAGCCTTGCTATGTGGTTGATTGCACATTTGTATTATTTATCAGCATCTCTGCTAATAGATTATAATCCTTTAGGTTATTTGTTTTGAAGACAATCTTAGAAAAGGAAATACTAATTTAATGATTATGAATATTTTCTGACTCCTTTTAAATTTTGAAACAAATAATTTTAGACTTACAGAACAATTACAGTAGTACAGTGTTTGAACAGTGAACCAGCCTTTCCTAAAGATAACACTTTACAAAACCATAGCACAGTTGTCAAAACTAATAATTAACATTAGTACATTACTATGAATTAAAGTACAGGCTTTATTTGGATTTCACCAGCTTTTTATTAATGTTCTCTTGCAACCAGTCATCATGTTTCCTTAGTCTCATCTGATCTGTGACAGTTCCTCAGTCTTTCCTTGTCTTTCATAATCTTGGGACTTCTGAAGAGTACTGATCAATCATTTTGTAAAAGTTTTCTTAATTTAGGTTTGTCTTATGTTCCCTCATAATTAGACTGAGGTTATGCATTACTGGAAAGAATAACACAGATGCAAAGTGCCTTTATTAGTGCATGTTTTCTGGAGGTGCATGATGTTGATATGTTAAATTGTGCTGACTTTAAATTTGATCATTTGGTTAAGGCAGTGTCTGGCATATTTTTCCAGTGTAAAATTACTATGTTTCCCCTTGCAATCAATATTTGTTTTGTGAAAAATACTTTGAAATAATGCAAATATGCTCTTTGTCCTTAAATTTTTGTCCACTAATTTTAGCATCCATTTTTGGATCTTGTTTGCTGCCATGATGTTTCCATGGTGTTCTAATGGAGATTTTCTATTTCCTTTATTCCTTCTGCATTTATTCATTAGATTTTTTTTTCTGTAAAGACTATCCACCCTGCACTAATTAATTTATTCAATTACTTTTATATCAGTTTGAACTCAAAGATATTTACATTATTCTTTGGGTTATAATCCAATATTACTACTTATTTTATTGCACATATTGTTCTTTGGCTATTAGGTGTGGCTTTTATGCCCTTTCAACATACTCATATCTCTTTTTTATGTTGTTCAAGAATTCCCTCACTTTCTGTCATCACACAATTCTCTAGATTTTTTTTCTGAGTTGTAGTTCATTCATAGACATACCACAGTTTGTTTATCCATTAACCAATTGAATGACACCTGAGTTGTTCTGAAATGTTCCTGTTTATTTTGTCTTATGAATTGAACTGCTATAAACCTTTATACACAGGTTTTGTGCAAACATAAGTTTTCATTTCTCTTGGATAAATACATAAAAGTGGGATTTCTGGGTCATACAGTATGTGGCTGCTTAACTTTATAAAAAATGGTCAAGCTCTTTTCCAAAGTGACTGTACCATTTTCATTTCTACCAGCAAAGTGTGAGAATTTTAGTTTCACATACTTACTAGCACTTGGAATTGTCAAATTTGGGGGGTTTGTTTTTGTTTTTTACTAGCCATTCTAAAAGATGTGTAGTGAAATATTAGTGTGGTTTTAATATCTATTTCCCTAATGACTAACGATGTTGAGAAACTTTCATATAATTACTTGCCATTCATATACCTTCTTTAGTGAAATGTCTCTTCGTCCATTTATAAAATTGGGTTGTTTTATTATGGAGAATATTATTTATAGATTCTGGGTAAAAATTATTTGTCAAAATATGATTTGTAAGTGTCTGTGACATGTCTTTTTCATTGTCTTTATGGTGACTTTTACAAAGCAAAAGTTTTAGATTTCTATAAACTCCAAATTACCTTTTTTTTAATGGTTCATGCTTTTAGCATTGTATCTAAAAACTCATTCTCTAACCTAAGAACATACACATTTTCTACTCTTTTCTTCTACAAGTTTTATGGTTCAATGTTTTAAATCTTGGTCTATTATCCATTATGAGTTTATATCTACATAACACATGAGGTGCAGGATGAAGTTCATATATTTGCAAACAGACATCAAATTGTCCCAGCATCATTTTTGAAAAGACTATCTCATATCTATCCATCTATCTATCTATCTATCTATCTATCTATCTATCTATCTATCTATATATATATGAGGGTATGTGTGTGTTTGACAAACATATATGTATGTATCTGTGACAAATACATTTATCATACATATGTATATATTAATAACTATGAGTTTTTATTTCATGTCTTTAAAAGTGATATTAAAGATAGTTTTTTAGAGGTAAAATTGTAAGTTGCTCAGAACACTGAACAATATTAGGTAGGTTAAAATAATTTAAGCCTGGCTCATGTAGGTAATTAAAAGATAAAAGAAATAATTTTTAGTGATTTATTACATTTATATATAATATATATAATTAAACCAAATGCTTTGTTTGGTTTACTATGCAAATATAACATACTTTTATTTCAAACATAGTGTTTATGTTTTTATGAAGCAAGTTTAAAAACAAACAGTGTGGAATATGAAATACACTATGGTTTTTCTTAAAGTTTTCTGCACTGACCTGGAAAAGGATGCCTCACTTAGGTAGTAAATATGGCTGTGGAGCATCTTCATTTTTCAGAATAATTTGATTTATATCATTTAAAATATAATAATTATTATAAAAATAAATAAATAAATATAAATAATTTGATTATATAATAAAAAATCATTTAGGAAGACACTATAACTTGATTAAATTTGATTGTATCCTCATCTATCTTTATATTTGTTTCAAGGCAATTCCAAATTTATCAGACAAAAGGTTAATCACAGTGACTCATGGCAATGGAGTGGGATGGCTATCATATAACCACTTTGGTTTAGACGTATTATGTGAGGTAATTCCATCATTAAAGTATAAAGCTTCAGAAATCCATAAGAGGGCATTGAGAACATCTGTGTATTCAGTAGCAATTTGATTTAGCAAGGAAAAGTCTTAAGGGAGACAGAGAGGGAGAGAAAGAGAAAGAGAGAGGGAGAGAAGAAAAAGAGATGAAGATGGTGGTAAAGGAGAAAATAAAAAATCACAGTTGCCAAATGGATATTCATAATAAAAATGTGAGAGTTGGAGACAAAAGAAAGCCAGATGAGAAACTTCATGCTTTATGTCAGAGACAAAGATTTGCAGATTTGTGATTGAAAGAGAGAGTTTAGGAGAGATGAACTAGGGGGGTTGTGGGAAACTGAAAAAGGGATAGATAATTAAAGATTGTTAGAAATTTTGCTAAGGGCTGTTAATTGGATCCTCTCTGACATTCTACAATTGGCTTTTTAAATAAGGCTTAGAGGTATTTCTCAGTTATTCTTATTTTCCAAACTGGTATTTATCACACTACAGTTTTATTTTAAAAACAGACTAAACTATGAAGATGTTTGGTTTTAAAACCAGTTTCTGTGCTATTATTATTTTATCTTCTTACACTATTTTCTTACTATTTTCTGAAAAGAAATCACTCCCCAGCAACAGCTTTTATCATAAAATCTTTGAGAAATGGGATTGTAATCTCCACAGAGTCTGGTATAAAAATAAGGGAAAAAATACTTCTCCCTAAGATACATTATAATAAATTGAACCAGCCATTGATTCACAATTGTAAGATGTCAGGTGGCCTCTCAGGCCACATTTTAGGAGCTAATCTTGTTGGAGACACTGCTTAATTTTGTATCTGAAAATACAACTGCAATTCTTCAAACAAACATATCTCCAGTATTTTATCTTTATTATTTGAAAGAATAATAATAATAACTCAATGTAAATACACTTTTGCCACACACAATTGCATTTGGTCTGTACCACAGCCCTGTGCAACAGCCTGAGGCATGATCAGTATTGTTTCCATTTTACCTTAAGAAATATGAGGCTCCAAAAGAAAAGTCACTTGTTACTGGTCATGTGGCAGAATCAGATTAACACCCAGGTGTTTGCACTCAAGCTTATGTTATTTCTAATATGTTGTACTACTTATTTTAAAATAATAAATCATAATTATTTTAGTTTTTTGAAATTAAAAACCTAATACAGTAAAATATTTTATTAATGCATTTATTAAAAATCAGTTTAGATGTTTTAAAGCAATAGAGTAACAGGATATATTACACATTAAATTTTTATCCATGTTTTACCATCATACATACAAAAATTATTGTATAGATTATTTAATTACTCTACTTAATGCTAAAATCTACCCCCTCTCTTAGCAAGAAATAAAGATATGAACACATTTCCATCAACAGTGGGATTAAAGATAACTCATAAAATAAAATGAAAAATTTCTGCACAATGTTAGATTCAACCCAATGATATTCAAATAATTATTGATGTAAAGCTTAAATGTCACTCTTAACTACAACTGCTGACTTTCTTTAGTTCCAGATAAATGTTTCCTTGTGAAAAGAATATAGCAGCAAGAATCTAGGACAAGTAGGAAGAAGACAGGAGAGAAATTCTTCAGCCATTAAAGGTGCCTCAGAGTTCACCATCAATAAAGGATGAGCTCATTCTTCAGCGACGACACTCTCAAAGTGACATGTGCTAAAATCTCATCTATCCCAAGTTGTAAGAAATCTCCTTTCATCCCTGGAGATTCATTGTCATTTTCTTTCCCTGTGTTTCTTCAACAAACTGTAAGACCCAAAAGAGAGTTACCACAAAAAGGTCTTCATACACTAGAACATTATTACCAGCATTTTTTAAACTTTTAAGTTTAACTTAAACTTTTTTTTTTATTCCCAGTAGAGTCCATGGAAGTCACAATTGGTCAAACATCACAGAGGTTTCACTGTGTAATTGACGCCAGCAGGAATCTTTGCATGAGGTAGATGAGGAGATAATCACCGGAAATAACTTCTAACATTCCATATTCACATTTTATTAGTTGAATGAGTTTTCCTTGGGGTTTATTATTTAAAAGACAAGAAGAAAGAAAAATGAAGGTGAGGAGGAGAATATTTATTCATTAGGAAATGCTTTATGAGAGAGAAAGAGAAAGAGAGGAATTTTTGGCTTCACAACTTAACCCAATCTTACAGGTCCTCATAGGATTAGGTTTCCTTAATTAGAATAGATAGAAGCTACACAAATACACTTATAAAATTGTGCCCTCTCATTACTTATTATGAGGTCTTCAGTGAAATTTGAGTTAATTCAAAATGCTTAGCTGGCTTTGTTTTCTGCTACAGTTTCTTAGCCTGGACTAACAGAATAATTGCTTCCTTTTTCCACCTCAGGTTAACATTATAGATCTGTTTTAAGGTCCTAAAGAGAATCTGGCAGCATGAGAAAGCAATTATAACTCAATTTCATGTTTCCCAACAAATATGTGTCCTTATGAGACTTTAAACCAGAAAAAGAAAAAAAAAGAGAGAATGAAGAATTCACATAGCAGCATAAAATCCCTGGTAGCAAACCACAAAGTGATATTATTACACTGGAAAGAAAGTATTTGCTGCTATAGGAAACATATACTTTTTACCACTTTTAAGTTAGAAATCACAAGTAACCTTCATATGCCTTTTGGCCACTGTGAAACTGTCAGACACAGGGTGACTCAGAGAAAAGGTGGATAAACACTTAAGAAATGGAAGAATTCCTGTTCTCTTTAGTCCTTACTCTATACTCAGCCTCCTTGGAGTTCTTTCCTACCCACAAGTGACTCATTTATTCATTCATCATAATTCTGAATTATTACTTACTTCATTCTGTAAGCATGAATATAGGAAATACTAAGTGTCAGACAAAGTTCTGGAAGCAGGGGGTGCAAAGATGAAGAAAAACAAATTTTGTTGTTTTTTTTTTTCAGTCTGCTTACAGTCTAGTAAGGAAAGCATCCAGACACAAAATGATATGATATACAGTCATCCTTCAGTTTCCTTGGGGGATTGGTTCTGAGACCCCCCACAGATACCAAATACATTATGCTCAAGTGCCTTATATAAAATGGTATAGTATTTTCATATAACTTACACACATCCTCCCATATACTTTAAATCATCTCTAGATTACTTATAATGTTTAATGCAATGTAAATACTATGTAAATAGTCACCTGAATGTAGCAAATTCTAGTTTTGTTTTTTGGAACTTTCTGGAATTTTTTTACCAAATATTGTGACCCATGGTTTGTTGAATCTGCAAATGCAGAACCTGTGGATACAGAGGCTGACTGTGTGCTTTGTTAGTTAAACACGAAGTGATATAGGTGCACTTAGAGGGATATGTCACAGCCATTGGGAGAGAGACAAGGAAGGATTCCAGGTAGGAGCTCATACCTGAGTCCAGTATTAAGTAGTAATTCAGTAAATCAAGCAAACAAAGGAGTGAGGGATACACCAGACATAGGGGCAAAACAAGTAACTTTGTGAGGTGAAGAATACATTAACTTATCTTACTGTAATAATCGTTTCACAGTATATATGTATATCAAATCATCACATTATATACCTTAAATTTACACTATGTTATTTGTCAATTACATCTCAATAAAGCTGGAAAAAAATTTTAAATGTCAGAAATCTGTAAGAGACGTAATTCCTTAACAGATGATCACTTCTCTCTTCTTTTTTAAGAATATACAAGGATTTTTTTCAGTGGGGGAGACTATCAGAAGTTGAAATCAACCTAATTTTAACAATGGGCATGGGACTTCCCTGGTGGTCCAGTGGTAAAGAATCTGCCTTCCAAAGCAGGGTATGTGGGTTCAATCCCTGGTTGGGGAACTAAGATCCCATATACCACAGGGAAACTACACCCATACGCTCTAACTACAGAGCCCACATGCCACAACTAGAGAGAGAAAACCCGCATGCCACAACTAAAGAGAAGCCCGAGAGCTGCAAAGAAGAGAGTACAGGCCATAAGGAAAGATCCCATGTGCCTCACCAAAGATTCTGTGTGCCTGCAACTAAGACCTGATGCATTCATCCGATGATGGACACTTAGGTTGCTTCCATGTCCTGGCTATTGTAAATAGAGCTGCAATGAACATTTTGGTACATGACTCTTTCTGAATTATGGTTTTCTCAGAGTATATGCCCAGTAGTGGGATTAATGGGTCATATGGTAGTTCTATTTGTAGTTTTTTAAGGAACCTCCATACTGTTCTCCATAGTGGCTGTACCAATTCACATTCCCACCAGCAGTGCAAGAGTGTTCCCTTTTCTCCACACCCTTGCCAGCATTTATTGTTTCTAGATTTTTTGATGATGGCCATTCTGACTGGTGTGAGATGATATCTCATTGTAGTTTTGATTTGCATTTCCCTAATGCTTAATGATGTTGAGCATTCTTTCATGTGTTTGTTGACAATTTGTATATCTTCTTTGGAGAAATGTCTATTTAGGTCTTCTGCCCATTTTTGGATTGGGTTGTTTGTTTTTTTTTTGTTGTTATTGAGCTGCATGAGCTGCTTGTAAATTTTGGAGATTAATCCTTTGTCAGTTGCTTCATTTGCAAATATTTTCTCCCATTCTGGGGGATAAAGAAGATGTGGCACATATATACAATGGAATAATACTCAGCCATAAAAAGAAGTGAAATTGAGATACTTGTAGTGAGGTGGATAGACCTAGAGTCTGTCATACAGAATGAAGTAAGTCAGAAAGAGAAAAAAAAAATACCGTATGCTAACACATATATATGGAATCTAAGAAAAAAAAAAAGGTCATGAAGAACCTAGGGATAAGACAGGAATAAAGACACAGACCCACTAGAGAATGGACTTGAGGATATGGGGAGGGGTAAGGGTAAGCTGTGACAAAGTTAGAGAGTGGCATGGACATATATACACTACCAAACATAAAATAGATAGCTAGTGGGAAGCAGCTGCATAGCACAGGGATATCAGCTCGGTGGTTTGTGACCACCTAGAGGGGTGGGATAGGGAGGGTTAGAGGGAGGGAGACAGAAGAGGGAAGAGTTATGGGAGCATATGCATATGTATAACTGATTCACTTTGTTATAAAGCAGAAACTAACACACCATTGTAAAGCAATTATACGTCAATAAAGATGTTTAAAAAAAAAAACCTGTTAACTACAGATACATGACTTCATGCATTTGTCAAAATCCATAGAACGGTACAACACAGAGAGTAAACCCTGATGTAAACTGTGGATTTTAGTTAATAACAACGTATCAATATTGATTCATAAATTGTAACAAGTGTACCAAACTAATGCAAGATATTAATAGTAAGGGTAACTGTGAGGGGTATATAGGAATTTTCTGTACTATCTGCTCAATTTTTTATAAGCCTAGACCTGCCCTAAAAAATAAAGTCTCTTAATTAATATTTTTAAATAAAAAGACCTGATGCAGCCAAAAAAATAAGGAAAATAAATAAATATATTTTTTTAAATGGGCATTCTGAGAAGAGAAGGGAGAGAAGAGAAGAGAAGAGAAGAGAAGGGAAGAGAAGAGAAGAGAAGGGAATGGCTTGCAACTGAGGAAAACAGGTGACAGGTAGCAAAGCCTGGTGATGTTAATAACAGTAAAGATACAAATAACAGTTTGCATGAAGTGAATCAGTCCTTACTCCACTGTTTATATGCTTTAAAAATATTAAAATAAGAAACAGATTCAGTAAGCTCCAGTATTGCTGGGGCATAGAATCCAAGTGCATGGTGTGGCATGAGATGAGCCTGAGAGGTAGTAAGGCATCAAATCATGCAGAGACTGTTTCCCAAGGGCAATAATAAACTAATGAAGAGAAACATGAATAGACTTTTGTTTACAGATTACGTTAACTATAGGAGGGCATTTGGGTGAGGAGGATGACAACAGCACAGCAAACATTTGCCGAGTGTTTAATATGGGCTGGGTAATAAGGATAGTATCTAAAACTACTAACTTTCTGAGTGTTAACCACATCTCAGACCCTTTGTATACATCATTTTATTTAATCCTTTTCAAGATTCTTACAAAATATAGCATAATTACCCAGTTTTACAGATAAAGGAAACAGAGGCACAGATGAGCTAAGAAAATTGCCAAGGTTAGATCAATTGCCCAGTTGTGAAGTCTGGATTCAGATCTAGATTTCCTGACTTATGAGCACATGTTCTTAATCTCCAATATTGTTATTTTTTGTTTGATTTTTAACATGGTTGAGACTTGACTAGTCTAAATTATAAAAGACAAGGAAATCATAGGAATATAATGAATTACAGAAGTAAGACAAAATAAGCAATGACACAATATTGCCTAGAAATGAGGGGGCATAATTCACAAATGAAGAGACAAAAAGAAGCTGGTGTATGTGAGCTCATTGTGTACAGTTTGCATCTGGTTGCTTCTATTTTCTAAGCAAATTATCTGCTGATGAACGGTCATAGTTTGGAAAAAAATGATATATATATATTTTAATAAAACATGAAGAGTGCTGACTAGGACAATATAAACAAATTGTATGTCACTATTAAAAGTCTGTTTGAGGGACTTCCCTGGTGGTCCAGTGGTAAAGAATCCACCTTCCAATGCATGGGACGCAGGTTCAATCCCTGGTTAGGGAACTAAGATCCCATATGCCGTGGGGCAACTAAGCCTGCACACCACAACTATTGAGCTCACATGCCTCAAAGAGAGAGCCCGTGTGCCGCAAACTACAGAGCCCATGCACTGTGGAGCCTGTGCACCACAACTAGAGAGAGAAAACCCACATGCCACAACTACAGAGAAGGCCGAGTGCTGACATGAGGAGACTGCACACCTCAGTAAAGATCCCACATGCCGCAACTAAGACCCAACGCAGCCAAAGACTAGTTTTTTTAAAGAAAATAAATTTAAAAAATAAATATTTTAAAAATTCTGTTTGAAATTAATGATAATTAATTTATGCTAAGAGTAATACAGATAAACTGGATTAACATTTATGGGTGAAAATTAACTGCATGTACATATGTACAGACCATGGTTGAAGCCTTAAGGAGAAATGACAAACTGGAGAATGTGTATACCAGGATTTGAGGTAGAAAAATTCCAGGAAAGGGAAAGTCTTTCCTTGATATAGGAGCATCTTCTGTCTAAGTCAGTAGGATTCCATGTGAATAGCCTGACCCAGCCATTCTTTTTAGACAGAGTGCAGAGGTAAGGAAGGAACAAGTATCCTTATGTTGGGAGACATCTTAGCTTTGTTATTACCAGAAACAAAGGCATGAGGTGGAAAAACCATACTTTGTAAGTTAAAGATTTAAAAAAACACCCTGTAAAATAGAAATTTCAATAGGAAACATGATCTCAGCATATCTTGTGAGTCAGGTTATGCTTATGGTTTTTTCTTATTTGAAAGTGTTACCCAGAACTGAAAAGATATACTACCTGAGGGTGGACTAAGTTAAAGGACAAAGAAAAACTAAAAAAAAATAAAATAAAACATTACACAATTGTCAATTAGTAACACTTTTATTTTAAATTATATTTTCTATTTCTCTTATTACAACACAAATAGATTAAAAATTCTGAATCTGTCTTTAATCTTTGACAATGGTGAAGGAATCTTGAAAACTTTAATGTATTTTGATAATGATTTTTAAAAAACACCTTTGCTGTTTATTCATTGTGTGATTAATTCAATATCATCTAAGACTGTTGGAGTGTGTGGTAAAGAATGGAAAATCAGAGATCAATCAAGATGGTGGAGTAAGAGGGCAAGGAGCTCACCTCCACCACAAACACATAAAAAATACATCTATATGTGGAACAACTCACACTGAAAACTAACTGGAAACTGGCAGAAGGACTCCTGTACAATCAAGACTATAAGAAATATCACATGTAATCAGGTAGCAAGGGAAGATTGGGACAGGACCTGTGCCCCTGGGAGGTGACTCAGGGGAAATGAGAGGATGCCTAAGTGAACACCTGCCATGGGGATTGAGGAGTGAGAACTACAGATTGGGCACCCCAGTCCTGGTGTCCTACACAGGGAAGACAAGCCCCTTTGGATGGTTGAATACCACTGAGACTAACAGGAGGGCCATGGGAATCCTGGACTCCATTTGTGAGGTGTGTGCCCATGCTGGCTTGCCCCAGAGTCAGGGTGGAAAGAGGTCCACCCTGGAGGCTGACAGGTTTCCGGTGACCACCTTGCCATGCACCTAAGCCTGACCTGAATGAACACTCCAGTCCTTCTCACTCCATGGCACAGGACAGCACTGAATCTGAGGTAGCCACTATCGAGGAAAATACTTAACTATAGGATGTAGAGGTGACCTGGTCCTGGGTCATAGTCTGGGTGTGGAGGCAGCAGCCATTGTTGGTGCTTACTCAAGTACTGCATCAAAAGCAACTCTGATCTCTGCAGTTGGCCACTTTAGCACACCTCACATCCTGATTCTCACTGTGGGTCCACACAGGCCCCACCAGCTCTGCAGTGTGACATCACAATAGGATGGGGGCAACAGAGGCTAAGGACAATAATCAGATGTGAGTGACAAAGGACGGTTGCAGTCAAGGCTGTGTCTCAGTGGAGCAATGGAAACAATCGTTGGCATAACTGTGGAAACAAATGCACAAGCAGTGCATCAGAGAAAGCTCAGACCTCAGTCTGCAGCCAACATGAAGCAAGAGCCCACATAGGTCCATGTGCTTCAGACCTCCTCCTTCCTGGGGCAAGTATCCCAATGCTGGGAGAAGGGAAAGCACACACTTAAAGGGAGCAGAACCAGCTCAGGCCAGACCCTCAGGGCTTCTGCTCCAGCAACTTGAGATCAGACCCCACCTCCCAAGGGCAGTGATGGTCACTAAGCAGAGGGGAAGTCCCGCCTCACACCTGGTGCTAGCACTAGCTCCCTCTATCTCCAGCCTCACCCCCTACCAAGTTGATAGCTGCCTGCACACCCTGAGGTAAGGTGTGACTTGTTTCCACTTCAAATCCAGCTCTACCATCAAGCACATTAGGCATACACAGTATGTATAGGGATGTTCCCATGTAAAAGCATTATTTGAAGGTTGCAGTAGGTAACTGTTTCATGTAAATTCATAGAGACAGAGAAAGTTAAGCAAAATAAAAAGGCAGAAGAATTGCTCTCAATTGAAAAAGCAAGAGAAAATCCCCCCCAAAAAATAATAGTAAAAGAGAAAGACACAATTTAACAGATAAAAAAATTCAAAGCATTAATAATAAAAATGTTAACCAAGATAGGAAAATGAATGGATGTCCACTGTGAAAGTTTTAAAAAGGAACTAGAAAATATAAAAAATACCCAATCAGAAATAAATAATTCAATAGCTGAAATTAAAAAGAAAAATACTAGAAGGAATGAATAACATACAAAGTGATACAGAAGAATGCATAAGTGATCTGGAAGATAGAATAATGGAAATCACCCAATCAGAACAGCAAAAAAAGAAAAACAATTTTTTTTAATGAAAACAATTTAAGAGATATCTGTGATAACTTTGTGTACCAACATTCCCATTATTGGAGTTCCAGAAAGAGATGAGAGAGAGAAGGGGATCAAAAATTATTTGAGGAAATTATGACTGAAACTCCCAAACCTGAAGAAGGAAACAGATATCCAGGTACAGAAAACACAGAGGACCCCAAACAAGATAAACCCAAACAGACCCAAACCAAGATATATTATAATTAAAATGGCAAAATTTAGAGAATTCTGAAGTCAGTAAGAGGACAACAGTCATATACAAGGGAATCCTCATAAGGCTACCAGCTGATTTCTCTGCAGAAACTTTGCAGGTCACAAGAGAAAGGCATGACCATCTATTCAAAGGGCTGAAAGGGAAAAACCTGCAACCTAAAATACTCTACCCAGATAGATTATTATTTAGAATAGAGGAGAGATAAAGATATTCTCAGACAAGCAAAAACTAAAAGATTATTATCAGTATGAAACCTACCCTAAAAGAAATATTTAAAAAAAAAGAAATGTTAAAGGGTCTTCTCTAAATGGAAAAGAAGTAAGAATTTATAGGACAGTGAAAATCTTATTATGAAAAGCAAATATAAAGTAAGGACTGAGGATCAATCAACCATGTCTATAAGCAAGTACGAAGACTGAAAGACAAAAGTTATAAAAGCAACTATAATTGCAATAAACAGTTTAAGGTTTAAACATGAAGAAGTAAAATATGACATCAAAAACAAAATGTGAGAGAGGGGAGTAAAAAATGTAGATCACTTAGAGTGTGTTTAAATTTTAATGACAATGAGTTTAAAACAAGTAGATATAGTTGTAGGTCAACATACATGAATCCCATGGTAAACACAAATCAAAAACCTACAATAGATACACAAAAACCAAATGAAAGGAACATAAGCATACTATTAAAGAAAATCATCAAACTCCAAGGGAAGAAACAAAAAGAAGTAACAGAGAAGAACCATAAAAACAACCAGAAAACAAGTAATAAATTGGCTATAAGTACATAACTATCATTAATTACTTTAACTGTCAATAGATTAAATGCTCCAAGCAAAAGACATAGGGTGACTAATTGGATAAAAAGAACAGGACCCTTCAATATACTACCTACAAAAGACTCACTAAAGACACACAGAGTTTGAAAGTGAGGGGATATAAAATATTTCATGCAAAGAGAGATGACTAGAAAGTGGGGTAGCTATGTTTATATCAGATAAAACAGACTTTAAAACACAGGTTATAACAAAAAACAAAGAAGATATTATATAACAAT
The DNA here is from genome assembly GCF_937001465.1 of Orcinus orca. Classification (NCBI taxonomy): domain Eukaryota; kingdom Metazoa; phylum Chordata; class Mammalia; order Artiodactyla; family Delphinidae; genus Orcinus; species Orcinus orca. The sequence goes on along the minus strand of NC_064566.1, from coordinate 80,787,830 downwards.
TCAGGGATTTATACAAGAGGAGGATTACACTTGTTAACATAGTCACCTAACACAGGAGTACCTAAATATATAAAGCAAATGCTAGCAAACATAAAGGGAGAAATTGACAATAATACACAAATATTAGAAGACTTTAACATCGCACTGACATCGAGAGACAGATCATCCAGAAGGAAGATCAATAAGGCAAGAGTGGTCTGAAATGGCAAAATAACACTGTTAGACTTAATAGATATCTATAGGATATTCCACCCAAAAACAACAGAATGCACATTATTTTCAAATGCACATGGAATGCTCTCCAGGATAGATCATGTGCTATGCCACAAAACAAGTGTCAACAAATTTAAGAGGATAGAAGTTATATCAAACATGTTTTCCGGCAGCACTATGAAACTAGAAATAAAGCACAGAAAGAAAAATTGGAAAAGAACAAAACGTGGAGAATAAAAAACATGCTACTAAAAAAACCAGTGGGTCAATGAAGAAATTAAAGAGGAAATCAGAAAATACCTCAAGACAAATGAAAGTGGAAACACAACACCCTAAAATCTATGGAATGCAGCAAAAGTAGTTCTAAGAGGGAAGTTTATGGTGACTAAGTCCTCCCTCAAGAAACAAGAAAAATCTCAAACAACCTAACATACCATCTAAAGGAATTAGAAAAAGGAGAAAAAGCATAGCCCAAAGTCAGCACAAGGAAGGAAATAGTAAAATCAGAGAGGAAATGCATAAAATAGAGATTTAAAAAAAATTATAAAAAAGATCAATAAAACTAAGAGCTGGTTTTTTGTAAAGATAACCAAAATTGATATACTTTTAACCAGGCTCACCAAGAAGATGAGAGAGAGGACCCAAATAAACAAAGTAAGAAATGAAACAGGAGAAATAACAACTGATACCACAGAGATACAAAAATTGATAAGAGGATACTATGAACAGTTAAATGCCAACAAACTGGATAACCTAGAAAAAATAGACAAATTTCTAGAAATATACAGCCTTCCAAGACTGAATCAAGAAGAAATAGATAATTTGAAGAGACCAAACACTAGTAATGAAATTGAATTAGTAATTAAAAAAACCTTCAAAAAAAAAGAAACAAAAGTGCAGGATTGGATGGCTTCACAAGGGAATACTACCAACCATATATACAAGAGTTAATACCTACCATTCTCAAAGTATCAAAAAAATTGAAGAGGATAGAACACTCCCCAGTTCATTCTAAAAGGCCACCATTACCCTGATACCAAAGTGAATCAGCTATATTTATACATATATCCCCATATCTCCTCCCTCTTGCATCTCCCTCCCATCCTCCCTATCCCACCCCTCTAGGTGGTCATAAAGTACCTTGATACCAAATCTAGACAAAAACACTAGAAAAAAAAAGAAAATTACATGCCAATATCTGTGATGAATATAGATACAAATATCTGCGACAAAATATTAGCAAGCTGAATCCAACAATATATAAAAAGAATGACACCACACAGTGATAAAGTTGTATTTATTCCAGGGACACAAGGATGGTTCAATATTCACAAATCAATCAATGTGATACTTCATATACATATATATATATATATATATGTGTGTGTGTGTGTGTGGGTGTGTGTATATGTGTATACATATATATATATATATATATGTACACACATATAATGGAATATTCCTCAGCCATAAAAAAGAATGAAATTCTGCCATTTGCAGCAATGTAGACGGACCTAGAGAATATTATACTTAGGAAGTTAGTCAGAGAAAAACAAATATGGTGTGATATCACTTTTACGTGGAATCTAAAAAGTAAAGCAAATGAGTGTATATAGCAAAACAGAAGCAGACTCACAGATATAAAAAACAAAGTAGTGATTACCAGTGTGGAGAGAAAAGTGGGGGGAGGGGCAAGATAGGGATATGGGATTAAGATATACAAACTATTAAGTATAAAATAGATAAAACTATTATGTATAAAGAGCAACAAGGATATATTTTGTAACAGGAAATTATAGTCATTATCTTGCAATAACTTTTATGTAGTGTATTCTGTAAAAATACTAAATCACTATCCTGTATACCTGCAACTAATATAATATTGTAAATCAATTATACTTCAATTTTAAAAAGAATGGAAAATCCATTTTTATAGTGTATTTACAAATAATAAATGTAATAAGCCCAAACTCATCATATCTAAATGACTATATTTAATCCATCAGCATCTATGCCATATTTCACCAAAATAGCAAGAAAAGATTTTCTAAGATCTGCGACCCATTAGAAAAGAGACTTTCCTTTTTCCTTCAGAGAGATGTAACCTTGAGTCCTCTTTTTACTAGTACAAAACAATATGTAATTAACAATTTTAACACTTGACATTCTTATCTGATGGACAGTGGAAATTCTATACCCAAACTAAAAGATTTTGAAAGCAATTTCAAAATAAAAATAAAAACTACTATTTTGGACTGAATAATACACCCCTCCACCAAGAAGAAAAAAATGTCCATGTCCTAATCACCAGAACCTGTGAATATGTTACCTCACATGGCAAAAGGACTTTGCAGCTGTGATTAAGAGTCTTGAGATGGGAGTTAGCTATTATATTCCAGGTGGGCCTAATGATGTACTCATATGGGTACTTATAAGAAGGATGCAAAAGGGGGCCTTCCCTGGAAGTCCAGTGGTTAAGGCTCCATGCTCCTAATGCAGGGGACCCAGGTTTGATCCCTGGTCAGGGAACTAGATCCTGTATTCCGCAACTGCCTGCATATGACAACGAAGATACCGCATGCCATAACTAAGACCCAGGGCAGCCAAAATAAATAAGTATTTTTTTTAAAAAAGAAGGATGCAAGAGGGTCAAAAGTAGAGAAAGTGAAATAACAAGAGAAGAACTGGGAAAGAAAGAGAGAGAACTGAAGATGCTATGCTGATGGCATTGAAGATGAAGGAAGGGATCATGAGCCAAGGAATGTAGGTGATCTCTAGAAAGTGGAAAAGACAAGGCAACATGTTCTCCCCTAGTGTTCTACCAATGTTCTCCAAGAGGAGCCAGCCTGGATAACACCATGTCTTCAGACCAATGAGCCTGTTTGAGGACATCTGAACTCCAGAAGTATAAGAGAATAAAGGTGCATTGTTTTAAGCCACTAAGGTTGTGGCAATTTGTTGCAGCAACAACAGAAAACTAATATAACTACGCTTTCATATTGTCCTCACCACCCAATACCCAATTCTGGGAAAACAAAACTTATAATCTACTTTGAGAAATATTTTTTCCCCATTCAGGAGGGTGTAGATGAACTAGTGAAAAACAGTAAAATCAGTTCATCTGTCACAGGCTTATGGTAGCATAGTATGCACAAAAAAATAGAATATGGCACCCATGTTTACAGATGCACATAATTTTTTATATTAGAAAATAGCCTCTTAAATGCCCAAGCCCATGTCATGTTAGTCATCTGAGCACAAAAACATTCTCATTCTCTAATTGTTGTTTTTCCATACCTTAGGAAACTAAAGTTCTTTAAGGAAATTAATTTTCCTTAAAGCAAGTCTTCTTTAAATCTCACAAACACAATCTCTGCTTCCTGCCATCAGCCAGGATTGACAATAAATGTCTTGGCGAGTATACATCTGTAGAGCAGGGGACGGATTTTAAGATTAAAAACCCTGGTTTTAAGTCCTGGCTCTGCTGCTACACTTGAGCAAGTCTCTTAAGCTCTCTGAGCTTCAGTTTCCACCATCTCTAGACAATGATTGATAATGCCTACTTCGGGGAAATATGAAAATTAAATGAGATGATAGGTGACTGAATAACATGTAATCATTGCAATTAATAACATAATAAATAATGCCATTTAAGTAATGTAATACATTTACCTAGGTTTAATACTTGTTATATCATCATCATAGCACCTCTTAGTTGGCAGTAAGTGGATTTGACTGCTTTCCCCACTTGGTTAAAAAAAAAAAAAAGAACTCCAAGCGAATGTCTTGTTCAAGAGCTATCAAATGGCAAAGCAAACACTTGAAACAAGGTCTTATGACTCCAAATACCACAATCTTGCCCCCTCAGGCCTGGAATAGAGCCTTTATTCTTCAAATAGAAAAAAGAGCAAAAAATCTTCCTAAAGTTTAACGGCATACTGTGATGACACAACAACGTTCATAAATTGGAACTGATACCAGATGTGCAGGCACCACTCTCCTGAACACTGAAACGGGGCACATGTAACACAAGACCTGTGACTGGAAATGACTACCACTGATCTTAGCACAATAGAGTTTTCATGAAAAAAGGTGCTTATTGAATGAAAAGATAAAGATTTGCCAGAAAATGCATCTGCCACACTAAAGTCCCTGCCCCAGAAAGCACTTCGCTGTCCCATTTCCACAATAATATTATATTTGTGCTTCTGCAATATTTTTAGTACCTCTAGATTTTAATTTGAAATGGATTTTTAATTTAATTTAACTAGGTACTGAATATCTAATTAATACTTAAAGCACTTCAGTTTGGATCAGAATGAAGATGCCTACTAACAATATTTAATGATTATTTAGGGCAATATTTCAAAAATGAGCATTCTAATGGTCTTACATAAATATTTGACACAGCCTAATTATCTTTACAAATATGAATAGAAGCTGAGGAAGTAATACCACTTCTCAGCAGGCATTCCTATCTAATAATGTGGGTGGTAAGTGGAATCCATTTGGGAAAACAAGGTTTCATGCTCTTTCTAATGAAATTTCTATTTTTTACTAATTCCTCAGAGATGAGACATTTAATGAGAAAACAAGTCTCACTTTTGCGACTTTATCTTTATTGTTCTCTTCTATTTTTATAAATGCAGAGAAAGTGTCAGGTTCAGATGGTACATTTTCAAAACACTTATTGATACGGACACTGTCTTCTTCAGGATCTGCCTAACTCCTAAGAATGCCATCATTATCATTACTGCCAGCAATCACAAATATTTTTATTGTCTATTATTTAGAAGTCATTATACCAAGTCTGGAAATAAGATAAAAATGAGAGTATTAACCATTATTTATGTCTTCACAACAAGTATACAGACCCATGGGAGTGAGGACTATGTTTTTCTTATTTATCTTTTCATTTTCAATCTTCTCTCAGGCATAGACAAAGGACTCTAGATTTTTTTCAATAAACAGATCTACAAAATTAAAATTATAATAGTAATGACTCCCTGGCTGATATTCCACCAGTTCCCTTAGTATGGTTTTCAGTTGTTTATGGCCAGCCTCCATTCTGCTTGGTCACTGTTCATGATTTACAGATTCTTAAATATTTTGAAAATCACTTATATCCATATCAAAGAAAAGTGTCTTAAAATGTAATGCATGTGAAAAAATTTTTAAAGGTTGAAAAATTGTTAATAATAATGATGGTGCTGATGATGGGGATGATGATTAAAATTAGAAAAATGAGCATAAAAGGGAAAATTAATAACATGTAGTATGTTAATAACCAGGTTAATAAAGTAATAAAATTCTTAGAAATTCAGAAAGAGAAATTGATGGGTCTAGTCTAAACTAAGAAATATTTATAAAATATATTACACTTGAAGAGGTGTTAAATTACTGTTATGACATGATCAAATAAAAGGGAAAATTATTTTTGCAGGTCCAATTACCTAGCCATATAATTTTTATATTAAATGATGAGACATTCAAGTAAAATGTTTTACCTTTCTGAAAGACAATAAGATTGGGAATTTTAAGAAATGTAATAACAATGAATGGACTATTTTGAATGAATGGACAAAGGTAAAGAAAATTATGATGTCTTGATTAGTTTATTCTACACCAAATATTTCTGTATTTTTTACTGTGGAGATGGAAAGGAAAACAAAAACTAAAAATTAAAAATGGGTATAAAGGTTGCTAATTAAGCATATAAAATATGCTTAGTAAATATTTTAAAAATTAAATGCTTATCACTAATAATTTAACATTCAAAGTTAAAATATGATTTGAAGAAAACACAAAACTATCATTGCTGTAAATCAGACTACACAATAAAAAGGAAAAATATTGACATAATGTTGTTGAATGCATAAAATACCATGGTTTTGTTGGAATTTTAGATAAATGTGATATATGTGAAAACAATAGCACAAAGTAGGGAGATGAAATGGAATTTGCTTGAAATAAAGTCTCTATTTTTACCAAAATTTAGTATTAACCTAAAGTAGCTTGTGCAAAATTAAAATGCATATTATAATCTCAGAACAACCACTAAGAAAATAACTCTAAAAATATAGTAAAAATATTAAATGAGACATTATAATATATCTATTTAGCACACAAAAAAGGCAATAAGGAAGAACAAAGAAAAAGTACATGAGACACATGGGAAACAAATAGCAAAATGGTAGATGTAAATCCAACAATAGCAAAAATTATAATAAATATAAATGCACCAAACCATCCAAAGGCAGAGATTATCAAACTAAATTTTTTAATAAGCTCAACTATATGTTATTTGTCCAAGCAACAATTTAGATTCAATGACAAAAATTGTTAAAATTTTTAAAAGATTAAAAAATTTATATCATACAAATGATAATGGTAAGTGAACAGAAGTGGCTATATTTTTAACACAGAAAGATAGACTTTAAGACAGGCAATATCAATAGAGTCAAAGATCATTGCTTAATGACAGAAGAGTCAATTCATCAGTAAGATATAATAATTATAAATATGTATGCACCTAACAACAGAGCTCCAAAATGCATAAATCAAAAATTGACAAAATTGAAAGGAGAAACAAATTATTCAATGATAATAATTGGAGATATCATTGCTCTACTCAATAATTGACAGAAAACCTAAGCAGAAAATCATCAAGTACTTAGAAGACTGAACAACATTCTCAGCTAGTTTTGATAAATTCAGAAGTATTTAAAGCACACAAAGTATGTTTTCTGACCACAGTGGAATTAAATTTTATATATATATATATATATATATATATATATATATATATATAACAGAAAGGAACTTGATAAATCTCCAACAATATTTTTTTTATTGGAGTAAAATTGCTTTACAACGTTGTGTTAGTTTCTGCTGTACAATGAAGTGAATCAGCTATATGTATACCTATATCCCCTTCCTCTTGGGCCTCCACCCCACCCATCAAGGTCGACACAGAACACCAAGCTGAGGTCCCTGTGCTATACAGCAGGTTCTCACTAGCTATTTTACACATGGTAATGTATTTATGTCAAACCTAATCACCTAGTTCATCCCACCCTCCCCTCCCCCACCGTGACCACATGTCTGGTCTCTACATCTACATCTCTATTCCTGCCCTACAAATAGGTTCATCTTTATGATTTTTCTAGATTCCACATATATGTGATAATATACGATATTTGTTTTTCTCTTTCTGGCTTACTTCATTCTGTGTAACAGACTCTAGGTCCATCCACATCTCTACAAATAACCCAATTTCATTCCCTTTTATGGCAGAGCAATATTCCATTGTATATATGTACCACATCTTCTTTATCCATTCATCTATCATTGAACATTTAGGTTGTTTCCATGTCCTGGTTATTGTAAATAGTGCTGCAATGAACACTGCAGTACATATGTCCTTTTGAATTATGGTTTTCTCTGGGTATATGCCCAGTAGTGGGATTGCTGGGTCATATGGTAGTTCTATTTTTAGTTTTTTAAGGAACCTCCATACTGTTCTCCATAGTGGTTGTATCAATTTACATTCCCACCAACAGTGCAAAAGTGTTCCTTTTTCTCCACACACTCTCTAGCATTTATTGTTTATAGATTTTTTTTTTTTTTTTGCGGTACGCAGGCCTCTCACTGCTGTGGCCTCTCCCTTTGCAGAGCACAGGCTCCGGACGCGCAAGCTCAGCGGCCATGGCGCACGGGCCCAGCCGCTGCGGCATGTGGGATCTTCCCGGACGGGGGCACGAACCCGTGTCCCCTGCATCGGCAGGCGGACTCCCAACCACTGCGCCACCAGGGAAGCCCTGTTTATAGATTTTTTGTTGATGGCTATTCTGACTGGTGTGAGTTGATATCTCATTGTAGTTTTGGTTTGCATTTCTCTAATAATTAATGAAGTTCTGCATCTTTTCATGTGCCTCTTGGCCATCTGTATGTCTCCTTTGGTGAAATGTCTATGTAGGTCTTCCACCCATTTTTTAATTGTGTTATTTGTTTTTTTGATATTGAACTCCATGAGCTGTTTGTATATTTTAGAGATTAATCCTTTGTCCATTGCTTCATTTGAAAATATTTCCTCCCATTCTGAGGGTTGTTTTTTGGTCTTGTTTATGGTCTCCTTTGTTGTGCAAAAGCTTTTAAGTTTCATTGGGTCCCATTTGTTTATTTATTTTTTTATTTTCATTACTCTAGGAGGAGGGTCAAAAAAGATCTTGCTGTGATTTATGTCAAAGGGTGTTCTTCCTATGTTTTCCTCTAAGAGTTTTATAGTGTCTGGTCTTACCTTTAGGTCTTTAATCCATTTTGAGTTTATTTTTGTGTATGGTGTTAGATAGTGTTCTAATTTCATTCTTTTACATGTAGCTGTCCAGTTTTCCCAGTACCACTTATTGAAGAGGCTGTCTTTTATCCATTTCATGTTCTTGCCTCCTTCGTCATAAATTAGGTGACCATATGTACATGGGTTTATCTCTGGGCTTTCTATCCTGTACCATTGATCTATATTTCTGTTTTTGTGCCAGTACCATACTGCCTTGATTACTGTAGCTTTGTAGTATAGTTTGAAGTCAAGTAGCCTGATTCCTCCAGCTCTGTTTTTCTTTCTCAAGATTGCTTTGGCTATTCGGGGTCTTTTGTGTTTCCATACAGATTGAAATTTTTTTTGTTCTAATTCTGTGAAGAATGTCATTGGTAGTTTGGTAGGGATTGCATTGAAATTAAGTAACACACTTCTAAATAGCCCATTAATCAGTCAAAGATAAAGGGAACTTAGAAAATATTTTGAACTGAATTAAAACAAAAACAAAATATATCATAATTTATGTGCTGCAGCTAATGTAGTCCTTACAGAGCAATTTAGGTATTTAAATGTCTGTATTAGAAAATAAGAAATGTCTCAAATCAATAACCTATGATTCTTAAGGAACTAAAAAAGAGGAGCGAGCAGAAGAAAAGCAGCCAGAAGGAAAAAAAAAAATAGTAAAGATCAAAACTGAAATGAAAGAAACAGCAAAAAGAAAAACAATTTTAAAAATCATGAAACTAAGAGATGGTTCTTTAGAAGACAAAATAAATTAACAGGTTTTTTAGCTAATCAGATGAGGAAAAGAAGGAGAAGACAAATATTAAAATCAAGTTTGAAAGACATACATCACTACTAATCCCACCAAAATGAACAGGATTATAAAGAAACACTATGAATGAATTTATTCCAACAAATTTAGATAATATATCCAAATCCTTGAAAATACACAAATAACAAAAACTGACTGGAGAGAAAATAAAATGAATAGACCTAAAGCAAGAAAAGAAACTGAACTAGTTGTGTTTTTTTTAATCTTCCTATAAGGAAAACCTGAGGAACATATGGCTTCACTGTTAATTTCTGTCAAGTATTAAAAACTAAACTAAAGCAGTATTAATCCTCCATAAACACTATAAAAAAGGAGAAGGAATCATTTTCCAATCCAATCCTTAAGGCCAGTTTTATCCTGATATTGACAAAACCATCACAAGGGAAAACAAAACAAAACAATAGCCCAATATCCCTCATGAACACATACTACAGAATCCTTAGCAAAGGATTAGTAATTAAATTCAGTTTCATATAAAAAAGATTATATAGCATGACCAAGCTCAATTTATTCCAGGAATGCAAGATTGGTATGACCTTAAACAAATCAATTAGTATTATAATCAATATTAATAGAAAAATAGGTAAAATCCAAATGATAATCTTAATAGTCAAATACAAAATGTCTGATAAAATTCAGCACTCATTCATCTGAAAAAATGTTCAGATTCTAGAAATAGAAGGATATTTCCTCAATCTTATCAAGGGTGTCTGTCAAAAACCTACAGCTAAAATCCTACTTAATGGTGACTGAATGCTCTCACCCTGAAATTTGGCATTACAGTGGCAGAGTTCCAACGGAAACCGTATAGCTTACAAGGCCTACAAAAATTATTATTTGGCCCTTTAGAGAAAAATTTGTGGATATCTATCTTACATGAAAGTAGTCACCTGCAAAAAAAACTACATATTGTATGATTGCATTTATATATTTCAGAAAGACAGAAAGAAAACCAGTGGTTGCCTGATCCTGAGAGTGGAGACATGGATTGACTACAAACATGCAAGAGGGAACTTGTTGGGGATGAAAATGTCTTAAGATTGGATTGTGATGATGATTGCACAATTGTATATATTTATTAAATAAAACACTAAATTGTAGTTATAATGGGTGAACTTTTATATATAAATTATATTTCATTGAAACTTAAAAATTAACAGGTCCAGTAATTATTTTACAAAAATTATTTTAATCCAAATGACTTAAAGTACTCATTTACTGTGATTAAAATTTGAATTTTCTATTATTTAATTTCAAAATTTTGATATAAAAATCTTTGTGTCTCATTATTACTGTTATTATTTTTAAAGATCATCTAATTAAAACATTTTTTTTGTCATGAGAAAGGGCACATATTTTTCTAATTTTGCACAAAGGCACTGTATGGACTAGCAGTATTCATGTTTCCAGTAGCATGTTACAGAGCTTCTTAATTAATATTTTGTTTAAAACATTAAGAACCATATTCACAGGTGAAAGGAGCTGGTAGAGGGCGGCAGATACATTCAACCCAAAAAGACTTTGTCAGGGTAGACAATCTAAGAAGATTTAAACTGGTATGCGCATAAAGTCCTACTCATCTTGAGTTCCAAAATCCAAACATCATGTAAAAGATGGATATGAAACGACATAACAGTAGTACACATTAAAGGGAGGTTTTAGTTGAGAGTAAGCTTAATAGCAGTTAAGAGTGGGAATTCCTTAAATGTGTGACATCCTATCATTTAGGAGAGAGATTAGATTCCTCTTTATAGCAACCAAGAAGAGAACCAAAGCCAAAGGACAGAATTGAAAGGAAAGCAAATTTCAGCTCAGCATGTTTTAATGATTACAAGTCCCTGAAGCAGCAGATGATATAAAATAAGACCTGAGATATTTCTAAAGCCCATTCAACTTCTGTTATTTAATAATTCTATGTCAATGAACAGTATAATAACTCAGGTTCCTGATCATCCAACGTCAAAATCCACAAATTAGAGTTTAGTGTTTCCACTTTAAACTCATGGCAGGCTCATTCCTTAGTTAAGGGGTTTTGTTTATATCTGTAATTAATGTTGTAAGTCTCCTTTTTTTCTCCCTTATGTTTCTTCTCTCATGTTCTATCTCCACCTGTACACTATGGAGGAGAAATTGGAGAATTAACACCCAATACATCAGTTAGGTAGTTGCTATCTCCACCAAGTTAGTCACCCACAAGGAGGATGGGACTATTGCCTATCTATGACTGGGGAAAATAAGGCTGCTCTTTCTGCATTACCCATATTTCTCCTAAGCATAAACAATACAGTGGATGTTGATGAAGATTTAACTTATATATATAGATGTATGTGTGTACACTTGTCCATATACAATAAAATTTCATTATTTGTGGATTCTATATTTGTGAAGTCATATACTCCCTAAAATTTATTTGTAACCCCAATGTCAACATGCATTATACTTCCATGGTTATTTGTGGACATGTACAGAGTCATCTGATGTGTATGTTCTCAGCTGTGGTTGAACAACACTCTGCCTTCTTGTTTAAGCTTTCATACTGTAAAAAAATATCCCTTATGTTTTTCACATTTTTGTGGGTTTTTTTTAGTGAATTCACTGTTTAAAATGGCTCCCAATTATAGTGCTGAAGTGCTGTACATTCTTCCTAAGTGCAAGAAGGCTGTGATGTGCCTTATAGGGAAAATCTGTGTGCTAGATAAGCTTATTCAGTCATGAATTATGGTGCTGCTGACTACGACTTCAATGTTAATGAGTCAAGAATTATATTAAATAAGGTGTCCTTAATCAGAAACACATAAAACAAAGACATGTACTGGTCAGTTGATGAAATATTGTGACCAGAGGTGTGCAGGAACCTAATTCTAGGATCAATGGCTCAGTATCAGGATTCACTAATTCAGTGTTTATAGCGACTTTATAGAACAAACTACTATGAATAATGAGAACCAAATGTGTGCTTGTGTGTGTGTGTGTGTGTGTGTGTGTGTGTGTGCGTGTGTGTGTGTGTAGAGAGAGAGAGAGAGAGAGACACAGATTGAGTGGTTCTTTCAAAGTAAGCTGGGAGTGGGAGGAAGGGAAGGTGATGTACACTGAGAGAAATGTCTCATATATCATAACATCTGATGGAAAAACCTGAACAAATTTTTTGGCCAGCACAGTATATACTGAATCTGGAAGAAGTAATACCTATGTTAGAATCCTGGCTTTGTATGCCAGATAAGAAATCATATTTTTAGAGAATTAGTTACTAATAGTCTGTCTCTTATTATTTTAATTTCTATAAATATCAGTTTCTTCATCAGGCATGTAGTAAAACTCAAATTAATATTAGCTTTTACATAATACTGACAAAGTTGGGTACTACAAAGTAAAATTATTAAGATAAAATTATTGCTCAGTTTCTTCCCATTCAAAGAAAAGTATTGGCTCCAATGAGCTCTACGTATGTCTCCGCTGCTCGAGATTCAACAGTTCTTTCTCGAGGCAGGCAGGATTCAGTTTGCTTCTGGTTCTGGGTACGCTCACCGGGGAAGGGTCTCCTGGAGCCGAAGGCAGTCGGCGACCTACCTGAGATACTTCAGAGAGAGGTGACCGTACGTTAATGTAATCAACCTCTTCATCCAGCAGGCTCACAAATTTGACTTGTCATCCTTAAGTGTATCAGCCTCCAAAAGAGGAGGTAATCCGCTGAACAGGCTGTAGAGAATTATTTTCCATGTTTTTTTATGCTTGGGGTTACTGTTGGTCAATACATTTCTTTAAACAAAAGTCAGGTAGGGAGTTGAGGAAGATGGCGGAAGAGTAAGACGGGGAGATCACCTTCCTCCCCACAGATACATCAGAAATACATCTACACGTGAAACTTCTCCTATAAAACACCCACTGAACACTGGCAGAAGACCTCAGACCTCCCAAAAGGAAAGAAACTCCCCACATACCTGGGTAGGGCAAAAGAAAAAAGAATAAACAGAGACAAAAGAATAGGGACGGGGCCTGCACCAGTGGGAGGGAGCTGTGAAGGAGGAAAGGTTTCTACACACTAGAAGCCCCTTCACAGGAGAAGACTGCAGGTGGTGGAGGGGGGAAGCTTTACAGCCATGGAGAAGAGCACAGCAACAGGGGTGCGGAGGACAAAGCGGGGAGATTCCCACACAGAGGATCGGTGCCGATCAGCACTCAGCAGCTCGAGAGGCTTGTCTGCTCACCCGCCAGGGCGGGTGGGACTGGGAACTGAGGTTGGGCTTTGGTTGGATCTCAGGGAGAGGACTGGGGTTGATGGCGTGAACACAGCCTGAAGGGGTTAGTGCACCACGGCTAGCCGAGAGGGAGTCCAGGAAAAAGTCTGGAGCTGCCGAAGAAGCAAGAGAATTTTTCTTGCCTCTGTGCTTCCTGGAACAGGAGGAGAGGGGATTAAGAACGCTGCTTAAAGGAGCTCCAGAGATGGTCGTGAGCCACAGCTAAAAACCCGGAACCCAGAGACGTGCATGAGACGCTAAGGCTGGTGCTGCCACCACCAAGAAGCCTGTGCGCCAGCGCAGGTCACTATCCACACCTCCCCTCCCGGTAGCCTGTGCAGCCTGCCACTGCCAGGGTCCCGTGATCCAGGGACAACTTCCCCGGGAGAACGCACGGTGCACCTCAGGCTGGTGCAATGTCATGTTAGTTTCTGCTGCCGCAGGCTTGCAGCGCATCTGCACCCCTCCCTCTCCCAGGCCTGAGTGAGCGAGAGCCCCTGAATCAGCTTCTCCTTTAACCCCATCCTGTCTGAGCGAAGAACAGACGCCTTCAGGCGACCTACATGCACAGGCAGGGCCAAATCCAAAGCTGAACCCCCGGAGCTTTGCGAACAAAGAAAAGAAAGGGAAATTTCTCCCAGCAGCCTCAGTAGCAGTGGATTAAATCGCCACAATCAACTTGATGCAACCTGCATCTATGAATTACCTGAATAAACAACAGATCATCCCAAATTGAGGAGATGGACTTTGAGAGCAATATATATTATTTTTTCCCCTTTTCCTCTTTTTGTGAGTGTGTATGTGTATGCTTCTGTGCAAGATTTTGTCTGCATCGCTTTGCTTTCACCATTTGTCCTACAGTTCTGTCTGTCCGTTTTTCCTTTTTTTTCTTTTTTTCTTTTCTAAAAAAATCTTTTTTCTTAATAATTATTTTTTATTTTAATAAGTTTATTTTATATTTATTTTATTTTATCCTCTTTCTTTCTGTCTTTCTTTCTACTTTTTCTCCCTTTTATTCTGAGCCATGTGGATGAAAGGCTCTTGGTGCTAAAGACAGGAGTCTGTGCTGTGCCTCTGAGCCGGGAGAGCCAACTTCAGGTCACTGGTCCACAAGAGACCTCCCAGCTCTATGTAATATCAAATGGTGAAAGTCTCCCAGAGATCTCCAACTCAACACCAAGACCCAGCTTCACTCAATGACTAGCAAGCTACAGTGCTGGACAACCTATGCCAAACAGTTAGCAAACAGGAACACAACCCCACCCACTAGTAGAGAGGCTGCCTAAAATCATAATAAGTCCACAGACACCCCAAAACACACCACCAGATGTGGACCTGCCCACCAGAAAGACAAGATCCAGCCGCATCTACCAGAACACAGGCACTAGTCCCCTCCACCAGGAAGCCTGCACAACCCACTGAACAAACTTAAGCCACTGGAGACAGACACCAAAAACAACAGGAACTACAAACCTGCAGCCTGGAAAAAGGAGACCCCAAACACAGTAAGTTAAGCATATTGAGAAGACAGAAAAACACAGAGCAGATGAAGGAGGAAGATAAAAACTCACCAGACCTAACAAATGAAGAGGAAATACGCAGTCTACCTGAAAAAGAATTCAGAAAAATGATAGTAAAGATGATCAAAAATCTTGGAAATAGAATAGACAAAATGCAAGAAACATTTAACAAGGACCTAGAAGAACTAAAGATGAAACAAGCAACGATGAACAACACAATAAATGAAATTAAAAATACTCTAGAAGGGAACAATAGCAGAATAACTGAGGCAGAAGAATGGATAAGTGACCTGGAAGATAAAATAGTGAAAATAACTACTACAGAGAAGAATAAAGACAAAAGAATGAAAAGAACTGAGTACAGTCTCAGAGACTTCTGGGACAACACTAAACCCACCAAAATTTGAATTATAGGGGTCCCAGAAGGAGAAAAGAAAAAGAAAGGGACTGAGAAAATATTTGAAGTGATTATAGTTGAAAATTTCCCTAATATGGGAAAGGAAATAGTTAATCAAGTCTAGGAAGCACAGAGAGTCCCATACAGGATAAATCCAAGGAGAAACATGCCAAGAAACATATTAATCAAACTATCAAGAATTAAATACAAAGAAAACATTTAAAAGCAGCAAGGGAAAAACAACAAATAATATACAAGGGAATCCCCATAAGGTTAACAGCTGATCTTTCAGCAGAAACTCTACAAGCCAGAAGGGATTGGCAGGACACATTTAAAGTGATGAAGGAGAAAATCCTGCAACCAAGATTACTCTACTGAGCAAGGATCTCATTCAGATTAGATGGAGAAACTAAAACCTTTACAGACAAGCAAAAGCTGAGACAGTTCAGCACCACCAAACCAGCTTACAACAAATATAAAGGAACTTCTCTAGGCAAGAAACACAAGAGAAGGAAAAGACCTACAATAACAAACTCAAAACAATTTAGAAAATGGGAATAGGAACATACATATTGATAATTACCTTAAATGTAAATGGATTAAATGCTCCCACCAAAAGACACAGACAGGATGAATGGATACAAAAACAAGACCCATATATATGCTGTCTACAAAAGACCCACTTCAGACCTTTGGACACATACAGACTGAAAGTGAAGGGATGGAAAAAGATATTCCATGCAAATGGAAATCAAAAGAAAGCTGGAGTAGCAATTCTCATATCAGACAACATAGACTTTAAAATAAAGAGTATTACAAGAGACAAAGAAGGACACTACATAATGATCAAGGGATCAATCTAAGAAGAAGATATAACAATTGTAAATATTTATGCACCCAACATAGAAGCATCTCAATACATAAGGCAAATACTAACAGCCATAAAGGGGGAAATCGACAGTAACACAATCATAGTAGGGGACTTTAACACCCCACTTTCACCAATGGACAGATCATCCAAAATGAAAGTAAGTAAGTAAACACAAGCTTTAAATGATACATTAAACGAGATGGACTTAATTGATACTTATAGGACATTCCATCCAAAAACAACAGAATACACATTTTTCTCAAGTGCTCATGGAACATTATCCAGGATAGATCATATCTTGGGACACAAATCAATCCTTGGTAAACTTAAGAAAATTGAAATCATATCAAGTATCTTTTCCAACCACAATGCTATGAAACTAGATATCAATT
Organism: Orcinus orca; assembly: GCF_937001465.1. NCBI lineage: Eukaryota > Metazoa > Chordata > Mammalia > Artiodactyla > Delphinidae > Orcinus > Orcinus orca. The sequence goes on along the minus strand of NC_064566.1, from coordinate 80,771,053 downwards.
ACAGGAAAAGAACTGTAAAAAATACAAACACATGGAGGCTAAACAATACACTACTTAATAACGAAGTGATCATTGAATAAATCAAAGAGGAAATCAAAAAACACTTAGAAACAAATGAGACACGACGACCCAAAACCTATGGGATGCAGCCAAAGCAGTTCTAAGAGAGAAGTTTATAGAAATACAATCCTACCTTAAGAAACAGGAACCATCTCAAATAAAAAACCTAACCTTGGAACTAAAGCAATTAGAGAAAGAAGAACAAAAAAACCCCAAAGTTAGCAGAAGGAAAGAAATCATAAAGATCAGATCAGAAATAAATGAAAAAGAAATGAAGGAAATGATAGCAAAGATCAATAAAACTAAAAGCTGGTTCCTTGAGAAGACAAACAAAATTGATAAACCATTAGCCAAACTCATCAAGAAAAATTGGGAAAAGACTCAAATCAGTACAATTAGAAATGAAAAAGGAGAAGTAACAACTGACACTGCAGAAATACAAAGGATCATGAGAGATTACTACAAGCAACTCTATGCCAATAAAATGGACAACCTGGAAGAAATGGACAAATTCTTAGAAAAGCACAACCTGCTGAGACTGAACCAGGAAGAAATAGAAAATATGAGCAGACCAATGATAAGCACTGAATTTGAAACTGTGTTTAAAAATCTTCCAACAAACAAAAGCCCAGGACCAGATGGCTTCACAGGCGAATTCTATCAAACATTTAGAGAAGAGATAACACCTATCCTTCTCAAACTCTTCCAAAGTATAGCAGAGGGAGGAACACTCCCAAACTCATTCTACTAGGCCACCATCACCTTGATACCAAAACCAGACAAAGATGTCACAAAGAAAGAAAACTACAGAGCAATATCACTGATGAACAAAGATGCAAAAATCCTCAACAAAATAGTAGCAAACAGAATCTAACAGCATATTAAAAGTATCATATACCATGATCAAGTGGGGTGTATTCCAGGAATGTAAGAATTCTTCAATATGCACAAATCAATCAACGTGATACACCATATTACAAATTGAAGGAGAAAAACCATATGATAATCTCAATAGATGCAGAGAAAGCTTTCAACAAAATTCAACACCCATTTATGATAAAAACCTTGCAGAAAGTAGGCATAGAGGGAACTTTCCTCAACATAATAAAGGCCACACATGACAAACTCACAGCCAATATCATCCTCAATGGTGAAAAACTGAAACCATGTTCACTAAGGTCAGGAACAAGACAAGGTTGACCACTCTCACCACTATTACTCAACATAGTTTTGGAAGTTTTAGTCACAGCAATCAGAGAAGAAAAAGAAATAAAAGGAATCCAAATCATAAAAGAAGAAGTAAAGCTGTCACTGTTTGCAGATGACATGATACTATACATAGAGAATCCTAAAGTTGCTACCAGAAAATTATTAGAGCTAATCAATGAATTTGGTAAAGTAGCAGGATACAAAATTAATGCACAGAAATCTCTGGCATTCATATACACTAATGATGAAATATCTGAAAGTGAAATTAAGAAAACACTCCCATTTACCATTGCAACAAAAAGAATAAAATATCTAGGAATAACCTATCTAAGGAGACAAAAGACATGTATGCAGAAAATTATAAGACACTGATGAAAGAAATTAAAGATGATACAAATAGATGGAGAGATATACCATGTTCTTGGATTGGAAGAATCAACATTTTGAAAATGACTCTACTACCCAAAGCAATCTATAGATTCAATGCAATCCCTATCAAACTACCAATGGCATTTTTCAGAGAACTAGAACAAAAAATTTCACAATTTGTTTGGAAACACAAAAGACCCCGAATAGCTAAAGCAATCTTGAGAACGAAAAATGCAGCTGGTGGAATCAGGCTCCCTGACTTCAGACTATACTACAAAGCTACAGTAATCAAGGCAGTATGGTACTGGCACAAAAACAGAAATATAGATCAATGGAACAGGATAGAAAGCCCAGAGATAAACCCACACACATATGGTCACGTTATCTTTGATAAAGGAGGCAAGAATATACAGTGGAGAAAAGACAGCCACTTCAATAAGTGGTGCTGGGAAAACTGGACAGATACATGTAAAAGTATGAGATTAGAACACTCCCTAACACCATACACAAAAATAAGCTCAAAGTGGATTAAAGACCTAAATGTAAAGCCAGAAACTATCACACTCTTAGAGGAAAACAATGGCAGAACACTCTATGACATAAATCACAGCGAGATCCTTTTTGACCCACGCCCTAGAGAAATGGAAGTAAAAGCAAAAATAAACAAATGGTACCTAATGAAACTTAAAAGCTTTTGCACAGCAAAGGAAACCATAAACAAGACCAAAAAACCCTCAGAATGGGAGAAAATATTTGCAAATGAAGCAACTGACAAAGGTTTAATCTCCAAAATTTACAAGCAGCTCATGCAGCTCAATATCAAAAAAACAAACAACCCAATCCAAAAATGGGCAGAAAACCTAAATAGACATTTCTCCAAAGTAGATATACAGATTGTTCAACATCATTAATCATTAGAGAAATTCAAATCAAAACTGCAATGAGATAGCATCTCATTCCAGTCAGAATGGCCATCGTCAAAATATCTAGAAACAATAAATGCTAGAGAGGGTGTGGAGAAAAAGGAACCCTCTTGCACTGTTGGTGGGAATGTAAATTGATACAGTCACTATGGAGAACAGTATGGAGGTTCCTTAAAAATCTAAAAATAGAATTACCATATGACCCAGTAATCCTACTACTGGGCATATACCCTGAGCAAACCATAATTCAAAAAGGCTCATGTACCAATATGTTCATTGCAGCACTATTTACAATAACCAGGGTATGGAAGCAACCTAAGTGTCCATCAACAGATGAATTGATAAAGAAGATGTGTCACATATATACAATGGAATATTACTCAGCCATGACAAGAAACAAAATTGAGTTATTTGTAGTGAGGTGGATGGAACTAGAGTCTGTCATACAGAGTGAAGTAAGTCAGAAAGAGAAAAACAAATACCATATGCTAACACATATATATGGAATCTAAGGAAAAAAAAGGTTATGAAGAACCTAGGGGTAAGACGGGAATAAAGACACAGACCTATTAGAGAATGGACTTCAGTATATGTGGAGGGGGAAGCGTAAGCTGTGACAAAGTGAGAGAGTGGCATGGACATGTATACACTACAAACGTAAAATAGATAGCTAGTGGGAAGCAGCCACATAGCACAGGGAGATCAGCTCGGTGGTTTCTGACCACGTAGAGGGGTGGTATAGGGAGGGTGTGAGGGAGGGAGACGCAAGAGGGAAGAGATATGGGAGCATATGTATATGTATAACTGATTCACTTTGTTATAAAGCAGAAGCTAACACACCATTGTAAAGCAATTTTACTCCAATAAAGATGTTAAAAAAAAAAGACAGGTAAATAAAAAAAATAAAAAATTATATTACAAAAAAAGATATAATTATTTAAACTGTTTCAAAATTTCCTAGAATAGAAAATATTATCAGCGTATTATTTAGCACATAACTTCAGGCAGCCATACTTTTAAACATGCACTTAGGATCATCGGGAAGAAGATTTATAATTAATTAATGGTGTCTGCCAGAAGCATCATTATAGGGAGTAGTATACTCAGTTATATGAGGGCTTACAGATTTTCATTGTGGACATATAGTTTATATTTCTAGTATTACACCCTTGTTTATGTCTGGAGAGAACTGCAAGTCACTTAGCTCAGGAAATACTGAAAATTAATTTTAATACAAAAGTTTTACAACTGTTGAGCATGAGTGGCCTCAAACTTAAGTATGTTGACAACATGGGACTAGGAAGAAGCCATGCTGTGAAACTGGCATAACCTCCCGGTACACTCAGTAATATAATTGACACAAGCAGGATTTACAAATTAGTGAGCATAAGAATGTAGAAAGAGAGCTGTGGCTTATGTATCAATTTGATGATTGTTTCATTATGGGGCTGTGGGAATCTGTATTTTTGAGGAGAGATTCCCCCCCCCCCCCCGCAAGCATCTGGCTGAGATATGGGACTAGTTAGCCTAAACAGTAGGAATGGCAAGAGTGAAATGTGTACCAAGGGCCCAGGTTCTGTCGGAGTTCCTGGGAATAGTTCTTGTTCCATCAGGGGGACTTCAAGAATGGGTACAGAGTGGACATTCAACTATGACGTTGATAAAGCTATAGCTTCAGGGCCCCTCACATGCTTGATTTTCTCTCAAGACTCTGGGAGAACCCTAGCAAGGTCTTCATATTGTCATGTGGTTTTGTAAAACTTAACCAAAGTGAAACATTTTTGCATGTACGACCACTATGTCTTTGTAAAGCCTCTTCCCCTCATCATACCTCCTTTTATACCCAGTGGTTTAGAGTGGCTATGAGTAATTTTGAAACCCTGCTAAGAGGGAAATAAGTTAGACACACATTTAATTAGGACTTACTTAGTGAGATAATTATTTGGCTTTCAGTCACTTCCATGAACTTGTTATTAGTAGCCAGATATAAGCATGGCTTCTTAGAATACTCTTACCTTCAGGCCAATTCACTTGGAGTTCTGACAAAAAGGTAAAGGGCCAGAGACCATATCTGAATATGTCAAATTTCAAAACTTGACAATAATTCTAAAAATTTATTTTATGTTACCAATAGTGAGCTGTGAAGAGGAATGATGAAATGCTTTCAAACTATTAATAATTAAAAAAAAACACATTTCAATCAACCCTCCTAGGGGAAATACTGAATTTTCTATTATAATAGATAATTATAATAGACATTGTAATATCTACATATTACAATAATAGATATTTTAATATCTATTATTGTAATATTTACATATTAAAATGATAGATATTTTATACCCATAGATATTACAATACATAGTTATTGTAATATCTATATATATTATCTAATATCTATATTGTAATATCATTGTCAATAGTCAAAGAATATAAAGTCAAATAATGTTTAAAATTATAAAATTGTTATCAGGTAGCTAACTAGTACAAAAATTATTTCATTTGGCTGGATTGTGATATTTGTGGTATTTATCACCTTTGTAATTTTTTATTTCTTTTTCATGCTAGATATTCAGTCTCATACCTCTTAAGATAGGGAGGATGTCTGTCTTTGGGTCTGGCTAGAAAGAAGCTTGACTGATCATTGAAACTTTCAGTGAATTCAGCTTCAGGGAACTGGCAAACACAGGAGCATAGAAAAGGGAGTAAGGCAGTGGCTGGTGGAGCTAGCCAGAAGAAATATGCCTCAGGGAAAATTCCACTTGAGACATTATTCAGACATAATGAGAAGACAATATGTATCCCTCAATTTATTTTATGAGTCTATTTAATGAAGAAGATGTTATTGCTTATAACTTTGTTTTTCTGGTCAATGGGGATCTCAGAACCATAGAAAGTATAACGTTTTAAAGATCACATACTTCAAGAACTTTTTCTTTTAACGAGTAAACTGAGGCCTAAAGTGTTCAAAATATTATTTCTTAGTGGCAGAACATACTAACATTTTCTGTGAATATATACCTTCTGAGAACTGATGTTTTATGAAAACTGTCTGGGAAACTAGTTTATACCAGTGAAAGCACTCCATATTAATCAAGGGATTTAAAACATAGCAAGAAGACACAGTAACTGCTTATTGTTAAATGGATGCAGAGACCTTCCTAAGTCCCTCTCAGCATTATATCACAAGAGAACATGCACTAATATTCTGTGCACATAACATTTATCAGGAGCAATTATAGATCTCAAGAAAAGGTGAGCTAAAACCCAAAGAAGCCCTTAAAAAATCACTGCATTAATTTTAAAGACTCAAAATAGTTATTTAACTAGAGATCACATCAGGTATTTTACCTACAGGCTCCGGACGCGCAGGCTCAGCGGCCATGGCGCACGGGCCCAGCCGCTCTGCGGCATGTGGGATCTTCCTGGACCGGGGCACGAATGCGTGTCCCCTGCATCGGCAGGCGGACTCTCAACCACTGCGCCACCAGGGAAGCCCACCTAACTTTTTTAAAGTCATTCAATATTTCACTTGGGTGGCAGGTACACATAGGCATGAAATATAGTATTCCAATCTGGTAAATTTCTTTGTATCACTATAGGTGAGGCTTCACAATTCATGAATTAACTCACAGTTGACCAGATGCCACTTTTACAATGATCCAAAATTTGGTGCTTTTTTCCCTCTAGTCATCCTAATAATCAGACTGAGCCATAAAATTGCAGTTTTATTTATTGATTAACTTCTATGTACCAAGTGCAGGCCTACATTTTATATTCACAATCTCATATAATTTCCACCAGGTATTATTTTTCCAATTTTACAGATGAGAACACAGTCTCATAAAGATTAAATAACTAGGACAAGGTCAAATAGCCAATATCTAACAGGGCCAGAATTTAAGATAAAGCTTTCTCTTTACCAAAAGCTACCTTGTAGAGCAGCAGCAATATGATGACCCCCTCACTGGCCTCAAGGGGAGGTTAAAACAATAGAGGAGCTGGGCTTGAGTCTAGGTTCAGCCTCTCACTAGAATCCAACATAGCCTCTTATAGAATCATTGTGACACTGGATGGAAAGAAGGAAAGTAAGCTGAATAAAATAAACATCCTCCTAACAGACAAAAATGACTACATATTGCACCACATTCATGCAGATAACCTGACTCAGACAGTTCTGTATCAGTGACAGCCCAGACAAGAGAACTGGCTGCCTCGTGCAGTTCAGTGACACTGAGGGAAGGGTCCCAAAGCTCAGGCTCCCATCCTGGTTCTCGACTTTTTCCTCAACTTCCTTCTAGATGTTTTCATCTGAAAAGTCCAAAGCAACAGTCTTTAACAGAATTTACTAATTCATCCTTTTATTCCATAAACATTGTTCTTGGACTAGGATGTAAAAACCTGTGTATGCCTCATGCTGGAGCAGGTGCACATTTAAACAAACTACCATAAATGTGATGTTCATAAAAATATCGAGACCCTTAAAAAAGTGGTCTTTATCATGACTTTTCTGTTTTAGTTAAATAGTTAAATATACATACATTTCTTGATATATATCTTATATTTCACTGTCAAATCTGACTTTTCCCTCTTGTAGCATATTGCACTGTACAAAAATGGCTGCAATGTCATTGTCTACTGCCCGTGTTCTTTTATAATCTTGTCATGCCCCTAGAGATGAAGTATAATTTCCCTCCTCTTGATATGGGAAGGTTTGGGACTCACTTATAATAACCAGAATGCAACCAAAGGGACACAGGGTTGCACTTTAGCAAGGTTAGAAAAGGTGGCACAGATTCTGTTTTGTTTACTAAGACACTGTGTTGGAGCTCTGAGCCACCATGGAAGCAGTAAACTGCCCTGAAGCTGCCATTCTGTGAGGAAGCCCAAGCTAACCTGTGGCAAATGAACTGCAGGTGGCTTATAGAAGCTATAAAGAAGCTTAGTTTCTACAACCACAAGGAACTAAACTCTGCCCACAAACCGAATGAGCATGTGGGTTCTTCCCCAGGACAGCCTCCAGATGAGAATGCAACCCAGCTAGCTGCTTAACTGCAGCCTGTGATACCTTGAGCAGAGCACCCAGCTAAGCCATGCCCAGACTTCTAACCAACAGAAATTGTGAAATAATAAACATGTGTGGTTTTAAGCCACTAAGTTTTTGGCAATTTGTTACATGGTAAAAGAAAACTAATACGGAAACGAAGAATGAGTTTAGTGTATAAATTTCATGGCATGAAGTCCTGAAGAGGTACATTGGAAGTCTGGATCTAAGCAATACTAACAGGGTTAGAAGGATCAGATATGAGACTTGGAAGATCCATGAAATTAAAAGGAAATCATGGAAAACACTATTCTTCTGACTTGCAGTTGGAGGAGCAGGCCACCCTCTCTCAGGATCTTACTTCAGGCAATCCCTCAAGGCTCTGTCTTTGGGCTTCACTCTCAGCTTCTTGCCTATTCCCTGTCTCAGATTCTCTGTGCTGCATTTGGCCCCAGCTTTATTATTTTCCCCCAACTCTCTCTAACTCCATTTCAACTGCTCCTCTGAGTTCTCCCTGAGTTCTCAGTCACAGGCTTTATTTTTCCCTGGTCGCAGTCTAGCTGTGTCTTTGTCAAAATTCAGCCTGACTTTAGGAGTCCCTACCCAAGTTCTGTACTCCCAGATGGGAAACCAGTATAGCTAAGGTGTCTGATTTGGTCTTTTTATCTCCTGCTTGATAGAACTACCATTTTCTAAGAGCACACACTGTGTCAACATAAGGAGGAAGAAAATAACAGCACTGATTCAATTCAGCACTAATCTGTGCAGATGTTCTGACACTTTGCTATGGGGCCAGAGTCATCGTCAGAACGGAAAGGGTCCCTCCAGGCCTTGTCCAGGCCTTCTTGTAGGCTAATTTTGCTTCATGTTAAATTGGCCAGTCACTTTATGATGGGATCGAATGGCTTCTTTAAAAAGTGAACAGGTGCTATATTACAAGCCAGTGAAATCCATTCCCATGAATTGTGGTAATAGGCAAGCTGCAATGTCATTCCAAAACTAGTAATATAATAAAGCTTTCAGAGAAATCAGGGTTTTCTTGTCTCCCAAAACTAGATGAAGTGGAAATTCGTAAAAGAAATTAGTCTGTACCCTTCCTACTTCCACAAGACTAGAGATTGCCTCTGTACCTGGGAATAGATTGAACCTTAGGGTCAAAGTAACCAATTAACTTGGGTACATTAGAGCCATGTACATCTATTGAAATATATACATTTTTTTAAAGTTTGTCTTTATAGATCAGAAAAATATCCTCGGGCAGAATCCTAAACAGGACATATTGTCATGGACAACAATGTTTATAAATATTTTGGCAACAGTTACACACATTTTACATCTTCACTTCCTATGATTTTAAATGTCTGCTTCCATCCTTAGCAAAGCATTTCTAGTTCAGCCTCTTCATAAATCTCCCCTGAATTATTTCCAGTCATCTTCATGAGCAGAAAAAACTCAGCTGGCTAATAAAAGTAATCCAATTTGCATATTTTAATTTATTTAAATACATACCAGTAAATTAAGATGTATCACAGCTGTGCCAAGCCCTCAGGATACAAAGATGAGTGTACAATGAGCTTACATCCTGATGGAAAGGAAAACTAAAATTGCCAGTGTGGTAAATGCCTTTAAGTGCTGGTTCACATCCCTAAATCCACACTTGAACCACCTGGAGAGATTTAAGTAATACTCTTGCTCTGTTCTTACTCCTAAAGAGTCAGTCTGGAACAAGAGGCAGATAATAGAAGTGTTTAAAAGTTCCCCAGATGACTTGAATGTGTATCTAGTATTGAAATCCACTGTTCTTAAAGGACGCATTTGCCAGGTGTTATAATAGTAATCCACTAACTCTGCCTGTGGGAGGGAAGTCACAAAATGCAGTAGCACTTGAGTTTAAACTTAAAGAATGCAGAAAACCTCTCCAGGTAAGGAATTGGGTCCAGGAGGTTTGGAAGGTTTTTGAAGTAGGATTAGTCCTCTGGGCACAATCCTGTTGAGGCTAACTTTTAACTACCTTCCTAATTTATCCAGGTGTGCTTATCTCCAATGCCACCACCCCAGTGCAAATCATTGTCATAATTGCCTTGTATGAATCTACCAGTTTCTTAGCTTTTTCTGCATAAACACTCTTTCCTCTTCATACATATTCATCCCTCTGCAGAGAAAAAGATTTTCTTACAACACAAATCAGTTGCATTGCACTGATTCAAAACTCTCAGTGGATTCATGTTGCTCCTAAAATCCAAAACATTTAACATAGCAGATTAGATCCTATGTTGTTTAGTCCCAGACTCCCTTCAGCCTCACCTTAGGTGTCCTGGTCCACTTTCTCCTTTGTGGACTAAGTTCCTTTTGTGCCAGCTCTACTTCAGCATGCAAACCATGCTTTCTCCTTTCTTACGGTCTTTGCAGAGATGATTACTCTTCCTGGAATGCTATCCCCACACTGCTTTTCAGTCCAAACTGTGACCTAGAAAACTCTGCTTTTGATTAGTTCTCTGCTTAAGTACCCCTTCCACAAGGAAGATTTCCCTCCCAACTTAGGAATCCCTGTCATATGTCCCCAAAGCCACACTTTCTTTGTAAAACCAAACTTCATGGGCATATACATCTCTCCTGCTAGACTGTAAGGTTTATGAGAGCAAAGACTGTTTCTTTCCAGTCCGATCCTATATTAGTGGCATTCTGCACAGTGTCTGGTACTTGGTAGATTATTGATAAATGAAGGTTGAGTAAACCAAATAAATGAATACTACATACACAAAAAATACAATCTTTCCTACTTTCTCTCTCCAACAGTTTTTATTTCCACCCAGCTCAAGATTTGGGCCATGAGATGCGTCTTACCTGTCTTTATTGCACCATTTTTCCCTCTCTGCTTTCTATTTTTCCCTTTCACTCTTTTCTATTTTTCCTCCGAAGTTTAGCTTTTTGTATGGGCATCTGCATTTAAACAGAGGAACAAATAAACAAGCATTATTAATAAGTAAAATATTACCCTAATGTACATATATAGATTGCCATGATGAAAAGGGAAGGGGAAGCTGAGTAATATTTTATGAGCAGCTACAATATGCTTAGTATATTCAGTTAATCATTTAATTCTCTTTCATGCATAATAATTTTTCCCATTTTTCAGATGAAGGAACTGAGATTAGAGAAGTCATTATTTCCCAAAAGTCTCACAACTAATAATAGAACTACCAGGCTAATGACCATTGCTCTCTCCACTACTCAAATCAGAATCTGTAACAAGAGGTAGATCATTTCCAATGATTCAAACCTCCTATACGAGAAGCTCTCTAAAGTATCTTAATCTTATATACTTTCTTGCACTGTAGATTTCAGGTGTCTATGTTTCACTCAATTATGCCTATAAGGATAAAAGATTATGCACATTACCAATTCCTGTCTCTTGCCTCATAACTTTTTTAAAATTGCATTCATTCATCCATTCAATAAACGTCTGGTACTGGGAATATAATTCTGAATTGCTTTCAGAAATTAATATTATTAATCATAAAGGCATTTTCTTAATATTCTGAATTTGGTTATACTTCATTTCTTTCTAAGCTTTGGAATTAAATTCCATTATGCAATACCTACAGTACAGTTGGTAATTCTTGTATGTGTATGAAATTAAAAAGGTCCTTCTGGGCTGTGTGGAATGGAGAAGTAAACTTGCAAAGTATACCCTGACTCTTAAAACATGTAAACTGTGCCAGACCACATCATGATGGACATTGCAGGCGAAGTGCAAACTCTTTTAATACCAGTTCAGTCAAACCCATGTGGTCCAAGATAATATTACAGAATTACAGACAAACTGATCTAATATTAACTCCATGCAGATCCATAAATTTTAAAGATAAGACCATTAAAAGTTCCAGCAACTTTGTGGTTTGCTGAGATTAAGAAGATTCCTGGTATTTCTCAAATTATGTATGACTTAACATCAAAGCCCCCAGGAACTACTGAGTGGGAGTAATAAACTTCATGCTCTACTAAAAAAAAAAAAAAAAATCTCTGCCAAGACCATCCTATGAGTAACTCCAGCTCACCTCTCCCCTCTTTCCTACCCCTCCCTGCAAATCATATAAATGGGTTTAATTATTAGTTAGTTCTTAAGATTATTCCCAAGTTGGACTACTTATTATCTCTTACTATGACAAGGTCTTATCTAGAAAGGAAAGGCTGCAAAGACAATATCTATCTCAAAGACAATATCTTTCAAAGACAATATCTAACTGGACAAATTTACCTGACATCACAGTGTTCATCTGTTGCATTCTAGACCCAAACCTGAGGGAGGTGTCACCTGTGTGAGTCTGCACAAATTGCTCAAGCAAAAATAAAAAATAAAAATAAAAATATTCAAGGTAGCTATTGGCCACATAGCAACTTGATTAAAGAGAAATGGAGAGAAACAGACAAATCCATAAAAGAACTATATTAGGATTGAAAAAAGCCTGTAAGAAGGCGGTAAAAGGGAATAGAAGGGACTAGACAAGTGCAAGATGAGTCAGGGAACCTGGTTCAAGACAGAAACTGAACAATTTGATTGTTTTGAAACTTGATTTTGGACTTCGGCTGTTAGCCATGATGAAGAAACTGCTCCCCAACTCTAAACAAACACCTCTAAAATGGGACCAAATATATGAAGCAAATGTTTTTAACCATTTTAAAGCATGGAGTGCATAATGGCAAACCTGGAAATGAGAAAGAAAAACTTGAGTTCCATTATTCCTGCTTTCTTCCTGGAGCCAATTTCCAGGCTGAAGTGCAAGGAAGGGTAGCTCATATATAGCATAGTGGTCTCACTGAGTTCAGTAGAGAGAAATCAGAGATGTGTTCTTCTGGAGAGGCTGGATTTATGGGGCAGAGACCCACAGAGAAGAGAATTGTGCAGAAAATGAGTTCCAGACTCTTCATAGAATATCTTCTTGGATTTTTAGCTAAACACTAAATACACATGCTTAGGACATGCCTCAGTGAGGACAGGCAAGAAACAACTACCAGGAAAAGAACACAGCAGAAGGTATTAGATACATAGGAGTTTGTACAGGATAGGGAGACATCTGAGTTCTAAACTAGCAGAGAGAAGAGGCTTCATTGAACAATCCAAGCATTTAGTAAAGATCACAAAAAGCTCCTGTGGGAGAAGAGCTAATCTAGACTTACAGCAAATGCTGCTGTAGACCCATCTTACTGAAGGTTAAAAACAGCTTATCTGTAAATCAATGAACCGAAGCCAACACCCTGTTAATAAAACAACAAAGTCCAAAAATAGAAGTAAAGCAACTTTAAAAAGATGCACTATAATATGGCAAGATAAATATATTTTAAATAAATGATAAAAAAATAGATACCTTTATGTTAAAAAATATACTTCAATTCATACCTCACATCATGTAGAGATAGTAATTCAAAATGAATCATAGATCTAAATAAAAACTTAAAATAAAATGTAAATTTTATATTATATAAAATCATTTAAATTCTAGAATGAATTATAGATTATCTTTCTCACCTAGAGTTTAATAGAGATTTCTTAGCTATAACAGCAAAATCATGATCCATAAGAGAAAAACAATTGATAAATAGTGATTAATTAAAGTTAGGAAGTTCTGCTCTCTAAAGACACTGGTGAGGAAAGTCATAGACTGAAAGAAAATACTTGCAAATCACAAATCTGATAAACAATTTGTATCCAGAAATGTAAAGAAGTCTTAAAACTCAATAATTTAAAAAACAAACAATCCAGTAAAAATGGGCAAAGTATGAAACTCACTTCAGCAAAGAGTGTAAACAGTTTTCAAATAAACAAAAGAAAACATGTTCACAATGACTAGTCATTAGGGGAATGCAAATTAAAGCCAAAAATGAGATACACTCTACAATTATCATTCCAATAGCCTAAAATTAAAGAGTCTGATCTTAGCAAGTACCAGTTGGAATGTGGAGCAACCGTAACTCTCATACACCATTGGTTGCCGTATCAATTGAACAACCACTTTGAACAACAGTTTGGCAACTTGTAAACTTAAACATATACCTAGCATATTGTAGTCATGTACTGTATGGTCTAGCCATTCCACTTCAGGACATTTATCCAAGAAAAATGAAATCATACAAAGATCTGTACACAGACTTTTACAGCAGTTTTATTTGTAATAACCCAAAACTGGAAACAATCTAAATGTATATCAATAGGTGAAGAGATAAACTAGTCAATAATAAAAAAGAATCAACTACTGCTCATACTTCAGTATGGATGAATAACAAAATAATTATGGTGAGTGAGCAAAGCCAGACAAAATTGTACACTCAAATTGTACACTTTCAATATGTGTGCTCTTTCATATGCTAATTAGACCTCAATAAAGCCATTAAACTAGATCACATATAAAATGTTCTCTGATATCAATGGAACTAAATTAGAAATCAGTAAAAATTATATGTCTAAGAAAACTCTAAATATTTCAAGGTTTAACATCAAATATTTTAAATCCATGGATTAGTGAAGAAATAATGAAAGTAATTCAAACTGAACGACAGTGAATATACAACATATCAAAATCTTTCAGATGCAGTACTTAGAAGGGAATTTGTAGCCTTATGCTTGCTGTAGGTTGAATTGTGCTCCTTAAAATTCATATGTTGAAGTCCTAAGCTACAGTACTCAGAATGTGACCTTATTTAGAAATAGGGTCTCTGCAGATGGAATTAGTTAAGATAAGATCATACTGGAGTAGGGTGGTCCCCTAATCAAATATAACGTGTCCTTACAAAAAGTGCAATGTTGGACACAAGCACACACACAGGAAGAAAGCTACAGGGAGACTAAGGCAGAGATTGGAGTGGTGTATGTACAAGGAAAGGAATGCCAAAAGTTGCCAGCAAACCACCAGAAGTTAGGAGAGAGACCTGGAACAGATTCTACCTCATAGCTCTCAGAAAGAACCAATTCTGCCAACATCTTGATTTCAGACTTCTAGACTCCAGAAGTAACTGTGAGACAAAATTTCTGTTGCTTAAACTGCCCAGTTTGAGATACATTTTTATGGCAGTGCTATAAAGCAAATACAGTGCTTTTATTAGAAAAAGAATAATGCTTCAATATCAGTGATCTGAGCTTCTACCTTATGATGCTAGAAAAAGAGCAAATTAAAAAAAAAAGTAAGCATACAGAAGGAAAGTAAAGAGAATAGTAATAATTATTAAAATAAAATTAATAAAATACAAATGGATAAACAACTGAGAAAAACCAATGAAATCCAGATTTACAAAACTCTAGCTAGACTGATCAAGAAATAAAGACAGAAATCCCAACAGAGAAATATACCATGCCAGTGGATTACAATAACATTGTTTCAATGTTAATTCTCTCTTTATATGTATGTATTATACATTTTTGCATGAATAATGCATGTATATAAAGTAACTTTTGATATGGAAAATCAAAGGGCCTAGAGCAGCTAAAAGAATCTTAAAAGAGGAGGTCATATACTATCTCATTTCAGGATTTACTATATTGCTACATTAATCAAGAAAATGCAATATGATCATAGGCATAAACATAGACAATTAGTTCAATTTAACAGAATAAAGAGTTTAATTAAAAAGACTAACATTCATACAATCCATTTATTTTCAACAAGATATCAAAGCAGTAAAATGGGGAAAGTAAGTTCTTTTGAATAAATTGTGCTGGAATGACTGGCACAACTACATATGAGAAAAAGACGAGCCTTAACTCATACCTCACACCATCACAGAAAAATCAATGTGAGATAGAGCAAAGACCTAAATATAAAACTTTACATTGTAAAGCTTATATTTTTCATTGGGGTGGACAAAAATGTTCATAAACAGGACACAAAAAGCTCTAACTAAACCAAAAATGAATGATATCACAATTAAAACATTTTGTTCACATTGCTAAAATTATACAAACTGCAGACTGGGTAAAATATGCAATAAATGTAATTTACAAAGTACTTTAATCAAGAATATATAAACAACTTCTACAACTGTATGATAAAAAAGAAAAGCAACCCGAATAAAAAATGAGCATTTCACCAAGGTTTATATACCAGCGACTTGACTAGTAAGCCCATGAAAGTGTGTTCCACATCATTAGTCATCAGTGAAATGCAAATTAAAGCCGTATTGTGATGTTATTATCATCTATCCAACTCGAATGGCTAAATTAAAAAAAAAAAGAATAACACCAAGTTACAACAAGTGTGTGGAGTGGCTGAAACTTAGTTTAAAGCTCAAATTAAATTTCCCAGTGCCGTGGCTAATTATTTCATTCTAATAAATTCTGATTGATGGATTATATATAATATACAATCACATGTGCTATATATTTTATGACTAATTAGGAGATGAAAAACAAATTAAAAACTATTTCCTAAATAGTTTTTCATCTGATTCTTTCAGGTCTCAAGTCTGCAAAAGGACCAGCTTGTGGTTAAACATTCTCATGGGATAGTTTTTATTGTATTGATGAGTGCCAAGGCCAAGATCTGCATGTTTCTTTGCTATCTTTCTTTGTGGTGTGTTTTATTTCCTTTCTCTAAGTTTACCACTTCTGAAGTTGCATACATAGGTTTTTGGAAGCCCACATTTATGCAGTCTCTGACCAGAAAATCCACCTTGAGTGGGCCCAGAGTGCCTCTTGTCACTCTGTTAGGCTATTAAACCACAGCTCAGAGTCTTCAGGCATTAGTAAATGACCTCAGGTGGCTATCATGCTTGATGTTAGCTTACCTCTCCCGGCTAGTGCTTTCACTTTGTGTTTCTTGGATCCTGAGGATTTCTGTAACTCTTTATCCAATTCAGCTAAGCATTTTTCAAAGATTTAAAAAAATATTCTACCCATAATTTTAATTCTACTCATATTGTTTTGAACTATTTGAGGCAAATGTTGCCAGAAAATAAAAGGCAAGCATTTTCACCACTGTACTATAATTTTTTGCAGCAAATCATTTTATCTTTGTATATTGCCTATAAATTTTTCACACACAAAAAATTGAAAAGTCAAATCCTCCTATTCCCATTCTGTTCTATCTCATCTAACATTAACTGCCAAATACAGGAAAGCATGCATAAAAAAAGAAATACTTGATATGAAGTAGAAAAGCTCTGTTGGCAAAATTATACACTACCTCAGGAGAAAATAACGAATAGATGATAGCGGCTGTTAAAGGTAAAAGTATGTATTATAAACAAAATATATCATATAGAGGAAAATTCACATACAATCATTCTCCAAAAGAGAAATATTAAACACAAGTAGATTATTATCAATGTAAACCTGAAAAGCCATGTCAAGTCCTTTATATTAAATAGCCCCAAAGAGCTTTCACAGATATTTGTTATTCATAAATCTATTCAACTTCATTGATCATTTTCTAAGTATTAAGAACTATCCTTATGTTCTATGTGTACTTCTTGGTGTTTACTGTGTAGCAAGGAAGACAGATATGTAAATTAATAATTATTGTGCATTGGTGTATTATGGTGGTATACAAAAGGTGTAGAGAGAAGTACCTTCTAATATTACCTGGATGAGAAATTACTTGCTAGAGAAGTCATGTTTCAGTAGGTGTTTAATGAATTAATGATTAAGAATGAGAACCCAAGCAGTGGTGTTTGAAGAATTTTTGCCTCTTTTGAAACCATTGTAGAAGTATTATTTGGTGAGGTTGATAATTTTCCTATTATGTTTTTTTTTTTTGTCCCTCTGATTTCTTTAACAGAATCTTTTAAAAAAATTCTTCTTAGACAATTTAAGAAACAAAAACTTAATCCTATAGATTAGGAGAAGAATGTATATTTAAAAAAAACATTTGTTGGGGAGTTTCTTTCACCAATATGGGAACATTCATGTTGAAAATATTCCATGAATATTGAATTGCTTGCCATTTCACACTACAGATGAACATTTTCCAAATTCTATAATCCTTCTCTGATTTCTCACAATCAATATAAACTCTCACTTACCCTCTGTCTCCATTCTCTGTTCCTGATTTTTATCTTAAAGAATAGTTTGCTGACTTCCATTAAAATGTATGGAGTCATAGAATGATCCTGGAAGAGATCATCTGGTCCAGCAGAAACCAAGCAGAGATGATGACTACGAAGATCAGGATTGAAATAGGTATGTGATCTTCCCCACATTTGCTTACACTTGTGTTCCTTGCACAGACCCATTTTCTTAGTTTAAAGCTCAATTTAAATTTCCCAGTGCTGTGGCTAATTGTTTCATTCTAATAAATTCTGATTGATGGATTATATATAATATACAATCACATGTGCTATATATCTTATGACTAATTAGGAGATGAAAGACAAATTAAAAACTATTTCCTAAATGCAATTTTCCTATTGAAGAAAGTATCTGTAAAAGTAGATTATATAGATGGAAAAAATTAATAAAATTCATCTTCAGTATCAAAATATATATGAACTTTTAATCTAGTCTATATTCTTTATTTTCTTAGATAAAAGCTTAAGACCCCAAAAGGAAAAATTAGTGGCTCAAAATCATACAAGAAGCTACTGGAAGAGCCAGACTTGGATCCTAAGTCTCTTGGTCTCATGGCGTTTAAGGTATACATACGTTTTTCTGTAAACATTATTGTCTTGATTTGTTAATCATCTTAACAAATTTCAAAACATGTTACTAGATTTTAATCTATTAAAAATATAAAGAAAGAAAGAAGTGAAAGAAATAGAGAAATGATATACTGTGAGGAGAGGGAGGGCTTCCATATCCCTGAAACAAATAGTCATACCACCTGATTTGCATACAGCTTCAAACTTTCTAGAGGTCTGTCAAATCTAACCTCCCATTTCATCTTGTCAACAACCCTATAATTTATTATAACTTTTACTTTATGAATGTATAAGTTGAATTAGAATTTTCCAGAGTATCAGCTGCCATTTTGCCATCACATGGAAGCAGTATGGCATTGGAAGTGTGGGGGGTGGGATTTGGATGAGGAAACTCTGGGCTTGCCCCTGGCTCTGTGTGCACTAACTCTGTCAACTAAAGCAATGAGTTAATTCTTCTGAATTTTATTTTTTCATCTGTTAAAAGCAGAAATATTGACCCCAATAATCTCACAGGGTTGTGATAAAGATCAAAGAAGTTATTCCATGTAAAGAAATGTGTAAACAAAAAACTTTCTTCTAATATTCATTAAAATTATTTTGACACTCTTAGTCAACATTTTCATGAACAGCTGAAGATAATATATATATATATATATTATGCCTAATATAAAAAATAAAATTAATGTTGTCTATTCTGAAAAAAATGCTTCAGTAAGGAAATAAATAAAATAGCTGAACAACAAGAAAGCAAATCATTGTCTTTAGTCCACTTCAATCCCTCTGTGCTCTGCACATGCAATAAGAAAAATTCCCCCATTAAGGGAGAAAACGACTAGGTAATCCCTAGCTTACCTTTGGCACCTGCATTTCTTTCACACTGTTCCTCAGACTTGCCTGGGAATAAGAATACAGATTCTTTTTTTCAGTAGATCTGAGGTAGAGCTATATTTTATTAAGATTTTCTGTTGATATTTATAATCTGGAAAGTTTAGGAACACTGCCTGAGTTGACAAGCAAAGTCTAGATAGTTCCTTTAAGAGTGGAAAGCACAGAGGTACACAAATACTCCCTGAGTCAGGCTGCTTCCCAGACGGGAGTTTAAGATGTGAGATTCAAATTCACAGTCATCCTCTCACTGCTTTATCATTAGCAGTTCTCCGAGTTCTTGGTGTCCTAATAAAGGTAGATCATCACATTTTCGCTTGAAAAATCAAATGGGCAAACACATACAAAGCTCTTAAGCACTGTTTTTGGAAACTGAGAAAGTGTAAAAATATATGAGGCAGTTAATGAAAAGAAACGAATGCACATTTAATATAGGTAATTTAAATAAATGAAGAACCAGAAAATTCCTCAGTCAGGGTGGACCTCTCTTTTGCTGAATGATATAACAGAATCACCCCCCTCCTTGGATGGACTGGCAAGTGAAGTGGATTCCCCACACCCAGGGAATTGTGATTGTCTAAGGCTGTGCCCTGACAAAGGCTAGGTAAAGCAATATTTCCCTTAGATGCTTGATCTTGAGATAGTGTCTGCTGAGAGGCAAAACTAGGAGATGTGAGTCTGGAGCTCTGAAAATGAATGTCTCATGAAAAAGTGAAGGATAAGAAATTGAAAGTATCTCAGTGTTTTCCACATCCTCTTCTCAATCACCTCCCAGGCGCAAATACAGCCATGATTTTTCTATAGCTTTTTTAAATGAGCAAAAATCAAAGTAAGACAAAAGCCACTGCCCCTTCCCCCCAGTTGTGTGTCTGTCACATGCAACTAGGAGAAAATTGATTGGCACATTAGGTTGTCAGATACTTTAGATGGTAAACGAGTAACCTCTAAATAATCACTGTCAGTATTATGAACTTTTACAACCAAAGCAAAGATTTTAGGAACAAAAGAGTTTTTTGTTATTTCTTTCACTATTTTTCACTATTGATTTATCATGAATGCCAAGTGCATAAAAAATAAAATGTTTTCTCTGTATTTGAAATGATATAAAGGTGAAATGACCTGGATAGAACCTATTGTTCTAAGCGACATTTTAAAACATTGCTCTTTCACGTGTATGATATAGCAAACCCAGGTCAGTATAAGAAAAATTGTTCTGCAGAGGGTATAACCTGAAGAAAATGCCAGATCATTCATTTCTTTGTAATTTTAGATATGTCTTTACTTTTCAAAATGACTGCAAAAATATTTTACTTCCATAATCATTCAGCTAACATTTCTCAAGTGATATATTTTGTACAGAATTTGAAATACACCTGAGTGCTGTTTTGAGCAAATAACTTTGGAATCCATATAGGATCCATATTGGGATTTTGTTGTTGTTGTTTCCATACATGTTCATTGTTTGAAAGATATTCAGGCATTTTCAGATGATCTCTCTGAGTAAAACTTTCTGTTGACTTGAGAGAAGTTTAGTCAATGTAAAACTCTTATGTAAAATTCAATCTCTTAATTATATCTCCAAATGAAAGCATATAAGAAATATGACTATATTTCTTTTGCACTGGTATTCATAAGTATCTATTAGAAAAAAAATGAAATATAAGTTGGTACTCTGTTTTCTGTTCTTTATGATCCATTATGCTACATTTTGAGACATGCCCCAATATATTTTCTGACACAGCCACCTTTGAATCTCATATTTGTGATTGTTGGCAGAAAAAGGTGCAGAATTTTTCCTCATTATGTATAGGAAGGCCATGATGAATCTCAACTCAAATCAGAAATACTGAATATCTATATGGAAGAGAAAATATGGAAAGAATACACAGGTTGCTTTTATATTCTTCTGATAAAATACTAAGACAAAAAGCAGACGTATAAAGATAGGTTCTATCATAAACATATAGCCTTAACCTTAAGCATTTACTTTCCAGGAAGTGCTGCCAGAATATATACAGACATCTGGAGCCAAGGCATTATTATAAGCCATGGGAACAGATTTAGTTGAATGAATGAAAAAATTATTTGTAATACATTCAGTTCCCAAGGGAAATTAAAAGAATGCAGAGCATATACCATTAGCAGCTGGAAATTCTTGGTGGTGCATAGTTAGAGTTAACAAATGAATTAGTAAAACCTGGAAATTTACTCTTCTCTAGGCTATCTCAAAAAATGAAAATAAAATGAGTTTCCTTGCCCACTGTATTCAACACATCTACTGATCTTAATTTAGTTTGGATTTAACATAAACTTGTACCAAATAATAGTACTTAATGTTTATCATATACTTACAGTGTGCTAGGCAGCAATGTCAAGGCTTAACTCATATTAATTTATTTAATCCTCAAAATAATCACATAAAGAAAAATGAGGCAGAAATATTTAAGTACCTTGGGCAATGCCACATAGCTAGTTTGTGGGACAGCCAAGAAAAAAAACACAAGCAAAATTGGTTCAGAGCTCACAGCCTGATTAATATACTTATACCTGCCTATTAAAAACAAAACAAAACAAAACAAAAAAGATACTACCACTTGGATACATATAACACACAAAGATAATTTGAATTCAAGTAGATGAGACTTCTGCTTCCAGTAACAATGGGCTAGGTAATTTGGATTAAACTTTGATTGAGAACAACTAGTATAAGTGGAAAATAATTTTTTAAAATCACCTGTAGGAAAGCATTGAAGAACCATTAAGGCAGCACATGATTAGTCAGCCAGTATCTAGGGAAAAGAGTCCCAGAGAGAGAAGCCAACCATGGGGATTGCTTTTTCCAGAGAAACTGGCTGAGAATCTGAGAAACTGACAACCTTGAGGAGCTGGGGGTAAGAATTAGATTCCAGGATTTATCAAGTGTGGGGGATGAACGTAGTGGTGAATAGTGTCAGTTAGGACCCAGACAGGTTGCACCCACAAAATAATAGTAAAATGGAAGTGAACAGCTTGTGCGAAGAACTTAAGTTTAGCTTTGAATTATTTTAATAACAGAATTGAATCAGGATGATCCTGGAGTGTTGATGGCTCCCAGCACCATTCAGAAAAAATAGATAGATGATAGATATAGATAAATAGTCAGATGTAGATAAATCCATCCTATACTTCAAGTTAATTATATAAGTAATTTTCAAAAAAACATTTGGCACAATAAAAATAAATAAGAGTGAAAATCATAAGACAACATGAAAAATAACGAGGTATGTTAAATTAGGGTTCACTTGGAGAAGGAGAACAATTAGGACATGTTATATAATTGTGGGAGGCTGTTAAACTGTAAAACTGTTAAACTGTATAAACAGTTTCTGCAAGGCTGTTTTCTTTGTGCCTGATGCTGAAGCTTGAAATTCATAGGTCTGGCAGTTGGGAAGAAAAGATAGATGTAAAGTGGGGAAGAATAAAACAATCTGGAACCCACAAATAGAAAGGAAATCAATAGATTATTTAAAAAACACTATCAATCAATCTGATCAAATTGACATTTATAGACCACTCTGCACATTAGTAGAAGGATGCATACTATTTTCAAGTATACATAAATAAAACATTCAGCCAAATAGACTATATGCTATATGCCATAACCAAGTTTAAATAAATTTTAAAAGATTGAAATCATACAAAGTTCTCTGACCACAATAGAATTGAATTTGAAACTAATACAGAAAGATATCTGGAAAAACTCAAACAGTAGGAGAATAAATATAAACTTAGACCTAATCAGTATGTCAAAGTGGAGTATACAAGGAAAATTTTGAACTGAATAAAAATAAGAACACAATATATCAAAATTTGTGGTTAGAGTATCAAGAAAAAATAAAGTATAAATTATTGATATCAGGGACTTCCCTGGGGGCACAGTGGTTAAGAATCCGCCTGCCAATGCAGGGGACACAGGTTCGAGCCCTAGTCTGGGAAGATTCCACATGCTGCGGAGCAGCTAAGTCCGTGCGCCAAAACTACTGAGGCTGCACTCTGGAGCCCACAAGCCACAACTACTGAGCCCACGTGCCACAACTACTGAAGCCTGTGTGCCTAGGGCCTGTGCTCCGCAACAAGAGAACCCACCACAATGAAGAGTAGCCCTCGCACACCACAACTAGAGAAAAGTCCGCGCACAGCAATGAATACCCAATGCAGCCAAAACTAAATAAATAAATAAATAAGTTTATTAAAAAAAATTATCCATATCAGGAATAAAAGAAGGATAATCACTGCAGATCAAACAGACAGTTAAAGAACAATGAGAGAATGTTATGAACACTCTACACCAACAAACTTGACAACTAAAATGAAATGGACAAATTTCTTGAATAATAAAATCTACTAAAGCTTACTCAAAAGGAAAAGAGTATCTACAATTGATGCAAGAAGAAATAAATACCAACAACTACATGTCAACATGCAAAAAAATGAATTTAGACTCCTACCTCACACATACACAAAAACTAACTCGAAGTGAATCACAGGCCTAAAGGTCAAAGCTGAAACTATAAAATTCTTAAAAGAAAACACAGGATTAAATCTTTGTGACCCACAATTGATAAAAGAGGAGATTGCTAAATTGGACTTTGTCAAATTTAAAAATTTTCATGTCTTAATGGACATCATCAGGAAACTGCAAAGACAACACCACAAACTAAAGAAAATAATTTCAAATCATATAACCAATAAATAATTTGTGTACAAATATATACGAAGTATTCTCACAACTCAACAAGATTTTAAACAACCTTATTCTAAAATAAGCAGAGGACTTCCCTGGTGGTGCAGTGTTTGAGAGTCTGCCTGCCGATGCAGGTGACACGGGTTCATGCCCCGGTCTGGGAAGATCCCACATGCCGCGGAGCGGCTGGACCCATGAGCCATGGCCACTGAGCCTGCGCGTCCAGAGCCTGTGCTCCGCAGCGGGAGAGGCCACAACAGTGACAGGCCCGTGTACTGCAAAAAAAAAATTAAAAAAATAAAATAAAATAAAACAAAATAAGCAGAGGATTTGAATAGATACTTCTACAAAGATATTTGAGTGACTAATAAACACACAAAAAGTTGCTCAACATCATTAGTCTTTATAGAAACGCAAAGCAAAGCCACAATGAGTTACCACAGCATACCCACTAAGATGGATATAATCAAAAAGACAGTCAGTAACAAGAGTTGGTGAAGATGTGGAGAAACTGAAATACCCTGTATTGCTGGTGGTAATACAAACGAACACACCACTTTGAAAAACAGTCTGGCAGTCCTTCAAAAGATTAAGCATAAAATTAACAAATGACCCAGCAGTTTTACACTTAGGTATCTGCCCAAGAGAAATGGGAACATGTGTCCACACAAAAATTTGTACATGAATGTCACAGCAGCATTATCCATAATAGCTGAACGGTTGAGGCAACCCAATATCCAGCAGATGAATGAATAAACAAAATGTGGTATATGATGGAATAGCATTTTGCATGTTGATACATGCTACAACATAAATGAATTTTAAAAACACTATGCTAAGTGAAAGTCGTCACAAAAGACCACATTTTATGAAATGTCCAATGTAGACAAATCTATATAGAAAGGAAGTAGTTTAGTGGTTTCCTAGGGCTGGAAGGAGAGGGGAGAAATGGGGAGTGACTGCTAAGGGGTTCAAGGTTTCATTGAGACATGATGAAAGTGGTCTAAATTTATATAATGGTGATAGTTGTACATTATGTAAACATGCTGAAAATAGGTGAACTCTATGCCATGTAAAGTACATCTCAATGAGAAAAAAAAATCACATATCTGAGAAATTGAAATTAAAATGTTTAATTTAAAACTTCCCACAAAGAAAATGCCAGGCCTTGACTGCTTTAATGGAGATTTATGACCAATATTTAAGGAAGAAATAATATCAATTCTACTTAAGTTCTTACAGAAAATAGATGAGAAATGTGGAAGACAATCTTCCCTTATTTCTTAGCAAAAGATCTCAGCTTCCTGAACAATGGAAATTGACAAATTATAAAAGGACACTACCTCCTTTTGTCCCCCAGAAACATTAGCTCTTCATTTTTAAGGGTATTAAGTGCTTAAAGTATCAGAGGGAAATGAGATGCTGAGCTATTCTTTTATATTCAAAATAGTTCTAAAGTAGGAAATTTTTATTCATTTTCCAGAGATTTGTTTACGTTATGGAAATTAGGCGTCTCTTGTTCTCACAGGAGGAGCAGGTAAACTGGGCAGTACATGATTTATATAAACTCCCAGATTCAAATTTCCAGAGTTCCTCTCTTGTAATGTAAAATATCCCTTTCTGTGTATCCAGGCCTAATCATCTGCTATAAGCCATAACAGTTTGGTTCTGATCCAGAAACCTCACCTGTGTTTTTAGGACAATATAAATAATTACAGATTTTAAATGCCAAGAAAAACTTTCCAAATCATTTTATGAGGCAAGCATTATCCTGTTACCAAAACCAATCAAGACATTACAAGAAAAGAAAACTATAGATCAATATCCCTCATGAACATGAACCTAAGATCCTTTAAAACAATGTCAGCAAATCAAATCTAAAGATATTTGAAAAGGATAGTGTACCATGAACAAAGGTCTATTCCAGTATTACAAATTTATTTTAGCATTCAAAACTCAATACTTGAGCATATTAGCTGAATAAAGGATAAAACACATGTGATCAACTCAATAGATGAGCATTTGACAAAAATGCTCAAAACCTTTTTATCAATATTTTTTTATGAAAAAACAATTCACACCAAATTAGAAATGGAAAGAAACCTCATCAGTCTCATAAAGAACATCTATGAAAATCCTTCAGCTCACATCACAATGGCAAAAGCCTAACTCTTTCCCACCTAAGAGTGGGAAAAAGTGAAAATGTTTGTCAGCTCTCACCACCTCTATTCAGTATTGTTCTGGAGGTCCTAGTCAGTGCAATGGTCAAGAAAAGGAAATAAAAGTCACACATGTTAGAAAGGAGGAAATAAAATTGTCTTTATTTGAAGAGGATATGTCCTCTACATAAAAATTCTAATGAATTTATATAAATAAATAAATAAATAGCTATTAAAATACGTGCACTTAAGATCACAGAATGCAAGGTCAATATACAAAAATCAATGAAGAGATAAATATGACAAAAGAGGTGCAAAGTCATGCACATTAAAATTACAAAACATGACAGAAATCATTGAAGGCAAGTAAATCAAGAGGTATATTATGTTCATGGATCAAAAGACTAAATCTTGTTAAAATGTCAATTCTCTATATATTGATCTATAGACTAAACTCAATTCCAATCAAAATAAATACTAGATACTTTTTTATGAAAATTGATAAGCTGATTCTATAATCTATATAAACATCCAAAAAACCTAGAATAGCCAAACAATTTGGGCTAAGGAGAATGAAACTAAAGAAGGTACACTAACAAATTTCAAGATTTACTAATCAAGATAGTGTAGTATTGGCATATGAATAAAAATAGGGACCTATAAGAATATAGATCAATGCAACACAAAACAGACACTTAAAATATAAACACATGTCAATTGAATTTCAATAAATATGTCAATGTAATTCAATGGAAAATGAATAGTTTTTTCAACAAATGGTGCTACACTGACAATATTTACAGAGAGAAAAATGAATCTCAACCCTTGCCTCATGTCAAATACAAAAACTAAATAGAAGTGAATTGCAGACCTAATGTAAAAGCTACACCTATGAAACTTCTAGGAGAAACATAGGATAAAATCTTTTGATAAGCAAAGATTTCACCATAAGTGAAAAAAAATGGGTGAAAGACATCTCTAAGAAAATGAAAAGACAAACCCCATACTGGGAGAAAATATTTGTAATACATATCAATAAGAAAACAAACAGCCCAATTAAAATATTGACACAAGATTTGAATGGATACTTCATAAAGGAAGATAAAATATGACCAATCAACACATGCAAAGATGTTTAACATCATTAGTCATCAGAGAAAATCAATTTAAAGCCACAATGAGATACCATTATATGCTTAATGCTTAGTAAAAAAAAAAAAAAAAAGCAATCCTAAGGGGTAATGGTGATGCATAGCAACTGGAATTCTAATATATTTCTGCTGGGAATGTAAAATTGCACAATCAGTTTGGAAAAAACTTTGGCAGTTTATTACAAAGGTAAATATAAACTGAATATATAACCCAGCCATTTTATTCTTAGGTAGTACCTAAAACAAATGAGAACTTATGGGTACACAAGGACTTGTTTTTGGCTATTTGTAGAAAGTATTCAAAATAGACAAAATTGGAAAGAATTGAAATGCCCATCAACAAGTGAATTGTAGTATATCCATATAATGGATGCTATGCAGCAATTAAAAAGAATGAATTACTGATACACACAACATCACATATATTCATAGGAAAAGCACTTCTATTCTATGCCTTAGAAAGTGTATTAGTGGTTTTCTGGGTCCAGGAATGGATAGTGGGAATAGACTGTAAAGGGACACAAGAGATTTTATGGGGTCATGGAAATGTTCTATATTTTGATTGTGGTTTTAGTTACACTGATTTAATCATTTACCAATACTCGAACTCTCCTCTAAATATGTTTGAATTTTTGTATGTAAATTATGCTTCAATAAAACTTTTTCAAAGTTGAGGCAAATAGCTCAATTGTTATAAGTTTTAATAACATATATATATATAACAATATATATTGATACTACATATGCTATACATAAATATTTTAAATTATATATATATATATGTAAAGCTCAACAAACACAGTTCAGTTATAACAAACATATTCCTTTAGATGCATGACCAGTTTAACTGAATAAGCCAGGTTCCAAAGTGCATTTAAGCAAAATGATGCACCAGTCTAAATTAAATATTAAAAGTCACTCATCCATCTACATTCACCATTTGGATACTGAAAACGAGTCTTGATATCATATTATCAAATCATGATTTTTTAAAAATTAGGCATGTAACTAGTATAGAGTCAGATTTAAAATAGAACATTATCAGTAAGAATATATTAAATTATCTTGTCTATTTTTGGTCATTTATTTTGCTTACTGCTTATTCTATTCTAGATCTTTTTCTGAATCACTTATTTCTTTCCCTATTCCAATGCCATGGAAGCTTTTACTCCATCCCAATAGACATTATGAAATATCTTCCTGTGCTTACAATAGTAATGAGATGATCCCCTAGAAACAAAGCAAATAATCAATGTCCTTAGCTAGCATACTTGCTACCTAGATTCAATTGCATTAGGTCAGACTGTTCTGAAGATTAACGCAAATTAATTTTTTCATTGCCTCAAAATTTAAAACTCTTATGTAATCGAATAGGATATCATGAAGGTGTAATTGTTGTTATTCAACTTCATTGTCTTTCAAATAAATATTTCTTTTAAAATAGCTCCACAAATACCAAAAGCAGCCATTCAGTTCTCACATTTCAATAGCTTATAGAAAAAAGTACTCTACTTTGTTATTTAAAATATGCAGATTATACAAAAGAAAAAGAAAAAGTGAAAAAAATAAAACTGTTTCCTATCTGTCATTTAACCCTAAACTACTTAAAGTATACAATCTATTCCAGTTACTAAAAATAAATGAATAAAGACACACCTGGAGCTATCTCCAGGGCAATTCACTCGAGCCAATTTCCCATTGGGATCCCTACTTCACTTTTTTTCAGCTTCTCTACTAAGTGAAGGAGGCTATTCCTATATAAATAGGGAGCATTTCTTTCTGTATTGCAACTTGTTCAACTGAAGTACACATATTACTAGTATCATCTCCTCCTTAGAACCTACACTAATTTAAACAAACATTTGGCTGCCAGGTTCTCCTTTAAATTCAGAATAAGAGACTAAAATAGTATGCAATAATCCTGACCAATCAGTAGCATGGGCTTTGTAAAATCTAACAATATAACTTTTCAATATGTACCTTTTATTTTTTCCGTGTTTATGTCAATAAGAACCAGGGGATTCCCTGGCAGTCCAGTGCGTAGGACTCCACGCTTTCACTGCCAAGGGCGCAAAGACTCAGGTTCAATCTCTGGTCGGAGGAACTAAGATCTAAGCCATGCTGAGTGGCCAAAAAAAAAAAAAGAAAAGAACAAATTTACTGGGTAATGATATTAAATCACATCTAATTTAACTGTGTTGAGTAGTCCTTGGAGATAAATCCAACTTTATTTTAAATTCACTAATTATTGGGAAGGAAGTAAAAGATGAAGAATATATTTAAGTTTACTCTTTTTCTGCCAAGCAAGAGAAAGTGAGGGCATGTTTAGAAGCTATATACAACTACTCAGGGGAACCCTAGAAATACAAAACTAAAAATTGGAGCTATAACCCTTATTTCCAGAGTGTGGTATTATTGTCGAAACCGAGAAATTACTTTTCCTTCATGTGGATCAAAGGAACTATAAAAAAAAGTCTATGTTGTCCCATGCCCATAGTTATACCTTGATGTTGATAGGCCAGCATTATATTAGACACAAGATGTCACAATTAATCTCAAAGTTGTGATCTCCTAATATAAACACTGACTTAACTTCTGACCATAATTCCTCACACAATGTATTCACGTTAAACGTGACATTTTCTTACATATATTTCACTGAGATAAAAAGTACAGCTTAATATCTTAGAACAAGAGCAAGACGAGGATGCCACCTCACCAAAGGTAGATAATCAATTTTTCACTAAGTCAGTTCTGCATTATATGATGAGAGAAGAAATTGTTTAAACAAACCAAAGCTCTATAGAGTAAGAAAAGAAATATGTCACTCAGACAGTTTAAATTAATAATTTAACACACTATTGTATAAAGGGCAATAAATGCAGAATTAATATTACTACTTTGGATAGTTGCAAAGTTATTTTGTTTAGTGTTTTAAACCATGAAAGGATCACTTCAATTCATCAATTTATTCAGCAAACATTATTCAGCAAAGCATTTCAGATATTTAAGATATCAGATTGGTTGCTGTGGAAGGTAAAGTTGTGACCCAGTGAACAGCTCAGGCCTACTATCCCTCATGCTTCTTTTTGTAGATTCCCAGTGATTTGTATTCTCATGGTTATTTTGGCTTCAAGGACTTGCTTCTACA
The DNA here is from genome assembly GCF_937001465.1 of Orcinus orca. Classification (NCBI taxonomy): domain Eukaryota; kingdom Metazoa; phylum Chordata; class Mammalia; order Artiodactyla; family Delphinidae; genus Orcinus; species Orcinus orca. The sequence goes on along the minus strand of NC_064566.1, from coordinate 80,740,753 downwards.
GTATTTTCACCATCATTAGATTCCACAGCCCATGGGAATCCCTTCTTTTCTCACTAACTTGGGTATAGAATGGAATATCATACAAGGTATTTGCATGTACTAGGCTTTTTGAAAATTTGGCAAGATTAAGGAGTTTTATCTCACAGGGAGGCTAACAAATAAAATGTTAGATAAATTTGGTCCTAAACATCTCTTGGCAATTCCATCATGTTGCTCAGCTCATTTTCTGTTACCTCCATGCTCTTCTTTCTTTCCTGTCCTCTCTCATCAGCAGTTCTTTCAAATCAATCTCAGAATTATCATTTGCTTCTTATGCAGTGCCCAGTAGATATTTCTTCTCAAACCAGCTCAGGAATTTGGAGTCTCATTTTTCATAAATTGTAACAAGTGCCTTTCTAAACAAAGATTGTTAGATCCCTAAGAACTTTGGTGACAGGTATAACTTTTTTCTTAAATCACTAAAAAATGTGGAAGAGATTTGGTGCATTCTATAAAGAAGTTTCCATTTAATTATTATTAAAAAGCTAAAGTCTAAATATATTAATACTGTAGGCTATTTATTCTTTATCCTCTGAGAGAAAAAATCTGCTGTGTGTATTTGATCTTCCTGGACATTTGACCTGTCAAGATCTTTTGATAAGGGAGAATAATTTGAATCAAGTTTCTACAATGCATTTTCATCTATTCCAAAATTATTATATCAATTTGTGCTAGTAAGACTCATAGGAATCCCACAAAGTTTTAAAGGAATTTGTATCTGCAAGATTTCTGTGGTGGTTTTAACATATGTTCACAAATCCTTTGACACTCCGCCCTTCAAGAAGTAGAGTCTAACTCCTCCACTTGAGTGTGGACAGAAATTAATGATTCACTCTAACAACCAGAAAAAGGTAGATGTGACTGAGTCTGATTTCAAAGACCAGGTCATGAAAAACACTGAGACTTTCTTATTGTTCTCTTGAATTGCTCTCTCTGGAGAAAGTTAGCTGCCATTTCATGAGTACATTCAAGTAGCCTGTGAAGAGATTTATGTGTCAAGAAAATGAAACTCCCTGCAGTAGGAATTAAGTGATGAACTGAGGAGTCCTGACATTAGTCATGTGAATGACTCATGTTGGAAGCAGATCTTCCAGCCTCAGCCTTTGGATGACCAATTCTTTTGTAGCTATCCTGACTACAACCACATGAAAGATTCTGAACCAAAACCACCTAGCTAAGCCACTCTCAAACTCACAACCCATAGAAACTCTGAGATAATAAATATTTGTTGTTTTAAGACACAAATATTTGGAGAAATTTGTTATGTAACAATAGATAACTAAAACAGCCTCCAACCTTCTATAAATAGGAAGCAAACTGAGAAAGCTTCTCAAATGCAAGCATCAGTGATTTCTCTTGGAAAAGGAACAAGAACTCAGAGGTCAGAACCAAGAACAAAGAAGGTGGGGTGAAGAGATGAGGAGAAAAATGAGGGAACTACTCCCAGAAGCAGAAATAGGTCCTAGTAAAGGACTATTCCATGCCCCTAAGGTCAGGAGAACCTAATAACATACATGCTGGATTTTTAAATTACTGTTGAAGAGGGACTGTTATGTTCATTCTCCACTGCTTGAATAGAAACATTTACTGTAGTTAGTCTGTGCCTGCTACACATCTCCCTTGGGGTTATGGAAGGCAGATTAGTTTTCTTTAGTTCATATGAATCATACAAGCCTCACCCACAACTGGAGATATTGACATGATGAGATCCCAGACTTTAAGCCTGAGTCTACAATGGGATGAAAATCTTGGGAAGGGTAAATAGATTTTGCACATAAGAGGGATGCAAATAATTGTTGCTGGAGTGTGTACTGTGGTAAATGAAAATTGGCTCCATATCTTTGTCTTTTCTTCCATCAGGAGATGGAGTCTAAATTTTCTCATACATTGACAATTTGGTAGTTTTGTATTTCCTTATTGACTTAGTCCAGTTTTACTTATTACCATAATTAGGTAATTTATTTAAATATTATGTAAACCTGTGTTATTCAAAGTGTGGTCTGCAGACTGTACTGCATTGCCATCTGAGGTTTATTGGCTGACAGTGAGGTAAGTACAGAAATTGAGAATGAGTATCTGGAATCTCTTATAGCAAGTTTAAATATGCCAAACATATAAACAGGATTAGCAGGTATGGTTTGGCAACTACATTTTGTTAGAAAATATGTTCTGATGGCTTAGAAGTAGTGACAGGAACTCATTTGAAGTAGCTACCAAGATTAAGGAGTCTGTGCCAGAAAATAAATCAACATACTTCTTCCTTCATGAAGAAAGTCTCACAATGAAAAAATGTGATGTAAACCAACCAGTGTGATTATTGGCATGGTAAAAAATTGTGACTTATATAAAGGCTAATGTGTTAAAGTTGAAGATATTTTTAATCAAGCGATAATAAGGAGGTTGATTATAAACACTCTCATTGCTTGTTGAAATACAATGGTTACTGAGGAGAAAATTTCTTTTGGTAATATCTGAACTACAAAATAAATTCTTAGTGTTTTATGGAATTTTAAAAAATCAGTTTGATTCCAACTGGTTAAAGACATCATCATCTGTCTGATATTTTTGGTCTTTTTAATAATAGAAACACTCCATGTAAAGAAAGAATGGAACATGTTTCTCAATGGAAGATAAGAGCAGAATAAATGGCAAAAAAAAAAAAAATTAGAATGGAATTTCTAGAGATGTTACGATGTGTCCCATTATTTAACAACACATTAATGGAATAGGTGATGACTTTAATATTGCACATCTATGAAAATTTATCACCAAGCACCATAAGAATTTGTTAAAACATTTAAAGTTTTATTTTTCCTCAAAAGAAGATTCATGCATAAGAAAGTCATGGATTTGGAATCTATTTCTTTCACCAAAAGATTATTTAACTATCACTTCACAGGAAACATTGTTAAACTAACTACTGCTGAAAGATTAAAGATTAATTTTTGAAAATGCAGCACCCCACACATAATTTTGGATAAAAGTTTAAAAGAATATTCTGAGCTTACCAAAATTATTTTTTCTATCACCATTGTGTTTAAAAACAAAACAAGGAGCCTTTTGTGGATATGAATTATCCTCTGTGAATAGCATTAAATCAATCAAAACTATATTTAAACAATAATCAAACATTTATTACACTAAAACTTTAAATGCTGATATGTAGGGTGTGCATTCAAATGGTGCATCTGGCACTTAACATACATTATTGTTTCCTTCACAATTTTTGTTTAATTATAATTGCAGAATGACCAAGAGTTATAAATATGATAGTTCTTCTACATATTAATTGCCTAAAGACAGACTTTCATTGGACACGATACAGATTTTGTAATTATTTTCCTTTTGTTTGGTTTATATGTATTGGACTATAATTTCATGTCTGTTGAATTTAGTAATAAAAATTAGCATTTAGGGGCTACCCTGGTGGCGCAATGGTTGAGAGTCTGCCTGCCGATGCAGGGGACGCGGGTTCATGCCCCGGTCTGGGAGGATCCCACATGCCATGGAGTGGCTGGGCCCGTGAGCCATGGCCACTGAGCCTGCGCATCCAGAGCCTGTGCTCTGCAGCGGGAGAGGCCACAACAGTGAGAGGCCCATGTAGCGAAAAAAAAAAAAATATATATATATATAGCATTTATATTTTATACAAATATACATTTTATTTTATTTTTGTAGCAATTCATTTTTATTGTATGTAACAAAAGCATCAGTCTGAGAAGAATTGAGGGGGGAAAAGGTCATTTACCACAGATCTTTTGAGAATCACCATTGTAATCTATTGAAATGTATATACAGAGGGAGTTTTTAATCCCATAAAAATTAAGTTGAATGCTTTAGAAAAACTAAAAAACACGAGTTGCTTAAAAATGACTGTAAAATTAAGTGTGGGCAAGAAAATGAAAGAATAAAAATTAACATTTGAAATATCAAATTCTGCCTGCATATTGCTTCATAATGTTTCCCTTTTACTTTAAAAATTATGAAACTAAAAATTATGGATTGGGTATAGATTTTGTCAGAGAGTCTGCACAGAACTCCAATCATTTCAAACACAATGAAAAATATTTTTTCCTTCAAAGTTGGATTCAATGATATACATTTGTATATTTTAGGTTAAAATTAGTTTTTAAGATATAAGCAACAAATGAAAAAGTAGATAAATTGGACAATATCAAAATTTTAAATTTTTGTGCATCAAAGAATCAACAAAGTGAAAAGGTAAGCCATAGAATGGGAGAAAATATTTATAAATCATATAAGGGATTAATTTTCAGAATATACAAAGAACTCATACAACTCATCAAAATAATAAAAAAACATAATTTTTAAAAGGGCAAAGGAGTTAAATAGACATATCTCCAAAAAACACATACAAATGGTCAAAAAACACATAAAAAGATAGTGAATATCACCAGACATTAATAAAGTACAAATCAAAACAGCAATATCCGTTTATATCCATTAGGATGACTATGATTAAGAAGAAAAAATAAAAAGGAAAGTAAGTGTTGGCAAGGATGTAGAAAAATCGGAACTGTTGTGCATTACTGGTGAAAATGTAAAAAAAAGTGTAGCTTTTTAGGGGCTTCCCTGGTGGCGCAGTGGTTGAGAGTCTGCCTGCCGATGCAGGGGACGCAGGTTCATGCCCCGGTCTGGGAGGATCCCACATGCTGCGGAGTGACTAGGCCCGTGTACCATGGCCGCTGAGCCTGCGCGTCCGGAGCCTGTGCTCCGCAACGGGAGAGGCCACAACAGTGAGAGGCCCGCGTACCGCAAAAAAGAAAAAAAAAAGTGTAGCTTTTTAAAGTTTAGTAGTTCCTCAAAAAGTTAAACATAGCATTACCATGCAATCCAGCAATTCCATTTGTATATATGTACCCAAAACAATTGAAAGCAGGTCTCAAACAGATACTTGCACACCCATAGTAGCATTATTCACAGTAGCTAAAAGGTAGAAATGACACAAATCTCAATCAATAGATAAATGGATAAACAAAATGGATTATTCAGCTTTAAAAAGGATAAAATTCCAATACATGCTACAACATGGATGAACTTTGAAAACATTATGCTAACTGTATTGCTTAATGAGTACAGAGTTTCTATTTAGGATAATGAAAAAGTTCTGGAAATAGTGGTAATGCTTGCACAACAATGTAAATGTACTTATTGCCACTGCAGTGTACATTTTAAAATGGTAAAGTTTATGTTATGTATATTTTGCCACAATAAAAATAAACTAAAAAATAGTTTTTAAGAAATCATGTACAATATTTATAATCCCTTATTTTAAAGAACACTTTTAAATAATAGACCTACTAATGATCCCAGTTGAGTCAGATAAAAAGGCTCTTTTTGAATGTCACTATTGAAAACTACTGTGTCCAGAAGTCAAGGAAATGAGTAAGAATTCAGAGGAAATTCTGTTCAAGGACGAAATAATGTAGTTTTAACCAGAAAGTCCCCCAAGCTATAGGCCAAAACATATTACAGAAAAGTAATACACCACAAATTAGGTTAATAAATAAATATCATTATATTTTCATATTTTTTTTGATGGATCTAATCCACTTTGTTGTCCATGTAATATAGTATAATATAATATAATTAGACCCTCCAACTTGTTTTTATTTAATTAGTTCTCCCTGTATTCTTATAAAACATCTTGTTACCTACTAACTAACCTCAAACAGATTTTTTTTTTTAAATCTTTACTGGAGTGTAATTGCTTTACAATGGTGTGTTAGTTTCTGCTTTATAACAAAATGAATCAGTTATACATATACATATGTTCCCATATCTCTTCCCTCTTGTGTCTCCCTCCCTCCCACCCTCCCTATCCCACCCCTCTAGGTGGTCACAAAGCACCGAGCTGATCTCCCTGTGCTAATTTTTTGGAGAGAGATGTTTTCCCTGGCGATGTTGTTTACTACCAGTCATCCCTTCCTTATTGACAGAACTCTGATTTTGTTTGGAATAGCAGTATGATCATCTGAAATTTGGCATTCCTAGCCTCTCTTGCATTGAGGGGTGGCCATGTGACACAATCTAGCCAGTGAGTTAGATGGTGAGGATTTCTGTGAAAGCAGTTTTCCTGATACCAGAACTTTCCTTCCTTCTTGTGATTTCTTTACTTTTCTTCCTAAATAAATGGCAGAAATAAGATTGGAAGTAGCTGCACCATTTTGCTGCCATCAGGTGATCATGAACAGTAATTCACACTAAAAATAGTAGAAAAAACCAAGGGGCCTAAAATATGTATGATATTGTAGCACCAATACACAGCCATAGATTTTGTAGCTCTAGACTTCTTGTTATGAAAGAAAAATATAACTTTCATTTTATTAAGTCCCATTGTCTGATCTCCATAACATGCAGCTGAACCCAAACCTAAAGCAGTTCTGGATCCTTTAAATTTCATTTTTAAATTCTACTAGAGTTGTATAGCTTTGGAAAAGTTCAACTGTAGATCAAGAAAAAGAATTGTAAAATAAAGCTTCTGGAAAAAGCCCAAAATTTAGAATAGACTCTTGAGGCTTTAAAAATAAGATAATTAAGATTCAAGGGGATCAAGGGGATGGAGGAGTAGGATGTGGAGCTCACCTACAACCACAAATAGATTATAAATACATCTATATGTGGAAAGATTCTCACAGAACATCTACTGAACGCTGGCAGAAGACCTCAGACTTCCAAAAAGGGAAGAAAATCTCCACTTAACTGGGTAGGACACAAGAAAAAAGAAAGAGAGAGAGGAAGGAATTGGCGGGGGGGAACCTGCACCTCTGGGAGGGAGCTGTGAAAGAGGAAATGTTTCTGCATACGGGGAAGTCCCCTCACTGGTGGGGAGATCAGCTGGGACATGGAGGAGCTTCAGAGCCTCAGAAGAGAGCTCAGCAACCTGTTTGAGGAGGGCAAAACAGAGAGAGACCTGCACAGACAGTCAGTGCTCTTACCTGGCACTCCCCAGCCTGACATGCTAGTCTGCTGGGGTGGATGGGGGCTGGGTGCTGAGGCTCAGGCCTTTGGCTTTGGAGATCAGACCCAAGGAGAGGACTGGGGTTGGCTCTGTGGAAGAGGCTAAGTTGTGGTTCACCACAACCATGGGAGTATGGGGTAGTATGAGAAGAAACCTGGGCATGGCAGAGAGGCAAGTCCCCATTGTTGGGGGGTGCGGTGAGGGTGGAATGGCCATAAGAGCTTCGTTCTCCATGTGCGTGCTCTCAGGGGGCAGGGCAGCACATATACAAGCTCCAGGAGTAGGCACAAGCTGCAGCTGCCATCTTGGACTCCAGAGGCAGGCATGGAGCACCACTGCTGCCACCAAGGGTCCCACTACTGGGTGCCAAAAGCTGTCCCACCTTCCTGGGAACATGCACAGGCCACACACCTGCACACACCCTATGAAGGGGATAACATGGGATAAGGGTCAGCACATGCTGAGGAAAGAGATGACAATCATCCAAACCAAAAACAGCCCTCATGCCAAAAAAACATTAAACCCATGCAAGCTATGCAGGGACACTCCCACATATAAATAGCCTTCCAAGACTACAGTAGATAGTTGTTGCTCCTAAACTCACAGTGTAAGAGAAATATAAGCAAAATGAAGAGGCAGAGGAACGACTCCCAGCTAAAAGACCAAGAGAATTCCCCTGAAGGAACAAACAATGAAGCAGACCTCTTTAATCTAACAGACACCGAGTTCAAAAAGGAGGTAATGAAAATAGTGAAGGAACTAAGAAAGGCTATCAACAGAAGGCAGATTACTGTAAAAAGGAACTAGAAACTATAAGGAGGAGCCAAGAAAAATTAGCAAATTTATTTGCCAAGACAAAAGCTGAGTTAAAGGCAGTGATTAGCAGAATGAATAATGCAGAAGAGAGAATGAGCGATCTGGAAAATATAATGGCAACAATTACTCAATCAAAATAGCAGACAGAAAACCAAATTAAAAAAAAAAAAAGAAAGCAATATAAGAGACCTATGGGATAATATAATGTGTGCCATCTATGCATAACAGGGATTCCAGAAGGATAAGAAAGAGGAAAGAAGATTGAAAATGTTTGAAGAAATTATGGCTGAAAACTTCCAAAACCTAAAGAAGAAAACAGATATCCAGATACAGGAAGCATAGAGGGTCCCAAACATTATGGACCCAAACAGACCTACATCAAAACATTATACTAAACATGGCAAAATTTAAAGATAAAGAGAGGATTCTAAAGTCAGCAAGGGAAAAACAAAGAGTTAATTACAAGGGAATGCCCATAAGGCTGATTTCTTTACAGAAACGCTGCAGGCCAGAAGAGAGTGGCAAAATATATTCAAAGTCTTGAAAGGGAAAAATCTGCAACTAGAATACCCTACCCAGCAAGATTATCATTTAGAATAAGAGGAGAAATAAAGAATTTCTCAGACAAGCAAAAACTAAAAGAATACAGCAATACTAACCTTAACCTAAAAGAAATATTGAAAGGTCTCCTCTAAATAGAAAAGAAGCAAGAAAATATAGGAAGAAGGAAATCACAATTAGAAAGTAAATCACTTAAATTAACCAGTATACAGATCAAAAAGAAAAAATAAAACTATTTGTAAAAGCAATGATAAAGACACAGAACAGCAAAAGGATAAACATTAAGATATAAAAATGATATCAAAATCATAAAATGTGGGAAAAGAGGGTAAGAAAATGCAGATTCTTTTTCTTTAATGTGTTTGTACATATATGTCTATCAGTCTAAAGCAAGCAGATATAGTAAGGGGTAAACATACTTAAAAAAAAGGGCAACCACAAATCAAAAACATACAATAGATTAACAAAAAAACAGAAAGAAGAGAACACAAGCATAAAGTAAAAAGAAATCATCAAACCACAAAAAAACAAAACAAATAAGGAAAAGAAAGGAATTAAGAAGAAACATAGAATCAACTGGAAAACAAGGTTTAAAATGGCAATAAATATTAATACATATGTATCAATAATTACCTTAAATGTCAATGGACTGAATGCTTCAATCAAAAGACATAGAGTGGTAGACTGGATAAAAAACCAAGAGCCTACAACATGCTGCCTACAAGAGACCCACCTTAGGGAAAAGGACACACATAGATTGAAAGTGAGAGGACAGAAAAAGATATTTCATACAAAAAGAAATGATAAGAAAGCAGAAGTTGTAATATTCATATCAAACCAAATATACTTTAAAACAAAGGCCATAAAGAAAGATAAAGAAGGACACTATATAATGGTAAGAGGATCAATACAAGAAGAGGATTTTACACTCATCAACATATATGCACCTAATATAGAAACACCCAAATACATAAAACAAATACTAACAGACGTAAAGGGAGGAATTGATGGGAATACAATAATAGTAGGAGTCTTTAACACCCCACTCACATCAATGGACAGATCTTCTAGACAGAAAATCAATAAGGCAACAGATATAATAGAACAGTTAGACTTAACTTATATTTTCAGGGCATTACATCCAAGAAAAACCAGAATACACATTCTTTTCAAGTGCACATGGAACATTCTCTAGGATTGACCACATAGTAGGGCACAAAACTAACTTCAACAAATTTAAGTGTATAATAATTATTTCAAGCATCTTCTCTGACCACAATGACATGAAACTAGAAATCAACCATAGGAAAAGAAATGAGGGAAAAAAATTACATGGAGAAACTGTTCGTGGGAATGTAAGTTTGTACAGCCTCTATGGAAAACAGTATGGAAGTTCCTTAGAGAACTAAAAATAGAACTACTATATGATCATGCAATCCCACTCCTGGGTATATACCCAGACAAAACTATAATTCAAAACCATACATACACCCGTATGTTCATAGCAGCACTATTCACAACAGTCAAGACATGGAAGCAACCTAAATGTCCAGCTGAAAGGATATAGAATATGTGGTAGATATATGCAATGGAATATTACTCAGCCATAAAAAAAACAATATAATGTCATTTGCAGCAACATGGATGCACCTAGAGATTATCATACTAAGTGAAGTAAGTCAGAAAGAGAAAGTCAAATACCATATGATAGCACTTATATGTGGAATCTAAAATATGGCACAATTGAACCTATCTACAAAACAGAATTACAGACATAGAGAACAGACTTTTGGTTGCCAAAGCAGAGGGGTGGGGAGAAAGGGGGGATGGACTGGGAATTTGGGGTTAGTAGATGCAAACCATTACATTTAGAATGGATATACAACAAGGTCCTACTGTATAGCACAGGGAACTATATCCAATCTTCTGGGATAAACCATAATGGAAAAGAATATTTAAAAAGAGTGTATATATGTGTATAACTAAGTCACTTTGATGTACAGCAAAAATTAGCACAACATTGTAACTCAATTATACTTCAATAAAAAAAGATATGGAATATTAAAAATCAAAGAATAATATTGTAAGGTTCTCATAAAGAAGATGCAGTTGATAATACCAACATAAACAAATAAACCAAGGGTGGAAAAATAGTGATATCCATGGCAGGATGGGGAAGGAAGACAAAACTTTCTGAATTAGAAGAGACACATGTTTATGGCCAAACATGCACATGCAACAGAGGAGCTACCCCCATTGTCCACCTGCTGTCCCTTCAATTCCTCCTTCTGAGTACTTGATATCTGGTGAGGAGCCTTCCTTCTTGGCTTTCATTCATTTTTTTATCTGGGAAACATCACCCAAATGCTCCCAAGTGAAAGGAAAACTCAACTTGACGTTAGTGAGTGACAGCATACCTGTCTGATGAGCAATTTCCTTAAAAAGCTGTGTTAAAATAAACACTGGAGTTTTCTGTGGAATACCTCCCAACATTTTCCTCTGGCTGCAGAGTCCAGTCTTCTATTGCTTCCATGAAGAAGGCACATTTATAAGAATGGGAAATATGTACAAAATAAACTTTTGCCCCTTTTTTAATAGAGTAAATGTCTCATACACACACACACACACACACACACACACACACACACACACACAAACACACCAACTCCTCTGGTCTAGGTTAAGCCCATAAAACAATAGATAATGCTCTCAAGTTTACCCATACTTCTAGTTAGCCTATAGACTTTATTAGGTAAGAGAGCCACACCAAACACCTCATAAGACATCATGTTCATCATGTTCAAAATGGTTAGGAAAGAAAGTTTGGTGTTTTCTTCTAAAATATATGAAGCTTAGTTGATGAAGAGAAAGCTGTATTGTGTAAAACAATGATTCATCTCTTTGTATCCACTGAGATTGCATTTTCAAGCACTTCCAACATACATTTATTAATGAGTTTGCCACCCAGATCTTAAGAAAAAGGAATTGCTGCCAAGAGTCCTCTGAGTAGGGTAACCATGCCATTACTTGAGTCAGCTTCTTAAAGAATGCTCTCTGTTTTGAAGTTTCCTACAATTGGACACCAGATCATGAGGTGACCCCAAGTATCAGGTAGCTAAGCAATGTAGGGTGCAGCTGACTCTTTTAGACTTACCAAATATTTCACAATCTCAGAATCATTCTCTCTCTCACTCTAAAAATAAAAAGAAGAAAAAGAAAAAGTTGAAAGAGCATGAGAGAAAGAAAGACCAAGAATATTTTACAAACAAGCCAACCATTTTAAAATAAATTTGCCAAGGTGAATGTAACTGTTCTCCTAATTCAGAGAAGTGTTTTGAAGACAAAACTTACTTCCCTCTCCATAGAAGTCTCTATTCTGAATGTCCCAATCTATCCCTCATCTAAATGTCTCCATGGATTCTTCTTCATATCAAATATTTATTACCAAGTACCTCTCTGTCCCTGAACACACCTAGATCACTCCTATCTTAAAAGCATCTTCCCTTGACGTTACAAACTATGCAAAATTTTGTTCTAGTTCTCCATTATATTTCATTCTCAGAATTCTTGAAAGATCAGGCTCTTTCATGAAGCCTTTAACTCCTCTCTATCCAATAAAAACTTAATCCCTTGCAATCTGATTTCCACCTCCACAACTGCTAAAACAGCATTATCAAATGTCACCAAATATAACAGCTGGTCTCAAGCCTCAACATAAATCCCTCTCTTCCCTCAACTTCATTAACCCTACAGCCAAACGGCACAGATTTGTCAAAGCATTTGACCAGTAGAATGAGTTCCTAGATCCCTATGAAGTTCAAGAGAAGTTCCCCACATAAGGATAATCTTTTCCAAAGGACTTTAGTCACAGAACAGGCAGTCTTCAAGGAAAGATTTCATTGTGAAAACATACAGACCATGACTAAAAATATTTATATCCATGAGGTAGAGAAAATTGTAAGATATCCACTTGCCAGACCTCAAATTGTCCATTAGACAGTTTATAATGTCCAGGAGTGGTACAAAGAGGCTTCTCAGTGTTCTACTTTGAAGATGCAGGGCAAGTGAGGTCGGCACCTTTTGCAGCCTCATTAATGTTTCCCCACCAATACTGATTCATGAAAACTATCATTCTGTCAGTGGACCAATGGTTTAATTCATGTACAGTGGTGAGGAGTGGGAATTTTAGACTGTCTTGTAGGACTGGATTGTTATTTAGTCCAAACCAGAGCTTTCTCTTCTTATCAAACCAATAATTGTTTAATTCCCAATCTTGTTTTTTTTCTCTTTTTTCTTTCTTTCTGAGGCCATTTTGAGCTCTCTAGCCAGTTTTTCCTTTGTTATCGTTTAGGGAAATATTCCTTTGGACCATGACAGTGGTTTGGCTGCTGTTGGTCCATTTAAGAACATCATTTCTTGCAGAAATATCAGCAAAGTGATTTCCCCTAGTTTCCAGAGAGTCAAGTTTCAAATGTCCTGGAATTTTAATAATAACTGAAGCAGCAGGTACAAGTATTCCATTCAATAATTCCTGGACATAGGGGCCATTTTTAATTTCATTTTTCATTGGAAGTCACTCCCACAACATTCCAAAATCATGAGCTACTCTGAAAGCATATGTACTATCAGTATAAATATTGAAGTTTTGTCCTTGGCTAAAGTACAAGCCCATGTAATAGTCTGTTGGCCTGAAGTAGCCATAGGTAAAGATGCTGCCTCAATAACATCAAAAGGAGTTGTAATATCATACTAGCACAATATTTCCCATCATCTACTTTTAAATAAGAACCATCAATGAACCAAGAGAAGGCACTGTTACCCAAAGGCATTTCTTGTAAATTGTTACAAGGAGTCAGGAGGTGGTCCATTAGAGTTAAGCAGTTGTGAAGGACTTCAGTGGTGATGTAAGGGAGGAGAATAACAGATTTAAGATTATTAACAACATAAAAGAATTATGTGAGGAGCAGTTAACAAAAGGAGTTTATAGGAGGTGAAAAAGTGGGCTGAGAAGTGTTGAGTGTGATCAGAATTCGAAGGGTTTCTACTGCATGAGGTACAGAAATGGTTAAAGGTGATCCAACAATGATTTTCTTGGTGACCTTAACCAAAAGAGCAGTGGCCATAATGTCTCTAAGGAAAGGGCGGGGGGGACCCAAATGCGACAGGGCCCAGTTGCTGGCTATAATATCATATGGGTTGATGGTGGGCCCAGTGTTTTGGGGTGAATATCCCAAGGGCATTCCCTTCTTTGTCATATACAGAAAGGAAAAAGGGAATCTGATAATAAGGATGTCCAAGGGCAAGTGTGTTCATCAAACTCTCCTTTAAGGCCATAAGGACTATGTCTCTGTTTCTTCCCATAAGATTGGGTTAGGTTTGTTATTGCTGAGTAAAACTTATAGAGGTTTGGCCATAAGAGAGAAATTTGGAATCCAGGTTTGGCAATAACCAAACAGCCCAAAGAAACCTCATCAGTTGACCCTTAGTTTTGGATTTGGGGAAACTTAGGACACAATGAAGACTATTTGGATGTAGGTGCAGCCCTTGTTTGAATAACTGATGTCCTAATATCAAACCTGGGTTTGCACAAACTGCAATTTGTTTTTGGAAATTTTCTGTCCCTTTAAGGCTAAAAGTGTAGCAAGTGGATGCTGTCTTCCTATGACGAGGCTTGAGAAGGAAAGCAAAGAAGCAAATCATCCACATACTGCAAGAAAGTAGAACCTCTAGGGAACTTTATGTTATCCAGATCAGTCTTCAGGATTTATGAGAAATAAGGACTCTCAGTAAAACCCTGAGGCATTACTGTCCAGGTGAATTGTTTTTCTTCCCAAGTGAGGCAAAAATGTATTGACTAGCTTCAACAACTAGAATACTAAAGAATGCACTGCATAAATCAATTGCAATAAAGAATTTAATTCCTATTAGTAACAAATGAGGGTTAGGAACAACATGGTGTCCATGGGCAACAATGTTGTTTATTGCTTGGCGGTCCTGAATAAACCTCCACCCTTGGCCCTTATATTTACTCACTAGCAAGTGTTACAGGGCTAGTAAAAGAGATTATGGGGTCTTGAGGCTTATAATATTCTATTATGGGCTTTATGCTTTGAGGGGCTTCATTATTTATAAGGTATTGATTAATAGTAGGAAAAGATTTTCATTGGTCTATCTGAATATTAATGGGGAGTGCACTGTGAATTTTACCAAGGAAAGTGATATCTGATATCTGATTCAGTAGGGACAAATTATCAGTGTTTCCAAAATCTGCTCTAGTACCATCAGAGATGGAGCAAATGAAAGATGTCAAAGGTCATTTAAATCAACTGGTGGTTTACTACCATGACTACTGTCAATTTCTAGAATTATTCCTCCCTTTTGAGAGAAATACATTCTGTCAATATACTTCTCTAAGAAATTTTGTCCTAAGAACTGGCTAGGTGTGAAGAAACTAAGGATAAAAGTGTGGGTATCTCTCAATGGCCCTGAACAAAAATGAACAGGTTTAGAAATAGAACTCTCTTGAGGTTCATTAGAGAGCTCCACTATCTGAAATGTTTTAGCACTCCAAGGCAGGAACTGTTTTGTAATACTGGGGTTAAGTATCAAAAGTGTGGCTCCAGAGTCAAGTAGGACTAGAAGAGATTCATCCCCAATGTAGAGATATGTTTCTCCAAGCCTATTAAGTTTAAGAGGGAACTGTTGGCAGAACCCCCGTAGTTCTCGTAGCTCCACCATTGACAGTTGGGAGGACATTGGAAAGACTGGTTAGAGGGTGAAGGTACCTAAATGTCTTAAATTTTTAAAAATCTCTTTTCCCATATCCTGTGTCTTTGCAATAATAGCAGGAACTATGAGGGTTTGGGGTTTGTTTAGGAGTTTTCATTCTCTGGAGTTGAAGATTAAGAATTTTGGTGGTCTTCCTTAGAGGTAACTCACCTAGCATGCAAGAGAGCTGATTTGCCAGAATAACTGAAGCTGGTGTGAACATAGTTTCTCATTCCATCCTGGTCCTCTTCACTAAAAGGGAAAGATCCTGGTTTAGCCCATTAATAAACATAGTGTTAAAAGCTACTTGGGTGGAATAAACATTTGCAGACCAGAATTTTTTTTAAAAATAATCTGAAGTCTACTGTAGTAATCATGAACAGGTTTGTCAGATTTTTGTGTGCAAGCCTGAATTTTGTCCCAATCATCAGGCTTTGGAGAATCCCTAGGAATTCCTTGATGAAGTCACCTAGCAATTGCCTGAACCTGATTATATAGTAAGTTAGTGGGCTCGTCTCCCTCTTTTAATTCTAGAGATCTCTCAGAATTTTCTCAATTAGCAGTTTTCTTCTAATGCTGGGCCTGGTCTTCACTGATAAGCATAGGAACTTGCTGATATAAGTCAGAGAAACCAGGTTGCTAAGTTTAAATGTTTATATTCAATTCCTCTGCAAATCTATGATGATTTTTTGGTTTCTTTGGGAAAATCTTTGACTGTGGCTCACAGTTCAGCTTTAGTCCAGTGAGTACAAGAAATTAAGGGCTTAGCCTCTGAATCCTCAGAAGCCTTACTTTTAAAGGGACAGTTTCTGACAAGTTCAGAGAAAAAGGGAATGGGGAGAGTTTCAGAGAAAAGCGATAGAAGTCTGGCGATAGAATTAGTACAAGGGATTTGAGGGTATAGTGAAGGTGTAGGAGGTATAGAAGGGAAGGAGAAAAATGACATTGGAGGCAGAATCTAGTCACAAGGAGCTGAAGGACAGAGATAAGAAGGTGCCAGAGGCAAAGATTGAGACAAAGAAGCCACAGAAGAACAGCCAATTAGGGAGACATTTTATCTTTTTTTTTTTTTCTTTAATTTTGACTTCTTGATTTATTAGATTACTACATGGTAGAAATAACTTTTATTTAAACACCTTTATTGGAGTATAATTGCTTTACAATGGTATATTAGTTTCTGCTTTATAACAAAGTGAACCAGCTATACATATACATATATCCCCATATCCCCTCCCTCTTGCATCTCCCTCTCACCCTCCCTATCCCACCCCTCTAGGTGGTCACAAAGCGCCAAGCTGATCTCCCTGTGTCATGTGGCTGCTTCCTACTAGCTATCTATTTTACATTTGGTAGTGTATATATGTCCATGCCACTCTCTCACTACGTCCCAGCGTATCCTTTTCCCTCCCCATGTCAAGTCCATTCTCGACATCTGCATCTTTATTCCTGTCCTGCCCCTAGGTTCTTCAGAAACATTTCTTTTTTTTTTTTTTTTTAGATTCCATACATATGTGCTAGCATACAGTATTTGTTTTTCTCTTTCTGACTTACTTCACTCTGTATGACAGACTCTAGGTCCATCCACCTCACTAATAACTCAATTTCGTTTCTTTTTATGGTTGATGAATATTCCATTGTATATATATATATGCCATATCTTCTTTATCCATTCATCTGTTAATGGGCACTTAGGTTGCTTCCATGTCCTGGCTATTGTAAATAATACTGCAATGAACATTGTGGTACATGACTTTTTTTGAATTATGGTTTTCTCAGGGTATATGCCCAGTAGTGGGATTCATAGGTCATATAGTAGTTCTACTTTTAGTTTTTTAAGGAACCTCCATACTGTTCTGCATAGTGGCTGTATCAACTTACATTTCCACCAAAAGTGCAAGAGGATTTCCTTTTCTCCATACCCTCTCCAGGATTTATTGTTTGTAGGTTTTTTGATGATGGCCATTCTGACTGGTGTAAGGTGATACCTCATTGTAGTTTTGATTTGCATTTCTCTAATGATTAGTGATGTTGAGCATCCTTTCATGTGTTTGTTGGCAATCTGTATATCTTCTTTGGAGAAATGTCTATTTAAGTCTTCTGCCCATTTTTGGATTGTGTTGTTTGTTTTTATGATATTGAGCTGCATGTGTTGCTTGTATATTTTGGAGATTAACCCTTTGTGACTCGCTTTGTTTGGAAATATTTTCTCCCATTCTGAGGGTTGTCTTTTCATCTTATTTATTGTCCTTTGCTGTACAAAATGTTTTAAGTTTTACTAGGTCCAATTTGTTTATTTTTATTTCCATTTGTGTAAGAGGTGGGTCAGAAAGTATCTTGCTGTGATGTATGTAATAGAGTGTTCTGCCTATGTTTTCCTCTAAGAGTTTTATATTGTCTAGCCTTACATTTAGGTCTTTAATCAATTTTGAGTTTATTTTGTGTATGGTGTTATGGAGTGTTCTAATTTCATTCTTTTACATGTAGCTGTCCAGTTTTCCCAGCACCACTTAGTGAAGAGGCTGTCTTTTCTCCATTGTATATTCTTGCCTCCTTTATTAAAGATAAGATGACCATTTGTGTGTGGGTTTATCTTTGGGCTTTCTATCCTGTTCCACTGATCTATATTTCTGTTTTTGTGCCAGTACCATACTGTCTTGATTACTGTAGGTTTGTAGTATAGTCTGAAGTAAGGGAGCTTGATTCCTCCAGCTCCATTTTTCGTTCTCAAGATTGCTTTGACTATTCGGGGTCTTTTGTGTTTCCATACAAATTGTGAAATTTTTTGTTCTAGTACTGTAAAAAGGCCACTGGTAGCGTGATAGGGATTGCATTGAATCTGTACATTGCTTTGGGTAATATAGTCATTTTCACAATATTGATTCCTCCAATCCAAGAACATGGTATATCTCTCCATCTGTTTATATCATCCTTAATTTCTTTCATCAGTGTCTTATAGTTTTCTGCATACAGGTCTTTTGTATCCTTAGGTCGGTTTATTCCTAGGTATTTTATTCTTTTTGTTGCAGTGGTAAATGGGAGTCTTTCCTTAATTTCTCTTTCATATTTTTCATCATTAGTGTATAGGAATGCAAGAGTTTTCTGTGCATTAATTTTGTATCCTGTTACTTTACCAAATTCACTGATTAGCTCTAGTAGTTTTCTGGTAGCATCTTTAGGATTCTGTATGTATAGTATCATGTCATCTGCAAACAGTGACAGTTTTACTTCTTTGTATTCATTTTATTGAGATTTGTATTCCTTTTATTGTGAGAGATAGGTTTTAGCTTTTCTCTAAATGTTTGATAGAATTCACCTGTGGAGCCATCTGTTCCTGGGCTTTTGTTTGTTGGAAGATTTTTCATCACAGTCTCAATTTCAGTGCCTGTGATTGGTCTGTTTATATTTTCTATTTCTTCCTGGATCAGTCTTGAACGAGGAAGTATTTGTACATTACTTCCAGGTTGTCCATTTCATTGGCATACAGTTGCTTGAAGTAGTCTCTCATGATCCTTTGTATTCCTGCAGTGTCAGTTGTTACTTCTCCTTTTTCATTTTTAATTCTGATGAATTGAGTGTTCTCCCTTTTTTTGTCTTGATGAGTGTGGCTAATGGTTTCTCAATTTTGTTTATCTTCTCAAAGAACCAGCTTTTAGTTGTATGGATCTTTGCTATTGTTTCCTTCATTTCTTTCTCATTTATTTCTGATCTGATCTTTATGATTTCTTTCCTTCTGCTAACTTTGTTTTTTTTCTGTTCTTCTTTCTGTAATTGCTTAACATGTAAGCTTAGGTTGTTTATTTGAGATTTTTCTTGTTTCTTGAGGTGGGATTGTATTGCTATAAACTTCCCTCTTAGAACTGTTTTTGCTGCATCCCATAGGTTTTGGTCATAGTGTTTTCATTGTCATTTGTTTCTAGGTATTTTTTTTTATTTCTTCTTTGATTTCTTCAGTGATCTCTTGGTTATTAAGTATTGTTTAGACTCCATGTGTTTGTATTTCTTACATATTTTTTTCCTGTAATTGATATCTAGACTCATAGTGTTGTGGTCGGAAAAGATACTTGATCCAATTTCAATTTTCTTAAATTTACCAAGGCTTGATTTTTGACCCAAGATATGATTTATCCTGGAGGATGTTCCATGAACACTTGAGGAGAAAGTGTATTCTGTTGTTTTGGGATGGAATGTCCTATAAATATCAATTAAGTCCATCTTGTTTAATGTATCATTTATAGCTTGTGTTTCCTTATTTATTTTCATTTTGGATGACCTGCCCATTGTTGAAAGTAGGGTGTTAAAGTCCCCTATTATGATTGTGTTACTGGTGATTTCCCCTTTTATGGCTGTTAACATTTCCCTTATGTATTGAGGTGCTCCTATGTTGGGTGCATAAATATTTACAATTGTTATATATTCTTCCTGGATTGATCTCTTGATCATTATGCAGTGTCCTTCTTTGTCTCTTGTAATAGTCTTTATTCTAAAGTCTATTTTCTCTGATATGAGAATTGCTGCTCCAGCTTTCTTTTGATTTCCATTTGCATGGAATATCTTTTTCCATTCCTTCACTTTCAGTCTTTATATGTCCTTAGGTCTGAAGTGGGTCTCTTGTAGGCAGCATATATATGGGTCTTGATTTTGTATCCATTCAGCCAGTCCATGTCTTTTGGTTGGAGCATTTAATCCATTTACATTTAAGGTAATTATCATTATGTATGTTCCTATTACAATTTTCTTGATTGTTTTGGGTTTGTTTTTGTAGGTCTTTTCCTTCTCTTGTGTTTCTTGCCTAGAGAAGTTCCTTTAGCATTTGTTGTAAAGTTCATTTTGTGGTGCTGAATTCTCTTAGCTTTTGTTTGTCTGTAAAGGTTTTAATTTCTCCATCAAATCTGAATTAAATCCTTCCTGGGTAGAGTAATATTGGTTATAGGTTTTTCCCTTTCCTCTCTTTAAATATGTCCTGCCTCTCCCTTCTGGCTTGCAGAGCTTCTGCAGAAAGATCTGCTGTTAACCTTATGGGGATTTTATCCTTTTTTAATCAGTTGTTTGTCTCAGTTAATTTTAAAATTTTATTTAGCAGAGAGGCAGTAGTAGATTCCTGATAATGCTGGGAAGCCTCAAAATACCAATCAAAACAAGCATTCCACTTGGCTTTGGAAATTGTTGAGCTATTATAGTCCAATTTGGTTTTAAGAAAATGAAGTTTGATAATTTCAAAAGTTCCCCATAATGATCATTGATAATCTAAATTGCCTTTGGTCTGGTTGGTCCATTTAGTTGGAAATGCACATGAGGAAGAACTGAGGTTTTTAAAGATAAAATCAGCCAGAATCTCTGTAGGGTTGGAAGATCCTCAGAATGCTAAAATAACTGGAATTCCATTTCCTAGAGGTTTTTCTTCTAGAGTAAAAAACAATTTTAAGACAGCTTAATCAGCTTATGGCTCAAACAGCTCAATTCAAACAGCTTGCAAGCCAATCCCAACCTCTCCTAAGAAGACAGCTTGGTTCCAGAGGAGCCAGGCTGAAGACAATCTCCAGAGGGTAGCCCTTCCAAAGGAATAGGTTGATGGCTGAAAAACCCAACACCATTTCAGAAAAACAACCCCTCTTCCAAAGGGAATGGGTCAAAGACTAGCCAGTTTCAGTGAAACAGTCTGATCTCAAAATTGGATCAAAATGCCGGCTGAATACTCAAAAAACAAGACCTTAACTAGAAAGATGAAGCCTTTAAATATGTCCCAAATAAAGTCTGGAGAGCTTCAAATGTAAAGAGGGTATGATTTGGATTCAGGAGAAAGACATTCCTTCAAACTCCAGGGTTGGTGATAAAAGCAGTGAGCGAAAATGGGCTCAGCTTTGGGTAACACACCTGTTTGCTCACCAGCCTTGGAGCCATCCTGGATCTTCTCTGATACCATATGGGCCACTGAAATGTTAACCTGAAATAAATAGGCTGCCAGATATTTCTCCAGTGAAGATGAACTTATTCAGGATCAGCAGAGAATTGCAGTTTGAGGTCTACAACCACAGAGAGCTACATTCAAGTTCCTGCACTGCAAAGGAAGGAGAACACTTTTGAAGAGGGGTAGAGAAAGTTGGGAGGGCTATAGTAAAGAGAGTCCTTGGCTTTCCATTGGCTGAGTCCTCGCCAGGAAAGAAGAGAAATCTTTCTTCTTCTTGGGATCTGTTGTCACAGGCCATGAAAGCTCCCCTTTGTTGTCTCCCAGCTCTATTTAATTGAAGTTTCTGTTTGTTAATTTTTTACCCATGTATTATATATTCTCAAAGTTTAATTATCACATATCTCTTCTTTTCACAGTTTTTCTTTGATAATCTAAAAGGCTGTGGAGACTTCAGTCAATTTTTCTGTGCTAAAGACTCCACCTCTAACCCTACTCATTGTTCTCCAAGCCCCAGATGTAAATTTCTAGCCTCTTGTTAGGCTCTCTACAAGGGTATTTTTAATTCAGTGTGTCACTAACAAAGCTCATCAACTTACCTCTCTCAATATCCTCCTCCACCCCCTCAAATAGATGTTCTTTTTAAACTTTTCTGTTATTTAATTCAGTATGCTCTTAATTATGCATCTCAGAATCTTTCAGGTATCACTGACTCTGCCCTAAGGCTCAGGATTTTTTTTAATTTGTTATCTGTGTTTGTTTAACCTTCCTCAGTCTACAAAGAACCTTCCATAAATTATCACATGTTCATTTAGTGAATAGAATATGGGCTGAACTCAGTTAGATCTACATATGAATATCTTCCCCACTAAGTGTTAGTATGAATGAGTAGAGAAAATTCCCAGTAAAAGGAAGCATAGAGATCAGACTCAGGTCTCATGAATATTCATGCAGTTCTGCTTCCACCACATTTCAATACTATATCTCATCCCTTTTTCTCCACTGCAGAGTCTAAACAGAAGGATGTTATACAACTGAAACTTACAAATAGCTGAAATTTTAAATGAAAACAAATTGATTTTGATATTAGGAAATGGCTACCGTAAGTGAAGCTCTGTAAACATCCCTTTGCTTTTAGACAGACTTGAGAACTTGGGACCTGAGAACCTACTTTAATAGGTAATTTTTGTATGATCCCCTATAATAGCTTTAAATACATTTGTATTTGAATATCATTAGTCCACGTATGCATTCTACACATAGTCTTATTCCATTCCCAACTCCCACTCACCCTTTGGTTTATACCCACGCTCTTTCAGCCATTTTTTGTGCTGGCCCAATAGCATGGGCTTTTAATCTTTGATCTATGACTATATTTAAGGTAAAAAAAATCAAGGAGAACACCAGAATAATAAATAAAACAAACTAGTTCATGAACTTAAAAAAGAAAAAGAAAAGAATGACAAGTCTGGTTTCAAATAAGTTTTCGATTTCTTAGAAGAATATATTTGAGAGCTTAAACCGTGCCACCTTCCTCATAAAGGACTTTCTCTCTTCCTCATTTGTACTATGACAACACTCTGTGCATATCTCTAATGAGAATAATTTCTGAGCTTCAGTTTCCTTATCTATGAAATGTTTTAATAATTTTACCTACCTCATTGAGTTTTCAAGACTAAAGGAGATACATAAGTAAAATCCTTAGCCCAATGTCTTGCAAACAGTGGAGGAGTTTTTTTTTTTTTTTTTTTTTGCGGTACGCGGGCCTCTCACTGTTGTGGCTTCTCCCATTGCAGAGCACAGGCTCCGGACGCGCAGACTCAGCGGCCATGGCTCATGGGCCCAGCCGCTCCACGGCATGTGGGATCCTCCTGGACCGGGGCACGAACCCATGTCCCCTGCATCGGCAGGCGGACTCTCAACCACTGCACCGCCAGGGAAGCCCTGGAGGAGTTTTGTATTAGTTAAAAATGTACTTTTCTTTCTTTTCCAATGGACAAAAAACTCCTTCAGCATAAGCTTTTATTGTGGAAGTTTGGTTCACCCTTCAGTGCTAGCACTGTTTCTTGCACATAATAGATGCTCAGTAAAGTTTTTTATAAATTAATTAATATGTGGTGATGGGAAGGAGTAATACATCAAAATTGCCTATAGAGTTTTACAAAATACATAGGCCAATTCCGAGCCCCAGACATGTTGATTCAGTCAGACTTGGTTAAGATTTGGACACAGTTGTTATTCAGATATTCCCCAGATGGTAATTTCAACCACCATGGTTTGGGAACTGTCAGTCTAAATAAATTGGCTTGATTCTTAGACAGAATAGACTTTGCTACAAACACGTAAATCTCTGCTTTTGACCTCATTTCCGTCCCTTTTTCCCTTGGGTCTTGGGTCACATTACTCCCTTTAAGACAACAAAAATAACATATGCTTACAGCAGGTATTGACTTCCTGAGGACACATCCACAAGGCACACTTCTCCAAGAACAAACAGGGGCATACTCCACTAAATTTCACTGAGTATCAGAGCTAAAAATTATTTTTAAGAAAATATTGATTATCCAATGTAACCTAATTATTTGCTAAGTGTATTAACCAAGAGATAGAATTTGAACAGGCAGTGTTTAATATAATGAAATATTAACAATATAAGGGGATCACCTACTAAAGGGAAAACATAGAACTCAGAACTCTAAAGAACAAAGAGCAACCTATACAGGGTGCAGCCCTCTTCTAGGGCTGAGGCAAAGCCCCCATGAAAGGAACCAATATGGAAGAGCCCTCCAGTCCCCCTCCCAGGGCTAGAATCCAGACAACGTTGGAAAGGGTGCAGGGTGGTCCACTGTATGGTGGAGACATTTGCAGATGTCCTTCACTGGTGGATTTACCTGGGGATTTCTCTGCCCTCTGGGATCCAGGATATCTTCCACTGGAAGATTCCCCATGCTCTGCCCTCAAGGAGCCTGCTAACAAGAAACACACCCCAGAACCAGGAAGAAGATTCCCTTCCTCCTCCAGTGTCCTTCCAGTACCGTGTGCTGGACATTGTCTACAGGACAATGAAGGGTAAATGCAGAAAATCTTTTCAGCATTGGTAAAAGTAAGTATATGTGTGACTGGTTAAAAGTCATCATTGTATGCATTTCTCTAAGTATTTTCCATGATTTAGAACCAATAATTAATGAATGCATTGCTCTGTGATCTCTTGATAAAATGAGTTATTAAAGGTTTAATACTGACTAGACTGTTAAAAGAAACTGAAATCTAGAACTCTTTAATAGTCAGATGCAAAGTGCCAAGCACTCCTTTGGGAATGTAGGGACCATGTAGTAGCCATAATTTCCATCATTAAGCCTGGGCCTGAACTGACAGTGCATCAGAATGTATCATTTGCACATCGCTGGTCCCTGATGCATCCAGGATGAATACAGTAACATCACTGGCTGGATTAAATGACTTTAGCAGGGTATGTAGTGGCAGAGGATTATGTACCTAAGCTATCTCTCATATTTTTTTACTTATATGAAGGAATTTGGCCTATTAAAAAAAGAATATATCTTAAAATAGAGTGAGATTACTAATTCTCTCCAAATCTGAGTGCTTATAGAAAAGAAGATGAAATCTACTCATGCTTTAAGGTGTTGAGGATGCCTAAAACTCTCCATGAAGCCTTCAATGATTAAAACAGCCCTCATTGATTTCTCTTTCCCTTAACTCTCTCTTACACTTAAGAGACCTCCATTACTCCATAATTCAAAACCATAGAAGGCATTCAATAAACATCACTAATATTTGATTTGCTTCTTTCAGAGGATAGGAAGGTATAGGCACTCACAGAGGACAATTATAAGTCATCATATTCATTTATTCATTCATTCATCCATTCTGTAACTCTTTAGTCATTTCTGGCCCTTGCCCTAATGAAACTATATGCTGAAAGATTATGGTAAGTGTGATGAAGAAATTTAACAAGTAATAAAAGAAAGATTACCTAGGGTAGGATAGGAGGGGCATTTGGGATAGTGTAATCAGGAAAGGCCTCTAGGCCTCTAAGGGAGAAGATATTTGAACCAAAAACTGAAGGAAGAGAATGAGCCAGTCAAGTGAAGGGCTGAAGGAAGAAAATTCCAGGCAGAAGAACAGTGCAAAGGTCAGAAGGTAGAAGGGCTAGTGTAGGAAAATGTTCTAAAACTTAAATAAGAATACATAACTTGAAAAATCAAGGGAATCCTGGTGAATACAGATATGGTAAATAACCATGTTATCAGAAATATGCTCAATATCTTACATTTTGTCACATAATTTAAAATTGAAGTGCCAGGACATACATGCAAATTTTCAGTGAAAGTAATTTTTGAGCTCAAATATCATCATCTCATGTTGCTCTTTGCTTAGAGTCACTGATTATGTTATGAATAGATTTTTGAACATTCCAATTTCAAAGATTCTATAGATTTATTTAAGAAAAAGTATACTTATTTTAAGTTAGATGATGAATCACCCTAAGTATGTCACTTTAATAGCTGGGGAACAGTCAGCAAGCATTTACTGAGGTCATAATAATATAAACAAATAATATAATATTGTTTAATAATATAAAAGGATGTTACTAATTAATAAATAATATAAATAATATAAAAAGTATGTTACTAATTTTTATCTACCACCTTTGGTTTCAAGTGAATGATACTAACAAAAAGCAAGAAGACGTTTCACCAGCCCAATATTTTTCCTTATTTTATAGTCAACTCCTTGTTTGCTATAAATAGAAATAAAGTTCCTAAAGGTTTGGAAACAAATTAAATCATGCTTACCATTATTTAACTAGATTTTTTTCAGCCTAATTGCATCACTAAAAAAAATCCATTTTTTACTCTGCTCAAGTTAAATTAACTGTGCTTGACTGGTTATATTTTCAGAAAAGCAAAAAAATACTTGAAAATTGTTGCTATGGTGATGAGAAAACCTCCTAATTTGCTTTGTCAGAACTTTCAACACTGTGTTAGAAGTATGGAATATAGTAATTAGTCTTCATTTCCCTAACAATTATTGCCGATTTCCTGTACTATTCCGTTTCAATATCCAGTACTATAATAATGTCAATTTAGATAATTAAATTTTAGAAATGTGATCAGAATCGTCAAATATAGAATTCAGGCCATAAGAAATAGGCTTACATTAAATAATAAATATATTTGTACTTTGTCCAAATTGCCTTAAGGAATAGCTAAATTCTTCTAAATTTATATTACTATTACTAAATATAGTAATATTTTACTATATAATAATTTACACAGAGCTTCTATATTCAGCACTTTACTTCATCCACACAAGAATTCTAAAAGATGACTTTTATTATTTTCACTTCACAAAAGCTAATATGAATCAACAAGATAAATACCTTTACTCCATGATCCTCCATGATCTTTCTAGCATTCTCCAGCTACATTTTTGTTAAAAAGATCTCAAAAGTATAAATCTAATAGTATAATTTATTTTGCAAATCAAGATTATCTCTCACTTCCTTGTTACTGGTAAAGAAACCAAATTAAAAATTCAAGATATTTATAAATTTTCATTAAATTATTTTAAAATAATTATTGAGATTGATAATGTGATACAGAATTAATATATATGAATCCTTCTCTCCATAATATAGTTGCAGTAAAAATAATTACATACATATTGACAGTACAGGGGTGAATGCTGTGATGGATGTATGTCACGTTAGGATGGGACCATTAAACGGGTGTCCAATTCAGGATTCTGGGACAGACTTAGTAAGTTCTTCCTTGATAGGTTGATATTGAGGCACAATCTTGAATGACTATTAGTAGTTATATAGGTAAAGACAAGGGGAAGGAATTCCTAAGATAGTATACCAGAGTAGCAAAAGGAAAAAGCATGCAATTATAGAATTTGTTCCAGTACTTACAAATATTTTGGGTGCCTGGAAAGTCATATTCAAGTGGAGATTTGGCAGGAGAGCAAAAAGAGACAATTGAGGCCAAGTCATTATGTCCAATGTACCAGGCTCTAGAGTATAAACTTTAATCTTCTGGCCACCCCCTTGAATGTTTGTTTATGATTAAATAAGTATAGTTTTGGCATTTGAGTCACATTTTATTTTCAATTGGTTATTGATTTAATATTTTTATTACAAAAAGTATAAAATTTTACATTGTAAAATCCAACCACCCAAATTTTAATGATAAAAGTGAAATACCTCCCCATATTTCCATTTTCCAGAGCTAACTGCTAACAATTATGTGTTCTTCTCAAATTTTTCTGTACATATGTGTGTGGTGTGCCTGAAATTCTGTATATCTATCTATCTATCATTAGCATAAATGAATGGGATCATGCTTATTTTTGGTTCTACAACCTTTTTTACCTAAATTTATCATGGCCATTTTTCTCATTCTATCTTATTCTCTTTAAAAGCCATTAGTATTAGATAATATGACTATATTACTATAATATTCCCAATTTGTAAAGCTTAGCACTTAATTGCTATTATAGAAACTATTTTAATAAATAGCCACATACATTGATATACATCTATACGTTACATTTTATATAGGATAAATTCCTAACTTTGGCAGTGCTGAATTGAAAATTCTAACCATTATTAGTTTCGACTGAAATAGTTGAATTGTTTTCTAATTCTTTGTGTGAATTTTTACTCTTTATTGGCATTTAAATTATAAATAAATCTATTCAAATCCAGTTCTTATCCAAAATATCAAATATTCCATAATAAATATAATAAAATAGATGGCTTTTTATAGCACTTTTGTACTTATAAATGTTTTTACACATATTAATAATACGTATTTAGGTCCAAACAAAAAATACTCTGACAAAATGAAGCAAAAGTTCTTGTCTTTTTTTTTCCTCTTCCTTTTTTCTTTTAACAGAGAAGGAAACTAAGCATTCTCAACTGAAACAAAGATCTGGGAATTAATCTACAGTACTATTTCCTTCATTCAACTTCAGATACAAATACAAATAGACATACTATGGGTTGTCACATTTATTCTGCTCTTTTACAGTATCACTGAAAAACTGCTGTGAATCATTATTTAAAAGCTACTCTGTACATATAAACTCAAAATGTTGAATATTATAAAAGGAAACAAAAATAAAACTAGGTTTAAAAATCAACCTTCAGCAGGTAAAAATTTGATCTGATCTTGAAGCAGTGGCTTATAAAACCTCATACAAAGCTGTTTTGTTTTGTTTTAATAAAAGATCATTATTTCTATTTAAGTTAACTATTATTAAAGAGGGATTGGAGAGTAGGCTTTCTAATGAATACATTTAACTAAAGCAATATTGCTTTCAATTAGCTATAAAGTATCCAAAAAATAGTCCTGCTGCCATGTCCTGTGAAGCTCAGGGGTAAAAAGAATGGGAGATGAGGTCAAGAGTCAGAAATACTCTTCAGCAAAAGATTCATTTTCATTCCATGAATAAAGTCACAGAGTCCTTAATGAAATTAGAGCTCAGTACTAAGTAAGCAATTAAAAGTGTAAAAATGGTGACAGGTAAGTGTACCTGGCAACGGTGTCAATTGAATCAGGTTTGAGATGCAGTCCCATGGACCAAGGAACTTAAAGGATCTGAAGGGTTACTTCCAACAGAGTTTCTTGATTCTAATAGTTAGAGGTTAGTGACGGAAAGAGAGAAGTAAAGAGATACCTGAATGGACAAAGATGTGTTGAAAGTCTAGAATAGCAGTTCAAAGGAAATTCTCTAAGGATAAAAGAGATCTGTTATTTGGACCAAAGTCTACTCCAGAAATAAAATAACAGGCCAGGAATCATCCACAGGTCAGCGGAAGGCTTTCAGTGTAGTTTTTTCCAGTGTCTGCAGCAAATGGAGGTAGCTGGAGTATGAATTTAACAGGAGCAAGGCAAGGACCGAATTCAAGAACTGATGCTGAGAGACAAGAATAAAAATTAAGACAGGGCATAACAAGACAGAAGCAAGTCTAGAAGCAGAGAGCAAGGTCAGGAGATGGAACTTGCAATCTTAGAAGAAGAGTTGCTCTGATAGCAAATCTAAATTAAGTTGTATAAAGTGAGTATCACTACTTAATATTTCACAAATGAGTGAGTGAAACTCAGATTAAGCATGGAAAGCAGATCTTGCCTTTATTTTCCTAAGGGAAAACATGACATCTATAGGAAAACTGAGAAAGTCTCTGACCCTAGGAAGTTAATACTGAAACTTAACACAATTCAGGAACTGAAAAATGGGGAGTGAAGATGAAAGGAAAAACAAAATGTGTGCCTATGCATAGTATTTTATACCATCAGATTGCATCTCTGTGTTTATTCTGAAGGATAGGTTATTTCTCTCTCACACTCTTTTTACCTTTTTATATTTTCTAAATTTTCCAAAAGAACAATGAATACTTATAAATTCTGTAACAAGAATAGTTGCCAATATGTTTTGAAATAAACTTTATTGAGGTATAGTATGTATATAATAAAATGCGTCTATTTTCTGTGAACCTTTCAATAATTTTTATTTTTTTTTGCTGTACGCGGGCGTCTCACTGTTGTGGCCTCTCCCGTGGCGGAGCACAGGTTCCGGACGCGCAGGCTCAGCGGCCATGGCTCACGGGCCTAGCCGCTCCGCGGCACGTGGGATCCTCCCGGACCGGGGCACAAACCCGTGTCCCCTGCATCGGCAGATGAACTCTCAACCACTACGCCACCAGGGAAGCCCCTAACCTTTCAATAATTTTGATGAACTTAATATACAGTCTTTTGATCACCACCACAGTCCCAACATAGCACATTTCCCTCACCCCAAACGTTTCCTTGTGCCTCTTTCCAGACAATAACCCTCTACCCCCAACCTCAGGCAACCATCACTTTGCTTTTCATTACTAGAGATTAGACTGTTCTTTTCTAAGTTTCAAAGATTGTTCTTTTCTAAGTTTCCGGTTGGTTGGTTGGTTGGTTTCTCTCAGCATGTTTGTAAGGTTCATTTGTGCTGTTGCAAGTATTAGTAGTTCATTCCCTCTTATTTCTGAAGAGTATTCCACTGTGAGAATAAACCATAATGTGTTTATCCTTTCTCCTATTGATGAGCATTAGGATTACTCTCAATTTGACATAATTAAGAATAATGTTCTCAAAAACACTTATATACAAATCTTTTTATGAATATATGTTTTAATTTTTCTTGTGGAAATACCAAGGAGTAGAATTTCTGGGTTATATTGTGTCTGTATATTCAACTTGAGAAGGAACTCACAAAATGTTATCCCATTTTATATTCCCTTCAACAGTGTATGAGTGTTCTAGTTGCTATACATCCTTGACAAAATTAATACTGACAATGTTAATAATTTTAAGCATTCTGGTATGTGTGTAGTGGTATCTCATTTGTTATTATAGTTCTTTTTCTCTAATGACTAGTGATATTGGGCATCTTTTCATGTGTGCATTGATCCTTTGTATATCTTCCTTTGTGACATGTCTGTTAAAATTCTGTGTACATTTTTAAAATTGGGTTGTTTGTCCTATTATTAAGTTGCAAGAGTTTTTAAAATATTGAGGCTACCAGCCCTTTTTCAGATATGTGTAGTGTGAATATTTTCTCCCAGCCTGTGGTTTATCTTTTTTTTTTTTTAATTAACAGTGCCTTTTGAAGAACAGAAGTTTTTCAATCTTAAGGATGTTTGATTAATTCATTTTTTATTTATAGTTAGTGCTTTCAAAATCCTATGCAAGAACTCTTTGCTGAATATGCTAAAGAACCAAAGAATAACAAAGCAAAGTGGTTTTTCTAACTCTATTGCTTCTTGCCACCAATGAAGAGACTTACAGTGATTAGGAAAAGGCAGCTATATACTATAATTTGTCCACCACAGTCCTGACATAAGTTTGCTATTCTATAATAATTATTAATGTTTCCTCTTTTACTCTTAAAATTATCCTGGTTTGGATGGTAGAAAGATAGGTAATCTTCCCTGACTTTTCTGCCTTTCATATGTCTTGTGATAGTGATATCAAATAGCCCCTTGAAAAATGTGTTGAATACCATCTAAAGATCTGAACACAGATTTGGGGGGAGTAGGGATGCCTAACTTTTGAAATACAGAACATATCATGTTGAGGACATCTTATATATGATGTTAAAGGGTTTTCTTCTTCTTTTCTTTCTTTTTTTTTTTTTTTTTTTTTTTTTTTTTTTTTGCGGTACGCGGGCCTCTCACTGTTGTGGCCTCTCCCGTTGTGGAACACAGGGTCCGGACGCGCAGGCTCAGCGGCCATGGCTCACGGGCCCAGCCGCTCCGCGGCATGTGGGATCTTCCAAGACCGGGGCACGAACCCGTGTCCCCTGCATTGGCAGGCGGACTCTCAACCACTGCGCCACCAGGGAAGCCCTAAAGGGTTTTCTTAAAGGGGGTATGTTGGAATATTCTGTGACAGTTTCCAGAGGTGGGCTTTTCTTTGTGCCATTCCAAAGTCAACCCTACTGAATTTGTATTTGCAAGGATATGAGAGAATTTGAAAAGACTATTCACAGTAGGCTGAATAGTGGCTCAAAAGATATTCATATCCTAAAATTCAGTTACCATGAATGTTACTTGTGTGGCAAAAGGGACTTTGTAGATGTGATTAAGTTAAGCATCTTAAGATGAGAATATTATTAAGGCTTATTTGTGTTGATCCTAAATGTAATCACAAGTACCCTTATACGAGGAAAGCGGAAGGAGATTTGACTACAGAAGAGAAAGTAGGAGATGTGAAAATAGTAGATTTTGGACTTCTGGCCTCCAGAACTATAAGAGAATTAATTTGTGTTGTTTTAAGCCATTGCGTCTGTGGTAATTTGTTAGAGCAGCCGTAGGCAACTAACACACCAGTGCAGCATTGTCTTATTTATAGTGCATATTTTAAGCATGTTGTATCAAACCAATTCTTGCAGAAACTTTATGAAATAAATGGGATTACCTTTCATAAATGAAGAGTCAGAAGTTCAGAATCAAAACTATTCAGTTAACAAGACTCATTTCTTATTTGTCATACCTTGGGCCCAAAAAATCAAGAAAGGTGCAAAAAACACTTAGATGAAGAGGACTAGAAATATACCAGTAGTCAAAATCAAGCTGGCCTGTTGTAGAATATTTGACCTAAGCATGAGGTATGGTTCTAGAGCTGAAGGCTCTAAACAAAAAAGCTCTGAGTGAAAACTAGTAGGGAACAATACAGTTCTGAAAGCAAGTTGATAAAAGTGCATTATTTAACAATTAATAAGGATGCTTTGGTGAGAATGCATTATCACAGAATATGAGTCACATAAACTTGAACAGGAAAAGTTGATTCCTTTGGTCATATACTTTTACCCAAAGAATACAATGCCTAGGTTTATAATTGAATTTCAGAGGTGGGTCTTTTCATTTCTATGTGAAGCCTTATTGAGTAACAAATCATAATTATTTTCTAAATAACAAAAATGTACCTTATATTCTGTATGTGGAATAAAAAATAAACACATTTCCATGAAAAATAGTTTTAAAAACATTTGATACTCTAAGTCATACCTGAAAGTGTGTACAAGTTGGCAATTTGAAGAAATTCTATGATATGCATGTGAGAGTCAGCTCCATGATTTATACTCATATCCTGTGCATGCCACAGAATACCTGTGACTTCCCTCCACATGGGAGGTAGAAATTATTTGCCATATGTTAGAAAACTTTTGAGATATCAAATAAATTTTGGAGATTTGTCCCTTAATATTTTTGAAAGTAATATACCATAAGCAGTCATTGCATTGATTTTCAATTATTGACAAGCCATTTATAAGAGGCAGCATAATGTATGTGTTAAGAGCATAGACTTTGAATCTGGTGTCCATTATATCGATATGAATATTGGCCCCTAGTGCTGTGTGGTGCAGTCTATGTTACCCTATATGGTAGCCCTCTGCCTGGTTCCTCTTAAGCAAAGTATTGAAACTGTCTGTGTCATAGCTTCCTCCGTAAAATGGGGATAAAAATACCTTCTCCATCATGCAGATGTAGTAAAAAAAATAACTTATTTATATATTTAAAACACTTAAAACAGTATCTAGAACACAGTAAGCACTAGTTATGTGTTTTCTATTATTAGATTGAATTAAATAATATCAAACAATATATTTAATAATTCAATAAATTACAGCTTCCAACCTTCCTAAATTCTGAAATGTTAATATTAGATGCTTTACAGCTTCAACTTAAATGGTATTTAACTTATTCCAAAAATCCTTATAGTAATGAGAACCTACTGTATAGCATAGGGAATGCTACCCAATGCTCAGTGGTGACCTAAATGGGAAGGAAATCTAAAAAGGAAGGTATATCTGTATATGTATAACTGATTCACTTTGCTGTACAGCAGAAACTAACACAACATTGTAAAGCAAATATACTCCAATAATTTTTTTTAAAAACCTTATAGGTCTTCATTGCTTTTTTAAAAATAATGTGTTCCTTTCATATTCAACATTAACATGTTAACATGTCTTAAGTTTTTGATGTTCTATTAACACTATTTCATTATGGAAACTCATTTAATATTAAAATACTTATACCCAGGTTTAAGAAATTGTAATTCTGTAATTTCTTGAACTATGATACCATATATATATGTGGTGGGGGTGAGAGTGATTTATCATATTTTCTTTTCTTCAGTGGTGTTAAATGGAAAAAAAGACAATTTTTCTTCATCTAGGGATTACTCTCCCCTCTCCTTTTGTCTTAACAATAGCAAATATCTGTTTTAGATTGGTATTATCAGATGAAATAAATGTTTAAAATAAAATGAGTTTGATTCTTTTCACACCTAAGTACATATTTCAATACTAATCAAAGCCATACAAAATGACTGGTCTGGGAGTGAAATATTAGATTTGTAGACTTCAAGTAAATATACCTACAAAATTTTAGAAATGTTCTTTTACCGAAAGTCATTTCAAATCAGAGACAACTAAAAAATAATTTAGGAATTAAATTGTAACATAATATAATTGATGAACTGTTTGCTCCTGTTGTTGAACCCAGTCAAACATTTCTGGTCCAGATCACATGTCAGTAGGACAACTTCCTCCTTAAGACCCAAATTATTTCCTGAAGGGAAGAGTAAAATGTCAGCTTATACTATAAATGTATCACATGTGCAAGTGTCTTGAAAAGGAAAAGAGAATGTGAAACAAGAGAATACACACAAAAATGAAAGGAAAGTTTAAAAGCTATGTTGGTTCCCTATTCCTAAGTAACCTAACTCCTCTGATCCATAAAGCTTAATGTAGGAGAAAAAACAGAAAATCCACTTGACATTTTACCTCCTGACTGTTACATGTGACATGCCAATTACTCTAATCCTTGCCATCCTTCACTGGCCTAACAATATATTTGTTCATAAGCATAGAAAGCATATTATTTGAATGTTATAGCTTTGTCTGGAGAACAAACAAAGTGTGTTCTGGGAATACTAAGAACATTTCACTATGCATTATTGCTTAAATTTTGGGCAAAGAACAACACTCATCAAAAAGAATAAGTGAGATTGCATTTCAGAAAAATGCTTAAGTAGATTCTAGGCAAAAATGTAATTTTCTCTATAACTTCTTAATATATAAAATAGTGTGTTCATATCAATGCTTTCTAAAGACATTTTCCCAAGGGAGCAGTTTTTTAATAAATAAGAAGGGACATGATATTTTGAGTTTTATTAATTTATCAGCAGGAAACATTAGCTTTAAGTACCCTCCTAATTAATACAATCACAATACCAAATGTTTTCTTATTTTGTTCTATTCCTGGAAAAAACTACAATATAAAACTGCAATATATACTATAAGCCTTATTAAAAGGGCAAGAGATGGGAGTTCTCTGCCTCACCTAAAATCGAAGTATCAACAATATAAGCTGTCAATTCAATTTTTTACTTCATCCATGGAAATGAAGGAAAAGATTCAGTAAGTTAAGCTCTTCTAATTAAATTTCTAGAAAATTGCAGGCCTCTTGAAATTCACAGTTGTCTACCTTTTCAGAACACCAACCGTCTAAATGTGTGATGTCAAATGAATTTTAAATGTTTTATTTTTCATTATGTTAACATCACCCAAGAAGAAAAAATATGCTTAAATCAAGGTACATTTTGGGTCATGTTACATGCCCCCATAAAAATTTGCCTATATTAAAATACTACTGTGTTCAAAGTCTAAATACTTAGATGAACTTTAAAGAACATAAAAGAATATAATTAACCTTATATAAATGAAATAATTTTCCTTTTAATTCTTTTGCCTCAGAAGAACTGTTTTGGCAAAAATAGAAAAATTTGATAAATTAAAATTGATAAAATTGGTAAATTAAATTAAAATTGATAAAAGTTCATAAAATATAGTCCAATGAAAAATTGGACTATATAAAAATTTTAAAAATTTGTTCATCACAGGACACTATCAACAGAGTGAAAAGACAACTAATAAAATGTGAGAAAATATTTGCAAATCATATATCTGGGAAGGGATTAATATTCAAAATATATAAAGAATGCCTATAAGTCAATAACATACAAAACAAAAACTCAATTTAAAAATGGAAAAGAACTTGAATAAACATTTCTCAAAAAAAGGTATACAAATGATTAAGTAATCACATTAAAAGATGCTCAACATTATTCATCAGTAGGAAAATGCAAATCAAAACCACAATAAGAAACCACTTTATACCCATTTGAATAGCTGTTATAAAAAATAATAAGTTTTTTCGAGAATAGGGAGAGATTGACATCCTTGTACACTGCTGGTGGGAATGTAAAACAGTGCAGCCACTATGGGAAACAATGTGGAGTTTCCTCAAAAAAATTAAAAATAGAATTACCATATGATTCAGCAATTCCACTTCTGAGTATGTATTCAAAGAATTGAAAGCAGAGACTGGAACAGGTATTAGTAAACCCATGTTCATAGGAACCTTATTCACAATAGCCAAAAGGTGAAAGCAACCCAAGTATCCATCACCAGATGAATGGATAAACAAAATACGGTATACACATACAATGGAATATTATTCAGCCTTAAAAAAGAACAAAATTCTTACCAAGGCTACAACATAGATAACCCTTGAAGAAATTTTGCTGAGTGAAACAAGCCTGTCTCAAAAGGACAAATATTATATGTTTCCACTTAAATGAGTTACCTAGAGAAGTCAGATTCAGAGACAGAAAGTAGAATGGTGGTTGCTGGGGCTGGGAAAAGGGAAGTTATTGGTTAATGTGTTCATAGTTTCATGCTTGTAAGATGAAAAATATTCTGGAAATGGATGGTGATGTTAGTTGCACAGTAATGTGAACATAATTAAGTGTGAACTGTACACTTAAAATGGCTAAAATGGTAAACTTTATGCTATCTATTTTTTACCACAAATTTTAAAACTATATAGAACAATAAACTCATCCTTTTTTTAGTAATATGGCAAATTTTGCTCTTTGGACCAAATCTCCATTTGATTCAACAGAAAGTGCTAAATTAAAAAAAAATTAATTCTGTGAAAACATCACAAAATGATAGTGTTAACATTAACCAACTCTCCTTCTGAGGAGGTTATACTTAGCCCTACTCTCTTAATGACAGGTGGATCCATGTGACTTGATTTGGCCAATGAAAGATGAACAGAATTGGAGAAATATGGAGGAGAAACTTTAAGAACCTTTGAATGGTTCTTCTATCCCACTTCTATAAGAAATCCAATTCCTATATAAGACCCACACCTTAATTATCTGTACCAGAATGAAGAATACATATGAAGCAGGAGTGTAGCTCATCTGCAGCTGGCCTTTAATATAAATGGGCAAAAAAGCTGTTATTAATTTATGATAGGAACATGTGAGTTTATCTATTACTTCAGGATAAACTAGTAAAAGTTGTCTTGGCCTCACTAGACAATGGTAATAGAATCCAAAACTCAGAGCCAATTCCCAATGTGTGAATTCTAACAGGGTAAAAACCTCTCTCTTTAAATCTCAGACTCTAAAGAGATACAACCTCTCTGTAAGGATAAATTTAAAGCAAACTACCCAAACATCATCTCCATCCACTGCAAGAAAAGTTGACTTACCACTGAGAAAAGCAAGACTTCAAAAATTAAAAATAAAACAAAATTTACATTATTTGTGTGGATTTATAAACCTTTTAGAGTATAGAGGTTCTAAACTGATACTGTCCACTAAATGCCTAGCAGAAATAAAAACACATTAGCTCTGGAGAAAGCCATTTTCATTCCAAATCTCAGAGAATTTAATAATTAATTTTAAAAGGAAAGTAATAAACTCATAGGAAATACTAACTAAGTCTACAAGGGAAAAAGACACCATGCTCAAGAACTGACAGAAAGAAGAGTTCACAGAAACAGAACTGGAAAGCCTTCAGTATTAGAAGGCATCAGATACATATTAAACTGTAAAATAGATGGCTATGTAAAGCATTTAAAATTCAATCTTAAAAATATTCATAGAGGACAGGAAATTACACTTTAAAAACTAAAATATAGATGTGAGGTATTCACTTCTAATCAAGGTAGAGAAAGAGAGGTTAGACTTACATTCTTGTAAAAAATAACAAAAAATGAGTTAAACAAAATATATGGAATAATGGAACTCAAGACATTGGGCATCAGGTAAGGAAGGGCTGTGTTCCATGTGGGCAGGAAGACAGTGAAGTGATCTTTTGGTATAGAGTGTTCCCTTGAGTGTTCATCTGAGTAGTGCTCAGCAAGTGTGTGTAAAGAAAGTACCTAAGGTCAGGAGAAAAATATAAATGGAGCAATGCCTGAAACTCACACAGGCAGGGCTGGGCAAAGTTGCTCTTTCCAACAGCCAGAATAGAAAATCTCATAAATCAGAGAGTAACAGTTACAGCTGTAAGAAAAGTATCACCTCAGTAATAGGAAAAAATTAAGCCTAGAACGAACACAGATCTGGTCCTAATAAAGCTTAAAAGCAAGACTCAGAGAAAGCAAACTCTTTACAACTCATTTGACCATGTCCCAGAATAAAGCTCAAAAATATTTATAGGAATATAGCAATTCCAGCGCATAACAAGGCAAATTTAAAAGCATCTGGCATTCAATATAAATTTACAAGAAAGACAAAGAAGTGGGAAAATACAGTTTACAATGAGGAGAAAAATGATAGTCAGAGTATAATTAGTACATAAGGACATTAAAACAATTATGAATGCATTTTGTATATTCAAGAAACTAGAGGATATATTAAACATGTTAATTAAAGACATGAAGGAATAAATAGTCCCAAACTAAACTTATAGAGATGAAAGCTAAAATATCAGAAATGAAGAAATATGCTGGATGGTATTAAAGAGAGATTGGACATTGTGAAAGAAAATATTGAAGAAATATCAAGAAAAACTACCTAAAACAAAAACAGAGATTTTAAAGACTGAAAAAAATTAAACAGGTCCTCATAAACCTTTGGATAACTTCAAGTAGACAAGTATATTTATAATTGAAATCTCTTAAGGATTGGCATTGTGGGGTAAGGAGGGGAGACAAAAGTATTTGAAGAAATAATAGCCAAAGTTTTTCTAAATTTGATAAAAACTATAAACTCACAGATCCAAGAAACTCAACATACCTTGGCATAAGAAATATAAAGAAAGCAACACTAAGGTACATAAGGAAATTGCTTAAAGCCAGGGATAAGAGAAAATCTGAAAAGCAACCATGGAAAGAAGATACATTACATAGAGAGTAGCAAAGATAAGGTTGAGAACAGATTTTTCATCCAAAACAATAAAAAAAAAATGCAACATTTAAAATACAATATTTTTTAAAGTTTTGAAAGAAAATATCATGTAAATATAGATTCTTTACTGTTTTAAATATCTTTAAAAGTAAAGTGAAATAAATTTTCTGATATACAAAAGCTAAGAGTATTCATTACCAGTAAATATTTAAGTTTGTTAAAGGACATCCTCAGGTTGAGGAAAAATAAAACAAAATGGAAATTTGCATGTACACAAATGACCAAAGTACAGCAGAAATGGTAGCAACTACATGAGCAAATGTAAAATTATTTCCTATTATTTAAATCTCTTTAAAATATAGTTGATTTTAAAGCAAAAGTAATAAAATATTGTAGAATTTATAATATATGTAGAATTAAGACATGTAAGATATTAAGACATGTAAAACTATTTAAGACAAAAATAGCACAAAAGTAAAAATGAATGTACAGTGTTATAAGGACTGCATACTATATGTAAAATCATATGCTATCAAGTGAAGGCAGACTGTGATAAGTTAAAAATAGGTGCTATAAACCCTAAAGAAACCACTAAAATAACACAACAAAACACTAAACTCAAGTAATATAAAGAAAAAGGAGAGAAAACAAGATAGGAGCAAATAGGACACATGAAAAACAAATACTCAGATTCTTTATTTAAACACATGTATATCATTAAACTAATTAAACATAAATAGTATAAACACCTAATTAAAAGACAGAGATTGTTAGATTAAATTTTAAAAAACATAAACTTAACTTTGCATTGACTACAAGACATTCACTTTAAATATAGAGACACTAATGTGTTAAAAAGGAAAAGGAAAAGAATATATTAAGCTGTGTTGATATAAAATACATAGTGCAAAGAATTATTACTATGGATGAAGACTTTTATTTCATAGTAAGGAAGTAGTCAATTCATCAAGAGGCTATAACAGTTCTAAGTGTGTATGCACCTAATAGAGCTATATGAAACATAAACTGATAGCAGTGCAAGGATATATAAATACATCCACAATTATAATTTGAAACTTTAACACCTCTCTCTGAATAATTGATAGAACAAATGGACAAAAAATACAGTAAATTTATAAAAGATTTGAATAACACTATCAATAATCAACTTCATTGACATTTAAAGAACATTCCACCTAGCAACAGCAGAATACATATTCTTTTCATGTGTTCGCTGAACATATTATGAGCCATAACACAAGTCTCAATAAATCTGTAAGAATCAAGTCATACAAAGTGTTTTTTCTGACCATAATGGAATCATATTAAAAATTTAAAGCAGAAGCATCTCTTGAAAACTCTCAAATATTTATAAGGTAAATAACACTCTTTAAAATACAGAAATCAAAAGAGGAGTTAGAAAGTATTTTTTACTTAATAAATGTGAAACACAACATATAAAAATTTGTGGTATACAGCTTAAAACAGTCTTAAAAGAAAAATTTATAGTAATAAATATTTATATTATAAAAGAAGAAAAACTGTCAAATAAATGACCTCAGCTTTCACTATATGAAACCAGAAAAAGAAGAGTGTATAAAACCTAGAGTAAGCAGAACAAATAAATAATTATGTCTAAAGCAGAAATCAATGAAATAGAAAACAGGAAATCAATAAGGAAATCAGGAAAGTAAAAGGTGACCTTTTTGAGATAAGTAAAATTGATAAACCTCTAGCCAGGAAAAGAAACACATTACCAATGTCAAGAATGGAAGTGCAAGGAGATTTAAATATGTCCACAATTATAATTGGATATTTCAATACCACTTTCACAATAATTGATAGAACAAGCGGACAGAAAATCAGTAAGTCTATAGGTAATATCACTACAAATTCTACAGGATTTTTTTTTAATCAGGGAATGTTAAGAACAACTATATTTCAATAAATTTGACAAACTAGATGAACCAGACATATTTCTTGGGCAAAGCTCACTCAAGAAGAAAGAGACAACCTATCAAAGAAATTGAATTGCTACTCAATGATATTCCTAGGAAAAAAACCCTCCTGGCCCAGATAAGTTCACTGGTAATTCTACCAAACATTAAAATGAGAAATACTACCAGTTATGACAAACTCTTCCAGAAAAACAAATAAGAGGAAATGTTTACTAATTCATTCTATGAGGTCATGTTACTCTAACTAAAACAAAAAACAAGACAAAACCAAAAACCAGACAAAGGCACTCCCAAAAAAGAAAACTACAGACTAATATCTCCCATGAATACAGGTGAAAATATTTTAAAATTTTAGCAAGTAGGATCCAACAGCATATGCAATTATCATGTCCAAGTAAAGATTATGCCAGAAATTCAAACATAGTTTAACATCTGAAATGCAATCAATGTAACTCAGTACATCAATGGATTCAAAAAGAAAATCATATGATGATCATTTTTATAGACGCAGAAAAATTTTTTGAAAAAATTCAACTTCCATTCCTGATAAAAACTCACAGAAAACTAGATGGAAACCTCCTCAATCTGACAAAGAAAACCTATAAAAGTCTACAGCTAATAAAATACTTAATAATGAAAGACCAGATTCTTTCCTCCAAAAGTCAGGAACAAAGCAGAGATGGTTAATCTCACCATTTCTATTAAATATTGACTGCAGTTTCTTTCCAGGGAACGAGAGAACACAAAGATATGAAATGCATGTAGATGGAAAGGAAAAGTACAATTTTCTATTCATAAATACCATTGTCTACTTAGAAAATCCTATGGAATCAACTAAAATGCTAATTATTAATAATAAATAAGTTTACATGAAGACTTCAGACACTAAGTGGATGGGAGGAGTCCCTGAGCAACCAGGTAGGACATGGGAGGGAAGGGGGGGAAGAAAAGTGGAGGCAGGATGGGACCAGCATCCCTGAGTGGGGCTGGGTAAGGTAGAGGTTCCCACACTCTGAAGGGTCCACTCACAACAAGGGGATCAGTGGGTCAGAGAGGGACCTTCTGGGGATTGGGGGATTAGAAGGGAATGTGGCCATGGTCTCCCCCACCTGCTCAGGGAGCCTGCTGGGGTCATGACCCTGAACCCGCATACTCCACGGCTCCCTCTGGCCACAAGGATGCCTGGGCCTGAGCCCCACCCTGCCTACGAGGGCCTCTTCTGGCCTCCTGGGTCCCAGGTCTGAGCATCGTCCCCCCCACCCAAGGCCCCTGCTGGCTGTGTGGGTCCCGGGCCTGAGACCTAGCCCAGCCAGGGCCCCCTCTGTCCACACAGGTCCTGGAAGACCTGAGTACTGCCACTTCAAGGCCTCTGCAGGTGACATGGATCCTGGCAGCCCGAGTGCCACCTCCCTCCAAGGCCTCCTTTGGCTGTGCCAGCCCATTCAGGTACATGTGTGGAGGCCTGCACCCCAGCTGGCCTGAGTGGGCATTGGTGCTCCAGGACAGCTTCAGGAACAGACACTGGCAAGAGGAAAACATGCAGATGTGAGGCTGACATGGTAGATCCAGAGACCTACCTAGAGGTCTTGAAGGCCTACTGGAGAGGTAGGGGTAGGCTGTAGCTCACCATGAGGCCAAGGACACTGATAGAGGAGGCACCAGTGAATTTTTTTTTAATCTTTTATTTTTATTCTTTTTTTCTTTCTTTTTTCTTTTTGTCTGTTATGATTCGGTTCTGTTTTGTTGTTGTTCCATTTTTATTGTTATTA
Source organism: Orcinus orca (assembly GCF_937001465.1). Lineage (NCBI taxonomy): Eukaryota > Metazoa > Chordata > Mammalia > Artiodactyla > Delphinidae > Orcinus > Orcinus orca. The sequence continues at coordinate 80,698,175 of NC_064566.1, read as the reverse complement.
TTTCTAATTTTTTTAGTCTTTCTAATTTTATTTTATTTTTTATTCTTTGTTATTGTTCTGCTCTTTTCTGTTTGTTGCTTTTTCTTTCTTTCTTTTTTTTTTTTTTTGCCATGCCAAGTGGCTTGCAGGGTCGTGTTTCCCAGCAGGCCTGAGCTCCTGTGGTGGGAGTGCTGAGTCCAAGCTACTGGACTAACAGAGAACTTCAAGTCCTAGGGTATATTAATCGGTGTAAGGTCTCCTGGATGTACTCATGTCAGCACCAATACTGGGCTCCATGAAACTGCCTACAAACTCCAGTGCTGAACGCCTCACACCAAACAACCAGCAAGACAGGAACACAGCCCCACCCATCAAAAATAAAATGAAAGGACAAAAAAATATATTACAGATGGAAGAGCAAGGTAAAAACCTACAAGACCCAAAAAATTAAGTGGAAATAGGTAACCTACCCAAAAAAGAATTCAGAGTAATATTAGTAAAGATGATCCAAAAATATCAGAAATAGAATGGAGGCACAGATTAAGAAAATAAAAGAAATGTTTAACAAGGACCTAAAAGAAGTAAAAAACAAACAAACAGTGGTGAACAACACAATAACTGAAATCATAAATACACTAGAAGGAACCAATGACAGAATAACTGAGACAGAAGAACAAATAAGTGAACTACAAGACAGAATGGTGGAAATAACTGCAGAGGAACAGAAAAAAAAAAAGAAAAGAAAAGAAATGAGGACGGTCTCAGAAACCTCTGGGACAATGTTAAATGGACCAACATTCAAATAATAGGGGTCTCAGAAGAAGAAGAGAAAGAGAAAGGGTCTGAGAAAATTATGAAGAGATTATAGTTGAAAATTTCCCTAAAATGGGAAAGAAAATGGACACCCAAGTCCAGGAAGTGCAGAGAGTCCCATACAGGATAAACCCAAGGAGGAACACACCAAGACACATATTAATCAGACTAACAAAATTAAATTTAAATAAAAAATATTAAAAGCAGCAAGGCAAAAGCAAAAAATAACATAAAAGGGAATCCCCATAAGGTTATCAGATGATTTTTCAACAGAAACTCTGCAGTCCGGAAGGGAGTGGCAGGATATATTTAAAGTAATGAAAGGGAAAAACCTACAACCAAGATTACTTTACCCAGCAAGGACCTCATTCAGATTCAACATGGAAATCAAAAGTTTTACAGAGAAGCAAAAGCCAAGAGATTACAGCACCACCAAACCAGCTTTACAACAAATGCTAAAGGAACTTCTCTAAGCAGGAAACACAAGAGACGAAAAAGACCCTCAAGAACAAACTCAAATCAACTAAGAAAATGGTAATAGGAACATACATATTGATAATCACCTTGAATGTAAAAGGATTAAATGCTCCAACCAAAAGACACAGACTGGCTGAATGGATGCAAAAACAAGACCCATATATATGCTGTTTACAAGAGACTCACTTCAGACCTAGGGACACATACAGAATGAAAGTGAGAGGATAGAAAAAGATATTCCATGCAAATGGAAATCAAAAGAAATCTGGAGTAGCAATACTCATGTCAGATAAACTAGATTTTAAAATAAAGACTATTACAAGAGACAAATAAGGACACTACATAATAATCAAGGGATCAATCAAAGAAGAAGGCATAACTTGTAAATTGTAGATATTTATGCACCCAACATAGGAGCACCTCAATACATAAGGCAAATGCTAACATCCATAAAAGGGGAAATTGACAGTAACACAATAATACTGGGAGACTTTAACACACCACTTACACCAAAGGAAGATCATCCATATAGAAAATAAATAAGGAAACCCAATCCTTAAATGACACAATAGACCAGATAGACTTAATTGATATTTATAGGACATTCCACCCGAAAGCAGCAGAATACACTTTGTTCTCAGGTGCACATAGAACATTCTCCAGGATAGATCACATCTTTGGTCACAAATCAAGCCTTGGTAAATTTAAGAACATTTAAATCATAACAAACATCTTTTCTGACCACAACACTCTGAGATTAGAAATCAAGTACAGGGAGAAAGCTGTAAAAAACACATACACATGGAGGGTAAACAATATGCTACCAAATAACCAAGAGATCACTGAAGAAATAAAAGAGGAAATAAAAAATACATAGAAACAAATGACAAAAAAAAGATGATCCAAAATCTATGGGATGCAGCAAAAGCAGCCTTAAGAGGGATTTTTATAGCAATTCAATCCCACCTGAAGAAACAAGAAAAATCTCAAATAAACAACCTAACCTTACACCTAAAGCAACTAGAGAAAGAAGAACAAAAATACCCAACTTAGTAGAAGGAAACAAATCATAAAAATCAGAGCAGAAATAAATAGAAATGAAGAAAACAATAGCTAAACTCAAACTAGAAGCTGGTTCTTTGGGAAGATAAACAAAACTGATAAACTTTAGCCAGACTCACAAAGAAAAAAAGGAAGAGGATTCAAATCAATAAAATTAGAAGTGAAAGAGGAGAAATTACAACTGACACTGCAGAAATACAAAGCATCATAAGAGACTACTACAAACAACTATAAGCCAAAAAAGTGGACAAACTGGAAGAAATGGAGAAATTCTTAGAAAAGTACAAACCTCCAAGACTGAACCAGGAAGAAATAGAAAACAGACCAATCACAAGTAAGGAAATTGAAACTACAGTTAAAAATCTTCCAAAAAACAAAGACCCAGGATGAAAAGTCTTCACAGGTGAATTCTATCAAACATTTAGAGAAGAGCTAATGCCCATCTGTCTTAAACTCTTCCAAAAATTGGCAGAGGAAGGAACACACCCAAGTTCATTCTATGAGGCCACCATCACCCTGACACCAAAACCAGATAAAGATATCACACAAAAAAAGAAAACTACAGGGCTTCCCTGGTGGTGCAGTGGTTGAGAGTCCACCTGCCGATGCAGAGGACATGGGTTCATGCCCCGGTCCGGGAAGATCCCACATGCCGCGGAGTGGATGGGCCCGTGAGCCATGGCCGCTGAGCCTGCACGTCCAGAGTCTGTGCTCCACAACAGGAGAGGCCACAACAGTGAGAGGCCCGTGTACCGCAAAAAAAAAAAAAAAGAAAAAGAAAACTACAGGCCAATATCACTGATGAACATAGATGTAAAAATCCTCAACAAAATACTAGCAAACAGAATCCAACAACACATTAAAAGGATCATACACCAAGTGGGATTTATCCCAGGGATGCAAGGATTCTTCAATATACACAAATCAATCAATGTCATACACATATTAACAAATTAAAGAGTAAAAACATACGATTGTCTCAATAGATGCAGAAAAAGCTTTCTACAAAATTCAACATCCATTTATGATAAAAACTCTCCAGAAAGTGGGCATAGAGGGAACATACCTCAACATAATAAAGGCCATATACAACAAACCCACAGCAAAAATCATTCTCAATGGTGAAAAACTGAAAGCAGTTCCTCTAAGATCAGGAACAAGACAAGGATGTCCACTTTCACCACTATTATTCAACATAGTTTTGGAAGTCCTAGCCACAGCAATCAGAGAAGAAAAGGAGAAAAAAGGAATCCAAATTGGAAAAGAAGTAAAACTGTCACTCACTGTTTGCAGATGACATGATACTATACACAGAAAATCCTAAAGATGCCACCAGAAAACTACTAGAGCTCATCAATGAATTTGGTAAAGTTTCAGGATACCAAATTAATGAACAGAAATCTCTTGCATTCCTATACACTAACAATGAAAGATCAGAAAGAGAAATTAAGGAAACAATCCCATTTACCAATACAAAAAAAGAATAAAATACCTAGGAATAAACCTACCTAAGGAGGTAAAAGACCTACACTCAGAAAACTATAAGACACTGATGAAAGAAATGAAAAATGTCACAAACAGATGGAGAGATATACCATGTTCTTGGATTGAAGAATCAATATTATGAAATTGACTATACTACCCAAAGCAATCTACAGATTCAAGGCAATCCCTATCAGATTACCAATGACATTTTCCACAGAATTAGAACAAAAAAGTCTACAATTTGTATGGAAACACAAAAGACCATAAGTAGTCAAAGCAATCTTGAGAAAGAAAAACAGCTGGGGGAATCAGGCTCCCTGACTTCAGACTGTACTACAAAGCTACAGTAATCAACATAACATGGTACTGGGACAAAAACAGAAATATAGATCAATGGAACAGGATAGAAAGCCCAGAAATAAACCCACACACGTAAGGTCACCTAATCCATGTCAAAGGAGGCAAGAATATACAGTGGAGAAAAGATAGTCTCTTCAATAAGTGGTGCTGGGAAAACTGAATAGCTACATATAAAAAAATGAAACTAGAATACTCCCTATCACCATACACAAAAATAAACTCAAAATGGATTAAAGACCTAAATGTAAGACCAGACACTATAAAAGTCTTAGAGGAAAACATAGGAAGAACACTGTTTTATATAAATCACAACAAGATCATTTCTGACCCACCTCCTAGAGTAATGAAAATAAAAACAAAAATAAACAAATGAGATCTAATGAAACTTAAAAGCTTTTGCACAGCTAAGAAAACCATAAATCAGATGAAAAGACAACTCTCAGAATGGGAGAAAATATTTGCAAATGAAGCAACTGAGAAGGGATTAATCTCCAAAATGTACAAACATCTCATGCAGCTCAATATCAATAAAACAAGAAACTCAATCAAAAAATGGGTAGAAGACCTAAATAGACATTTCTGCAAAGAAGACATACAGTTGGCCAAGAGGCACATGAAAAGATGCCCAACATCACTAATCATTAGAGAAATGCAGATCAAAACTACAATGAGCTATCACCTCACACTGGTCAGAATGGCCATCATCAAATAATCTAGAAACAATAACTGCTGGGGAGGGTTTGGAGAAAAGGGAACCTTCTTGTACTGCTGGTGGGAATGTAAATTGATACAGCCACAATGGAGAACAGTATTGTCTGTTACTTAAAAAACTAAAAATAGAACTACCATATGACCCAGCAATCCCACTAATGGGCATATACCCTGAGAAAACCGTAACTCAAAAAGACACATGGTAGTGAGGTAGATGGACCTAGAGTCTGTCATACAGAGTGAAGTAAGTCAGAAAGAGAAAAACAAATACCATATGCTAACACATATATATGGAATCTAAAAAAAAAAAAAAAATGGTCATGAAGAACATAGGGGCAAGATGAGAATAAGGACGCAGACCTACTAGAGAATGGACTTGAGGGTACGGGGAGGGGGAAGGGTAAGCTGGGACAAAGTAAGAGAGTGGCATGGACATATATACACTACCATAGGTAAAACAGATAGCTAGTGGGAAGCAGCTGCATAGCACAGTGAAATAAACTCGGTGCTTTGTGACCACCTAGAGGGGTGGGATGGGGGGGTGGGAGGGAGGGAGATGCAAGAGAGAAGAGATATGGGGACATATGTATATGTATAACTGATTCATTGTGTTATAAAGCAGAAACTAACACACCTAAAGTCTGTCATACAGAGTGAAGTAAGTCAGAAAGAGAAAAATAAATATCATATAAATGCATATGTATGGAATCTAGAAAAATGGTACAAATGAACCTATTTGCAACTCAGGAATAGAGACGCAGACATAGAGAACAAACGTGTTGACATTGGGAGGGAAGGATGTGGGGTGGGATGAATTGGGATATTGGGATTTACATATATACACTACCAAGTGTAAAACAGATAGCTAGTGGGAACCTGCTGCATAGCACATGGAGCTCAGCTCTGTGCCCTGTTGTGACCTAGATGTGTGTGTGTGGGGGGAGGTCTGTGAGGGAGGAGATATATGTATAAATATAGCTGATTCATTTCATTGTACAGCAGAAACTAACACAACGTTGTAAAGCAACTATACCCCAATTTTTTAAAAAAACATATACATGAGGATAAAAACATTTACATGATACAAAAATCAGTTGTATTTCTATATACAAGCAATGAATAATGTAAAATTGAAATTAAAAGTTACTTTCACAATAGCCTCAAAAATATGAAATATTATGGGTATGAATCTGATATAATGTGAGACCTGTACACTGAAAACTACAATTCACAAATAATTGTGAGAAAATGTTAACATACTTCTCTTAGTAACTCATAAGAGTTGACACACAGAAAAAAATCAATAAGAATGTAGATTTATACCACACAATAAATTTTACAACATATGGTCATATATAGAACACTTATCCAACAAATGCTGAGCAGACATTTTCTACAAGTACATCCAGAATAAAAAATGTAACAATCCATAAACTAGAAAAAAAAAATAGTAAAATAAAGCGAGCCTCAACACATTTAAAGGAATTTAAACCCATTGAGAAGACATACCCTTACCATAATAGAATTGAGCTAGAAACTGAATAACAGAAGTCTAACTAAAGAAATGCCCAAATTATCTGTTGGTCAAAGAAGTAATGATGAAATTAGAACATACATTGAAATGATAATGAATATATTACTCAATAAGCTTTATTATTCTTTCCTCACCAATCTCTCTGTCCTGTGTTTCTATAACTGCTATTAGGTAGTGTTTGGAACTTACTACTTTTCATTCTTTTTTACTTAAGAACTTCATTCTGGGAGAATTCCTTGGGCCAATTTATAGTTCAAAAATTCATTCTTAAACTGTGTCCTTTATGCTTTAGCATATCCATCAACTTCTTAAAATATCAGTGCTCATACTTTCGTAGATTCTCATAGACCCTTTTTTCATAACTTTCTATTTTTTCTAACACCACAGATGTAGAGGGTATTTATTGCATTTCTGACACCTGAATGTGTTTGCCTTCCTAACACATCAATTTTGTTTTGGGTAATCACCTCTCCCCCATTTTATACAGACTTTGCAGAGCTATAAGTCAAGATTCCTGCTCTCTTCTAACCAAGGGGTGAACATATAGTCAAAGCTAGGAAAATCATACTCTCTCCTGTGACATGAATTCAAAGGAATCAAGGAAATAGAAATGTGCAGATCATATTCACTTGAAGGTACCATCACTGCAGAAGAATAATTCTTACTGCTTCGTTTTGCTCTTGTTCTGTTTCTAATCCTGTGTCTCCAGCCTCATATTCATTCTATGAGCTTCGCCATATACTCTTGATAAATTTATTTTTAAAATTAACCACAGTTTGTTTCTGAGTCCTGACGCCAAAGAAGCCAAAATGGCACAAGGTATATGTCTTAATTTATACCTCTGAGGGTAGCAATTATTCTTATGGTCTTCTGTTTGTTCTAATAACTCTACTTCCTTGGTTGCTGGTTTTTCAGTTGTTGATTATGTTGCCTTTCTTTTATGATGTTGGTTTCCTAAAGTAAGTAGTGAATCATAGGATTCTCTATTTTTTCAAGGATTAGGTGTCTGTTTACTATAGCCTGCCTCCAGTTTTTGTGCAGAAGGGATGGAATTTGGTGCTGGCAACCACATCAATGCAACTAGTTCATCTTCCCTGAGAATTCCTCGTTCTTTCTTTCAGGACCATAAATTATGCACACAGTTTCTGTATGATGATAAATGAAGCTCACCCATTTGGCTCAAGCATAGTTGGGAGGGAAGCAAGATTGGTGATACAGAAAAAGAGTTAAAAAGGCCCAATAGTATACCACCCTTTCTGAATTGAACTCTTCAAGAAATCACTATATAGATTGCCCTTGGGCCCTCTTCTCTCCTTTGTATTCGTTATCTTTGAACTTGGCTCACCCTCTGAATCCTTCTTGCCTTTTTCAACAATTCACTTGAGTAGTTATCACTCTGTCAACTTCAGTGCCTTTCAACAATTTCTCAAATAGTAATGATGATTCTGTTTTCTTATTTTTCCACATTAATATGGATTAATTCTGTTTTAAAATACCTCTTCTGTTATTTCTAAGCAGGCAAGGTAGGGGAGGTAATTGTATTTAATCCACATAAATGAATGAAAGTTATGAGTCATAATAGCCAATGAAATATACTGCTCTGGAGAGATGCCTGGGATAGATCTAGAAATTTTTGTATCATCAAAATATAAATGGAAGTTAAACAATGGGAATGCATTAAAGAGATTACATACAAGAAGGATAATATGAGATATTGAACCTGGACATTAATATTTCATGTGTGGATAAAGAGCGAGAAGGAATTGAAGACTTAAAGGAAACCTTCTAAGAAAAGAGTAGTCTTAGGAAAGAGTGGGTCTGCACAAGCTAAATTTTAAATTTTTATTATCCTGTTTAACTCCCAGCCCCACTTCAATATGTACCTGTTAAAAGAAATTCATTTATCTCCAAAATTTCCATATGAATTATCTGTCTGTAAACTAATATTGTATTTTGTATTTTGAGGCAATAGGCCTATTTGCATAACCTAGAACAATGACATATTGCTTCATTGAGTAGATGGTAAGTAATGAAGCTAATGATAATGATGATCATGGTGACGATACTGGAAAATTCTTAGCATATATTTTGACCAGTATTGCTGATTTGTTGCTTTCTTCCACATCCAACTGGAATCTGAGTTTTTCGGGAGTGAGTAGATAATCAGGCTTACATTTTATATTCGTCACCAAAAGTATTTAAAGCTTTAGCTCAGATTGTTAAAAGTTGGTTTTCAAAAATGACCTACACAGATTCTTGCAGAATTAAACAAAGCTTATTCTACTAACTTTATTGGTATAGTTGCATTTTGAGGAGCTCATTACTGAATAACACCTAAAATCTCTATATGGTATATACAACACATCAAATGCATGAGTACTTAAAAATGATTCTTTTTCAGAATATGAGGACGGTGAGGAATAACAAGTATTTGCATTGATTTGTTGTCTGTGTTGAAGGCTGTCTTGAGAGCTCACTGTGCCTAATTGCTTCATTTTGTTGTTGCTGCTCATTTAACTAAAAAATCAGTAGCTTCTGTTATACTTCATGTTAGATTTCCTGTGGCTCTATAGTTGCAACTTTAAACTTGTTCTGCCTTTCATGAAAGACATTTATTAATTACCTCTTGTATACTCAGTGCTATGCAGGTTCCTTATAATACTGAAGTCAAATCTTTGTACTAGCAGATTTTGAAGCTTCACTTCTCTTTCTTCTAACTTCTCTGTTTCAATGGCATGAGACTCTAATTTGAAAAATAATTCAAGCAAAAATTTTTAAATGTAACCAGAATAAAAATATTTCCATGGCAACTTCCTTATCAGGACTTATGCGTGAACTACTTCAGACAATTTTATCTATATAAATGAGTGTTAAATATGGGAAATTCTCATTTTACAGATACATTGTTTTTCTCATTTATTTGCATAAATGTTATTTTGAACTTGGAAGGCCTTTCCCCACAGAAACAATGGTATGCATAATAATAACCCCTTAAGGTTGTCCAACATGTCACAGTTTTCAAAGTATCTTTACAACTATTTTTCCACCCATCTTGGAAGAAACACTTTAGGAATTTATGTGGGTGTTGTGGTTTCCTTTATATAAATGATCAAAACCAGGCTCAAAGATTAAAATGAAATGTCTGTTTTCCTCTACTCATAGAACAATTCTGACACCAAAAATGGGAGTTTTCCCACTCTGACAAGTTCTCCAACCCTCCCAACAACAACTGGATGTCCTGTAATTCAATTTTGATACTATCTGGAATTAACACAGACTCCACATATTAAAGGCTCAGTCCCGTAAGACTACCCCTCTAGCCACGTACACCCCTCACTTCAGACACCAGCAACAAGTCCCAGGTATCAGCTGTACTTCTGAACAACTGGCTATAAATCAGAGTTTCCCATAACCCCTCCTCAGGTTTAATTCTTTGCTATAATGGCTCACAGAACTCAGGGAAATACTTACATATGTCTACTGGTTTATTATAAGGAATATAGATGAATGAGCCAGATGAAGACTGACATAGGTAAGGTCCAGAAGAGTCCTGAATGCAGAAACTTTTGTTCCCATAGTATTGGGGTGCATCACCAGCTTGACACACAGATGTGTTCACCAACTCAGAAGGTCTCCAAACCACATAGTTTAGGTTTTTTTATGAATGCTTCATCACACAGGCATGATCACTTATAAACTCAATCTCCAGCTCCTCTCCTCTCCCCAGCAGATGGATGGTGGGGCTGAAAGTTTCAAGCTCTAATCTTGGCTTGGTCTTTCTTGTTACCAGTCACCATCCTGAAGCTATCTCAGGGCTCCCAGGCACCAGTCATCTCATTAGTATAGGAGAAGACACTCATCACTCTAGAGATTCCGAGGGTCTTAAAAGCTCTTATGTCAGGAATCAGGGTCAAAGACTAAATATTAGAACAAAAGATGTTTTTAGCACCCCTATCACTCAGGAAATTACAAGCATTTTAGGAACTCTGTGTCAGGAAACAGGAGCAGAGACTCTCTCTATCTAATATCCAATATTGTATATATTATATTATTTGTTATATATATAATAATATACATTATACTTATTATGTCACAAAATGTTGTGACTTGCCTGAGGTAATGTGACCAGTGAGTGAATCAGTAATAGGAAGGATTGGAGTAGAACTCTGTATTTTGGCTTCTAGAGTAGTACTTATTCCACCACAATATATGTTGTGTTTATTAAGTTACTCAGGATGTCCAAAGCTGTTTTCAAAAGTATTATACATTTTCCTTGAAAGATGGTATGAAATATTGGAAAGGCAATAATTAAGTTGAACAAATAAAACAGATCAAATACGATATTTGATATCTAGTTCTAAAGAGAGTATGTTCAATTGGATAAAGATGAGGAAGCTGATGAAAATTTGCAGAGATTCTGGAAGGTGCTTCAGGGAATTTTCAAGAATTTTAGTTGAAATGGGAATTTGGGGTGCAGCAATGTTTCTTTTTTTAATATATAAATTTCTTTATTTCTTGGCTGTGTTGGGTTTTCATTGCTGTGCGTGGGCTTTCTCTAGTTGCTGCGAGTGGGGGCTATTCTTCATTGCAGTGTGAGGGCTTCTCATTGCAGTGACTTCTCTTGTTGCAGAGCACAGGCTGTAGGTGCACGGGCTTCAATAGTTGTGGCACATAGGCTCAGTAGTTGTGGCACACGGGGTTAATTGCCCCGTGGCATGTGGGATCTTCCTGGACCAGGGTTCGATCCCATGTCCCCTGCATTGGCAGGCAGATTCTTAACAATTGCACCACCATGGAAGTCCCAGCAATGTTTCTTTTATATGAAAATTTCCTCAAAATATAAGGCTATTCTTTTGTTTTCCTTAATATTGACATATAAAAATTATGACAGGAGTCTTATTGAGGGGTGGGGTCTTTTATGAATCCAGAAGAGAAAAGAAAAAATAAGAAGGAAAAAACTGGAGAAAAGAAAAAATAAGAGGGAAAAAACTGGAGAGAGAATTTCTTAAGGTTAGTGTGATAGAGTTGAAAGAGAAAGGCAGAGAAGGGATATATTCAACACAGAACTTGCTGATGTGAATTAAAATGAAATGTGAAGGAAGAAAGAAGGAGCAAAACTGGGGATCATGAGCAGTGTTAGGTAACAAAGAAGATGGAGAAAGAAGACAAGGGCCCCATTCTTCTCTTTTCCTTTTCTGGAAGGGCCTTGGAAAACTCCAATGACACATATGGCAACCAGGTCCTAAGATGGCTCCAATGCTATCCACCTTCTTGTTCTAACCTTTGTGTGATCTCCACCCTTTAAATGTAAGCTGGATTTGGTGACTTGTATCTAATGAATAGAATGGGTCCGAGGTGAAGAGATGTCACTTCCGAGATTAGGTTATGAAAGTCTTCCATTTCCATCTCCCACACCTGCCCTTGATCTTTCATCTCTCTCTCTCTCTCTCTCTCTCCCTCCCTCCCTCCCTTTCTCCCTCCTTCTCTCCCTCTCCGTCTATTGTACCACCTGTTCTGGAGGAATCAAGCTACCATGTTGTGAGCAACCTCTTATGGAGAGACCAACATAGCAGAAACTGAGGCTTCAGTCCAATGGTCCACAAGAAACTGAAATCTGTGAACAGCCACATGAGTGGATCCTTCAGCCCCAAGCGAGTCTTGCAATGACTAAAGTCCTGGCCTGCTTTACTACTCTGAATTGAAATTAATAGGTAAACCCACCTAACATGAACAATTTCAAAAATGCATTAAAATGCTCTAACCATAATACAAAGAAGAAATAAAAGGGAATCAACAATATGCATTTAAATATGTAAGTTTTCTAGCATGACTACACCTGAAGATATATTGAAGTAGTGAAATGCCTGAATCTATATGTGACAACAAAAGCAGATTGCTACAGTCCGGTTTCCTCCTGAAATACTATGAGCAGTATTTCCATTGGTGATGTAGTTTTGCAAAATAATGAACAACTCTTGGTATAATAAGGTAAAACACAAACTTTCCTTAAAACACAGAATATTTACATGTGTAATATAACATTATATTGAATTTTGAAGATTTTGCTTGTAGATAAGTTGTTATCTATTAATTTCATTGCAGAATTGTAAAGCAGGCATAAAAAGCAATTATAAATAGAAGGCATTAAGTCTAATAGGACTGAGCATTGGTGTAGAGAATTTTTATTTTAAAAAACAGAGAACATTAATAGGAATAAGCAGTGGTCTAGAAAAGAAAACTTAAATTTAGTGAGAATGTTGAATCAACTTGGTAGGGAGTAATAAATCAACTCAGCAATTCATTGCTAAAAGTGGGAAAAAATTTTATCTGTCTATAATTCAAAGAATTCCTGGACAGCAATTTATGGTTCCTCCTAATATAAACATTGTAAATTTACACCTTTTAAGATACTGATTCACTGTAATCTTTGCCATTATAATCCCAACTATTGTTCTTCAATGTCTTTCTTTACTTCTTTCTAATTAGTCAAGTACTGCTTCATTTTACAGTAAATGATCTTTTTACATTCTTTCTCTCCATGTCAACCAGATGACTTAGTAATCCATATTCAACCAAAAAAAACCAAAAAAACCAAAAACTACATGACATTAATCCTTAAGAAGTAATTCTGGATGATTTCTAATGTGGGCCAAACACAAACTGAGCATGAATTTTAGACTGTCCTTAGATGAAAACATAACAATGTTTAGAGTCACAATGAGATTGGTTTGATACAGTGGTATAAACCTCCATACTTTAATGTATGCATTCCTTTTCCTTCAATTTTTACTTTATGATTTTTGATGGTTTATGAATATCACTGTCTGGAGATAGTATCCAGTATCCAGAAGGGAAGCCATGTGAATGTCTTATGATAGTAAAATAATCCTGTGAACATTAGCAAATTAAGAAATTATAATCTCCACAGTAGTGACCACAGCATAACTAAAATGTGTAAAGAATCTTATATTAGCATCAGCAAAAAGACAGGTAGGAAGGAGACATGAAAGAAAATGGGCAAGGGAAGAAGATGTGGTATTTAATGCAAAGGAAATTGCTCCTACAGGGTGATGACTCCAGTGGTTTTCAGCTGGTCAGTAGTGCTGAGTAGTGGACACCATGGGGTCCTTTGCAGAAAAACCTCTTAGTTTTCAGAACCACATTATGTTGATGTAAAACTTCATAACTCAAACCTGTAAAACCTACACCCTGTATTCAAAAGCAGAAAAATCCAAACCATCTCCTACTACCATTGACCTTCTGGGATAATAACACCTTGTATTATTTTTGCTACTAGGCTACTTTTCCTTGCCTGCAGTTTTTTTGAAAGATAAAAATATTTCCTTGCCTTACCACCTTATGTTCCTGCACATACTCACAGGTCATTAAGATTTTATTTTTTTTCAGTTATCTTTGTAGTCCATGTGGTATTCATGAAACTTTTTGTGAGCTCTTCACATCAAATTTTAGTTGTGAAGCTGAGCCCAGAATGAGTCTCAGCAGTTAATTCTCCCATCCTTAGCTGAGCCCCTATTTCAGCCTCCAGAGCAATTATCATAAAGTCTCCTCAGACTCTAACTCTATCCCTTTATTTTAAAGTTTCAGCAAATGACCTGGCTTCCTTCATAAACACAAGCAAACAAATAAATAATACACAAAAAACAACAAAACAAAACAAACACAAAAAAACTCTTGTAACCTGAAGTATAACTTTATTTGTCTTTATCACCTTCATCTCCAACTCAGTAAAGGAATTCCCTTACTTTTCCTAAGGTAAAACCCTCTATCTGTACAATCTGTACAATCTTAAATCTTAAATCTGTGCAATCTTACATCTATTCACTGCTGTCTCCTATAAAATTGTCCCTTGAATTATTCCCAGTCTTATTTATTCAATTTAATCCTCCTAAGTTTCTCTTACTTCTCAGTATACAAACACTCAAAATCTCTACAGCCCTCCATTCTTTCCCTCTACCTTCTTCAATCTACTGTCCTATCAATAATTTCCATTATTATTGATTTTCTAAGAGAACAATATGTCATTGTCTCCATTTAGTCTCTTCAATCTTTTAAAATTTGGTTTTTGTTCTTAACAATTAAAATAAAGTTACTCTAATAAAGTCTCCCCTTGCTTAACACTGTTTTATTCACTAATTCATTCTTAATATTTCATACTTAGTAGATGTGCAATAAAACTTTATTGAATCAATCAAGAATAAAATTATTTTTTAAATTCTTATCAAACCATTCAAAGGCCTCAATAATCAATCTTGAATATGTTTCTAGTTTCATCTCTTGCTATTTCAAATCATATCATTTATTTCAATCAAATTGAGCATACTATGAGCTCTGTGTCTGTGTCTTCATCGATTTGTTCCTGGAAGAAATTTCTCTTTCCCTCTGCCCATTAAATAATATGCAGAGACATTAGAAAATAGCTGTTAAGAGTTTGGCATAGGATGTCAGGTCACTTGAATTCAAATTTTACTGCATTACATACCATCTATGTTTACTATTGTTCTTACTTACTTATTCTTCAAGGATCATTTGAAATGTCTTCCTTCATTATTACCACTGGAGGAGAAAGAAATACTTTCCTCTTCACCTCACCTAGCATCCCAAGATGTTTTGTACTCTTAGGTTCTCTTTAGATTGAAAGTTCCTATAGGATTAGGATGTGCCCCACTGAGCCTTGTCTTCTCCCACCTTTTCCATAACCTCAAAGACAATGCTTTCTATCAACAGTCACCAAAGTCTTCCCTAAAGGAGGCAAGCTTAAGCTTACCTGGGTATTAGCCCAGTGAATGGAAGCTGCTGGAAAGATCAGGGGCTAGAGGTTGATACGGTTCCCTCCGGTTCTCGAGAAAAACAGAGAAAGTGTAAGCCATGATCTGGACCAAAGATCATACTTCAGAAATTCAAAATTGTTCATCAAATGCATACTGTGATGGGTTGATTAGATGAAGCAAACTATATACCTGCCTCAAGTAGGGGGAGAAGGGGTTAAATAACCTCTTACATGATGATACAGTCGGCTTGTGAGGAAATTCTAACAGTTCAAGTCACCTGGTCTAAGAGGTTAATTAAAAATCAGAGTGCAATACAAGGAGAGCAGGGACTTTAACACTTAGTTGCCAAATCCAGTGCCTTATATTGAGTAATAAGAGGTAAGGAACTAAGGCAAAAATGAAAGAAGAGCTAGAGGGGTTGCTGAGTGAGAAGGGTTGATGTAAGCATAAAATAGGTTTGTGGACTTAATAATTAGAGCAGTTCACGGTGCATAGTTATATATAACAATGACAACAATAGTGATAGTTATTATTATCCTGGTGGTCTGGATTAGGATAGAGGTTAAGAGCTAGGAGGCCGATAACGGAGAGGCATTTTATTTGAGATGTGAACAAAAACAACAAAAAAATGCAAGCATTCAGTCAAAAAAGGTTTTAATATGGAGGCCTTTGGGGCATATAATAAAAAGGTCCAAGAGAGGCAACCAGGTAAAAACAAAGACCAAAATTTCAAAGTTGGGCTTGAGAAGCCAAGCCTAGAGAAATACCCTAAGGTGAATAAAACATAGCTGTTTTGATTTTGTATGTGATTCTTGTGACTGTTGCCTGGGGTGTGTCCAGCAATTGACTGTGTATCTAAGATTAACTGCCTCCAGAAATATTCCCACATTTTGTAGGAATTTCTACCTTAAATAGAAATGGGTTATAGTGCCTGAATCTTATCCTAGGATTCATTTTGGCTTCTGGAGAGTTCTGGAGTCCTGGGTCATATTCTTTTATGAATCTTATACTTAATCTTGGGAAATGTGATCCCCATAATAGGGAACTGTAGAATCAAAAAAGCAAAACTTATAGCTTAGAGAGAGGGGGATGGGTGTAAAGACAGTGGAAATTGGTATAGAGGAGAATTGTCACTCTAATTTGAATAGTGTCAAGAGAAGATATTGCTGGAAAGAACAGGAGCACAGCAAAAGAAGTGGTTTGATTTGAGAGTTAGAGGGCAGTGTGACTAACAGAAACTGGGATTTATACGGAATAAATAGAGTCATTGAGGTGAGTCCTTACATTATGGTGCTGGAGGCAACTTATGAGCCATTGCAATTGTCAAGCAAGGGGAGTTGAGAGTTTAAGAGCTCTGGCTCTGTGAGGCATACTGGACTTTGAATCCTGGTTCTGTCACCCTTTGACTGTGTGATATAAAAGAAGATAAGACGTATGATTTTGGAGAAATGAGTGTGAGTGGGGCTGATGGATGGTATGTATTAGTTAGGTAACATTTGAGAGTCAAGACACCCTGACGTTGGACCTCTCTTAACCATGCCAACTCAAGAGGGGAAGAGTTTCTTCTCATTCTCGAAGTGACTGTCATCTTCTGATCACTCCAGGAATATTATCAGATCTAGAGAGTTCATCAGAGTGTTTGAGTTCAGAGGTGGCTGTGCAAGCACTCTAATTACTCATTCCAGAGATCTCATTTTCTCCATAGTTCCCACTTTGAGATGTGCTGTATAATCATCTTACTTAAGTAGTTAAGTTAAAGCAGAAGCTCTTATCAGGTGCCATGGGGAAGCTGGTCACGTGCGTTAGAAAAATGCACATACTTTATAGTTAGATATGATTTTGATCCTTATTTTCAAGGCTCATGGCTCGGTGAATTTGGGCAAATCAATGGCTCTCTAAATTCCAATTTCTTTATATAATATTGATATTCAATACTAAAACCCATCTCATAGGGTGATTGTGAGGACTAAAGGATATAAAATTCCCATCCAGAGACAAGCATTTAAAATGTCCCTCTTCCCCTTCCTTTCAGACAGAGTCATCAATCACCATAAAAGACTTCCTGATAAAAATAGCCACTTCTACTAACCTGAAATTCTAAAGACTGAAGTGTCTGGAGAGAAGGTAATGCATTAAACCATACCATCAGTTGACACCTAGTCAGAATGAGTTTCTCCAAAATTTTCTATTACAAATAAACTGAAATTACCTCCCTATAAAATAAAACATGTATATATTTTGATAGAAGGGAGGGTGGACATTTGGATTAGCCTTGAGCAGCAGAAAGATAGCACCCAGTCCCAGGAGAGGTATGGGGAAGATCTAGCAAAGGGACAAACACCTTAAAAGAGAGGAGAAATATGAGAGAGTCAGAGATCATTTTGCCTGCTAAGTGAGGACACAAAAAATGGTCTTAAGAATAATAGTAGATTAAATATTTATGTGTATTTATTCATTACATATTTCTCCTGGTGGAACATAGCTATGTGAGGTATTATATTTGTTTTATTCATCTCTATGTCTCTCATCTACCACAAGCTGGCACATAATACATACTTAATAAATATTTACTGAATGAATAAACAACAAATTTCTAGTCATTAGGCACTAAGAAGTGTCTAACTCTGTGTTAACCTATATATTTCCCTAGTCCCATTTGATACAGGCATTATCTTTGTTTACAAATGAAGGCACTGGGGCTATAAAATTTTGAGAATTTTAAACAAGGTCACATAAAATAAATCAAGATTTAAAGCCAGGTCTATCAGCTCTAATCCATCCTTTTCCTGTTATACTTTACTGGACAAAAATATTTCAGCTCTGTGCCTCCATAGTAGATGCTATGGTATTACTGCTCATAAACCCTCAGAATTCACCTCTAAATGATGATATTTTCTTTCTGCAGTTACTTAAGGGGTATTTTTACTTTTTTGGCTGAGGGAGTACGCTTGGCCTGCATGCAGAGTAAGCCGGAAGTGCCAGAAAATTAATGTCCTTGCAAGCAGCCATCAAATCAATGACAGATGGGGAGTTGGAAAAATTTTTTCACCCTTTGGTTGGGTAATTCTGACGCATATTCTGTAATGTTGCCTATGAGTCCCCAGTGAGATTGAGCCCAGTTGCTCATAGGAGTAACCTACAAAAGAACACACACTTTTCTGACCTTCTTCCCTTTTCTGATTCTCTAGTCCACTCCCCTCCTGGTACTTCCAAGAATCGCCTCCCAAACAAACTTCTTGTTCCCAAACTTTCCTCAGAGAAACCTCAGGGAAACTGTTCTTCCAAACAGTTTTCTCACCTAACTTAAAAAAATCTCTCAGTGGTTCCCAGGTCTCCTCATGGTCTTATTTCTGTAATAGGCTCTTGGTGGATAGCTGAGCTTAGGCCATTCACAGTCCAAAAAATGAGCTAGGGTTAACAGGTATATACCACTCTATACATCCCATCTGGATACGCCCAGTTCTTCATCTTCTCAGTCTGAATATCCCATTCATATGTGGGGGCTCTTTGATGCTTTAGGTATTTTTCAGGACCTATCCATGTTAGGATGCCAGAATGGTATCCAATTAAAGGTAAAGGTGTGATTGCACTTGACGATTTTGTGTATATATTCTATTTGGTAACAGTAATAAAATAGGCTGGAAGAATATTTCTGAGAAGTGACTGACTTTGAATGCTGTCTGACAACACCTGGAGCTTATAGCGGTCACCTAAAAATGCACTCTGTATCAATACCTCTCACTGATACATTTCACCACAAAATATGATATTTTCATTGACATTTGCAACATTATTGAGGTTTCTGGAGTGTTTTATATTCAGCCATTTCATTAACATCCATCTTTCTTGAACTTTATTATTGATCCATAAGTAAGTTATTCTGACTTTCAGCAGACTTATAAATCAGTCTGAGAAATAAACTCAGTAGTACAATTCAGGGTACATTCAGTTTAATTTTCCACTGAGGCTTGGGAAATTCAACCATACCCTATTAGTTTTGTTTTATGAGTAGTCTGTGTGTTTTCCCGAAGAAACTTTTTTTATAAGCAGCTTTGTTGACAGACAACCAATATTAAAATAGATTATGTAAAGTTCAGATTTATTTGGAAAGGAATTTTAACTTGATAGGGAGAAAATGGATGTAAAGTATGGGAGTATCACAGGACAAGAACACTTAATCAGGATTCAGTAGTTGACTTTAATTCCATGAAAGCAGCCTTGCCCACCACCCAATTACAGGGCCCAGCTCAGCACCTGTCCTAGAGAAGGCACTAAAGTATTTGTTAAACTAATTAATGAAAGATGAGAAAACTATCTGTTTTATTTAAAATCATTGGCCCATTCTCAAGGTGTTCATGTTAAACTAGAGGCTCAGAAAGGAAATTCACTGTTTGTTAATGTCAGACTACCTAAATTTCCTTTCTGAAAAGGTTTCAAGAAGTAGCATATCACTGTCTTTTGTGAAAAGCAAGTGTTACCATTAATTTCAGCAAAAGATTTCCATAGGGGAAGGTAGCAATAAAGGGCCCAATTGTCAACTTAACAACTGCCTTTAAATAAGGCCCAGCTAACTGAACACTAAAAAGAAGATCCCCAATAAAATTAAACTCAAGCCCCACAGTAATTAACTTGAACCATTTTCTTTGCCCTGTTCTTGTGTTTTTTCCCCCACTCATTTCTATCAGACTTTTAACTTTCTAGAGTTGTCTACTAGTTTTTGGAATGGAGTCACCTCAGATTTTCGATCCTAAACCACAGGTGTAATACTCCAGTTAAAGAGATTGTATTAACTGATGAAGAAAAGAAAATGTTCTATACCAGGGCATTTTTGTTTCAATGGTAGACTCAATATCCTTCAAGTGTTTTGTTTCCTTGATGCAGAAATATTCAGGTGAGTTTACCAAGTCTACAGTAGTTAGTGGTTTCACAAGAATAAAAAAATGCATCACTAAGAAAAGTTCCAATTTGTATTATTATTATACTATCATCTTCATTTTATTATATTTTTCTGTTATTTAATATAGTTGCCCACAATTATTTTGAGTTTCTCCATTACTTCAACAGTAAATTTATCTTCTCCATGTCTCTCCTGATTTTGGAAGGCTGTGAAGAAGTCTAAAACCAAATCATCTAAATAAAAGACAGAGAGAAATATTGACATGAGCTCAGTGCTGAGCACATAACACATTTAACATATTATTTGAATTAAATTGAATTAATTTATTTTAAGTCCTGTCCTCTGGTTTTGTATTTTTTGTAAATTCTTTGACTTGAAAAATAATAACTTTTAACAACTTATAGATTTCTATCCAACCAAATCATTTATATATTCTTATTCCTCCTAGAAAAATGTGTTTTGGCACTCATACTTTAGATGGGCCCATTTTGCATAGATGCCTTTTGATCATTTTTTAGGAAACACCATTTAGAAATAAATTTTCTCTTGTTAAATCATAGGACCAAGATTGTTACAGCTCATGATTCATATATAAACACTGGTATAGTCATTTGAATATTTTATACCAGTTGCCTATTATTAATGAGTTATGCAGCACTGAAAATAATTAGGATGCAAAAGCAAAATAGTTTTGCATGCATTATTGGTATCTGGTATTTCTCATTATTATTATAAACAACTTGACTGGAACAAACAATAATGTTGCTTTCATGCTATTTATTTTTATTTTTGCATTTCTGTTTCAGCTTCTCTCTTCCCAAGACCAAGAAGTAATTTTTAAGCAGAGTAGTATGTATTTCTCTGACATATGGATTGATTACCACATATGATAACAATCAAATTTGATATATAATTCTCAACTGCTACAATTTCAAATGCATAAATACTGTTCCATGGGCAATGTATATAGACAAAATATAGACCAATTTAGTGTAAACAGTGGTTCGCTAATGTTTATGCTGTAATTACTAAGTGTTTCCATGCCCCTACTATGCCCCATGTCATTACTACAAAAATTCAAACTAAGTAACAACTCAGGAGAAGAATACAGAGGGAGGATCAGAAGTGGGAAGCAGCAGGTTAGGATCTTTCCATTTCTCATGTAGGTCACCACTTCTATAGTCTAGAGCTCCTCAAGGCAAAACTTAAGGATCTTCTAAGGACATGCAAAGGCAGTAGGTTGCCTTCTCCTTCAAACTGGTGACATGATGGTCAGAGAAGTAAGGCCATTATTAACTAATGAATAAATAGATTTCTATCATTTAACACACAGGTACCAAAAATGATAGCACATTTTTCTACCCAAAGCATTCAATTCTTAGCACGTTGATCCTAAAATATCCCTGACACCCATGTCTCTTCCATCTGCTCAGAGTTAGATACCTCATTTATGCTGGAGGTCCAACATACATGATGACTTTTCTGTTTTCTTGTCCATACCTCCCATTATGTTATAAACCCTAAGACCAAAATCTGTGTCTCGCTCACTACTGTATTTACTCAAACTTTAAAATCATGGAAGTTCTAAGTTTCTATACTTCTA
The DNA here is from genome assembly GCF_937001465.1 of Orcinus orca. Lineage (NCBI taxonomy): Eukaryota > Metazoa > Chordata > Mammalia > Artiodactyla > Delphinidae > Orcinus > Orcinus orca. The sequence continues at coordinate 80,676,465 of NC_064566.1, read as the reverse complement.
GAAAGAAGTGAATGAATTTAAAATACCATGTGTTTTCTTACAAAGAAAATAAAATGGAAGAATTTTCCATACATAAATACCTATTAACCTGTGAGGCTATATTAAGTCATTCAGATGTTATCAAGGAATCATTATATTCTATTAAGTATAATATTGCAACAAGTGCCATCACAGAAAAATACCAGAATGCTTTAAGGGCAGTACAAGTCATTGCCTAACAAGTTTAACCACTTATGTGAACGTCAATTTAAATTGTTCTCCATATAACCTATTAGAAAGTAAAACATTTTATGGTAGTCCAATTATATTTTCAAACATGTAAAAACACTTCTTTATGAATGTTGTGGTATTGTGTAAACACATAGAAAACATCTCCTTTATTTAGCTATTGCATATGAAAATGTTAGTATTGTATATTCACTAATATTTTATTGAAAACAATTTTGTCAATTACAGGGCCTCATAGAGGGTAGCATTCAAAGGAGGTGCTCAATGGATATTTGCTTGGTGTATAAATGGGTAGGACATCCATATGACCCTTATAGATGTTTCAATTAGTGGAAGCCTCATTTAGATTTAGAGAGAAGGACAAGAGGTAGCTACATGACACATTTTGGAAGGATTTTAAGAATCAGGAGAATCAACTGCAAGCATCCATGTGCAGAAGTCACACAATGGCTCTGACACATAATGAAATTTGTAATAAAAATGTTTCTTTCTTAATTCAGAAACAATTTTATTTTTCCCCTCTGCTCATTACACATTTAACTTCATATATATATATATATATATATATATATATATATATATGTAGTTTTAAAAAAATGTTTTAACATCTTTATTGGAGTATAATTTCTTAAAAATGGTGTGATAGTTTCTGCCTTATAACAAAGTGAATCAGCTATACATATACATATATCACCATATCTCCTCCCTCTTGTGTCTCCCTCCCACCCTCCCTATCCCACTCCTCTGGCTGGTCACAAAGCACCGAGCTGGTCTCCCTGTGCTATGTGGCTGCTTCCCACTAGGTATCTATTTTACTTGTGGTAGTGTATATATGTCCATGCCCCTCTCTCACTTTGTCCCAGCTTACCCTTCCCCCTCCCCGTGTACTGAAGTCCATTCTATACATTTGCATCTTTATTCCTGTCCTACCCTTAGGTTCTTCAAAACCTTTTTCTTTAGATTCCATATATACCTGTTAGCATATGGTACTTGTATTTCTCTTTCTGACTTGTTTCATTCTGTATGACAGACTTTAGGTCCACCCACCTCACTACAAAGAAAACAATTTCGTTTCTTTTTATGGCTGAGTAATATTCCACTGTATATATGTGACACATCTCTTTTATCCATTCATCTGTTAATGGACACTTAGGTTGCTTCCATCTTCTGGCTATTGTAAATACAGCTGCAATGAACATTGTGGTTCATGACTCTTTTTGAATTATGGTTGCCTAAGAGTATATACCCAGTAGTGGGGTTGCTGGGTCGTATGGTAGTTTTATTTTTAGTTTTATAAGGAACCTCCATACTGTTCTCCATAGTGGCTGTATCAATTTACATTCCCACAAACAGTGCAGGAGGATTCCCTTTTCTCCATACCTTCTCCAACATTTATTATTTGTAGATCCTTTTATGATGGCCATTCTTACTGGTGTGAGGTGATACCTCATTGTAGTTTTGATTTGCATTTCTGTAATGATTAGCGATGTTGAGCATCCTTTGATGTGTTTATGGGAATCTGTATATCTTCTTTGGAGAGAGGTCTATTTAGGTCTTCTGCTTATTTTTGAATTGGGTTGTTTCTTTTTTTGATATTCAGCTGCATGAGCTGCTTGTAAATTTTGGAGATTAATTCTTTGTCAGTTGCTTCATTTGCAAATATTTTCTCCCATTCTTTTGTCTTATGTATGGTTTCCTTGATGTTCATAAGCTTTTAAATTTCATTAGGTTCCATTTCTTTATTTTCGTTTTTATATCCATTCCTCTAGGAGGTGGGTCAAAAAGGATCCTGCTGTGATTTATGTGAAAGACTGTTCTGCCTATGTTTTCTTCTAAGAATTTTTTCTCTTACATTTAGGTCTTTAATCCATTTTAAGTTTATTTTTGTGTATGGTGTTTAGGAGTGTTCTAATTTCATTCTTTCACATGTAATTGTGCAGTTTTCCCAGCACCACTTATTGAAGAGGCTGTCTTTTCACCATTGCATATTCTTGCCTCTTTATCAAAAATAAGGTGACCATATGTGCATGGGTTTATCTCTCACCTTTCTATCCTGTGCCATTGATCTATATTTCTGTTTTTGTGCCAGTACCATACTGTCTTGATTACTGTAGCTTTGTAGTACAGTCTGAAGTCAGGGATCCTGATTCCTCCAGCTCTGTTTTTCTTTCTCAAGATTGCTTTGGCTATTCGGGGTCTTTTGTGTTTACATACAAAGTGTGAATTTTTTTTTCTAGTTCTGTGAAAAAAGCCATTGGTAGTTTGATAGGGATTGCACTGAATCTGTAGATTGCTTTGGGTACTATAGTTATTTTTGCAATATTGATTCTTTCAATCCAGGAACATGGTATATTTCTCCATCTGTTTGTATCACTTTTAATTTCTTTCAACAGTGTCATAGTTTTCTGCATACAGGTCTTTTGTCTTCTTAGGTAGGTTTATTCCTAGGTATTTTATTCTTTTTGTTGCAATGGTAAATGGGAGTGTTTCCTAATTTCTCTTTCAGATTTTTCATCATTAGTGTATAGGAATGCAAGAGATTTCTGTGCATTAATTTTGTATCCTGCTACTTTACCAAATTCTTTGAATAGCTCTAGTAGTTTTCTGGTAGCATCTTTAGGATTCTCTATGTAAAGTATCATGTCAACTGCAAACAGTGACCGTTTTACTTCTTCTTTTCTGATTTGAATTCTTTTTATTTCTTTTTGTTCTCTGATTGCTGTGGCTAAAATTTCCAAAACTATGTTGAAAAATAGTGGTGAGAGTGGGCAACCTTGTCTTGTTCCTGATCTTAGAGGAAATGGTTTCAGTTTTTCACCACTGAGAGCAATGTTGGCTGTGGCTTTGCCATATATGGCCATTATTGTGTTGACATAAGTTCCCTCTATGTCTACTTTCTGGAGGGTTTTTATCATAAATGTGTTTTGAATTTAGTCAAAAGCTTTTTCTGCATCCATTGAGATGATCATATGTTTTTTCTCCTTCAATTTTTTAATATGGTGTATCACATTGATTGATTTGCATATATTGAAGAATCCTTGCATTCCTGGGATAAAACCCATTTGATCATGGCGTATAATCACTTTAATGAGCTGTCAGATTCTGTTTGCTATTATTTTGTTGAGGATTTTTGCATCTATGTTCATCAGTGATACGGGCCTGTACTTTTCTTTCTTTGTGACTTCTTTGTCTGGTTTTGGTATCAGGGTGATTGTAGCCTCGTAGAATGAGCTTGGGAGTGTTTGTCCCTCTGCTATACTTTGGAAGAGTTTGAGAAGGATAGGTGTTAGCTCTTCTCCCGTGAATTCGCCCGTGAAGCCATCTGGTCCTGGGCTTTCGTTTGTTGGAAGATTTTTAATCACAGTTTCAATTTCAGTGCTTGTGATTGGTCTGTTTATATTTTCTATTTCTTTCTGGTTCAGTCTTGGAAGGTTGTGCTATTCTGAGAGTTTGTCCATTTCTTCCAGGTTGTTCATTTATTGGCATATAGTTGCTTAACCTCTCATGACACTTTGTATTTCTGCAGTGTCAGTTGTTACTTCTTTTTCATTGCTAATTCTGTTGATTTGAGTCTTCTCGCTTTTTTTCTTGATGGGTCTGGTAATGGTTTATCAATTTTGTTTATCTTTTCAAAGAACGAGCTTTTAGTTTTATTGATCTTTGCTATCATTACCTTCATTTCTTTTTTCATTTATTTCTGATCTGATCTTTATGATTTCTTTCCTTCTTCTAACTTAGGGTTTCTTTGTTCTTCTTTCTCTAATTGCTTTAGGTGTAAGGTTAGGTTGTTTATTTGAGATGTTTCTTGTTTCTTGTGGTAGGATTGCATTGCTATAAACTTCCCTCTTAGAAGTGCTTTTGCTGCTTCCCATAGGTTTTGGGTTGTCGTGTTTTCATTGTCATTTGTTTCTAGGTATTTTTTGATTTACTCTTTGATTTCTTCAATGATCTCTTGGTTATTTAGTAGTGCGTTTTTTAGCCTCTGTGTGTTTGTATTTTTTACAGATTATTTTTCCTGTAATTGATATCTAGTCTCATAACGTTGTGGTTGGAAAAGATACTTGATATGATTTCAATTTGCTTATATTTACCAAGACTTGATTTGTGACCCAAGATATGATCTATCCTGGAGAATGTTCCATGAACACTTGAGAAGAAAGTGTATTCTGTTGTTTTTGGGTGGAATTGTCCTATAAATATCAATTAAGTCCATCTTATTTCATGTATCATTTAAAGCTTGTGTTTCCTTTTTTATTTTCATTTTGGATGATCTATCCATTGGTGAAAGTCAGGTGTTAAAGTCCCCTACTATGATTGTTTTACTGTCAATTTCCCCTTTTATGGCTGTTAGTATTTGCCTTATGTATTGAGGTGCTCCTATGTTGGGTGTGTAAATATTTACAGTTGCTATATCTTCTTCCAGATTGATCCCTTGATCATTATGTAGTGTCCTTCTTTGTCTCTTGTAATAGTCTTTATTTTAAAGTCTATTTTGCCTGATTTGAGTATTGCTACTCCAGCTTTCTTTTGATTTCATTTGCATGGAATATTATTTTCCAATCCCTCACTTTCAGTCTGTATGCGTCCCTAAGTCTGAAATGGGTATCTTGTAGACAGCATATATATGGGTCTTGTTTTTGTATCCATTCATCCGGTCTATGTCTTTTGGTTGGAGCATTTCATCCATTTACATTTAAGGTAACTATCAATATGTATGTTCCTATTACCATTTTTTAAATTTTTGGGGGTATGTTATTGTAGGTCTTTTCGGTGTCTTGTGTTTCCTGCCTAGAGAAGTTCCTTTAACATTTGTTGTAAAGCTGGTTTGGTGGTGCTGGATTCCCTTAGCTTTTGCTTGTCTGTAAAGGTTTTAATTTCTTTGTCAAATCTGAATGAGATCCTTGCTGGGCAGAGTAATCTTGGTTGTAGGTTTTTCCCTTTCATCACTTTAAATATGTCCTGCTGCTTCCTTCTGGCTTGCAGAGTTTCTGCTGAAAGATCAGCTATTAACCTTATGGGGATTCCCTTGTATGTCATTTGTTGTTTTTCCCTTGCTGTGTTTAATACGTTTTTTCTTTGTATTTAATTTTTGATATTAATATGTGTCTTGCCATGTTTCTCCTTGGATTTGTCCTCTATGGGACTCTCTGTACTTACTGGGCTTCCTTGATTATTTCCTTTCCCATATTATGGAAGTTTTTAACTATAATCTGTTCAAATATTTTCTCAATACATTTCTTTTTCTCTTCTTCTTCTGGGACCCCTATAATTCGAATGTTGGTGCATTTAATGTTTTCCCAGAGGTGTCTGAGGCTGTCCTCAATTCTTTTCATTCTTTTTTCTTTATTCTTCTCTGTAGTAGTTGTTTCCACTACTTTATCTTCCAGGTCACTTATCTGTTTTCTGCCTCAGTTATTCTGCTTGATTCCTTCTAGAGAATTTTTAATTTAATTTATTGTGTTGTTCATCATTGTTTATTTGCTCTTTAGTTCTTTTCAGTCCTTGTTAAGCATTCCTTGTATTTCCTCCATTCTATTTCCAAAATTTTGGATCATCTCTACTATCATTTCTCTGAATTCTTTTTCAGGTAGACTGCCTATTTCCTCCTCATTTGTTTGGTCTGGTGGGTTTCTGCCTTGCTTCTTCATCTGCTGCACATTTCTCTGTCTTCTCATTTTGCTTAACTTACTGTGTTCGAGGTCGCCTTTTCGCAGGCTGCAGGTTCATAGTTCCCGTTGCTTTTGATGTCTGCCTCCAGTGGATAAGGTTGGTTCAGTGGGTTGTGTAGGCTTCCTGGTGGAGGGGACTGGTGCCTGTGTTCTGGTGGATGAGGCTAGATCTTTTCTTTCTGATGGGCAGGATGGCTTGCAGTGGTGTGTTTTGGGGTATCTGTGACCTTATTATGATTTCAGGCAGCCTCTCTGCTAATGGGTGGGGTTGTGTTCCTGTCTTGCTAGTTGTTTGCCATATGGTGTCCAGCACTGTATCTTGCTGGTCATTGAGTGGAGCTGGGTCTTAACATTGAGATGGAGATCTCTGGGAGAGCTTTCACTGTTTAATATTTTGTGGAACCGGGAGGTCTCTGGTGGATGTATGTCCTGAACTTGGCTCTCCCACCTCAGAGGTACAGGCCTGACACCCAGCTGGATCACCAAGACCTTGTTAGTCACACAGCTCAGAAGAAAAGGGGAAAAAAAGAAAGAAAGAAAAAAATAAAATAAGTTTATTAAAATAAAAAAATTAAAAGTAATTTAAAAAAAGAAAAAAAATATGGACAGACCAAACCCTAGGACCAATGGTAAAAGCAAAGCTACAGAGACAAAACCACACAAGGAAGCATACACATGCACACTCACAAAAAGAGTAGTGCAAAAATATATATATATATTAAAAAAAAAAAGGAAGAGGATAAGTAAATCAAGAAACAAATCTGCCAGTAATAATAAACTCTAAGTCCTAAACAAAGATAAACATAAACCAAAACCAAATTAGATGCAGAAAGCAAACCCCAAGTGTACAGTTGCTCCCAAAGTCCTCAGCCTCAATTTTGGGATGATTCATTGTCTATTCAGGTATTCCAGAGATGCAGGGTATATCAAGGTGATTGTGGAAATTTAATCTGCTGCTCCTGAGGCTGCTGGGAGAAATTTCCCTTTCTATTCTTTGTTCGCACAGCTCCTGGGGTTCAGCTTTGGATCAGGCCTCGCCTCTGCATGTAGGTTGCCTGAGGGCATCTGTTCTTCTCTCAGAAAGGACGGGGTTATAGTAGCAGCTGATTAGGGGACTCTGGCTCACTCAGGCCGGTGGGAGGGAGGGGTACAGAATGCAGGGCGAGCCTGCAGCGGCAGAGGCCAGTGTGACGTTGCAACAGCCTGAGGTGTGCCTTGTGTTCTCCTGGGGAAGTTGTCCCTGGATCACAGGACCCTGGCAGTGGCGGGCTGTACAGGCTCCCAGGAGGGGAGTTATGGATAGTGACCTGTGCTTGCACACAGGCTTTTTGGTGGCTGCAGCATCAGCCTTAGCATTTCGTGCCCGTCTCTGGTGTGCGTGCTGATAGCCGCACCGCATGCCCGTCTCTGTCTCTGGAGCTCATTTAGGTGGTGCTCTGAATCCCCTCTCCTCGTGCACCCTGTAACAATGGTCCCTTGACTCTTAAGCAGTTCCAGACTTTTTCCCGGATTCTCTCCTGGCTAGCTGTGGCACACTAGCCCCCTTCAGGCTGTGTTCACACAGCCAACCCCAGTCCTCTCCCTGGGATCTGACCTCCGAAGTCCGAGCCTCAGCTCCAACCCCCATCCGCCCTGGCGGGTGAACAGACAAGCCTCTCAGGCTGGTGAGTGCTGGTCAGCAGCGATCCTCTGTGCGGAAATCTCTCCGCTTTGACCTCTGCACCCTTATTGCTGTGCTCTCCTCCATGGCTCTGAAGCTTCCCCCCCGCCCCTGTCCCCATCCCACCCGCCATCTCTGCCAGTGAAGAGGCTTCCTAGTGTGTGGAAACTTTTCCTCCTTCACAGCTCCCTCCCACTGATGCAGGGCCCTTCCCTATTCTTTTGTCTCTGTTTATTCTTTTTTCTTTTGCCCTACCCAGGTACGTGGGGAGTTTCTTGCCTTTTAGGAAGTCTGAGGTCTTCTGTCAGTGTTCAGTAGGTGTTATGAAGGAGTTGTTCCACGTATAGATGTATTTCTGATGTATTTGGAGGGAGGAAGGTGATCTCCACTTCTTACTCCTCCACCATCTTGAAGGTCTCCTCAGCATTTACCTTCTTAATAAACTTAAATTTGTGTGCATATTAATTACTGAAGTTTTAGATGAAAGCGACTATTCAAAAGCATATTAAATTTTACATGCCTTAAAATGCACCATAAAAGTTACCAGTGCAGTGGCTATCTCCGAGTACACATATGAGATGTTTGCAAGTCAGACATAATTACATAAAGCTTTTGATGTTTAATGTTCATGAGGCCTTTCAATAGTTAAAAAGGATTATATACTATGACAAATGTGACATACATGCACAATAAAACTGCAATTTACTATAATGCTTGGAAAATGTTGTCTTTTCATTAACAGAATTAATGGGTAACTAAGAATTAAGCAGAAAACACTTTTTCTCTCTAGAAGTCATTGAGTGTTACAATTATAACTTACTACATCAGTAGCCTCCTAACTGGACCACTTATCTTCCATTCTTGCCCCTCTACCTTCTACATGCCTCACAATGGCAACTTATCTTTTTAAGACATGAAGATCACATTGCTTCCCATTACATTAGAGTTAAAACTTAAACTTTTTACCACGCAAAATAATTAGTGGTGAGAACTTTAACTACAGGTCATGCTCAATGGTTTTTAACCTGGGCTGCATATTGGAATCACCCAGATAGAGTCAAACCATTGTGATGCTTGTGTTCTCCTCCCAGAGATCTTCATTTAATTGGTCTGGGTTGGAACCCAAGCATGGGCATCTTATAATAGCTCCCCAGGTGATACAGATGTGCAGCCAATGTTGAGAACTGCTCTGCTGAGGGTTTGGCCCTCATTTGGGGAGAGAATGAGCAGTCATTGATGGGTTCTAAATAATGAAACAACAGAATTAGAATTGGATTAGAAAATAATAAAAATGTTCAAAATTTACCCTTTATATGTAATTTTTCTTTGTAAACAGAGAGTGGCATTTACCACCTCCTTTATTAATCTTTGAGTCAATTTAACTCTTTTTAATAAAAAATAGCAACTCGGGGCTTCCCTGGTGGCACAGTGGTTGAGAGTCCGCCTTCTGATGCAGGGGACACGGGTTTGTGCCCCGGTCCGGGAAGATCCCACATGCTGCAGAGCGGCTGGGCCCGTGAGCCATGGCTACTGAGCCTGCGCATCTGGAGCCTGTGCTCCACAACGGGAGAGGCCACAGCAGTGAGAGGCCCGCGTACTGAAAAAAAATAAATAAATAAATATATATATATATATATAGCAACTCATCTAGAGTTCATAAGACTGATGAAGTTGTTTAATAAGCATTTATGAATTACCACTGCATCCTTGTCACTAAGACACCACAGCATATTGCTAGGTAAAATCATTTATTTTTCAGTAGCATGTGTTGTGTTTTCACTATGTGCCAGGTGCTGTCCTAGATGTAAGAGACATGAAAATGAACAATCACAGTTCTATCAATACTTGTCAGGATGTTCACTCTTCATCAGGAGGACAGAAAAATACAGAGCTAATTCAATGACAGAGTAAGACAGTCCAGAGGAGTAAAGATAAGGGAAAAATAATTTGTTAAAGGTAGGAGGAGGGTCAGTCACAGAAGCTTCAAAGAAGAGGTGTCATTTGCCCTAGACCTTAAAAGATGGATGGAGATTGACCAAGCAGAGAAGAGAGGAAGAATATCCTAACTGGGGGCAATGATAGTAGCTGTGGCCTGGAGGAAGTAAGAGAGGGTGTGGTCTGTTGAAGACTTATTGGGCAATCAAGTATACTATGTGTGCTGGAAGGGATGGTGCCCCATAAAAACAGAAAAATAATTCACATTATCTCAGTCTCTTAGGATCTTTAATTTCTTACAATAATTCATTGATATTTACAGGTTTTACTTGGTAATGTTTCAAATCTAGAAATTAAGTTTAAAATTTGTGAGTTAGCTCTTTGGTACAAAGTAGAATGCCTCAGGGCAACAGCTATGATGCCAGCCTACAGCTCCTATTTCCTTTTAAGTTAGCAGTGAATCCAGGTGGTGATACATGTAGATAAAAGTCATTCTCATTGTACAAAAGAGATATCAGCCTGCCCTAATTCATCCTGCATTGGCCTAAAATTTCTATCTAATCTAGGGATTATAAACTACTTCCTGTGAGTCAAATTTGGCCCAGTGCCTGCTTTTGAAAATAAAGTTTTACTGGAACACAGCCATTATTATTCATTTACATGTTGTTTATGGATGTTTTCACACTATAATGATAGAGTTGAGTATTTGTGACAGAGACCATACAGGCTGCAAACCTAAAATAGTTACTATCTGGACCCTTACAGAAAAAAAATTGCCAACAGCTGATCTAACCTATGCATGATAATTTTCTTCTATAAAAACGCAATTAAAATTAAAATTAGTTAGTTGAGAGGGATAAGACATTAAGGCACAGTCACTACCTAACACATTAGCACACAGTTTTGTGTGACTAGTAAGAGCACAAGGTCTGGAGCCATCTATGCCACTTTTAAATCTCAGTTCTGCCACTTACCAGCTGTGCAAGTAACTTGGGAAGGTTCATTAACTTCCCTAAGTCCTAGACAGGGCCATAGGGCTCAGTTGTGATGACCATTCATTATCTAACTCAAGGGGCAACATTCATTCCACAGTCTATGTAACTGAAACCATGAAATTACACTGTATGCAAACTGTGTGCCCCTATGTGTTTTATTCATCTTTTAGATATGATCAACAATCACATCTTTCTCATAGAAGAGTTGGGAGGAACAAATTAGTAATATAATAAAACAATTAGGGCTTCCCTGGTGGTGCAGTGGTTGAGAGTCCGCCTGCCGATGCAGGGGACACGGGTTCGTGCCCCGGTCCGGGAAGATCCCACATGCCGCAGAGCGGCTGGGCCCGTGAGCCATGGCCGCTGAGCCTGCGTGTCCGGAGCCTGTGCTCCACAACAGGAGAGGCCACAACACTGAGAGGCCCACGTACCGCAAAAAAAAAAAACAATTAGCACAGGGCATAGCACAGAGTATGTACTCAATAAATAAAGTTATTGTGCAGATGGCTAGTTGTCTTGCCAAATCCCATTCTCTCTTTCTTCCTTTCTGTTAGAGTTTAAGTCAGACACAAAGCCATCTGTTTAGGGTCCACATTTTGTAGTTTCCTTTGCAGATACATGTGGCTATATGATCAAATTTGGGGAAAGAAATATGACTAAAAAGGTTAAGTGCAAATTCCATATAATCTCTCATTTAAAATTACTCATTTTCCCTGGAGTGTAGTTTTTTCTTCTCATGAAGTATATCAGAAGATATAGCAGAAAACTAACATTAGCTATGCAGATGAAGGCAACACCCTAGGGAGATGAAGAAACAAAAAGGTGAAAGGAATCTTGGTCCCTGAATAATCTGAGAAGTAGAACTCTTATGACAGATGATACAGAACAAATACACGTGAGAGACAAATAAATATTTATTTAAGCTACAATGGTTTTAACAGTTTTATTGATGTATAAAATTGACAAACAATAATGTGCACATATTTAAACTACACATTTGATATTTTTTGATTTATGTATATGCCTGTGAAACTGTTACCAAAGTCACAATAATGAATAAACTCAAAATTCCCAGATTTCCATGTATAACTGCTTCACTTTGTTATAAAGCAGAAACTAACACACCATTGTAAAGCAATTATACTCTAATAAAGATGTAAAAAAAAAAAAATCCCAGAGTTCCTTGTGCCCCTTGGGAATCCTTCCCTGCTGCCTCTCCCCTTGGCCTCCCACCCATAACTAGGCAGCCACTATATTTTATAGCATTTTTATCAGATTACCTTAGTCTTTATCTAAACAAATGTGCATATTATTTGTTATTACCATGAGATATATATCAGTCCCCATGAAAATTTTTGGCAAATGTTCCAGTTGATGGATATATGTGCGTGTGTGTAAAGCATAAAGCACAGAGTAAAGCAGCATTTTCGGGTGAGTGGTATAAGTGGTCAGGGACAACTTTTGTTTGATTGTAAACTCATTGCTGGTAGGGTTTATGTCTCATTCATCTCTGAATCCCCAGCACCTACAACAGTGTCCTACCTTCAAGATTCAATGCATGCAAAACTGATGGATGGGTGAGGGTATGGTAGCACAAAAATGTGGGAAAAAATTCAACATTTTAAGTAGTTTCATAATTATTCACTGAGCTTGGCATGATTGTCAATGCATTAGGGGACCAAGATCAACAGCATATTTTTAGACAATTTTGTTTCAAAGCAAGCAAAGAAATAAAAAATATATGTTTAGATACAGAAATTTGGGGGAAAATATCTTTGATCTTCTAAAATATTTGGCAAAGGAGAACAATGAAATATTAAAATAAAATATTCAATGTTATGAAAACTCTCAGGAGAGAAACATTTTTATTTGACATTTAAGAGCAACTTCTGATTATCTTTTTCAACTCCTTGTCTCCATCTTAAGAGAAAACAATAAAAATGGAATGATGCAGAATGAACAGAATGAGTCATGTGCCAGAGCAGAGGCGAGCGTCAAGAAAATGGATGGACTGAAATGGAGAAAACTTCACCAGATGGATTCACAGAGTGCCTGGTCCCTGTACTTTTTTTCCTTTGATGCTGTTTGCAGACTCAATCCTCATTTATTCACTAACTCAACCAACCAGAGACTAGGTGCCAGGGACTATATTAGAAGTTGGGGGGGAAAAATAAATATGGAACTGTCAGTGAGGATCTTGGTAGGAGAAGACACTCAAGTGAACATAGTTAAAAAATAGAGAGACCACACATGCCAGTTTTCTCAGGACTGTCCCAATTTAACCTGGGATAATGTAATTTTTGCTAGTATCCTTTTACTTTCTAAAGTATCCCAGATCAGTTGATAAATGTAGTGCTATGATAGAAATCTTAATAGTGTCTCAAAGGACAGAGCAGTTAAGTCTATCTTAGGAGGTCAGGAGAGATTTCATAAATAGGAAACATTTAAAGTGAACATGAAATGAAAGTAGCTAAGAGCCAGGAAACAAAGGACAGGGTTGGGTACTTTAGGTAGAGAGAGTATTACAAGCTGAATTTCAGGGTTATAAGCAAGCATAGCACTTTCAGGAAAGAAGAGGGTAGTGGAGAGGAGGAGGCTTTAAGAGGATGGAAATGTTTTTGCATTAAAAATTAATGGAGGGACTTCCCTCATGGTGCAGTGGTTAAGAATCCGCCTGCCAATGCAGGGGACACAGGTTCAAGCCCTGGTCTGGGAAGATCCCACATGCTGTGGAGCAACTAAGCCCGTGTACCACAACTACTGAGCCTGCACTCTGGAACCTGTGAGCCACAACTACTGAGCCTGCACACTACAACTACTGAAGCCTGCGTGCCTAGAGCCCGTGCTCCCCAGCAAAGAGAAGTCACTGCAATGAGAAGCCTGCACCCCGCAACAAAGAGTAGTCCCCCGCTTGCTGCAACTAGAGAAAGACAGCACACAGCAATGGAGACCCAACCCAGACAAAAATAAATAAGTAAATAAAATTTATTAAAATAAATTAATGGAGCAGGACAGACTAAGGATGCATAAAAGAATTTCTGATAATCCATCTGGGTTGGTGACAACAGTTTATTAGTGGGTTCCATCCTCCCAACTGGCAATTCCTCAAAAAAGATCCATTAGATCAGGTGTATGAGCAAGACAAGGCTGCTGATATTGGTTTAACATTTATAAGAGGATGAAACAAAAGGACAAAGGACAAAATATTGAATGCATGTAGTGACAAGAGAGCTTTTAATAAAATAAAATATTTCTTCAAAGCTCGGTAAATTGGGAAGTGGAGTCAGACTGGATGGGACTGAGAAAGGTAGGGAAAAATAAAATAATAAACTAAAGACAAGATAGTAGGATCTCAAATTATAGTGTATATAAGAATCATGTAATATGTTTATGAAAATTACATTCTCTGGTGCTTCAGTCCTAGCATTCTGATATAGAAAATCTGGCATGAGTCTCAAGAATCATCTCCAAAGATGGGTGTGGTTGAAGTGAAGTGAAGTGAAGATTGGATGTTCAGAGAGTCATTGAACTCAATACATAGATGCTCTGCCTTTCTTTGAAAATTCACTTTCATCAACTGCTATCCTTAAAGTAAGTGCTTTATTTAGTCCATTTCTTCCTTCCTATCATTTCTCATTCATTTTCTCATTGAAAACCACAGATTCCATTTAACAGTATATACTGTTACACTGTCATTCTTTCAACAGGGAAAGACCTGTACACTGAAAACTATGACATTGATTAAAAAAAAAATTGAAGAAGACACAAATAAATGGAAAAATATTCCATGCTCATTAATTGGAAGAATTAATATTGTTCAAATGTCCATATTGCCCAAAGTAATCTACAGATTTGATGCAATCCCTAAAGATTCCAATGACATTTTTTCACAGAAATAGAAAAAACATCCTAAAACTTGTATGGAACCACAAAATACCCTGTTAAAGCAATCTTGAGAAAGAAGAAAAAAGCTGGAGACATCACACTTCCTGATTTGTAACTATTTTGCAAAGCTACAATATTCAAAACAATATTGTATTGGCATAAAAACAGATAAATGGAACAAAATAGAGAAGGCAGAAATAAACCCACATGGTTATGGTCAACTAATTTATGACAAAGAAGCCAAGAATAGGCAATGGAGAAAGGACAGTCTCTTCAATAAATGGTGTTGGGGAAACTGGAGAGCCACATGCAAAAGAATGAAACTGGACTGCTATCTTACATCATACACAAAAAGTCAATTCAAAATGGATTAAAAACTTGAACATAAAACCTGAAACTATGAAACTTCTAGAAGAAAACATAAGTGGTAAGCTTGGTGATAATTTTTTCAGATTATCAGTCTTGGTGCTAATTTTTTCAGATTTGATACCAAGAGCAAAGGGAATACAAGCAAAAATAAACAAGTGTGACTACATCAAACTAAAAAGCTTATATACAACAAAGGAAACCATCAACAAAATGTAAAGCCAACCTACCAAATGGTAATAAATATTTGCAAATTGTATATTTGATAAGGGATTAATATCCTAAATATAGGAAAGACTTATGCAACCCAATAACAAACAAACAACCAGATTGAAAAGAAAATGGGCAGAGAATGTGAATAGACATTTTTCCAAAGAAGACATCTAAATGGACAACAGGTACATGAAAAGGTGCTCAACATCGCTAATCATCAGGGCAATACAAATTAAAATCACAATGAGATTGTACCTCACACCTGTCAGAATGGCTATTATCAAAAAGAAATAAGTGTTGGCAAGGATGTGGTAAAAAGGAAACCCTGTGCACTATTGATAGGCATGTAAATTGGTACATCCACTATGGAAAATAGTATGGAGGTTCCTCAAAAAATTAAAATAGAACTACCATGTGCCCTGGCAATTCCACTTCTGGGAATATCTCCTAAGGAAATGAAATAATTATGTTGAAAAGATATCTGCATCCCAGAGTTAACTGCAATAACCAAGATATAGAAAAACACATCTAAATGTCCATCAATGGATGAATGGGTAAAATATATGCAAAGGACCCTAGGTAGAAACTGGAATATAATAATCATTTGAAAAATATTGGTTCTTTTCATTGGTTGTGTGTTGTGATTTTACTACATATCAATCCTTAGAAAATTTCAGAAGACTATTCTTCAAGTGGATCTAATCAGGTGGAACTCTATGTGCCTAAGAAAGATTCCAAATAATCAGAAGGCATTTAGATATCCAGTAAGATTGGGGAAGGGTCAGTGTTTTAAGTCTTTGTAGAGAACTTTTAAATTCTAAGAGGAGCAATATGTTACTCATGTCCTATATGACTGGTATAGAAACATAAAATGTTTACATTAGAAGGGGTTTGGAGGTTATCTAGTTTGAACATACTATTTTTGATTAGGAAACTGAGGTGAAAGAAGGTCATCTTTTATCCCACGTCACAGTGCAAAATGGTGGAAATTAACCCAGCACGTAGGAGTTTCAATTGGCAAGCCAGAGCTCTTTCGATCGCTCTCTTGATTGTGACTCATATTCATTCATTTATCCATTCATTTATTCATTTATTTTGCAAATTTTATTGAGTAACTAAGATGAACCAGAATTTGTTGAAGATATTGGATACTTACATAGCCAATATTCCTATAATAACAGCTAAAATTTATTGAGATCTTATTATAGGTGAAATACATTTTAAATGATTTGCATATAGTAACTCATTCACCTCCACATTTGTGCACAGGTGGTATTTTGTATGCTCCCAAGATTTTGGAAAATAATTAGTCCAAAAAATTCACATAGATTAAATATTGAGATATTAATACCCAAATAATGTACTTGTCTGATTTCTTCATCAGCTGCAGGGAGAGGGGATTGTAATGTGAAAATGGGTAGTGAACTCTACATTCATTTTGCAACTCTTTAACATACAACTGTTCATATTAACACATTGTTACTTTGATATATATAAAGAAATATTACTCTTTCTAAAGCTGCTTTTTGCTTAAAAATCCTGTCATTTAAGTATTTTCTGTACATTGTGCCCACAGGTTAGAACATTAACTTACCCATTTAAAAACTTAATTATTCTTCTTTAATTTTAAATTTTTCTGTGAAATCATTTACAGACATCTTTCTTTTCAACCTTCACACACATCACAGAATCAACCAAAATGTTTGCCGAATCTGAAATATGAATCCTAATTAATGATGAAAACTTAAAATTTGTTGACACATCACACTTTAAAAGTATTTGTATTATTTTGTAATTTAATTTCTAAATATATCACATGAATTTATCATTTAATGTCTTAATTATAATGTTGTAATAAAACTATAAAAATATGGAAGAATATTGGGGTGATTGTTTATTATCCCCAATTTGCAGATGAAGAAACTGAGGCCAGAGCAATTACATAACTTTCCTGAGATCCTATGTCTAGTATGTAATAAAACTAGGATTTGAACCTAACCAGTACTATTAACAACTACACTGTACTACCTCTCAGAGGGGAAAAGCATGCAACAAAGTAGACAAGCAAATAATAAAATAAATACAAATACTGACAGTGCTATCATGAAATTAGAGTAAAGCTACGAGTGAAGAGCAAGGTTGGAATCTATTCAGATGCTGGCCAGGGAACTTCTCCACATTGCAGTAATGTTAAGATGAAAAAGATTGGAAGCCAGATAAATAAAGAGCACGGGAATAATGGTCCACAAGCAAGGAATAACACATGAGAAGGCCCAGGTGTGTAAGAGCCTGGCATGTTCGTGCAAAGAAAAGGACGCCAGTGTGACTGGAGTGTGGAGAGCACAAAGGAGAAGAGATGTCGTTGGAGAGAAAGACCAGGTCCAGATGGTGCAGAGCCTTGGACCACATTAAGAAATTTCGATTTCATTGTAAGTACAAAGGGAAGTCACTGAAGCATTTCAAACTGAGACCAAGGTATCTATGCTTTCTATATCATCTTTTCAGTCTTTTTCAAAAGCTATTGTACTATACATGTTGGATTGTGAATAAAGATTAGAGTCTTAACATTACCAATAGAGAAGGCAGGTTTTTTTTTTTTCACTTCTTTATTGTACAGAGGGGACAGAGGCAACATAGAAACAATAAGCAGTAATATAAAGCTAAACATATCTCAGAACTTTGTCAGTTTTCATGCAAATACAAATATTACCCTACTGCCCACACAATCCACATATTTGAATAAGTAACAATGACACTATTTAAAATGAAAAGGTCAGCCGCTGGCCCATATTTTTCGAAATTCTCAGCCTAAATGAAATAAAGTATCCAGCTAAAATTTTTCCTCAGCCCATAGGTTTCCTGATCATGTTTTACAAAAGTGAATTATTTCTGCCTTTAAGAAAAATATGCTCTTGAAAAAATATGTGTTCTTTTGAGACCCATTTGAACCAGAAAATGTATATCAGAGCAAAAACAAAAATAGATTTGCCTGGGACATATAGAACTGCTGACAGCAGGAGAGGGATGCAATGGAAGGGAAATATTTCCAGGAATTCTTTTTCTGCCTCCTTTAGAAGAATAAACCTGAAATAACTGTATTAGACCAGATCAGAATGTGAACTCAGGATCAAGGAGGATGAAAGTGACAATTTGGGCTCAGTTCAAGGTTTACTCCCAAGGAGGCTAATAAGTTATGGGAAGAAAAGTAATGAGACCCTAATAAGAGTGGAAGAATGTGGTCTCTGTTGCCCTTTTGTATCTTACAGAGGAGCATCTCAAGCTTGGTTGCTAAGGCAGCCCTCACAGAATGGATATCCACCATTACAAAGGCAAACGGAATGCTAAGCTTTCTGTGCTATATACACCCAAGTCACATTAGTACCAAAAGCCATCTCTTGAAATGGCTGAAACCGTAGTTTTACAACTCAGAAAGCCTTGTCTCCACAGGCTAAATGTTCAAGTCATGGGTCTTAAAATTTTTGCTCTCCCGTGAATGGGACAATCTCTCTTTATCTAAGCTTTCACTGCAAAACCTAAGAGTTCCACTTCTGTTCATCTGGGGGCTTACCATGGCCAACCAGGCATAGCCCACCACAGTAGCCCATACTAAGTTAAAAGTGATTAATTCCTGGTACCTTATGTTCTATTGCTTACAAAAGTAGTATTTTAAACAAATCAGAAAAAGCAAGAAGAATGAATTACCACTTGTCTAGTCCCACATCATGAATTACATCCTTAAAAATAACCAGTGATGGTTAACTCAACTCAGTAAAATATAGAGAAAGAAATAGCATTAGGACAGTAATGCTACAGTCTCCAGTACTAGCTAAAAAGAATTCTAGCTGAAAAATGTTCCCATAATCATTTTATAAATGATGGTTTTCATGTATATATGTGAATTTCAGGAATAAAGCCATGTATCTGAACACTCTAGGTTTCTGTGGAAACAAGATTAAATCTGTGCTAACCAAGTAAATCACTGTGTATTTAGCAGTAACCTGATCCCACTGACCTAGCAAGGAACACTTTTGCCTTTGAGAGCACAAGGTGCTAGACATTTTTTTTTTTTTCCCTGTTAGATATTCTTTTTCTCACAAAACATTGTGGGAACAATTGCATCAGCCTTGGAAAATTAACCCAAGATACATAGTTTAAATCCCTCTGTTGAACAACACAAGATTAAATAAATGCTACAATAACTGAGTTCACAGTCAGTCATAGGCATAATTATGGTGTTTGACCTCTAACAATTTTAAGACAACAGGTTATCATTTATAGATGAGTTTATGCAAGAGCATTGGAACTGAGCTAGACAGAAAGAGCCTTTTTCACCACTGTCCCTCTATCTACAGGCTGAAAGGGAGTAAAAGTATTTAATATTAAACTAATGCTTTATAATATTAAACTAATGCTTTAATATTAAACTAAGGCATTATTAAACTAATGCCTTTTTCACCACTGTCCCTCTATCTACAGGCTGAACGGGAGTAAATGTATTTAATATTAAACTAATGCTTTATAGTTTACACACCAAATTATGTGACAAATTATTTGACACATTTTATAAACACAGAAACTTATGTACAGAATGGTTAACCAACTTGTCCAATACCATACTGCTAATAAGTTAAAAAACAAAACTCAAACTTGAGTTCTGTCCACAGTCTCAAGTGTAAGTCAACAGCTACATGCATAAAATATATAGGAATCAATTGTGTTCTACGGGCTGGTGCAGCATGCCAGTATTTTAATTCGTACAGTCCCCTGACATTGTTTTTTCAAAACAATGTTGGTACATGTTATCAAATAAATATTTAATCTCAAACTGCCTCAACTGCCCTCACATGATCTATCTATCTATCAACACATATAAAACAAATCATTTTTCCCAAGTAACAAGCATAGGAAGAGGTTTTATCTCATTATTTTTCAGGCTGACACCAGTTGATCAATGTATTGTATTTTTGTAAATATTGGCAAATGCTCTGATGTCTTGTGTCCAGATCAACATCATTCTCAATGAAAACTTGGGGGGAAAGGTAGTTTTTCATTACCACTCCCCAAAAATATATTTATGGATATGGATTAGTCTTACTCCATGAATGAGTACATCAAATAAGAAATGAATTTAAATTTCTTTTTTATTATGAGATGAAATATAAAGAAATGGCATAGTTGCCATAAGATGCATTTTTGAGTGCATAAGTTTAAAAACTTTAGTTAGAAATGCCACTTATTATTACTTGTTCTGACATCTTTCTGAAATAATCCCAGACCACTGTCCCAGGTGAGCAAACAAGAGGCCAGATATCCTCATCACTCCTCCCCCCACCACCAACCCTACTCCCCACTTGCCCCCAGTATTTCTGCTGCAGCTGACTAAACCAATACAGAAGCTTGAACAACAGGTCCCATCTACATAGGCCCTACCTATAACCTGTAAGAGATTCAGCTCCAAAAGATAAAGTGCACCAATCAGACTCTCTCAACAGTTTGAACCATTTGATGACAAGGGAAGATCTAGTCAGTGATGAATACTTGCTCTGAAGTTTATAGAACTGAATCTAGGGAGGCAATTAAAAGACCCCAATCCTTTGAAAGTTATATAAGAGGAGAATCTCAGAGGGAGATGGTTGGGAGACAGATGAGAAGGAAACTGAAACCCAGGCAGAAGCAGGATGCTGGAGGCCTCAGGCCCCAAGAGGCAAGCAGCCTCTGTCCTCACTCCCTAGGGTGGCCTTACCACACTTCACTTCCAACCTTGGATAACTGTGGGACTCTCTAGATGCCTTATAAAAAATTTCCTTTTTCACGAGAAGACCTGAATGAGTCTCTGTTACAACTGAAAAAATTACCCTAACTAGGACATGACCTTAGCTTTGAGAATCTGTGTGTGGGTGGGTGGGAGAGGAGTGTCCCCTCTGGTTATCTTTTACTTCCATAAACGAAATCAAAAAACAGGCAAAGGGTTTTAATTTTTTAAAGTAAAAGTTCATGAAAGAGGAGAGGGAGATATTAGGAAAGAAAGAAGTGTTAGAGGCTCTTTACCGTATATTAAGATAAGAGCAATTTATTTGCTACCAAAAAATCATGACCATGATGTCTATATACTCAATCAGGCAGAAACATGATACCCTAAAATATGAACAGGGATGATATAGTCTAATCCCATATGCACATTCAGTTCATATGGGGAATGAAAAGTCAGGATATTGCATGCTGTTTCTTATGGTAGATGATGTCCACTGTTAATATTCCTGCTGAACTTGAGAATAAGTAGAAAGAAGCACCAAATCTGAAAGAGTACATTATTGGTGACAAGAGAAAAATACCAACAGGAGCAAGAAAACTGGGACTGCATGGTTTGCATTTCAAATCAGAAAACCACAAAGTTATAAAACTATTTGTGGGAGGATGGATGCAGAAATAGCCTTGAGACAGGCATTTATATTTACACCAGGAATCATTGCATAAAATGCAGGCCTCTTCCTACATTAGGCAGGTCTAGAGTTGTCAGTTCTACACCTGAACTTTACAATTGTCATGATAAATTGCTTGGCCCAGTGCTGGCCATACCGAAGTTTTCTTAGTTACATCAGCACAGAATGAGATGAGGATATTTCTGAGAACATTTTCACTTGTTAAGAAACTGATTCTGTCACATGCACTAATCATCAACTGTAGTTTTAATTGTTGTCTACTGGGACCTTATTTCATAAACTTCACAGGGACTCCTAGGTGCTTTTATGGGACATTTGTTGATTCTGTAACCCAGGATCTATTCACCCCAATTTCTTCCTTTTTTTTTTTTGGAATTGTGTGTCTTTTTGGGTTTTTTTAAACATCTTTATTGGAGTATAATTGCTTTACAATGTTGTGTTAGTTTCTGCTGTATAGCAAAGTGAATCAGGTATACGTATACATATATCCCCATATTCCCTCCCTCTTGCGTCTCCCTCCAACCCTCCCTATCCCACCCCTCTAGGTGGTCACAAAGCACCGAGCTGATCTCCCTGTGCTATGCAGCTGCTTCCCACTAACTATCTATTTTACATTTGGTAGTGTATATATGTCAAGCTTCGTCCCAGCTTACCCTTCCCTCTCTCTGTGTCCTCAAGTCCATTCTCTACATCTGCGTCTTTATTCCTGCCCTGCCCTTAGATTCTTCAGAACCATTTCTTTTTTTTAGATTCATTATATGTCTTAGCATACGGTATTTGTTTTTCTCTTTCTGACTAACTTCACTCTGTATGACAGACTCTAGGACAATCCACCTCACTACAAATAACTCAGTATCATTCCTTTTTATGGCTGAGTAATATTCCATTGTATACATGTGCCACATCTTCTTCATCCATTGATCTGTCGATGGATATTTAGGTTGCTTCCATGTCCTGGCTATTGTAAATAGTGCTGCAATGAATATTGTGGTACATGACTCTTTTTGAATTATGGTTTTCTCAGGGTATATGCCCCGTAGTGGGATTGCTGGGTCGTATGGTAGTTCTATTTTTAGGTTTTAAGGAACTTCCATACTGTTCTCCATAGCGGCTGTATCAATTTACATTTCTACCAAGAGTGCAAGAGGGTTCTCTTTTCTCCCCACCCTCTCCAGCATTTACTGTTTGTAGATTTTTTTTTTTTTTTTTTTTGCGGTACACGGGCCTCTCACTATCGTGGCCTCTCCCGCCACGGAGCACAGACTCTGGACGCACAGGCCCAGGGGCCATGGCTCACAGGCCCAGCCACTCCACAGCATGTGGGATCCTCCCAGACTGGGGCACAAACTTGTGTCCCCTGCATCGGCAGGCAGAACCCCAACCACTGCACCACCAGGGAAGTCCTGTTTGTAGATTTTTTGATGATGGCCGTTCTGACCAGATACCTCACTGTAGTTTTGATTTGCATTTCTCTAATGATTAGTGATGTTGAACATCCTTTCATGTGTTTGTTGGCAATCTGTATATCTTCTTTGAAGAAATGTCTGTTTAGGTCTTCTGCCCATCTTTGGATTGGGTTGTTTGTTCTTTTGATATTGAGCTACATGAGCTGCTTGTAAATTTTGGAGATTAAACTTTCGTCAGCTGCTTCATTTGCAAATATTTTCTCCCATTCTGAGGGTTGTCTTCTCCTCTTATTTATGGTTTCCTTTGCTGTGCAAAAGCTTTTAAGTTTCATTAGGTCCCATTTCTTTATTTTTGTTTTTATTTCCCTTTCTCTAGGAGGTGGGTCAAAAGGATCCTGCTGTAATTCATGTTACAGAATGTTCTACCTATGTTTTTCTCTAAGAGTTTTATAGTGTCTGGCATTACATTTAGGTCTGTAATCCATTATGAGTTTATTTTGTGTTAGGGAGTCTAATTTCATTCTCTTATATGTAGCTGTCCAGTTTTCCCAGCACTACTTATTGAAAAGGGTTTCTTTTTTCCATTGTATATTCTTGCTTCCTTTATCAAAGATAAGGTGACCATATGTGCGTGGGTTTTTCTCTGGGCTTTCTATCTGTTCCATTGAAATATATTTCTGTTTTTGTGCCAGTACCATACTGCCTTGATTACTGTAGCTTTGCAGTATAGTTTGAAGTCAGGGAGCCTGATTCCTCTAACTCTGTTTTTCTTTCTCAAGATTACTTTGGCTGTTCGGGGTCTTTTGTGTTTCCATACAAATTGTGAAATTTTTTGTTCTAATTCTGTGAAAAATGTCATTGGTAGTTTGATAAGGATTGCACTGAATCTGTAGATTGCTTTGGGTAATAGAGTCATTTTCACAATGTTGAGTTTTCCAATCCAAGAACATGGTATATCTCTCTATCTGTTTGTACATCTTTAATTTATTTCATCAGTGTCTTATGGTTTTCTGCATACAGGTCTTTTGTCTCCTTAGGTAGGCTTATTCTTAGGTAGTTTATTCTTTTTATTGCAATGGTAAATGGGAGTGTTTCCTTAATTTTTCTTTCAGGTTTTTCATTATTAGTGTATAGGAATGCAAGAGATTTCTGTGCATTAATTTTGTATCCTGCTACTTTACCAAATTCATTGATTAGCTCTAGTAGTTTCTGGTAGCATCTTTAGGATTCTCTATGTATAGTATCATGTTATCTGCAAACAGTGACCGTTTTTCTTCTTCTTTTCTGATTTGGATTTTGTTTATTTCTTTTTCTTCTCTGATTACTGTGTCTAAAACTTCCAAAACTATGTTGAAGAATAGCAGTGAGAGTAGGCAACCTTGTCTTGTTACTGATCTTAGTGGAAATGGTTTCAGTTTTTCACCATTGAGAGCAATGTTGGCTGTGGGTTTTTCATATATGGCCATTCTATGCCTGCTCTTGAGGTTTTTATCATAAATGGGTGTTGAATTTTGTCAAGAGCTTTTTCTGCATCCTTTGAGATTATCATATGGTTTTTATCCTTCATTTTGTTAATATGGTGTATCACATTGATTGATTTGCGTATATTAAAGAATCCTTGCATTCCTGGGATAAACCCCACTTGATCATGGTGTATGATCCTTTTAATGTGCTGTTGGATTCTGTTTGCTGGTATTTTGTTGAGGATTTTTCTTCTATGTTCATCAGTGATATTGGCCTGTAGTTTTCTTTGTTTGTGACATCTTTGTCTGGTTTTGGTATCAGGCTGTTGGTGGCCTCGTAGAATGGGTTTTGGCATGTTCCTCTGTCTGGTATATTTTGGAAGAGTTTGAGAAGGATAGGTGTTAGGTCTTCTCTAAATGTTTGATAGAATTCGCCTGGGGAGGCATCTGGAGGAATATATGGTCAGTAATACTATAATCACTTTGTATGGGGATAGGTGGTTACTAGACTTATCACGCTGATTGTTTCATTATGTATGCAAGTTTATAATACCTGAGGATAGCATAATATTGTATGTCACCTATATTTCAATTAAAAAAAGACTTAGCTGCATTAAACCTTTTAAGAAGAACAACTTCTGGCCATGTGGTTTGGTAATGAATACAGATTCAGAGAAAAACCAACTTCTAGTATGAATTTGGTAAGAACATGCTAGATATTTAGAAGGCTTACTTCTTCTAACTCTATAAATTAATGTCAACTGGTCTAATTTTTAAAATATGAACCACTTTCTAATTGGGCTCTGTTAATGAGCCCTCACATGTATAGTTGACTTAAAAAAAAAAAAAACTCAAACTGTACAAACGTCTTAGTGAAACTACCTCTACAGTAGTCTTGAATAAAATATTTTGCTAGCTTTTTAAACTTTGTTGACTTAATAGATATTGTCTTATCTCATTAGAACTAGAATAAACCTTATCTTACTTTTAAAAAGGGAAATCTTTACTCTTCCTCTACCCTTAATATATCTATTTTTTAGAATACTGCATAGTCTAGCTAAACCTATGGTATTTTTTAATTTGAAAAAACAGAAACCATAAATCTGGGTTTCTAGGCTTAATATTTAACACAGGAAGTGTTATTTTCAATAAAATCTTATGGTTTTCTTTATACCCTTGTGGAGAAAATTTTGGAAACTGAAATTTGATTATCTATGTTTTTCTTGATTGTTTCCCCTGACTTTTCCAAAGACAGTAATGAGTTAAGTTGCATGGGTAAAACCCTCACAGGGTTCTGTTTTTTGGAAGATTTTTAATCACAGTTTCAATTTCCGTGCTTGTGATTGGTCTGTTTACATTTTTTATTTCTTCCTGGTTCAGGCTTGGAAGTTTGTGCTTTTCCAAGAATTTGTCCATTTCTTCCAGGTTGCCCATTTTATTGGCATATAGTTGCTTGTAGTAATCTTTCATAATCCTTTGTATTTCTGAAGTATCAGTTGTTACCTCTCCTTTTTCATTGCTGATTCTGTTGATTTTAGTCTTCTCCCTTTTTTTCTTCATGAGTCTGGCTAATGGTTTATCAATTTCATTTATCTTCTCAAAGGACCAGCTTTTAGTTTTATTGATCTTTGCTATCATTTTCTTCATTTCTTTTTCATTTATTTCTGATCTGATCTTTATGATTTCTTCCTTCTGCTAACTTTGGGGTTTTTGTTTTTTGTTCTTCTACTCTAATTGCTTTCAGGGTCTTACACCTAAACTATGATTTAGGTGTAAGGTTAGGCTGTTTATTTGAGATTTTTCTTGTTTCTGGATGTAGGATTATATTGCTATAAACTTCCTTCTTAGAACTGTTTCACCCAATAGGTTTTCGGTCATCGTGTTTTCATTGTCATTTGTTTCTATGTATTTTCTGATTTCCTCTTTGATTTCTTCAGTGATCTCTTGGATATTTAGTAGTGTATTTTTTAGCCTCCATGTGTTTGTATTTTTTACAGTTTTTTTTTTCCTGTAATTGATATCTAGTCTCATAGCATGGTGGTTGGAAAAGATACTTGATATGATTTCAATTTTGTTAAATTTACCAAGGTTAGATTTGTGACCCAAGATATGATCTATACTGGAGAATGTTCCATGAGCACTTGAGAAAACAGTGTATTCTGTCTTTTTTGGATGGAATGTCCTACAAATGCCTATTAAATCCATCTTGTCTAACGTGTCATTTAAAGCTTGTGTTTCCTTATTTATTTTAATTATGGATGATCTTTCCATTGGTGAAAGTGGGGTGTTAAAGTCTCTGACTATGTGTTACTGCTGATTTCCCTTTTTATGGTTGTTAGCGTTTGTCTTATGTATTGATGTGCTCCTATGTTGGGTGCATAAATATTCACAATTGCTAAATCTTCTTCTTGGATTGATCCCTTGATCATTGTGTAGTGTCCTTCTTTGTCTCTTGTAATAGTCTTTATTCTAAAGTCTATTTTGGCTGATAGGAGAATTGCTACTCCCGCTTTCTTTTGATTTCCATTTGCATGGAATATCTTTTTCCATCCCCTCACTTGCAGTCTGTATGTGTCTCTAGGTCTGAAGTGGATCTCTTGTAGACAGCATATATATGGGTCTTGTTTTTGTATCCATTCAGCCAATGTGTGTCTTTTGGTTGGAGCATGTAATCCAATTACATTTAAGGTAATTATCAATATGTATGTTCCTATTACCATTTTCGTAATTGTTTTGGTTTGTTTTTGTAGGTCTTTTCCTTCCTTTTATATCCAGCCTGGAGAAGTTCCTTTAGCATTTGTTGTAAAGCTGGTTAGTTTGTGCTGAATTCTCATAGCTTTTTCTTGTCTCTAAAGGTTTTAGGTTCTCCATCAAATCTGAATGAGACCCCTGTTGGGTAGAGTAATCTTGGTTGCAGGTTTTTCCCTTTCATCACTTTAAATATGTCCTGTCAGTCCCTTCTGGCTTGCAGAGTTTCTGCTGAAAGATCAGCTGTTAACCTTATGGGGATTCCTTTGTATGTCATTTGTTGCTTTTCCCTTGCTGCTTTTAATATTTTTTCTTTGTCTTTAATTTTTAATAGTTTGATTAACATGTATCTTGGCATGTTTCTCCTTGGATTTATGTTGTATGGGACTCTCTGTACTTCCTGGACTTGAATGACTATTTCCTTTTCCATATTAGGGAAGGTTTCAACTATAATCTCTTCAAATATTTTCTCAGACCCTTTCTTTTTCTCTTCTTCTTCTGGGACCCCTATAATTCGAATGTTGGTATGTTTTGTCCCAGGGGTCTCTGAGACTGTCCTCAATTCTTTCCATTCTTTTTTCTTTATTCTGCTCTGTGGTAGATATTTCCACTAGTTTATCTTCCAGGTCACTTATCTGTTTTCTGCCTCAGTTATTCTGTTATTGATTCCTTCTAGAGAATTTTAAATTTCATTTATTGTGTTGTTCATCATTGTTTGTTTGCTCTTTAGTTTTCTAGGTCCTTGTTAAACGTTTCTTGTATTTCCTCCATTCTATTTCCAAGAGTTTAGATCATCTTTACTATCATTACTCTGAATTCTTTTTCAGGTAGACTGCCTATTTCCTCTTCATTTGTTTGGTCTCATGGGTTTTTAACTTGCTCCTTCATCTGCTGCATATTTCTCTGTCTTCTCATTTTGTTTAACTTTGTTTGGGGTCTCCTTTCCCCAGGCTGCAGGTTCGTAGTCGCTGCTCTTTTTGGTGTCTGCCCCCAGTGGCTGAGGTTGGTTCAGTGGGTGTTGTAGACTTCCTGGTAGAGGGGACTGGTGCCTGTGTTCTGGTGGGTGGGGCTTGATCTTGTCTCTATTGTCTCTATTGCTGGTGTGTTTTGGGGTGTCTGTGAACTTATTATGATGTTAGGCAGCCTCTCTGCTAATGGGTGAAGTTGTGTTCCTGTCTTACTAGTTGTTTGGCATGGGGTGTTCAGCAATGGAGCTTGCTCGTCGTTGAGTGCAGCTGGGTCTTAACGTTGAGACAGAGATCTCTGGGAGAGATCTCACCATTTGATATTACATGGAGCCCAGAGGTCTCTCATGGTCCAATGTCCTGAACTTGGCTCTCTCACCTCAGAGTCTCAGGCCTGACACCCGGCCAGAGCACCAAGACCCTGTCGGTCACACAGCTCAGAAGAAAAGTGAGGAAAAAATAAAGTAAAATAAAATAAATAGTTGTTAAAATAAAAAATAAAAAAGTATTAAAATTAATCTTTTTTAAAAAAAGAGCCACCAAACCAATAAAAAAATCCACCAATAACAAGCACTAAGAACTATACTAAGATAAAAATAAAAATCAGAAACTAGTCAGTTGCATACAGCAAATCCTAAGTCTACAGTTGCTCCCAAAGTCCACGGCCTAAATTTTGGCATGATTCGTTGTCTATTCAGGTATTCCATAGATTCAGGGTACATCAAGTTGATTGTGGAGATTTAATCTGCTGCTCCTGAGGCTGCACAGAGAAATTTCCCTTTCTCTTCTTTGTTCCCACAGCTCCTTGGGTTCAGCCTTGGATTTCACCCCACCTCTGCATGTAGGTCTCCCTCTGGTGTCTTTTGGGAAGTCTGAGGTCTTCTCCCAGCGTTCAATAGGTGTTCTGTAGGAGTTGTTCCACATGTAGATGTATTTTTGATGTATTTGTGGGGAGAAAGGTGATCTCCATGTCTTACTCCTCTGCCATCTTGAAGGTCACTCCGGCATATTTTTTCTTTAATGCAGCTGCCTACACCTTGTGGCCCCTGTGGCATCTGTCACTGTGGGGAGTGGCTGCCAGTTGAGGCCCTCTTATTTTTAAAGGAATTTTAAGCAATAGAATAAAATCACAGGAAAGCATTTGTCAAGATATTTTGATAATACACTTTTTGATAATCCAAGTAGATATTTTATGGACTTAGTTTATAACATTTATGATGGATATTG
Source organism: Orcinus orca (assembly GCF_937001465.1). Taxonomy (NCBI): domain Eukaryota; kingdom Metazoa; phylum Chordata; class Mammalia; order Artiodactyla; family Delphinidae; genus Orcinus; species Orcinus orca. Next base: position 80,647,265 of record NC_064566.1, on the reverse strand, counting down.
AACTTATTAAATGTATGATGCCTAATGGTAGCATTACCCCTAGAAGAAGCATTTGTTTTTATAATTTGACATAGAATAAACTTCTCTGAAGTAAATAGCAGTTGTCAAGCTTCATGCTTAGAAACATAATAGTAAATTCTGGAAGACCACAGAATTACCTCCGGGTAAAATATTTGCACTGCTTATGGAAAATAGAGACATAGAAGTCTATTAGAAAGCATTAGGAGGTACATAGCTTTGAAGCCAATATACTTTTTTTTTCCCCACTAAGAAACTACAGTTTTAAAAATGAACCCTGTAGTTTGGAGACTGTAACTGAGTTAGGCATAAATAATATATATTCATCTAAGTTGAATGCCTGATTCTCTGGCATGTTAAGTGCTACAATTATTGGGACCACACAAGTGCTTCATTTTCATTTTGTGAGGTGATATTTTTTATGGTTGTATATATCTGTGGATATTTCTGCATGGTTGCTTACAATGGGCTTGCTCATTTCCCATTTAAACTTGCTAAAATAAGTTAGCTTGATGTTTTGCTATATTGAAATTTATATTAATCCTGAAAGGTCATATTGAATTATGTTCATGTGTTTTATGATTGTTTTATCCTTAGTAGACTGTACGGAGGAGAATTCAGGTCATAAGGAAATTCTATCTTGTATAATTAAATACAGTTTGTTCCCTTTGCCCCTCTCATATTCAACTATCATTGTATTTATCTGACCACTAGAACATTTCTTTTGAGAGGGGGAAATCTTAGCGTAATGAATTTGTTTTGAAGAAAACAGCATACCCACAAATGCACAGCAAAAGGCAAGGATTCTACTTTTCAAGTTTTGTGGAAACTCAATGTTGCTTTCTACTGTTTCTCGTTTAGAGCTACTTTTCTCCTTTGTGAAATGTGAAATTGTATGGAAAATGGGCAGAAGGGAAAAATCATGAAAACTTGCAATTATTTTTTCCCTGGGTATTTTCTTACTTATATATTCAGAGGAAATTTTTTCCCCTTCAATAGCATACAATTATTAAAAAGGGGGTGGGGAAAGAATTTTGTTAGAATACCATAATCTTTTAGGTTTTGGACACAGACCAGAGTGGAAGCATAATTTTTAAGACACTGAGAGCAAACCCAAGAACTACTTCATTTTTACCTTCTTTGTTTTTAACTTCAGGTGAAGAGGATTGATGAATTCACACTCCACAGTTTATGGCATTGATATTATTGTCTTTAGAAGGCCCTTCTTTTGTTGTTGTTGTTTTTAAAATCTCTTCTATATTCCTTATATCTATTGCCCAATGTCTTCAATTCTCCACAGGAGGTAACAGGGGAAAATAAATCAAAATTTGACCCCAGAAGCTTCTAAGGATTCTTAATATGTAAAGAGGAAATAAAAGGAAAGAGAGGGAGGAGAGTTACTCAGAAAAGAAAAACAATCATCAGATTAATCAGGCCTTCATTTATGAAAAATAGCTTTTATATATGATTATAATGTAACTACCACTTAAAATTTATCTACCACGTGCAATCTACTGTCATTTCACATTGTTCAAATAAAAAGTCTAGTAGTTATCCTTGACTTATCTCTTTCTTTCAGCTCTCACATATAATACACCCCCAAACATGTCCCTGTATCTCTTCTGTAGGAGCAGTCTCCTTTCTCATCTCTTTTCTTCCACACTGGCAAATATATTTCTGCCACATTAGCCTTTCCTTCCCACTTCAAGGCCACAATGACTCTTTTCTCTGCCTGGAAAACCCTTCTTCTGAATTTCACTTACTTTCCTCCTTTACATCATTCAGTTTTCAGATCAAATTTCTCCTCCTTAAAGATCATTTCTATTACTATCCTATGGAAAATAGCCCTACTCTACCCCAAGTCATTCTCCATTTTATTGCTTGGTTTATTTTCTTTTTATTACTAATTGCTATTGAAAAGTGTCTTATTTATTTCTTTGTGTATTTGCTTATTTTTGTATCTTCCCACTTCCCTCAATTCCAGATAGAAAGTAAACTCCATGAAAGACAAGCACATTGTGCTTTTCAGTGCTATCTTCCAAACACCCAGAACAGTAGTCACATCATAGGCAACTGGTGACTATTTATTAAATGGGTGAAAGCGCCAGGCTCATTATTAGGTGAGATACATCAATCCTAACAACAGGTATACCATATTATTATTATTTCTGTTTTGTAGGTAAGGAAACTGGAACTTAGAGAGATTAGATAATTTGTCCAGGATTGCATGAATAATAAATGGTATATCCAGAATGAAAATCCTCATTTGTTCTAACTCCAAAACCCTTGGCCTTTTTGTTGAGTCTATAATTTATAAAGCTGATTTCCTTTAATTTATACAACAGTCCTATGAGGTAGGCATTATCATCTCTGTTTTTATAGGTGATGAAGCTTAGGCTCAAGATAATCAATCACTTTGCCCTAAATCACACAGGTGAAATATGGTGGAGTCAGAATTTGAGTACTCTTTTCTCTGACCTTACCTCATGCTCTTTTTATCTATCATGCCACCTCACGTCTCAAGTCATAGTGTTAAAGTTGAGGTATTAGAATACAAAGTTTTAAGAACAAAAGTTATTAAAGCTAAGCACATCATTTGTTTTACATTGGGCATTAAATTCTTGCCTTCATTGTACAGTGTAAATGTTGATGACTGACCCTTCCAAGAACATGAGTCTTTAACCTTATCACCATCTCTTCACAAGGAAAGTGGAGCTATAGTAGACCCTGTAGGTCAGTATTTGTGGGGTTACAAGTCCACCCAGATTTAGGCTTTACAATAAAATCAGTTTTGATTATAATTTTGTGGCACAAACCATTGCCACTGACCACAAAATCCATCTCATTATATGTGGCCATAAGACTAAATTCCAGAAAATGGAATGTGAGAGGAAGTAATAAGCACCTTTTCCAAAACTGGCCAGGAAAATCTTTTATGAAGGCTTCTCAGATCTCTTTTCCCTCTGACTGGTTGAAATGGAAATCACCCAGACCACCTTGGAAGCTTCCATACATCTGTGCTCCTGAAAAACTGTGTGGAGTAGTGCACCCCACCAACTTGTTCACTGGAATAATACTGTTAGTTAAGGAAGAACTAGACTACCCAAATCTGTTCTGCTATAATTCCTACAGTGAATTAGTTCATATAAAATTGCTAAACAGAAAAATGACTTAGTCATGCATAGGTGATGTGACTTTGTATGTGATTTTCCCTGGCGTCCTAATGGTTTATGCCATGAAATAACAGCTGCAGAGCAACACTTCAACTAACATGGCTGAACAGAGTGAGTCACATAGCAATATGAACTGGAACTTCCCTTTCACTCATGTTTGTCCTGAGTTTGGTCACTTGCTCTATATCACAAACATTGGATAGTCTCCTCTGTTCTTTTTCTCCGTAATTCTGAAGTTCATTTTTTCCTTGTTCTCTCATCCTTATTCTCCTACTTTTTAAAAGATAGCTTCCAAGTATTTTCTTACTTATTAGAAATTTAAGGTCTTCCCTGGTGGTGCAGTGGTTAAGAATCTGCCTGCCAATGCAGGGGACACGGGTTCAAGCCCTTGTCTGGGAAGATTCCACATGCCATGGAGCAACTAAGGCTGTGCGCCACAACTACTGAGCCTGTGCTCTAGAGCCCGCGAGCCACAGCTACTGAGCCCATGTGCTGCTGCAACTACTGAAGCCCACGCACCTAAAGCCTATGCTCTGCAACAAGAGCAGCCACACATTGAGAAGCCCACACACCACAACCAAGAGTAGCCTCCACTTGCCGCAACTAGAGAAAACCCACGCACAGCAACGAAGACCCAATGCAGCCAAAAATAAATAAATAAAATTAATACATTAAAAAAAAGAAGTTTAACATGTATTTTAAAAGACATTTAATTTTTTAGAAAAATTTTAGATTCACAGCAAAAGTGAGTGCAAAGTACAGAGTTGCTATATATCCCCTATCCTCACATGAACACAGACTCCTCCTTTATAAACATCTTTATCTGATTGGTACATTTGTTAACACTGATGAACCTACAATGACACATCAAAAGTCCATAGTTCACACAAGGGTTCACTCCTGGGGTCATTCTGTGGTCTTTGTATGATGATAAGTATTCACAAGTATTACAGTATCATACAGAAGAGTTTCACTGCCCTAGAAATCTTTGTGTTCCACGTATTCATTTCTCACTCCTCCACAAACTACGGCAGCCACTGATATTTCTACTGTCTCCATAGTTTTGCCTTTTCAGGATGTCATATGGTTGGAAACATGTCTTAAATATACTTTTTTCTTGTTTTTTTAGTGTACTGGTTATAAAGCTCTATAGGTTTGAAGGGTCTTCCCCAACTCTATTTTTTCCAGAAATTCTGTTACTTTTAGTGTGCAATTTTGTAGAATGGGTGATTTTTAAAGAAACCTTGAGTTTGAGCCCAAATAAATTTGGAGGATCTTAATGTTACAAGAGTTAGCCTAGTCTAGTTTATACAGATGTTAACTAAAATCACTGTTAACCAAAGGATAGGACATTGTGAAGAAATACTACTAAAAGAAGTGCAGCATAGCAGTTGTGTGAACTTGAGCAAATCTCTAAATCTTAATCACCTTAACTGTCAAATAGGTGTAATAGGTTTCTGTGAGTATTTAACAAAACAAGTTGCATAATAGACTTAGTTCAGTACTGGCTTACAGTAGGAATTCACACATATCAGTTGCAATTTGTACCATTGGCTTTGATAACAGAGATACCACAATTCTGCCACTTACTATCTGTACAGCCTTAGGAATGTTATTTAAACTCTTAGAGTATCAGTTTCTTCATTTGTAAAATGAAATTAATAACTTGACTCATTGTGCCTGGGAATACTAAGGAAGATAATATATGTAAAACTAATAACATGTTCTGGATCACATTTAAGTAGAAAAAATGGTATTTAAACACTTTCCCAGGAATAGCAGCCACATTTTATAAAATAGGTTTTTGGTGCTTTTCAAGTTATGTCTTGTAGGTAACTACTGTCCTTGCGCACATATCAGAATGGTTCCAGAGGTTACCAGTGAGAAAGCAATATGTCTGTAATCAGTAGCAGACATGCTGAGCTTAAGAAAAATAAAATTTCCATCTGTAGTATTGTCTTCTTCTTTACCCAGGGACACGTTCACAGCAAGAAAATCTAGGTTGGTAAACAGTTTATTAATTTTTTTTCTGGATTTCACTGTATTCAGTTTAAATAAGTGAGATAAGACAAATGACATGCATCAAAATAAATTCTAGAATTTAAAAAGTAAAAAGGAATTTTAAAACTGGAAGAAATAATATGTGAATATTTATCAGTTATAAGACTGCAGAAAGATCTTTTGAACATAATATTAGAGAAGGGAACCCTGAAAAAAATTTTAACAAATATAACTTCCTAAAATTTTAAAACTTTCCCACAAATGTTTAATTCCTCCACTCACCCCCACCCCCCTGGGCCAAAGACAAACAACTAACTAAGAAAAATGTGAGATATCGAAGCAGAGATATCAGAGGAGTAATCAGATTGATGGTCTTGTTCTATTGCCATCTTTCTGTAAGGAAAAGAGAAACATTCAAATAGAAAAAATAGTATGATGAATGATATGTGTTTGTGCCCCTAAAAATGCATATGTTGAGATCCTAAGACCCAATGTGATGGTATTAGGAGGTGAGGCCTTTGGGAGGTGATTAGGGAGCACTCATAGATGGGATTAGTGCCTTTATAAAAAAGATCCCAGAGTGCTCTCTCACTTCCTGCCATGTGCAGACACAGTGAGAAGATGGCTGTGTATGAACCAGGCCCTCATCAGACACCAAATCTGCCCCGTGCCTTGATCTTGGACTTCCCAATCTCTAGTACTGTAAGAATAAATCTCTATTGTTTGTAAGCCACCCAGTCTACAGTATTCCTATTATAGCAGCCCTAACAGACTAAGACAGATGGGAACATGTAAAATTCAGATAATTCATTGCATAAATATTTATTAAGCAACTAGTATATGCTAGACAGGGTTCTGAGTGGTGGGAATTAATACCAGAATGAATAAGATAGTTTCACTCTCTCTCCTCAGAAAGGTCTTTACCTAATGAGAAGACAAGCAATAAAAAAGTAAACAGGAGGCAATTCCATAAATAAACAACATAATTTCAGGTGGTAAACAAATGTCATAAAAAGTAAGGGACAGGGTTTCCCTGGTGGCGCAGTGGTTGAGAGTCCGCCTGCCGATGCAGGGGACACGGGTTCGTGCCCCAGTCCGGGAAGATCCCACATGCCACGGAGCGGCTGGGCCCGTGAGCCATGGCCTCTGAGCCTGCGCGTCCGGAGCCTGTGCTCCGCAACGGGAGAGGCCACAACAGTGAGAGGCCCGCCTACCGCAAAAAAAAAAAAAAAAAAAACAAAAAAACAAAGTAAGGGACATAGTTATAAAACAATGTGGGAAGAGGTTATTTTGGATGTGGGCACATGGAAAGCTTCTCTGAGTTCTGTTCTCATAGGAACAGAACAGAATGGAGGGAAAGAGTGAGACTTGCAAGATTTGGATACAAGGATACATTGCAGATAGAGAAAACCAACTGCAAGGTCAAGGACCAGAAATGGAAACAAATGTAACATAATCTAAGAACAGCAAGATCAGTGTAGCTAGGTAGAGTAATATAGGAAAGGTGGTTGGGAAGAAATAAGGCCATGTGTGGCCTTAAGGCAATTGAAGCAACAAATTTATTTTTTAAACAATCTCACGAATATGATTTATACAAAATAAAAATATAATGAAAAACAATTTTACTATCAAATAGACAGAGATTTAAAGACAATGCACATTGCTGGAGAGAAGAGTGAAGGATAGGTATTCTCAAATCTCCTGGTAGGAATGAAAATGCATACCACATTCCTGGAGAGCAATTTGATAACTGTATCTAAAGGCTTAATACATATTTATAATTTTGACCAGATAATCAATTCTAGGAATTTATGTTGGTGAAATTGTTGAACATATATAGGTACACAGATATTCTTACATTATTATTCAAGAGAATGCAAAATTGAAAATATATTAATGTACAACCATAGATTACTGTAGCAAGGTATAACAATAATAGGGAATGTTATGCAGAAATAAAATGTTTCCCAAAACTACTTAATAAAAAATAAAATACTTAGGATAGTATGTTGAAAGGAAAAAAGCAGTATACAAAAGAATGGCCCCAATTTTATTGAATAAACAAAGAAAAGAATCAAGCAAGCAAGAACACTGAAATGTAAACAATGATTATCACTGTGTTGAAGAACTATGTGTGATTTTGATCTTCGATTTTTATATGCTCTGTTTTCCAATTTTTGTTCAATGGTAATGTGTCACTTTTACAATCAGAAAAACAGATAAATGTTATTAAGAAAATAAAGTTTGCATCCAAAAATGTCTTGCTTTTTATAAAAATAGCCTAAGATAGGTTATCCCCATAGTGAATTATATGTACACCTTGTTTGGCTGTACATAGAACAAAGTCAAGGAAAATGCATAATTTTTTAAAAAGAATGATCACAGTATGATGGGATATTAGATCCAGAAAAGACCATGGAGATCACTTAGTCAAAATACTTTGTTTTAATGATAAGGAAAGTGAGACTCAGGAAAGATATGTTACCAGTCAAGGACTCAAAAATGAGTTAATGGCGGGAATTAGACTAAAATCTCTCTCTTTTTTTAATACTTAAGAATTTATTTCTATGCATGAATAAATGCAGGTTTTACTTTGTTTTTCATATATTTTTAAACTAATATTTTGTTTTCTTTATGTTTATTCCAGTGTACATGTATAAAATATGTAAAATATATTAATCTTTAAAAATAAAATCCACAGATTTTTCTAATAATTTTTCATGATACAAGCTATGTAGCATATTATATATTATATATTAAGATTTCCCTACATTGTAAAGCATTGATGAGCACTTTGTCGTAAATAATTGGTTTTTCTTCCCCTCAGGTACACATATATATATCTTGCTTCTCAGTCCATTTTCCTGTATTCCAGAACACCTCCTCAAACCTAACAGCAGCATTACCAATGTTTCCAGCGAAGGGGATGTGTCAGAAAAAGAGGGAACCTATGGCCGAGGAAACCTCTAATGTTTAGGGAAAAATCTACCTAATAGTGAGGGATCTATGAGGATGACAAAAAGACCCTTTTAACAATGCAGTCTTTTGTGGACAGAACCAAGTGCAAAGAAGAAAGAAAATAATCACTGGGAGTCACGAAACTGTGAGTGGGCTAATAATCCTTCAGAGGATCCATTTTTATGCCAACAAGTTCAGCCAGGAGGGGTATCTGGGGCTGCATAACTAGGAACTATCCACTCTTTTTTTAATTTAAAATTTTTCTGTTTTTATTTTATTGGAGTATAGTTGCTTTATAATGTTGTGTTAGTTTCTGCTGTACAGCAAAGTGAATCAGTTTTACATATACATATCCCCTCTTTTTAGTTTTCCTTCCCATTTAGGTCACCACAGAGCATTGAGTAGTGTCCCCTGTGCTATAAGTAGGTTCTCATTAGTTACCTATTTTATACATAGTAGTGTATATATGTCAATCCCAATCTCCCAATTCATCCCACACTCCCCTTCCCCCACCCCAGGTATCCATAAGTTTGTTCTCTACATCTGTGTCTCTATTTCTTCTTTGCAAATAAGTTCATCTGTACCATTTTTCCATATTCCACACATAAGCAAAATTATATTATCCATTCTTTAGAAAAACAAGACCATGTGATCTAGAACCTAGAGAGAGGGATAGAGGTCAGTAAGATGCCTAGAGGTGGTAAGCTGGAGAAAGTGTATCTGTAAGGACACTGTACCTCTCATTTCCCTATGGTTTTATATATTGAAATTCCTTACACATGGTAGGTTATTCTCATATCTTAAGACTCTTTAGACTGGTAGTTCACCATGGTATTTATGCCATGATATACCTCATAGATATTTCCCACATGCTTGGGATGCTAGCATCTAAATAGTGCACTAGTTGTCATGCACCAATTCCAGTAGTGACACTGAATTCCAAAAGAGCTTGGATGGCACACTGAACAAACAGAGTTACCATCTAACAGACTTACATATATAATTCTAATTTTGTCATGTATTACTGGGTAAATGAGCTTCAGTTTCTTCATCTATTCTACCAAATAGAACTGAAAGGATAAAATGAGACAATGAATGTAAAACACAAGGAGAGTATTGGGACTATAGAAGGCACAAGGTAAATATTAGAGGCTATTCCATATTCTTTACTTTTGTCTGTGTACAGTACCCTCCTTCCCTTCACCCCTTCCACTCTTTCCAAACATAATTATAGTTCACTGAATTGGAAGCCCACTTCATGTTTTTTATTGTTGTGTTTTGTTTTGTTTTGTTTTTGCAGTACGCGGGCCTCTCACTGTTGTGGCCTCTCACTGTTGTGGCCTCTCCCGTTGCGGAGCACAGGCTCTGGACGGGCAGGCCCAGCGGCCACGGCTCACGGGCCTAGCCGCTCCATGGCATGTGGGATCTTCCCGGACCGGGCACGAACCTGTGTCCCCTGCATCGGCAGGCGGACTCTCAACCACTGCGTCACCAGGGGAGCCCCCACTTCAAGGTTTTTAATGATGCGTCTGCAGAGTTGGACTTCTCAGAGACACTCAATACTTTTTGACCAACTGTATAATAGTTTGAGATCTCCCACGACCCTAAAAATGAGGCCAAAAGCTTGAGTTGACATGTGAGCAACTGAAATTGCCCATGAAGCACTGAAGTGGATTTGCACAAGCCCAACATGAAATCCTCTCACAGGATTTTGCAGCAACTGCTTGTATATCAGATGCGTGCACATGTGTGAGTGCATGTGCATCTGTGTGTGTGTGTGTGATGTGATGTGCTTATGCAGAGAAAGGGGGATCTATTTTGACATGCAAAATCACTGAGTTAATGGAATAATGGGCAAGGTAATGATGGGTTCTACTGCACTTGTTGTCTAAGTGTGCCTTAGAGGCAGAGGCAAACCCATTGGAGGCCTTGCAAATTTCAATTTTTGATTCCTCCCCTACAGAGCATGAAGTGAAATGGAAAAATAATTATGTTGTCAATTTGAGCTTTCTAATATATTTGGTGAAGAAGGGATATTAAGTTTAAAGTAAAGCAATGCATTTCTTCTCTGTATGGCTATCATCTAATCCTATTCTTGGATGAAAATATACATCATGAGTGTGGAAGCCACAAACTGGTGACCCCATCTCCATATGCATAACCATATTTGCACACTTACATATAATTCTTTTAACTATTACTGAGAATCTATTTCTCTATTTTAATATTTTAATCTTAGTAATATGTATAATGTATATAAGAATCACATGTGGAGCTTTCTGAAAATCCCTCATCAGCCATGAAAAATTCTAATTCAGGAATCTCATGTCTTAATGAACATCTTAGGTGATCTGATGCAGATGGTTATCCGAAATACATTATGAGAAGCTTCTAGAGGTCCCCCATCCTTTCTTGTTAATTCCTTCTAACAGGGCCCTCAGCCAGTGCATTACCCTTCCCTCTATTGTTTTCTGTGGAGGAATATACATTTTTCTTCAATTTTCCAAAAAAACTCTGATATGTCTCATCTACTTTTACTGCTATTTTGCTTTTCTAATTCATATAGTTAATATGAAACATCTTCTTCACTTAGCTTCTAGAACACACACTTCCCTGCTTTTTCTCTCACATTTTTGACTACTCCTTCTCAGTAGCCTTTGTTGGTCCCTACTTTTCTCCCTAACCTGTTAATGCTGATATTCACAGGGCTCAGTCCTTGAATATTTTCTGTTTTTTTATTAAAATCACTCCCTAAGTAATCTTATCCATCTCATGGCTTGTATATCCAACTTTTTGACATCTTCACTTGGATGTCTAAAAAGCACTGCAAGCTCATCATCCCCAAAACTGTGACCCTGACATCCCTCCAAACCTGATTCTCCTTCAGTCTCCTCCATCTTTCCAGTTGCCCAAATTCTTGGAATTATGTTTAACTCTTCCCTTTTTCTCATACTGTACAATGATTTCACTAACAAATCCCACTGGCTCAACTTAAAAATTTATTCGTAATCTGAACATTTCTTAAAACCCCCGACTTTACCACTCTATTCTGAGTCACTGCTATTTCTCACCTGTATGAGTCATAGCTTCCTCACTGATCTTCTTCCTTTCACACACACGTCCCTTTTAGAGCTATTCTTACAACAGCTAAAATGGCCTTGTTAAAATATAGGTCAGAACAAGTCACTCCTCAAAACCCAAAGACTCCTCATCTCACTAAAGTAAAAGCCAAAGTCTGTACTATGCCTCCAAGGCCCCACAATAATCTGGCCACAAGGCCACTAATTCTCTTTCAACCATCCTATTTATTCCTTCTGGCCTCCTAACAGTGCCTGGAATAGGTCAGCACACTCCCAGCACAGGGCCTTTGCAACTGCTGTTTCCTGTCTGGAAAGTGCTTCTCTCAGATATGTGCATGGCTTGCTCTCTCATTTCCTTTAGATTTTTACTTAAGAAGTCACTTTCTCAGATAAAACTTTCTTGGCTAATAGTCTGTCTAAATGTTAGCATTCCCCCACCCCTTAACTACTGGCACATCATAACTCCCTTTTCTGCTTTATTTTCTACCCTTAGCTTTTACTCTAACCTGTTATATGTATATTACTTATATTACCCATATTCGGATGCTTGAATGATTTGTTTATTTCTGTATCCCTAGCACCTACAGTACCTCACATAGAGCAGGCATTCAATAAATACTAGTTGAATGACTTAATGAATAAATGTTTAATTCCTTGGGCCCTGCAATGCACCTAATTCGCTTCTAATATTTTCTCCAGTTCTTTCCTTCATATTTTCCAGTCTCTTTTTACCATAAGTGAACATATGCCAAATGCCTTTATGTGACCCCACCAAATGTTCTGTTTTCTACCCTATATTGTTTGGACTATTGACTTATTTTTCTATTAAAATGGTAGCCTTAACTTTCATAGCACCTCCCATGTGACACTACAGTTGAGTAGCATGATGCTATTTCTCCATTTTACAGATGAGGAAAGTGTTCTTTGAGTAAACAGCCTGGGATCATAGTTAGTGTTCATCCTTTGATCCTCCTTAGTCTGCCCCCAAAGCTGAGGTTTTCCATAAATCATGTTCTTCCCTCTCATACCAAGGCCCTATCATATTGCTTCACATGCAACTGTGTCACCTTTGAAACATCCCCAGATCCTAATTATGATGCTTCCTGTACATCCAACTTTCTTCTTTCACTTAGTTGTAGCTTAAAACTGGCCCAACATTTGTATTTCTAAAGCTTTCCTGATGGAGGGAAGATCTTATCTATCTATATAGTTTTCATGTCATTTGACTACATAAAATCTCTCCCTTTTTCTTTCATTCTATATATTTCCTTTCCTCAGGTCTCTCAACAGTTAAACACATCTCAAATTTCTACCCCACTTTAAAAATGTGGCATATAAGCCAGTGTTAATAGTTATAGCCAATGTCAGCAGAAAATTTGGATAATTCATTGTTTCAGAATGGAGTTATTGGCTCCTTAATCTGACAAAGTTATTTGCATAGTGAAAAGAAACTAACATATGTGCCAAGCATCTCCCCTTAAATTTTTGTTGGGTAGATGTATCTATAGGAATGATACAATGAAGACAAAATTTTAAGACAATACAAATTTTAGAGGACCCTGACACCTGCATTTACATAATGATAAATTTGTCCCACTTTTAATCAGACTAAAGATAAGGTACCTGACATTAGTGGAAAAAAGTCAGAAAAATAAAGTTAAAAATGATAATTTTTACAAATAATCATGTTCTTCTGGCTGAGATTGACTTAATTCAGACATTGCTCACGAAGAGGTAGTACCATATCCACAGAACAAAATTCTAATCTTTTAATTTTCAAAATAAATGCCTTTCTTCCTTCATAATTCACCAACAATCTGGTGAGGGTACGTTCTGTAAAGCCCTACTTTCTTCAGAGCAAGCTTGAGCTTCACAATGTTCCCTCTGCAGTTTTATTAGAAAAGTGGGGAGGGCGAAAGACTGCATTATGAAGGCACTCATATTAATTCAGTACCTTCCCTAGAGATGAAGATGGGTTTTATAGTCATACTATACCGAAGCATAACTCGCTTAATATATGGTATTGTTTTCATTTTTAATAATGCCTTGTGAAAAGGAAAAAGGTTAAAGGTGCTGATTTATAAAAGAAGAAAATATATATAATAAATAAGAATATATTTTTGAGATCGTACTTTTTCTACTATTGAGTATCATATCTACTGAACTATAACAAAACCAACAAGTGGATGAAGATGAAGAATGACAAAATAAAAAAATATGGAAGCAACTTCAGTCCTTTAATACTTCAGTGTAGATGAAAATCTCATTACAGATTTTAGGAAGAAAACTCATGCATCAGATTTTCAGCCCAAAGCTTATCAGATAATTGCAGATTCATATGACAATAATTCTTTAATGCATTTTTAGTCAACTTTATTATTTTCGTCATGATCATGCATGTCAACCAACATACTGAAAAAAATCATTTGGATTGCAAATACTTTATGCAAAGTATTGTCATTTTATCCATTGTGTAGACATCTTTCAATCTGATCAGTTAATAACTTCCTGAAAAAGGTCAGTTTGAACATAAGTAGAAGTTCAAACTGGTAGAAAACAAGAAAGTTAGTTCATCTAGTAGAAAATAAGAACTATTTAGTAAAAAAATATTGAATTATTTTGAGAAACTTGATGCCAATATGAATATTTTAAAGTTCTAGCATCCAGTGGATAATTAACATAGTTAAACACAACTATGATGCAGTCTTAAGATATGTCATTATTTTGTGTACCCTTAAGGAAAAAAAAACCTGCCAATTAAACTACCAATTAAATTAATCAATGCTTTATTATCTTTAGAAATGTTTTGCTTATTCAGAGAACTCTTTCAAACTGATTTCATACATAGTTTTTTACTGTGCATAAATAAAAATGAAAATATTAGCAAAATACATTGGTTTAACTATTCTTGAAACAACTTCCAATTCAGAACCCAACTCTCCTGAGGCATTTTTTGGTTGAGAATTATTAAACTCTGTGTTTTTTTTATATATATAATGTTATTTTCTGGGCCATCAGGAGTGCTGATGATACAGGATTTATTAAAAGAGTGCTCTACTATTGTCTGAACTTTTCTCCTTATCTGCCAACACCATCCTGTAAAGTCTGATGCATGGGCTTTCCTAATGTTACCAGAGGTGTCAAGTGATATCAGCCAAGAGTGTTTGAGAGAAGCAAATGATTTATCCCGATTTTACAGCTGTTTAAAATGAGAAAAAGCAATACATCTTAGGCTTGATGATATATGGTACACTATTTGCCAAACATGTCGAGTAGTTTTTGTTTTTCCCATCCAGGACAACAATTTTATGTATGAAAACTTATTTTTACATGTATTCTACAATGTCTTACATTTTAGTGTTTCAGTATTTTCACTTCCCTCACCTTTCTGGTAGTCTTTTTATATATCTAGTTTAGTTTATCAGTGTCTTTCCCCAAATATTAGTCATAGAATTCAATTTAAAGATGAGTCCAATTTGGGTTTCCTTCTAATTCAGAATATCCCCAGTTAATGTCTAATATATTGGTAAAATGCTTGATTAAGCAAAGTTAAACAGGATTCTTTAATACAACTTTCTCAAAGCCTGTAATATATTGATGTACCTTGTGATTACCTAAGAATAGCAAATTATATAACATTTCTGAAAATTATTTGATTACAGGACATTTTTTAATAGAATATGTGATAAGATTTGTGCATGGAAGAACATCCTTTGGAAAAAGACTTTTAGAGTTAGTTAATGTTCTTTGTAGGATTTCTTTGTTTTGTCTTGTCTTTGTTATGTGGCACTCTAAATCTCTGAAAATCTGGGGATGAACGTGATGTTAATACAGACAGTTCTATATTTACCCAGTATTATCAAAGAAAGAGATGGTCATGATGTAAATTTTAAGGTAATAAAATCTTAATTACATCTAAAGTTGTTTGCCTTCTATCATACAGTGTGGCTACACAATTCTATAATGTATGTTTGTGTTACTAAACTAAGCTAAGCTGATGTAGTCATGAAGCAAATTCTAGGCTTTTGGGGTAAATATTGGTTGTCTCTGTCAACCAATAGTTGAAGGCTAAATGTCCTCTCCCCCACAACTTTCTGACCAGTTGTTATGTTACAAGAGAAACACATACATATCAAACACATAAATATTATTAACAAACAAGTACAAAACAAAGAGCCAGCTCTTACAGCTTCTGTGGCACCTGGGGACAGTGTAATTGTGTTCAGACATTCCAACCAGCACCTGCATGACAGACTCACTCTGAAGTTGTAACTGGGTCAGGAGACAAGGCACTCTGCAGAGCAGGAAGATGCAGGTCTAAGGGCTCTGGTCAACACTGTGCTCTGCACCCAAGACATTCAGTTGCTGATCTTGCTGAATTCTTATACTTCATTCATTGAAGCAGGGGCCTGACTAATATTTCCTAAGAGCCATATATGTAGGACACTATCCATTTCACTAATAAAAAATCATTTCTATTATTGTATGAATAATTGTGTATATGTTAACAAAATCCTCTTACGTATATTTGGATATACATGAGGCAATAAGCACTAACTTCTGCAGTGCTGATTTCTCTCAAAGATTTTTTTCACAAATGCTAAACAACTATTGCTTGAATTTAAATTGGACTTAACTTGTGTACATATACACATATATATCACATTATTGTTATTCAATTGTTTTTAAAGTAATTCCCATATTGGCAATGTAAAACTTAATCATATTAAATAGAATAGGGCCAATGGAATTTAAGTTTCAATGATAATTTAGCTCCATTATTGTAAGTTTCAATTTATGGAACATTGTATAGATATCCATGAGCCCCAAAAAGGTATATCAGGATGTTTAGATGTATTGTAAATAACCAGACTGCCATGTTAAATTTTAGGCTCTTCTTTTGATACATTTTAAAAAAATCTTCCCTTACTCTCAATTCTCCCTTATTATTCCTGATATTTTCCTTCCACTTGGCTGCTCAGTGGAGAAACCAGATATTTGAACTGATTAAAACTGTGTACAAAGTAAAACCAAGTCGGCTCTGAATTAGGGCCTGAAGTTTTCCCATAAAGTGAAGTACACAGACTTTTCAGGATGATCTTCAGAACACTTAGTTTGGCTGTTCAGAGATTGCTCCTCAGTTTTATTATAGTTCTTCAAATTGCTGAATGAGTTATTTTTGAAATAATGTAAAAAAGTTCAGATTTTGTCAGCCTTAATGTTTTCATATTTTCTGCAGTTATATTTGGCCTCAAAAGTGAATTCGACAACTTTTGGAACTTGTTAAAATTAATATTGTGCTAGAAAAACAATTACAGCAACTTTAATGCGTTACGGAAAAATATATGTGTAGTCATAGCACTATTCAAAATGCTGGCCAGATTAAGAAGAAAACTAATCTGCATATTTTTTATTCTCAGTATAAGATCATCCTTTTATATGCCTTAGGACCATTTTAAGAATGCTACTATGCCTTAATGGGAGTCTAGGCAACTCTTCTAATAACTAAAAACACTTAAAAAGGATCTGAAATAGAACTATTAAAAACTCCCAGCTGTGCTGTATATGATAGGATTATTGTTCAAGCAACTCATGCAGCTCAATATCAAAAAAACAAACAATACAATCCAAAAATGGGCAGAAGACCTAAATAGACATTTCTCCAAAGAAGATATACAGATTGCCAACAAACACATGAAAGAAGGCTCAACATCATTAATCATAAGAGAAATGCAAATCAAAACTACAATGAGATATCATCTCACACTTGTCAGAATGGCCATCATCAAAAAATCTACAAACAATAAATGCTGGAAAGGGTGTGGAGAAAAGGGAACCCTCTTGCACTGTTGGTGGGAATGTAAATTGATACAGTCACTATGGAGAACAGTATGAAGGTTCCTTAAAAAACTAAAAATAACTACCATATGACCCAATAATCCCACTACTGGGCATATACCCTGAGAAAACCATAATTCAAAAAGAGTCATGTACCAAAATGTTCATTGCAGCTCTATTTACAATAGCCAGGACATGGAAGCAACCTAAGTGTCCATCCACAGATGAATGAATGAAGAAGATGTGGCACATATATACAATGGAATATTACTCAGCCATAAAATGAACAAAACTGAGTTATTTGTAGTGAGGTGGATGGACCTAGAGACTGTCACACAGAGTGAAGTAAGTCAGAAAGAGAAAAACAAATATGGTATGCTAACAAATATATATGGAATCAAAAAAAAAAAAAAGAAAGAAAGAAAGAAAAAATGGTAAGAAGAACCTAGGGGCAAGACGGGAATAAAGATGCAGACCTACTAGAGAATGGACTTGAGGATATGGGGAGGGGAAGGGTAAGCTGGGACAAAGTGAGAGAGTGGCATGGACATATACACACTAACAAATGTAAAATAGATAGCTAGGGGGAAGTAGCCACATAGCACAGGGAGATCAGCTCGGTGCTTTGTGACCACCTAGTGGGGTGGGATAGGGAGGGTGGGAGGGAGGAGGACGCAAGAGGGAAGAGATATGGGGACATATGTATATGTATAACTGATTCACTTTGTTATAAAGCAGAAACTAACACATGATTGTAAAGCAATTATACTCCAATAAAGATGTTAAAAAAAAAAACTTAATCATCTTGTGGGAGATATGATCATAGAATTACAAATCTTAGAGTTGGAAAAAAAAGTTTAAGGCCTTAAAATTTCTCTTTAATGAAGTAACTTCATTTTCAATACTCTTAATATTTGGGCAGTTCCCATGATAATGCTTTCAGTAATTAAAAAATATAACTTCTGTCTTAAGATTCAATTCATTCCACTCTCTTAAACAGGTCAAATTATACAGTGTATTAACTGGAATGTGCCTCCTGCTAAACCCCATTCTTTGTTCCTATACACAGAATAGAGAAGAAAATATTTATTTAATCTGCCATATAATAGATCTTCACATCTTCAAGTACTTGAAGACAATTTTTGTCTCTCTGCATCCTTTACCCCTATGTCAACTCTCCCTCTACTCCCACTTATCTCAAGGCTTTATTTTCATTTTTTTTTTTTTTTTGTGGTACACGGGCCTCTCACTGCTGTGGCCTGTCCCGTTGCGGAGCACAGGCTCCGGACGCGCAGGCTCAGCAACCATGGCTCATGGGCATAGCTGTTCCACAGCATGCGGGATCTTCCCGGACCGGGACACGAACCCATGTCCCCTGCATCGGCAGGCGGACTCTCAACCACTGAGCCACCAAGGAAGCCCCTATTTTCATTATTCTTAAAAAACAGTTTCCACACAGATACATCACTATCCGTGTACCTTCATCAGTATGAATATTAGTTTTTCTACATTTATATATGATACACAGACACATTTTAATTGGACAGACTTTTTAACCCTTATTACCTTGAAATGACCTACTTGTTTGCTGTAGTTTCCCACATCCTTTGTCACATTTTTATTGTTTTTCACTTTATCCAGTCCATTCTTGAAACTGCATCTCATTGACTGTTATACATGAAGTCAATGAGCTTGCTTGCTTCTTCAAAACTTCCTGAGATGTATAGTTTCACTGTAGCCTACTTTAAAACAGGAATGTTCAATAAATAATTTGAACCACAGATGGCTTTTCATTACTTTGAAAGTGGCCTATGCTCAAGCATAAAGAATATAATCATGAAACATGACCCTTCAAAGATGCCACATTATTTTATATTTTAGGGTCACTTGAGGATTCTTTACTTAGTCAATCAGTATACAATACTGAAAAATAAGATTATGTCGATGAGACTAGTGAATATTGTCTACCCTTTATCAAAACAGTCTGTCATTTGTAGAAGTTTAAAAGTTTCAAATGAGGGACATTGCCAGTCTTTCCTCAGGAAACAAATTTCTTGTGCCTCCAAAAGAAAAAAAGAAGAATCAGGGTCAAGGTCTAATGATGTGATTCATTTCTACCACAAGTTAGTTATTCCAAGTAAACTATATTATTCATTTTGCACAACACTTTCAACACTTAATTCTCTTCCACTGTGCAAGTTTATTTTCTTTAGTAGACTAAATATAAGGAGGGAAGTCTGAAAAGATAACTGAGATTTTAGAACACAAAAGATGTCCTCAATCTCAAACTCTTAATAGCAACTCCTTGATGGAGAAGGATACACATCAGCTGAGTCAAAGTATCTGAAGAGAAAAAAAAAAATAATCTGGTCATTAATAAGAGTTAAATACTCACTCAAATTTTAAATATCATCTTATTAATAAATTCAGTATTGGCTCAACTGAAAAGAAGAATAAGTGTGTAACATGGAATCCCAAGGGACATAAATATAATAAAATATTTTCTTGATTGAATTAAACTCTCAGTCAAGGAAAGGAAATTTTAAAGATCTGAATACCAATTTCTTGCTCAAGAAATAGCAAGGTAAGAGAAGAACTTAAAGTATGATAATTCACTGGCTATAAGCCAATCTTATAAAGATAAATTGCAGAATTCTGAAGGCGACTGGCAGACATCCCAGATTGATTAAGTAAGAAATCCTGCAGTGTAGGCAACATATTCATCTTTGAAACCTTAAATTTAGATAATGAAGCTCAAGAATCGGTAGATGGAAATAAAAAATATAGCTAAACTGAAAAAGAATTATAGATGTGGGGATTCTTTTACATGATAAACTTATAACTTAATGACTCATTCTATTAAGCTATATCACTGGTTAATTCACTGAAGTAAAGGTAAACTAATGTTTTACAGAACAGAACAGAACAGAACACCTACCTTACCCAATTGACTGACTGGACCTGTTACTTGTCAAAAAGTCAAGCTGATAGTCTCTCCTACCACTAATCTTAAAATGTCAAATCTGGAACCTAGTGCTCAAAATGTATCAGCATTATGTCAAATATATTTGACATTGCTATTTAGGAACCTAGAACAGTTTATATATATATTTATATATATATATAAATAAATAATAGAGTGTAAATAATAGAGTGTAGTAAATAAAGTAAATAATAGAGTGTAGTATAACTTGAACACACCTGGGTTTAGGATTGCATTGCCATGTACTATGATTTCCTTCGAGTTAGGACACAGAAAATAGAAATAAGCCCACATTTGAGTCTCTCAAAGAAGAGACTTCTTTGAGAAGTCTCTCAAAGAAACAAGAAAGAAACATCACTACCAGTTGTCATGTGTTTTTATGGTATACATTTAGTATTTGGCATTGAAAGTAGAGTTGTAAAGATAAATACTTAACAAGAAGGAACTCAGTGCCATGGCCTGTTGTGGAAAGGCAATGTTCAGGACATAGGCTCCCTCACCAATAACTGAAAAGAAGAGAAGACTAATGCTGCTTTGAAACAAATTAAATAAACCAATAAGTTTCAGTCATCCAAACAGCCCTAATTCCAGAATCATTTTCTTCCTCTTTAAACCTTATTTAAAGATAAGATGCTTAAAAAGTCTTTGTACAATTTATTTTATTACTCATGACAAAGGGAATAAAAGGATAAATGTGATAAACATGACAAATAAGTCAGTTAAAAATATGAAAGAGTTTAAACAGGTAACTTTTATTGTTAAAAGTCATAAGATTGGTTAAAAAATGGTATGCTATTTGTTGGAGTCAACATAATTTAATAATATATTTTGCACATACTTGATACAAAATATTCTGTAACTATCCCAGTATTCCAGGTTTTGCAAATTATGCAGAACTATTGAAAAATGTATCAGAATTTGTCATCTTATAAATATTTAATTTCATTCTTTGGCACCCAGAATATTCAAACATCTTTTTATTTTGAAAATAACTGAGTTTAATCCAGTTTTTCTTTTTGAGGCAAATCATAGGTCAAAATCATTTTGCTATACATTTTGCTATACATCTTTTCTAAATCTGTCATAATTTTAGTCAACCATATTTCTTCTATTGAGTTCTTTCTACCTGTAAAACATGTTCTCCTTACCTATGTTTTTATAGAGTGGAACCATTGATTTCTTTAAAAGAAAATAAAATTTTGAAAATAAAAGTATTAATCTTAAATAATAAACCAACATTTAAGCTTTCATTTTATTATAGATTAGTTATTGAAATATCAAAATATCAGCTCATTAAAATTTACAGAAAACTTTTATTATTGTATATAACCAGATTTTCTATAACTATTTAAAATTCATTTGAGCTTGACAAAGCTACATATATATAGTACATGGTGAAAAATAATGAGTGAAGGCAAGGTTTAAAAAATAAAACAAAGTATTCAGATTTCTGAAAGAAATCTTTAATGTAATCTAGTATAACATTCTCATTTCATAGGATAGGATCTAATTCCCATAAAGCTTCAATATCAACCAAGTTCAATAGTCTAGGAGCAGAGCAGAAATTAGGATGTCATGTCAAAGTGTTTTGCTTTTTCTGAGTAGAAGATGAATGAGAGGGATGACCTCTTTGAATAAAGCAGATTTCACTCAAAGTTGGTAGAGGTTTATTTAAAAAAAAAAGACACTGGTGTGAGACACTTGAAGAAATGAAAGGCTTCAAAAAAGTCATGCCACATTTCATTCCTTTTCTACCATAGTTTTTATGAGTTGGTGAAAGAAGCTAAGCATATTTGAAGATGTAATAGTAAACATCATTCGTGTGTCTATTAATCAAAGGAAGAGCAGACGATAAAAATAGTGTCATATCCTAACCTACCCGTTTATCAAATTGTCACCTCCAGAATATGTTTGAGATAAATGCCATTTTATAATAATAGGAAATATATTTACCTATTATTAGTTGCCCTCATTTAAAAAATTTTTCTAAATAATACAGGTTTCTTTTATAGTTATATAAATGTCATAGAAAATCAAATAAATATAGAATAGTTGATTTATATTATTGTAAATAGTAATAAATATTTAAAATCTGTTTTCATTATGCAGCCTCATGTTCTAATTGACCTATATGCATTTAAAATGTAGTGGCATGGAGACCTTCAAGATGGCGGAAGAGTAAGACATGGAGATCATATTCCTCCCCACAAATACATCAGAAATACATCTACATGTGGAACAACTCCTACAGAACACCTACTGAACGCTGGCAGAAGACCTCAGACTTCCCAAAATTCAAGAAACTCCCCACGTACCTGGGTAGAGCAAAAGAAAAAAACAGAGACAAAAGAATAGGTAAGGGACCTGCACCACTGGGAGGGAGCTGTGAAGGAGGAAAAGTTTCCACACACTAGGAAGCCCCTTCACTGGCAGAGACGGGGGGTGGGCAGGGGGAAACTTCGGAGCCACGGAGGAGATCACAGCAACAGGGGTGCAGAGGGCAAAACAGAGAGATTCCGGCCCAGAGG
Organism: Orcinus orca; assembly: GCF_937001465.1. NCBI lineage: Eukaryota > Metazoa > Chordata > Mammalia > Artiodactyla > Delphinidae > Orcinus > Orcinus orca. The sequence continues at coordinate 80,624,686 of NC_064566.1, read as the reverse complement.
ATTGGTGCTCACCAGCACTCATCAGCCTGAGAGGCTTGTCTGCTCACCAGGATGGGTGGGGGCTGGGAACTGAAGCTGGGGCTTAGGAGGTCAGATCCCAGGGAGATGACTGGGGTTGGCTGCATGAACACAGCCTGAAGGGGGCTAGTGCACCACAGCTAGCCGGGAGGGAGTCCGGGAAAATGTCTGGAACTGACAAAGAGGCAAGAGACTTTTTCTTACCTCTTTGTTTCATGATGCAGGAAGAGAGGGTATTCAGAGCACCACCTAAATGAGTTCCAGAGACGGGTGCGAGTTGTGGCTATCAGTATGGACCCCAGAGACGGGCATGAGATGCTAAGTCTGCTGCTGCAGCCACGAAGAAGCCTGTGTGCAAGCATGGGTCACTATCCACACCTCCCCTCCTGGGAGCCTGTGCAGCTGGCCACTGCCAGGTTCCCGTGATCCAGGTACAACTTCCAAGGGAGAACACATGATGCACCTCCCGCTGTTGCAACGTCATGCTGGCCTCTGCTGCCGCGGGCTTGCCCTGCATTCCGTACCCCTCCCACCCCGCAGCCTGAGTGAGCCAGAGCCCCTTACTCAGCTGCTCCTTTAAGCCCTTCCTGTCTGAGGGACGAACAGATGCCCTCAGGTGACCTACACGCAAAGGCAGGGCCAAATCCAAAGCTGAACCCCAGGAGCTCTGTGAACAAAGAAGAGAAAGGGAAGTCTCTCCCAGTAGCCTCAGGTGCAATGGGTTAAATTTCCACAAACAACTTGATGTACCCTGCATCTGTGGAATACCTGAATAGACAACGAATCATCCCAAATTGAGGCGGTGGACTTTGGGAGAACGATATGTATATATTTTTTCCCTATTCTCTTTCTGTGAGTGTGTATGTGTATGCTTCTGTGTGTGATTTTGTCTGTAGAGCTTTGCTTTTACCATCTGTCCTAGGGTTCTGTCAGTCCATTTTTGTTTTTGTTTTCAGTATAGTTTTAGCGCTTGTTTTCATTGGTGGATTTGTTTTTTTAGTATGGCTGCTCTCTTCTTTCTATCTTTCTTTTAAATTACCTTAACTTTTTAAAAATTTTAACAATTATTTTTTATTTAAATAACTTTATTTTCTCTCTCTCTCTCTCTCTCTTTCTTTCTTGCTTTCTTTTTTTCTCCCTTTTATTCTGAGCTCCCTGGATGCAGGGCCTTGGTGCTCCAGCTGGGTTCAGGCCTGTGCCTCTGAGGTGGGAGAGCCAAATTCAGGACACTGGTCTACCAGAGACCTCCCAGCTCCACGTAATATCAAACAGTGAAAATCTCCAAGAGACCTCCATCTCAATGCCAAGACCCAGCTCCACTCAATGACCAGCAAGCTACAGTGCTGGACAGCCTACACCAAACAACTAGCAAGACAGGAATACAACCACACCCACTAGCAAAAACACTGCCGAAAATCATAATAAGGTCACAGACACCCCAAAACACACCACCGGATGCGGACCTGCCCACCAGAAAGACAAGATCCAGCCTCCTCCACCAGAACACAGGCACTTGTCCCCTCCACCAGGAAGCCTACACAACCCACTGAAAGAACCTTAGCCACTGGGGGCAGACACCAAAAACAATGGGAACTACGAACCTGCAGCCTGCGAACAGGAGACCCCAAACAAAGTAAGTTAAGTAAAATGAGAAGACAAGCACAGCAGATGAAGGAGCAAGGTAAAAACTCACCAGACCAAAGAAATGAAGAGGAAATAGGCTGTCTACCTGAAAAAGAATTCAGAGTAATGATAGTAAAGATGATCCAAAATCTTGGAAATAGAATGGAGAAAATACAAGAACTGTTTAACAAGGACCTAGAAGAACTGAAGAGCAAACAAACAATGATGAACAGCACAAGAAATGAAATTGAAAATTCTCTAGAAGGAATCAATAGCAGAATAACTGAGGCAGAAGAACAGATAAGTGACCTGGAAGAAAAAATAGTGGAAATAATTACTGCAGAGGAGAATAAAGAAAAAGGGATGAAAAGAATTGAGGACAGCCTCAGAGACTTCTGGACAACATTAAGTGAACCAATATTTGAATTATAGGGGTCCCAGAAGAAGAAGAGAAAAAGAAAGGAACTGAGAACATATTTGAAGAGATTTAGATGAAAACTTCCCTAATATGGGAAAGGAAATAGTAAATCAAGTCCAGGAATCACAGAGAGTCCCATAAAGTGTAAATCCAAGGAGAAACATGCCAAGACATATATTACTCAAAATATCAAAAAATAAATACAAAGAAAAAATATTAAAAGCCACAAGGGAAAAGCAACAAATAACATACAAAGGAATCCCCATAAGGTTAACAGCTGATCTTTCAGCAGAAACTCTGCAAGCCAGAAGGAAGCGGCAGGACATATTTAAAGTAATGAAAGGGAAAAACCTACAACCAAGATTACTCTACCCAGCAAGGATCTCATTCAGATTCAACAGAGAAATTAAAACCTTTACAGACAAGCAAAAGGTAAGAGCATTCAGCACCACCAAGCCAGCTTTACAACAAATGTTAAAGGAACTTCTCTAGGCAGGAAACATAAGAGAAGGAAAAGACCTACAGTAACAAACCCAAAACAATTAAGAAAACGGTAATAGGAGCATATGTATCGATAATTACCTTAAATGTAAATGGATTAAATGTTCCAACCAAAAGACATAGACTTGCTGAATGGTTACAAAAACAAGACCCATATATATGTTGTCTAAAAGAAACCCACTTCAGACCTAGGGACACTAACAGACTGAAAGTGAGGGGATGGAAAAAGATATTCCATGCAAATGGAAATCAAAAGAAAGCTGAAGTAGCAATTCTCATATCAGACAAAAAATAGACTTTAAAACAGAGACTATTACAAGAGACAAAGAAAGACACTACATAATGATCAAGGGATCAATCCAAGAAGAAGGTATAACAGTTGTAAATATTTATGCACCCAACATAGGAGCACCGCAATACATAAGGCAAATGCTAACAGCCATAAAAGGGGAAATTGACAGTAACACAGTCATTGTTTGTTTGGGACTTCAACACCCCACTTTTACCAATGGACAGATCATCCAAAATGAAAATAAATAAGGAAATACACGCTTTAAATGATACTTTAGTATATGTGCTTCAGAAGCGAGCACTTAAATGATACTTTAAACAAGACGGAAGTAATAGATATTTACAGAACAATCCATCCAAAAAAAAAAAAAAACAGGATGCACTTTCTTCTCAGGTGCTCACTGACCATTCTCCAGGACAGATCATATCTTGGGTCACAAATCAAGCCTTGGTAAATTTAACAAAATTGAAATTGTATCAAGTATCTTTTCCGACCACAATTCTATGAGACTACATATCAATTACAGGAAAAAATCTGTAAAAAAATACAAATACATAGAGGCTAAACAATACACTATTTAATAACCAAGAGATCACTGAAGAAATCAAAGAGGAAATCAAAAAATACCTAGGAAAAAATGACAATGAAAACATGACAGCCCAAAACCTATGGGATGCAGCAAAAGCAGTTCTAAGAGGGAAGTTTATAGCAATAAAATCCTACCTCAAGAAATCAGAAACATCTCAAATAAACAACCTAAATTTACACCTAATTCAATTAGAGGAAGAAGAACAAAAAACCCCCAAAGTTAGCAGAAGGAAAGAAATCATAAAAATCAGATCAGAAATAAATGAAAAAGAAAGGAAGGAAACAATAGCAAAGATCAATAAAACTAAAACCTGGTTCTTTGAGAAGATAAACAAAATTGATAAACCATTAGCCAGACTCATCAAAAAAAAAAAAAAAAAGAGAGAGAACACTCCAATCAACAGAATTAGAAATGAAAAAGAAGTAACAACTGACACTGCTGAAATACAAAGGATCATGAGAGATTACTATAAGCAACTCTATGCCAATAAAATGGACAACCTGGAAGAAACAAACAAATTCCTAGAAAAGCACAACCTTCTGATACTGAACCAGGAAGAAATAGAAAATATAAACAGAGGAATCATAAGCACTGAAATTGAAACTGTGAATAAATATCTTCCAACAGGGGGAAAAGTCTGGACCTGCCGAAGAGGCAAGAGACTTTTTCTTCCCTCTTTGTTTCCTGGTGCGTGAGGAGAGGGTATTAAGAACACTGCTTAAAGGAGCTCCAAAGACAGGTGCGAGCCGCAGCTAAAAGCGCAGACCCCAGAGACAGGCATGAGACGCTAAGGCTGCTGCTGCCACCACCAAGAAGCCTGTGTGTGAGCACAGGTCACTATTCACACCCTCCTTCCAGCGAGCCTGTGCAGCCTACCACTGCCAGGGTCCTGGGATGCAGGGACAACTCCCCCAGGAGAACACACGGCACGCCTCAGGCTGGTGCAACGATATGCTGGCCTCTGCCGCCGCAGGCTCACCCCGCACTCCGTGCCCCTCTGTCCCCCTGGTCTGAGTGAGCCAGAGCCCCCAAATCAGCGGCTCCTTTAACCCTGTCCTGTCTGAGTGAAGAACAGACACCCTCCGGCGACCTACAAGCAGAGGCGGGGCCAAATCCAAAGCTGAGCCCCTGGGAGCTGTGAGAAAAAAGAAGAGAAAGGGAAATCTCTCCCAGCAGCCTCAGAAGTAGAGGATTAAAGCTCTACAATCAACCTGATGTACCCTGCATCTGTGGAATACATGAATAGACAAAGAATCATCCCAAATTAAGGAGGTGGACTTTGAGAGCAAGATTTATGATTTTTTCCCCTTTTCCTTTTTTGTGAGTGTGTATGTGTATGCTTCTGTGTGAGATTTTGCCTGTATAGCTTTGCTTCCACCATTTGTCCTAGAGTTCTATCTGTCCGTTCTTTTTTTTTTCTCTTAGTAATATTTTTCTATTTTAATAACTTTACTATATTTTATCTTACTTAATTTTATTTTACTTTATCTTCTTTCTTTCTTTTTCTATTTCTTCCTTCCCTCCTTCCTCCCTCTCTCTTTTCCTCCCTCCTTTCTTTCATTCATTCTTTCTTTCTACTTCTACTAATTCTTTCTTTCTACTTTTTCTCCCTTTTATTCTGAGCTGTGTGGATGAAAGGCTCTTGGTGCTCCAGCAAGGAGTCAGTGCTGTGCCTTGAGCTGGGAGAGCCAACTTCAGGACACTGGTCCACAAGAGACCTCCCAGCTCCACATAACATCAAACGGTGAAAATCTCCAAGAGATCTCCATCTCAACACCAGCACCCAGTTTCACTCAATGACCAGCAAGCTACAGTACTGGACATCCGAGGCCAAACAACTAGCAAGACAGGAACACAACCCCACCCATTAGCAGAGAGGCTGCCTAAAATCATAATAAGTCCACAGACACCCCAAAACACACCATCAGACATGGACCTGCCCACCAGAAAGACAAGATCCAGCCTCATCCACCAGAACACAGGCACTAGTCCCCTCCACCAGGAGGCTTACACAACCCACTGAATCAACTTTAGCCACTGGGACAGACACCAAAAACAACGGGAACTACGAGCCTGCAGCCTGAAAAAAGGAAACCCCAAACACAGTAAGATAAGCAAAATGAGAAGACAGAAAAACACACAGCAGATGAAGGAGTAAGATAAAAACCCACCAGACCTAACAAATGAAGGGGAAATAGGCAGGCTACCTGAAAAAGAATTCAGAATAATGATAGTAAAGATGATACAAAATCTTGGGAATAGAATAGACAAAATGGAAGAAACATTTAACAAGGACCTAGAAGAACTAAAGATGAAACAAACAATGATGAACAACACAATAAATGAAATAAAAAATACTCTAGATGGGATCAGTAGCAGAATAACTGAGGCAGAAGAACAGATAAGTGACCTGGAAGATATAATAGTGGAAATAATTACTGCAGAGCAGAATAAAGAAAAAACAATGAAAAGAACTGAGGACAGTCTCAGAGACCTCTGGGACAACAATAAATGCACCAACATTTGAATTATAGGGGTTCGAGAAGAATAAGAGAAAAAGAAGGGGACTGAGAAAGTATTTGAAGAGATTATAGTTGAAAACTTCCCTAATATGGGAAAGGAAATAATTAATCAAGTCCAGGAAGCACAGAGAGTCCCATACAGGATAAATCCAATGAGAAATACGCCAAGACACATATTAATCAAACTGTCAAAAATTAAATACAAAGAAAGCATATTAAAAGCAGCAAGGGAAAAACAACAAATAATACACAAGGGAATCCCCATAAGGTTAACAGCTGATCTTTCAGCAGAAACTCTGCAAGCCAGAAGGGACTGGCAGGACATATTTAAAGTGATGAAGGAGAAAAAGCTGCAACCAAGATTGCTCTACCCAGCAAGAATCTCATTCAGATTTGATGGAGAAATTAAAACCTTTACAGACAAGCAAAAGCTGAGAGAGTTCAGCACCACCAAACCAGCTTTACAACAACTGCTAAAGGAACTTTTCTAGGCAAGAAACACAAGAGAAGGAAAAGACCTACAATAACGAACCCAAAACAATTAAGAAAATGGGAACAGGAACTACATATCAATAATTACCTTAAATGTAAATGGACTAAATGCTCCCACCAAAAGACACAGATTGGCTGAATGGATACACAAACAAGGCCCATATATATGCTGCCTACAAGAGACCCACTTCAGACCAAGAGACACATACAGACTGAAAGTAAGGGGATGGAAAAAGATATTCCATGCAAATGGAAACCAAAAGAAAGCTGGAGTAGCAATTCTCATATCAGACAAAATAGACTTTAAAATAAAGACTATTAGAAGAGACAAAGAAGGACACTACATAATGATCAAGGGATCGATCCAAGAAGAACATATGACAACTGTAAATATTTATGCACCCAACATAGGAGCACCTCAATACATAAGGCAAATACTAACAGCCATAAAAGGGGAAACCAACAGTAACACATTCATAGTAGGGGACTTTAACACCCCACTTTCACCAATGGACAGACCATCCAAAATGAAAATAAATAAGGAAACACAAGCTTTAAATGATACATTAAACAAGATGGACTTATTGATATTTATAGGACATTCCATCCCAAAACAACAGAATACACATTTTTCTCAAGTGCTCATGGAACATTCTCCAGGATAGGTCATATCTTGTGTCACAAATCAAGCCTTGGTAAATTTAACAAAATTGAAATTGTATCAAGTATCTTTTCCGAATACAATTCTATGAGACTACATATCAATTACAGGAAAAGATCTGTAAAAAATACAAACACATGGAGGCTAAACAATACACTACATAATAACGAAGTGATCACTGAAGAAATCAAAAAATTACTAGACAAATGACAATGGAGACACGATGACCCTAAATCTATGGGATGCAGCAATAGCAGTTCTAAGAGGGAAGTTTATAGCAATAGAATCCTACCTTAAGAAACAGAAAACATCTCGAATAAACAACCTAACCTTGCACCTAAAGCATTTAGAGAAAGAAGAACAAAAAAAGGTCAAAGTTAGCAGAAGGGAAGAAATCATAAAAATCAGATCAGAAATAAATGAAAAAGAAATGAAGGAAATGATAGCAAAGGTCAATAAAAGTAAAACCTGGTTCTTTGAGAAGGTAAACAAAATTGATAAACCATTAGCCAGACTCATCAAGAAAAAAAGGGAGAAGACTCAAATCAATAGAATTAGAAATGAAAAAGGAGAAGTTACAACTGACACTGCAGAAATACAAAAGATCATGAGAGATTACTACAAGCAACTCTATGCCAATAAAGTGGACAACCTGGAATAAATGGACAAATTCTTAGAAATGCTCAACCTGCCAAGACTGAATCAGGAAGAAATATAAAATATGTACCGACCAATCACAAGCACTGAAATTGAAAGTGTGATTAGAAATCTTCCAACAAACAAAAGCCCAGGACCAGATGGCTTCACAGGCGAATTCTATCAAACATTTAGAGAAGAGCTAACATCTATCCTTCTCAAACTCTTCCAAAATATAGCAGAGGGAGGAACACTCCCAAACTCATTCTACGAGGCCACCATCACCCTGATACCAAAATCAGTCAAGGATGTCACAAAGATAGAAAACTACAGGCCAATATCACTGATGAACATAGATGCAAAAATCCTCAACAAAATACTAGCAAACAGAATCCAACAGCACATTAAAAGGATCATACACCATGATCAAGTGGGGTTTATTCCAGGAATGCAAGGATTCTTCAATATATGCAAATCAGTCAACATGATACACCATATTAACAAATTGAAAGAGAAAAACCATGTCGTCATCTCAATAGATGCAGAGAAAGCTTTTGACAAAATTCAACACCCATTTATGATAAAAACCCTGCAGAAATTAGGCATAGAGGGAACTTTCCTCAACATAATGAAGGCCATAGATGACAAACCCACAGCCAACATCGTCCTTAATGGTGAAAAACTGAAAGCATTTCCACTAAGATCAGGAACAAGACAAGGTTGCCTATTCTCACCACTCTTATTCAATATAGTTTTGGAAGTTTTAGCCACAGCAATCAGAGAAGAAAAGGAAATAAAAGGAATCAAAATGGGAAAGCAAGAAGTAAAGCTGTCACTGTTTGCAGATGACATGATACTATACATAGAGAATCCTAAAGATGCTACCAGAAAACTACTAGACCTAATCAATGAATTTGGTAAAGTTGCAGGATACAAAATTAATGCACAGAAATCTCATGCATTCCTATACACTAATGATGAAAAATCTGAAAGTGAAATCAAGAAAACACTCCCATTTACCAATGCAACAAAAAGAATACAATATCTAGGAATAAACCTACCTAAGGAGACAAAAGACCTGTATGCAGAAAATTTTAAGACACTGATGAAAGAAATTAAAGATGATAAAATAGATGGAGAGATATACCATGTTCTTGGATTGGAAGAATCAACACTGTGAAAATGACTCTACTACCCAAAGCAATCTACAGATTCAGTGCAATCCCTATCAAACTACCACTGGCATTTTTCACAGAACTAGAACAAAAAATTTCACAATTTGTACGGAAACACAAAAGACCCCGAATAGCCAAAGCCATCTTGAGAACGAAAAACAGGGCTGGAGGAATCAGGCTCCCTGATTTCAGACTATATTACAAAGCTACAGTAATCAAGAGAGTATGGTACTGGCACAAAAACAGAAATATAGATCAATGGAACAGGATAGAAAGCCCAGAGATAAACCCATGCACATATGGTCACCTTATCTTTGATAAAGGAGGCAGGAATGTACAGTGGAGAAAGGACAGCCTCTTCAATAAGAGGTGTGGGAAAACTGGACAGGTACATGTAAAAGTATGACATTAGATCACTCCCTAACACCATACACAAAAATAAGCTCAAAATGGATTAAAGATCGAAATGTAAGGCCAGAAACTATCAAACTGTTAGAGGAAAATATAGGCAGGACACTCTATGACATAAATAACAGCAAGATCCTTTTTGACCCACCTCCTACAGAAATGGAAATAAAAACAGAAATAAACAAATGGGACCTAATGAAACTTCAAAGCTTTTGCACAGCAAAGAAAACCATAAAGAAGATCAAAAGACAACCCTCAGAATGCGAGAAAATATTTGCAAATGAAGCAACTGACAAAGGATTAATCTCTCAGGTTTACAAGCAGCTCATGCAGCTCAGTAAGAAAAAAACAAACAACCCAATCCAAAAATGGGCAGAAGGTCTAAATAGACCTTTCTCCAAAGAAGATATACAGATTGCCAACAAACACATGAAAGAATGCTCAACATCACTAATCATTAGAGAAATGCAAATCAAAACTACAACGAGGTATCACCTCACATCAGTCAGAATGGCCATCAACAAAAAATCTACAAACAATAAACACTGTGGAGGGTGTGGAGAAAAGGGAATCCTGTTGCACTGTTGGTGAGAATGTAAATTGATACAGCCACTATGGAGAACAGTATGGAGGTTCCTTAAAAAACTAAAATTAGAGCTACCATACTACCCAGCAATCCCACTACTGGGCATATACCCTGAGAAAACCATAATTTAAAAAGAGTCATGTACCACAATATTCATTGCAGCTTTATTTACAATAGCCAGGAGATGGCAGCAACCTAAGTGTCCATTGACAGATGAATGGATAAAGAATATGTGGCACATATATACAATGGACTATTATTCAGCCATAAAAAGGAATGATACTGAGTTATTTGTAATGAGTGGATGGTCCTAGAGTCTGTCATACAGAGTGAAGTAAGTCAGAAAGAGAAAAACAAATACCATATGCTAACACATATACATGGAGTCTAAAAAAAAAAAGTGGTTATGAAGAACCTAGAGGCAGGATGGAATTAAAGACGCAGACCTACTAGAGAATGGACTTGAGGACACGGGGAGGGGGAAGGGTAAGCTGGACAAAGTGAGAGAGTGGCATGGCCATGTACACACTACCAAATGTAAAATCGATAGCTAGTGGGAAGGAGCCGCATAGCACAGGGAGATCAGCTCGGTGGTTTGTGACCACCTAGAGGGGTGGTATAGGGAGGGTGGGATAGGGAGGGTGGGAGGGAGGGAGATGCAAGAGATATGGGGATATATGTATATGTATAGCTGATTCAGTTTGTTATAAAGCAGAAACTAACACACCATTGTAAAGCAATTATACTCCAATAAAGATGTTAAAAAAAATGTAGTGGCAAATTCAATCTGTTGGTAAGTTAGTTTGAGATACATGTAAAAAATTAGTTGATACAATCTTATCTATTATCTTGATACCAGACCTTTCCCATTTTCTCAATATATTTTTATTAAACTCTACTCTGTGTACAGTGATACCTTAGTTGATATAATCAACATAATTTATAAGAATTAAGTATTAGGTAATACTGAAAACAAGTTTCTGAACAATTGGTTAGGCTCAGGTGCCTAATTTTTTGGTTTTATAGTTGATTTGGTTTATTTACTGACATTAAAAATGAAGAACATGTTGATTATGTGTGACAACCTTTACTATTCTCAGGTAATTATTTGACATTATGAGTGAATAATACCTTGTGAGAGCACAGTATTAGTATCTTGGACAAAACTACTTTGAGTGCTCTAAATTCAATATTTTATATAAGATATTGAGATAAATAACCTTGCTGAGTATTTCTTTGCTTATAATAACATAAGCCACTTGCACATTTTCTAATATTTCCTATATTCTCATGTCAGGAGTTATGGATGAAATTTAATGAGTGTTTCCAACCACTTTTTAAAAGTGGTATCATATATTTTAATTACCCTCCTCCTATCCCATCAATCTTTGACCCTCTTCTCTTATTAATACAGATATATCTTTGTTTATGATCTCTCTCATCCATTAGAATGTATGCTCCAAGGAAGTAGAGATTTTATTTCTCATGTTCACTATTTTATCCTGAGGGTTTTTAGACTAGGCCATGGCAAGAGGGAAAATCTAATGCTTAATTAAAACTTGCTGAGTGACTAAATGATCGAATGCAAGCCCAGGTTTTATGTCCCTCATCGGTGCCTCTTCCAGGGACTGATTATATTTTGAGACCTCTTTTCCCAGTGACTTAGAAACCTTTTGATCAGGTTTGACAGAAATACCTCTTATATCCCTGTGTTTATGTGTGTTTGAAACAAAATAGTCATGAAATAATCTGATAATTAAATTCCTAAGCTACTCTATTTCATTCTATTGATATTTATTTAAAAAATAATGTTGCAGCAGAGGATTTTTAGAGCAGTAAAAATACTCTGTATGATACCACAATGATGAATATGGTATGAATATTGGCAAATATGCAATATTTAATGGCAAATACACCATTTTATATTTGTTGAAACCCACAGAATGTGCAACACCAAGAGTGAGCTAACGTAACCTTTATGTGTACCATATGTAACCAAGAGTGTACCATAAATGCAGGTTCATCAATTGTAACAAATGCACCACTCTGGTGGGGGATTTGATAATGGGGAAGACCATTTATATGTGGGGGCAGAGGGCACATGGGAAATCTCTGGACCTTCATCTCAATTTTGCAGTGAACCTAAAACTGCTCTAAAAAAATAAAGTCAATTAAAAAAAATAATGCTGGTCTTGTAATTTATTTCACAATGCACAAACACGCAGTTTGTAACACTGTTTTAGACAAAAATGCCAAGAGGTAAACCACATTAATTTTTGAATATGTAGAAAGAACACATGTATTAGTCAGCCTTGGATGGTGTAATCTCAAGTCTAAATTTTCCTGAATTTCCTAGGCTTCTCAGGGCTTCCAGCTCTCTCTATATATCATATATAGAGATATTCTCATATCCCAGACTTTCAGGAGCTGAAAGGCCTGAAAGAGACTGGAAAATGTCTCTTCCTTGAGCAGCTGAGAAATTATGTAAATCTGGAGTTGGATTCAGGTACAAACAAAGCAAAATACTAAAGTTATTTCATATAATTCTCACCACAACGATACAAACTAAAGAATGACTACTCACTTTTTTTAAGTAAAGAAACTGAAGCTCAAAAGGTCAAATAACTTAAGGTGACAAAGCTAGTGAGCAGCAGAGTCTTGATTTGCTCCTGTTCCATATATAGTCCCCTACCCCTGGGAGATAGAGGCATGATCTAGAAGTTCTTGGAATCCAGAGGCAGTTCCTCTGGACCTCCGAGCTTCCAGATACTCAGAGTAGGAAGGCCCAAAGTCCTGGATGTTCCCTGCCTCTTTTTGTGGACCATGAATACAACACAATTCCCCCTCAACTTCTTCACCTTTCCTGTCTGTCCTGGCTCAACCTCACCCAACTTCTAGACCCTTCTACTTTTCAGGGGGTGGGGGGGGGGACATATACCAACACCCTTGAGGATTTACTGTACACTTGGTCACACGCGCCCCTCATACCTAGGGCCCTGTGAGATAGGAAGGACAGGCTGTGTTTCTCCCTGAGAAATTAACCTTGACTTGGCCAAGGTCACACCTACTGGAGCTCAAAGGAAGCTCAGAAACAAGCTCATTTACTATTGAGCTCTTCCACTTTTTCACTTAGTAAAATCTTGACTGAGTAGAATCTGATCTTGATTATTGTAAACGACAAACTTCCAACTCCAGCCCTCCTCCCCAAACCCCACCATCACCCAAGCAGGAGCCATGTCTTATGGGTGGAGGAGCCCATCACCTCTGTGGAAGTTTGGGGAGTCTACCCTCTTCCACTTCCTCCCGGCCACCCAGTTTCTTGTCCCCCGCTGTCCCTCTGGTCTAACGTCTAGGGTTAAGCCCAGAGTGGTGGGAAGAGCTGCGTCTCACGGTCACACTGGGCGCGCTCAGTGGCGGAGCGGGCTTCGGCTGGACCCGGGCAGCCTTGTGCGCGCGCCGCGGCTGGGAGCCCGAGTGCGCGCAGCTCAGGGGCTGCCGCCGCCGCTGGGGCCGAGGACGCGGCTTCTCTGCTCGCCCGCCCGGGACGCCGCGCCACCCGCCCCCTGCAGCCTGTGTTGCAGCTGCCGGCCACCGGAGGGGGCGAACAAACGTCAACCTGTTGTTTGTCCCGTCACCATTTATCAACTCTCAGCACCACAAGGAAGTGCGGCCGCCACCCGCGCGCGGAAAGTTCAGCATGCAGGAAGTTTGGGGAGAGCTCGGCGACTAGCACGGCGGGGCGGCCCGGGCTAGCGCAGGGCGAGCGTGGGGGCCAGAGCGCGGCGTGGTCCTGGGAGCCTGTCCCGGCTTTTTCTTGGAGCGACGCTGTCCCTAGGTCGCTGATCCCAATGCACCGGCTCATCCTTGTCTACACGCTAGCCTGCTCAAACTTTTGCAGCTACCGGGACACTTCTGCAACTCCGCAGAGCGCATCCATCAAAGCTTTGCGCAACGCCAACCTCAGGCGAGATGGTAAGAGACTCAGGTTTTATTTTTTTTAATTAAGTAATCACGTTTTTTGTTGTCATCATTGTTGTCCCACACCCCTTTTCAGTCTTTCATATGAACCTTGGTTGTGTGTATGGGCGGGTGGGGGGTAGGGGGAAGAGGGGTCGGGTCCTGTCTCCAGTCCCGAGAGAGCCCCTTCTTCCGGAATGGACAGAGGGGTGTGGGATCTGTGCCTGAGGGGATCAGATAGGTCAGGTGGCTCATCTCCCTGATCCTAGAGAAGTCATTCTGGTGTCAAACAATCAACTGATGCTAGGATCCCAGAGTTGAAGAAAGTTGCAGGCTGTGCCGCACCACGGTCAGACTCTCCACCTTTTGGACTGGAAACACGGATAGCTGGGGCATTTGTGGAGGGACTCAAGAGTGTCTTTCTCTGGGTGATTTATTTTTATTTTTCTTAAGTGTGGGGAGAGGGAATGATTCATTTCAGAGGAAATGATAGCTGGAACAGAGAACTTATTTATGTATAATTTATGTTGAGGAGACTGTGGTGTGCATACTGCGGTGTGCAGTATGTTGCCCTTTTCATCCCCAGAGTGATTTTTTCCAGTGGACTTCAGCGTGGCTCAGAAACTCAGAGTCTGGGAGAAAATGCCTTTTGGAGTTTTATCTGTATCCCGGGGGACCTGGCTTCTGCTATTAGTTGTCTTGCATAGCATTCTTTCCAACTGTTTGCAAGAAGCAAAGATCTTTAAGCAGCTCTCTTAAGCAAGGTCCCAAGCAGACTTGTTTGTTTTCCTTTACTATGGAGGACACCTGGGTCATTGGATCCCAGCGATTTTAATTGCGTTTATTTACTTTCTGGGCCTCCACCAAGGTCTGAAGTTGATTTATTCCTGAATTCTCAAGTACAGCTGATGTTGCCAATAATTTGCAGCTGTTTCCACCATCTACCTGAACTGACCCATAGGTTTTTGTGTTTGTTTTTTTTTTTCCCTTCATCAAAAATATCTTTCTTTCCTTCTGCTTGATTAAAATTCTAACAGATCTCCTAAGGAGATCACCAAGCTATTCTTAATGGCTTCACTCTTGGAGCTGGCAACATTTGACCTCTGGTAAATTCATATTAGCCTTCTTATTTTCTTATCAGTTTCTCTCTTGGTATGTCCTTAATTTGGACATCACTGAAAAGCTTCTGTGCTTTGAAACAAGCAAACAAAAACCTTATTATATTTTCTGATGGCAAGTATGCTGTGTATTTCAGTGTGCTAAAGTCATCTGAAGCGGAGGGGGTATAGGGAAGCCACAGAGTAACCTCCAGGCAGAAGGTCACCCTGTATTTATAGAATTACCTTATCACAGTATTTTGTGTAAAATATGCTAGCAGTGCATTTTTGATAACGCTTCATCTTAGTGTAAGCACAAAATTTTCTTACTAATTAAAAAAAAAGGTTTAGGCTCAAGACTAAACTTTTATAGCTTTGTTTCACTCATTAATGTTTCCACCAGGGACAATCTTCTACTCATTGAGTTTTTAGAGGTGTTAATGTTTGCACTTAATGTGCCCTTTCAGCTACATAGAGTAAAATGCCATTTATAATTTGCATGACTTCATAGCCATAATTTTGTAATCCTTAGCTTCCCAAGTATGAGTTACAAGAAATCAAGGACAGAAAATGAAAAATATGTAACCATTGCCCATTAACCCAAGATTCTGACTAAAACCAAGTCACACAGCTCATATCTCTGTTTTTTGGAAAAGAATAATCTCATTTTACTTTTTGCTGTTAAAACTCCGTACATCTATCTAGTCTATACGAGAAGTGCTAATACTTTATTTTATTAAAATTTGAAAACTACCCTGGATTTATTTCTTCATATTTTAGCGAGAGCTGTTTTGCAGTTACAGCACACATACGCACACACACTTTGATTAGTTCAGATTGCTCAGTACTTAACTCAGTGTCAATCTCATTTATAAATAAGGCTAGGAAAGGGGGAAAGGTAGTTGGATTAAAAGAAAATTGTTGTATACAGAGTAAAAATAATTAACACTCATAATGAACTTTTAGTTGGGGGAATTTTCAAAAGGCAGCTTATTCTTGTTATAGAGAGACATTCTCAAAAAAAAGGTAATATTGCCCCAAAGGAAAGCAGTTAGATCTTAGGAGGTGAAAAAAAGTCTTAGAAATTACAGTGGTTTGTGGTCCTCCAAAGGGTCAGTACATATAAACAGATATATAGTACATTTGTAGTATTAGCAATTCATAGGGAGCAGATGTGATTAGAAAAAAAAAGAATGTCTAAAAAGGCTTCTTAACCAGGGGAGTGATGATATGAAGAAAAGGTTGAGAAACACTGTTGTAGAGTTTTGGTGAGAGAGTAAGAATAAAGGGTCTTTGAAAAAGTTTAGACAGCCACTGGGAAATTTTAATGGCAACAATTGAGCTGATGAGAGAAAGTAATAACTTATTAAATTAATCCCTTGTTCTGATTCCAGACATTTTAAACTTGCTCTCTCAAAGTTCCTTAATGGCTCAATAAAGGGGACAATACTCTTGATCCGATTAAGACAGGGTATAAGTTTGTGGAGGACATAAACAGAGAATACAATAAGGAGAAGATAGAAGATAAAAGTTTCCAAACATTAATTTAGGGTCCTTAGAAGACCTGGCCCTCAGATTACAAATTGTAGGAAATCTAACAAAAGATTAGATATGGCCCTTACTAGGGGTTTCAAAACCGTTATCTAATGATGGAACTGTCTTTACACTTGAGGGCCATCGTTTTGTCTCTGCTGACCCTGTTAGCTGCTACCTAATGTTGGGGTTAAGAAAGGAAGAATGATGACAGACATCCCCTGTTCTTGGCATGAGGTATGTTGGATCCTATCCAGCCTGATACAGAATCTTGTTTTTTGGTCTCCCAGTACCTAATAGCTCCAGGTAACTGAAGTAGTTAAGAAATGAATTGGAGATAAAGTGTGAAGGTTGGTAAATGATAGTCTCCTACCCAGTGTAGGAGGCTGCTCTGTTGCAGTCTCCTGGCCTTTCAGAAATCTTCATCACATTATGTTCTTGTTCTAAAAGGGATGTCTGTAGAGCCCTTGCCAGCACTTGCAGAATGACAAAAGGTGACCCAAGGAAGAGGGTGGTTGAATTTGGTCCCTGTCTCCAGGAGGAAACTAATAGGTTCTATAGCTAAGAAGAATTAAAATATAACAGTTTGCAGTGCTTGAGTATTTATGCTTCCTTATATCATATTTGTTATTCTTTCTCAAACTGATTTACTTTTGAAACCCATTCCTGATCCAACTCTTAGCACAGAGAAAATCTTCCTTTAGCAATAGCATCTACATATTTTTATTTTAGTGCCTGTGCAGTTGGTGCTTTTGTTATAATAACTGGACACAACTGGTGTTTCTCAGAGTGTGAATCAAGAAGTGTGAAGGTAGCAATTAACTGACAGTATTGCTTACTTATTTTTAAATCTAACTAGATAGAACTTCCTGCTTATGGAGTTAAGATTACAGATGCACTCTTCATTTTCTTGACCCTTTTTTGCTTTCAGAAAGTACAGGTGTTGGTGGTAAATGATTCTGAATATAGTTCTGTTTGGTTGTTTAGTATGCCAGGACTTGAATTGTCTATTGTCTATTATCATTATCTTATGATTGGTCTGCAATTTTAGTAATTGTGGTCTGAGATTCTCTTTTAAGTGGTCAAGCTTATTTCTTAAATAACATCAGTTTCTATTGTCCTCATTGATGACAGCACACCGACTTTGGTGCAAAGATCAGAACTTAAAGGAAAGGCAAAAAAAAAAACCAGAGGGTAATTTAAACAAATTAATTTTAAAGTGTCTGAAAGCTGAGAATCACATTAGTGTCTAAATCTGAGGTTCTTCTGTATTTATATTTTTCTGTTCAACTCTAAGTGTATTAAGGCTACAGAGCGTAATGGAGATTACATATTTTGAATGCAACATGGCTTTGACTTGCCACCATAGTTTATATTACTCAATAGAGGTTCTTTTAAAGAGGTGAGTTTAGCCAGATATCTCCACAGCGTATAGTGGAAGATGCCATAAGGTTGTGAGTTATACTAATAACCATTGTGTGTTCATTGAATGACAGTGATTTTTGAATACAGGATTTTTCCCTTTCAGCAAATGAAAGCAAACCTTTATTATTTTAGTACCATAGGGTCAAACAATGGAGCAATGTCCCCAGAGCCACTTACATGGGACTCCTGAGCATGTGTGGTCTCAGAGAATCCCATCATTCTGAGAGTCTGGAGGATATAGACATTTATGTCTCTGTCCTTGAGAGCTGAGTCATGGTGCAAATCATCTTCCTTCTGGAACTTACAAACTTTCTTTGCTGAAATATGATTATTGTAAAAAGGCACTAGCTGATCATTTTAATAAAATTCTTCCTGTATTAAAATAGGAGCCTAGTTCAAAATTTCTATATTTAAAGTGCCCAGTGCCTGGATATCACTGAGGTCCCCTCACCCTGGAAGCCCCTCTGCAGCACAGCATGCCAGATATTGGATTTTATTAACTGGATCTGAGATCTCATTAGGGTAATGTAAATCACAAAGGTAACCTGGTTAGTGTTTGGCAACATTTTAAGTTATTTCAAACTTTTTCATTTCAGAATTTATGCAATTTTAAAAGGGACATTTTTATATAACTTTTACGTGAAGGACAGTTTCAGCAAAAAGCTACAGGGGGATGATATACAGTAGCAAAAGGAAAGAATACAAGAAAAATGCTTCAGCAAAAATGTTCTGACTCCCCATATAGTATTTTAGGACCAAATGTAAGTCCTAAATAAAGGAATAAGCCCGTGAGACACTAAAGTGCAAAAGTGCACAGACAGGAAGAAATATTTTCTTCCAAGAATTTTTTTTTCAGAATAAGAATGAAGCGTGCCTTGTTTCTTACAAGCATTGATGATGAATATAGTAATATATCTTTGCTCTTCACCCTGATATGCTGACATTCATTTATTAGCTTTAATTTTTATAGATTAATACTGTGTTTTTTGTGATTTGTGCCCTGTGCAGACAGGGAGGTCATAGCACATGAGCTGTCCTTCATTATGAAGAGTGATCTTGTCCCAAGTTTGGGGTTTTTTACTTGAGCACTTTTTGTAGAGTGTTTATAAAGACGGACAGTTTTGGGTGCCGTGCTTTGTCTATAAATATGAGCCAAACGTGATTTGAAACCTTGTATGTTAGGACTCTTGATTTTTGAAATTTGAAATCTAGCATGCCTTCTTTGGACTGAGGGAGCTCAGTGACAGTTCTTGAGTGTGGGCTCTGAGAATGGGTTGAATATGCTGTGTTAGTTTTGAACAAGTCATTTCAGATCCAATGTGAGAATCTGCTGCTAAGCTCTGCATTTTGCTGAAACCTTTAATAAGCTATATAGTAAGAGCCTACTTTTACAGAATTTCACTATTCAACAGCTTCAACTATGTAAAACACAACCAAATGAACTAATATATGTGCAACAGATCCACTTAAAGGCCAAATCAGTGTCGCAACGTGTATAAATGAGGTCATAAAGTTCCTGTGGTAGACACTTATATACTCTTTTCCTTTACTTTCCATGTAGCTCTACCTCACTTGCATATGTGGTTTCCCTGTCCACAGCACAGCAAGAGCATGGTGTTAGAATAGAGAACAGTACTGGTTCGATATATTCACACTATCAGCATTGAGAAGTGACAGCTAGTAGTTTTCCTGCTTCCTCTTACTTTTTTTCAGGCTTAGGCTTCTTATTGAAACAGGTGAGAATAGTTCCAGCTTGCAATGGACTGAATATTTATTTGTGTCCCCCCAAAATTTGTATGTCGAAATCCCAACCCCCAGTGTGATGATCTTAGGAAGTGGAGCCCTTAGAAGTTGATTAGAATCATGAGAGCAGGGCCCTCATGAATGAGATTAGCGCCCTCATAAAAGAGACCCCAGAGATATCCTCACCTCTTCCACCACATGAGGAGACAGCAGAAAAACATGGAATCTGCTGGACTTCCCAGCCTCTCAGACTATAAGAAATGCATATCAGTAGTTTTAAGCCACTCAATCTGTAGAAGTTTGTTATAGCAGCCCAAATGGACTATAATCTCTTTCTGTATGTCACCGGGGAAGTACTATATTACAGCCCAGTAAAATTGATGATTTTAGAGGATGTTCTTGAGTCATAAAGGAAAGTTTAGATTGTATGTTTAATAGGTTTACCAGGATCATAAACTGGAAGTGGTATTAGCTTATGTATATATGGATTTCAACCAGAAAATTGACAGTGCTTACTATGACAACCTTATGGAAAAGAACAATTATAGTCTGGATAATAATGGACTGTTATTATCATTCTTTTAGTGATAACTAATAGATTTGTGTTAGCCAAGAGGGAGGTGAACAGGAATTTTTATCTGCATTTTGGATTAGACCCTATTGGGTTCAGGATTCTGAATAACTTGAATGAAGACACAGAAAACACATTTACTTGCATATTTTATCTGGAAAAAATAGTTAACAGGTTGAATTAGATAGAGTTTGGCTGATTTTTTCTATAAAGGGCCGGATAGTAAATATTTTAGGCTTTCCTAAAGTCATGAGGTCTCTGTTGCAACTATTCAACTCTGCCATTATAGCAAGAGAGCAGCCATAGGAATTCCATAAATGAATGTGTGTGGCTGAGTTCCAATAAAACTTTATTTACATAAACAGGCAGTGGGCCTGCAGGCTGTAGTTTGCTGACTGCTGAATTAGAGAATCTACATACTCTTAGGTCGAAATGATGGGCTGATCCTATCAAAATGAAATTCAGCAGGGATAAATGCAAAATCTAGCTCTTTGGTTAGAAAATAAAAACAACTGCATAATTACAGAATGGAATAACTTGAATTAATTTCAGTTTATGCTATGCTAGATAGATAGAATGATAGATAGATAGATAGATAGAGATATGTCTATATCTTTATCTTCTAACTGGTTTAGTTGAACACAGCTTATGCTTCAACAAATGATGTAGTTGCTAAACAACAACAACAGTGTAAAACTGGTATTAGTGTTAATACTATGTCGGGATCAGGGAGGCAGCAGTGCTCTTATAAATTAGACTCTGTTCAGTCATGCATGAGGGTGTTGTGCTCTTGGTCTCTCTCCTGTGCAGGATTCTGCCTCTTTCTGACTCCTTCAAACCCATGCCCTAAACCCACAGACTTTACTACTCTCCTGTATTTAAACTTCCCTTCTTATTGTCTCCATCCTGTTAGCCCACACATATGTTTAAGTGTCTTTGCATTCTCCCACAACATATATAAGTTGTTTTAATGTTTTTCTTCACTTTAGCACCGTATAATCTTCTTCAGTCTCACCGTGCCTTACTGTCTCTACTTCTTGTTTCCCTTACCCATTGCAGTTTGAAGTCATCCCTACCACTCTGGGTGAGGTCACTGTGATCTGTAGCCTCCTTTGTGATCATTCTTGAAATGATCTCTTCCTTCGGTTTGACACTACCCCTCCTTTTCCTTAACTATTCCTAAATGTAAGTTTGAAATGGTGATAGAAATAAAGCCAGAATTAACACAGTACTTATTTTAGGTTGTTTGGAGAAACAAGATTAGAAAAGGCTTAAAAAGTGTATCTTATGTTTTGTTCTGTCCCTGTAACCATTATAAATAGTGAAAGTAGTGGGGAAAATCTTAGAATATAATTGGGACCTTGTTAATATAAAAAGAAACTTTTAAAGTTAAAAAATAATGTCATATTATAACCTATCAAGCTCTACAATTGAAGCATTTTGGAGGTAGATATGTACATATACATTATATAAACTTATAATATTTAAAAAACAGAATACTTATACTATAGAAATATGACATTGAATAACCACATAGAAATTTTCCCTTATATCATTGAGTGTTCTTTTACTTATTTATTTTTTTGTCTCCTTGGCTGAGTCTTCATCTTCCTGTCTGCCCTTAAGGCTCTGGCCTTAGCCTTATCTTCTCACTTTTCCTCATTGTTAGTCTCAAGAGGATCTTAGTTTTTTCCAAAGTGTCAATTGCTACTTATATGTGAATGATGTGTAAATCTATTTTTACTGATTCTGCTGTTTATTGAGCTTTTGATCTGTCTTTATATTTCACTTCTTGAGGTCTGCAATGGGTGATCCCACTGACACTTAAAGGAAATGCTCCAATTCAGTAGGCCTCAGAGTGAAATTATCAGTTTTTTAAAATATTGGGTTATTCATCCAATGGTGAATTCCTTAGCAGTATAAATCCTTTTGTTGTTTTTCTTCCAGACACATCATAATTGTTTTTGAATGAACTATTGAGTGAATGTGCTGACCAGGTATCACATTTTAGACAGGAATTGCACCACCCTATGTAGACTTTTCTGACTCCCAATTCTCTCTAGGTAGAATTGGCTACTCCTTTGTTTTCCCAATTTTTCCATGGTACTTATTTATTTACAAATCTGCCATCTGTTGATGTGAGCATACTTGTTATATTTAATGAAGCTGTGCACCTCATTATCTGTTTCATTGCCTGGCACGTAGGACTTCTCAATAAGGTTTGAAGAGTCAGTAAATCAACCAATCACTGTCTTCTGTTTATGACTGATATTTGGGCCACATGAGCCCTATCATATTGTAAATGAATGGGAGCAAGGATGTTTAAACTCTGAAGCTAGGGTGACTGTAAGGTTTCTGTTAATTGTCTGGATGGCTGTTTGTATTATTGAACAGGATAAGGATTAGAAGAGGAAGAACAGATGAGGGAAAGTCATGAAGGTAGAAAATTAATTTGTGGATACTTTAAGCTTTAGGAGCTTGTACAATATCCATGTGGATGAAATCTAGAGGAGGGAGGTAATAGAGAAGCACTCATTTGCATGAAATGCATGCACAGTGAACATGAAGTAATCAACTATGTACTATCATGTTTTTAAAGTAAGTGGTTGAAGTGAGAGAGTGGCATGGACACATATACACTACCAAATGTAAAATAGATAGCTAGTGGGAAGCAGCCACATAGCACAGGGAGATCAGCTCGGTGCTTTGTGACCACCTAGAGGGGTGGGATAGGGATGGTGGGAGGGAGACGCAAGAGGGAGGAGATATGAGGATATATGTATACATATAGCTGATTCACTTCATTATAAAGCAGAAACTAACACACCATTGTGAAGCAATTATACGCCAATAAGGATGTTTAAAAAAAAAAGGATGTGGAGAAAAGGGAACCCTTGTACACTGTTGGTGGGAATGTAAATTGGTGCAGCCACTGTGGGAAAACAGTATGGAGGATGCTCAAAAAACTAAAAATAGAACTACCATATGACTCAGCAATTCCACTCCTGGGTTTATATCTGAAAAAAACACCAACACTAATTCAAAAAGATACATGCACCCCATTGTTCATAGCAGCATTATTTACAATTGCAAAGATATGGCAACAACCTAAGTGTCTATCAACACATAAATGGATAAAGAAGATGTGGTGTATGTGTACAGTGGAATACTACTCAGCCATAAGAAAGAACGAAAATTTGCCATTTGCAGCAACATGGATGGACTGGGAGGGCATTATGCTAAGTGAAATTAAGTCAGACAGAGAAAGATAAATACTGTATGATACCACTTATATGTGGAATCTAAAAAATACAACAAACTAGTGAATATAACAAAAAAGAAGCAGACTCACAGAGATAGAGAACAAACTAATGGTTACCAGGGAAAGAGGGAGAGGCAATATAAGGGTGGGGGAGTGGGAGGTACAAACTATTGGGTGTAAGATAGGCTGAAAGATGTATGCACAAGATGGGGAATATAGCCAATATTTTGTAATAACTGTAAATGGAAAGTAACCTTCAAAAATTGCATAAAAAATTAAAAATTAAAAAAAAAATAAAGTGGTATTCATGATTGTGGGTGTATAATACTAATAGCTGATATTCCTAGAGTTCTTATAACATGACAAAGTACTTTCATAGCCATTATAGACAGTGGCTTGGTGTGAAGAATTGGTCCTTTCCAAATGACTTTGTTGAAAATTTCAAGATCACATATACTTTTAGACTGCTCCCTTAGGCATAAGCATGACACTTTGGGGTTAATTTTGGACTAATATCAATGAAATGTGGAGAATTTTCAACTGTTTCTCCCCCACGCAACCCCCACCTCCCAAGAAAAAACCTCACACATACTCTGACTAGAATCAATCCTTTTTGGTATACCTTTCCTTTCCAGAATTAGTATTTGAGTACTTTTACGTGAAGTTCCCGCTACTTAATAAAGTTCAAAAGAAAGAAGAAGAAATAAATTAAGGATCATGAAACAAGTCTTAAGGTTCAGTCAGGATGATTGACTATGGAAAGCTAAGGAAAGAGTAATGCATCTCCATTCTGTTTAAAGATTTATCTACAGAGAGAGAACATGTTCATGCTATTTTACTGAGGATTAAATAAGAGAGTTGCTATTGAATGGAATAAAAAAAGTATACATTTCCTATGAAAACAAAAAGTCCATAGATGAAGTTGCTAAACATGGAATTAAAAGATTTTTAGATAGTTGCTAATTTAAAAAAAAAAAGAGAGAGAGAGAGAGAGATGGTGTGAGAGCTATTTGGAATTTAGTTTAAGTACAGCATATGCGGAGATTATTTAAATACCCCAGGAAGAGCCACTGTGGCTTTATATTATTTTCATTCAATTCTTTAGTTTACTACTTTTCACCAGACCCAACTGCAATAAACATAAACACTACTCATTTGTTCAAAAAATATTTATTGAGTACTGACTACATGCAAATCTCTGGATGAAGCACTGAGGCAGAAACAGTTAAACGTAGGGCACACTCTCTACTCTGTTAAAGCTTATACTTCAGTTGATGAGATAAAGTATTCATGGGAATAAACAAAGGGCAAGACAGGGCCATCTGTGTGCCACCATCATGTTACTTTGTTGTTGTTGTTTTTTAAATACTCTGTCCTGTTGAGCAAATTTTAACCGTAAATCATCTATCCTAATATTTAGTTCAGAAAAAAATGATATTGATTAAACTGTTGTTGAGCACAGTACTGTTTGAGGATTGAAAGACAAATTCTTTATTGGTTATTACTATTACTATTATATCAATTAAGATTTGAGCAGAAAAGTAACTTTTAATTGTAGAACTGGGAGTCATACATTCTTGGTTTTAGATTTTAGGCTAAATATTTCTGAACCATAAAAACAAATATAGGGGCTCACTTACCTACCCAGGAAGACTTAACTTTTTAACATGTGATATGCACTATGATTATTTGACCACTGGATGGCAGCAGAAAAAAGACAGCTTTGTGCATACTATTTTTTTTTTTTACTCCCTCTCTTGGTTGGGCATGTCAATTCAGCTAGGGAAATTTCATATTTTCCAAATACATTGAAAAGAATAAACTACAAATCATGGTAATCTGTCATTAATATATAACTATTATAGTCCATATGACCTCAATAAATTTTAAGTATAATTAAAATATGTTGAAAATACATGACTACTTTACTGCTTTGTACCCTTTACTCATCTAGTTTGCATGTATAAAATTCCTGAAAGTCCAACTTAGAAACATTGACTAGTTGAAAATCATTTTCTGAACAACAGTTGCATGTGCACAGCCACTGGTTGACAAATTTCCTTTGAGTGCATGGCCAGCTAGTTGGCCACTCTAGACTTGCAGTAAGTCCCTGGAGACTCCTCATTACTTTTCAGGTGAATGGGTTTATCAAAAATAAGTTACTTTGAGGGACAAAAGCATAATTATGATATCAGAAGTGAGAAGTCATCTTCTCTGAACATTGCAGTTTCTGAGATCCTAAGGAGACACAGGGCAGAGTGGTGAGCATGTAAAAGTGTAGGAACATGAAACCTACAGCTCTCTACCTAGATTCAAAGCAATAATCAGTTATGGGTGTGCAATAGCCACATAATTCCACATTAAAAAAATTTGGTTGTGTTCATCCAGCTTTAATAAAAATTTCAAAGTGGTATACAAAAATGACCATTTTTAGTGAATGCTTTAGGGCAGATTGGAAAACTATGTATTGGGGTCTGTATGAGGCTGAATAATGACCCTCATGTCCTAATTCTGGTACCTAACTGCTATGTTCTATGGCAAAGACTCTGCAGATGTGATTTAGCTTAGGATCTTGAAAAGGTGAGATTATCCTGAATTATCTCAATGCGCCCTGATGCAATCACAAATGCCCTTATGGAGATTTGACACAGGCAGAAGAGAGGGCAATGTGACCACAGAAACGGAGATTTGAGTGCTGCTATGACCACAAGCCAAGGAATGCTAGCAGCCACCAGATGCTGGAAGATGCAAGGAACAGATTCTCCACTCGAGCATCCGGAAGGAGCAGGACCCTGCCAACACCTTGATTTTGGCTCTTTCAACTGATTTCACACTTGTGGCCTCCAGGATTCTAAGAGAATAAGTGTGTGTTGTTTTAAGCCAGTAAACTTGTGGCAATTTGTTACAGCACTCACAGGAAACTAATAAAGGGTCTTTGATGTGAAAGATGAATGGTTGAACTGCCTATTTGTTCAGCAGTTTTCTAACTGTAAAATTTCATTGGCCTATAAAGCTGTATCGACATTTTAATGGTGCATTTTGATCTCTGCCTTTGAGAATTCTCTAGTAAGACAAGCCTTACTTCTGCCCTAATTCCATATCAGAATATTTAGGAAATTCTGGTTCCAAATCTTACCTATTTTTCAGATAAGATTAAGTCCTGACATGATGAAAAGGACAGTGATCCTATTTCATCATATTTTCATTGATTCTTAAAATTTTCCCTTAACCTAAATATGTCATTTATGCATTTGTTGGCTCATAGTTTATTCATTTGTTTATGCCACAGAGTTTGTCGTGAGACTATTACGTGTCAGTTTCTATACTAAGTTCTGGGGCAAAGTGTTGAAAGTGATGTGATAATAATTACTTTGTTAATTAACTATATGATAATCATGTGATAATAGCTACCATCCACAGAGTACTTATTGGTATGGAGAGTATGCTGATGTAATATGATATGTGTAAGTGCAGTGATGCTATTATATGTTATGTGATGGAACATAGATATTTCTAGATGACATATTTGCAAATATTAGGATTATTAGAAATTTGGAGTTTAGGACAGAGTCAGAGAATTCCAGTTGAATTTCTGAGCCCAGTTGCCTTAGCTCAAACTGAGCCCAATTCTTACCACTGTAGGCCATCATTGTCCAACAGAAATATAATGCAAACCAATGTTATTTTAAAAACTTTAGTAACCATATTAAAAAGTAAAAAGAAAAGCATGAAGTTAATTTTAATAATATATTTTATTTAATCCAATCTATATCCAAATATTATTTCAATGTTTAATAAATATTTTTAAAATACTGATTTCTTTTTATATTATTTTTATCATATTGAGCCTTCAAAATATGATATGCATTTTATATATACACATAACACATCCCATTTCAGACTAGTCACATTGCAAATACTCAGTAACCACATGATGCTAGGCATTACTGATTTGAACAACACGGTATCTTAAGATCATTTATGTAGACAAACACAAGTTATCAATGGTGTTTTTCCAACATAAAAAAAATATTGAACTTATGAAAACTGTATCTCCCTCTCTTTGTTGCAACGTGTTTAAATTGACTGTGTCACTTTTTAGGGGGATTAATAACCCAGCATGGGCAAGTTTTATGTGGTTTATATTTTGTTTTTTTTATATCAACATCATTAGAGTTGACGTTTCTGGTTATTTTCATGTATACTCTTTAAAAAAATTTTTTTGCAGTCATCTCATAAACCTGCAGTCAACCGGGCTACTCAGTTTATATTATATGCAGGTGCAAAATTTCTGATATTTGAGAAGCTTCTTTTGAAAACAGCAGCTGGCACTTCATTTCTCTGCTATGGATGGAAAAAAGCTGTGTTTAACCAGCACTGGTTTTCCTTTTCATTTACAACTTAATTTGACTTAGGTAATGATAACATTCTCTTTTTATCACTTGACCAGTTTAAAGAATTACTCTTTCTGGCTGATCAGTAAAAGATCTGTAAAAAACAAAATACTGCTATGTGTTTGGGAGGGGGTTAACCTATTATATATTTGGTACAGATTTTTATTAAATTACCCATATCTCCTTGGCTTTAGAAGCTTTGGACAGCATATATTTGGAGCATGCCTTTTTTTTAAGCAAAATTAAATGTTATGAAAACTGTTGTTTTGCATTTTAAAAATTCAGATCTATCATTCATTTACTCCGTGGCCAAGAAGTGAAAGGTGATTAATAAAAGTTATTACAGAAATATAAATAATTTCTACTTTTCCTAAGTGACATATTTCTACCAAGCTTTTGGTTGGGTGTTTGTTAGCATGGCCTTTTAATCTGTTTGTAATTTGGGCAAACAAAAGTGTTCTATCAAGTAGAATGGCTTGTAACGCTGTACTTTTTTTCCTTAACTGATTTTAGAAACATCTCATTGGATTGTGTTCCTGTGAGAGGCTTATATGCAATGATGTTATGTAAAACTCTCATTGCTGTAAAATTTCTTTCAGTGGGGGTTGCAACCTGAGTTGCCCATTTTGATGTCTCATCCCAGGAAGGACCTCAGCATGGTGTACCTAGTTTTCCAAACAAACACCCAAGATTGGAAGGGCTAAGGAAGGCTAAGAAAGGCACTGCTTCATGAGCTCAGAATCTCTTCAACAACTCTTTATGTCAGGACACAGCATGACTCTATTGTTATGGAAAATATTTTATTCATAAGGCACTCTTTGTTTTCAGTGAAGAAGTAGTTTTGAAAACAGTGACTTTTTTTTAGTATGCCCTCTTGCACCCTTCTCACTTACCTCTACTTGAAATTGTATCATTCATTTTTTTGTTTTGTTTTGTTTTGTTTTTGTGGTTCACGAGCCTCTCACTGTTGTGGCCTCTCCCGTTGCAGAGCACAGGCTCCGGACGCGCAGGCTCAGCGGCCATGGCTCACAGGCCCAGCCGCTCTGCGGCATGTGGGATCTTCCCGGACCAGGGCACGAACCCGTGTCCCCTGCATCGGCAGGTGGACTCTCAACCACTGCACCACCAGGGAGGCCCATCATTCATTTTTATTGGTGTATGTTCTTTATTCTCCCAAGAATCTAAGCTCTGTTAGGATAGAGACTTTGTCTCTTTTATTCCCTACAGTATGCCTGGCTCCTGGAATAGTACCAGATGTATAGGAGATGCTCAGTAAGTATTTGCTAAATGATTAGCTGAACATCAGCAGGGTGCAATTCAGATGAAGCTCAATCTTGAAGCAAGAGCAAGGTGTCTGTGGATAGCAGTGGTGGAACGACTTGGAAGCTAATGAAACTTAAGCTTCAGTGTCCTTCCCTTACTAGGTCCCTTCCAAGGCCCTATTACCTAATTTTATATTTATAATATAAAAAGATAGTTTTCTTAAAGAGAGCATCCCAAATTGCATGTGTCAGACCCCACAAAATCTGAATGATTCCTTAGTATTAAGGTACATATCTTGCCATTTGAGTTTATTCTGAAGATATGTGAAAATATCTTCTACCAGATAAACAAATTAGTACAGCAGGACTCCATTACCCCAAGAGCTGGCTTAACCACATGGTCTAGTCTTAATTTAAAACATTCTGACAGACTGATGAGCATAGTGATTGCAGTGCTTTTATGTTACTTCCCTTGTATGCATTTTTGCTTCCATGATTGAGACATATATACATATATATATACACACACACCACGGGTCTGTTGTACAGCAGTCCCCCCTTATCCACTGTTTCTCTCTCCATGGTTTCAGTTACACACAGTCAACTGCGGTGGGAAAATATTAAATGGAAACTTCCAGAAATTAAAAAAAAAAAACCCACAAGTTTTAAATTGTGCGCCATTTTGTGTAGCATGATGAAATCTCCTGCTGTCCCACTGTAGTCTGCTGACAAAGTGAATCATCTTTTTGTCCAAAGCCCTTTAGTCACTCAGTAGCCATCATAGGTTATGTTGAGGTATCATAGTGCTTGTGTTCAAGTCACCCTTATTTTATTTAACAATGGCTCCGAAGCCCAAGAATAGTGATGCTGGCAATTCAGATATGCCAGAGAAGTCTTAAAGTACTTTCTTTAAGTGCAAAGGTGAAAGTTTTCAACTTAATAAAGAAAAAATATCATATGCTGAGGTTGCTAAGATCTATGGTAAGAACAAACCTTCTATCTATAAAACTGTGAAGAAGGAAAATGAAATTTTGCTGGTTTTACTGTTGCATCTCAAACTGCAAACGTTAAGGCCACAGTGCACGACAAGTGCTTAGTTAAGATGGAAAAGACATTAAATGTGTACAATAAGATATTGAGATAGAGTAAGAGAGAGAGACCACATTCATATAACCTTCATTACAGTATATTGCTATAATTGTTCTATTTTATTATTAGTTATTGTTGTTAATCGCTTACTGTACTTAATTTATAAATTAAATTTTATTATAGGTATGTATATATAGGAAAAACAGAGTATATAGAGAGTTCCGTGCTAGCCGTGGTTTCAGGCATCCACTGAGGGTCTTGAACTGTATCCCCTGTGGATAGGGGAGACTACTACATTTATTCCCAAACATATGTCTTCCAGTTGTACACATTAATGTAATTATATAATTTAAATATTGTGTGACACAACAAAACAAAGGAGAGTTCTGTTTACAAAAATATTTAATTGAATACTTTTTCCAAGCTTTAATGATGAGTTCCTAAAAAAATATGTTGTTGAGTTAGGTATGAGTGAGACAATTGAACTATTCTCCAGAGTGAAAAAAAATAAAATAAATCTAAGAAGCCTGAAGGGCTCCATCTATAAATTACATCATATGTATCTTTAATTTTTTTTCTACTTTCAAGAAAGAAAAATTGGAGATTATGGATGAGTATGGACGTGGCTTATTCAAGAAAGATTACAAAGATTTTATCAGTATGAAACATACTGAAAGAAAAGATCTTTGTACTTCATCAGAACTTGGTCACTGGAATGCACATTTTTATGTTTAAGCTAAAATAAAACATAAAACTCTCCATTTTAACTGGTGTTTTAAATTGATCAATCCATTGCTGTTTCAACTATGTTGATAAGAGGGTTCCCAATGTGTGTACAGAGAAATAATGTCTTAAAGAGACACATCCAACTTATACTAATAGAGGTTAATGAAATTTACTATTATGAAAAGGAAATCTAGCCTGATGAGGGGCTAGGTATGGAATAATGATTAAAGATAGCAAGACCTGAGCTGAAATCCTGCCCCTACCACTTGCTAGCTACATATTCTTGGGAAATTACTCAACCCCTCTCAGACCTCAGAGATTGAAAACAAAAAACAAACAAATAAACAAAAAAGAGAAAAACACCTATATTATAAAGTGAATGTGAAGATCAGTTACTAGATGGAGAGCTCTTAACACAATGTTAAAGACACAATACTTAATAAACAATAGGGTATTTAGATGTCTGCATTAAGTTGTTTATCAGGGTTTTTTCACATTTCAACATTTTTTCAGAGTATACATTAAATAATAAAAGTTGTACCTTACTACAAGTAGTATAGTGGCTATTTCTAGAGTGTGTTTATATGATGACTTCATAGACTCACTAAATTTTAGGGCTGGAAGGCTTCTTTGAGGTAGGCTAGGCCATCTTCTTGCTGTACGGTTGATGAAACCATGGCACAGAGAGAAGTGCAGTGACTTGCCTAAAGTCACACAGTGGATCAGATTCAAGTACAAGTTTTCTAACCTCTCATCTGTTACTCTTTCCATAGTATCACAGATGCCTCATGTCTATTGTTAGGTATGACAACAGGCAATTTCAGTAAAGACTGGAGGTAAGAATGAAAGAAAGTGGCCTCACCAACCTCTTATTGATTATATCATCAATACTGTCTATCTTTCCCTCCAGCATTGTGTTCAGTTTGGGCTTTTTTATGGCAAATATAATGGCTATAATTTTTTTTAGCATTTTGAACTAAAAAGTAGTGATAAGAATTGAGAATTTGTGATTATTCCTTTTTTCTTCTTCTTTTTAAAAATTTTATCTATAATCTTAACCTTCAGTGTTCAGCTTACCGGAGTATTTTTAAGTCAAAGATCAAGCTAGTTTGCAGCCTGTTCAGAAGAGACTTGATTTTTTTAGCAATCTTCTTTCTGTATATAAAACATGAATCTAAATAAAGTTAAAAGTCAGGATGAAATCCACTTCTGAGTTGCCAATCAAAGCTTCCTTTAACATCTAAAAGCAATATATACAAACTAGGCTTAAGAGAAAGGACAGAAACTTAAGCTCCCTTAATCTTAACTGAGTTTAAAAAGTAGACAAATCAGTTTTATAATGTAATCAAGGAAAAAAAAGTAAATCCTTTCCTGGATTTTAAGCAGCACTTTGGAAGTGAGTTTTGCTTGATTTATCAGTCATTTACGGAATATTTACTGAATATTTAGCCAGGCACTTTAGCTGCTAGAGATGTGCTGGTAAAAGAGACATGATTCTCCACCATGGGAGTTCATATGGTGGGGAGACTCTCAAGGCCAGTAGATTGTAGGCACCAGAGTAACTGCCTTGAGCTAAACAAGCCAAGAGAGCACTGAGGGAGGGACCTCCATCCCAGAACCAGTGTAAGAGTGGTTCCCCAAAACTCTTCCCCAAAATGCTTTACGTTGCCTCAAAATGTAAATAATGCCTCCAAGGATAGAAATATATAGGTGAAACCAAATCTTTGAAGTCCAGTCAATCAGCAGCCAGATTTCGTATTTTCATACAGGCCAATATCAAATAAGAATTTCACAAAGGACAGGGTTTCTGCTTTATTCTATAAGCATTGACTTAAGATCCCTAATTCATGTTTCCTCTTCTCCAGTGTGTTCAGAAATGCATAGGCCTGACATAGATATTTGTTTTAGTATAAATCTTATTATCTAATTCATAAGTTTCTAAAACAGCCCCAGCAAACAATTCCTGATCTGGAGGTGTTCCTAATACCAAAAGGAAGGTACAGCTTCCTATCCAAAAAAAAAAAAAAAAAAATCACATATGAAAATATGGTGGACCTTTTAAAATAGCATGTTTAGTAGAGAAAGCAATTAATTTTCTTTGCAAAATATTAATGATAACAACACCCTATTCTTGAAATATGCACTAGAAAGAAAATCACCATAGTGCCCTAAAAATGAGGCCATCATCTTCCAGGGAGCTGTTGGAGCTGTGTGATCTCAAGACCATGTGATCTCAGAGAGACATATCGCTGTGAGAGCAGCTCTCTTTCCTGGAGAGTTCCCTGTCATTACAGGAATGATTTTTAGCCTCACTTACGATACCCTGACAGCAGGTGATTCTGAATCCATAATGGAGATGCGGTAGCAAGGCCCACACCTTTGCTCCTTGATGCATCATAATGCTGGCTACTACAGAAGGCATTGGCTGTGTTGAGTGACTTATGGACAGTCTACATTTTCTAGAGGATTTTCAAGGAATAACCATCACTTCTTGGAACTCTTTCCCTTTCTAGTCACAAAGAAGTTCTTAGGCCTTAGATTTTTCTAAAGCATGGTCAATCACATCTCAGGCTCTCACTTAACTACATCAAGAACTTGGAGACTTGGTGATAAGAGAACTCACAGAAGAGTTGAAAACTCATTGATTTATTTGACAGATAATTGCTGAGCATCTGTTGTTAGTAAGGCACTGCACTAGGTAGATAAGATGGAGATTTAAACAATCTATTAGATCATCTCTGCATTTATATATTATGTATATATTCACACATACACACATATACCCAGATGCATGATAACATTTTACATATATACACAAGTATACACATACCTGCACACTTATTTATCTGTTCAAATATATGGTACACATATCATAAATATGTTCATACATGACCTAAATATATGTGATATCATTAATGTGGCAGTGTTAATTATATATGGTAAGTGTTAAAATATGATGCTGTAACAGTTCTAATTAGGGAGAGTTACTAACCCCAGAGAATCAGGAATCATTTTATGGAATAGAAAATGGTGTTTGAACCAGACCATAAAGATGACATATTTTCTAGGGCTGTTGTATCAAATTACTACAGCCTTGGTGCCTAAAACAACAGGAATTGATTCTTTCGCAGTTCTGGAGGCCAGAAGCCCAACAGTGAGGTGCCAGCAGGGCACAGCCAGCAGAGGTTCTTGGGGAGAATCTGTTCCTGGCCTTTTCTTGGCTGCTGGCTGTCCTGGGCTGTGGACACATCACTCCAGACTCTGCCTCCCTGCTCACACTGCCTTCTCTTCTGTGTGTTCACTATCTCTTGGCTCCTTTTATAAGGACAGCTGAGATTGTATGTAGGGCTCAGGTGAATAATACTGTACAGGGTAAACTCCTCAAGGTCTTAAACTTAATTGTATCTTTTGCCAAATAAGGTACTAGTCACAAGTTTCGGGTATTAGAGTGTGGACATATCTTTTGGGGGGACACCATTCAACCCCCTACAGATGAGAACCTTTCAAAGGCTGAGTTTGAGGAGAGCATTACAGGCTGAGAAACTAAACTAAGCAGAGATGTAGGGGCAGGAAAAGAAGGCGTATCTAGTAACAAGGAGGAGCGACGGAGAGCAGTAGTGTGCAGAGGATAGGGGAGAGGGAAACAAACAAGGGTCAGGGGCCAGGCCACAGAGGCCTTGTGCTCCTGGGCATCCAAATTAAAATGATGGGAGAACCAGTGAGAACAAGATAGCACTCTATTAACATAGTGAGACCTCACCAAAGCCTACATGGAGCTGTTAGCCATGAGAATAGAAAGGAAGGGAGAGATCTCAGCAGTAATTTAGATTCCATTGAAGAGAATTCCAAATGCATGGATAACTGGGAGAGGGTTAGGGCATTAACAACAGTAAGGAAATTAGAAGATTAAAATGATGGTTGGGTTTGGATGTGTTGCTTCAGTTTCCAGCATGACATCCAGAGGGAGGTGCAGTTGGAAATGTGGAATTGATCTCCAGAGTGTTTGGCATTGGAGTTAACTACACTGAAGGGTGAGGCTCCTGAAGGATGAAAGGGAAGGGGAAGAAGAGAATGTCTCTAAAGTTACCATCTTAGAGAACTCCTTCCTTTAGGGGTTAGGGGAACTAAGCTTCCTTTTTTCATCATATTTTAGAAAGTATACTTTTTTGACACAGAGGATTATTTAATGCACAGGATTTTTCACACACTGATTGTAAGTGAGCTCAATCTCTTTCTGTCGTGTCTACTGGAATACTGTTATGTGAATGTTGCTATGATTCTTTGCATTTTGTGCTAAAGTAATTTAATTATGACCTTATTAAAGTAACATGATTATATTTGCTCTTTGTTTTATGGTAATGACTGATAAACAAAATGCTAATTGGCATTACAGTTTTGTGCTATATTTGTTCTGATATTCAAAAGTTTAATTAGGATTTAATTTGCACATCAGCCTGAGTAGTAGTCTATCCCGATATTTCTTTTACTTTTTTTGTTCAGCGAAAGTTATTTATTAAGACATGACAAGGGTTCAAGATTTTGTCACTGTATGTAGCGTTAATACTGGTTTTCAGAGAAGGCAGTTTTCTTTATTAACCAAGGAATTATGCACTTGGTTCCAATTACATCATTGAATGTGAAGTGTTTGTTGTTTCAAGTGAAAAATCACTGGATTATCCTTTGTCCAGTTGAAAGCAATAGCTTCTACACTAATGTTGGTGTTAGTCTTTAGTTTTTAGTGTTTGTAATTAAAGTTTTGTCCCAAGAGCTTATTTCTGGTTCAGTTCAGATCCATATAAACCTTATGGTTTATCAGATATAAACTTATCAGATATTAATTTCTCCTGGGGCACCTGGTGCTCACTTTTTCCCATGTATCTCCTGTTACTTTTATTCATTTTATTTTTTAACTATTTCCATTAGAAGTTATATCCCTTCTCCCCACCCCTGTTATGCTCTGAGGTCGCAGTGCAGTGCATCCAATTTCTGCATTAGGAATTAGCTGCCGTAGGCTTCACTGCCAACTTTCACGAACTACAGAATCCTGGGTCATCTGTCATTTGGAAATAACACCATTCTGTGGTATCGTCAGAGTAGATAATGAAAGAATCAAAGGAGATCATGTGAATTTAAAAGTACTCTGAAAAAATTCACTCTGAAAAAATTCAAAGTACCATACAATGTGTGGTATAATCATACTGTATGTTTAATGCTATAGATATTTAGTTATTTATTTTGAAATGACACATTCAGACCACAGAGAAGGAAAGGTAGATGGATTAAAGTTGTGCATCTCAAAATATATTGTGCATATGAACTACCTAGGGATAATGTTGAAATGTTGAGTCTGAAGATTCAGGAGGTCTGTCATGAGCCTGATGATATGGTGCATCTAACAAGCTACTAGCTGATGTCCATTCTGCTTGTTTGTGGAGCACACACTTAGTAGCAAGGAACTAAAGAACTAATGCAGATTTCTCCCTAGTCAAATATTAGAAGAATTTAAAAGTACATATATATAAGTTTACACCACTTGTGGACCCAGATGCATTCTTGATAATACACATAGATCTGGGAGGAAGCATAAGAAATTTTTTAATTCCATTGGAGAATCAAAGCAAGGTAAAAACTGGAAAACAAAATTAATCCAGGGATTAAAATTAAACCAGGGATTTTGCTGTTTAAAAAAGCTTTGTAGTGATACCTTTTGTAATGCAAATTTCTGTCTAAAATAACTGCTTTGTAAACATGGGTTTCCTCACTGAGTTTTCTTAAGAGTAGATTTTTAATTTAAAGAAAGAGTTAATGTATAAATTACAACCTGTTGTCAATTTTTTTTTTTTTAAACATCTTTATTGGAGCATAATTGCTTTACAATGGTATGTTAGTTTCAGCTTCACAACAAAATGAATCAGTTATACATATACATATGTTCCCATATCTCTTCCCGCTTGCGTCACCCTCCCTCCCACCCTCCCTATCCCACCCCTCCAGGCGGTCACAAAGCACCGAGCTGATCTCCCTGTGCTATGCGGCTGCTTCCCACTAGCTATCTACCTTACGTTTGGTAGTGTATACATGTCCATGCCTCTTTATTGCTTTGTCACCGTTTACCCTTCCCCCTCCCCATAGCCTCAAGTCCATTCTCCAGTAAGTCTGTGTCTTTATTCCTGTTTCACCCCTAGGTTTTTCATGACATTTTTTTTTCTTAAATTCCATATATATGTGTTAGCATACGGTATTTGTCTCTCTCTTTCTGACTTACTTCACTCTGTATGACAGACTCTAGGTCTATCCACCTCATTACAAATAGCTCAATTTCGTCTCTTTTTATGGCTGAGTAATATTCCATTGTATATATGTGCCTCATCTTCTTTATCCATTCATCCGATGATGGACACTTAGGTTGTTTCCATCTCTGGGCTATTGTAAATAGAGCTGCAATGAACAGTTTGGTACATGACTCTTTTTGAATTATGGTTTTCTCAGGGTATATGCCCAGTGGTGGGATTGCTGGGTCATATGGTAGTTCTATTTGTAGCTTTTTAAGGAACCTCCATACTGTTCTCCACAGTGGCTTTATCAATTTACATTCCCACCAACAGTGTAAGAGGGTTCCCTTTTGTCCACACCCTCTCCAGCATTTATTGTTTCTAGATTTTTTGATGATGGCCATTCTGACTGGTGTGAGATGATATCTCATTGTAGTTTTGATTTGCATTTCTCTAATGATTAGTGATGTTGAGCATTCTTTCATGTGTTTGTTGGCACTCTGTATATCTTCTTTGGAGAAATGTCTATTTAGGTCTTCTGCCCATTTTTGGATTGGGTTGTTTGTTCTTTTGTTATTAAGCTGCATGAGCTGCTTATAAATTTTGGAGATTAATCCTTTGTCAGTTGCTTCATTTGCAAATATTTTCTCCCATTCTGAGGGTTGTCTTTTGGTCTTCTTTATGGTTTCCTTTGCTGCGCAAAAGCTTTTAAGTTTCATTAGGTCCCATTTGTTTACTTTTGTTTTTATTTCCATTTCTCTAGGAGGTGGGTCAAAAAGGATCTTGCTGTGATTTATGTCATAGAGTGTTCTGCCTATGTTTTCCTCTAAGAGTTTGATAGTTTCTGGCCTTACATTTAGGTCTTTAATCCATTTTGAGCTTATTTTTGTGTATGGTGTTAGGGAGTGATCTAATCTCATACTTTTACATGTAGCTGTCCAGTTTTCCCAGCACCACTTATTGAATAGGCTGTCCTTTCTCCACTGTACATTTCTGCCTCCTTTGTCAAAGATAAGGTGACCATATGTGCGTGGGTTTATCTCTGGGCTTTCTATCCTGTTCCATTGATCTATATTTCTGTTTTTGTGCCAGTACCATACTGTCTTGATTACTGAAGCTTTGTAGTATAGTCTGAAGTCAGGAAGCCTGATTCCTCCAGCTCCATTTTTCGTTCTCAAGATTGCTTTGGCTATTCGGGGTCTTTTGTGTTTCCATACAAATTGTGAGATTTTTTGTTCTAGTTCTGTGAAAAATCCCAGTGGTAGTTTCATAGGGATTGCATTGAATCTGTAGATTGCTTTGGGTAGTAGAGTCATTTTCACAGTGTTGATTCTTCCAATCCAAGAACATGGTATATCTCTCCATCTATTTTATCATCTTTAACTTCTTTCACTGAGTTTTCTTAAGAGTAGATTTTTAATTTAAAGAAAGAGTTAATGTATAAATTACAACCTGTTGTCAATTTTTCTCTGTTCAATAAATATGATAATTTTGGTAGTTACATCATTTCATTTTTTTTCCTTTAACATGTAGAATTATTATAGCAGATTAGCTATCATGGATAAATATCATTTGTTCTTAATAAGAAAATTTTCAGAAAATATTCATCTCCATAACATAGGCCAGGTTGGGGATGCCTACAGTGTATCAAGAATTGGCTAAATGTGGAGGATACAAGATGAGTGGGCATGGTTTCTGCTTTTAGGAGCTCATTTTCTTCTGGGGAGACCAAGCATTTTTGCATAATCATTAACAGAACCTGGCATCTCTCTGCAGAGGGGAACCTCTGTGCTCTGGATAAGGGTGGGTGTGGGGAGGTAGTGTGGGTTCAGCAGAGGTGGCAGACAGCAGCTTGAGCTAGGTGTTAAGTGGGTCTGTTTGGAAGGGCAGGAGTGGCAGACAGAATTCCAGACAGAGAATTCTAGACATTCAGTAAGTAAGAAGACACAAAAAAGTTATGTACATTGCTCGCAGAATAATTTCAGGTACAATGGAAAATCATAATCAATCATCACAGAATTTGTTACGTGGAAGTCAGCCAGTCAATCTGTGACCCAGTCAAGTCAGGATGGTCTATGGCAACAAAGTGAGATTTTACCAATTCAACTGTAACTTTCTGAAGTATGGAGTACTAAAAAAGCTCAGTACTCTTTGGAGCACTATAGCTTTTCCTTGTGCTAAGGATAAAATTTGCCAAATAAGCTTTACTTTTACTCTAGAAACAATGCTGTAAATTTTGTATCTGTAGGCATGTTTATGATTTTGGGGTTTGGCAGAATATTTCAGTTCCCATGAAGTATTTTCTGTGTTGATCATCACACTTTATTACATTTTTTTTTGTTTTTTTTTAATCCTCCTTTCTCCTGCTAGAATGTATGTTGACAAGCTATAGGGCAATGACTGAATCTCTTATTCACAGCTATGTCATGAGGAGAGTGCAATTCTGTATTGGTCCAATGTTTAAAGGTCCTTTAAACATTCTAAACAACAGATAAATTTTAAAATGCACTTAATATTTACAATAGTGTTAATATTTTATGCAGGCCATTTGGTATAATGGGCCCTAGTGTTCAGTAGACCAGAGATGTAGAAATGCTGGGTTAGTAGAACAAAGAATGGAAGGAAGGAACTATAAGTGCAGCCCCTGCTGAGATGTTTGATGACTAGCAAATTCTCTAGGATGGTACTTAGTTTTTCGATATGCAAATACTTAGTTATACTCTAGTATAATACTAGAGTATAACTAGTATAATACTAGTAATACTTAGTTATACTCTAAGTCTCTTCTAGTTCTAAAATTTTATGGTGTGTATAAGTAAAATATCACTGTAAAGTCTTTTAGGGAGTTGAACCCAATGTTTGAGTGTTTCTTAAAAGTACTTGATCTGGCAGGCAGGATAATCCTTTACATTTATCTGCAGTAAAGCATAAAAGTGATGACAGATAGCTATTGGTACAGGCGCACCTGGCAGAGCAAATGTTGACATAGATTTAGTATGACATAATCATGCTTTTCATGTTATTTATTATTGGAGAAGGTGTATTTGTGAAAAGTTACATGCAAGCTGAATCTCATTCTCATGTCGTTGATGTAGTTTATAAAATGTTTATTTTTGTCAGTATATGTATATAGCTAAAAAATCAAACAGAAGTCTCTCAGCGTTTACAGTAATGAACAGTGATCCTTCCAATCTCTTTTTATGCGCAAATCCCAATTCCCCGAGTACTCTGGCTTTTTTCTTTAATTGGCAAATGTTTTGTTATTTCTTTACATATACTTCTGTTTCTAGATTTGTCAATTTTAGGCATCATTTACTGTCTTTTTACACTGGGAGGTGATAATTTGTGGGTATTGAGAGGAAGGAAAGGTAAACGTGCTTGTTCAATCTGTCATGCTGAATGGGAAGACTGCTAATGTGATTTTAGAGATGTTTTATTTTTGTTTCTATAGAATCATTATAGACAGTAGTTAGATCATTAAGTCATAGATAGCCTTGGCTCTCTTGGATATCTAGTCTTCAAAGACTGAATTGTAGAGACAGTTTTAGGTCTTTTCCAGTGTACATGAGATCTGAGTGGTGCCCGATATCCTCCTTCTTCAGATTCCAAAGATGAGGCTTATGGAGTTGCCTCTGCATTTACACTCCCCTCTTTTGGAAATGCCTCCCTCTCCCTCACCATCCCATTACACCTGTCTGCCTGGACACCCCTTCTTTTCCTTCCAACTCAAATCCGATATTACCTTATCGTCTCTGTCTAGAGCACTTTCCAGCCTTTCCGGGAGTTGACGTCTCCACCTCTATTCCCACAGCTCTTGGTGTTAATATTTTATTTTATTTTTTTGCGGTATGTGGGCCTCTCACTGTTGTGGCCTCTCCCGTTGCGGAGCACAGGCTCCGGACACGCAGGCTCAATGGCCATGGCTCACGGGCCTAGCCGCTCTGTGGCATGTGGGATCTTCCCGGACCGGGGCACAAACCCGTGTCCCCTGCATCAGCAGGCGGACTCTCAACCACTGCACCACCAGGGAAGCCCTTGGTGCTAGTATTTTATATATTTTCTTATTAGTGCTCAATGCATTTCCTAGACCTCTCCCTTGAGTACAGACCCTTATCTTTAATTCCCTTATAGACACCTCATAGCTGTCTCTCAGGTACCTCAAATTCACTGAGCACAGAGCTAAACTCATTCTAGCCTTTTCTGAAGTCAGTTTCCCTTCAGTGCTCTGTATCTTGGTGAGTGACATTCCTATTAAGAAGAGTCCCACTCCCTTCCTGTTGTCATTTAATCTGCAGTCCTCCACCACTGCAAGGAGTAGGTAGAAATCAGAGCAGGTCCCTCCCTTCTTAAAATCCTCCAATGCAACAGCATAGCCTTGAGTAAGGCCCATGTGTTGACTTCTTCAAACCCCTCAAGCCTTTACACAGACATGCACCCTGGCTTCTGGCATACTAAACCACTTGGGATTTCTGGAAAATAGCAGTTCTCTCTTTCCTCTGGGATTTCATTTATACTGCACCATTTTGGAAAGCCACCTTCCACCTCCTAAACAAATTCCCATCATCATCTATGTAGTTCCTTCTCCTCTTTCACCAGCTCATCTCGCAACCCTTTCTGAGTTCCCTCAAAACTGAGACAGTGCCCTTGCAGTGGGCTGCCTCAGGTCTCTGGGCTTACTTTCCCCATAACACCTGACACTGTGTGGTGTAATAGACACTGAGAAGGTTAGCCACTGTTTATTAAGAACTTGTTTTGATCCAGGAATTTTACTAATTGTTTTATAGATAACAGGCCATCTAAATGTGATTGTCTAATCACTGATATAACAGACATAGTTGTCAGTTTACCTGCCTTACCTATGACCCTTCTCAGAGACTAACCATAGTCCCTGATGAGAGGGCAGTGGATCCCCTGCCATGCCCCACTGGCCTCAGGACATTGGGCAAGGACAGACACTTGATTCAGCCTGGGTCAACCAGATTCTCTCTCACTGAAAGCTTGAATTTCAGCTCAGAAGCTCTAATGATGTAGGAGGTCACTGAAAGCTCAGCTGAGAGGAATGGCTGCTTTCCATTCTGTGGGTACAGAAGTAAAGAAGGCCAATCAGAAAAGAGAAAGGAGACTGGAGATAGGTAGCCCATGGGGCCTGGGGAGGCAAAGAGCAGACCTCTGGTTCTGACTTTGAGCTAGGGGTTTCAGCCCCTTATGAAGCCTAAGTAAGCATACTGCCTTGGGTTCCAGGAGATCTCTGTGTGTCTGCCCCTAAATTCTCCTTTTTACCTAAGCTAAATATTCTATTGCTTGAAACGAATGTATCCCTAATTAAGATATTGATCTTAACCACAATACTGATTGTGAGCTTCTTAAGGACATGGAGTGTGAGTTCTCAGAGCTTAGCATTTGTCTTGATACATTGGAAGTGTCTAATGAGTGAATGAATGGATGGATGAGTCACTCTATCCTATGGAGTGGGTACCTTCAGACAGTCAAAGCCATAGTGTTGTTCCCTATGTCTGGTGTTACTCGGTTTGTACCACTTGAATTAATTGGACTTTTTATGAATCTTATTATCCCAGTTTAGAATTTCATTTTGTATATGTGATAAATTTTCTAATCTAACACAATCATTTCTTTTTAATAGTATACTTAGGATGTTCTAACTATGATTAATAGGATGGGTGTCCTTAGAGACGCTCAGCATCTGAAAAAAAATTAAGGCTAAGTGTTTAATGTGTGTAATCCATTGCTGATTTTTCAGCAGATACCTAGTATATAGTATTCCAAGGATGGTATTAAATGTGTGTGCGTGTGTGTGCGTGTGTGTGTAACTTCTAAACACCCATTTGTTTACACACATCTGGGTTTATACTTGCAAGAGTTTTAAGAACTCTTAAAAAATTATTGCTACTTTCATGCTCCCTATATATTTCATTAGTAGGTGAAAGGAATGATTAATGTTACAGAAATGCGTGTGGTTGTCAGAGATTCATTAGGTGAAACAAGAAGTAAGCATAGGCGTGATCCACACAGATGTCTCTTCTAACATGGGGCCATATCAGTAGTTAAGAGGTACTCATTTTGGTGATTACTAGGTCTCTTCAGTTTTACCAGATCATGTCCCTGGTGAATGATATGCACAGATAAACCCTGGTTGCAGGATACACCAGGGCTCAGGGCTGTGTCACATAATAGGTTATATAGCCTCTTTGAGCCTCAGTTTTCTTCTTGTTTTGGTTTGGTTTTTAAGAAACTGAATGGAACTCATGATGCTGATCTTGCATTCATGAATTAACTGACTAGTCTATATAGTCTAGTGTATTATATAATACACAGTAGCATCTCAGTAAATACTAGTGATTATTATTGCCGTTTAACTCTCAGGGAGAGTTAATTAGTTACTGTGAATTAAAAAAAGTGAATCACATAGTGAAACATGTCAGTAAGGATAGCACTCGCAGAGGACTAGAGCACTTGCCACAGATAACATCACCATACTTGAACATGCAGAACATACCCATCACATACTAGACAACTCCAACTCCAAATGTGTAAATATGTTTGGACCTCCTTGCTTGGTAACTTGGACCTCCAAGTTACCATTACTTGATGGTAACCCAGCATTATGATGAAAGTGACTAACTGATAAAGAAAAGTTGATTAATATTTAATATTCAATATTAATATTTAAAAGCACTTATATTTTTCCCTGTTATAGTTCACTAACAAAGGGTAAAAGTGAAGAACGTACATGTTTTGTTTATTATCCAAGTAGGGTGTGTTATTGATTTCAGGAAAAATTTTATCCATATTACTCAATTTTCATTACTTGGGAAAATAATATTATAAAATGACCAGGATTCAAAATCAATTCATGAAACCGAATTGTTTAATAATAATAGTAATAATGAAATGGTAACACTTAGGTATTATATTAATATAACAATAATGAATTGAATTAGTAATACTTTAGTATAAACTTAATAGCTAAATATCAGTGAATGTTACTGTAGGCTAGGCGTTACTTTATGT
Source organism: Orcinus orca (assembly GCF_937001465.1). NCBI lineage: Eukaryota > Metazoa > Chordata > Mammalia > Artiodactyla > Delphinidae > Orcinus > Orcinus orca. The sequence goes on along the minus strand of NC_064566.1, from coordinate 80,580,405 downwards.
GTTATTGTTTATTTAATCTTCATAACTAATTCTAGCTAATGGACAGTGGTTGAATTGACATTTGTCAAATCTGGGCTGAGGCAGTTAAAAGTTAGTGTGTCTCTTCCATTAATTTCTTCCCTCTACTTCAGTAACCTTGGAGTTCCAAATGAGGGAGCTACAAGAGGGTCACCCAAAATGCTTTGTATGTGAATGAGAAACAAAGTTTGAGTTAAGCTCCTGAGATGTCAAGGTTATTTTGTTATGCAGTAGAATCTTTTCTATCTCAATACAGTCACTGCATAGTATGTTATGCAGTCACATTGTTCACTTGGTATAGCCTTGGAACATAATGGGGAATGGTGGGTTTAGTAGCAAGGAAGTATGTTTTATTTTGACAGCTAATTGTAATCTTAAAGTCTCCATGTAAGACTAAACATTGGTTACACGAGAAGATAATAGTTTCAACAAGAACATAAATATTAAGCATGAAGAATTCTTTAAAATAATGCTGTATAGAATTATATTATCTGTAGTAACTGGCTCATTAGATAACTTTCCTTATAAAAGGGTTTTATAAGTCTGCTTTACTCATGTTATAAAGAGGAGAATTGAAAAGTAATACAAATAATTGATGCCAAGAAAAAATCAACATGAAAGAGGAACCTCCATATAAAGAGTTTGCAGAAGAGGTTACTGGGAACCCAAACTGAGGCCATTGAGTATTTTATGTCTAGCTGTAGGAAAGTAGGTAAGTATATTGTTACATTTCTGTACTAAGAAGGAGAAAAGAAAACCAAGAAGTTCATGTAGTAATAAACATCTGAAATTCATCTGGGTATGTTACATGTCAAGATTATGTTACTAGTGCAGAATTTTTTTTAAAAGATGCATAGTTTTTATTGAATTTTATCAGAACTCTTATCTATTCAGTATGCTATAATGAGGGAACTACAAGAGGGAGCATCAGAGAAAACGATGAGAAGTTGACCTAAGAATTAATAATTTGAATTAAATCATCCAATTGAATAAAAGAATGAGAATTTATTTAATACTACCTGAATTTCTGATAGTTTCTTGTTCTTTGGCATGCTTGCCATGTCAGGGCGTATTTAGATCTCTAGAGTGCCTGCACCTGAAGGGGATGGTATGTTTTTAATGGAGCTTCTGTGGTATGTACATCCAAAGATTCATCCTGCTGTCACTTGTCAATTTTATCTGTACTTTACTAGGCTTCCACAAATGAGAATTTCAGGCTGGAGGTTATCTCATCAAAGGGTAGATCACCAAGAAGCCTTTTTTTTCTTTTTTTTAACAGTTCATTGCTGTCTAGTGTACTTAAAGGAATACACTAGGATAGTGTCTCTGTCTATAGAGATTATATGACATTTCTTCTCATTAGCAGCAACAAACCTTTAAGGCATAATTACTAGACCAGAAATGCCAGTTGTTGTTATAAGTTGACAGAGAAATTGCATTTGTAGTGGTTACCTCATCCTACATCATTCTGGATGGTAAAGCAGAAGCTTTAGGAGAGAACACATCTCATTCTTTGAATAAATATTTTTTGAGTACCTACTACTTTCTAGGCTGTAGAAATATATAGGTAAGGTTCCTGCTTTCATAGATCTTATATTTTAAAGACAGAGGGGCTATGTGAGAGGTGGTAAATTATCAGTTAGCTTATTTTGCTGAGTCTAAGATAAGTTTGAGTCTAGCTTATCTTGCTGAGTCTAAGATAAGTTTGTTTCATGTTTTAGCAATGTTGAAGTCAGATGCAACTCACAATTGAAGGTGTCTTCCCTACCACTGGCCAGACAGCAGTCTGACATACCTGTCATTTCCTGCTTATGCCCAAACTTGTTAAAAGATGGGCACATTGTTGCCAGTTGAGTTGGATTATCTATATTGTTAGTATTACACAGGTTTAGTTTAGTTGCCATTTAAAATGTTTTTATGAAGATTACACTATGATTTGACATTAAAACAGAAAGTTATTGTTGCTGCAGGAAGATTAGAAACAGAGCATTAAATTTGATATTAATGAAGCTAATATTCATTTTTGAAAGAATGACTAAAACTTAATATTTTACTGACAAACAGTAAACACCATATCTCATTTATATGTTCCTATTTATGTATTTAGAAGAGTTATTTATGGTAAAAATCAATGGCTAAATAACTCTAAAAGAACTTCTTTTAATTAGCTCTACAATCAGAATTCAAAATGGTAAGAAAATATTGTGTCTTAGCTTAATTGGCAGCATTTTGCTTCATTTGCTTCATAATACTGGTGCATTTTATAATTGATGGCCTCCTGGATTCAATTAAATACAATTAATAAACCAAAAAATACCAAGTGGTTATAAGGTCTATGAAAATAATAAAACAGGATAAGGTGCTAGAAAATGGCTGGACCCAGGGGAGGGGAGGTAGTTCAGAGAGGTGGTCTGAGAAGGTCTCTCTGAGGATATCTGAGCCATGACAGAAATGAGCCATGCTCCAAGAAGAACATTCCAGGGAGAGAGACAGCAAGTTCAAAGGCCCTGAGGATGATCACATGTGGCATATTCAGCCAGCAAAGCCTAGTATACTTGAATGCAGCGAAGGCTGATGTAAGGATATTTTTACCTCCTGTTTGTTTAAGGAGCTGGAGAATTACTTATGTAATTCAGATGTTGCCCTTTCCCTAGTAGCTGAGATCACCTCTCGGTGCGTTTGGAGAAAAGTGGGCTAATCGCATGCCCACTTCCAGTTAGTCCCACTGTTTCTCTGTGTCACACGCAGCCCTGCTGTGGGTGTTTTTCCACTTTGTGGCAGGTCACCACACAGAGACCCACCAACAGCCACAACATTCCTGCTGTTTTCTGGTAATGCCTGTGTCTCCCTCCATAGTCCAGTCTCTGGAGGATGCATGGCTGCATTAGACTTCACTCGAGGTTTTGGTAGAGAAAAGGGGGATTAAAAAAGACTTTAGAATTTAGAGTGTCTTTCTGACTCATCTTATACCCTTTATGAGCCTCCATCCACCTGAATTTCTGCAGACTGTAGCCTCATATTATGCTTTTCAGGCCCTACCTGTCTCTCCTCTCTCATTCTCTGTTGCCCTACCCACAGCCCCCCTTTATTTTCCTATGCTGAGTGGTTTAGCTATTTCTTCCTCTTATTATCTCCTTTCAACTCCTGCCTTCATGTCTCACCTTCTACCTCCCAGAAACTGATCAAGGTATTTAATGTGAGGTTTCTTCACGAGGCACTCTGGTACCAACTTTTAAGGCGGTAAATTTCATACCTCGCTTCTCCGAGGATACACCTAATGGTGTGTGATGCTCCCTGCCATTGTGATAGCAAGGTTTTATTCTACTCCTTTTCCCTTCCCTCCATCTTATAAGTAAAAAGGAAAAATAGCATGTTCCTAAGAGACTTGACTGGAAAGGCAGGTATTTACTTCCATGTGCCTGCTTATGACTCAAGGTGACCACAGGAGGAAGCGGTTGCAGGTTAAGGGGAAAGTTGACAAGAAATGCTGTAAAATTTTCATGAGTATTATTTTCAGGAGGTGGAAGGTAAATGTGTCCGGGCTTCCTCATCATTAAACCACTCTCCAAAGTGCCTAAATAGCTGCCACACAGTGCTACCTGGAAAGATAAACAAAATTGTTTGAAGTTGCCAAAAGCAGAAAGGAAAAACAAAAAAAATAGATGACAATGACAGAGTGAGACCTTAGGTGTCGGGAAAATATAGAGGTTGAATTGGAGGCAGCTCTCTGTATGTGCTTTGCCAGGTTCTTTGTAGTTTTTTTTTAAGATTTATGTAAGTTTCCAGTTTAATTTAAAAAATTTCAAGATACACCTGCAGAACATTTCAATATTGACTTATAAAACTGTGGTCACAGCATTTATTTGGAAACTGCTGAATCACTGGATGTTTGGACTTTGCATTTCTAGGTCACCATGAGGATAATTTAATTTCTGAATGCAGTATTGTCATTAAGAATTATGAGCAACAATATAACAGCAACACCAAAATAATAATCCTTGCCATTTACTGAGCATTTTTTAATGTGGTAGAACAATGCCAAGAACCTCATGTGCATTATCTGTGTGCATTATCTCATTAAATCCACACAGTAAATCTTCCAGATAGGTGTGATTTTAGCCCTCGTTTTAGAGTTCAATAAGTGAAATTTCCCAAAAGGGAAGCCATATTTCCAAAACAGATTTTTCTCATAACAAAACAATACTATACTGCCTCTTCTGAATTAGTATGTTGGGTTTTTCTTAACATCTTAATTGGAGTATAATTGCTTTACAGTGTTGTGTTAATTTCTGCTGTATAACAAAGTGAATCAGCTATACGTATACATATATTCCCATATCCCCTCCGTCTTGCATCTCCCTCTCACCCTCCCTGTCCCACCCCTCTAGGTGGTCACAAAGCACCGAGCTGACCTCCGTGTGCTATGTGGCTGCTTCTCACTAGCTATCTATTTTACATTTGGTAGTGTATATATGTCCATGCCAAATCAGTATGTTTTAATAGCAAACATTTCTTATTTATTGTTTATGGCAGGCTTACAAAAAAGAAAGGAGAAATACACTCATAATCATGAGTGGAGTCATCCATTTGTTACAGCCTTTCCATGTACCCAGAGTCTCAACTGGGGGTGATACTACTATGCTAGAGGTGTTTGGAAACACAAGAAGTGTTTTGGTTGCTGTGATGAACAGAGGTATTTAAATGGATGTGGACCAAGGAAAAGGGCGTCTGCTCTCCAGATGGAGCTGTGTTTTGGGTAAAAATTTTAAATGAAACTCTGCAGCACTTTTTGATAGATTAGTCCATTTGCTTGTAGACCAACATTTAACCTCTCCTTTTTCTCTTTATTCAGGATGTCAGAACCTTTACTGAGGTATGATCAACCTATACCCTGTTTTATCAGTGAGCACAGGTAGCCTCCCCATGTCCTTTTTGTACTCTTCTCCTCTTCTCAGGTGTACCAGGGTAGACTTAACACTAAAGAAGGTGTAATGGACAGAAACTGGGAGTGGGGATGTTGGGAGGTTGGATGCTGTATAGTTCATGATAGCAGTTCTCTAAGTATAGTTCCTTGTCATGGCTAATTATCCGTGGTTATTCCTGTGACCTGCACTGAGCTATCGTCTTTCTCTGCAGAATTTGTAACAGAGAGAGGCACAGAGACTAAATGTATTGGAATACTGTAATGTTAATACAAGTACTAAAACTAAATAACTAATAGATGGCAGTGCTGCCGACTGGGAGAAGGTCCATGAATTTTTGTGCTGAAGTTCTCAGAGCTTCCCTGGATCCTGTTCTTCTCAGTATTGGTTGGTTGTTCATTTCTTCTTTCAGTTTTTGAGCTCTGTGTGTGTGTGTGTGTGTGTGTGTGTGTGTGTGTGTGTGTAATCTACATATCCGCACACATATATTCTTTAATTGAGCCATAATCATTGTTTGCAAAACCAGCAAGCAAAACCTTGGCTGGTATACAAGTGTCCCAGGACTAGAATATGGTGTTGAAGGCTATTCTTTATAGTTACCTTTGCACAGATAGTTTAAAATTTAATAAATATTTAATGTTAAGTGCTTGTTAGAACCAAATTAGAATCTAGGCTTCCACACAGCACAAATTTGACCTCTTTGAAAAGTGAATCTGGTTTTGTCACTTCATTCCCCTCGACTTGCTGCACATTAGAAACTTTCTAATATCTCAAAGTCCAGATCATACCCATACTAATTAAATCAGAAAGTCCAAAGGTGCCACGTAGACATCAGTACTTTTCAAAGATGCCCAGGCAATTCCAAATTGCAGCAAAATTGCAGCAGAATTTGGGAATTACTCGCCTAAAAGACATTCCTTCTGTGGCTTCCAGCTCCCACACCAGCCTCAGCCCTGGCCACTTCCTACCTCATACTTAAGTTCTTATATAATGCTTTTCTAACGTTCTTCAGCTTTTTTTTTTTTTTTTTGTCAGGATAACTCCTTTGTGGAATCACAGTATATAAAACAGGAAAAAACAGAGCTAAGGAGCTCATGGCATTGGTGCTGGCAGAGGGCCTTGAGCCCCTGAAGGTCTGTAAGAGCTCCCCCTCCTCCACCAAAAAAAGAAAAAACCTCTAAAGAGCAGAGTTTAAACATCACTGCTGTAGCACTTTCACTTTCAAATAAAGCTTCCTGTGCAGTTGGGAGAGCTCATGTAATTTGTTACTCCAAGGGTACTCTAGTTTGCAAATGTTGTGTTTTTCCAAATCAGAGTTCTTCCACAGTTCAGTAACTCCTGCTGTTTGCTTTGCAGTGTGTGTTGCTGTATGGGGGGGAGAAGGGTGGCATCGTAGTGGCGCCTGTAACTGGGCAGAACTCGCAGCCTCTGTTAGCAGATTGTGCTAAGGGTTGGCATGAGGTGTCAGGTGTATAGCACTTGCCACATCATATATGTGTCCCTCTTTTACTAGACCTTAATCTCCTTAAGAACACGAATTGCATTTAGTTATTTCTTTCACGTCTCGCATAATGCCTAGCACATAGTATGTGTTCAACAAAGGTTGTTTTCCTTCTTAAAAATCAGCTGAGGGGCTTCCCTGGTGGCGCAGTGGTTGAGGGTCCGCCTGCCGATGCAGGGGACATGGGTTCGTGCCCCGGTTCGGGAGGATCCCACATGCCGCGGAGCGGCTGGGCCTGTGGGCCATGGCCACTGGGGCTGCGTGTCCGGAGCCTGTGCTTCGTGGCGGGAGAGGCCACAGCAGTGAGAGGCCCGCGTACCGCAAAAAAAAAAAAAAAAAAAAAAAAATCAGCTGAATGATAATTTATTTGAGTTTAAAGAGACCCAGTGAGAACACTTGCCTTTTCCACCTGGTTTTTGATAAAACTGGTATTGGAGTATGTCTTCTAAATGTGGGTTTCTTACTGCTTATGGAATCCCAGTCACGGATCCCCGCTCTGTTGGCCTGATGGAGGGGAGGCCTTCCCAGTGTCCTGCTCCAGTGAACTGCAGGCAGTGAGGATACTCAGGCCCAGCTTTTCATTCCAAACTTACTAAGTGTAGACCAAGTTACTCTTCTTTGAGAATGAGTAAGGGAGATGTGAAAGGCTAGGGATATCTTCATGGAGCTCTCTCCACTTGGAAGGAAACCTCAGGAGTCAGGAGGAAAAGGATTCCTCCCTCAAACCCTCACCACCACTGTGACTGCACTTTGTCACTCTGCAGTGCTGTACCCTCAGCCATTGAGCTTTAGTCTTCATTATAGGATATGTATGAGACCATGAATGCTGTTCTCTGTTATTCTGGGTCCTGAAATGAACATCTTGCGCCTTAATTGTGCAGTGACAATGTCACCCGTGGTCATAGTATGAATAACTTTACCACTGCCTATCTTCAGCATCAGGAGTACTCATGCCATATGTTTATTTGCTAGCAAAATTATAGGGAGTTTGATATTTTTGCAAATAAAATTATGAGGAATTTCTGTGCTGTTATGAAGAGTCATTGGTAAATACACAGTAGTATAATAACATGTAATTTGATTCTTAAAATGTTCCTAATAGTGGTATATTCTCAAGAGTCTATAAACAAGAGACATTTTGGGATAAAGTTGTGTGGTTTTTTTTGAACCTAGGTCTGAATACATATAATCTATAATTACTATTTTAAAGTAACTGCGTCCCTGATCATTTTCATGTGAACAACTTAAAAAATCTGAAATTGAGAACTCTCACAAACACTCTACTTAAGGTAGAAATTCTCTCAGTATAATGTAGTAGTAATAATAAAAAGAAAGAGTGCATGAGTGTTTTCTTGCTCTGTGCAGCCCTTTATATGCATTATTTTATTTGATCCAGGAAACAACCCTATGAGGTATATATTTAGCCCTATTATCAGTGAAATAAATTTAGAGAAGTTGTTCAAGGTCAACAAGCTGGTAAGCAGGAAATGCAGACACCAAAGGACGTGCTTCTTGATGTCTAAGCCAGGCTGTGAAGGAGGCACGTTTCTAACCCTCCCTGAGGCTTGTAACCAATGAATAGGTTGGTACATACCTATTGTTCTCCTCCATTACTACTTTAAAAGTCCTGCTTAGGGACTTCCCTGGTGGCGCAGTGGTTAAGAATTCGCCTGCCAATGCAGGGGACAGGGGTTTGAGCCCTGGTCCAGGAAGATCCCACATGCCGCAGAGCAACTAAGCCCATGCGCCACAACTACTGAAGCCCGCACGCTTAGAACCTGTGCTCCGCAACAAGAGAAGCCACCCACCCACCGCAACGAAGAGTAGCCCCCACTTGCCGCAACTAGAGAAAGACCACGTGCAGCAATGAAGACCCAACGCAGCCAAAAATCAATCAATAAAAATAAGTTTATTAAAAAAAAAAAGTCCTGGCTATTCCTGAAGCTTATGACTGCCCACAGAAGAAGTTGGAATTTATTTAGTAATAAAGATCTTGGTAATAAAGATCATCAGAGTACTTCTTTGTTGTAGCAATTTTAATAGTAAAAGGCAATTATAAGTCTAAAAATTAGTGTTTCTGTCTCATCTGCTTTAAAAGAAATGCTAGCTAAATGATTGTTTTTACTGTTTTTTGCTTGACAGTGTATAAAAAGTTATTTTACTGACTTGTCTGGTCTCTTTAAGATCCTTTATTTTAAATTCGTAAGCAGTTTATGTGAAGAGGAAAGCCTGCATATAGTGCATCTTTTCTGGAGGAGAGGAAACCCTCATTTTTTGTAGAGGCTTTAGGAAAGGGTATGGTTTGGGCTGGAAACAATCCAGAAAAGGATTCATTATATCATTAATATAGTTACATTTGCCTATCAAAACTTTGTTTCATTATAAACTAGTACAAAGTTCTGAACTTTTTCTAGCCACTTTGATCAATGAATTTTATGAATCTATTCTGAATAAATGAGAAATAAGTGAACATACCTGGTTTAATGAATATAAATATTTATAATAATAATAAGTGATGCTGAGGACCTTAAAGATTATCTGCTGGTCTTCTACTCATGAAGGTGTCCTCTGTGACAGGACTTCATACAGCACATTCACAGCTATTGACTCCAGAGGAAGAAAGTCCTTTCATTTCTTAAAGTGGAATCTACTTCCTAGAAATGCCCGCAAATTGTTCTTACTTAGCAGATGAATATGCAAGATAACCCTTTCCTCCATCCTGACAACTCCTAAAATATGCTGATGTTTATTTTGTTCTGTGCCTTTTACACTTGTTATATTTGTGCTGGAGGAGACAAGCACAGAGGTTCTCTGTCGCTGAGGTAGGAGGAGAGGAGAAAGGTAAGGACTTTTGTTAACTTGAGCCTGCAATCAAAATACCTGGGAAAACACAGCATTTGGAGCTTGGTATGGTCCACCTGAAAGTACTATTGACATCATATTGCAAAAGGTTAGATAAATTCAAGATCACTCCTCTCCAGGAGTCTAAGCCCCCTTCTCTTTGCATTCTGCATACTTTGTTTAGGAGTAATCTTATTTATGCTCATCCCTGCAATTACCATCTGTTCATTATTGATTCCTAGGTGTTTCTTCTCAGCTGCACTTCTGTATGTGCTGCATACACACATCCCTATTTACATATTTCACCAATATCATGTAAATGTCACCATATCTTATAAATTGATCATGACAAAAAGCAGTCATCTTTTCCTGCCAGATATGCTTCTCCTCCTGTGTTTCGTATCTTATTGAGCAGCTCTACTATTCAGCCAATCACTTGAGCTGGCCGTTTGAAAGGGCTGCTTGATTCTTCCCTCTCCTTCACTTTCCATATCTTATCTATCAACAAACTCTTTTTCACCTCCTAAATAGCTCTTAAAGCTTTCTCTCTCCATCCGCACTGCAGCGTTCCTAGTCTAAGCCCCTCTTACCTCTAGCCTACATCACTGTGGATCTTGCATGATCCAGCTCCATGCTAACCCGTGCAGCCTTTTAGTTCCTTGAATATTCCCTGGTTATTTCTAACTTAGGTCTTTCATGCACACTTCCTTCTGCAGAAACCCTCTGTCTTGCCTTGACTGCCCCTAGGGGCCTTTAACCCCCTCCCACAGTTGGAGTTGCAGTACAGCGGCTGCTTTCTTAGATTTAAACTGTCAACTCCATGAGTAAAGGACAACCTTTTCACCATTGTTTCCCACCAAGGAGTCTGAGATAGACTAGGCAGCCAGTGACTCTTTGTGAGCAAATAAATGATCAACCTTTGAACTGAGCCTTCATGGATTGGTTTGGCCTTACCAAGCAAAGAGGAGAGAAGACCACAAAGTCTAATGCAGAGAATAACTACAGAAGAATGGTGCCAGCTGGGCCTTTGCCGAATAGAAGCAAATTTTTAATTATTTTTCTTGATTATCTGGAGTCAGCACCCAGTGACTTTATAGATACTAAGATAGATAAAAGGAAAAAGTGTTTTAGAGATATATCAAATCCCAGGAGGAATATAACACAAAAGAATACAGGTGTGTACAAAACAAAGGCCATTTGAAAAATCTTTCAAAGTCTACATTAAAATTGCAAGCTTTGTTAACAAGTTATTTTTCCTTTTAATTTATGAATTCAGAATAAAGACAAATGAATGCCACTTTAAACATATTTAATTAGTTGAATTCATAACTTCAGGATATTATTGACTCATAGTTTACTAGGTTTAGGAATTGATAGAAGACTTATTAATAATAGATGCTTGTACTCATTATTTAACATTCGCTAAGCAACCATAGTTTTGTCTCCATAGACAAAGCAGTGGTTTGAGGCAATTAACTAGACATTTCAAGAACTTTTTTACTTGAATTGTCTAGATAATTGCCCTCATGCCCTGTTTGCTTTTCATGTGCAAAGAGATAGAATGTAAAGTTTTCTTTCTTTTTTTTAAAGGCCATTTTATAGGGAAAAAACTTAATTTGCTAGAGTAATTTTATGTCTGTTAAGACCTGAGCATTATTTCCCAGGTATCATCTAATCACTGGTATGGTCAGAAGTTTTAAAAGTGCTATGCCGCTAGTCTTTTACTTATTTTATGTTAGTATTTTTTTAAGTGAATTATTTCCCAAGTATGATACCATATTTAATAAATATTTACTACTGTGGAAGTTTCCAGGAAAACATTCTTTTAAAAAAGGAGAGAAATAAAATTTACCAAACTTTCCAGTGGTTTACATTGTTGAGATTAACATTAGTAGAAAAAAATGTAAGCACAGCTGCGTGGAGTTTGTAGGAGATCTAGGGTCCCCAGCTGGCGCTAAGAGTAATTTTTCCTTTTGTATCCATTTTTTCTCCATCTAATCTTTTGTTCCATGTTCCTCTTATATAGATGAAATCATCAAGACCAGGTACAGTTCCAAGCTGTATAAATTCTTAAGATTGAAAAATCTGAAAACTGAAATTAAGGGCAAGTTTATTTCTCCTTTCACAGCCTTTTTGATTAGCTGAAGAAGAGAACAAATTTTTATTTATTGAAGGTTGTGTTTTAAGTATCACTTGGGACCAGAATAAGATACTTGGATATCCCTGGGTTTGCTGCTAACTATGTTATTAGATGTGTCTTTTTTACGGACATTAGTTTCTTTAGCTGTAAAATGAGGATACCTAAAATCCTTACCTAAAAAGGATTTTTTTGAGGACTAAATAAAATAAATTATGTGAAGAATCTAGATCACTGCTTGTTATGTAATCAGTGCTGAAAAAAAGAAAGAAATTATTATGGTTCTCACTTTGCTCTTCTATAACATAAGGGGACTTTACCAGTGCCATTCCAAGTATGGATTGGGAACCAGTAATGACCAATGAACTAACTCATCTATAATGATATAAGTACAGAAATTGAGAGTGTACGTTATAAATTTTACATAATTTGCTAGAGTAATTTTATGTCTATTGAACCTAATAATTAAAAATGGAAACATGTATTCTTATACATTTTGCTTTTTTATTATTTTATTTTTTAGTGATTCATTTTTATTATGTTTTACAAAATTAGTGGCACATTGAAAAGAAAAGCCAGGCACAGAGGTAGTTTGAGTACCACTGGACTAGATAACCTCTGAGATAATCTTTCTAGCTCTAAATTTCTATAATTCTGGATAAACTATACAATTTTTTTCAGAGCACTGTGATGTACCCACAATAGATACAGATGTTTTTAGAACATTGCATTTAGTGAAAATAGTTCCACTAAATTAAAATTTCAAACATGTACGCCTTAATATTTGTTCACATTGTCACCTGGATTAAAAAAGATGTTACAGGTGCCTGAGGAAAAGAGAAATGTGTCTGGATTGTTGACAAATTAAACTTGCAATTTGTTCTTTAAAATCTAATCTGTTTGGATTCAAAGATCTGTTTTTAATGAAAAGCTGTGGAAGATTACAAAGTGAATGGCGACATGTGCTGTCACTTTGTGTCACCCATTGCTTTTGTTAGGTTGGAAAGGAATCATTCACTTCTCAAAAACACCACTTATAATTTAAATATCCTGCTCTGGGTGGTTAAGTTAATTTGGAAATTAGGTTGCAGATGGAATTAAGGTTGCTAATCAGCTGCCTTTGAGACAGGGAGATTTTTCATAGAGCATCTGATGGGCCCAGTGTATCAATAACAACAGGGGTCCTTATAAGTGGAAGGAGGAGTTTGAAGAGTGAGAACCAGAGAGATGGCAGCATAACCATTTTGCCCTGACATTGCTGGCTTTGAAAAAGGAAGAGAGCCAGGGGCCAGGGAATGAGGAGCCTCTAGATACTGGAAAAAGTTCCCCCAGAATCTCCAGAAGAATGCAGCTCTGTTGACACCTTGGTTTTAGCCCAGTGAGGCCCATTTTGGACTTCTGACCTCTAGAAATGTAAGATAATAAATTTGTGTTGTTTTAAGCCACAAAGTTCATGGTAATATGTTGTAGTAGCCGTGGAAAACGAATGCAGCGAGGCATTTGCCAGAGACATTGCTGTTGTTTCCTCTTTTCTGGCTTCATGTGGGGCCACCAGCCCAGCCAGAAGGAGATGTACCTCTCTGGGCTCAGTGATAATGCTCTCTTTCCAAAGTATTTGTTAATTGATATGTCACAGAACAGAGAGCTGCAAAAATGTACTAATCTCTCCCTTTCTCCCACACCTCTACAGTCTACATATAAATTAAAAATTATGTTAAAAATTACTCATCGGATTTTCTTATATGAAGTCATCAAGAGAGATATGAACCATAAACTGACCTGAGGGCACGGCATAATCCAGGTTTTGTGTGGTTGTAAGCTTATACAATTGGGGGGGGGGTGTTATTTAAAAGAAAAAATAGAAATTTAAGATGAAACTGAATATGTATTTAGAACAAGAATTAAGAGATTACTAACAAAAATGCTAATAAGTACCACTGATACTAAAAAAAACTAGAAAAATAGTATGTAACTTTTAAATTAATTAAATGGCTGACACATCTTTATAATGCTTTAATCTATATTTTGACAATGTGCTCTGGATTATTTCTTCATATGACTATGATTTTTGTCATTTCCTTTCTGTAAAGAGAATTGAAAGATCAAGCAGTCTGTCTTCTAGCATGGCTAATTAAAATTTGGTTGTTTTTTCATTTATTGATAGTTTAGAAAAGTTTCTTTCAGTGTCACAACTTGTAATTAACAATGCTATGCAAATTTTTAAGGTTGTTTCAAACCTCCATCAAGTGTCTTTCATATATGAGCTTAAAGATTTAGAAGATTTTTCCACAGTCCAGTTGCTGGCTCCACGTGTTTCAAACTTTGCTTCTTCTCCACTACTTCTGTTCTTCCAGTAACAGGCAGGAGACGACCTTTTCATATCTCTGCAGAACCTCTGTCTTTGCAACTCTGTGTCCTGACTGCATGTGTGTAGGGAGTCAGCACAGCAGGTGGTAGCATATTTCTGGAAGCCATTCCTACACTAGGACAGCAGGACAGTTATCAATGACTTGACTATACAAGGACATGGCTGTGGACCACATAAGTATAGCCATTAAACCCAAACTAAATGTATTCCCAACTCAACTTTCCTTAGCAGGACGTTCAATGCCTCCTCACACTTCATCACCACCCAACATGAGAGGGGGCCTAATGGAACTTAAGTAAGAATGGAAAGAGACAGTGGTCTTAAGTGATTGCATTAAAAATATCTTACTTTCTCAAATTTTACTAGAACATATGATTTGTAAACACACTGCTAGTACTCTCCTGGGGCCTTGGTAGGAGCCCTTGCAAGGGAGGGATCCTGAAGCTTTATTGGCTTCTCAGTAAAAACATCTCTGATAAGACATAGTTCCATACACTGGCTGGATTCTGTAATTCTTTTGTTTTTGATGTTTTCCAACCCATGATTCTGAAATTCCAAATGCAGAAGTAACTGAGTAACATGGTCCATATCCCATGGTTAAAATATTTACTCCCATAGGCTACTTTGTTGACCTTGAAAGACCCAGCTTTACACTAGCATAAAGTTTTTAGACCTGTTTCTATTTGAAGAAGCTTTCTTATGTGCTTTCTGTGGATTCAACTAAGGTATCCTTAAAGCATGTGTCTCCCTTTGCTTTTTGGGTTTTGTTTTTCATTCATTTTTATTGTAGCTATGGTTTGATTTAAAATTGGCCATTTTGCAAATTCCTACTCATTTGTCATTTGACTAAAGTTAATAAGCATTAGAACTTATTAAAATATGAAGGAAAAGTAGGGAATCATGTTACCTGGAATGGAAAAAAATGATGTACCAAGATTTCTAATGAAAGCAGAAGGAATCGATCAGAGCCTTCATTTAGCCATGGGTCGGAAGTTTCACGGAACTAGTGACTTACTTAGCTGGGTGAACGTCAGAAGTAGCTCTTGCTTTTCACTGCTAAGGAAGATGAGGCCCAGAGAGAGAAACTTTCCATCATTTCTGAATAGAAAATTCCCCTCTGGATTGATAGAGCTTTCTTCATTATTTCTAAATGTTTCTATGTTTATCTGTTGATAGTATGTGTAAGCAAATAACTAATTTACTGGGATTTTTAATCCTAGGTGATAGAACTTCCCAAGTTTGATGGTGTCACTTAGAGTAAGTATTTGATGTTTTTTTGTTTTCATTTGTGGAAGGGTGATGTGGGGCATGGAACATTTGTCAATCTCAGGGTATGATTTTTGGAAAACCTGTAGATGAGAGCAAGATGTGGCATTAATCACTTAGAAATACCTTTTCCAGACTGTGGTGTACCTTCAGTACAAAACAGATTGGATCTTTTCATGTCAAGTATGCACCTGTCCTCCTCTAGTTTGCTTAGGTTAAAGTGGTGTGTTCTGAAATACACTCTGTGAGATGCCTGTTTTAAATATGTATTTGATGCCACTTTGAGTTGAGAACTTGCCCTTGGCAAACTTCTGAGGGAACAGCTCCAGTTTAGAATTCTCTCCATCTCAATCTCAGATTACACAGGGTGGTGTTGAGGACCTCCATAGCACACTCCGCTTCTCCTCACATTTAATATTCACTCAGTGATGGCTGACTACTTGCTCCTTCCTGAGTAGGCCTCGCTAATTATTTTCTCTGTGCTTTTACACAACTATTCTATTTGGTATATAATACTTGTTAAAGAAAAATTTGTTTGGTCAAGGCGAGAGTCTTTATCATACCCTTTGTCCTTCCCACAGCCCTTTCCAAAATCCTTCCTTTTCCACAGTTTACTTAAGTTCTATCTTCTTCTTGCAGTCATTCTTAGTTTTCCCTGTTGGAATCAATCAGTAAATACGTCTCTCTTCCTCCTTCCCTCCCTCTTCTTCTCTTCCCTATGCTTGCAGAACCATTCTTATTTCATCCTGCCATGTTTTATTCTGTTTCTCTTGACTAGCCTATAAGTTACATGATGGAAGGAATGGTTTCCTGTGGGGTTTTTTGGCCTTATCCTTACTGCTTTGTATAAATAAAAGATGTTCAAATTTTTTGTTTGTTGTTATTCAACAAATATTTATCAAGGACCTACTATTTGGCAGGTACTACTCTAAACATTTGAGACATAGCAATGAACCAAACAGACAAAAATTTCTGCCCTAATGAAACATATTAATTGAATTGGATTATACATTAATTGTATTATACTCATATTTTATTCTTTTTTTTTCTGTTTTTCACACACACACACAGTATTTTATTTTTACAAAAAATAAACTGACACCAAGCATTGTAAATGGATGACCACAACAAAAGCAACAATGATTGCAATTACCAAACACAAAACACACTCATACTATGTCATAATATTGACATTCAGTCCAGTAATCCTCCACTGTAACAGGTCCTTTACTTTGCAGTGAAAATTGATTTGTATCATATTTTATTCGTAAATCTATGGTTTTCTCCTTGATTTGTAAAAAGTTAGTCTTGTTCTATATTCTTTGATACCTCCTCACATTAATGTTGATCCTTGGCAAATAGCATTAGTAGGTATAATCCTGTAAGGTTCATTTTTACTGTTTTGGCAAAAAAATTTTTATAGAATCCTTTAAAATTATTCCAAAAATTAAGTCAGACAGTGGTTTAGTTGACAGATCTGTAGGATTGCATACCACTTATTTACTTATGGATTTTAGTACTTTCTTGGACAGGTCTTGCCTAACCACCATTTTCCTACCCAATTTTTGTCACTCTGCCCTCTTCAACCTCTTATTCTGTGTTATTTTTCCAAATTACACATATCCTTCTCTGTATTCTGTCATTGGGCTACATGTTTGTTGTCTGTCTCCCTCAGTAGAGTGTAAGCTTTATGTGGGCAGGAGCTTTGGCTTGGGCATGGCTGCATCCCCAGTGGCCATTATAATGTCGAGCAAAAAAAGATGTGCTCAATCAATTTTCTTTTAATGATTGAAAAATGAGTGAATAAACCTTGATTTCTGGGGAAGTTATATAACCTTTGGTATAGACAATCTCCCTTGTGAAACTAATTTTGGAAACTTGCCCCTTATGAAAAACTATGTCAATGCTAGCCAAACATTTCAACTGACTAGGGCCCTCTTTCAGGTATAGGTCCTATTCTTAATTTATTAAGTCACGTGATTGGTTCCTATCTTTCTAATTCTGCTTTACATTTTTTCATTAATTGGATTAATTAGGAAATATAATAAATACCTTCACATTTATAATTTTATGAAATGACAGTCATCCTACCAATGATGAAAATTGTTTGACTTACATTCTTATTTGAGATTCCAGTGTAATTAGGATTTGACCAATAAAATCATTAGTCTGAAGACTTGAAATTTATGGAAGTGTTTTTTTCTGTGGCACGTTATACAGGTTACAAGCTATTGATACTTTTTGAAGACAGTTTAAGTGTGGTAATAATATATGTGTAAATGTCTGAGCTGTTTTACCCTGACTTATAACCGTACTTAATTTTATAATTCCTACTTAATTATGGATTTTATATTTTAAGAAGTCACTTATTATTTACCCTGCTTCCTATAAATCCTAAACTGGGTAATTTATCTAAACTGTAGAATGAGCATTATGTATAAAATTTGCCTTTTTCTTATCATCAGCATTTCTTCATTTTTTCACCAACTTAGTTTCTTTCAAGTAGATTATTGCCAGAGTTATCCAGAACCTAGAATGGTGGAGAATGGGATTTAATTGTTCATGAAAAAATAATCAATACACAGATCTTATAGGATGGATTTGTTACTAATGCTGTTTATGTGTAAATGGTTAGTTTCTCCTGAATTGAAAATTTAAGGAGTAAGGTAGGAAATAAACATTGAGTCTATTAGGAATCATGCTGTTTGTGTGGTTATAGTCATTGTTATTGTTGTATGAATAGGTACCTAGAATTCTTCTACTTTTAAATAATAACCACCATAAGAATATTTTCCTCCCATAGAGTTTCACTCAATAAACAGAAAAAATGTATTTCTTAAGTTGAAACTATTTACACTAGGATAAAAGAAGCATTTTTGGTGATATATGTAATGGTTAAAAATAATTTATTTTGCCTTTATACCTTCCTCCATTCCAGTTGTTTTCAAAATATCTTATCCTGAGATTCTAGTTATTCTTGGAATCTTTCCTAAAACTTTCATAATCTTCTTACCATTGAGAAGGGGGACAAAAATGCAAATAGACCAAACAGTTAACCTCATAGATGCTGCCATCACTAAGCCATGATTAGGGATCTGTAACAACACTTACGTGAATTTTATTTTATTTTATTTTTCTTTCCTGCTTTTTGAGAGATAATTGAAAATAACATTGTGTAAATTTAAGGTATACAAAATGTTGATTTATATGCCTACATGTTGCAAAATGATTAGCACCATGGTGTTAGCTAACAACTCCATTATGTCACAGAATTACCATTTCTTTTTTTGTGGTGAGAACATTTAAGATTTACTCTGTTAGAAACTTTCAATTATATAATACAGTGTTATTAACTATAATCACCACCCTATACATTTGATCCCCAGAATTTATTCATCTTAGAGCTGGAAGTTTGTATACTCTTTGACCAACATCTCCCCATATCCTCTACCCCACTACCAGCCCCTGGTAACCACATTTTAGACTCTTTTTCTATGAGTTTGGCTTCTTTAGATTTCACATATAAGTGATTTCATACAGCATTTGTCTTTCTCTGTCTGACTTATTTAGCATAATGCCCTCAAGGTCCATATATGTTGTCACAAATGGCAGAATTTCCCTCTTTCTCATGGTTGTTTTATATATATCCTATGTGTGTATATATATATGCACATATATACATGTATGTGTATATTTATGTATCTTTATATGTATTTTTATATATATATTTTTTCCTTTATCCATGAAACATTTAGGTTGTTTCCATATCTCGGCTATTGTGATTAATGCTTCATTGAACATGGGAGGGTAGATATCTCTTCAAATTTCTGTTTTCATTTTCTTTGGCTATATAGACATAAGTGAGATTGCTAGATCATATGGTAATTCTAGTTTTTAATATTTTGCGGAAGCTCCATGCTGTTCTCCACAGTGGCTGCACTAATTTATATTCCTACCAACAGTGCACAAGGTCTCCCTTTTCTCCTCATCCTCCACAACGTTCATTATAACTCATCTCTTTGACAAGAAAGACCTGCTGATAACCTTATGAGGGTTCTCTTGTACATAACAAGTTGTTTTTCTTTTACTGCTTTTAAGGTTCTCTCCTTGTCTTTAACTTTTGACATTTTAATTATACTGTGTCTTGGTATGGTTTCTTTGGATTCTTCTTTTTGAAACTCTCTGGGCTTCTTGGTTCTGGATGTGTTTCTTCCCTGGTTAGTTTTCAGCCATTATTTTTAAAATAAGCTTTCTGTCCCTTTTTCTCTCTCATCTCCTTCTGGGATCTCTGTAATGAATATATTGATCCACTTTATGATGTACTCTTAAGTCCCTTAGCTATCCTCACTCTTTTTCATTCTTTTTTTCCTTTTGCACCTGTGATTGGATGAATTACTGCCTGGTCTTCAAATTTGCTGATCCTTTCTTCCACCTGATCTAATCTGCTGTTGAACCCCCAGTTTAATTTTTCAATTCATTTATTGTATTCTTCAGCTCTGTGACTTCTGTTTGGAACTGTCTTATCTTTTCTGTCTTTCTGTTGATATTCTCAATTTGTTCATGCATTGTTATCCTGACCTCTAAGCATCGTTTTTTTTTTTTTTTTTTTGGCGGTATGCGGGCCTCTCACTCTTGTGGCCTCTCCCGTTGCGGAGCACAGGCTCCAGACACGCAGGCCCAGCAGCCATGGCTCACAGGCCCAGCCGCTCCGCAGCATGTGGGATCTTCTGGGACCGGGACACAAACCCGTGTCCCCTGTATCGGCAGGCGGACTCTCAACCACTGTGCCACCAGGGAAGCCTTGTAAGCATCTTTATGACTTATTCTTGAACTCTTTATCAGGTAAATCACTTATCTCTGTTTCATTAAGATCTGTGTTTGGAATTTTGTCTTGTTCTTTTGTTTGTAACATATGCCTCTGTTTCTTCATTTTCCTTGACTCTCTGTGTTTATTTCTGAATGCTAGATAAAACAGGTACTTCTCTCTGTCTTGACCTAGTGGTTTTGTATAGGAGATGGACCTTGTCAATCAGCCTAGCCTGTGCTCCTGGTTGTTTCTCAAACCTTTTGGATCATCTAAGCTGGTATTTTGTTCTTAGTGGATCTCAGTAGTTGAGAGTGTGCCAAGAACCACTGGTGTCTCAAAAGGGAGGATTACACTCAACACCAAGATGCAGGCTGGTTGGAAGCTGGCTTTCAGGTAGCACCTGGGAAAGTATGTAGTTAGGCCACCTCTAAGGAGAAAATGGGAGATGGGCACTTTTGTCTGTTCCCTCTGAGTGGGGCCTGAGTGTATATATATGGGGAGGAGGGTACTCCTGAGCCCATTAAGAATCTCTTTATTTGCTACAGTCCTGTGGAACTCCTGAATGCAAGCCCTGTTGGCAGAGCCAGGTGACCCAGTGGCCTGTTTCTCAGGTGACAGCAGCAATAGCTGCCAGATGTGTGTACAAGCTTTCTCAGGGAGATACTGGTGACTTGGAGTGGGCTAGTGGGTGCCTTCCAGATTCCCTTGTTTCTAGTCATTCCTAGATGCATGCTAAATTAGAAACCTGATCCTCAGGCAGCAGCTTTTAAAGTAACTGCAATGAATTTTAGGAAGCAGCAGGTAACAGCTTGGGAAATAGACATAGTATGGATGGCCTGGTTCACAGTTTCCTTTGCCCATAAAAAACATGCCAAGCTGTTGTTGGGTCCTTCAAATCTTTTGAGGCTTTCCTAGGCTTCCTATCTCAGTCATCTCTAGTTCCAGCATGACATCTCAGTTTTATCTCAATTGCCAAGAGTTCTCAGTAATACCTGCCCTGGGCATTGTGATGAAAAGGATTGTGAAGTGCTCAAAAATTTTGTTTTAATGAATAAATGGTTTAAAAGCATGGCTTAGAATTCTGGATACCACAACTTACAATAAGGAGGACTTACTTCATTTCTACTACTATATCTTAAGCTTGTGAAAGGCCTAGAACTAACAGCTTTTGTTTTGCCCACCACATACAACAAAATGCCTTGCAGGGAATAGGCAATCAATATCAACTGAATTCACTGAATGGGTGAAATTTTTATCTGATGCATATCAATTCCAGCATTTCACCCAGAGTCCTTATTGGTATATGATCTTTATTAATATAAATTATGACTATTTTTAGAAACAGAGGTCTCTGCCAACACTGTTTGGAAGTTATGCTAATGCAGAGGTAGTGATTTCGTCAAAAAAAAAACCCAAAACAGCCTGTGTTATGATACAATTTTGGCTGTGTTTCTTGGTGGTATGCTAACATTCTTCAGAGTTGAAAAATGTAAACATATGTTATCAATTAGTGGGCTCATGAGGAAAAATTGGAATTACCTCATCTTGTTTACAACTAGGCTTCATGAAAGTTTGAGATTCCACAGTTTAGTAAGGCATATTGTCTGAATGCTCTCAAGTTATCTACCAAGGATTTATTCTTCTCCCCAGAGCAAAAATATATGTTTCTAATATATGCATAATTTAAAAATCCCTGTGGTGCTTGTTTCATTTTTGAAGTGAATATTTAACAAAATTTCTAGAGTTACTCTTTTATAAACTTACACATTTTTTTTTAATGATCATTATATCAGGAATTTTTGACAACTACACAGGTCATTCTGGACTTCTTTGTAGCCCTGTCTCAAGTTTAAGTTTTTTTTTTTCTAATTCATGATATTATAAACATCTACTTACATAAAACAAACTTAGAAGTTTACTTTTTCTTTGAAGAAGTATGAATTCTCCATCAAGACCCAAGAAAAATTTCCAGGAATTCTTTTCATCTTCTTTTACTGCCCCTCTCCTTTGTCTTCTTGTGACATTATTTTCTTCTGTCATTTTGGAAATTATGGGCTTGCACAGTTGAATATGAGCCATCACCTCTATACAGAATATCATTGACTCCACATGTCAATGACATGTAAAGCTGAATAAGCATTTGGAAAATATGAAAATATTTACAATACAGTTTGAATAACTGGAGACACACACCTCTTCTTTCTTTTACAAGAATGGTCTTATGTGGGTTGAAAGATAACTGACCAATACTCTCCTTTACCCACATAGACAGGGTTTACTTTTCTCCTTCCCACAGTTTGTTCTCAGCTCTGATTCCTTAGTCTAAGTGAGGTGACTGTATCCAGCAGGCATTTTATTAGGGCCTATGACTTGTTAGTTAGCTCATGTGATTTGAGAAAACTAGTTGCTAACAAACATAGTATGATGAACAGTGGGTCATAATGAGAACTAAAATTTATAGACCTAATTTTAGCACTCCCTCCTTCTTGCCATAGCTACATATAGGGGAGCATAAGCTTCAAATCAGAGACCTGGATTCACTACCAGCCCAGCTGTTAACTCTCTATTTGATCTCAGACAAGTTACCACTTAGGTGATCTTTATCTCTGTTTCTTCATCCTATAAAATGATGATCATGGAGCCCCACTCCCCACTCCCTCGTGGGGTTGCTGTATGGCCTGTGTGAGTAATGCATGTAATGTGCTTAATACAGTGATGACACATAAGTTGTTCCACTGAAATGTAAACTGTTATTATCATTACATTTTATCATTTATGATACTGATATATATGGTAAGCAGCAAGAAGGAAATCCTTACTGGTGAAAAATAAGAGGTTTTGGTATAGTATTCTTGTAGATATATGTAAATTTGCATGTGGTGTCAGTGTTGAAGTAACAAACAACTGATTTACAAGGTACTTTTGAATATTACCATCTGTTTTCGGTAAGGCACAGCACTGGGAGACTTAGAACACTTCTTGTTTGGAGAAGTTTTTGTAGAAGTATGATAAATCATTAATGGAATACTTGCACTATTTTGGGTAGATTCTTCATACACACACAATTTTCTATTTTTATTTGGATGTTTTACTTATTGAGAAAGGGAAAGAAATCAGTTCAGGTGAAAGATTTAGATAAAAATAAATACTTACAAACAGAATATTTTTTAATAAATTTATTTATTGGCTGTGGGGTCTTCATTGCTGTGTGTGGGCTTCTCTTGTTGCGGAGCACCGACTCTAGCTGCAGGCTTCAGTAGTTGTGGCTCGTGGGCTCTAGAGCACGGGCTCTAGAGCACAGGCTCAGTAGTTGTGGCGCATGGGCTTAGTTGCTCCACAGCGTGTGGAATCTTCCTGGACCATGGATAGAACCCGTGTCCCCTGCATTGGTGGGCAGATTCTTAACCATTGCACCACCAGGGAAGTCCCTACAGATAGAATTTAACAGACCTACAGAGCAGGCTAAGAAAAAAACAACAAACTTGTTTTATTTATAAAGAAAAAAAGGTAACATTTACACAGCTGTTACAATATGCCAGCACTCATCTGAGCACTTCACGTGTATTAGTTCGTTAATCCTCATAAAACAACTCCGTGAAGTGGACACTATTAATATTGCCATTTTACAAATGAGGAAACTAAGGCACAGAAAAGCTAAGTGACTTGTTTGTGGTCACATGACTAATGTATGGGGAATAGTGATTTGAAGCCGTATAGTATGGCTCCAGAACCTTTGCTTTAAGCCAATTTACTAGCTCAAAATAAAAGGTCTTTTCACATATTTCCAAGTAATACCACCTTTGACCCAAGAAATAGAGACCCTTGCCCTAGGCCCTATGTTTTAGTGAGCTCTGCTAATCACACACACACACACACACACACACACACACACACACACACACACACACACACACCCCACAGAACATCTGAAAGAGCATGAGCACCTGGTCTGTGCTGCTGAAGTGTGGCCTGCAGCCCACTCAGGCCATGGGAACAACTTTGGGCATTTCTTGTCCTGAGTCCCCAGCAGGGCATCTGCATCTGAATGTCCTGAGGTGTGTGGGCTGCCAGTGGCAGAGGGAAGCTTCTTCTGAGGGTTCAAGTGGTGGAAGTGCTTAAGTAAGGGAGAAGATTAATTCACCTGCCAAATCCTTCTTCCCAGGTGGCATGCATGAAGTAGATTTTTATTGTGTTGAAAAATAGAATGTTCTCTATTAGTTGTGAACATCCATTTTCTTGCTTCTGCTCCTGTTCCAATTCAGGTTCAAGAGGTATTAACCCTCTAGTGTGGTATTCAAAACATGCTAACTAATTGGCATTTTGCAAAATAAAACAATCCATGTTATTCTTAAAAATATACATATAAACTTAGACATAACATGCATAAGGTGTGACACCTACATTGGCAACTATAGATGGACATGAAACACTAGATTTGTAAATATTTTTATTTTGCAGTAATTATGAAGACTTAATATGATTCAAAGTTTCAAAATATTAATAAAACAATTTAAGCTGTATTTTTAAGGTAGGATGAAGTGTGTTTCATTGAACAATTTATAACTTTTAATATTTGGACTTACTGTGTATTGACCTCCATTTATACTCTTGCTGTGGGCAAAGGATGGGCCTGTTTCAAATATCTAAATGTTTGACAGAGTTTGAACTTGAGCAACCACATGATTTTCCTATCTTTTTACTTGTTTTTGGAAGGAAAATTTGAGACCCTATAAAATCCAGATTTCACCTTCTCTACTCTAGATGGTACCTATAGTTATAATTTTTGTTCGTTTGATTATTTATTAGTGTTTTTCAAGGTTGTATGAATTAAGAAACAAGATCTCTTTCAGAAATTCTGTTAAGAACACAGGTCCTTCCTACTGCCAAGACAGCCTGGCTTAAAATTCTGGCTCTGCTGATCATTATTGTTCTTCAAAGTAGCTGTGCTCTTGTCTGAATTCATCCCTGAAATAGAGATGCTAAAGGGTCCACCTTCTAGTGTTATTGTGAGAACTGACCCCAAGAAAACCCAGGTATTATTATTTTATTTAATTTTCAGTTCCTTCAGCTGTTTTATTAAGATGACCATTTAAAAACATCACTCAACAGTTTATTTGAGGAATTTCACCTACTTTCTCAAGAATAAGACAAAAATTTTCTCCAACAGATTTTATAATTTTTGTGTGGCTTGCCCATTTCTGTGTAACATATTACATTTTCCTTCTTTTTTGTATTTGGTGAATAAAATTAAGAAAAGCAGAAGAAAAAAATGTTCCCCTCCATTTTTATGATTCGTGGCCTTTATACTGTTTTGGATTAGCAAATACTTTTATCAGAGCAAGTAAAAGTGCAAATTAAAGGGAACTGCCCCACCACAGACACACCATTCACCTCTTCCTTCTCCTTCTTTCTTTTCTTCTGGAAGGTCCAGGTCCCTTGGCCTCAAGCCTCAAACCCAGCAAAGAAGTATGAGAATTGAGGAGGGTAGCCGTCATCTCTTTACTTTTCTCTCAAAAAACAAAAGCTAGCCTAGAGCTGCGCACATAGTAGGCACCAGGTGGATACTTTGCTACAAGTTTAAACAAATTATGTGGTTGAAGTAGCCTGTTTTCAAGTAGAAGTTGGTAACTCATCTCAAAAATGACAGAAATGTTTTCATGCAAAGTACTATTTGTGATGGCATTTTAAGGGGGTGATTCTTTTTTCTGATGATTGAGAGTGATGCAGGAAGAAGGTGTTTGGGACTTTTGGAAAGCAAGTGTCTGAAATTTGCTGTAATATTACAATAGGCCCCACTCAGGAATGGTTAGTGCTTGGAGCAAGTACTATAGTTATGTTTAAATAAGAACAGAGCTGGTACAGGTCAAAGCCCAGTTGCTTACCAGTTGGACAGATTGAAACTATAAGCATCAGTTTCTTCATTTTGTTGATAAAATAAGGATAATAGCAATACCTTCTCATAGAGTTGGGGTGGGCATTCTTAGAAAAGTCTGTGTAAAGGACTTAGCACAAATGAAGAATACAATTACTACTTTACAAATACATTATCATTATTAAGTTTTTACTGAAGTGTCAGAGTAGCCTCTATATAACATTAGCCTCTGTGAACTGTTTGGGACCTGGATCCTAACCATTTAGTGACCAACCTGTTTATTCCTGGCATTGTTCTAGAAGTTTCATGTTCTTTTCCCAGCAACACTAACCAGTAGATGTTATTATATCCTCGTCACAGGAAAAACAGAGAATTGCAAAGTCTCAGTTTCTGGTTATCGCAAAAATGTTCATGTACTGCATTTTAAAGGTTTGGAAATGCCTCTATATGTGACAAACCACGTCTTGAAAGAATATAATAAAACTTTCTTTGTAATTACTGTGATATAAAAACTGTTGATGTACTAATACCTTAATAAATGCCTCAATATGTGTAGCATGTTTGGTAGAAGTACATGGCCTGATGTGCTTATGACTTTATTTTGAAACCATATGAGCTATCATTCTAAGAATTACACAAAGAATCAACAACCCTGTTGAGTGTGCGGCTCTGGCTGAAGTCTGGGGCAAACATTTTGACCTCATTTACCCTCTCATTCAAGAGTAGAGTAGTGATGGTTTCCAGAAGTACTGTAAGGGATGACTTGTTGAAGAACAAAATGATTTAATATAAAAAGCTGTGTTAAGAGGAAATAAATAGTGACCTCACTTAAGTCACCTTGTAATTATTCAAATCCTAACCATATAATCCATCTCCTTTTGGCCAGTCTGATCACATCACTACTCCTTAGCACAACTGGAGTTTTATACCTATTGGAGAAGGAGTTTTAAACCATTGGATAAAATTTTACCATGGACGTCATCTCCCATAATTACATCCTACACCAGTCCTGTGTACAAATATGTGCCTAGTTAAAAAAGATAGCTTGAATTGTGGTCCAGGTTTTAAATATTGACCACTCTTGAATGAGGCAACTTAATCGCAATCCTGGAAACCTCTACAGAATAAGGCACTTGTAAAAGATGCTTTTTGAATGACTGCATACATGATACGTATTGAATGAAAGGACCTGTATCTTCTATGTATCCTCTCTCATTCCAAGCTGAGTACCTTGCATTTAGTAGAGTCTGAAAATGTTTGCTGAATGAAGAAATGAAGTGTGGGGACTATTGGTAACTGTAATTTGTCCATTGCTTCCTTCCTCATTCTAGGATGAAATCGAGTTGAATAAATACACCATTTGCATTTCTTATTTTTCATTAACATTTGATTTTAAGTTACACAATAAGTGCAATGCTTTCCATTTGTAGTTTTTCCATCATTCCTGATATATTGACCAATACCCCCATTATGGTAGCTATAGATAAGAGAGCTGCTTTTCTCTTTTTTTCTTTTACAATCTTGTAGCCTTTTTTTTTGTTTTTGTTCTTGCAGGAAAAATATGATAGTTATTAAACATTTGGATCCTTGAAGAAGTGCTTAGGGAAAACTCAAATTGTGGCTCATTTTATAACTTCAATTAGTAATTTTAGATTGAAATTATTACTTTTTCAAGGTACACATTACAAAAACTTAACTGCAGTAATATGTGGAGTTTTAGAACTTAATGCTAGATTCTTTAAGTGCCTTAGTAATTATCTTGGGAAACGTTTAGGCACATCTGCAGATTGTATTACTTTTTTCATGCCACTGGGAGAGTATTGAATGAGTTATTGTTTCAGAGTATGGGTTTTGAAATAATCTGCTCCAGGACTAAGAGCACTAACTCACATTTTTATCTCATATATCAGTAAGAGAGATTTGCTTTTAATCATGAAATATATGAAGAGATAAGTATGATACTAGAGATTGTAGGATGCTTTCTTCTAAAGATTGGAGCTGTATATCCGGCCTTTCCAAACATTAACAGTAATGGAGATTGCATGTGCAGGTATTCATTACAGAGATGATAGGCTTTTCTATGGAGTGTGTTTTATAGACCAAATCTTAAGGAAAATGGTGAGAATATTTCTTACATATCAAATTCGCTTCAGCTACAAAAATTAACTCTTTCTCTCTTTCTCCTCCTCTCATTTTCTTTGTCTTTTTTCATCTCTAAACAGTCAGTGATAATGTGACAAGAAATAGATATTATAATGGGAATTTTAGACGTAGATGGCAGAGTCTTGCTGTGAATGAAAGCAGGAGCTTGTAAATCTCCCACAAACCTCCTTTTTATAGGGCCCAGATTAGAGTTGAGCAGGCTGCCCACTTCAGTGGGAAGAGTGATTTTCAATAGTCAAAACCTTTTCTGTTTATAATTTACACATAATTCTTTTTTTTTAACTTTTTATTTTGTATTGGAATATAGCCGATTAACAATGCTGTGATAGTTTGAGGTGCACAGCAATGTGACTCAACCATAAATATACATGTATCCATTCTCCCCCAAACTCCCCTCCTATCATCTCCTGTCTGTACTGCGATAGGTGCTGGATATACAGCATTTCAGAAATAAACATTAATTCTTGCAACCATGGAGATTATAGTTTAGATAGGTGACATACAACAAACAAAAATGAATAAATATACTGAAATGAGAGAGTAGTGGGATTAATTTAGGTTAGGTGGATTGTTGGATAAGGTGTTTGAGGGTATAATATTTAAACTGAGATCTGAAGAGTAAGTAGAAGTGAGTGAGGTTAAGAATAGAGGGTAGAGAGAAAAAACCCAGGCCCAATTGGAAACGACCCAGAGAAAGGATAATTGAAGTCTTAAGGCCAGGAGAGCGCTGTTGTAGTGCTGACCACTAGGGAATAACATTTCTCAGTTTCTACGTCATTGGCTCCCTGTTAACTGGGATGGTTGAGAAGTCAGAGGCCTGCAATGCGAGTCACAAGAGAGGCTAGAATGGGATTTCCACTGAGGTGGAAGTAGGCTCTGTGCAGAAGTCCCAGAAGACATGAACAAGAAGAGTTTCAGACAACAGAAAATAATCCTAAGCAACTGTGCAGTGGGTTTCCATTGAACGTGATTTTTGCTGGATTTGGAGGATGTAAAGTTGTAAATCTTTGAATGAGGATGTAAAGTTGTAAAGATGTAAAGATGTAAAGTTGTAAATCTTTGAATGAGATTCATCAGTCTGAAGATAGCAGAGGAGTAAGACGTGGAGATCACCTTCCTCCCCACAAATACATCAAAAATACATCTGCATGTGGAACAACTCCTACAGAACATCTACTGAACACTGGCAGAAGACCTCAGACTTACCCAAAGGCAAGAAACTCACCACATACCTGGCTGTGTGGCTGACAGGGTCTTGGTGCTCTGGCCAGGTGTGAGGCCTGAGCCTCTGAGGTGAGAGAGCTGAGTTCAGGACATTGGTCCACCAGAGACCTCCTGGCCCCTCATAATATCAGTCGGCAAGAGCTCTCCCAGAGACTCCATCTCAATGCTAGGACCCAGCTCCACTCAATGAACAGCAAGGTCCACTGCTGGACACCCCATGCCAAACAACTAGCAAGACAGGAACACAACCCCACCCATTAGCACAGAGGCTGCCTAAAATCATAATAAGTTCACAGACACCGCAAAACACACCACCGGACATGGTCCTGCCCACCAGAAAGACAAGATCCAGCCTCGTCCATCAGAACACAGGCACAAGTCCCCTCTACCAGGAAGCCGACACAACCCACTGAACCAACCTTACCCACTGGGAGCAGACAACAAAAACAACAGGAACTATCAACCTGCAGCATGTGAAAAGGAGGCCCCAAACACAGTAAGTTAAACAAAATAAGAAGACAGAGGAATACACAGCAGATAAAGGAGCAAGGTAAAAACCAACCAGACCAAAGAAATGAAGAGGAAATAGGCAGTCTACTGAAAAAGAATTCAGAGTAATGATAGTAAAGATGATCCAAAATCTTGGAAATAGAATGGAGAAAATACAAGAAATGTTAAACAAGGACCTAGAAGAACTAAAGAGCAAACAAACAATGATGAACAACACAATAAATAAAATTAAAAATTCTCTAGAAGGAATAAATAGCAGAATAACTGAGGCAGAAGAAAGGATAAGTGACCTGGAAGGTAAAATAGTGGAAATAGCTACTGCAGAGCACAATAAAGAAAAAAAATGAAAAGAATTGAGGACAGTTTCAGAGACCTCTGGGACAACATTAAGCTCACCAACATTCGAATTATAGGGATCCCAGAAGAAGAAGAGAAAAAGAAAGGGTCTGAGAAAATATTTGAAAAGATTATAGTTGAAACCTTCCCTAATATGGGAAAGGAAATAGTGAATCAAGTCCAGGAAGTACAGACAGTCCCATACAGGATAAATCCAAGGAGAAACACACCAAGACACATATTAATTAAACTATCAAAAATTAAATACAAAGAAAAAATATTAAAAGCAGCAAGGGAAAAGCAACAAATAACATACAAGGGAATCCCCATAAGGTTAACAGCTGATCTTTCAGCAGAAACTCTGAAAGCCAGAAGGAAACGGCAGGACATATTTAAAGTAATGAAAGGGAAAAACCTACAACCAAGATTACTCTACCCAGCAAGAATCTCATTCAGATTCGATGGAGAAATTAAAACATTTATAGACAAGCAAAAGCTAAGAGAATTCAGCACCACCAAACCAGCTTTACAACAAATGCTAAAGGAACTTCTCTAGCAGGAAACACAAAACAAGGAAAAGACCTACAATAACAAACCCAAAACAATAAGAAAATGGTATTAGGAACCGACATATCAATAATTCCCTTAAATGGAAATGGATTAAATGCCCCAACCAAAAGACATAGACTGGCTGATTGGATACAAAAACAAGACCCATATATATGCTGCCTACAAGAGACCCACTTCAGACCTAGGGACATGTACAGACTGAAAGTAAGGCGATGGAAAAAGATATTCCATCCAAACGGAAATCAAAAGAAAGCTAAAGTGGCAATTCTCCTATCAGACAGAATAGACTTTAAAATAAAGACTATTACAAGAGTCAAAGGACACTACGTAATGATCAAGGGATCATTCCAAGAAGAAGATATAGCAATTGTAAATATTTATGCACACAATATAAGACCACCTCAACACATAAGGCAAATGCTAACAGCCATTAAGGGGGAAATTGACAGTAACACAATCACAGTAGGGGACTTTAACATCCCACTTTCACCAATGGACAGATCATCCAAAATGAAAATAAATAAGGAAACACAAGCTTTAAATGACACATTAAACAAGATGGACTTAATAGATATTTGTAGGACATTCCATCCCAAATAACAAAATACATTTTCCTCTCAAGTGTTCATGGAACATTCTCCAGGATAGATCATATCTTGGGTCACAAATCAAGCCTTGGTAAATTTAACAAAATTGAAATCGTATCAAGTATCATTTCTGACGACAGTGCAATGAGACTAGATATCAATTACAGGAAAAAATCTGTAAAGAATACAAACACATGGAGGCTAAACAATACTAAATAACCAAGAGATCACTGAAGAAATCAAAGAGGAAATCAAAAAATACCAAGAAACAAATGACAATGAAAACACGACAACCCAAAATCTATGGGGTGCAGCAAAAGCAGTTCTAACAGGGAAGGTTATAGCAGTACAATCCTCCCTCAAGAAACAGGAAACATCTCAAATAAACAACCTAACCTTACACCTAAAGCAATTAGAGAAAGAAGAACAAAAATACCAGAAAGTCAGCAGAAAGAAAGCAAGAAATCATAAAGATCAGACCAGAATTAAATGAAAAAGAAATGAAGGAAATGATAGCAAAGATCAGTAAAACTAAAAGCTGGCTCTTTGAGGAGATAAACAAAATTGATAAACCATTAGCCAGACTCATCAAGAAAAAAATGGAGAAGACTCAGTTCATCAGAATTAGAAAAGAAAAAGGAGAAGTAACAACTGACACTGCAGAAATACAAAGGATTATGAAATTATTACAAGCAACTATATGCCAATAAAATGGACAACCTGGAAGAAATGGACAAATTCTTAGAAATGCACAACCTCCTGAGACTGAACCAGGAAGAAATAGATAATATAAACAGACCAATCACAAGCACTGAAATTGAACCTGTGATTAAAAATCTTCCAACAAACAAAAGCCCAGGACCAGATGGCTTCACAGGCAAATTCTATCAAACATTTAGACAAGAGCTAACACCGTTCCTTCTTAAAGTCTCCCAAAATATAGCAGAGGGCTGAACACTCCCAAACTCATTCTACAAGGCCACCATCACCCTGATACCAAAACCAAGCAAAGATGTCACAAAAAAGAAAACTACAGGCCGATATCACTGATGAACATAGATGTAAAAATCCTTACCAAAATGCTAGCAAACAGAATCCAACAGCACATTAAAAAGATCATACACCATGATCAAGTGGGGTTTATTCCAGGAATGCAAGGATTCTTCAATATATGCAAATCAATCAATGTGATACACCATATTAACAAATTGAAGTAGAAAAACCATATGATCATCTCAATAGATGCAGAAAAAGCTTCTGACAAAATGCAAAACCCATTTATGATTAAAAAAACCTCCAGAATGTAGGCATAGAGGGACCTTCCTTAACATAATGAAGACCATATACGACAAACCCACAGCTAACATCATCCTCAATGGTGAAAAACTGAAAGCATTTCCACTAAGATTAGTGACAAGACAAGGTTGTCCACTCTCAAAACTATTATTCAACATAGTTTTGGAAGTTTTAGACACAGAAATCAGAGAAGAAAAAGAAATAAAAGGAATCCAAATTGGAAAGGAAATAAAACTGTCACTGTGTGCAGATGACATGATACTTTACATAGAGAATCCTAAAGATGCTACCAGAAAACTACTAGAGCTAATCAATGAATTTGGTAAAGTAGCAGGATACAAAATTAATGCATAGAAATCTCATGCATTCCTATACACTAATGATGAAAAATCTGAAAGAGAAATTAAGGAAACACTCCCATTTACCATTATATCAAAAAGAATAAAATACCTAGGAATAAACCTACCTAAGGAGACAAAAGACCTGTATGCAGAAAACTATAAGACACTGTTGCAAGAAATTAAAGATGATACAAACAGATTGAGAGATATACCATGTTCCTGGAGTAGAAGAATCAATATTGTGAAAATGACTGTATGACCCAAAGCAATCTACAGATTCACTGCAATCCCTATCAAACTACCACTGGCATTTTTCACAGAACTAGGACAAAAAATTTCAGAATTTGCATGGAAACACAGAAGACCCCAAATATCCAAAGCAATCTTGAGAAAGAAAAACGGAGCTGGAGGAATCAGGCTCCCTGACTTCAGACTATACTACAAAGCTACAGTAATCAAGACAGTATGGTCTGGCACACAAACAGAAATTTAGATTAATGGAACAGAATAGAGGGCCCAGAGATAAACCCATGCACATATGGTCACCTTATCTTTGATAAAGGAGGCAAGAATATACAATGGAGAAAAGATAGCCTCTTCAATAAGTGGTGTTGGAAAACTGGACAGCTACATGTAAAAGAAGAAATTAGAACACTTCCTAACACCATACACAAAAATAAACTCAAAATGGATTAGAGACCTAAATGTAAGACCAGACACTATAAAAGTCTTAGAGGAAAACATAGGCAGAACACTCTGTGACATAAATCACAGCAAGATCCTTTTTGACCCACCTCCTAGAGAAAGGGAAATAAAAACAAAAATAAGCAAATGGGACCTAATGAAACTTAAAAGCTTGTGCACAGCAAAGGAAACCATAAACAAGACAAAAAGACAACCCTCAGAATCGGAGAAAATATTTGCAAATGAAGCATCTGACAAAGGATTAATCTCCAAAATATACAAGCAGCTCTTGCAGCTCAATATCCAAAAAACAAACAACCAAATCCAAATATGGGCAGGATACCTACATAGACATTTCTCCAAAGAAGATATACAGATCACCAACAAACACATGAAAGGATGCTCAACATCACTAATCATTTGGAAAATGCTATTCA
The DNA here is from genome assembly GCF_937001465.1 of Orcinus orca. Taxonomy (NCBI): domain Eukaryota; kingdom Metazoa; phylum Chordata; class Mammalia; order Artiodactyla; family Delphinidae; genus Orcinus; species Orcinus orca. The sequence continues at coordinate 80,546,525 of NC_064566.1, read as the reverse complement.
AAAGTACAATGAGGTATCACCTCTCACCGGTCAGAATGGCCATCAGCAAAAAATCTACAAACATTAAATGCTGGAGAGGGTGTGGAGAAAAGGGAACCCTCTTGCACTGTTTGTGGGAGTGTAAATTGATGCAGCCACTATGGAGAACAGTATGGAGGTTCCTTAAAAAACTACAAATAGAACTACCATATGACCCAGCAATCCCACTGCTGGGCATATACCCTGAGAAAACCATAATTCAAAAAGAGTCATGTACCACAATGTTCATTGCAGCTCTATTTACAATAGGCGGGACTTGGAAGCAACCTAAGTGTCTGTCAACAGATGAGTGGATAAAGAAGATGTGGCACATATATACAATGGAATATTACTCAGCCATAAAAATAAATGAAATTGAGTTATTTGTTGTAAGGTGGATGGACCTAGAGTCAGTCATACAAAGTGAAGTAAGTCAGAAGGAGAAAAAGAAATACCATATACTAACACATATATATGGAGTCTAAAAAAAAGAAAGGTTCTGAAGAACCTAGGGGCAGGACAGGAAGAAATACGCAGACGTAGAGAATGGACTTGAGGACATGGGAAGGGGTAAGGGTAAGCTGGGACGAAGTGAGAGAGTGGCATGGACATATATACACTACCAAATGTAAAATAGATAGCTAGTGGGAAGCAGCCACATAGCACAGGGAGATCAGCTCGGTGCTTTGTGACCACCTAGAGGGGTGGGATGGGGGCGTGGGAGGGAGATGCAAGAGGGAGGAGATATGGGTATATATGTATATGTATAGCTGATTCACTTTGTTATAAAGCAGAAACTATCACACCATTGTAAAGCAATTATACTCCAAGAAAGATGTTAAAAAAAAAAAAAAGAATAGAGGGAAGACATTTCTAGGTAGAGGAATCTACAAGAAAAAGAAATATTAGTTAGGAAAGATCTTGATGCATTTGAATAATTGACAGGACACCAGTTTCATTGGTGTGCTGTGAGCTGAAAGCAGGATTGGAAACCTAGTCTAGAGTCAGATCATGCAAAGTTTTGTGGGTGTATTTAGGAGTTCTAATTTTGTTTTCAATTTAGTAGAAAGCCTTCTTGAACTGTAAAAAGGAGAGCACCATAACCTGATGTACTTTTTAAGACTATCACTCGGCAGTGTGGGTTGGAAGGGGGAAAGTGCATGGGAGAAACCACCCAGGAGACTATTGCATTTGTGCATGTAAGGGATGATGTCATTACTAAAGTTGTGGCAGTACAGTTGGAGAAGATAAAACTGAAAAAGAATACATGGGTATAGGTGTAGTAATAGATTAGATGAGACTTGGCAAACCATTGGATGAGGATTGTGAGAGAGAGGGAGATCTCAGAGTTGAAGCTTAGATTTTTTTTGTCCTGAGCAACTGGGTAGATTAATGCTATTTACTGAACAGGAAGACATGCTTGAGGGGAAAGGTGAAGAGTTTAACTTAGAAAAAGGTAAATCTGGGATACTTCTGTCTCAGGTGGGTTTTGGGACATATTATTGTGGTCCTCAGGTATAAATTTTGGCATTCTTAGCACAGAAATTATATTGTATGGGTGAGACAACCTAAGGAGACTATATGCAGAGAGAAAAGTAGAAGGGGCCAGGATTAATTACCAAAGAATTACAACATTTAGAGTTTGGTTAGAGGAGGAAGAGCCAACAGATGCTACCGAACGATGGGTTGGGGAAGACACAAGAGGCAAGAGGATGGTCAAGAAGCTAAGCTGAGTCACTGACTAAGAAAGAGATTATGTCAAGATAGAGCGGGTGGCTAACGTGCCAAACGCTGCTGAAAAGGCTGCTAACTTAGGAATCAAAGCACGTCCAATTACATTTAACAACGTGAAGATCATTTGGTGTGTAAGATAAGAATTGGTGAAGTTATGGAGGCTGATGCAAGGCTGGATGGAGGTCAAGAATGAGTGGGGAGGGAGAGTGTTGACAACATGTGTAGATAACTCTTTAAGGATTTTTTTCTCTGAAAAGGAGTAGAGAAATTGGAAAGTGGGCAGTAGCTGGAGGAGATTGTGAGACAGAGGATTCTTTTTTTTTTTTTTTTTTTTTTGCGGTACGTGGGCCTCTCACTGTTGTGACTTCTATTGCGGAGCACAGGCTCCGGACGCGCAGGCTCAGCGGCCACGGCTCACGGACCCAGCCTCTCCGCGGCATGTGGGATCCTCCCGGACCGGGGCACAAACCCGTGTCCCCTGCACCGGCAGGCGGACTCTCAACCACTGTGCCACCAGGGAAGCCTCAGGATTCTTTTTTAATATGGGAGATGCTAGAATCAAAAGAGAGAGGTTAACCCTTAGAGCGAAGACCTTGCAAAGAGAATTAATCAGTGAGAGTCAGAGGCGTGTGAGGAACTGGCCTTCATTAAGAAAGGAGAAGCGGAAGATGGGTGGAGACCCATAACATTTTGTAATTTGGTGATGCAATTAGGTGAAGGGTGAAAGGGTTTGGAAGGTTTGAAGAAGAAAGAAGCAAGCTTACTAGGAGAATATTATGAAAGGTGTACCCATTTGAGAACTATTCCACAGAATCTTGATGTATAAAATTGGTAAAAGGAGGGAGGCTTTGTTTCAAGAAGAGGGGGAGGAGCAGCGTTTTGCCCACTCAGTTTGCTTGGCACTACTGGGGCAGCCTCAGAGGAGCACTCGGGCTCCAAAGCACTTCATTTAAAAACACTGACTCTAGGGAAAATGTTCCTGGCAAAGCATATAGAATTCCCAGTGAAAAATCAAGTTCTAGAAGAGCTGCTGGCTTGTGAAACTCAGAGCATTTAGGTTCAGCTGACAGAAAGCAAGATGAATATCCATACCTGGGACCTGGGAGACCACAGAGTGGGGAAATGAGCCACTCAGAAGGCACTGGGGAAACAACCGAGGCAAACTTCATCTACTTTATAATTTTGTAGTAGCTTGAACTTGCTTTTTCTAAGCAATTGTTTAATGCCACAGGAAAATGTTGGACCTGCATGTTCTCAGCCCTCCTGTGGAGTGACTCATTCTCTTCTTGGGTCAACCTTAAAAACATGAGAGGGAATGAGAGTGCAGGACACATTTTTAAAATCCCAAGATGATGTTTTGGGTTTTCCCTATAACCAGTACTGATTTTCTACTTTTTGTGTAATTCAGCACATTTATCTTGTCAGAAAAAGCTAACACCATTGAGGTACCTTTTTTAAAAAGGGGATTACATTTCTCAAAATTTTGATAATAATTACTTATGCATGTGCTAGTGATATCATTTTCTTTCAGGAAGATCAGAATCAGTGCTTTTTTTTTTTTTTCTGAAAACATGTGTTAATTATTTTTAAAAAAGTAAGAATTCTTTTTTTTACTTATAGTAAAGCTATAATTATTAATTATAAAAACATGTCCTTTTGGCAGTAACATTTTCTAATCTGTGAGGAAAGCTATTATTTTTCAGAATATCATTCTAAGTGATTTTAAAATGGTAAAAATAATGGGTCAAGTTTACTGTCTGTTTTGCTGTCTTTGTACGTGGGGTTCTGGATAGTGCAGGGCTCTGGGAAGTTCTGCTGGGTGTGAGCAGAGGCACTTTTCTCTTTTATAAAATGTGAATTATAAAATTACCTTTCTCACAAGGTTGTTCTATGGATTTAATGAGTTCATATACCCAAAACACTTCAGCTATTGCCTGGTAAGCAGTAGACATAAGCTAGTTTAAACATATGAAAAAGCTACAGAACCCACTGGGAGGCCACATGATATCAATGAAAACTCATTGTCTTTGAGTCAGACTTACAGAGATTCAAATTCTGGCCCTGTCATTTATTAGCTGTGTGATCTTGGGAATGACACCTTCCTCTCTGAGCCTCAGCCTACTTAATCTTACTAACTTGGTGACCCCACTTTTCTCTAAGCTTTAGTTTCTTCATCTTCAAACTAGAAATAGTCATCCTTCTTTCATTGGGCTGATGTGACAATTATGTGGGATAATGTGTAGAAAATATATGGAAAAACATCATATATAAGGTTTGTTTAACAGTTGCCGGCGATGCTTACATAAGGTCAGCCTCTCCTTTATTGCCAGCCAGATTTGCTTCCATCCTGACAGACATGACTGTAGCTATTTCTGACAGCTTACTCAATCCTCATGATCTGTTGCACCTACAAGTCACTGCATATTAGATCATTTTTGCAATGAGTTGTAGATTTTGGAAAAAGTCAAAATCAAGATTATGAAGCCATTAGTTATATAATGATAATTGTCATTTTGTTTTACATAAACAGTATGGACTTTACGCTAAGTACATAAAACCAAACTCCTAAGGAGTAAATCTTAGCTCATTCCTCATTCAAGGGCAACCTTGGGAACCTTTCAGCAGCTGTGAAAACTGACTCATTAACGACAACTTGTTAGCCTTTCTCCAGCAAGTGCATGTCTCAGAGTGTTGTTGCTGCAGTGAATCAAATGTGAATCAGTTTAGGATACATACCCTAGAGGCTATAAGCTCAATCACACTGGGTGAAGTGTTTACTGTGACTAGCTCTATCTGTGTCATGTAAAAATAGAGAAGGGCTGAAATATGGAAAAGTATGGAATGGAGGACGCATCTCTTCTTTAGATACAAATTCAGGATGTTGTGGTACCTATCTCTTAAAAGAAAAGGAATTCATAGTTAAATCTATAGTTTAATACTATATACATATGTACTTTATATACTATGTATATCCTTTTTTAAGAAAGGAAAGGCAATTATCAACATGATTTTAATTTTTAAATACATTCAACTGAAAAAACATTTATAAAATTATTTCTGCAATATGCTTACACACATATAAGCAAGCATGGTTTTGGCTAAAGACTGTTAGCGACTCTATTTTAATTTACAATGCTTCTTTCTTTTCATACCCTAGGCATCAGCTGTACATCTGTGGAAATTACATTGTTTTAGCTGGCTTAGAGGCCCTGGGGAATGCTTTAGGATTTCAACATTAGACCTGGTGTTTTGCCTAAGGGGCTTCTGAGAGACTAGTCACAGGCCAAGTTACTATCTGTGTTTTAAAGCCTTAATATAAGCTATATCACAGGCACTGTGACTGCTGCAGCTTCCATAGCCTCAGTTCCTGGGTGAGACCCAGCAGATCAATAAAGTGCACATTCCAGGCAGAGTTGGGAGAAGGCTCTTGCTTAGCCGTGAGCCTGCCTCAGAAACGGGACACAAACAGAGAAAGAGTCATTTATTCCATTTCGATGCCTTTCTCCATTGCAGGCAAATGTTTCTTGAAATGTTATATTTTTAAAAATAGTGTTGTGGGTTTTTTCTTTTCAATTAATGCAAAATTTTCCACAATGCCTTGTTCTGCTATACCTTAGTTTTTAGCACTGAAGGTGATCTCAGTAATGCTGAATTTTAGATGGAAATTTTGAAAGCCACAAACCCAAATGTGAAAATGGAAAATTGATTTCTGTAAGATTCATAGCTTGTTATTGTTGCTGGTGTCATAATATGGTTCCAAGTGTTTGGGGGGAAAAAAGAAAGGAAATATAATTTAAGATGTCTTCTTTCTTTTCTACCTTTCATTTCTGTCTTTTGAGGAAGAGATGACACTGCAATCAATCTTCTAAAAATTACATTATAGATTTGATTGATAAGGACATTAATAGTTTGTCAATATTGATCTCAATTAATTTGGGGCAGGGAGTTGTATGTTCTACTCTATTGTCTGGATCTCAGGCAGGTGAACTAACTCTTAAATCTCTGTATCTAGAGAGAGTGGACAGCTCCAAGAGCATCTGTACAATTTGTGCTTCTTTTGCTATATTATGGTAGGTATGTTACTGATAAGTTGTATTAATTTTGTTATGACAGATAGATTATGCTTCACATATATCATGGAGACTTTTATTTAAAGCATTCTTTAGTAAATTCTTTCTTAAATTTAGGAAGGCCGCATCTTGTTACAGGAAGTGAATAAAATTTCAAGTCTAGGTGCTCTCATTGGCTGGCCAAGCGTAGACATACATCTTCACCTTGCCAAGACCCATTTCCTCATCTACAAAGTGGAGACAATAATTTCCCATGAGGGTTGGTGAGGATCAATTGATGTGATTCTTGCAATAGCACTTGGTAAACTCTAAATCGTGAGCTGATATAATTAAAGTTCTATGTGATATTATTTTATTTTTACAATTAAATTTTTACTTTGTATAAACTTGGGATTTCCAACATCAAAACTGCATGGAAAAGGCATAATCTCCTGCACCTGGAATGCTGTGTTCACCTCCTAACTGTTTCTTAACAGTGTTGCTTTCAACCATTTCAGCTTTGGCAGTACAGTGACTGCCTCCTAAGGGTTCAAGCTCTGTATGCTCCTCAGAGGAGAGAAGACATTCTTTTGACTCTTCTTTTTCCTAATCCTTGTGGTTCCAAGTCCAGTGTAAATTAATGCACTGACACTCAAATGAACTCTGATTTTTATCACCTATTCAAACTGTTCCTATATTTCAGGGTCCTGCTCAGAACCTCATCTTTCATGAAATAGTCTCGGATGACTCCAAAGTCCATGGCCTGCTTCATGTTTGAAGGCAGTCTTTGATTCCCAGTTTACCACTTATGGATGCGCATGTTTATTACTGTCTAATGAGCTGATTTGTGTTGCATCCCTAACATTAGCTTTTGGAGTTCCTTAAAGATAGAAGTAACATCCTATAATTATTTTGTTTCCCTGCTCGATGTTTTTTTTACTGTAGCTCTTTATTCCACTTTGATGCTCATGCTTTGAGCATGATGTAGCTAATGGGCAGTTGCACCCTTAGCACTTTCCTGGATGTAGAGGGAGGACTTTTGGATCAGCAAGCACTAAGAGTGCTTACCCAGCTGAGAGAGTAATCTGGCTGTTCTGATACCTCTTAGCCTCACTCATCCTCAAAGCTGATGTGGCTGACCCAGCTATTGGTCCACGAAGATCTAAACATTCTCCGTCACTGTTGCCTGTGGGTCCTTCTCACAGTTGCCTACTTTGTTGGAGCAGTCTGCCTTCCCTTCTCCCAGAGAGCAGGTGTTGGTTACTCAGGCACATGTGAATAACAAGCTGTAGTATCCAGACAAGGATACAAACAAACAATTCAATCTTAATTTGGGACTCTCATATTTAAAAAACATGATATCCCTTAAATTTCAGAAATCTTTTCTGTGGTGCATCTATGTATTCATGCATTTGCCCTTTGTATTGTTCCAGGTAATGGGGTTTTCAGTATGAAGAGATGAACGGAGTGCTTAGAAGTAAATTGTTAAGCATCAATAAATAAGTGATATTAAGCCCCATTGGGGTGTGTATAGATACTTGGTTTATATAATTCTCACCTTTGGAGAACTTTCAGTAAGGCAGAGTAAACATTATTATTTATTGAAATGTAATTATGAGTTTGTAAAATCTCCTGTGTATGTGTGTGTGTATGTGTGAAAGCATACTGAGCACCCACCATGCACAAATGCTTGTACTAGCTGCACGTAACACAGAGGTAAACTAGACACAGGCTCTGCCTTAAAGGAACTCACTCTACTCACTCTGCTCATTTGCATATAGTCAAGAGGCAGTTGTTGGCCCAATGTAAAGGAAGCACAGAAAAAAACTGATTAATTCTATGGTGAAAAGAGATGTCTTCACAAAGAATGTGAAGCTTCAGTTTCCTGTAAATGGAAAAGTAAGGTTTCACTTATTTTTCCAAGGGTACTGTGTGAAAGGGTGTATAGCATGTTAAGGGAACAAGTTATTCAGTTTGACTGGACCAAGGAGAATGTAAGAAGCCACATCATGGACCTTTATTATTAACTAGCCCAGGCCTCCCTGCCAATTATTCCAAATAAAATCAGCGTAGGTCTCTTTAACAGGTAATTAATAACTACCCGCCTGGGACACAACACCAAGGCATTAACCAAACACCCAAATGGAAGCAGTTTCTTTGTGTTGGGGGTAAAATATTTCAAAAATTGTCCCTGTGCATCCTGAACCTAAGATTCTACTGAATCATTTAGGAAAAGATAAAGTGGTGAGCAAACAGTAATCTGTGGGTAAATGGACTTGCCTTTGGATTCTGTGTGGTCATAATATGATAATTTAGGAATAGATTTCATTTTTTAATACCATGTGTTAGATGTTAGATACACTGAAAAGATGAAGGAAAAAAGAGCCCTAAGAGCTGAGATGCAAAAGGAAAACTGCTTTCTCTCTCACCCTCTTTCTCTCAATCAATTCAGTGATGGTCACTGCATTATAAGCTAAAGACCACCAATTCTGACTCTCTGTTTATAATTTATTCTTAAAGGATTTAGACACTACCTTTCCTGTGACTTGGAATTTGTTATAAGAACGTTCCTTGGCACACAAGAGAAACTCTATCTGTTGCTGATACTGTGATATCTCTGTTTACATCTGGCTCTAAATATATACCTCGGTTTTCACTTCAATAAAATAATTTTGTTGAAATAAACATAGCAGAGTTCAGACCAAAGGATATTAACTCTAGGCAAACATATCACCCAAACACTAATAATACTCATTTTTTTTCAATTATCTGAAAGGTGAGTATTATTACAGTGTTTGGGTGATATGTTTGCCTAGAGTTAATATCCTTTGGTCTGAACTCTGCTATGTTTATTTCTAACTAAGGTATTAACAACATGGAGAGGAAAATGGAATCATAAACATTTGTGCATTCCTACTTATAAAACTTGTTATAAAACTGCTTTTAAAATCTATACTTAGTTCTAATCTGTATTTTAACAGTAGTGGAATAGAGAAGATGTGTAGTCTCTTAAATATGAGATATCATTGATTTTAAGATGCACAATCAACTTAATAGCAGCTTTGGAAGAAGGGGGAAACAAGGAAAGTATATGGCTCATTAAATGCACACACTTTTCTCTTTTTCCAAATTCACTCTAAAATTTGCTGCTTCTCCTGGCTTTATCTATACACCAGTGCTCAGGTACAAAATATGTGAGGGATCCCTGTTACCTCTCTTTCCTTCATCTCCCACGTCTGCTTCATCACCAAGACCTGAAAGATACACTACATCACTGCTACTTTCACTGTCATCCCTCTAGTCCAAAGTAGCACAGTGTCTTGCCAGGAGAGAATCAGGAACCTTCTAGTTAATCTCTCCACATCCCTTGCCATGTTCTTTGCTGTCACTAGCCACCCCAGGTATTCATTATGCACAGAGACTCCAGAGGAGTGATATTTCAAAAAGGTATAAATCAAGTCACTGCCTGGTTAAACTCTACAGTAAACTTCCTTCCCCTTAAAATCCAGCCTCTCTATTATCCAAGACGTTAACTCAGTGGTTCAGGAAGTCCAGGGAGCCCTTGAGGCCTTTCCCGGGGCCCACGAGGTCAAAACCGCTTTTTATCATCAAACCAATTCGTTATTTACTTGTTCTCGCCTCATTCTCTCACATATGTTCAGAGGAGGTTCCCAGAGGTCACATGACATGTGATATCACAACAGACTAAATGCAGAAGCACATATGAGAATCCAGCTGTCTTCTGTTAAACCAGATATTAAATAGGTTTGTAAAAATGTAAAACAATGCCACTCTTCTCACTGATTTTTTTTTTTAGGAAAAAAAAAGACTTCTCATAAAAATAGGATTTTTCTATGAATGCATAATGGGTTTGTTACTGCTATTTTAAGCAAATTAATAAATAAATATTTCAAAATGCCTCTGTTTGAACCTCTAACATGGTATATATATCATTATATGTAACATACATAAACAAAAGCTATTTGGTATCTGCAGTAATTTTTAGGAGTGTAAAGGCAACACAGGTGTCCTTCAGTGAGTAAACTGGAAAACAAACTGTGGTCCAACCATACCTGGAACACTGTTCAGCAATTAAAAGGGAGGAACTGTTAAAACATGCCAGCACTTTGGGTGGACCACAAGGATATTATGCTGCATGAAATCAAAAAGCCAATTTATATAGCATTCTCAAATTAAGAAAATTATAGAAAACATCCCTGGCTTCCAGGGGTTTTTACTGTGGTGATGGAACAGTTCTGTAATGATGGTGATGGTGGTTACACAAATCTACACATGTGATAAAACTTAATAGAAATACATAAAAAACGCAAACTGGTGAAATCTGAATAAGGTCTGCATTTGAGTTAATAGTATTCTACCAACACAGATTTCCTTGTTTTGAAATGTACTATAGTTATGTAAGTATTATCATTGCTGGAAGTGGGGGGGGAAGTGTACTATATTTAATATATTATATATATAATATATTATTATATTAGTATTATAATATATTAGTGTTTTATATTATTTAATATATTATTAATTCTATACTAATTAAATATATATGTAATGTATAACGTAAAATTATAATATAAAATATGATTTTTGTATTTTATATATATAATTTATGTTCTTTTTTAGAGTATGAAGGAGCTCATAGAAAAAAATGTTGGACAAACATTGCCATAAATAAATCTGCCACCTGCCTGCCTTTTACATTTCAACCACACTCCTCTCTCTTCTGTATCCAGAGCTCAGGGCCTTTGTATCAGCACTTGCTTCTCCCTGGAAATCACATCCCACATCTCTTCAAAGGCTGGTTCTGTCCCATCACTCAATCTCAGCATACACGTCAGTTTCTTGGAGAGAGGTTCACTGACCATGCAGCATTGAGCAGCTGCTCAGTCATGCTCTGTGCTCTCCACTCTTTGATTTTTAGCCTAATGCTTCCCACCCGCTGACATTTCTTGTTTATGTTTTTTTTGTTTTTTGGTTTTTGGTTTTTGGTTTTTTGCTGTACACAGGCCTCTCACTGTTGTGGCCTCTCCCATTGCGGAGCACAGGCTCCAGACGCGCAGGCTCAGCGGCCATGGCTCATGGGTCCAGCTGCTCTGCGGCATGTGGGATCTTCCCGGACCGGGGCACGAACCCATGTCCCCTGCATCGGCAGGCAGACTCTCAACCACTGCACCACCAGGGAAGCCCTATGTATTGTTTTGTTGCCTGTGAGCTGTGCTATGAGCTCCATGAGTGCAAGCATCTTCTCTGAGCATGGACTGCTGTTCCCAGTGCATCAAATACTTGAAATAGTGTAGGAACTAGTTAAGTACTTGCTGAGTGAATACACTGATCCGTACAGGTTCTTCTTTCACTGTCACCTCAGAGTTTGAAGCTATGCTTTCTTCACATGCAGCTCTAAGTCTGAAGGGTTCAGTCAGTCAGTTCTCAGTTATTTGACTGCTTTTCATAACCTGAACGTGGAATCTTGACCCCTTTGGCATGTTCAGAATTGACAAAATTGTACTTTTGAGACACATTAAAGAATTCTGAAGCTATAACTGCATTTGCTCTCTTGTAAGACTAGCACTACAAACCCAAATGCCTGTCAGGCCATCTGTGTAAATTGAGAGGACTTTTTGGGATGGAGTACAGGATAGCAGGAACAAAGTCACCATATGGAAGTGATCAGAATGGCCAGATTCCTCATGAAGGCCAAGAATCTAGAATTCTGTAGAAATCTATTAATTTTAGAATATTGTCAATTAATTTAAATTTTTAGAAAAAGCTGTGTGGGGGAAAATATCATGTATCTGTGCATCAGCTTTTATGGTTGTTCAGATTGTGGCCTGGATTAAATTTGTGGGTTTTATTTTCTGTATTATAACTGTAATTATATATGCCTGGCATAAATCACAGCTACTTTGAAAATAATCTGGAAAGTTTTGATTAAAAAACCTGGTGATTCTCCTAAAGAAATGGAAATAAAAACAAAAATAAACAAATGGGACCTAATGAAACTTAAAAGCTTTTGCACAGCAAAGGAAAACATAAACAAGACAAAAAGTCAACCCTCAGAATGAGAGAAAATATTTGCAAATGAAGCAGCTGACAAAGGATTAATCTCCAAAATTTACAAGCAGCTCATGCAGCTCAATATCAAAAAAAAACAAACAACCCAATCCAAAAATGGGCAGGATACCTAAATAGATATTTCTCCAAAGAAGATATACAGACTGCCAACAAGCACATGAAAGGATGCTCAACATCACTAATTATTAGAGAAATGCAAATCAAAACTACAATGAGGTATCACCTCACATGAATCAGAATGGCCATCATCAAAAAATCTACAAACAATAAATGCTGGAGAGGGTGTGGAGAAAAAGGAACCTTCTTGCACTGTTGGTGGGAATGTAAATTGATATAGCCACTACGGAGAACAGTATGGAGATTCCTTAAAATACTAAAAATAGAACTACCATACGACCCAGAAATTCCACCACTGGGCATATACCCTGAGAAAACCATAATTCAAAAAGAGTCATGTACCAAAATATTCATTGCAGCTCTATTTACAATAGCCAGGACATGGAAGCAACCTAAGTGTCCATCGACAGATGAATGGATAAAGAAGATGTGGCACATATATACAATGGAATATTACTCAGCCATGAAAAGAAACAAAATTGAGTTATTTGTAGTGAGGTGGATGGACCTAGAGTCTGTCATACAGAGTGAAGTAAGTCAGAAGGAGAAAAACAAATACCGTATGCTAACACATATATTTGGAATCTAAAAAAAAAGGTTCTGAAGAACCTAGGGGCAGGACAGGAATAAAGATGCAGATGTAGAGAATGAACTTGAGGACATGGGGAGGGGGAAGGGTAAGGTGGGACAAAGTGAGAGAGTGGCATGGATAGATATATACTACCAAATGTAAAATAGATAGCTAGTGGGAATCAGCCCCATAGCACAGGGAGATCAGCTCAGTGCTTTGTGACCACCTAGAGGGGGCAGATAGGAAGGGTGGAAGGGAGACGCAAGAGGGAGGAGATATGGGGATATATGTATATGTATAGCTGATTCACTTTGTTATACAGCAGAAACTAACACACCATTGTAAAGCAATTATACTCCAGATGTTAATAAATAAATAAATAAATAAATAAATAAATAAATAAATATATATATATATATATATATACACCACACACTATTCACAATAGGCAAGACATGGAAGCAACCTAAATGTCCATTGACAGATGAATGGATAAAGAAGATGTGGTACATATATACAATGGAATATTATTCATCCATAAAAAAAGAATGAAATAATGCCATTTGCAGCAACATAGATGGACTCAGAAATTATCATACTAGGTGAAGTAAGTCAGGAAGAGAAAGACAAGTATATGACATCACTTATATGTGGAATCTAAAAAAATACAAATGAACTAATTTACAAAACCGAAATAGACACACAGATTTAGAAAACAAACTTATGGTTACCAAAGGGAAAGGGGGGGAGGTATAAATTAGGAGTTTGAGATTAACATATACACACTATTATATAAAAAATAGATAACCAACAAGGACCTACTATATAGCACAGAGAACTCTATTCAATATCTTGTACTGACATTTAATTGATGAGAATGTAAAAAAAGAATATATATATTTTTTATATGTATAACTGAATCACTGTGCTGTACACCTGAAACTAACTCCACACTGTAAATCAACTATACTTCAATTAAAAAAGTAATAAAAACTCAAACTCATTAAACAAAAACATGGTGATTGAATAGTACATCTTTTCTTTGATGTATAAATCATTCAGTCCTACTTGTAGTTTCAGAATCCAATGACTACTTCTGAGAGACTTGGCATTTTCTATTGCTGTCAATGAACTTGTCCTTTATTCCAGTGCTAGTTTAGTGAGTAATTTATTTGAAGGTATTATGCAATAATTAATTGTATTAATGTATGTGACTCTCCTAATGGAAATAATAGTTTCAATTCAACAGTAAATTTATACAGCCAAGTCACATCTGTCTAGTCAGTCTCAGCTGGGTCACAGCTCACATGCCTGGTGTCAGACAAGTTTCTTTTGATGTTGATGGTAATAAACACTGGAAACTTTGAGACGAAGTGCATCGTAAAATTGAGTCAATGTAGTCATTGTTAGTTGAGCTTCATTGAATTAGAAGACACTGAATTGCTGTTATTCAGAATATTCCCTGACTAGATCCTTTTCCTTTACTTAAATTTTTCATCCAGCAAGAGGTTGGGAAAGTTACCTTGACCCTTACCAAACCATCTAGTGGCAATACTCAGATTTGAGTAGCATGGGGGCCTACCATTTTCTACTTTTTATGGGTACATTTTTTTTTTTTTACATCCTATAACTGGAGTTCAAGTATTCATGAACTTTTAGCTTACTAAAATAAAGGTCCTAAAATAAATAAATAAATAAATAAAGGTCCTATAGCAAAACATTTTGCACAGTAGAGTAGATGAATATATGATCGGTTTCTGAGAAAGCCAGAAAGAAAAGCAATTTCAATTTTATTATTAATAGAAGTATCAGTGTTATTAGTATTATTCTGAATCTTAGAACTATTAAAGAGAAGGCAAACCTAGAGGTAAGGTTACAAGATTTAGCAAATAAAAATACAGGACATCCACACTGGATTGGTCAGCGTCCCCCAGAGAAACAGAACGAACAGGGTACATTTACATATAAAGAGAGTTATAAGGAACTGGCTCACATGATTATGAAGGCTGAGACATCCCAAGATCTGCAGTCGGCAAGCTGGAAACCCAGGAGGACGAACAGTGTGGTTCCAGTGTGAGTCTGAAGGCCTGATGTCCAAGAAGAGCCTATGTTTCAGTTCGAGCCTGAAAAGACCAATGTCTTCAGTTCAAAAACCATTGAATACCAATGCCTCATCCTGAAGACAGTCAGGCAAGAGATGCTCCCACTTACTAGTTGGAATGTCAGCCTTTTTGTTCTCTTTGGCCTTCAACTAATTGTATGGGGCTACCCACATTAGGGCAGACAATCTGCTTTGTTCAATCTACAGATTTAGTTGTAATCTCATCCAAAAACACCCTCACACACACCCCCAGAATAGTATTTGACCAAATATCTGGGTACCCCAGGGCCTAGTCAATTTGACACAAAAATTAACCATCACACAGACTAATTTAAATTTCAGATAAACAATGAGTAATTTTTAGTATAAATATGTCCCATGCAATATTTGGAACATAATTGAACTAAATAATTACTGCTTATCTGAAATTCAAATTTAACTGTGCTGTATTGTATCTAACAACACTGCTCAGAGGATATTGGATTACCTTGTGCCCCTTCTTCTCAAAGTGGATGGACTGACTTGTCTGAGTGGCAGAATGTCAGCTAATACCTGAAACTCGGAACAGTATGAATGCATCTTCCTGCACGTGTCAGTGTTTTATTAAAAGGTTGAGGATACAGGGTCTCCCTGGTGGCGCAGTGGTTGAGAGTCCGCCTGCCGATGTAGGGGACGCGGATTCGTGTCCCGGTCCAGGAAGATCCCACATGCGGCGGAGCGGCTGGGCCCGTGAGCCATGGCCACTGAGCCTGCGCGTCCGGAGCCTGTGCTCCGCAACGGGAGAGGCCACAGCAGTGAGAGGCCTGTGTACCGCAAAAAAAAAAAAATGTTTGAGGATACAGTTTAAGATTTTTCAGTCTTCCAAGACTGTCAAATGCATGTGTGATATGCATGTCGTAAAGCAACACAATCCAGTTTTTCTATGTTGGGACAATACCATATTTTGTTTGGTTGTTTGAAAGCCTAGACAAATTTTCTGTGCAATTAGCAATTGGAGAAAGTGATACTTTTGTGTTGTCAGGAAATCTAGTGGTATTAAGATGAGCTTTAGAGTAAACGTGATCAGAGCTCTGGAAAATAACAGATAATGGAACTTCTGCCTAATGTGGAATGTTCCATTTCCTAAGATGCCCTCAAAAACCTTCACAGACAATTTTTAAATTATGCTGTTGTCTCTTGTAAGCCAGGTACTTGATACTTGCTATCAAAAATATTGCTTCCATATATCACTTCAGCTTTTCCCCAGCTTTGGCCAGATCAAATATTTTATTTGCAAATCAATGTCTATTGTGTATTCTACTTCTCCATGTAGTTAGTTTAAAAATGACCAAGATGCTGAGATATTTTTGAGAATTTTATACCATTCTTTATCTAACTTTTAGAAATGTCATGGATTTTATTTTCTACTAGGAATATACATATGAAACCAGTATATTATGAAACCAATACATTTCATGAGCAATTTATAGGAACCTGAAATATACAGGGGTTATGATTAACAAAAAGAGAACCCTGAAAGTATTTACAATTGGCTGCAACTAGTATATTTGGTAGGATGTTTTTAAAACTTATTTATGTATTTTAATTAACTGGGATGATAACAAATAAACCTAAACCTTAATGTTTTGAATTGATCTTTAAAGTGGATGAACCAAAAAATCAAGCATGTAAATTTTGGACAAAAGTCATTAGTACTTTTTGGTAACTAAAAAGAAAAAAATCATGACTATAGTCTACCTGGCAAAAAAAAATACAACCGAATCCAGAAAATAATACTTTTCTTGGAACTTCCTTCAAGTCCAATTTCAGAATGACCTTTGAAAGTGATATTCACTTAATGGGAGAATATTTTGTGAAACCTTGCCATGAATAAGGTTGAAATTCTTCTGGGTCAAAAAGAGGTAGACACTCAGGAAAAAAGGCACCCTTATTAACACCATTGGAGACTGTATACCTAAACAACTTGTTGAGAGCTTGAGTTTTTGCCCATATAGCTATATGATTTTAGAGCTATTAAAGTTAACACTTTAATGGACTTTGTTCATATATATAATGGTATCAGCAAAGACATATTAAACTTCATATTGCCCAAACAACAAGTAAGTGGGACATATTTGGCAATAATTGACAGCTCTATGCAAAGCAAAATTTGGGGAACTTAATAGACTTCATCAAGACCATTGCTATATTTATTAAGAATTACCTACCTTAATCAAAACTACAATGAGATATCATCTCACACCAGTCAGAATGGCCATCATCAAAATATCTAGAAACAATAAATGCTGGAGAGGGTGTGGACAAAAGGGAACACTCTTGCACTGCTGGTGGGAATGTGAATTGGTACAGCCACTATGGAGAAGAATATGGAAGTTCCTTAAAAAACTACAAATAGAACTACCATATGACCCAGCAATGCCACTACTGGGCATATACCCCGAGAAAACCATAATTCAAAAAGAGTCATGTACCAAAATGTTCATTGCAGCTCTATTTACAATAGCCCAGAGATGGAAACAACCTAAGTGTCCATCATCGGATGAATGGATAAAGAAGATGTGGCACATATATACAATGGAATATTACTCAGCCATAAAAAGAAACGAAATTGAGCTATTTGTAATGAGGTGGATAGACCTAGAGTCTGTCATACAGAGTGAAGTAAGTCAGAAAGAGAAAGACAAATACTGTATGCTAACACATATATATGGAATTTAAGAAAAAAAATATGTCATGAAAAACCTAGGGGTAAGACAGGAATAAAGACACAGACCTACTAGAGAACGGACTTGAGGAAATGGGGAGGGGGAAGGGTGAGCTGTGACAAAGCGAGAGAGAGGCATGGACATATATACACTACCAAACGTAAGGTAGATAGCTAGTGGGAAGCAGCCGCATAGCACAGGGAGATCAGCTTGGTGCTTTGTGACCACCTGGAGGGATGGGATAGGGAGGGTGGGAGGGAGGGAGAGGCAAGAGGGAAGAGATATGGGAACATATGTATAACTGATTCACTTTGTTATAAAGCAGAAACTAACACACCATTGTAGAGCAATTATACCCCAATAAAGATGTTAAAAAAAAAAAAAGAGGAATTGAACAATCAACAGAGAAAAAAGAAAAAAAAAAAAAGAATTACCTGCCTTAAATACTTTGTCTCATGTTTCTCTAAATATTTTCAATGGGATGGTTAAAAAATTATTTTATGAAATCAAGTGCTTCAATTGCTTATTAATTTTAGACAGATTTTTGATGAATTGCAAGATGAATTTAAAAACTAGTTCTATAAATATGTATATTGAGGTGTGAAAAGTGGTCAAAATGCTACAACTTGAGTTTGAATTGTGGCTTTTCCTTTGAAAGGGAAAGTATGGGATAGCATGACAGAAGGCAAAGACTTGGATAAATGGCCAATCTCATTGTTCTCATAAATTTGGTTTATTTTTCACATTTTTTGTAGCTGAATATACTTATTTACAGCTGCAGTTGCAAAACCAAACTTTTCTTTTTTACTATCAACATTACTACAATAAAAATGAAATTTTGTAGTCGGATGAAGAGAGATGATCGTATGGACTATACTTTATGGCTTTTAGTTCATTTGGATTTGACAGAAATTATAAGTTTCTTGGTAAAAGAAAAATAGCTTTTGATGACTTATTTTTCCAAGACATTAAAAAGCAAACTGAATAGCGATTCAGAGAATACTTCAATCTGTCACATAAAACAAGCAACTTTACCTCTTACCAAGAAGATGAACTCAATGAATTTTCTATAAACAGTACCTTGAAAATATAAGTGCACCAGCTTACTGTTAGGACCATGTGCACCTTTTTTTCAGGTATTTCCTTGACGTAGTTCATGAAGAAGTAAAAAATAATTTACAGCCTGTATCCACTTGTGTATTATTTATTGTACATAACAAAATATCCCAAAACTTAGTGGCTAAAAAAAAAAAACAAGACATACACATTTTTCTCTTAGAGGTCTTGTAAGTTAAGAATTAGGAGTCTCTTGGCTGGACATTTCTGACTCTGATTTTTTTAATGAAATTTCAGTTAAGATATCATCTATGTCTAGATGACAGATATCTATCATCTGCCATCTGCAGATTTACCTGAGGCTGGAGGATCAGTTTCTATATGACTCACTCACATAAATAGTGTTATGGTCAGTGCTGGTTGTTGATTGGAGGCCTCAGTTTTTCCCCAGGTGGGCTTTTCCACGGTGGTCTCCTCCTGACAGGGCAGCTGGTTTCTTCCAGAATGAGCAATCCAAGAGGCCAGCATGGAAGCTGCAAATGTCTTTTACGACATGTTCTGTGAAATCACACACCGTCACTTCCTCAATATGTGTTGGTCATGCAAGTTACCCTTATTCGTTGTGTGAGGGTGCTACCCAAGAGAAACAAGTGAGGATCATGGTGGAGGGACGTATTGGAGGCTGGCTACTCCCACCCAGGTCAGAGTATAATCATGAAATATTGTGATACCACTATGGAGACAAGAAATTGCCTAGATGCTGAAACTGATATGCAGTGAATGTTGTATCTCTTTAATTCAGTCCAATTTTCAGATCTTTTAGACTTAGTACATCTTAAATATTAACCGCAGTGATATCAAAATTTCTCTTTTGTTTTCCAGAAGGTATTTTAAGTCATCATTTCAATATCAAGACATAATTGATATATTATGGAGTTGAATTCAAATTTTAAATGAGATTTCTAGGAGACTTTAAAAGCAGATCGTATTTAGGTCAGGCTGCCTAGACATTTATTCTCCTCTAACTTTAACAATTCTTTGGTAGGGAAGTTTGAAAAGCACCTTTAGGGAATTCTTTTCTTTAGATGGTTTGGCTGCATAACTAGTGCTAAATATCTGAGTTTAAAAAGTGTAGTGTCAGACTATTTCTTATTAATGTGTAAGTTCTTGAACATGTTCTCTATAAATCTTCAGTCTTTTTTTTTTTGCATTTCTATGTAGCCTAAGGTCTTTTCAGTCACCTCTCATCTACAGATGTATAAATCCTTCAATATTTTAAAACCATGATTAAATGCTTTGTTTTCCACAAAGACTTTCCATATGGCCTGCAAAACCCTCTCTTGCCTACCAACTTTTGTTGACTATGGGTGGGGTGCGGGCCATGGAGTGAATGGGATTGTGAAGAGAGAGGGAGTTTGGTGATAAGTTAGAAGTAACAAGTCTTGTCTGAAATTCCCCCCATGTAGCTTTTACTCTGCTAGTTTCATGTCAGTTACAAATATCCATCTTGTAATAGCATAGTCACATTTAAGAGACAAAGTAATGATTTGTTGAATGTATGTGTTTTGAAATAAATCTGTGCTCAATAAATAACTTTACACTGGTTATCATGATGTGAAAGTCAGGCCTTTCATGTCATGCTTTTTTTATATTCTCTTTGAGGAAGAGAAAACTCACAAATTAAAAAGTTCAACTCTGCAATTTGTCATTCATTGATCTTAGTTTAGAATGTAATTGGTTTTAATACATTGAAGGTTTGCTACTTTGGTTCTTCCTTCTCATATAATTCTTGCTATTGTTTTCATTGACAAAAATATTAGTCATACTGTTGTACTTATGAAAAAAGGAACACCAGTGATTACTCTCTTAGTTATTTTTTGTAGAAGTTGCTGCTTGTACCACCTATTTAACAGTTAAATTGAATACTGCCTCGAATAATTCTTGCTTTCCTAATTAAACAATAAAATAAGACAAGGTTATTCTTTAGACTTCCTGCAACATCAAAACACAGTATATTTTTGCTGATTCATTTGATTGCAGAAGTTGTGAACTACCAAAATAGTTTACTTCTCTTACTAAAAGCTTGTTTCTATTTTGTTTAAATGGCTTCATTCCAATCAGCTTCTTTCCCTGCTTTCTCTCTCCCTTCCTCTCTCTCTCCTCTCATTCCTCCCTCCCTCCCTCCCTCCTTCCCTCCCTCCCTCACTCCTTCCTTCCCTCCTTCCTTCCTTCTTTCCTGTTTAAGCTAAACAATTTAGGGTCACAGCTGGCCCTTTTTGCTTCAGTTTTGAAAACTCACTAGTTTGTAAGCTTCTTTAGGACAACACTGTGCTTAGCATAATGTTATATTCTTGACATCTAATACAGTGCCTGAATAGAGCAGAGGTTTATAAATATTTTCTCAATGAATTAGATGGATCATACATAATGATTGAATTACTGAGTGCCATGCATAATTTTAAAGTTTAAATTTCTGGCCTATAGGTGATATTACTTGAGAGGTCTTTTTTGGCTTAAGCATTATTTATTTACTGTTGATCGGCATATATCTCATAACATTGGTAGCATCAAAAGGCTGCAGTGTTGAAAGACCAAAAAAGTCATAAATTTCAGTCTTTGGAAGTTCTGCCTTCAAATCAGGGCAGTACTAGCTAACAACAGATTTTAATGATTCAGACATAAAAATCCCCTCTTTTCACTCGGTAGAGGACACACTGTATCAATCCTCATTTCACTTCATTTAATCCCAGTTACTGTAGAATTAGTGGGGAAAATGAAGAGTAACTTACTGGGTTTTTCCAGTCACATTTGTATGCGTAGGCAATAATACTGTCAGTACCATTATCTTTTTTTTTTTTTTTTTTTTTTTTTTTTTGCTGTACGCGGGCCTCTCACTGCTGTGGCCTCTCCCGCCGCGGAGCACAGGCTCCGGACGCGCAGGCTCAGCAGCCATGGCTCATGGGCCCAGCCGCTCCGCGGCACGTGGGATCCTCCCGGACCGGGGCACGAACACACGTTCCCTGCATCGGCAGGCCGACTCTCAACCACTACGCCACCAGGGAAGCCCAGCACCATTATCTTTTAATTCAGAGAGTATGACATATACTTCAGAGCATGTACAAAACATATAAATTTAAGTTAAAGAGATTCATTGCAGAGCTACGAATTCATTTAGTATAAATAAATAGTATAAATGTAAGCTTATGCTATGCATAAATGCCATTAAACCATATTTTCAGCCTTTATCTTTACATCCTTGCCATTAATAATTCATTTATAGATGTGGTATATATAGGTATTTATGCAAAGATTAATTGTTTAGATTACAACTACTCTATCACTATATATGTGTTGGGAAAATTGGCCAGCATTCATAAAGGGAATTGTCAATAGAAATTGAAAGTGGATCTTAGGCCAGAATTAGCATATCTGTTCAAGATATTCAGGGTATCAGCATGATAATTTTAGGAGGATGAGGTGAAATAGAGGCTTATTGTAATTCCATATATTTTTCTTGAGTAAATACTGTGACTTACACATTGTGCTAAGGTGATTAAAGATAGGAAGTTACTAAAGCAAATTACTTATTTCAGTTGCTTGAGTAGTGGATCCTGAATTATTTAGCTAACGCATCTACATTGGTTTGAATTCACTGGATGAGTTTTTTTTTTCCTTCAGATTTTCAGATCTGTGCTTGTTATTGTCAGAATTGAGAAAATTAAATTGTACTATCTGCTAAAGTGAAAATAGTAATTTAACGAATTATTTTTATCAATACCCAAAGTAGACCTTAAGAAACATCACATGGAAAAACACTTCTTAATCTACCAAATTGCTAAGTGAAAGCTTTCTTAAAGTACAAGAAATCCTAGACAATGTTCAATCTGACATTTCTTCAGGAAACATATAAATTATATAAAGAGAACAAATAATGTGACTTATAATGTTTCTGCTCTTATGGGTAAATAGCTGACTGCCTAAACATTAAATACTTTATGGGAATAATTACTTTGAAGACGATTTTTGTCAAAATATGATCAATTTATTGAAATAATATTTTGGTGGACTGCTTCCAAAAGCAACATGAATTACATATTGGTTAGCCCACATTAACATATTCATATGCATTTTTGAATGACTTTTATTGGACTTTCAGGTTGTGGAACTAAACCATGTAGAATACATAATAAATAAATTACCCATCAAAGAAGAAATAAGAAATAGATACTTTCAAAGTAGAGTGCAGTAGTCCAAAGAGAGAGCAGATGTTCACTAAAATGCTAAGGCCACGAAGGCATAGAGCATCTTTACCATGCGTAGGCAACAAATGGGCATGTAAGAGGGGCAGTGGCAAGTGCTGTAATAAAGTCCTTTTGAAGTTGTGATGTTTCCTTCTGTGTGTGGTTAAGTGGTGGAGCCAGAGCAACCCAGCCAGCCATGTCCTCCCTCAGTGGTCCACCAAACACAGCATGAAGCAGGGAAATAAATCACCTTTGCAATCTACTATACGTAATTTCATTTCTGATACTTCTACTCTGCAAAAGTGTGGAGTTCCTTAATCATGTTTAGTCTCACTTTCTTCATTTGTAAAAGAGGATTAAAATACTTAACTTTATAAAGTTATTGTGAGGATGATAATGATGTTTTTACATTTTGAAATACCTCCCACACTATCTCCTTAATGGATGTTTGTTTTTCCTCCTGTACCTCATATGCAGTATCATCCTGGGGAGGGAGGAGGGAAAACACCACCTTGGGAAGGAGGTAAATATGGGGGAGCACCTATAAGACATAAGGGGGAAGTAAAAGAAAGTCTGAATCAGCGAAAGTGATGGGGGTAGGGGAATGGGTAAGAAGGAAGAGGTAGTGGACCCATCAGATTAGAAACAGCCTATATAGAAAAGGAGGAATCTGAGAACTTGGTACTTAGTGGCTGGCTTCCTGGGGCATAGGGTTGGTGAATGTGTCAGCCTTTTAGAGAGATGCTGTCCAACATGTTTCAGAAGCCATAGAGAAGCACTAATGGAAAAAGATGTCCACATAACTAGCCTGAGTTAATGCTGCTGGTTAGATGGAGCATGTGTGTTGTGCACCTGATGCACAAGCTCCCCATTACTCGGCTGCCAGCCCATCCCTCTGGCCATGGGCACAAGGATGTGCTTAGTGGATTGGCCAAATAGTGCAGAAGAGGAGGACACCAAGGCCAGGAGACTCGAGAGTCAATGACAAAGTCCAGAGTCCACAGCGGCAGACCTATGTGAAACAGGCCAGAGAGGGCCAATGGCATTGCTCACCCGTGTCTAGTGCTCAGAGACAGAAAGGCCAAGGGGCATGTCTGCAGAGACCGCAGGACAGCACTGATCATCCCTAACCTGGCTCTCAAGACCCATAAGCTTTCCCAATCACCCAAATGCCATTTTGAAGGAAAGGGGAAAGGATGAAAAACAACACCAAAAAAACAAAATACATTTTCAGGGAATCTGAACTTTGAATTGAATGTTTACCTATAATTGATCGATTAGTACAAAATAATGCTCTTATCAAAAATGCTGAAATACATTTAACTAGCAAGGTAATTTTCTTTCTACTGTCCTTTGGGATAGGGGATCATGAGAAAATCTAGATCAGTTACAGAGAAGGAAAGAAGCTACAGTAGTTTGCACAATCATGCACACTACAAGTAAAGTTTTATTCCTCTGTGTATTTCTAAGGCTAATCTCTTCTGGACTTCTGCCCTTGGGTGTCCCCCAGGCATGTCAAAAATCCTGCATTTAGCATTGAACTCATTATTTCTCAATTACCTTTCTCCAAATACCCACTTATTCTGCTGTTCTCTTTTTGGGGGAAATGACACTACCAGTTGCCCAAACCAGAGTCCTTCTATTTTCTTAACTCCTGCATGTCTGTCTGTCTGTTTGTCTCTCTCTCTCATAATTTACTCTCCATTTCCACTTACACTGCCTTAAATCCCATCCTCGTCATCTCTCACCTGGTTGTTCTCAGAACCTTCTTCTTTGCCTCCCTGCTTGCAGGCTTGTCACCAGGTAATCCATCATCCACAGAGCCATTAGGAATGCTTTTTCAAATGCAGGTCTACCTTGGTCTGGCCCCTTTCTTAAAAATCCTTCCAGAACAAGCCATTACCTAGAAAATATAATCCAAATTTCTAAGCATGATACACTTGGCCTTTCAAAACAAATATATCAGAATATCTGGGTGTGAACCTCCTTGGATTGATATTTTTTCAAAGCCTCCTTAGAGATTCCAGTATGACACAAGGTTAAGAAAGAAATGATTCAGGTAATTCAGAACTTATTTATTTTTTAAATGATGGATCTGATGTGAAAACACAAAATTAAAAAAATTCTCATATAGAACTTGCAAACCCCAGACCTGTTCTTTGCAAGCTGGAGAAACAGCATTCTATCCTCGGATGGAAAACATTTGAAGATTTGTAAGCTGAAAAGTGATGTGATCATACTAAATAATAATAATAATACTAGTAGTAGGAGTAGTAATTCTGGGAGGACTTTTAATGGTGGATGCAGAGAACGCAGAGCTATTAGGATGAAGTCTTGCAATAATCCGGGTGTTGAGATGCTGTTGATGTGAAGATAGATAAGACATGCAGAAATCACCATGGAGCTAGTCTAGAAGAGAGAGACCATCATGGTACCTGGCAGTGAGTGTGGGAGAAACACATACCAAGTATAAAGACCTCACAACAGAGAAGGGCAGGTGGTAGACAACTCAGATTGTGGATATATACCAAGATTTTTAATTATTGAAATTATTCTACCAAGTAAGTACAGTCTCATATGAAGTAACAACTGGGAAGAAAGGAAAAAAGACTCAGACTTAGTGTGGATTAAAATTAAAAATCTAGAAAATGGAATGGTGAATTCGGATAGACTTATTGTATATTTTACCAAAGGCTTCTGCTTATAAAGCCAAGTACAGCTAATGGTTCATTAGAGCAAGGAGGCTTGCAAAGTCATCAATAGCATACTTCACTTTATTATTCGTTTGTGAGAAAGAAATGGTCAAGATATATGAACTCTTTAAAGAGAGCAAATTACAGGACCCTCCTACTGGCTATTTTTATCCCAGACATGTTTGGAAGCTGTATTTTCATGTTACCACATTACAAAATAATGACCCTGGGTCATTAAGAGAAAGTTAGATGGCAGCCAACATACAATGTATATTGCATATGGTAGCACACTTCCCAGCTCTCTTAGATAGCAGAGCATTTTTAGTCCATGTATGAACTGCTTTTACTTAGATGTTTACTTTAAAGTAGTTTATTTAGTTTTTTAATAATGAAATAAGAATTTATGAACCCATGTAACAAAACAAGAGCTAGAAGTTTTATAATGACGTACATTTAACCTTACTTCCCCATCCACCAGCGTATTCCATCCCAAGCAAGCAGCATCCTCAATCCCCTGTGCATCATTGCCTTGCTTTCCTTTTTATATAATTTTGTTATAATCACACTTTGGATACTCTTTCTGGACTTGCTATTTCACTTTATGTTATTTTCCTAAGATTCAACCGTATTGCTGCCTGTTGCTTTAGTTCATTCATACTGACTCCTGTGAATGCACTGTGACTTATTCTTCCTTGGTTAGTTGTGTATACCTGAGCTAGTACCACACTTCTTTATAATCAGTCTTGATATCTGCCTTTCTTCACAGGTATATTTATGGTTCCTTACTTATATGTTTAAATTTTATAATCCCATTATCAAGTTCCATTTAAAAACCTCTGTTGGGAATAGCACAGCATTTTTGAAATCTTGACACCAGAAAACATTAAAAGGAAATTTTAGGCATTTTCTATATAAGTTGTCCATTGCCACAATAATATTGTAAAACAAACTATCTCAAAATTTAAAGGCTTAAAACAACAGTAACTTATTGTTCTCACAAGATCACTGGTCAGCTGGGTGCTTCTACTAACCTGGGCTGGGTTGACTGTTCTAAGTGGCTCAGGAGGGTGTCTGTGGCCAAATGATGGATTGCCTAGGACTAGCTGGTTTAGGACCAACTCTCCTGGGAGTACCCAACTCTTCCTCCTGTAGATGAGCCCAGGCTTATTGTCATGCTGGTAGCAGGAGTCCAAAAGAAGAAACGGAAATGGGCAAGCATTTTTCCATGCCTCCACTGTGTCAAGTTTGCTATTAGCCCATTGCACAAAGCAAGAGCCATGTGGGGTGCACTGACTAACAGTGTGAATAAGAGAGGTTGCAGCCATTAATGCAATCCATCTGCCGCACATTTTTTAAAACTCAAATATTAGTTCTTATTTACCTTATGAAACTATTTCATATTCATTATATGATTGAGCAAATAAGTAAATATATTGTGGATAATGGGAAACAGGTTTCTCACTGTTGGAGAAGGGAGTTACAAATATAGAAAGAAGGAAGAACAGAATGAACCTGTGGTGTTAGACTTGTATTTAAGGTATCATTGTGAACTAATGGGTTGAATATACAATTGTTCAATAACTGGATACATCTATGTCCTAACTTGTTTCTCTGAGAAGGCCTAGCATCCATGACACTATACTAGGAATGAATACACTTGGTACCTAGTGCTTGATTTCCATATACCATTCTCCACTATAAAGGACCAGGGCTCCTTGGAGAAACGGCTGATTCCAGGACTAAGGCAGGGAAAGTCCAAGGTTAGCCTGAAAAATCCTGTGTGCCAAAGGGTAAGGAAGTATTCAAAGAATGATGGGGACATGTCAAAAGCACACAGGGGCAAACATGAAGGAGCTCCCAATTGGTCAAATCTGGGATAATATGAATGTGAATATTATGATTTTGGAGAATTGTAACTATTAAAGTTATAACCTAGGAGCCTATCTGGGGAAGCTCTTGTTTCAGTAGAAAGCCATCTGATAAATGTACAAGGAATGATGGAATTAGAAAACCACCATTTGTCAGCCGTAATAATAATAATTGATTTAGGCAAGAAATATCAATGGATGCTAAAAAGAAATGGGTGAAAGTTTAAGAAGTAACAGAACACTTACATAGTCTTAAAATATCTCTCAATAAGATACGTGTTCATTAATTTTAAAAGGTAAAACAATTTTAAAGTAGAAAAACATGGCAGACACAACCTTAACAACAATAAAAAACAACTTTGTCAGTTGTGAGTCTAATTGAAAGCATGCGCTTCCTGATAATGATGTATCGGAAAGAACACAGCAGTACTTCTGTGGTATTTCTGCCAGAAGTGCACAAACTGAATATAATTGTGAAGAAACATCAGACAAACCAAAATCCATGGTTATTCTACAAAATAATTGGCCTGCACCCTTCAGGGAAGTCAGTGTCGTGAAAGAGAAAGACTGAGAAACGATTTCAGATTAAAAGGAGCTAAAGTGACATGACAGCTGAATGCAGTGCATGATCATGGACTTTCATTTGCTCCTTAAGACATTATTGGGACAACTTGGAAACTGAGTAAGGTTTGTAACGTCTGTAGATTAGAAAACAGTATTGTATCAATGTCAATTTCTTGATTTTAAAAATTGTACTATGATTATGTAAGAGACTTTCTTGCCTTTAGAAAATACACATTGAAATAGGAGTAAAGGGACATTACATCTGCAACATACTTTGGGAGAGTTTAGGGAAAAAATACAACATATGCATAAGGGGAAAAGGGAAAAGAGAGAGGGAAGGCTAAAGTAAATGTCAAAATGCCAACACCTCTGTGAAGGTCATTCACATATTCTTTGTACTACTCTTATAATTTTCAAATTATATACAAATACTTTAGAAAGTGATAGATCACCACAAATATGTAAATATGTATTTTCCCATTGTTCATCAATATCTTTAATGAATTAGTAAATATGGGTCAATCACAATTTAACACCATATGAAATGAGGAAACTCTATATTAGCTGGGCTAGCTATTTACTGATTACCAGCAATATTAAACTGAAGAGTGTGATTTTAGTTGGTCCCAAATCTTGGCCATTTTCTACTTTGGAGTGAAGGAACTTTGTATAAGTGAGTAGGGTTGGTCTTTCCCCAGAGTCCCTGCCTGCTAAAGCCACATGGTTTTGCCAGAGGCATCCAATGGGCATTAGCTGCTATCTGCCTCTAGTCATTGCTGGAATATGCACAGAAGCACAGATTTTTGAAGGTCAATCATTTCATGAAATCATAATTTGGGAATAGTTAATGTCTTCTCTATGAATATCCCCAGATGTTTACGTTATCATTGTATTGGGAACTTAAGAGAGATATTTAAATCATACTACAGATTCATCCCCAATTTGGAAATAAAGCATGGCTGTACACAATGAAATCTTGAGACCTTTTTAAATCCTAAGTTATAAAAGCTACTTGGGGAAGAGGTAGTCACAGCAAAAGAAGAAAATAATTATTAGCATTTGATTATACTTTAATGAAAATGTCTTCCCTCATTTGGGCTTAAGTATGTGTCCACTGCCTGTAGAAAATAGTCAGATGCAAAGCAGTTTGTTGGTTGGTTACAAAAACTCCGGAGCCAGGCAGATTTGGGTTCAATTCTTATTCTGTTCTTAATCTTTGAAATGGAGATTTTGATCTCTACCACATAGGGTGTGGGTATGGTTTAACAAGATAACCTAAAGAGGTACAGTGTTGCCATTATTGCCCTTGCTCCAGTTTTCTAGATAGAGAAGTGATACAATCAAACTAGCTGTTTTCTGATCTCGTAGGTTAAAAATAATTATTTGGGAAAGAAACCTACTCTTTAATGTGTTAACATTTAAGTGTGTGATAACACACGATTTCTTTCACTTAACTGAAATTTTTGTGTCAGTTTCACATATATAATTCTCTTTCCCCTGCAAACTCATTAGCATTATTACCATGAAAAAAAACAAAGAAATAAAGCAAAAGCATTTTAATTAACTCAGGTTTAATGTGTTTTCTTTATCTGCCACTGCTGCAGATAACAGATGAGCGGAACTGCTCGGTGTATTCAAAATCTTTTCGTTGATCAAAGAAAGGAAATTCAAGGCTGGAAATTCATTTAGTTCTGGTTAGGCCACGGGCATGAGCAGAGGCCATTTATCCTTCAAACTATCTTAAAATTATGCTTTTCCACTTGAATCTAATATTCTTTAGAATTATTCTGGCTTGCTAAAGAAGACGGTGCACATGGCTGACCTTGTTTTCTTCTAGTCTTGTATCTTAGTAATGGGAAAACAGGATATTTCTTATGGTACATTTGGTAATACTTTAAATAAAGTTTAAAGGTTCTTGCCTGTGTGTGTGTGTGTGTGTGTGTATTTAATTTGACTGAATTTCAATTTTGAAGTACTTTTGTTTCTGTCTTTATACATAAAGCAAGAAAATTTACTTAGTATACTTTTCAACTGGCTGTCTTAATATGGTTAGAACAATTATTCAGTCTATTAAACATTTAGCAGGTATCTGCTATTTGCAAAGATATGAGTAATTGAGAACCACCACAAGGACTTTTCTGATCCTGCCTCAGAAAACAAAAAAAAAATCAGTTACATTCCCGAGAATGTTCACAAAGAGAAATAACTCCCTTAGTTTAAGACATTTTTGTCTCTAGAGAAATGTTTGCACTTGTGTATATCATGATGGGAGCTGAAATGGCACTAATGCACACATTTTATTTCACTTACAATACATGTATATATATTCAGCATATATTCTATAGAGAAGATTAAATAAATGACATAATCCTTGCCTTCGAAGTCTTGAGATGAGATACGTCATCTTTGTACCTCCTTCACCCTTGCTCAGCAGTGCCTAGCACAGTGCCGGCCCCATCTTTGGTACTCAATAACCATGGGAAGAATTAGAATATACAACTTAGGGTGGAATAGAAAGTAGTTGGAGGGACTTTCCTGGTGGCACAGTGGTTAAGAATCCACCTGCCAATGCAGGGGACATGGGTTCGATCCCTGGTCCAGGAGGATCCCACATGCCGCGGAGCAACTAAGCCCGTGTGCCACAACTACTAAGCCTGTGCTCTAGAGCCTGTGGGCCACAACTACTGAGCCCACTTGCCACAACTACTGAAGCCCGCATGCCTAGAGCCTGTGCTGCACAACAAGAGAAGCCACCGCAATAAGACACTGCTCGCCTCAACTAGAGAAAGCCTGCGCACAACAACGAAGACCCAACGCAGCCAAAAATAAATAATTTGTTTTTAAAAAGTAAAAAAATAAAGTATTTGGAGATTCTCCTAATTCTCCTGGTATTTGGTAGTATAAGTACTTTTACTTCAAGACTTCGATAAAGGGGAATATTGGAGCTAATCCTCAAAGGGTGAGTGGAATTAGATCATATGATTTGTACCTACAAACTGTTCTGTCTGGGATCAGTCAGTGATGCTCACTGAGCCCAGAGTTTTATACAGTGGTGCCAGGAATGTTATATCCCTTTCTTCTGATATATGCTTAAAATGTGCTCCAAATACCCTCAGCATCCTTTATGAACTCTTAAGACTAAAACAGGTATTAATTTATCCAAATACTTTATAGTGTGTTATCTCTGGGTGTTAGTTCAAGGAGTGTATTGCCTACTGTGTAAAGGGATATTTCTTTTTAGTTGTCTGAAAGCTACTATGACAGTGTTTGTGTCATCTCACTTAGAGGCTTTACTAAGTGCTCACTCCAGGTTTTACAAGACTCAGCATGTATTCCTGAAAGAAATGCATTGTTAGTACTTCTTTATCCATTGAAGAATCTGATTATTTCTAACCTCTATAACTATATGTGACAAAACATGCCATCCAATTCAATTCAACTGGGTCTTTTTTCAGTATTTTTGAAATTTGTTTTGTGGTTTTGTTATAGAGCTCCAGAGGAAGGATTTTTTGGTGATTTTAACAAATCATGGCTTATAATTCTTTTTTTTTTTTTTTTTTTTTTTTTTGCGGTACGCAGGCCTCTCACTGTTGTGGCCTCTCCCGTGGCCACAGGCTCCGGACGCGCAGGCTCAGTGGCCATGGCTCACGGGCCCAGGTGCTCCGCGGCGTGTGGGATCTTCCCAGACCGGGGCATGAACCCGTGTCTCCTGCATCAGCAGGCAGACTCTCAACCACTGCGCCACCAGGGAAGCCCGATAATTCTTGTTCAGGTATATCAAAAGTTCTAGAAGATAATGAAGGTACAGCATGCTTCTACAAAAGTTTGTCATTTCCCCACATTTGCAGTAGATAATGCTGCTGTTGCTTCTTTATGTTTCAACAGTAAACATGCTTTATATTTTATCAGTTTGAGAGGTTGTATATATGATACCATATTTTCCAAATAAAATTAAAATATTTCAGTTTATCAGACAGATATTTTATTTAGAATGTTGGAACAATTTATGTTTTTGCATTTCTACATTCTATTTTACTGGTCAAAATGACTTGTTTTCCCCATATCTTCAGTATTTATTAAATATATGCTGTAGTTCCTTCAGGACAGAATAAAACATCTCCAGAACTTTAATAAAATTTTGTTGTAGCAAATATACAAGGTACAATATGTGGAGTCAATGCTTTATGCTTTCACATGATTTGAGGGTAGTTCTCCAGAAAACTTTGATATAGAAGGTGGAACAAAGAATTACACAAACATTAACAATGGTTTCATACAGAGGTTGCATTTTGAATAATCACTATCATATTGAACTTGACTTAATTATTTTCCATTGCCAGTTAATTTTTTGACACATTTTTAAAAGCCAATTCCATTTTAAGAAATTTTATACTCTATTCTTATTTTATTTATAGTTCTTTACCTTTGATCAGTTCTTTGTGAGAAATAGTTATAAGTAGTTTAGAATCTCATGCTCCATAATAAGAATTTTTTAATGCTAACTTTCTAAAAATTCTAAAACTTTAGTAAGGCATGAGGTGAGAACAGTAGTTTGTTAAAGCTGCATAAGTTAAAGAAATGCACATTTGAGGTCTAAAAATAGTGCCCCAGTAATTGTATTTGTATTAGGTTTTGTTAATAGGTTTGTATATAGGTTTTGTTAATTTGCAGAATGAACAATTATATATTGCCTCAGTTTCAAGTCAAAATCAGAATATAAAATGTACAGAGGTAACATTTACAGGATTAAAAGTGAAAATGCAGAGTGACCAGAACATGGCTGTTTGTTTTGTTTTGTTTTTGCTTTTTTTTTACTTTATATATAACAATATTCTAAATTTATTAAAATCCAAAGTACTTTCTTGGAAACAAAATCCCCCCTTTATAAACAGTGCTTGTCCTGCCTTGTTTATGTACTGTGTTGACTTTGCGGGCATCTTAACTGATTCTGTGTCTGCCTGTTGAGAGTATTATGAGTGCATCTACCAGCCTTGCAGAAAGGGTAGTTATATAATTATTAATATACTGAGGTGCAGTAGGCATCTTTCTAAAGAATGTTCATCAGCACTTCCACTGGACTGTCTTGTAGCCCCAGTCAGGGTATTTCTCACAGGATGATTTGATGAATCACCCTAACACATTAACATAGTCAGCTTTAGGTGATCTCTCTGTACTGTTGAGTTCAGTGGGAAAGGACACACTGTAAAGACAACACTATTCTATTTTCTATCTTATAAACACATAGTTAAATTCACCATGAAAGTTGTATTTTAGATGTTATGAATGTACATGTACTTTTATCACTGACTTCATGTTGAAAATCCCAGACTTATGGACTTCATGGGGTAGGTTCAGAGGCTTTGAAGCCCAGCAGCTAGGCTCAAATCCAGACTCTACCACTGACCATAAAGCCCCAAACAAGTTACCCACATTTTCTGAACTTGCCTGCTTCATTCCTCATTCCTCTCCCTCCCTCCACTGTTGCTCCACTGTCCTCATCCTCTGCTCTTTGAGGCAATATAGAATTTTTGGTGGTGTTGGGTATAGTGATTGAAAAATAAAATTCCACTTAAATTTTCAGGATGAGGAAGTCTGTGACTTAGTAATGTTCCCAAGGATCCCATATCTAATTATTGCAGAACCCGGAGTCATTACTCTTCTTCCTCTGCTTCTTTATCAAAGTGAAGTATCTGTCTGTCTTTGTCTCTGTCTGTCTCTTTCTCTCTTTCTCTTTCTCTCTGTCTC
Organism: Orcinus orca; assembly: GCF_937001465.1. Classification (NCBI taxonomy): domain Eukaryota; kingdom Metazoa; phylum Chordata; class Mammalia; order Artiodactyla; family Delphinidae; genus Orcinus; species Orcinus orca. The sequence continues at coordinate 80,512,973 of NC_064566.1, read as the reverse complement.
TCTCTCTCTCTCTCTCTCTGTCTCTCTCTCTCTCTGTCACACACACACATGCACACGCACATGCACACAGATCTAAAACAGCATAGAAGGTAAGACAAATCATTAAAGGACTTACTTAGAAGCATCCTGTTTTAGTTAATGCTGGTGATGATGCTGGAGTCTGTTTCCTGAGTGTGTACTTATAGAAAGGCCTCAAGATCTTTTGCTTCAGGAGAAAATTACCTTCCTTATTGGCTGCTACACTTCACCCTCATTCTATAATATTTAGCAGCATAATTGAGTAGATGTCTATTAGTCCTTTTCAAAGCTTGGAGCCTGGGGCAGTTGCCCTAGTTTGCTGGATCTCAGGGGAAGCTCCTCATAAAGTATTTATATAACCCAAAACATGGAGGTTTGAAATGAGAGCGTTTTGTTTTGTTCTGTTTTTTGGTTCAGAGATGACAGATGTTCACAAACTTTGATGAGAATATGTGGGAGAAAAAAATTAATAGCCCTGACAGATACTCTATATTTGTATCTCTAGAGAAAGCTGTGTATGTGATCAGCAAGTTCATTAGCATATATGTTGTGGATAATAGTGATTAATCTGATTGAAGACATTTTTATTTTCTCCCCTTAACATGATTTTTCAAACATGCCCCCTTGTCCCCAGGAAATAGGTATGAATTTACTATTTTTTAATTGCAGTTATTAAGAGGATATTGGTAGTAACACAATAATCTGTTCTCTTTTTATGTCAATTCTCAGCTGGTTTGGAGCTATAGTAAATTGAGGATTTAAGTGTGGATAAGCATATTTAATTAATATAAGTAATTATTTCTAAGGTATTCTGAGGTGTTGAGCTGCCACCTGGATATTTTTTTCATCTAACCAGAAAAACATAATTTAATTCAAAACTTAAATGGGCTGTTACATATCAGGTTGATAACACTGATTATTCATTTTCACCTACTTTATTTGAATTCAGAAAAATCTTTATTAGATGGAGTCAGGGAGAAAAGATGCACAGAGCCAGACCAGAGGACAAATTAGGAAGGAACAGGAGGAGAGTTTGCCTTTTTTGTGGCCAAGAAGAACAACAGGGATGAGAAACATCACAGGAAGAACTGGCCCAAGGCTTTAACTGGAATGCTGGTTGAAGGTATTTGTTTCCGAGTGACAGAGAAAACATTGGGAGCTGTCTGGGAACTGCTGGGGATGGAATCAGCAGTTGCTAACCAGTATCCTTCAGGTCAAACAAAATGTCACTGAAGAGCTTCCCCACCTGCACCTCCCCTGCCTTAGAAAAACTTAGCTTTGTATCTATCTACTTATTTATTTATTTATTTATTTATTTATTTATCATAGAAAGGCATTTTATTTTAAATACAGTAGTGTGTACATGTCAATCCCAAACTTCCAGTCTTTCCCTCCTCCACACTCTTCCCTGCTGGTAACCATAAGTTCATTCTCTAAGTCTGTGAGTCTGTTTCTGTTTTGTAAATAAGTTCATTTGTATCATTTTTCTTTAAGATTCTGCATATAAGCAATATCATATGATATTTGTCTTTCTCTGTCTGACTTACTTTACTTCATATGATAATCTCCAGGTCCATCCATGTTGCTGCAAATGGCATTATTCCATTCTTTTTAATGTCTGAGTAATATTCCATTGTATATATGTGAAAAGCTTAGCTTTGATTAGAGGGGATGGTATCTCAATTAGGAACTGTTCTGTGAAGCACAACAAAGAATGTGAACAGAAAACAAAAGAGGACAGTACCTACTGATCTTGGTTTGGCATGCTAGTTTTTAAGTTGTAATTACTTGAAACAATAAAAACACCAGAGAGTGTATATATGTCCATGCCACTCTCTCACTTCCAGATGTAAAATAGCTAGCTAGTGGGAGGCAGCCGCATAGCACAGGGAGATTAGCTCGGTGCTTTGTGTCCACCTAGAGGGGTGGGATAGGGAGGGTGGGGAGGAGAGGCAAGAGGGAGGAGATATAGGGATATATGTATATGTATAGCTGACTCGCTTTGTTATACAGCAGAAACTAACACACCATTGTAAAGCAATTATATTCCAATAAACATGTTTAAAAAATTATTAAATAAAATGACACTAAAATTTGAAAAAAAAAAAAAACACCAGAGAAACTTAATTTAAAATGTATCAAGAATACACTTGCAAATATGCCATATGGGAAATGTAGTTCCTGAAACAGATATGGCACATAATAGGTTTGTTCATTCACCTAATAACTAAATATTTAGCATTTATTGCTCTCCTAATAAGCTGGACATGCAGAGGTGTATATAGGAATTTCTACTAGTGAGCCGGTCAGAATTCCCCTTTGTGGCCTACCTCTGCAGAATTTTACCATGGGCAGTATAATTAGGTCTGAATTAGCAACTCAGAGGCAGTCTTTCAGCCCTTCCCAGCCCTGCTGGGAAGAATAGTAAGTAATGAGAAAGTAGTGATACCTCTCCCCACTCATCCCACCCAGATGGGGACCCAGGCCCAGTGTAAAAGGACTGTACTCTTCCAGGCTTCTAGGCCAGCCATGTGGCCCAAAGGACCATGCCTACCTGGTCTATAGGAGATGATGAAACCTGGCCTAGGTAGGAGGAAGCCACATGGGTCAGAATGCTGTCAGTCTACGTGTGCAAGGTCTGAAAGGTACAGTTACACCCAAGTGCAACTGGACATCTGGGGCCTTGATGGTTGCTGACCTGGGCAAAACCCAGATCTACAAGTGAAGATGCCAGAACACAGTCAGAATGTGATTCATAATGTAGTGGATCTGTATAATCCTTTGCAGCTCTAACACTGCATGTTTCTGATGTAACCCCCCATTAGTAGGTCTTTAGGGATGACACATGTCTTTATGAAGCAGAAACAAATAGCAGGCAAGCAAAATCAAATTAAAATTTAGTCTGTTATCCTTCAAATGCCATTTCATTCTGAAATCCCTCCGTGGGCTATGGTCCATTTAGGCCAGTCTCTTGCAGGGGCTAAATCTCCCATACAGTGAAATGACAACTGACGTTCAAGATAGGATGTATTTTCAAAGCATACTTGTATTTAGCACCTTCTAGATGTTAGACACTTTGCTAAGAGTTGGTCTAATAAAGATATATAAACTAGAATCCCTACTAATCATTTTAGTAGAAGAGACAAATAAAATGTCAAAGGGGTGCTATCCTGGAAACAGACTAGATGCCCTAGAGCTCAGGGGAGAGACTGGTGAATCAGCCTGACACAGCAGCAGAGGGCTCAGGGAGGAAGGCTGCTGGAGCCATCTTGAGGGATTATTTGTAGTTCCTTAGGCAGACAGGGTCTCAGAAGAACAACAACAACAACAAAAATGCAATAGCATATGAGAAACTGCTCTAAAGTGAGAATGTTTACCATGTAAATTGGAAAAGCTCAGTAACTGAGTTAGAGAACTAGATTTGAATTAACTAGATTAATAGAATTAGGTTTGAATTAACTAGATCTTATAATAATACCATCACAAAGCTGAACTAAAACTTTATGGGCTATTTTTACCTGGGAGGGGGTGTTTCACTTGTACTTTGTGCTTAGTTTATCAAAACAGGATATTTAAGAATGGCATGGTGATGACAGTGCTGACAGTTATTTTTAAAAAGTCTTTTTTTTTTTGTAAAAGATACATACATAGATTTTATTTGTTTGGGAATGTTTAGGATTTGTATTTGCTTCAGAATGTCAGAGTTTTTGCAGAACACACCTGTGTTAATAAAGCCTCAGAAGAACAAGTGCTATTGTATAGCTACTCTGAAACTCCCTAATTCCAAACCCTCCTCTTTGCCAGTGAAATAATTTTTTAGGCAGAGTTATTGAGGTATAATTTACACATAGTAAAATTCACCAGTTTTAGGTGTATGGGTCGAGTTTTGACAAATGTAAACAGTTGTGTAGCCATCACCACAATCAAGATATGGAACTTGTCACCTGAAAACATTCTCTGATGCTTCTCTGTAGTCAATTCCCTCCCCCAACCCCATGTTCTGGCAGTTTCTGATCTGTTTTCTGTCTCTGTAGTTTGCCTTTTCATGAATATCATATAAATGGAGTCATGCAGCATTTTTAGCCTTGTGTGTCTGGATTCTTTCACGTAGCATATGCTTTGCAGATTATCCATGTTCTTGCATGTATCCGTAGTTCATTCATTTTTATTGCTGAGTGGTTCTCCATTGTTTGGAAATTCTATAATTGGTGTGTATATCTAAATGCCAATAGGCATGTGGGTGTTTCCAGCTTTTGGCTGCTATGGATAAAACTACTGTGAACATTTGTGTATAGATTTGTGATGTCATTTATTTGGCATAAGTATCTACTAGTATGGTGAGTATATGTTTAACTTTATATGAAACTCCAAACCATTTTCCACGGTGGCTGCTCCATTGTGTATCAGAGTTCTAGATGTTCTACATCTTTGCCAGCATTCAGTGTTGTCAGCTGTTGACGTTGTTGTATAATCTTAGTCATTTTAGTAGATGTGTCTTGATATCTTATTGTGGTTTTCATTTTCATTTCCCTAATGACTAATGATATTGAGCATCTTTCCATGTGCTCGCATAACACTCATACCTCTGTAGTGAACTGTCTCTTCAAATCTAGTGCCCATTTTTTAATGGGTTGTTTTTCTCATTATTAGTAAAAGTTTTAATATATATATAATTTCTCCCTGTCTGAAGTTTATCTTTTTGGTTTCTTAAATCATTTTTTAAAGAGTTTTTAATTTTGATGAGGCCAAATTTATCAATTTTATTTTGTTTTATGGTTCATGCTTTTTGTGTCCTACCTAAGAAATCTTTGCCTAATCTTTGTCACAAAAATTTTCTCCTAGAAGTTTTAAAGGCTTTACATTAAGATCTGTGATCCACTTGTGTGTGTGTGTATGGATGCCTTATTGTTCCAGTACCATTTATTGAAAAGACAGGTGTTTCTGCATTGGATCACTTTGACATCTTTGTTGAAAATCAACTGACCATATATGTAAGGATCTATTTCTGGACTCCCTATCGTGTCTATGGATGTATATGACTGTGTATGTGCTAAACCAAATCATGTTGATTACTACAGCTTTGCAGTAAGGCTTGAAATCAAGTATTGTGAGACTTCCAACTTTTTTCTTTTGCAAATTCCTTTTAGCTATTTTAGGCCCTTTGTTTTATGTATAAATTGTAGAATCAGATTGTCAAGTTTTACCCACAAAAAAATTCCTGCTGGATTTAGAGTGGAATTACTTTAATTCCGTATATTAAATTATGAGGAATTGACATCTTAACAATATTGGATCTTCCAGTATTTAATTTTTCTTATCAATGTTGTATAGTTTTCTGCATACAAATCTTACACATATTTTGTTAGATTCATCCATAAGAATTTTGTTTTTGATAATATTGAACAATTTAAAATTTGATTTTCAAATTTTTATTAGTAGTACATAAAAAATGAAGTTTTTTGTATTAAATAATAGTTTTAAACTTTTTATTAAAATCAACATATATACACTACCGAATGTAAAATAGTTGGCTGGTGGGAAGCAGCAGCATAGCACAGGGAGATTGGCTCAGTGCTTTGTGATGACCTAGAGGGGTGGGATAGGGAGGGTGGGAGGGAGGCTCAAGAGGGAGGGGATATGGGGACATGTGTATGCATATGGCTGATTCGCTTTGTTGTGCAACAGAAACTAACACAGTATTGTGAAGCAATTATACTCCAATAAAGATCTATTAAAAAATAAAAATATATATAAATATGGAAAGAAATAATTGTTTTAAACTGTAATTTGGGTGAGTTTTCTTAGAAGCAGCTGTCATGTTATAGAGGAAAAATATTTTTACTAAAGTTTATAATAGTTGTAATACCACTGAAAAATATGTTTTACTCTAATCCATAATTAATTAGAACTAGTGTTCTGTTAGAATCTAAGAGTGGTAATAATATTAGAGAAAGTCACTTCTCTGAGCTGTCAATTCTCCCCCTGTAGAGGGAACAATTTTTTTCTCTCCAGGATTTTGTGAGATTAAATGAGATTAAATGCAAAACAGTGTGGCTTTTGGTGCATAGTCAGTACTCAATAAAAGTCAGTTTCCTTCACTTTCCTTACCTTGTTAAATGCTGTGTTAGTTTCCTAGGTCTGTTGTAACAAATTACCACAAATTTGGTGGCTTAAAACAACAGAAATTTATTCTCTGTGGAGGGCAAAAGTCTGAAAGCAAGGTGTCCTCAGGGTTGTTCCTTTCAGAGTCTGTGTGGGAGAATCTGCTCCATGCCTCTCTCCAGGCTTCTGGGGATTGCACAGCCCTTGGAGCTCCTGAGCTTGTAGCTGCATCACTCCGATGACTGTCTGTGTTCTCAAGTGGACTTCCCCTCTGTGTCTCTGTGTCCCAAATTTTCCTCTCCTTACTCTTATAAGGATGCCAGTCATTAAACTCAGGGCTCACCCTGAATCCAAAGATCTTTAACTTAATTACATCTGCAAAGACCCTATTTCCAAATAAGGTCACATTCACAGCCACTGTGAGTTAGGACTTGAACAGTGCAGGGCAGGGAAAAAAAAAAAAAGAATATAGAAAAGACACAACTGGGACATATGATGGGTTCATATTTGTAGATAATCTGAGATGTACATTGATTACTTCATCCCTCTTTTCCATTCTACATTTTAAAAATCTTTATTATTTGATAGATTTATGTAGGTAAAAACAATAATCAGTTTTGAGATAAGTGGGTTTTTACCAATTATATATCATATTATAATCTTTTAACTTGGAGGTTGGGTGAATTATCTGGGTCTGCTTGTTGATTTTAGCTTTTTATTAGGCATTTTTTTTTATTGGAATAAAATTGCATTACAATGTTGTGTTAGTTTCTGCTGTAAAATGAAGTGAATCAGCTATATATATATACCGATATCCCCACCCCCTTGAACCTCCCTCCTCCCTTCCCCCTCCCCCCACCTAGGTCATCACAGAGCACCAAGCTGAGCTCCCTGTGCTACACAGCAGGTTCACACTAGCTATCTATTTTACACATGGCAGTGTATTTATGTCAAACCTAAAGGCATGTTGTTTTAAAACAACATGTAATAAATAAATAAATAAATAAAAGTAAATAAATAAAAAATAGAAGTTACTCTCAGTGTGTGTGTGTGTTTTCTCTCATGAAGGAAGCACGTCCAAATGAAGGGCACAAAGGAGAGAAATGCCATTTCTATGGCAACAGTGCTATTATTCTTGTGCTTCAGTAGTAATTTCTGTAGCACATTGGATCACTGTAGTTGGCACCTCCAAAGGACTCAAAGTGAGGAAATAACATATTAATATCTGTTATATCACTTTGGTAAAATTTCTGGAAAAGTTTAAAAAATATTTTAATCACATTAATGGTGTATTTCAAATTTTAATAGTAAAGTTCTGATTCATTAAACCTTTCTGTTAATTCTTCAAATAATATTTTTTTTTACTATTATTACTAACGATTGATATTTACCACATAGCTTCAGTTATGTGCCGGGCACTGTATTACTACTTTAATATGTTTTAATATGTTATTTCTGTTCCTTGTATCACACTTGAGTTAGAAGTATTATTAGTTCTGTTTACAGATAAGGAGGCCAAAGCTCAAGGAGTCAGGAATCTTTATTCATTTATCCCTTCAACAATATTTATTAAGTCAGCCACTACACTAGATGTCAAACATACAGCAATGAATAAGAAAGAGCTAGAAACTGACCAGAATTCAAACTGGGCCAGAATTCAAATCCATGTCTGTGTACTCTAACATCTACATTCTTCCTGATAAATACCTGCTGCTGAATCTACTCTGCTTGCCAGGCTGTTTTTTGTTTTTGTTTTTGTTTGTGTGTGTGTGTGTGTGTGTGTGTGTGTGTATACACACTATATAAATAGCATATGCTGTGTATATATAAATATAAATGTTATTTATATGTTAAATAATGTTATAATTGTTAATTCCTTGTAATGAATTCTTTGAAATGAATTGCTGTTTTGTGTTACAATCTAGTAACATGTCCTTTTCCCTGCCAGAAAATTTGCTTTTGAATATATACGACATTCGCATAAAAGCCACTGGTAGTAACCAGGTAGTGTTTGTATTAAATTTTTTTTATTAAAGTAAACTTTTTTATGTCAGATGCTGTTTGCATAATGTTTTCTAAGTGATAGATATTGTCGTTCTTAATTTAAAGTTAAGAAATTGGGTTTAGGAATGTTAAGGTACTTACTGTACCTGGCCTGGCCCCTCTCTTGCCTAAGACATATCCCTCCCCCTTACCTTCTTTGTCATCTCTTCCTCTCCAGTATTCTCACTCAGGTACCACTTCTGAATCTTCTATCTTTCACCACTACTGGTGGCTTCCTTCTGCATTTTAACTTATTCCTGTATCTCCCATCTAAAAACAAATAAAGACTCTCCCTTTGTCCTTCTATTCCCCTCTAGCAGGCACTCTTCCTCTGCAACCAAACAATTTGAAAACATTCTCTACATTTGCCGTCATTACTTTCTCCTCTCCTATTTATTCCTCACCATTTTAGTCTTGCTTCTCATTTCTACTCTAAGTGCCTTACCCAAAGACTTTGCCACTCTGATGTTACAAATGATACCTCATTGCCCATGTGTTTAATTTATTTCTAATATGATTGAATATGGTTTTTATCCATTTCTCATATATGTGTTTACGTTGCCTGCTCAAGACTTTTGCTTACTTTCTTGTTATGGATGCCCTATTTCTTTTAAATTATCACATATTTAATGGGGAAAATAGATTGTTTAACCACTTTTGACCAACATCAGGCAGAATTAAGAAGTTAAAACAACACTACTGGTAAAGGTCAAGAGTGTATGTGTGGATGAGAACATTGGACAACCAAACTATGAAGTATATCATGGAAATAAGCAGCTATCATTTTACCAGAACTTTATTTCTCAGAAACATGAAGCTTTCTTCCTCCTTCCGAGAAATCATTTCCCAATAGTAAAACCCATTTATGAAGTAAACATGTAATCCATGTATGGCAGTCTTTGCTGCTGCAGTATTTGATCTAGAGCTCTCTGGAGACTACCTGTTTGTCTGATAGTATTGTGTTGGAATGGTGCATCTTGTAGGCTTCCAGCAAGTTGATCTCATGAAAAGTACTATGCCTCCTTTTGCTGGCCTCTTTTTCTTCTTCTGTAATTCACGTATCATTTACCTTGATAAATGTAGAGGCATTACATGTTCTGCCTCGTGCTATACTGTAGATCTCTTTTATCTCTGTGATGTGGCAAAGTACCATCATAACCAAGACTGTCCTGCAATTTGGAAGCTTCCAATGAATGGGGCATTGTTCCAAGTAATTTTATAGATTCATCAAATCTTATACTGAGCATGTGTTGTTTTGTGTCTCAGAATAATATCTGGTTTGATTTCTCTGGATTATGCAAGTGTTTATAAATCCTTCTCTGTTGAATATATGTGCTTCTTGTTCTGTATCAACCATTACAAACTATATTCTAAATAACTGATGTGGTTCAAAAGTTCATTTTTCTGTGGATGCAATTGGTTTTACAGATTGACTGCAATTTCATTAAAGGATGCAAATAATTTATCTGCAGTTTGTACCTATTATAGCTATTTAACACATTTCCATAGGAATAGTATACCGATCTGGAGCATTTTTGTAATAAGTTGATTATATTCTAAAAGCTTTCTGGGCAACTATTAATTTTAGCAGGAATGACTTATCAACTCACTTAAGTGAGTAAATAAAATGGCCACAGTTTTTAAAATACAGATATTTGAAAGACAGACACAAACAAAGAGTTAAATTTCAGTTATTTTGCGTAGTGTTTTTGCCTAACTAAAGTACAAGAGAGAGCAAAATAATGTCTCCTTGGAAGAAAACCTATACATTGTAAATGCACTCTCAACTTCTTAGTATTCTTTCTGAAACTTTTACAATACAAAAAGGGCCCTTTTTTTTCCCCTCAAAGGTATCATTAAGAACTCAAGTTAGTTGCTATCTTACTTCAATTCAATGGGCTGAGGTTCTTAAAAGGAGTTCACTATTCCACATCTCATAATAAGAAATTATTCATTCAATTAAATCATAAGCATATAAAGCAAATAGCAGAAAATGTATGACTTAAAATCATAGTGTGGAAAATCACAGTTAAGAACAATATTCTATCTCATAAGTTACTTCACTGTGTCTCTGACAGTGAATAAAATATAGAAATTCTGTGCTAAAGATAGTTCAAATGAAGATCCCACAGGATAGAGATGGAGATTAAAAAAGGAAGAAGAAAGATCCTCTCTGACCCTTTCTATAGCCTACTCAGGACACTTCATGAAAAAGCAACCTGTCCCACCAGCCCTGCTGTGGGTCAGTCTACCAGTTTAGAAGCAGGTTCATGATAACTTTGAGAATTAATGTGACTGACACCAGGAAAAGAAACAACTCCCTCTGCTTGCTCATGTCAACCACCTTGCATTAGCCCTAGTTGGATAGAAAAGAACAAACAAATAAACAAACACCAAAATCCCCCACGTATTCTCTTTGATTCCTACTTCAATTTACTCAACAGCCATTTACTGGGCACCTTCTACTTACTAGCTAGGGAATTCCAAAGCTTCCAGTTAATTGATAATTAATGAGTATTTATCATGTCTCATTAGTAAAGATCTAACTGTCACTTAAGTAAAGAAAGGACTTTCTAACAGTAACATCTTCAGTTTCATGAATGATTCTTGATAGTAAAATTAATAAAATAAGCTCTTTTTTGCTCTTCTTTCCTTAAGACTTGTAGTAATCAAGATAAGGTAGGTTTTGCTGGATTTCTGTTGGGTTCTGCTTATTGTTGGCACTCAGAACTGAGAGGCAGCTCCATGCCATGCTTTGAATTAACATTGTAATTATAATGTAATTATAGGCTTCTGACATAAAAAGAAGTGAAGTACTGATACATGCTTCAAGGTAGATGAGCCTTGAGAACGTTATGCTAAGTGAATGAAGCCAGACACAAAACGTTACACATTGTATGATTCTATTTAAATGAAATATCCAGAATACGAAAGTCCATAGAGACAAAACATGGATTGGTGGTTGCCAGAGGCTAGGAGGAGGGGGGAAGGTAGAACAACTACTTAATGTGTACAGGCTTTCCTTTCAGAGCAATGAAACTGATTTGGAACTGGATAGAGGTGGTGGTTGCACCACATTGTGACTGTACTAATTGCCATTGAATCATTCTGTTAAAAATGGTTAATTTTATGCTATATGAATTTTACCCCAATAGAAAAGATTGTAAATTTTTTAAAAATGTTTTTGAAAAGTCAAAAAAAAAGCACATTGACTATTTGTATACTTTTACTATATTGATTACATTCTATAGATGAAACAGTAGTTTATACTATATAATATCTGGCAGGCATTTTTATTTGATAAATGTCAGCAATAAGACTCTTTGAGAAACTGTGCAATCACTGATTTTTTTTTTTCCCCAGGAATCACCATCATACTATTTAAGATTTTCACCTAGAATTTTTCCTGTCTGTCTGTGTTATCTCACTGTATAATTGCCCACCTTGAATTTTAAATCCTACGAGGAAACTCTGTATTCGTTTCTACTTAAGTTATTACTGTGATGTTGGAAACTTGCACTTGCAGTAACTCCCAAGGTAGAATCAGTTTTGCAAATCCATCTACATGCTGGTTTTCCTCATACACATCATTAATGAAGGTGTCAACTAGAAAGGTCACTAACAGCCATGACTGCAGCACCCCACTGATCATACCCCACTGATTAGAATGTGATATATTGCCTTTAATAATTGCCTTATCCTTGTTAACTAATTCTCAGTTCTTGTTGGGGGCCTTATGGTCAATACAATTAAAATTATTTTTTCTCTTTTTTTTTTTTTTTTTTTTTGTGGTACGTGGGCCTCTCACCGTTGTGGCCTCTCCCGTTGCAGAGCACAGGCTCCGGACGCGCAGGCTCAGCGGCCATGGCTCACGGGCCCAGCCGCTCTGCGGCATGTGGGATCCTCCCGGACCGGGGCACAAACCCGCGTCCCCTGCATCGGCAGGCAGACTCTCAACCACTGCGCCACCAGGGAAGCCCTATTTTTTCTCTTTTTATGGTAGTGGGATGCTATTGCCATACTGGCAGTACATGGGTATCAAACTTTCTTTGCTACTGTTGGACACTATCACTGGCAGCACTTCTGTTTAATTATTGTGGTAGCTAATGACAATGGTTTCTGAAATAACAGAGAGCTGAATTTTCATTGCTGGATCGCCCTGTACTGGTTCTTCCTTTCTCTGGCTGTAATCTGTAGACCGTTTCAGTGCTCATTAGTACCTTTTAAGGCCTGAGGAAATAACAAGGGCAAATTCAACTTGTGTTCATTTTGTCTGGCTAGCAGCCTGTTTTCAGTCTAAAAACGCTTTGAGGGTGAGGGTGATGATTATTGGTGGTGAATTAGAAGAATATATGGTTTATCCATCCCTGTGAGCTAGCTCCCCCTAACATCAACACTGAAAGTTACAGATAGAACCTAGAGTTGGCAGAATGCCTGGTGTGATCCTCTCCCCCATGTTTCTCACCAGGGGTGGGCACTGCTGGAGATTTGGGAGGGAGAGCCATTTGTCTTCCAGAATTATTCCATACACTAAAGGACTTAGAGCACCCTGGACCTGGTGTTCTAAATGTCACTAGTTGCCAGGAGAGCCCAAAGTACCCCACACCTTTGTGGGTGCCTCCAAGTGGTACTCATCCACACCTTGTCACTTATGAGCAAACTGAGGCCCAGAGAGGTTTGGTGTCTTGCATAAAGGTACATGTCCAGTAAGTGGCAAAATTGGTGCTAGAATCAAAATGCCCACTTTCCTTATCCAGTTTTCCTGCTAAGGAACTCTCTCATGCTATAAAATGACTATTTCACATGCTCTCCCTACTTCTCAATCCTTTGACACTTCCTACCTTCATCTCACCATTAACTGGGGCCCTTGCTTCTTAATTCACCCTGAAAATAGAAGATAGAGGAGAACTGGCTCATCTTCACACCCTCAGATCTGCCCGCCTGCCTGTCTTTACACCTGTATGTTCTGCCCGCCTTCCCATCACAAGCTTTTGCTTGTGACTCAATTCCTCCCTTATGCTCAAGGACTGTACTCCTTGAGTTATCCTTGTTCTCTCTTGCTTCCTCAGTTTTTCTCTCCTACTGGATTATTCTCAACATATATACTCAGTTACCTTTCATAGGAAAAGAAATGCTCTCATGGCCCCTTCATCTACTATGGTGTTTCTTTGCTTCCCTGAAATAATTCTTCCCTAAGAGAACTGGCAGTACTTGCTCTCCCCACCTCCTCTGGCCCAATGGACTCAATAAGCTCCTCAGACTAAGCTTTCTTTACCCACCACACCCTCAAAGTCACTCTTCTTACCAATGACCTCCACCTTGCCACACCCAGCCATGAATTCTCAGCCCTCTTCCAAACCTCCCAGCAGTACTGAGCACAGTGACCACACCATTCTTCAGGAAACAGTTTCTTCATTTGGCTTCTTAGATGTGATTTTCTTTATTTTTCTCCTACCTTTCTTACTTTTTCTTAGGCCCCTTCACTGGTTCCACCTCCTCGGCTCAGCCTGTAGTTACTGGGCTTATCCAGGGCCCAGTCTTCAGCTCTTCTATTTTTAACAAAGCAACCAGAGAAGTGTTTAAAAAATAAACCAAATGTCTTCCCTTGTTTAAAAGCCCTTATGTGGCTTCCCATAACACCTAGAATGAAATCCAAACCTTTACTTAGACTGCAAGGCCTTGCATATCTAACCCCTTCTAGATTACTCCCTTATTCCACCCTAACCACTGATCTCCTTGCTCTTCTTTGATACTCCTAGTTTACTTCTGCCTTAGGACCTTTGCATTCCTTCTTCTGAAATGCTGTTCCTTCTTCTGAAATGCTCTCTTCCCAGACCTTCTGAGAGTTCCTCTCCCTCATCACCCAGGTTTCTCCTCAAATATCATCTCCTTGGAAAGACCTTCCCTGACTATTTTATCTAAAGTAGAATCCTCTCCTCTTTCATTGCTCTCTATTCCTTTATGGTACTTTATTCTTATGCGTAGAATGTATCTCTACTAGACATTATATATAGTTTATTTACTGTTATTGAGAGGTAATATGGTAGACTGATTAAATATTATACATAGATTCTGGATCCCAAACTCCTAGATGTAGACACTAACTCTGTGAACTGGACAACTTCCTTAACCTGTCTTTTCCTCTGAGTCCTAACCTTTAAAATGGAGATATTGTTTAGTACTTACATATTGTTATAAAGATAAAATGAGTTAAAATGCATGCTTAACAAAAATGAGTCACCTAGTGCTACGTAAATGATAGGTATTATCATTGTAATTTTTTATTATTGTTTGAAACTTCCATTGGACAATAAGCTTCAAGAGGACAACTACTTTGTCATTCTTGTGTACCACTATTTTTCTAACTCCTGAAGCAATGACAGTACCTGGTGCATTGTTGGCTCTCAATATCTGGTTATTGAATGAACAAATGAATAACTTGCAGCTAATTGGACTTAGGTCTCAGCATACTCTCAAATCAGATTTGTATGATCTGAAAACAAGGTAGCTTTGAGAATGGCCTATAGCAAAGGATGGTCTTTCCAGAGCTATAAGTGACTTAGAATACTTGTAAAATAAAACACCCACATCTGCCTAGCTATCAGTTAAGGTTTTGGTGACCTTCCATTTAGGCTGGTTTCCATTTACATGGACACCATAGGGAGAACAAGAAGGTATAAAATGTTTGAGGTGAACTAGGAGACAGAAGAGTGAGTGATACGTTAAAAATATGAGCTTTGTGGGGCTTCCCTGGTGGCGCAGTGGTTGAGTCTGCCTGCTGATGCAGGGGCCACGGGTTCGTGCCCCGGTCCAGGAAGATCCCACATGCCGCGGGGCGACTGTGCCCGTGAGCCATGGCCACTGAGCCTGCGCATCCGGAGCCTGTGCTCCGCAACGGGAGAGGCCACAACAGTGGGAGGCCCGCGTACCGAAAAAAAAAAAAAAAAAAAAAAGTGTGAGCTTTGCTCATTCAAGGAAGAAGGTAGAAGAAAAATAAATGAATGACAGAATAAGAATAGGTTCTAATGTTTAGCTTTACTTATTTGCTCCTATATTATTTTAAATGTTCTCGGGCAATCTATGCCTTAATATTTTCTATTTAGAGTTGTATTTTTCTTTCTATCTAGTTGACCAAATTCCTCTGGGTCAGTAAGTTACTCTCAAGATGAAGACAGGGCCTCCTAGAATTTGAGCTGTTAAATGCCTGTGCTTTTTAGAGTATCAAGTAAAGTTATTAAAATACAACTAAATCTAATTTGGAAAATGTTCCTTTAAGAGAAATACTCCCAGATTTTCATTGATGAGACGTTACATATGGTATCCAGGAATCTGTAGTCCACTCAGAAATGTGTGCTGAATTTGTTCGTTTGTATCTTGGTAGACTGAAATAACTCAGTGCTTCTTAGGCACTATCAAAACTATAGCAGATTTACCTTGCCTATGCACTAGTACCCTTGTGGCCAACTATAAATGAATGTAATGAGCATAATGCATTTAATCTGACCCCCTCACCTGTTCTTCATGGCATCTCAAAGGATACTGATCACTAACCTATTCTCTGAACTTCCTGTAGGACTTAAACCCATTCATTTGGTTGGCTGCCAAGTTTTTTAGACCTCACAAAACTATGGAAAGTTATAGTGCAATTTGAAACTTCCACATGCCTTTACAGCACTGAGCTACAACCTGAAATAATGTTTAGAATGTTTTTCAAAAGGAGAAAGCATTTAATAGTGTCTACTCACCTTTCTTTGGAGATTTTGCTAAATCACTTTTTAAAAATTAATTAACCTGAATCACTGAGAATAGTTGGATAACATGGAAAAGTTTTTGCATTTTTCATAAAACTTAAACAGATTTTTTAGTTATTGTACACTTAGAGAAAAAAGAGCAAACACTGTTTTAGTTTCTTGTATTAATGAAGACACTTTCAGACCAGACACTTAAGAATTATTATGTAGTGAGGTTCTGACAGTAGAAGCCTTGCCATATGGGCACATAAACTCCTATAGCTTATGGAATATCAATGAGATTGTTTTCTCTCAGTTACTGCTTTGGAGGCCAAGTGATGGCAGTTGGCAGTTTTTGAACAGAGAATATCTTTGTTTCTGTTTTACTCTAACTGCCCATCTGTTGCTTTAACTTTATGCAATTATTTCTGACAGAATGAAGCTTAAAATACTTGTTCCAGTATATTTATGTAAATTTGTTCTTAATATTATTCATTTCTAAATTCTTGATAATATGGGCTAGAAGGGAAGTTATTAAACATTGAAGTTATTAAACAACTGAATCAGTTCAACTGATAAAAGTTGCCTTCTATATGTTTCTGATGTTCCATTGATGCCATTAACTTCCCTGTGCTACCCTCCCTCAATTCTACAAAAGCTACCCTCATCACAGGTTGTATTGTCCTTCTATTGGCAAAGGTAAAGGTCTCACTTTGCCATTTTGCTTTTCTTCAAATTATTTGGTACACTGGATGTTAGTGGATAGCCTATTTTTCCTTAAAACCTTCTCAGACCTCTGCTTCCATGGCAACATCATAATCTAGTCATATCTTCCTCTTCTTACTTCCTAGCCCCCCAACACTGTACAGCTTCCTACCGAAGAATACTGGGCCCTCCATGTTTCATCCACTCCTCAGCCAAATACTCAGCAAAGCTTCTTCTTCTAGGTATCATCTGCAGGTTATAAGCACAACTCTTTATCAAAAACTTGCTTGTCTTTTACTGCTCCCCATTGTACAGACCTACCTTACATCCCGTTCATTGCATCTTGACAGTTTAAAATAAACATGAAGGTAACATCATTATTTATTTGTGTTTCTTTCTGAAGTTTTTTCTGCTCCTTTGTTCAAATATTCCCTTAAAAACTCAAAACCTTGGATTTACTTTGAAACTTAGATTTAGACTATCACTATCCTTACTCTAAGTGTAAAAAGTAGTTTAGTTTTGTTCTTTCAGTGCTTTTTCAGGATAACCTAAATTCATAGATAATTTAAATATTTATTTTGATTATCTCATGCCTCCATATTCTGATGTGAATTTCTACTCATTTTATTTTTTTAGTTGCAAGGAGTATTGAAAATTAAAGAAGTTTCACAGACTTCAGTTAGAAAGAAATCATAAGTTTTTTTTCATTAAATTCTTTTAACATTTCTTTTTAAAATGTGATTTTCATATAATTTTTAAATGATTAACTTTCCAGTCCAGAAATATTTGATGCATGAGTTTAAATTAGGTTATTTCTCCTATACAAAATAGATTAGGAAATTCTACTTTGATCATTTGGACATATATTGATAACATGGAACATTGGTCATTCAGGCCTATTAAAAGTGCAGCGTGTTTGGAGGTGCCCACAGCATGCTTATGTGCTTGAAATGAAAACTCTACTTCCAACACTTATAGGATAACCAACTTTTCTGGTTTACCTGAGACTGAGGGAGTTGCCAGCATGCTGAGCTATCAGTTTTAAAATGAAGACAGTCCCAGATAAACTGGGGTGATTTGGCTACTGCAAGTACTAGTTAAATTGCTCTCAGTGTGGAACAATTGGCAACTTTACCAGATTAAAAGCATGTTAAGGGTTTGTTTCTTGAATCACTTACACTTAAATCTATGCATATATATATTAGCCATGCAGTTAACCCAAACCTATTTATTCTAATTATACAAAGATAATCTTACTCTCTAGATATGATTTAGTTTTACCTTACGTATTTTAATATAAAAACTGAGTTAAATTAAAAGCCACACTTCCCTGTGTCAGCTTATTAATAACAATGGAACTTTGTCTATTTTTTTATTCAAATAATCTGTATTTATTAAGCAGATACTGTTTGCCTCACATAAAATACTAAAAATTAAAGCTATAATTATGAACAAGGTTATAATCCCAGCACTTATTAGATTTTTGTTAGTAATTTTGGGCCCCATTCTAGGTTTTCTAAATGCACAAACATTTATTTAATTGCCTTCTGGTTGGTATCTCACTGTCCATGAGATCCCCTGTTCTTTTATTCCCTGGAGTTTAAGTATGTGACAAATGTTCCACCAAATTAACTCATCTCTGGGTGTTAATTTCTTCTGCTTGTGTTGCTGGTTGTTCATCAATTGTATAAGCCCCCAATCTTTTTGAGAGAAGTATTTGTGTACAGTGGCTGAACGATGCTCCAAGATTAAGCCCATAATAGGAAGCTAGTAGAGCACAGTGCCACTGTGGGTCAAGGCAGAAACAGACCACACACTTCACCTTCAAGTTTAACCTGAGAATCAGCTGTATGCTAACTCTGGTTATGTTAGTTGGGTCATCTCAAAGGGACCCTAAATGATTCATCTTTAAGGAGGTGACAGATTCTCCTGTATGCCTGGCTGCATCTCAGAGTACTAGTTGAGCAACATAAGACTCTTCCTGCATAAAGGAAATACAGCCTGTAAAATGGTGCCTGACATACAGTAGGTGTTCAGTAAAATTTTGTCCAATAGGTCCTGCCCTGTTGTAATTAGCATCTCAAATGGGAAGCAGGAGTTCATTCCCCTGAACTCGTATAATGTATTTCATGATTCAGCACTGAATTAAATATTATTTCTGAATTATTTACTTTGTATTTTTTCTAGTTCCTCTAACTGGACTTTTAAAATTTTTAAAGGCTAAGAATATAACTTACATTTCCTTTGTCTCCCTGAATGACATAGGTCAATGACAAGACTCTTGAAAAAGTATATTGGATTTTTAGTGACATCAGTGAATGCAAAACACTGATACATTTTGGCCGATAAACTAATTGAATCCCTAAACATGACATGAGTGTGGAAAGGAGAATAGGTGAATTAATGTAATTTTAAATTAATTTTTCTCTTCATCTCAAGGGGTCCTTGTAAATGAAGTGCCGTTAGAGTAAGATTTTAGAGTGGTGATTGATGTTGTAGGGTAAGAATTTGATGGATATAAGTGATTATATTACCTAGAATATGCTTGTGTTGGTAGTTCTCGTCTATTTTATTTGGACACAGCAGCAATATGTCAACAATACGAAAACATACACTTCACTCTAATCTGGAGCACAATCCATGTTACCTCCTATGGACTTTAACATAGGAGGAAATTACCTTGTGATTTTTCTAATGATGTTCTTTTTTTTTTTTTTTTACATCTTTATTGGAGTATAATTGCTTTACAATGGTGTGTTACTTTCTGCTTTATAACAAAGTGAATCAGTTATACATATGTTCCCATATCTCTTCCTTCTTGCCTCTCCATCCCTCCCACCCTCCCTATCCCACCCCTCTAGGTGGTAACAAAACACCGAGCTGATCTCCCTGTGCTATGGGGCTGCTTCCCACTAGCTATCTACCTTACGTTTGGTAGTGTATATATGTCCATGCCACTCTCTCGCTTTGTCACAGCTTACCCTTACCCCTCGCAATTTTCTCAAGTCCATTCTAGTAGGTCTGTGTCTTTATTGCTGTCTTACCCCTAGGTTCTTCATGACATTTTTTTTTTCTTAAATTCCATATATATGTGTTAGCATACGGTATTTGTCTATCTCTTTCTAACTTACTTCACTCTGTATGACAGACTCTAGGTCCATCCACCTCATTACAAATAGCTCAAATTCGTTTCTTTTTATGGCTGAGTAATATTCCATTGTATATATGTGCCACATCTTCTTTATCCATTCATCTGATGATAGACACTTAGGTTGTTTCAATCACTGGGCTATTGTAAATAGAGCTACAATGAATATTTTGGTACATGACTCTTTTTGAATTATGGTTTTCTCAGGGTATATGCCCAGCAGTTGCATTGCTGGCTCATATGGTAGTACTATTTGTAGTTTTTTAAGGAACCTCCATACTGTTCTCCATAGTGGCTGTACCAATTCACATTCCCACCAGTAGTGCAAGAGTGTTCCCTGTTCTCCACACCCTCTCCAGCATTTTATTGTTTCTAGATTTTTTGATGATGGCCATTCTGACCGTTGTGAGATGATACCTCATTGTAGTTTTGATTTGCATTTCTCTAATGATTAATGATGTTGAGCATTCTTTCATGTGTTTGTTGGCAATCTGTATATCTTTTTTGGAGAAATGTCTATTTAGGTCTTCTGCCCATTTTTGGATTGGGTTATTTGTTTTTTTGTTATTGAGCTGGATGAGCGGCTTATAAATTTTAGAGATTAATCCTTGGCCAGTTGCTTCATTTGCAAATATTTTGAGGGTTGCCTTTTGGTCTTGTTTATGGTCTTGTTTATGGTTTCCTTTGCTGTGCAAAAGCTTTGACGTTTCATTAGGTCCCATTTGTTTATTTTTGTTTTTATTTCCATGTCTCTAGAAGGTGGGTCAAAAAGGATCTTGCTGTGATTTATGTCATCGAGTGTTCTTCCTATGTTTTCCTCTAGGAGTTTGATAATTTCTGGCCTTACATTTAGGTCTTTAATCCATTTTGAGTTTATTTTTGTGTATGGTGTTAGGGAGTGTTCTAATCTCATACTTTTACATGTACCTGTCCAGTTTTCCCAGCACCACTTATTGAAGAGGCTGTCCTTTCTCCACCATACATTACTGCCTCCTTTATCAAAGGTAAGGTGACCATATGTGCGTGGGTTTATCTCTAGGCTTTCTATCCTGTTCCATTGATCTATCTTTCGGTTTTTGTGCCAGTACCATACCGTCTTGATTACTGTAGCTTTGTAGTATAGTCTGAAGTCAGGGAGCCTGATTCCTCCAGCCCCATTTTTCATTCTCAAGATTGCTTTGGTATTCAGGGTCTTTTGTGTTTCCATACAAATTGTGAAATTTTTTGTTCTAGTTCTGTGAAAAATGCCAGTGGTAGTTTGATAGGGATTGCATTGAACCTGTAGATTGCTTTGGGTAGTAGAGTCATTTTCATAGTGTTGATTCTTCCAATCCAAGAACATGGTATATCTCTCCATCTATTTGTATCATCTTTAATTTCTTTCATCAGTGTCTTATAGGTTTTTGCATACAGGTCTTTTGTCTCCCTAGGTAGGTTTATTCCTAGGTATTTTATTCTTTTTGTTGCAATGGTAAATGGGAGTGTTTTATTGATTTCACTTTCAGATTTTTCATCATTAGTGTATAGGAATGCCAGAGATTTCTGTGCATTAATTTTGTATCCTGCTACTTTACCAAATTCATTGATTAGCTCTAGTAGTTTTCCGGTAGCATCTTTAGGATTCTCTATTTATAGTATCATGTCATCTGCAAACAGTGACAGCTTTACTTCTTCTTTTCCGATTTGGATTCCTTTTATTTCCTTTTCTTCTCTGATTGCTGTGGCTAAAACTTCCAAAACTATGTTGCATAAGAGTGGTGAGAGTGGGCAACCTTGTCTTGTTCCTGATCTTAGTGGAAATGCTTTCAGTTTTTCACCATTGAGGATGATGTTGGCTGTGGGTTTATCATATATGGCCTTTATTATGTTGAGGAAAGTTCCCTGTATGCCTACTTTCTGCAGGGTTTTTGTCATAAATGGGTGTTGAATTTTGTCGAAAGCTTTCTCTGCATCTATTGAGATGATCATATGTTTTTTCTCCTTCAGTTTCTTAATACAGTGTATCACGTTGATTGATTTGTGTATATTGAAGAGTCCTTGCATTCCTGGAATAAACCACACTTGATCATGGTGTATGATCCGTTTAATGTGCTGTTGGATTCTGTTTGCTAGTATTTTGTTGAGGATTTTTGCATCTATGTTCATCAGTGATATTGGCCTGTAATTTTCTTTCTTTGTGACATCCTTGTCTGGTTTTGGTATCAAGGTGATGGTGGCCTCGTAGAATGAGTTTGGGAGTGTTCTGCCCTCTGCTATATTTTGGAAGAGTTTGAGAAGGATAGGTGTTAGCTCTTCTCTAAATGTTTGATAGAATTCGCCTGTGAAGCCATCTGGTCCTGGGCTTTTGTTTGTTGGAAGATTTTTAATCACAGTTTCAATTTCAGTGCTTGTGATTGGTCTGTTCATATTTTCTATATCTTCCTGGTTCAGTCTTGGCAGGTTGTGCATTCCTAAGAATTTGTCCATTTCTTCCATGTTGTCCATTTTATTGGCATAGAGTTACTTGTAGTAATCTCTCATGATCCTTTGTATTTCTGCAGTGTCAGTTGTTACTTCTCCTTTTTCTTTTCTAATTCTGATGAACTGAGTCTTCTCCATTTTTTTCTTGATAAGCCTGGCTAATGGTTTATCAATTTTGTTTATCTTCTCAAAGAACCAGCTTTTAGTTTTATTGATCTTTGCTATCATTTCCTTCATTTCTTTTTCATTTATTTCTGATCTGATCTTTATGATTTCTTTCCTTCTGCTAACTTTGGGTTGTTTTTCTTCTTTCTCTAATTGATTTAGGTGTAAGGTTAGGTTGTTTTCTCGAGATGTTTCCTGTTTCTTTTTTTTTTTTTTGGTATGCGGGCCTCTCACTGTTGTGGCCTCTCCCGTTGTGGAGCACAGGCTCCGGACGCACAGGCTCAGCGGCCATGGCTCACGGGCCCAGCTGCTCCACGGCATGTGGGATCCTCCCGGACCGGGGCATGAACCCGTGTCCCCTGCATCGGCAGGTGGACTCTCAACCGCTGCGCCACCAGGGAAGCCCTCCTGTTTCTTAAGGTAGGATTGTATTGCTATAAATTTCCCTCTTAGAACTGCTTTTGCTGCATTGCATAGGTTTTGGGTCATTGTGTCTCTATTGTCATTTGTTTCTAGGTATTTTTTTATTTCCTCTTTGATTTCTTCAGTGATCACTTTGTTATTAAGTAGTGTATTGTTTAGCCTGCATGTGTTTGTATTTTTTACAGATCTTTTCCTGTATTTGATATCTAGTCTCATAGCGTTGCGGTCGGAAAAGATACTTGATACAATTTCAATTTTGTTAAATTTACCAAGGCTTGATTTGTGACCCAAGATATGATCTATCCTGGAGAATGTTCCATTAGCACTTGAGAAAAATGTGTATTCTGTTCTTTTTGGATGGAGTGTCCTTAAATATCAATTAAATCCATCTTGTTTAATGTATCATTTAAAGCTGTCTTTCCTTACTTATTTTCATTTTGGATGATCTGTCCATTGGTGAAAGTGGGGTATTAAAGTCCCCTACTATGATTGTGTTACTGTCGATTTCCCCTTTTACGGCTGTTAGTATTTGCCTTATGTATTGAGGTGCTCCTATGTTGGGTGCATAAATATTTACAATTGTTATATCCTCTTCTTGGATCAATTCCTTGATCATTATGTAGTGTCCTTCTTTGTCTCTTCTAATAGTCTTTATTTTAAAGTCTATGTTGTCTGATATGAGAATTGCTACTCCAGCTTTCTTTTGGTTTCCATTTGCATGGAATATCTTTTTCCATCCCCTTACTTTCAGTCTGTATGTGTCTCTAGGTCTGAAGTGGGTCTCTTGTAGACAGCATATATATGGGTCTTGTTTTTGTATCCATTCAGCCAATCTGTGTCTTTTGGTGGGAGCATTTAGTCCATTTACATTTAAGGTAATTATCAATATGTATGTTCTTATTCCCATTTTCTTAATTGTTTTGGGTTCATTATTGTTGATCTTTTCCTTCTCTTGTGTTCCTTGCCTAGAGAAGTTCCTTTAGCATTTGTTTCAGAGCTGGTTTGGTGGTGCTGAACTCTCTCAGGTTTTGCTTGTCTGTAAATGTTTTAATTTCTCCATCGAATCTGAATGAGATCCTTGCTGGGTAGAGTAATCTAGGCTGCTGGTTTTTCTCCTTCGTCACTTTAAATATGTCCTGCCAGTCCCTTCTGGCTTGCAGAGTTTCTGCTGAAAGATCAGCTGTTAACCTTATGGGGATTCCCTTGTGTGTTATTTGTTGTTTTTCCCTTGCTGCTTTTAATATGTTTTCTTTGTATTTAATTTTTGACAGTTTGCTTAATATGTGTCTTGGCATATTTCTCCTTGGATTTATCCTGTATGGGACTCTCTGTGCTTCCTGGACTTGATTAACTATTTCCTTTCCATATTAGGGAAGTTTTCAACTATAATCTCTTCAAATATTTTCTCAGTCCCTTTCTTTTTCTCTTCTTCTTCTGGAACCCCTATAATTCAAATGTTGGTGCGTTTAATGTTGTCCCAGAGGTCTCTGAGACCGTCCTCAGTTCTTTTCATTCTTTTTCCTTTATTCTGCTCTGCAGTAGTTATTTCCACTATTTTATCTTCCAGGTCACTTATCCGTTCTTCTGCCTCAGTTATTCTCCTATTGATCCCATCCAGAGTATTTTTCATTTAATTTATTGTGTTGTTCATCATTGCTTGTTTCATCTTTAGTTCTTTTAGGTCCTTGTTAAATGTTTCTTGCATTTTGTCTATTGTATTTCCAAGATTTTGGATCATCTTTACTATCATTATTCTGAACTCTTTTTCAGGTAGACTGCCTATTTCTTCTTCATTTGTTAGGTCTGGTTGGTTTTTATCTTGCTCTTTCATCTGCTGTGTTTTTCTGTCTTCTCATTTTGCTTATCTTACTGTGTTTGGGGTCTCCTTTTTGCAGGCTGTAGGTTCGTAGTTTCCGTTGTTTTTGGTGTCTGTCCCCAGTGGCTAAAGTTGGTTCAGTGGGTTGTGTAGGCTTCCTGGTGGAGGGGACTAGTCCCTGTGTTCTGGTGGATGAGGCTGGATCTTGTCTTTCTGGTGGGCAGGTGCATGTCTGGTGGTGTGTTCTGGGGTGTCTGTGGACTTATTATGATTTTAGACAGCCTCTCTTCTAATGGGTGGGTTTGTGTTCCTGTCTTGCTAGTTGTTTGGCATAGGGTGTCCAGTGCTGTAGCTTGCTGGTCGTTGAGTGAAGCTGGGTGCTGGTGTTGAGATGGAGATCTCTGGCAGATTTTCGCTGTTTGATATTATGTGGAGCTGGGAGGTCTCTTGTGGACCAGTGTCCTGAAGTTGGCTCTCCCACCTCAGAGGCACAGCACTGACTCCTGGCTGCAGCACGAAGAGGCTTTCATCCACACGGCTCAGAATAAAAGGGAGCAAAAGTAGAAAGAAAGAAAGAAAGAAAGAAAGAAAGAAAGAAAGAAAGAAAGAAAGGAAGGAAGGAAGGAAGGAAGGAAGGAAGGAAGGAAGAAGGGAAGAAGGGAGGGAGGGAGGAGGAGAAGGGGAGGGAGGGAGGGAGGGAAGGAAGGAAGGAAAGAAAGAAGATAAAATAAAATAAAGTAAGATAAAATAAAATAAATATATTAAAATAAAAATAATTTTTAAGAAAAAAAATTTTAAAGAAAACAAACAAACAAAAAAAACGGATGGATAGACCCCTAGGACAAATGGTGAAAGCAAAGCTATACAGACAAAATCTCACACAGAAGCATACACATACACACTCACAAAAAGAGAAAAAGGGGAAAAAATCATAAATCTTGCTCTCAAAGTCCACCTCCTTAATTTGGGATGATTCTTTGTCTATTCATGTATTCCACAGATGCAGGATACATCAAGTTAATTGTAGAGCTTTAATCCTCTGCTTCTGAGGCTGCTGGGAGGGATTTCCCTTTCTCTTCTTTGTTCTCACAGCTCCAGGGGCTCAGCTTTGGATTTGGCCCCGCCTCTGCATGTAGGTCGCCGGAGGGCGTCTGTTCTTCGCTCAGACAGGACGGGGTTAAAGGAGCAGCTGCTTCGGGGGCTCTGGCTCACTCAGGCGGGGCGGCCGGAGGGGTACGGAATGCCGGGCGAGCCTGCGGCGGCAGAGGCCTGCGTGACGTTGCACCAGCCTGAGGCGCGCTGTGCGTTCTTCCGGGGAAGTTGTCCTTGGATCCCGTGACCCTGGCAGTGGCGGGCTGCACAGCCTCCCCGGAAGGGAGGTGTGGATAGTGACCTGTACTCACACACAGGCTTCTTGGTGGTGGCGGCAGCAGCAGCCTTAGCGTCTCATACCTGTCTCTGGGGTCCGCGCTTTTAGCCGCGGCTCGCGCCAGTCTCTGGAGCTCCTTTAAGCAGCGCTGTTAATCCCCTCTCCTCGCGCACCAGGAAACAAAAAGGGAAAAAAAAGTCTCTTCCCTCTTTGGCAGGTCCAGACTTTTCCCCGGACTGCCTCCCGGCTAGCCGTGGTGCACTAACCCCCTGCAGGCTGTGTTCACGCCGCCAACCCCAGTCCTCTCCCTGCGATCTGACCGAAGCCGAAGCCTCAGCTCCCAGCCCTGCCCGCCCCGGCGGGTGAGAAGACAAGCCTCTCGGCACCGATCCTCTGTGCGGGAATCTCTCCACTTTGCCTTGCGCACACCTGTTGCTGTGTTCTCCTCCGCGGCTTCGAAGCTTTCCCCCTCCTCCACCCGCAGTCTCCGCCCGCGAAGGGGCTTCCTAGTGTGTGGAAAGCTTTCCTCCTTGACAGCTCCCTCCCACTGGTGCAGGTCCCGCCCCTATCCTTTTGTCTCTGTTTTTTCTTTTTTCTTTTGCCCTACCCAGGTACGTGGGGACTTTCTTGCCTTTTGGGAGGTCTGAGGTCTTCTGCTAGCGTTCAGTAGGTGTTCTGTAGGAGTTGTTCCACGTGTAGATGTATTCATGGTGTATCTGTGGGGAGGAAGGTGATCTCTGCGTCTTACTCTTCTGCCATCTTCCCCTCTAGGATCTCTAATGATGTTTTGAAAATAAACCTTACTCATTCGAATATAGAAAAGCTGGATTCATAAAAGTCTTTCTCCAAAGGAGGAGAAGGAGGAGGAGGGGGATAAGGAAGAAGGATCAGCAATCATCAAAACATTCAGTGCAGTAACAAGAGACAAAACAGCCCCAGGTGTGCCCATCTCCATAGGATTGCCTGTTAAGTATACAGAGGGCAGCAGGATCTTGAACCCCATTTTTCTGATAACAGACCCTTAGAAGTTCTGAGATTCTAAAGGATGGACCCACATATGCAAATAAGCTGGGGTTCAAAAGCAAGTTTGACTCAGGCTCTAAAGTGAAAATATTTTCATTTTTAGATAACTTGCCAATGGTGGATGAAGTATTATGGAAATGTAGCCAATCCTCGATCTCAGCCCAGTCCCTACCTACTTTATGAAACTGTACTTAAACCAAGAGATAATTAGTTAAAAGCAACTCAGATTTCTGTGTGTGGTGGTGGGGGGTTCCCCTTTTCCTCCTTTACTTCTCTTTACCTTTGTTCCTCTTCTTTGGTCTTCCAGGCTCTTGTTTATCTCAGAGAATAACTATAAATGTTCGGGTTGATTAATATCTTCATCAGCAGTTTCCTGGTGTGAATTCCAGATGACTCTCATTATTTATTCAAGTGCTCTTTTTTTTTTTTTTTTTTTTTGCGGTACATGGGCCTCTCACTGTTGTGGCCTCTCCCGTCGCGGAGCACAGGCTCTGGACGCACAGGCTCAGCGGCCATGGCTCACGGGCCCAGCCGCTCCACGACATGTGGGATCCTCCCGGACCAGGGCACGAACTCGCGTCCCCTGTATCGGCAGACGGACTCTCAACCACTGCGCCACCAGGGAAGCCCTACTGAAGTGTTTCTTTATGGAGTGTTGGATGTCAGCAAATGACTGTCTGAAAGAAGTACAACGTTTTCTTAAAAAAGGCAACATTTAATACCCGCAGTGAAGATGAAGTCATACATTCAGATATCCATTTGCCTTTTTCTCTTGGGGGAGTGGATTTTCTTCTAGAAGCAAGAGAAATTTTATGACCTGGTGTTTAAGAAAGAAGTTAGGATTATATATATGCTCTACTAATCTCAAATATTATCAGTCTTCCAGTTTAACTGTGGCAGAATGCATTGCTTTAATCTTCAAATGCATGCTTATTAACAAAGTGATTTTCTTTTAAGTAAGATGGGTATTTCAGTGGGCGTTGGTGAAAGCAAAGTCTTGATGGAATTTTAAAATGGCTTGTTATTTTAAACAAGTTATGTCTATTTCATCATGTGGTCTACTTTATCATGATTTCTAAGGGAAGAAAGAAAATGAAGAACTGTTCATCATTTTTCAGGTAGTAAATTCCCAAGAGTAGATACTTGTAAGTTGTATATTAGCAACCTGAACTTTAGGAGGAGAATATGGTTCATTGTTTGTTTTTTCTAGCATCAGTGATGGTCATTTTAGACATATTGAAAGTACATTTTACTGGCTTGCTTATGTATTTAAAAAATAACTCCCCAGTTAAAATTTATGCCTTCATTTGCACTAACATAGTACTGATTACATGTCTACCTTGTTTGTTCTTAGCTGATCACAAGACTGTCTCCTACCTCTACACAAAGCTGTAATCACCTTGAGGTCTAGAACTGTACCTTATTCATTTTCATGCTTATAAAAACCTGGCTCAGTGCATGTTTCATGGATGTTCAATAAATAATTGCTGAGTGTATTCTGATTACTGCTGCTCTGTTTCCATTTTTACTGGTAGTGTTTTGGTAGTCTTCATAAAATGAAACTTTGAAACAGTTTTGTGCCAGTATCTAGAATTAAAATGGGTCATGTCAAGAAGGTTACATATTAGAAAGAGCGTGGCATTTGAAATCAGAAAGACTTGAATCAGGCAATCTGGGAAGTCAGGGCCTTTCAAATTGTGGATCAGGAGACCTTGGGTACAGTTAGTGGGGCATGTCTAAAATATTTTTTAAATAATAAAATATAACATTTTAAAGAAATAGGCTAGGAAAGGATAAAACATTTCATATTACTTCAAGAATCTTTTTGTTTCAAAGACAGATGTTTGTGTGCTTTTGCCTGTGTGTGTGTGATGTAAAACTTGGTCACAATTTAAAATGCAGATTGTTGTCAAAAAAAGTTTAAAAAACAGTAAGCTTTGGATATTTGAATGTTTCATAATAGTTCTGAGCCTTGAATTTCTTATCTGTAAAATACAGTCAAATGATAACTCTTTTGAAGGTCTATTCTGAAGACTAATGATAGTAGTATATGTAAAATATTTTACATAGTACCTGATTTACATAGGAGACATGCAAAAGATGCTGCCTTTTACTAAAACTAATCCATTTAAAAGTTAATTGATTAAGATCTATTCAGGTGTACACAGGACTGAGTTAAGACTTTAAATCCATACAACTAATTTTCAAAATACTTTCTGATTTGAAAAACAATGATCTTAAAAAAATTAATCAGCAAGGACATTGCTTAATTAATTCACTCTGTTTATTGATTTTTCTTTGAGATCACTGCTTTTCAATTCAATAGAAGTATTTTTATTTACCAATCCATCTACTCAAGTAATATATTTAGAAGCTGGAATATATCCAAAGGAACATGACAGAAATTTTTAGGTGAGTCCAAACTTCTCCAATGAGGAGCAGTTATAGAATCTGGTGAAAGCCTACAAAAGAGACTTATTTCAGATGACATTGATTTCATATATTAAAAGGATTGTTGTGTGCCAGAGAAAGTAAGTGTGTTCTTGAAAAAAGGAAGAATGAAGACCAACATTTTGGAAGTTATGGAATAATAGAGTTCAACTCAAAATAAGAAACAAAGAATTATACCTAAGTCTGGTCCTGAAACATCATAGCTACATTAGAAGTGATGTTTCTCTGAGAAGGGTGAGTGAGTGTGGTGGGATTTGATATCATGCACACTGTCTTTTTAGTTTAAAAATTTGGTGATTTTTGATTGGCTTTTATGGGTTAGAAATCCTGATACACCATATACTGAAACTTTATGTTGAGCAACCCCATGTGACATATGCATATGAGATATGTTTTTTGTATAAATGGACCTGAAAGCTCAGTTCAGCAGAAAACACTGAGGAGTTTGCTAATTTTTATCCGTGAAGGAATCCATGCGTTTATCAGGTCAGTTCCCATCTTTCACAGGCATTTAACTGCTTATGCCTGGCTTTACTCTGAATTTCTTCCTTCATTTCGTCAATTACTTTTGTCTTTAGTACTTAATTAGAAACAAAAGGAGAAAAGAAGTCTATCTATTGGTCATTTTTAGCAACTCTACTGGATGTAAGCCCTGGTACAAATGTAGACAAGGTTTGGGCAATGATATGAGCATAAGAACACCTATAAAGAAGAAGAATACTGGGAGGCGAACTGATGATGTCTGGAAGGGGAGAGGAGACTCTATACAAAATGATGATTAGTCATACCTAGAAGCCGACCAAGAAAGGGAGACCTACAGGGGAGGATTTTTTTTTTTTTTTTCTGTAGCCTTTGGAAAGGCTTTGGGTGGCTTTAGATCTTGTTGGGGAAATGTAAAGGATATCCTCGTTCATAATGTAGTCTTAGTAGCTGAAAATGACTCTCCCCTCTGAAACAGTTTATAGACGAGAAATTGAGTTGTACTATATGTAAGCTGATTAGCCTAGTTAATATAGAGCTAAAATCAGAACATATATTATTTGACTTTGAATCCTGTATTCTAATACTAGTCCTGATGGATTACTGCCCTGAAACATTTTCTCTGAGTCTGATGGCCTCAGACAGCTGAACCTTGTCTCTTAGGGTTTTAGCTGTGGATTGTAATTACGTCAGGAATCTTCTATTTCTCACTATCAGTAGTAATGGAGAGTAGCTTTGTCAGAATGGACCATAGAGCTGAATGAGGCCTTAGAGATCTCATTCAGAAATTTTCAAACGTTATTTTAAAGTGAAACACTTTGTTCAAACAATATTTATGTAATAACAGTTTAATATATAAAACAGACCAGAAAGAGGATTAGGGGACTTAGACCACTGTCTGTCCCCACCTTCCACTCCTACCGCAGTACAACCATGAGGCTCCCAATCTTCATGTTCCCAAGAAGCATGATAATTAAAAAAAAAAGTCTATTTGATTGCCTTTGTTTTACAATCAGAGTTTCTTTGAATGCAGAAGAAAGAGGAAATTATTTTAGGACATCCTAGGAGAAAAATCCACTATCTCAAATATGGCAGAAACAGCCTTTAGGAATGGATTTCAGTGAGCATGACTCCACAGGAGTCCAGGGGAAGGAAAGATGTAAAACATGAGGAAATTGGCCCTAATGCTGCCCCAAATAGACATTTATAAATATTAATCAACTCAAGAGTACAATTGACCAACCATTTCTAGTACCTTTCCTAAAGAAAACAAAGTCTGTGAAAATAAATGTATTTCTCTGAATATAAACACTTGTTAGTGCTGATTTAAAATAATTTTGTATAGGTGCATTGTAGCAGCTGCAGCAATGGCTTTTTCCAGGGAATTCTGCAAAATAGCAACAGGTTTGGACAAGCCATCCTATAGTTTCATAGGGCAGTGTCTCTAAAGAGGCTGGTTTTCCTTTTATGTATTATCTGGAAATCAGTTGGAGCCTCCAGAGCCTTCTTAGGATAAGGTTCAGTGATTTTTGGATAAGAGAAATGGAGGGGCCAAGATCAAGTAATCACAATTTACGTAGTGACAGCTCTGAGAACTTAGTCCCAAGGCCAGGTTTAGTGGTTACTGATGTTTTTAATGATTACATTGCCAATGAGCTCATGTCTTATAATTTCCTGAGACCTGAGACTCCCTTAGGTGATGGCATATTTATAGCCTGTTTCAATGCTTTTTTCGTCCTGAATCCATGACTGAATGTTTAATAGTATCTGCTATTTCCTTGTCTGAAGACTCGTCTTGCCCAGTTTCACTTACCAACTTAGCACATGGAGGTAACTCTCCCTCAGGAAGAAAGTAAGTCTGTGTGCCAGTTGTGCCAATCACCAGCACGTTTTTCTTCAGGTCAATGGAACATTGATGTCTCTTGAGCATATCTAGCCCTAGAAGCATATCCATGGGCTGCTCTTCAAGTATAGAGAAAGAGCATTGTAAGAAATCACCTTCGATTTGAATCTGAGCTAGGTGAACTCGGCCAATAATTCTCTGCGTGCCCACACCTTTAGCAATCCCAGCCCATCGTCGGTCCACCAGCCGTATGATATTACATCTCTTTGCACAAGCTTGGCTCATAATGGTCATTTGGGCACCTGAGTCAACAAAAGCCTTCAAAGGATGTCCATTCACTTTGCAGTTGATGTAGAGCATGGCCACTTGTCCAAAACTCTCTGGAACCTCTTCCATCGCTATATTCATGTTCTCCTCAATGTTTTGCTGCTGGATCTCTTCCTCTATTTTGGCCTGAGCTTCCAAATCAAACGGGTCGGCAGAATAGAGGCTAAGTATCTCTTGCTCTCTCAGGGACCTTTCCCTTTGCTGCTCCATCAGGACCTGAGAAAAGGTCTCCAGGTTTCTACTGAGCAGGGCTTTGGCCAAGGCAGGATTGCATTCCTCCAGCAGGGACAGATCATGGGGGTTGGAAAGCACCATGTTTCGGATCAGGGTGGGGCTGTCCAGCCCTTGAGCAGAGGTCATCTTCTTTCCAGAGTCCAGGCCGCGGGACTGCTGGGCCGACTGTGCCCGCTGGTGCTGGTGGTGCTGCCGGGAGCTGGATGTCCCAGGCACGGCTGTCCCGGTGAAATTGCTCTGAGGCAGGCTGGATGTCTGGCCCAGAGGCCGGGGCCCCACGTTCTCCTTCTGGAGTAAAACGACCATGTCGCCGTCTTTGAGGCCATAGGAGCCCAACGAACAGTGGTCGTAGGCAAGGAGTCGCTCCATGTAGACAATCTGGATCTCCTCGGCGGGGATGCCAGACTCAAGCTCACAGAGGACACGGAAGTTGTGGAGCTCAAAGTCAGGGCTGACCTGGAGGGAGAAGGTGGCCTCGGAGAGGTCCCTCCGCACACAGTAGACAGTGAGCAGCATGGCATGGGCCCGGGAAGGCCAGCTGGGCAGAGGGTATCGGGTTGCTCACTGGCTGAATGGAGCTGGTCTCTGTAGATGGCTCAGCTGCACCTCACGACTCAGTGTCTTGTTTAGGTTCATTCACCTCTCAAGGAGGTGCAGCCACTCACCAGTCTGGGTGGCCGCTCGCCAGCCTTAGTGCCTGCTGCTTGGCCTCGTGGAACCTTGAGGGGACACGTGTGTTCTGAAGCCCATTTGTATGTGTGCTGCTTGTAACTTAGAATGCCTGTTCCCATAGAAACAAAGTCACTGGAGTCCATTTGGTTCCAAGGCTAGCCCTTCAAAACCTATTTAACCCATGGTCTGAAAAAGATTGTTTCAGCTTTTCCTAAACAACATATTAACATTTTGTTCTTTGAGAATTGTATTCTATGTACTTTTACTTATCCCCCAAACAGTGAGTGCTTGTTTCCTACATGGGAAGTATCAGGCTATGTGCTTGGTATAAAAAAAAGATACATCAGACTTGGTGCGTTCCCTTGAGGGTCTCACATTCTAGGGATAGATTGATGGTAAATGGGTAAATCACAATACCGGAGGTAAGTACTTTGCAGACGTGTTCAGCATGCTGAGGGATGTCTTTAGAGAGAGGAGACAAGTGGATGTTGAAGGATGAGCATTTCCCATGTGGAAAGTGGGGAGAGTCACTCGAGACAAAAAGAATTGTATGTATAAAGCAAGAATTCATTACAAGGCCTGTTATTTCCAGAGAAATGTGAGACGTTAAACGTCTTAATAGGATAAATCTGTACATGAATTCGAATGGCAGGACATGAAGCTGGAAAAAATTCATTGGAGCCAAGTTATAAGGAGTCACATATGGGCCCAAGGAGTTTAAATATTATCAATAAGCAAGAATCCTCCCCTCCCCACCCTTCCCCCCCAGAGGGAGAGAAAAAAGAGAAAAGAAAGGAAATGGAAGAGATTTGAAGCAGGTCTTTGCGATGTTTATTTGTTTTATTTAATTGATTTAAGGAAGAGGTTTCTCACAACAAATGGAAGACATACGTTTTGGCAGGAGGGTCAGGTAGAGGCTTTCTCAGTGGCTCAAAGAGGGGGCTCTTGCTAGAATACGAAAATGTAAGAGGCAGTGGAGAATTAAAGTGTTTCATAAGTAGAATGGACAGGATATGTTTACCCATTGGATCTGGGGAGCAGAATTGTATGGAAAACACAGAGGGTCTCTAAAATAGGAGACTGGTTAGAAATAGGCCATTACCTTGAATGGATGAGTGAGAGGAACCTTGAGGAGACCAATCTGACATC
Organism: Orcinus orca; assembly: GCF_937001465.1. Lineage (NCBI taxonomy): Eukaryota > Metazoa > Chordata > Mammalia > Artiodactyla > Delphinidae > Orcinus > Orcinus orca. The sequence continues at coordinate 80,478,815 of NC_064566.1, read as the reverse complement.
TATTCTGTAGTAAAATGCATGGGGAATGCCACACTGGAGGCCAGATTTGCCTCACTCCCTGACCCTAGGGCACAGCCCTGCCCCATACCAGAGTGGAGGCGCAAAGGCAAGGGTAATGTGGTGCCTCAGGGCAAAAGGAAATCGTCTAGAAAATCCTTGAGTGCCAGTTCTTTTTCTTTAGATTTCACAATGTGTTTTGCCCTGTAAAGAGGTCATGCTTTCCTAGCTTGGTCTTCCCAAGTATATTTTCTTATGAACCAAAAGGTAGTCAATATCCTCTGCCTCATCCCCTCTCCTTGTTTCAAGTCTTGTCAGAAGACCTGCACTATTACTTAGAGAAAGATGTTGCATCAGTCTAAAGAACTGGGGCGGGGGGAGGTGTCCCTGTTTCTCATGTGTTTGTCTCAGGTGGAGGACTATATTTCACTCATTGCTCTAATTATCCTAATGTTTCATACTCATATTCATTTATGTTTGGAATGTTGACTGAATGCCTACTGTGTGTGAAGCATGTGCAAAGCTTCAGGGATGCACATGATAATGTTAAATACAGGCTGTGTTCTTAAAGGAGCACAGTCTAAAATAGAGGACACACACACACACACACACACACAAATTGGGGGTTTAAAAAAGTACCATAGAATCTGGCAGAATGTGGGAGAAATTAATAATATATGCAGAACAAATGCAGAATATGGAGAGGGCTGTTGGGCAGGGAAGGCTTCCTGAAAGAGTTGGACTTAGATGACAAGTCAGTCATGTAGGGGTGGGCTGGGGTGGAGGACAAGGCTGAGAAGAAGACTGCCTGACTTAGAGCCTTTAACAGGAAAGGCAGCACTTCATGATAAGGAGGATTTTATAAAAATTTAGGGGAAAAAAAACTAGCATCATAATATTCTTGTAGAAAATTATGAATTATTTACAACTATCTTTCATTATTTATAGAGATGGATGGCCCTTTGGCCCAACGATTTTAAGTTAATAAATTTCTTCTGTGGTTCTTAGTGTCCTCATCAGAGATCAGTAGTGGTTTCCTCTGAGTTTGGGAACAACTATAAGGTGAGACATGTTCATATGCAAATTACTCTGCTAAGGAGCAGATGAGAAGTTGGTAGGGCTTACGTTCCACGTTCCTTTCCCCCTACCCCAACCAGCTTCAGACAATGTTGCTTAAAATCTTAATAAGTTAAGGAGATAATACTAGGGTTTTTGTCTTTTTAAGCAGTGAATAAAATTATTTTTGTAGAATAAGATTATTTTTTGGCAAAACAGGTATTCAGGATTCACATCAAAAGCAGCCAGCAACTTTTTTCATGTTACCATTGCCTTCATACTGAACATAATTAAGTTTTATGCAGTATGTTTTATTATCTTGTTGTAATTCTTTACTTTTGGTGGCATTTTTCATTTATGTGCCTTTTACTATTTTACCCTTTACTGAGAACACACAGTGGAAAGCAAAGAGACTCAAGGTCTGGCCAATGAACTGTCATCATTCCATAGATCACAGGATGTCAGGATTGGCAGGGAGCCTTCGGATTCTGTGGTCCAGTCAACCATCTAGATCTTAAACCTCTGTTGCAATTTGCAACAGAGGTTTAAGCCTGGAATCTGAAAAGATAAATACAGCCTCCTGGGGCTGTTTAGTACTTAATTTTGTATATTCTTTGATTTTTTTCATTTTACTCAGTATTATTGGTGATTCAAATACCATATGTGTAATTCTCTTACCTCAAAATTTTAATTAAAAACCTCTTTTAATTATGTAATAAATGGGGGATCATTGGGAGTATATAAAGATACTCCTAAATGTAAAACGTTCTTATACCTTAAATCCTTATTGTACAGACCACTTGGAAATGGGAGGTTTGAATAATCTAGGGGTACTAATCTGGGTAACTGAAGGTTATTGCAACTTTTCTTTAGGAGTTTTTGTGAAGTATATACTCTTACTTTTCTTCCTTGGTAAGTACAATGTAGGAACATAATTGAATCTTTCTTTGATAAGTGAGACACCTGCAAGGTCTCAGGGCTATCACTCAGAAAATCAATTCTCATTGTATAGCCTAAATACCCATAAAATAGAAAAGATGACACTTATTTCATACTGGCCAAGTAAATAACCCCAAAATTATTTTTATTTTTATTTTTGCGGTACGCAGGCCTCTCACTGTTGTGGCCTCTCCCGTTCCGGAGCAACAGGCTCCGGACGCGCAGGCTCAGCGGCCATGGCTCACGGGCCCAGGCGCTCCGCGACATGTGGGATCTTCCCGGACCGGGGCACGAACCCGTGTCCCCTGCATCGGCAGGCGGACTCTCAACCACTGCGCCACCAGGGAAGCCCCAAAATTATTTTTTGAAGTAAATTCACAGTAATACCTTTTATAACTTGCTTCTTTATAAAAACTTAATGCAGCAAAAATCCAGGTAATTAATGGTTCCACTTAGTACAGTGAGCTGATGTTTAAAGTACCATCTCTTGCTTTACAGAGCAAAACAAATGTCCTTTATCTGAAAAAATAATATAGCTACATGAATGTCATTATGTAGTGTATACAATAATTAAACCACATTAAGCAAATATATTAGCTTGCTGTATTTTGACTCTTTCCTTTAAATACATGCCTGGTGTTACTTTAAAAATATAGTGTAATTGAGACCTATTAAAACAGTTAAATCATCACTTGAGATTTTCAATGCCATTTAGGGAAAGATACAGAATTTTTAAAGCTGTATTCATAGGCTGAACAACTAAGTTTCCCACTGTATTCATAGGTTAAACAACTAACTTTCCCGCTGTTTTTCTGTTTGCAATACAATACATTGTGCCAGAACTGCCACTAATGAATAACATTTATTTCTTCAGGTAGTTAATCATTTAGTAGACACGTTAAAATGCTCTGATGGAAGTTTAAGCTTTTTATTAGTTTGTTTGGAGGTTTCCCCTATTAAAAAAGTTTAGTATTGCCCATTTTTGAAGCTTAAAGACCATGATAAGTCCTCTTAAATATATAAATAGATACGTAATTGAAGAAACTCATGAGACCTGAGAAATTAGTCTGCTGGGAACTCAGCTAGTGTTTTTTCTTTATTGTAAGAAACTAAAGAATATGAACAGAAGACCCACACATGCCTGCACACGTGTGCACACACACACACATGCGTGGAGAGAAAGAGCAAGCACACACTCAGGATATGTTTTCAATTACTTTGAGAATGCAATGAAGATGATGTCACTTTTCAGTGGGAGTATTTTTATCGTGCCTTTGTTTATTACTTTATTTTATAGATTATCATTTTAACAACATCATAAAAAGAGATGCATTTTAAGGTATACACTGCATATTGAAAGTAATATAATCTCTTGATAACTTTTAGTGTTTCAATATATATATATACTTTCCATGTCTAAATATACATGTATGTGTATTTTCATTTTAAAGAAAGTTTGCTACTATGATTTTGTACTTTGTCTTAAGAATATAAAATGTCTTAAGAATATAAAAGAATATAAGAATATAAAAAATATTCTGATCTATGGGATGCCCACCTTGTTTATTGAAGGTTTAAAGATTACTTATAATTTGTGAGGGAAACATTTATAGATTAAATAAATTTAGTGTAACAAATTAAAAGCAGGATAAAAACAATTTATAACTTTGTGGGTTGATAATTACTTTTCTTAACTTTCAGTGTACCTTAGAAAAGGAATGTATTTATTTTCCTATTCCTGCTGTGAGAGTAGCCATATAACACAAAATAGTAGCAGAAATGATAATAGGGCCTTATGTTTTGAATTCAGCTGTGACTGAGGAAAATTATTCAAACCACTTTTTATCGTTTACTCGTTTATAGTAACTTGTAATGAGCTCATCTCAAAAACACTGTCACGATAGTTTAGAAATGCCAGTGGGATCTATTTATAAGTTCAAATACACTTTAATAGTTCTATCAATAATTTACTTGTGGATTCTATACTTTTCTGCTTTGTCCTTCCTGTATACTTAGTCCTAGTGAGAAACCAGTGGAAGTATCTTGGCTTGGTCCAATTAGTTATAAAAAAATCTGTATTTGGAAAGTTATAGATTTGTTTAACTAGTTCAGTTTTCTGCCACTTGGAGATTAGCTCAGAAACATGTTAATAATTTCTCGTAGTAAATATTTAATGACCACTTCCTATGAGCAAATCAGTGGACTAGTAGGGGCTTTGAGGACAGAAAGATGAATAGGAGTCACTTTCCTCCAAAGAACAAGATATCTACTAGGCCAGATAAGACTCAAGCACTTTGAATCATTTTATGTAACAGAAATTAGTAAAAGTCGTGATAGATGTATAAATAAAATGCTGTGCTTGGATAGAGGTTACTTGTTTGGGTGAGGGGTGCAGGGAGTGAGTAGGACTATGCAGAAAGCTCACTGGTGAAAGTGCTACTGAGTTCAACCTGGAAGTATGATTTGGTCACAGCCATAGTTAAATTTTACCCCCTGGGTTTAGAGGAACAATCCTTTCCTTGATGTGTCATGCCATACACTTGACTCCTTTCTCCTCTTACACACATACATTTTACTGTTCATTTTGTTTCCTTGTAGATGCTATTATCAAATGGATGCAGTAGAATAGTAGGGTCGGTACAGGGAAGGAATAATATTCTAGCCTTCTCCCTGAAACCTAGCATTCACACAGGCACCCACACAGACAAACAGAATGAATATCCATGTTTGTTTCTGTACAGAGCCTGGCTGGTTAAGCTAAGAGACAGTCTTTATCAGGAGGAAAAGCCTATGCAGTGCCTGGATTGAAATCTGCATAGGTCTTGTTCTCAGTTCACCTTCATCTGCTTTAGAGTTAGTGAAGATTCCTTCAGGACGTTGGCATTGCCTTGCCTATCAGTCTTAGATTGTTACTGTCTAGTCTGTGGAGATATTTTATTAGAAAATGTGTAGAGGCTGCATCAGGAATTTCCAAATGTCCTTGTAAGTGCTTTCAGTGTGAGTGTATATAATTAGTGAATATAATACTTTGTTTTTTAAAAAGGTGTTGATAACACTACACATATATGGATAATACAGGGCAAAACATTCTGAAAGTAACCAGTTTTTGCATTGTCTACATATATTCACTTCTGATGCATGAGACATCTAACCCCAGGGCACAGAGTAATTAGCACGCAGTCCAAACAGGAAGGGTCTGAAGAGGCCTCCAGCCACCAGCCATGCCACCACAAAAGCCAGTAATGTGACAGGTCACTTCATTTATTGTGACACTTTGGATCAGATAGAATGGATGTATGTTTCCTCATAGAAGAGAGGTATATTGGAAGGATCTCAAATAAATAAAGAAGCCCATTGTACCACAACAACATGGTCATTTTGATATTTTATGAATTATATGCATGATAGGTGATGTTTCTACAACTGTCTTATAAAAGACAAAATTTCCAGGTTGTTTATGTAGCTTTCTCTATTCTAAACAGCAGCTGAGTTAATTGATCACCATGGTAATTAGCATGGCTAAAACCCATCTGTCTGTAGAATTTAACTGTATTCTAACCATGAAAATGAGAAAGCCTGATAAACAAAAGCTTCAATTGAAAAAAAAAAAATAGCAAACAAAAGAGAAATCAACTCACCTATTTTGCTCAGATAAATTAAATTTAGCAGCCTAGATACAAGGAGAATTCTTTCTTAGGCCATCTAAATGATATCAGGTCCAGAGAATTCTCCTTCTTATTATCAGAATGGTTTGGGAGTGTTAATGTCTTCGTGGGCTATCTCTCTATTCTGAGAGACATGAAACCCCCAGGCTTGTCCTTTATTCCATTGTCATTTCCATTCCACTTATGAATATTCTGTTTCACTCAGCTCATAAAATGTGCTTAACTGCTGATATGCTTCTGTTTACTCATATATTGGTAAAATATTTCAGTGCTGCTAATTCACAGAACATGAATAGTCTCTCTTTGGAGGCCTCCAAAGGACACGTACTAATCAGAGAAACCACATACCCTGGCTTTTAAAATAAGAGACCCAATTTCAGATGTTGAAGGGAAAGAAGATAGGATCATTGATTTTTTTTTTTTCTTTACAAACTATAAATGAAATGGAACAGAAATGTCTTTGGTAACCCTAACAAAACTTATTGAGTTTTGAGTCTTATTTTTCTCTATTTCCTTATTTTTCTACAAAACAACCTAAATTACTATTAATCTTAAACAAAGACATGGTTTGATTTCATGTTCTTACTTCAGTGTGTTTCATCTAGAATGTAGAATTGTGGTGAGCCCTTCATGCCTGTGACTGAGAGACACTAGATCAAATGTTAAGGATAACTCATAAATTACTGCTTCTACAACATAAAATATACTGGCATTAAATTGACATCAAAAAGTGGAGCCCCACTGAAGTCAAGGTTTCTGATACTAAGATTGTGCTCTCAGACTATGTCTTTAGAGAAAAATTTAAACCAAACAGGATCATCAACTACTGAACTTGCAGTAAGCCAGCCTAAATTAAAAAGCAGTGACAATTTCAGGTAGGAGGTATACTTTGTGTTTGTTGGGATGGATCTGTAGCAAATTTATCTAGCAGTTAGCCTCAGGTCTCTACCTTCTCTTTTGTAGTCCTAGGTAGATCATTCCTTTATGGTATTGAATTCTTCATCTAAAATAGCTAGGACCATCCTAGATAAAAGGTACCTCAATAAAAGAAAAAGAATTTATCTTACAATAAAATAGGCTCTAGGTGAATCACTTCTTACAAAGAAGGCTGCAATTTCTTTCCTTTGAAAATATCAACTCGTTGTGACTCTGTGACCATAAAACATCAACAAAATACAAGCATCTTAAAAAAACTAGTATCAAACATTTAATCAAGTTATATTATTCTATCCTTGTATACAACAACAGTATTCAATATCTGCAGTAGTGGAAAAACAGTCACACATACACACACACACATATACACACACTAGAACTGGGTTGGATACACAGATCAGTAAGACAAAGCCTGTTGTGGCTCTGAAGTGAAAAAAAGGAGGGTTTATGTTCACTGGATTTGTCACATTATCTGAATGCCCTTGGACAAAGCATATATTTCTCTGAGCCTCATTTTCCTCTTATATAAAATAAGGATAATGACAATGATCTCTTTTCCATAAGATTTTGCTGTGGGCTTAATGGATAGATAATTTGAATTTGTCCTGTAAATAGAAAAGCACTCTACCGAAGTTTTTTTTCCCTCGATGAGTAGAAGCAATAATTAACCCAGAAAAGTTAAGAAGAGAGGTTAAAATTTATATATCCTGAAGGTGATATGCAGATTAATTTTTAAGCCCTCATTGACTAGGACTTGGTGCTTTTGTGCTTTTAGAGCTGTCCCTACTCTCTTCAACCTTGCACTCCAGGCTTCTCAGGGTAGTAGCAAGAGTCTGTCACTAATTTGTTTCAAAACCCCAAGAAGTATCCTTCAAAAGTTGAAAATAAATCCATTCAGAGTGTATTATCTCAACAACTTATTCAGTGTCATTTTTAACCATAGCAGTCTGTGAGCTGTTCTTCAGTGTTGTTTTTAACCAAAGGAAGTAGACAACAAGGTTCTGCTTGTAAGGCGCTTACAGAATTGTTGAGCAGAAAGAACATAATGAAAAGATAATCCATTCACCATAATTAAAACTGTTGCAAAGTAAGTCAAGTTAGTAGACAACCAAATTGTTGATGTTGATGCCAAAAGTATAAGTATGGTCTTTCCCATAAATTATGGTTTGGAATCATTATTATGGACGGTCATGTGTTAGATGGAACAATGAGAGAGCCTCATTCCACATACCTTCCTCAAAGTCCTTTTTTTTTTTTTTTTTTTAACCAAATCCTCAGAGCAATTTACAGAGCTGAGCAAATCAACACTCAAGAAGCTCTTTCTTGAAGTAAAACCTACATACAGAAAAGTGCATGAATCACATACACACAGCTCAAAAAGCTTTTCTAAAAAAGCAAACACATATATGAATCCAGCACCCAGTTTAAGAAAGAGAATTAACATTTGTGGTCACTTCCAGCCTCCACTTAGTCCCAAAAGCGACCACTATCCTGACTTCAAACAACATTGATTCATTTTGCCTGTTTTTGTTTCTTACGTAAATAGACTCATACAGTAAGTACTCTTGTGTTTGGCTTCTTTTACTCAACAATATGCTTGTGACATCTATCTATAGTGTTATATGTAGATGTAACAGAGTCATTTGGACTGGACAGTAGGGGACTCCTCGGGACAATTGGTAACAAGCATCTAGAAGTCCCCTTGAAGAACTGATATTTTGACGGTGGTCATTGATCCTGTAGCCATGGAACAGCAGATGCAGTCTCTCAGAGCAGGACCTTCGAACTTTTGTGATGGTGCACCTCATTAGTTAAAAAGAATCAACAAGAAACTTTGATCACATTCTCAATATGTGTATATTTATAAACTATATGTAGTACTGTATAACATTATAAAATACAAAAAGGATAGATAATTTAAATGGATCGGTTAAATACTACTTTTTGTCTACCCTCACCAATGCATCTGGAGGTGCAAGAACCTTACTTTTGAGACCATCAGAAAAAGCAATTAAGACTCTGTTGCTCTGGATGTATGCCCAAGGAGCAGGCTTCCTTTCAGCGTGGCATAGGTTAGGATCAAAACAGGAAGGCAAGTATCTAAAGAAAGCCTACCCTTAAGAGGTACTGCAGAGAACCATGCATGTAATGGCACTTCATGGGCTAAGAAGACAGTGTCACAGCCACAGCCACTGAGTCAGGAGCAGCTGGAACACAACTCTGCCTGCCCTAGCTTTCCCACCTCTTGTACTGGCTTCAGGGGCAAAAATGCAAAGGGCATTTGAGGGACTCTGTAGAGAGTCCATGTGGGAACTGACAGTCAGATGATGAAGGTGTGCCCAAAAGGAAAGAGGGAGATAAGGAAGGCAGATTCAGAACATCTTTACCTTTGCTGCCCAGTGGCTGGAAAAGTTTATCAGTGCTTTAGAAAGACGGTACTGCTGAATAAACAAAGCTGTGATTTTGTTATGCTTATACTTTTGAAGCAGATACTGTTGCTGCCCCAGCTCATCTCCCTGAGCCCAGGCTTGTGTTCCTGTAAATGCTGACAGCTTCCCATTTCCAGAGCTCTTGTGTCTTAGTTTCTGTGTCTCTGGAGAGCTTGCTCAGACCTCCTCAGCTTGGAAGTGCTGGGGCTCTAATGTCTTCAGAAACAACTCTCAAGCAGCAAATGATGGGATTTGGTGGATAAATGACCCAGCTTCTCCATCTTTCTGTGGGGCAATTCTGAAGTCTGCTCCACACGGTGCCTCAGAGGTGTTGAACTGCAGTGGCCCACAGCAATGCTGTGTTCACTAGGTTTTCTCCCTGCCTTGTCTCAGTTTATCCACTTCTCGCTTATGCATCCTGGAATGCCCTCCCAAATAAAGACTGTCTACACCCACATCCTTGTCTTAGTGTTAACGTCTGAGGAGAAACAACCATAAATGAATTTGGGCGGGCAGGGGTGGTGGTGGTTACATATTTATCTATTGTGTTGTGTGTGGGTTTTCTTCAGTCATTTCTTCCAGATTCTCAAACAATTCATTTACATTTTACAAAAAGATAAACATGACGGGTTTACACCTCACATCATCTGGTCAAAATCTTGATGCCTGGTTCCAGGTTCAATGTGGGTGTGTAGCTTTCACTAATTCTATCTACTCTGTAACAGTGTTCTCAATTGTTGCTCTAAATTGGCTGATTCCAATTCGAAAGTGCTCTGTCAATTAAGCTCACAGTTTTATGTATTCGGTAATTACAATATATAATAAAATGTAGACAGTTTGACATAAGTCTTAAGGGCATGGACTTTGGATGTACTGAGATTCAATTCCCCCACTTTGACACTTTTAGTTCTGTGCATAAATTTCTTTATGTTTTAAACAAGAGCCTCAGTGTTGATATCCCGTTTTCTTTATGTTTTAAACAAGAGTCTCAGTGTTGATATCCCGTTGACTCCTAAGAAGTCCACCTGGCGTTAGTTTGTGGGCTTGTTCTTAAGCATCAATCATGTTATGATACGTGATTAAGGATGTGTTCCATATTCTGCCCACAACTTCTTGAGATCAGTTCTTCAGTAGAGGTTATATAGATTTGACACTTATGTGTGCAAATTGGTAATTTGTATGCACATTTTTTACAGAGGCCTTATGTGTATCTCTCATTGTTTTGACAATATTAGCAAACATTAGAGAGACACAGACTTAAGCATCAGTTATTTGTATGTAATTCATGAGACTTATTGTGGTTCTTTGAAGAAAATTCATATTCTCTGACCAAGTTGTTTTACATTTGAAATATGGTTAGAATAGCAGTGTTATAGGCAATGAATAAACATCTTGTTTCATTTTTCTTTGTATCATATCATCATGTTCAAATGTATTCTTAAGCATATACTTGGAGATGTTTTGATTTAGCTATTTTATCATCTAAATTTATAATCCAAGATGAAAACTCCTTCTTGACACTAAATGCCAAATTATGTGCTTTGTGAGACGTTTTTGTTCATAAGAGTCACAAAGGGAAGTACCTCTTCACTCAAGTGATTTTTATTCCTCATAGCCTTAGTTAATATTACACTATCACACATATGTTCAAGTTTATAAGAGGTTGTCAAAAGCAAAGATGTTGAAGATACGTTTGGGATCATATTAACATTAGTCAGAGTGTCCCAAGTTTGTACACCTTTTTTCCTTAGATTAGCAATGTTTGTATATTAAAATATGTCCAATGTTAGAGACACAAGTTGTGATAATTTCTCTCTGAATATGGCTTTTAGACGTAATAGGGAAATCATTTCTAAGAGAATTTCTGCAGTAAATGTGTAAATTGTAATAAGCATTTTGCCAACCTATAAAATTCCCTTTGAGCGTCCATGGTGGCTATAATACTAGTTCGTTGTTGAAAGAGAAATGCTGAGCATGTGTTTAGCAAATCTCCTGATCATGTTTATGTAATCTTTAGTCTATGACTACATAATGTGTTTCAAGGAAAAGATATGTGACATTTCTTAACAGTGGATTGTCTTTACATGATGTTAAGATAAGACATTAGGAGAAATTGTGAAATTTACCAAGAATGGATCAATAGTGTGGTTTTTTATGAAAAAAACAGAACTATTGATACAAGTTAGTGCCATCTTTTTCCCCTTGTACTCAAAATCAACACTTCTTAAATATTGCGCAGTAGGTAGGAGCATTTCTAGAATGATTATATAAGTCTGTCTTAAGTGAGTTGAGTGAGGTGGAAGAAACTTTGCCTTAACTGCAAAAGGATGATTGAATATTTTGAGATCAAGATCTTCCTGAAAAGACAGGATGCTGTTTGAAATGCATTGGAGCAAAGAAGTTTGTAGTTCAGAAAGATGTAAATAAAACACTGCTCAGAAGACATTTTGTTGCTTATCTTGCAGCTGCTGTTTACTCAAGATTCTGGTTATTTAATTATACTTTATTCCAGCAGATATTCAAGGTCATAGTTGCGGCAGATTTTTAATTATATACAGAGCTATACAAAGTGGAACATTTCACCCTAGGGAGCCCCCCAGAATGGCTATAGCCACTTTATTAAGTGAGCTGCTGCAGTTTGCTATGGTTGCTAAATCAAATGTTTGTGTATGTTTCGTTCCTTCGGGGGACAGTTGTTCCATAGTTTTCATTTTTGACTAACTGGAAGCATAAACAAATAAACCTTTGAAGAAATAAAAACAGTTTTTACATTTTTATATAGTTATTACCCAAATAGTATCAAATAATATACAGGAAACTTTAACAACAGCAAAAATGGCCTGTAAGTTTAGTGTGTGTATACAGACCTAAATTTAATTAATATTTGTTAAGGTTCAGATATATACACTAAATTGTGGCTTAACGCTGTAAAAACAGAAACCAAGATAAAATATTGATTCACTTTTTTAAAATCTTAAGGTCATATTTTTCTTTCCTCATGGTGTGGTTGGAACCAAGTATTTTGGAAACTGACCTAGGGCATTGGAGGGGTAAAATCCATTCTTAGTGCTACAGAAAGTATATGTTATTATACTATCACACTCTAAATAATAATTTTGAAAGCATTTTCTATAAGCAATCTTGTTTGTCCAGTCTACTCACAGAAGCTATGTAAATTAATGCAGTTGTCTCTCTGAGCTGTTGAGTCCAACTATGAATTTTGGACATGGGATCCATTAAGTTAGAACTTGAAAGGAAAATACAAAGAATAGTAGGAAATCAGTTGAATCTGCTAGTTTAGCATGACTATTTTAAGAAAGCAAACTGAAGACTATAACTTTATATATGTCTATTATTAGATTAAAATTCCTCTTCTCTAGTAAATGGTTAAAGTCTTTTATATCTCAGTTCAAAACATTCTTCTTTCATTAACAGATTTCTGGTTTCTGTGTATTACATTCTGTTTTTGTTCCTTGCTACATTCACTTGGGAAGAAAATAAGGAAGAATGGTCCTTCCTTGTATAAGAGCCCTGATGGGGATACTCAGAACTTGTGAAATCAGGAGTTTTTAACATCTGCTGAATGTGCTACTCATAAACATAGTTATTAATACCTTTTCTACCATGCCTGTAGCCAGGGTGTGAGTGTACCCTTTCCAACACTATTCATCTCAGCAACCCCCCTCCACCTTGACTCTTAAAAGTTTCCTTTTGTATATGCATTAAGTAGCTATTTGCAGAATTAGCTGTGTAACAACCATCCCAAAGCTCAGTGGCCTAAAACAAAAATTATTTATTCTCACTCATTTATCTGGGGTCAGATGGAGTTTGACATACGCAGACTAAGCTTGTATGGTGTTACCTCCTACATTCAGGTTGGATCCACATCTGCTCCGTGTGTCTCTCATCCTTGTTAGCCTAATAGGCTACCCAGTACATGTGCTTCTTATGGAAATAGCAGAAGCAGAGGATGGTTGAATAGAAACACAGGATGACTCCTAAGGCTTAGGCTCAGAACTGACACACCAGTACTATATATATTATAGCCTAATATAATATTAGGCTAGATATGAATTCTCCTGTCTCAATCAAGTCATATTCCCAAGTGCAGTATCAATGGGGTAGGAAAATAAAGTGGTTGACTCTAGAGGGACTACAGGAAAGTCACATGGCAAAGAATGAGGAAACTATGGAAGGATGAATAACTGGAACAGTAATGAAATCTAACATAGTATACACTTAAGAATTGGCCCCAGTACCCTTTTCTCTCTCAAAACAATGCTGTGTGAGGAAGCTCTAGAATACTCCACCTAATTAGGCTAGTGATTCTGTAGGTCAGACTTCAGAGAATCAATCCATTTATAGTTTTCCCTAGACCAGTGCAGCCCAAATGTGGTCCGTGGACCTGCTGCCATTCCCATGAACCGTTTGTTTTTAGTCCACAATAAGATAAGGAACTTGCACCAAATGTAGATTAACTATGACCCTGAATGCATTGTTTAGTTTGCTAAAATTGTTTTTTATAGCAAGAAATTTTTGACAAAGGAAGCAGTATGTTGATTTTCAACCCAGCAGGCTCTTCATCACACAGCAGACAAGCACTTTGAATAGCATTGCCCTAGAACTTGTCTAGCAAGTTCATAGATCATACACAATCTCCAGAACCGAAGTTAAAACATAATGAATTCAATAACTTTATATTGGCATTAATGGTCCTATCTTTTTGAAACTATTCCATTAGTAGTACCGATGCATGCAGGGAATAATATAATATTAGGCTGGATGTGAAACCTGGCAGTTATGTAAAGGCATAAGAAAAAGGGAGTATAAAATATGACTATATCCTAAGCTCAGTACTCTTAAAATATAGTCAATTTCCTAGATCTAAATAGAAAAATATGTTTTCCATTGCCTTTTCCAACATAGTCTAGAAACATTTATTGTGTTCCCTGACATTGTACAAGGTATGTACCAAAATACAGCTGTGATACAATAAAATACTTACAGCTATTATTAATATTTATGTTTTGTCATACCTATTATCTCATTCTTATTAGATTGAAACATTTTTCCATCTTTTATTTTCATTTAGGAGCTATCAATAAATTATTTGTAATGTCTTTGGGAGATTAAATGGATAAAATCAGGTCACACTTAATGGGGTTTATATTTTCAGTATTATGTCGACAGCCACAGTTATCTCAGATTTATTAGAAAAAAATTAAAGAAATAGCTCTGGGGCCTAACATTTCTAGAAATTGTGTCAAGGAGAGCCAAATTTAAAATATTAAGTGTATGTCTCCATCTCTATATTCTATTAAATATGTTACTTCTTCTGTTTGAAGCAATACATTGGGCTAAGCCTCACCATCCTCTGAACTCCTAAAATGTTTGCTGCGTAGAATTCATTGTTTACTCCTTTGTGTTATTTTTCTGTGTGCCTGTTTAGCTAAACGACATTTCTCTCATTTCTGCTTTAGAGTTTATAAAGCATTTCCACATGTCTTTTTTGCTTATTTGTTTGTTTTTGGTCCTTGGAGTCTGTGAACAAGTTAATGTCCTCACTGTTTTGCAGATGAAGAAACTGCCACTGAGATTAGGTGATCTTCCCAAAGACACACAGGTAGAAAGCAGTACAGAAAACTCCATTCAAACTTACTTATTTTTAAGAAAGCTTATTCACCTTAGCCCTTTTACAATAGAGGTGGCAAATATAATATGTGTGTATGACCATTTATCCCCCTTCCACACTCAGGGTAGGTGCTAATAATTATATATGGTAGTCTTTCCACTAGAACATGTCTGCAGTCTTCTCAATGCACTACTCCAGGAAAAATCTCATAATTTTTTGGAGTTGGCATTCAGGATTAAATGTGTTTGATTTTCCATCGATATATCTTGCTTTGTTAGGATTTATGTCTTTTGTGTTTGTGCCCTATAATATCTACTATTGTACTTTGCACAGGATAATAAAGACTAAATATTGTTAATTATTTATGGTTAAATGGATATAAGTCATAATGTGGTAGAATTTGATTTACTGTAAGGAGGAATTTTTCCTTTTATTATCATTGAATAATTTATTTCTAGATATTACTCAGCCTCATCTTGTGCCAGGCACAGTGTTATGCATTTGAGACTCAAGGATTAATTTATTCACTGGGGCATGAAAGAGAGGCAGAAAAGGACATACCATAACAGGCAGGATGTTCAAGGGCTGGGGGCCCAATGATGGGTTATAAATATGGCTGAATGTAGTTCCCCCTGAGGACTGGGGGCCACCTGGGCACCTCCTGGATCACTATTCACAAAGAAATGGGTCTCACATTCATTGGCCAGACCCCAAAAAGACATCTTAGTTTACAAAAGCAGTCTAGCAGGAGTACATGTCATAAGTTTGACTGCAGGGTTTGTGAATTCTGGTTTCAGAACTGCAAATGAAACCTACTCAGTCAACGAATGGATTGATTGCTTGACTTCTCCTGTACTGCTTCCTCATATGTAAATGCACATAAATATCTCACTTTAAGAATACTCTGAATTTCATTCATTAAAAAAATATTTATTGAAAGCCTCCTATTAGCTCCCATTATGTCCTGATGTAAAAATGAACAAGACCCAGTCGTTATTTTCCAGAAGCTTTCATTCTGGGAAATGGAGGACAGGAAACAAATGAGTATTTTAGGCAAAGGCAAGAAAGCAGTGCATGCTAAGTTTTTTGTCACAATGCCTGATCCAAGAAATTCTGATTCCCTACCCCCTTTCCCACTTACCATATCATCATGAGGTACCCTGTTTATTTTTATAAATTTAAAAATCTCTCTGTTCCATAATTACTAGTGAGAATAGCAATTGTCACTGTACTAGTTTTCAAATCTTTCTACAGGTGTAAATGACAGATGCACCTGTACAAAATGGCCCATCAGAAGATGCCAGGGATCCTGTCTACAACACCCATAACAATTAAATATTGTGCACTTACTTTCTGTAAGGCTCACATGGGTGTAGCTATGTAAGACTTCAGCTCTTCTTCACAAAAGTTAGTATCCTGAAATACGTAATAAGATAAAGATGTAGGCAATGTCAGCTGAATAAGTCTTTGTAAGGCACCCACAAAAAATCCTGTAGGTGAGAGAAAAAATCAAAACTTCCAAACTTCACTTACTGTTTATTGAATACTTTTGTGTTTAAGCATTTGGGGTTTATGAAGATTCCTAATTTTAAGAACTATATTTTTTATAATGGAGGGTGTGAGGCATTGGACAGGACAATGATGAAGGCTATATTGAATGCTAGACTGGAAACTTGAACTGGAGAAAGCAGGAGATGAGGGCTAACGTTTGACTACGTGGACCGAGACTCAGCTTCCAGTGGATAGAAGTCAATCTTACTTCCTATCTGATGTCCTTAGCACTTGTTTCTATATAATGAATAATAAAACAGACAGGAAAAACACCCAAGGAATGTTAACAGATTGTTTTAAGGCAAGAGAGATTTCTGAGGGCTAAAAAAGTCACAGATTTCCTTACAGAATTCACTTTAATATGACCCATATCTCTTGAGTGGCATTCCATGCCCAGTGAGGAAGGAAAGATTTTTCTACTAACGTCTCTTCCAGTAAACAGATTATAAACACAGTTTTCAGAGCAGGAACTGTGTCATATTAATTTTTTCATTCCAACAGTGGTTATGGTGCCCTGTTCACATTGAAGTAGCATGCACTCAGGAAGTATTGGTTGAATGTATTTTTCAAGTGGCCTTTTATTCCTTGATAAAAACACAAACATGCTAGTTCTTAAATCACTGCCATTAGTGGCCACTCCAACTGCTTTCCTGCCTCTTTTTTCTTACTCACAGAACCATGATGGGTGGACATGGGCTTGAGGGGAGGCTCAGCTGCCCCCAGCCAAGGGAGTATGTTGTATGAGTATGAGCCAATCATGGTAACTCCATTCCCCTTATTGGGACTGGAGTAGACTTGCAAACATGCCCAGTGAGACAGAGGGAGTGCCTGCTTGGGGTGGGCATGGGGGTTCCAGAAATATTTTTGCTTTCTTAAAAAGAGACGCATGTGGGGAAAAGCCCTTTCTTTGGCCTCTGAATCCTACCCTGTGAGGAGGAGAGAGATGGAGGAGAACATTTTGAGAACAGCCAACACACCGAGGATGGCAGCAGAGAAAAGTAGAAGCCCATGACTACGTTGCAAAGCCTTGAATTAACCAACCCTGAATATGTTCTAACTCTACATTGCCTATGTGACAGGACACATTTTATTAAATAATTTTTCAGTTTGGTCATCTGTTACTTGCAGCCTAAATTAGCCTATAATAAGATCAGTGGATTGATTAAACACATGGTGCTGTGCAAATAAAGTAAAAGACCTCTCCCTGTGTGCAGAGTCTCAGAAGGATTCATTTAGCAAATATTTCTTCAGAGCTTACTAATCTTCAGAAGTTGATAGATTGAGAGAGAATGTGTTTCTATCGAGGCTTTGGACTCTGTAGCACAAATATGAAATGGATAGTAAAAACCAGTTGGTATTCAGTGTATTTTCCATGCAAGCTCTTTATATGCATGAAAGGATTGTCTTTGAGTCCCTTTTTTAAACCAAAAGTGAAAATAGAAATAGCCAAATTGGACAACCATGCAAAATTCTCACATGATATCATAATTTTGTGAAACATGCCATCCTAATGGTTTAATGAATACTAATACTCTGGTACTTTTTAATTTATTCAGTTTTTGCACTTCCCAAGCCCCTATTTTATTTTAAATATATCCCTAGGTCTAATTTAGAGACGTTAGAAAGTCATGCTTTCGAATTTACTATTTTATTTAAGGAAAATGTTAAATAGATAATTTTCCTACATGCACAGTTGCTTTAAAATGCTTTTTTTTTTTTTTTTAATATTCCAGATGCAAAGGCAATGCTGTATTTACCTTTCTTTTTTATCTTGAAATACTGAAAGAGATGACCTGTAGTTCTTCCGGCCTCTGAAATTGGTATTTTCTAACTTAAAATGTAGCTTTGTTCACGCCTGAGACCCCTGGAGAATAAACAAAATCTGCATTTCTTTTTCAAGCAGTATCCTGCCAATCTAAGAAGAAAATAGAACCTTGTTTCAGTCGCTGGCTTCTAATAGCATGGTATCTGTAGCAATCTCACAGAAGATTAGTAACTCTAGCTCAATTTAAAAGTTAGCATTGTGAAACACACATTGAGTGTGTTTCAGAATAAAATCTAGTAAGATTTAAAAGCAGTTATTCATGATTTATGAATAAAATAACAGTTCAGAGCAACAGACAGACTGGCAAGAAGGACTTAAGTTGATGGGAGAAGACTGTTCTATCTTTTCTCTTCCTTTGTAAAAACAGTAGTAACAGAAGAACCTATATGTTGCCCGTTCTACCTAGTGGAATCATCTTAGTGTGAAAACATCATACTTAGGGTTCCACTGTCTAAATGCAGCTCCTGATTCCCATCAGGCATTCTTTAAGATCTCAGTCAGTGCTTGTAGAGTGGAGGACCACTTTGGGTCTTGTCCCAGAAAACAACATTAGATTTCTTTTCTGCTAGACATGTGAGAGATTATCTGATTATTATTAATATGTGGGTTCCCAGGGAAGCCAGACAGATGCTGGTATATCATTAGTCATTTTTTCCCATATAGTCTTCTAGTTTTCTAGCATAAACCAGAGTAGGACTCTGAAGATGCCTATTTGGGTTCACAGATAGATTCCTTTTCAGCAATTTATATAAACACAATTCCATCATTCTCAATATTCATTAAATGTTAGTATGGTTTGAACTTTATTAAAGGCCACACCTTTTCTTCTATCTCATCCGAAAAAGAAAAAAAATTTTAGATTACCACAGGAGTGGTCCGACCAGAAAGCAAGCTTGACTTATATTGACATATGTTTTGTAAGCCAAGGGTATATTACAAGCATTTTTTTATTGAGAAATAATTGATGTATAACATTATACTAGTTTCAGGTCTACAACATATTAATTCAATATTTGTATATATTGCAAAATGGTCACCACCATGTCTCGTTATCATCCATCACCACACATAGTTACAAAATTTTCTTCTTGTGAGGAGAACTTTTAATACTTACTCTCTTAGCAACTTTCAAATATACAAGTATTAATAATTTAGTCACCATGCTGTACATTACATCTTCAGGATTTACTTATTTTATAACTGGAAGTTTGTACCTTTGGACCACCTTCACAGATTTTGCAAGCATTTTTAATAATCTCTAAAGGATAATATGTATTAAAATATTTACAAGTTCCTAATTTGACAGGCTGACTCCTTTATATACAGCAGGGGTCCCCAGGTCCCAGGCTGCGGACCTCTATCCTGGCCTCCGGCTGTTAGGAACTGGGCCACACAGCAGAGGTGAGCGGCAGGCAAGCGAGGCTTCATCTGCCGCCCCAAATTGCTCCCCATCGCTCACATTACCGCCTGAACCATTGCTTACATACCGCCTGAACCACCACCCAACCCCCCGTACGTGGAAAAAACTTCTCTGAAACCGGTCCCTGGTGCCAAAAATGTTGGGGACCGCTGATATACAGTATATATTTTCCAAACATATGATTATATCTTGTTTAACATAGTTAAACATAGTTATTTACTATTTTTTTTAATTGAAGTATAATTGACCTACAACACTATGTTAGTTCCTGGTGCACAACATAATGATCTGATATTCCTGTACATTACGAAGTGATCACCATGATCATTTTGTACTAAGTCTGTCAAGTCACCATACAAAGTCATTACAATGTTATTGATTATATTCCATGCTCTACATTTCTGCTTCATGATGCATTTACTTTGTAACTGTAAGTTTGTACCTCTTAATCTCCCCCAGGTATTTCACTCATTCCCCCTACCCCTTGCTGTTAAATTTTTGCTTTACAGTTATGGTTATAGAGAGTAAGAAGGGTAATCTTATTTGAGATGGGAAATGATCTCCTCTGAAGTATCATCTATCAGCTCATACAATTTCTTTATTCATTTATTTAGTCCTGCGGCAAACACTTAAGTTATCTGCTAAATGTTAGGAACCGTGTATGGTGCTAGCACCAGAGAGAAGTTTGCCTATGGTGGTGACCAGCACCAGAATAAGTGGATGTATAAAGTATTGAAATGAGAAGGAGAAGAAGATCCACTGAATATTAACCTCATTTGTTCAGTTCTCCCCTCTTGATCCGCTTTACTGGTTACAGAAATCTGACTGTCTACTACTTAGAGTAGGTGATGCTATTAAAATAAGTCATGATGTCATAATAAAGAATACAATAAAATTTACCTCTGCTACATATAAGCAAGTGACTTTCTGTTTTGGAGTAAGTGGTAATAATGAGGACTAATGCATAAGGTTCCCTTGACTTTTAAATAGGCTAATAAACATTAAACACTTATTGTAATGCCTGGGACATATTTAGTAAATACTAGCTTTTGTGAAGAATATTATTGTAACCTAACATTCATCAATATTCTGAAGAATATGTAAATGATGTGCTACATAACTTTAATATGCCCAGAGATTTCTTTGCTCCCAAACATGTAAACTACGCAATTTTCCTGTTACTTCCAAGCAAATATTCATTCAACAAGTATTTATCAGATACCCACTGTGAATAATAATACTATTCAGAAATTTATAATCTTGTTGAACTAGCAAGAGAAAGCTAAACATAAAGTAACAAAGAGACATAGAATATGATTCAGTGTTAAAATCATTGATATAAGCAAGGGATGCCATTCTGCCTCTGTGTCTCTTGGCCTATACTAGACATTGTTAATCATTTCCATTTTTCCCCACTTAATATAGAGACAAGTTCAGAACCCTTTTTAAGATAGTACTGCAGGGGACTTCCCTGGTGGCGCACTGGTTGAGAGTCCACCTGCCGATGCAGGGGACACGGGTTCGTGCCCCAGTCTGGGAGGATCCCACATGCCGTGGAGCGGCTGGGCCCGTGAGACATGGCCGCTGAGCCTGCGCGTCCGGAGCCTGTGCTCTGCAGCGGGAGAGGCCAAAACAGTGAGAGGCCCGCGTACCGCAAAAAAAAAAAAAAAAAAAAATAGTACTGCAGGAGGCCATTACCTTTGAGTTTACCTACTGGGTAAACTATTTGCCATCTCTAACAAGACAAGTTTTAAAGAAAATCAAGAACTCTTACTCAAATATCTTTTCTGGCACCTCAGCACAATTTTTCTGCCCCTGTAGTCATAAAGTCTTCATCTATGAATGCTCTGCCCTTATTTTTCTCTCCAGACCATGTCTCCCACCATAATTGAAATGATTTATAGTAAAATAACAATGAGATGCTATTTAGTGTATGGATAGATCACGCTGCCATTTGGAAAACAAGATGAGTCAAGCCATCACTTCAGTATGTGGGAAGCAAGTAAACCACTGCAGTGGCCACCAACACTGTTCATCAGTTTCCAGTTCTCCCTTTCTTCCAGTTACCCACTCTGCTAGAAGTAAAGGTCTGGCCATGTGATTAGCTTTGGCCAGTGAAACATAAACAGAAGTATTTTAAAAACTGTTGGGCAATTCTTCATCTTCTGATTTCCCTCTGCCATGACTGTTAATTTTACAATAACGATGCCTCATTAGCTCAGGTCCCAGAGTGAGAAAACAGGAGGCAGAGCCCCATCAACCCAAAGTGGACATGCAGTGTGAGTAGGAAATAAAATTTTATTATTAAAACCACTGAGACTTATGCCAGCATGATTTCACCTCTCATGACTAATACTACTCTATGACTGTGCGTAATTCAAGGGAAGAATCCATGGAGCAGCCTCACCAGACCAGGTAACAATATTGAAGAGACTTGATAGCATGAGATTTGATGAGGAACCAAAAAGTCTCATCTCATTCTAAAATGCTGTCCATTATAAAACCCAACATTGATTTACTAATAGCTTTTGTGGTGAAAAGAGATCCACATGGAATGTACAGAAAACTCTTTTTTAAAAAAAATAATAGCATGAATTTAGCCATTAAAGTAAAAGGCCACTTTTTATTATCTCAGTGAAAATCCAAGTACAAGGCTTTTTGAATTGTCTCAAAAGTCTTCAAATTACTTGGCCTTCAGCATTGACACATAGTTTCAAGGTAACATGACCTTTTTTGTAACCTCTGTGTGTGTGTGTGTGTGTGAGAGAGAGAGAGAGAGAGAGAGAGAGAGAGAGATCTTGATGTGCTTAGCTTAGCACTTTTAGGGCCCAAAAGAGTTTTAAAGAACATTGAAGAATACTGGGCATTCATATGCATTTTCTGTTTAATTAATTGTTGTATCATTTTTGATTGAAGTGAGTTACATATTAAACAACTATCTGGAAAGTCACTGGCTTTTGACATATAGATGTTTATCACCATCACAGTACATGAATTGTTTGCATTAATATCTAATAGCTTTGACAATTCTTTGATCTATTCTGAGATATGTAGTCATTTCTACTGCCTTTATTTTTTCTGTCTGAGGTGGGAAGGGAATTTGTTTCCTTGAATCTCAATGACAAATCAAAAGTCAGCTTTATTTACTTGTATGCATCTTAGCTTTGGTCCTATAAAGCACTTGATTATTCTTTACAAGAGAATGAGGATGAGATACCATTCCTCCATTTTTTATTGTATTTATATTTATCACCTTTTTTCTTACTCATTGATATGCACAAAAACTATTTTTTATTTTAGTGCTGCATCACAGTGCAACTTTTATAAAGGCATTTTAAATGCCAATAAGATATCCAAATATAAGCTATAATTCATCTCTACATATGGTGCTACTAGTGAAAATATCTGAGGTTGAAATCAGATAAACAGTTATCTCCTGAGCATTACTAGATTTGCACACACAAAAGCTGTGACAGCTGTGTCCCAATTTGCTCTATTTTCTAACAGCTGGACAGTCACTTTCAATAGTAATCATAGGGTATTTCTCCATTTTGAAATATTAATATGTGAAAAAAATGTTCTGGAATTCAGTGAAATCTGGTAATGAAAAATGACTGAATCTATAAATAGCACTAAAGCCATATAGGTTAATAAACATTTAAGTACAATTATAGATATACATAATTTGTTTATATGTATATATGAGATATAACTAATATACATGTTAAATATGTTAATTTATATTTAATAATAAATATAAATTTGTATGTATGTATGTGTGTGTGTGTATATATATTATATTTTATATATATATATATATATATATATATATATACATACCACAAATAATAAACCATGTGATTCTTATATTAACTCCCAGTTAGTTTTCTCTTAGGAGTTGATGAGCCCTTTAGTCAGATGTGATTAACAAAATGTTTTGTCTTTGCCACACGAATCAAGTTTTTAAACATTAGGGTATTTCAGGGTCAGCTTCTGTTGCACACTGTTCAATTCCATGTCAGCTTTGTTGGACTGATTACATCTTCCAGAAACTTACCCTGTAAAATAATTTCAGAGAATTCTCACTCTTTGAGAATAATCAAAGTTCATACTTTAAATAGCTTTCCCTGACAGTGTTTCTAAGAATGTTAGTTTTCCTATATTGTTTTCTAGAAAAAATACTAAATCTCCTGCTTTCTGGTAATGACTTTTCTTTCTGTTTTGCCTGTTACCTTCCTATATCTCTGAGCTATGTTGGCAGTGGGAAAAGCAGATATTTTTGTCATTAGGGTTGTCTTGTTTTCTGGGTGTGTTAAATTGGTATGATTGAAAAGATATCGCTCTTCAGCAGCCTAATCTATAATACTCTCTGTCATGCTGTTCAACATTGCCCTTCCCCATCTGCCACAGTTCCAAATGTTATTGTTTCATTTTTTTCACATCCTTTACATGTAAACAACATCACAACACAAAGAGACTATAGTAGAAGAGAATTATCAGAGAATTAATTAATTTGAATTATCTTAATGTGATAAAATACAGCATAGTTATTTTAGGGCAATCTTTATTTTCACTGATTTTAATTTTCTAAAACCTTAGACCAAAAATTATTTCCATTTTAATGTAATTGTATAATCACTTCTATAATCTACCTATAAAACACAAGTGGTCTTGAAGGAAAGAGTATAATTGCTCGCTGTTGTACAATAACAAGACAAATCCTTGTTCCTTAAAAGATCTAGTGAGGTGAGGAATAATAAATATCAATGTAGTACTTTGGGCATTACTACATTCCTGGTGACTGTTACTGGAAAATGTTCAAAAGGACTTTACGATACTCTTTTGATGGACTCAGCTTTTTAAAGAAGAATAATTTTGAGCTCAGAGATTTATCAATTGATTACTCTCCAAAAATATCATCTCCAAATTGTTACTCTGAGGAAGTTTGTTTATAAAACATTAACACTTTGGTTTGTGCAAAAGGGAATTATAATTAAAAATAAAAAGGTATGTAACTGGCAAACAACCAACTCCGTCCTTCTCAAACCTTTATAAACAGAAAGGTTTTGTATTACTACTGAGTTCTTAGAAAAATCTCTGCTAGAGAATTCTAAATATTAGAATTCTAAATAAATGTCAGCTTTGCTCTTGAGTTGCTTAAAAGCAGAGTGAGCACAGGGAATGGTTGTTTTTAGAGAGCTGTTATAGGCTTTTGGAAGATTGGTTCTTGCCAGACCATGGGCCAGGTGTTAACCAAAAATTCCTTAATGAAAACTGGCCCGCTGGCAGTCCCAGGAGAAATTTAGTTCATTGATTGCAAGCTTCAGTCCTCAGGAAACACTGAGGAAAAAAATGTTGAAAATGCCTTTCATGCTGATTTTTAAACTTAACATTGTTAACAAAATCTAATTTTCACCTTTAGCAGTTCACAGGGTGAGACTCCAGCCCTGTGCTTTTTAAGTTAGGAGATAATTTATGCAAAATTATCTAATTAAATTCAGTTTAAACCTAATTGTATATTTTAGGGTCTGTTCTACAAATTGACTTATTCATTTTAAAATTAGGGACTCCTGCCCTACTCTCCTTTATGTTCTCCATCTCTCCCTTGTTTCTTTTTCCCTCTTCAACAATACACTGCGTGATGTCTCGTCAATGAAGGTACTATTTTGCGTTCTAGGATACTTTTGTATAAGATGTCATTAGTTGAGGGAGAGTGCAAAGATTATTAGAGGTAGTTTAGTAATAATAATAATAGTGCATTAGGCAGTCACAGGCCTGAATCTTGATTAGTCTTGCTGAGCTTGCTATTCTAAATTAGATGGTTGCATAGGATGAGAACCTGGGGGATCTAGTCAGTCACCTGATTTCATATATTGCTGGATAGATCTGAGAGTAGATGCCAGCTATAGCAACAAACTCTCCTGCTTTAGGCCAGCATTGTTCTTCTCTTCTTTCTTGGTCACAGCTTTTTAAAGGGTGGTGTGGATTGACTCTGGTGAGCCTGGTAGTATAGGTTTTGATGGAAACAGTGCAGAAAAAGAGGCAGTTATTTTATAATTGATGTCTGAGCCAGATGGCAAGCAGGATCATTTCAATGGAACTCTTTCCAAAATAGTCCTTTAATGTTCATGCTAGATGCGTTCCCACAAACGTCAGGCACACCAGCTACATCAAAATTAAATTTCTTAGAAATAAAATATTTGGGTATTTTTCAACTTTATTTCTGATAAAGCTGCCTTTTAAATGCCTTTCAGTGTTTAAGAACTCTGCATATGCATTATTTGCAGTAACGATTCATCTACGTATGTATTTAACAGATCTAGTTTGAAAGTCTCCATATGCCCAGACTGGTGAGGCTCTGGGGTTACGTTGGTAAACAAGACATAGTCCTTTCCCTCAAGACATGTAATATTCTGCATGTATTTTTTTTTACTTTCCTATGAAAATTTCAAAGAGATTATAAAGCATCTTTTAGTATCTTTTTTTTAATCCTTATACCTAACCAGTCTCAGAGAGAAGCCTCTGCTTAAATTTTAAAAAAAGCAAAACATAGAATACGTTGTGTCTACACTAAAGGATTTATGTACATTCCTCCACAATGTGTTCACAAATTGATAGGCTAAGTGGCCAGTTACATGCCAGGGGCACTTTTCTAGTTGATAAGAAAGTTTTTCATATATATGTTTGAACAACTTGTTGAAATATCCATTTGTGGGACTTCCCTGGTGGCGCAGTGGTTAAGAATCTGCCTGCCAATGCAGGGGACACGGGTTTGAGCCCTGGCCCGGGAAGATCCCACATGCCACGGAGCAATTAAGCCCTTGTGCCGCAACTACTGAGCCTGTGCTCTAGAGCCCGTGAGCCATAACTACTGAGCCCGCATGCCACAACTACTGAAGCCTGCGTGCCTAGAGCCAGTGCTCCGCAACAAGAGAAGCCACCGCAGTGAGAAACTCGTGCACCACAACGAAGAGAGCCCCTGTTCGCTGCAACTAGAGAAAGCCCGCACGCAGCAACGAAGACCCAATGCAGCCAAAAAATACATAAATTTAAACAAAATTTTAAAAAAAGAAATATCCATTTGTACTCTTATTTTAGATGACAGCAATGACAGCATACAACTATATATACTACCATTGTTAGATGGGAAAAGTGTCTGTTTAGCCCGCTGAAGATTTTGGATTTCAGGTTCCCTTGTCTCATCATTGCCTCACTCATGTCTGTTAGTCACAGTCAAACCACTGGCAGTTCTGTCTTCTTGAAAGAAAATTGTTGAGTTGTCATGTCATTTAGACCTGAAAAAAATCTTAAGTGTCATGTTAGCCCAGCCCCCTAAACTATTAGCTTAGGAAATAGAAGCCAGAAAGATGACATGGTGTGTCTGATGCTGTTCTTTGTTGTAGTGGGGAAAGTCACCAGAACTAGAACATGATGGAGCTGAATTCAAGACTCCACTCTTCCATATACCACCCTTCCATTCTTTTGACTTACAGCAAATCACTTTAACTTCTGTGTGTTGGTTTCATTACCTGTTAAAGTAATATAAAAAAATTAAATTTACAAGAAAAAAGCAGAATGAAAGCAATGATAATTACTGCAATGATATTTACTTTTTGTCAGCTTATATTTACGATAGACTTACAAAATTGGATGCTTGTAAACTATATTGCACCCCACAAAAATTAAGTGGTCATATTGTGGTTGTTTAGCAGCAGAAGTGGTACTGTTTGGTTTATATAACACTCAAACTACATTCTGGGCAAACATTGTTCCTATGAGGTATGGTGTAATCATGAAACAGCCATTTTACAAATGAAATGTTATAATAAATCCCTTTGCAAGTTAGGCATTTCCTGACACAATGACCATTCTTTGCTTTTGGCTTTTAGCTGCAGTACATTGGGTTTGTGACTATCAGTCATGCTGCTGGCTCCTGGATGTCTTATGGAGACAGTGGGACAAATGAGTATTTCTGTACGTTCCACTGAATTTGTGTGAGGTGGCACAGTCTGCAGAGATATCATTATTTGTTCCTATGGAATCATTGATGAAATATTTTAACCCTTACTTCTAATAACTCAGCATTTAGCCTTTGGATCTTATGTTGTCATAGATAATATTACGATCTGAGAAGAAGAAATAAAAGTACTACCATTATTTGTGATTTCGTTTCTCCTTGCACATAATTTGTGACGATGATTACCAAACGCATCTATTAGGGCCAGGAATGATCCATGAAATGGGGGAAGTTAGATAAGGGGTCAAAGACAGTAAGGTACATAGCTCTTACCCTAGGTCACTGTGTATCAAAAATGATGCCCCAGAGAAGGTTTCAAGGTCAAAGACAGGAAAGTGAATCCAAGATAGATCATCAGTCAGGGAGGTAAGAAGAAAAATCAGATGTGAGGTATGGAGTCAAAGCAAGGCAGTGAAGGAGCCAGGGAAATCAAGAATAAGAAGCAGAAGAGTAGAAGGTATGAGGTGGTCAGTGGTTCTCATACCTTTGGGAGCATCAGAATCACCTGGAGGGCTTGTTAAAACAGTAGTGCTGGGCTCCACCTCCAGCATTTCTGCTTCAGTAGGTCTGGGATGGGTCCTGATAATTTACATTTCTAACAAGCTCCCAGGTGATGAAGCTGGTCTGGGGACCACACTTTGAGAACAACAGTTGTTCTAGATGAATCCCAGAGTAAGTAATAGTGCCTGCAGTGACTCCATGAGCTCCCGGGATACTTGGTTGGGCGAGCTGAGTTTGCTTAAAGGTTTAGGGACAGAATAGACAAAACATTTTGGCTTTTTTCCTTTCATTTTAATTCGCTTTTTAAAAAACATCCAATGCATAACTCAAAGTTATGAGGATGTGAACCTCCTTCTGTATTAAAATATAAAATAAGAACTTATATTCTTGCCATTTAAACATAAATCAAAATTATTCCCTCTCTATGAAAAATGACATACTTCATATTTTTATAGTTGAACAACTAGTACAGTGTTCTGGTTAAGAGTGTGTGTGCTGAAGATAGACTGTCTAGGGTCAGATACTGATTTCACCACCTGCTTTGTGCCCTGAGGTCATAAGTTTCTTAAACTCTCTGAGCCTCCTTTGTGAAGTGGAGATATTACTAATTGCATAGAGTTGTTGTGAAGATTAAATGAAATAATTTAAACAACTTATTGGAATGCCTGGCACACAGTTATTGCTCCATAAATGTCAGTTACTATTGGAACACCAAAGTAAATGCCTTCATTCAGGAATGTGACTTTGTATATAACACTTGGTAACTATCTCAGGTTTAACCTGATAGTTTGCTCTCTGTATCTATAATTCATTACAACTCTTCTGCTAAGAATAGTCCTGAATTTGGCATGAAGTTATAAATTATATATAAACAATGTGATTCAGAAGTCAAAGTGGATTACAGATAGCAAAGAATCTCAAATTGCCTCTAGCAAATTTCAGACTAAGAAGGAAAAATACCTTCTCTTACACAGAAGTTAAGAGCATTAGCTCTGGGACCAGAGCACCGTGACATGACTGCAGAGCCAGTGCTCTGATCTCCTAGTCGAGATGCAGGGAGTGGGGACATCAGCTCCTCCAGCCACCTTTGCTCTTCCTAAGACTGTCTCCCACACAAAGGCTAGCTGGGCAAGCACAACACATTAAACACTGAATTAGCCAAAAAAAAAAAAAACGTTGACATTCTCATACATACCAGAACATTTGTAAAAGGGAGAGAAGCCTTTGCATTTCACATTCTGATTCCTTGTTCACTCTCCTCTTATTTTGGAAGCTTTAACAACCACCCTCCGCAACCCAACCTTTCAGTGGTTTCCACCAGCAATTTAGGCCTCCCTGACTAACCTCCTTGAATTATAGGCTTCGGAGTAAACTCTCTGCAGGAGGACATAAATAGACTGTGGCTGGAGTTCTGCTTACAGAGGGGCCTAAAAAGCCAAAATCTCAAGTGCAAAGAACTCTGGACATTGGGAGATAGGAAAAATGGGTCCACTGTATGGTGCAATTCTGAAGCAAACTACCTAGAGTTAGGTCAGATTTCATAGCTTAAAAGCCTAGTCCCTACAAGACTGTATTTCAGTCACCCGCTGAAAATTGTGAGGTACCCAGGTTACCCATACTCTTTACCAACTGGCTATAAATTCAGGGTTGCCTATAAGCCCCTCGAGTTTGATAATTTGCTAGGACAACTTATAGAACTCAAGAAAGCACTATAGTTACAATTACAGTTTTACTATAAAGGGTACAAATCAGGACCAGCCAAATAAGGACACTTGTAGAGTGAGGACATGTCTCCCTCCTAGCACATCAGTGTGTTTCACGGACCAGGAAGCTTACCCAAGACTCAGTGACAAGAGTTTTTATAAGAGTTTCATTCTGTCGACGTGATTGATTGAATTGATGGCAACAGGCTAGGGCTCCAAGGCCTCTTACCTCCAGGGAGGTTGGGAAGTCAGGCTGATATCAGAGCTCAAAGCCACATGATTGGTCTTTCTATTATAGCCAGTCCCCATTCCTGAAACTATTTAAGGGCCCACAGAGAATCACCTCATTAGCATAAAATCAGGTATGGCCCCAGGGGCCTACCATGAATAACAAAGACACTTGCATCACTTGGGAAATTTTAAGGGTTTAGAAGTTCCCTTTTAGGAACCCAGGACAAAGATCAGACAAGTTCTTTATTATACAGCATATGGAAAATAGAATTAGAATTGGAACTATTTTAAGTCACCAAAAACGAGGGCCAAAAAATTATGATTTTTATGATGGAGAAACAACTGGAAAATGTCATTTGATTATAAAATAAGTGGTCATTAAACATCATTAGATTCTTTTAATTTGTTTTTCACCCAGTTGTTCATTCATTCAACAATATTTATTATCTCCTGGGCTAATCATTGAAGATATACTGTTACATTGTCAATGAAAAAAAAAATATTTGTACAGTTGACCCTTGAACAAAGTGAGGTTTAGGGGTGCGAATACCCCACACAGTCAAAAATCCACATATAACTTTTGACTTTCCCAAAACTTAACTACTAATAGTTTACTGTTGACCAGAAGACTTACTGTTAAATAGTTGATTAACACATATTTTGTATGTCATATGTATTATATACTGTATTCTACAATAAAGTGAACTAGAAAAAAGAAAATGTTGTTAAGAAAATCATAAGGAAGAGAAAATACGTTTACAGTACATATATGTATTTATTGAAAAAAATCCACGGACCCAGACAGTTCAAACCCGTGTTGCTCAAGGGTCAGCTGTATTACATGGAAAAGAGGAAGGATGAACTATTTGAAATTATTTGCTCAATTTTAATTCCAATTGTAATGAGCCTGAGTTCTGAGATAATCATTAATTTTGCTTGTCAAAAATGATGTTAAGGGCTTCCCTGGTGGCGCAGTGATTGAGAGTCCGCCTGCCGATGCAGGGGACGCGGGTTCGTGCCCCGGTCCGGGAAGATCCCACATGGCCGCTGAGCCTGCGCGTCCGGAGCCTGTGCTCCGCAACGGGAGAGGCCACAGCAGTGAGAGGCGGTGTACCGCAAAAAAAAAAAAAAAAAAAAAAAAAAAAAATGATGTTAAGAGAGCTCCCAAAGTACAAAATATTAGGCATCCAGTCTAGATTTATGAAGAATTTGGGGAGGTAGGGGATAACAGAAAAAATATGGATGTTGTTTGTTTAACCACAAGGCTGCCATTTGGCCTTATGTTTTTAAACAAAATCAAGAAGTGCTTTGAAATGTGATGTGTTTTAAACTGTTCTTTTTTTGCTTTCCTGTAATTGGAGCAACATACTAATTTCTACAAGTTGTGACTACTAACAGAGAGCAATCACCTCACAGACTTGTACCGAAGAGATGAAACCATCCAGGTGACAGGACACGGCCATGTGCAGAGTCCCCGCTTCCCAAACAGCTACCCCAGGAACCTGCTTCTGACCTGGCGGCTCCATTCCCAGGAGAAAACAAGGATACAGCTAGCCTTTGACAATCAGTTTGGATTAGAGGAAGCGGAAAATGATATCTGTAGGTAAGTGGGAAATAAAATCCATTTTAGGGTAAAATTTCAAAGTAGAACAAAAAGACAGATTTAAAACATCACATCAGACTTCTCTTCTGGGCCCTCCAGACCTATCCAAGATACTCGACTTCTTTTTCAAAAAGCCTTTATGTCAGTCCTAATGGACAAAATAAATTGGAGCTCAGACTGCCTCTGCAGAAAGCCTGGTAACCTGGCATGACTCACAGAAACTCACTCCTGCAATTGTCAGAGCCAGGCTGTGTGACTCCCAGAGAAGGGGGGAATCTGGGGGCTCCTATCTTGGCCAGGCCTAGAACAACCCACTTTGTGAGCAGGTAGATGCATCCAATATCCTGGCTCACCTGCGCCATGTCACAGGGCTCTGGTGCAAGCCTGCCAGGGCTTAAGGAGTGTATTCCCCTGCTGGGCTCCAGGAACTGACCCAGCACTGGGAGATGATGATGGCAAGGACCCTGTCAGGTCCTTACCTGAAATCGTAATTTTAAGCCCTCAGATATGTGTAACAAGGAAGAGAAGGCCACCTCCTAGGATCAGTGTGCTCCTCAGAGATCTGTTTCTTCCTGTTGTTTCTGGGTCAGCAGAAGATGAAAGCTGCCCCTGATAATCTTCTCCCTTCTTAACATGTTTATCAGAGAAAGCCCTGGCTGTTGTTCTCTGAATTGTCAGCTCACAGCATCTTATTCACTTAATTAGCATATGTAAGATGCAGAGGATTTTCTTTTTCCTTTCTGTACTTTACTGCACGAACTTTTTCTGCATTGCCAATGAACTACTACTCAACTGCTAAATTCTTTCAGCAGGTTTATTTTACTTTGAATAATAAAAATCAGGTACTTCAAATTTGGCTGTCCTTTATTGCATGTCTATTATGCTGACAGCTCTTATTATGTTGCTGTTTTTTCAAGAATAACAGCAGTGACTGTTATTTTCTAGGACCATAGAGGGTAATGTATGCCAGAAAGCAGAGATGAATACATGCAGGAAGAGCCAGTTAATATTTACAAAGAGAATAGCTAGAGGAGACCTTGTGTCTTTTCAGCCTTGAAAGGGAGAACTCATTTTCTGTGCTCAAAAAAAAAAAAAAAAAAAAAAAAAGACCTTGGAAACAAATGAAAAGCTACTATTATGGGGATATATGTATACTTATAGCTGATTCACTTTGTTGTACAGCGGAAACTAACACAACATTGTAAAGCAATTATACTCCAATAAAGATATTAAAAAAAAGAGATTATTAAAGGTGATGTCATTGAAGAGACACTGGTCTCCACTGCAGAGCAGGATTTTGATCTGGTAGTGACTGAGCCATTTTGGTGTCCTGACCTTAAAACTAGGAGAGGAAGTTAGGATGGTTTCTTTTCCAGACCCTTCATCAAATCAAGTTGCTCCTAAAAATTTATGGAGGGAGGTAGAGAAGTAAGAGGTAAAGGGGAGAGGAAGCAGGGAAAGAGGCAAATCAGAGACCTGCCTCAGGACCCTCCCTGAACCAAAATGGTGCTCTTTTGACTTCAGACCCAGAGTAAAAATTGTGCTGATGTCGTGTTTTTTTAAAAAACAAAAGTGACCTCTTCCATTATTAACAAAGTTTCAAGTATATTCTTGCTTTGTGCAATAAATATGATTCACATATATTGTATATAAAATGAAATGCAATTGATTTCCTCCCATTTGTTCCAAACCTCCTTGATGTTTACACTGTAATATTTTATTGCTTTAATAGCGATTCTTTCTTAGTGCTTTTCACTTTTCAACACCGTATATTAAGTAGTTAATTTACGTAGCACCCAAGAGATATTCAGCTGGTAAAATTACATAAACCTTCTTATTTTGCTCATTAGGAAACTGAGGCAAAGGACATAAAGGCCTCACAAATCACTGTCAATGAAATTTAGTAACCATTTTATTATGCTCGCCGCCTCCTTAGATCACCCTGCCTGATCCAATGAGAGCTCTGAGATGCGTGGGTAAGACCAGTAAAGTTGTATTGAATTTTCTTCATATTCAGACGTGTTGGTTCTCATGCTGATTCCTTTTGGCAGTCGTGACAGGAAAATATAAAATGGATATGAGACCTCTGCCCACTGTTCACCTTGAATGCTCACCCTGAGTGCTTGTTTGCATTGTTACTTTAGCATCTGAAGTCATTTGAGGAGAGGTAGATTGGAGGAGTGAGATACTGATGCCCAGAACTGAAAGGCAGAGAGTTCAGCTCTCAAGCAGAATGTTTTAAGATCTTGGGTGTCTGAAAATAGAATAAATGATCCCTAGAAGATGTCAGCTTGGTCACTGAAGTTTTCCTATTATGTGATGAAAAAGTGAGACGCTGTGGAGGGATTCTGAGGATCAAACGACTCTGTGGAATATCTAAAATGCCTCTCCTGTCTTCTTCAATCCTGGGATTCTGTGTTTCTCTGACTGGTGCCAGTGGTGAACCCATGGTCTTACCCTCATTTGCACATAGCCCAGATATTTCCAATATTGGCTACTGCACATCCTTCCTCAAAGTCATGTGTTTCCATTATGATAAATGTCATAGTTTATGATATCCTTCCAAAAGACAATTTCAAAAAAGAGAAAATAGTCTTTTATTTTACCATTTATTTTCTACAATGAGAGTGCTGATTTTATGTGCTGTATAGGTATAGATCATTTCCTTTCTTAAGGAAACACTGGATGTGGTAAATTAATTCAAAGTGGGAATTTGTTTAAAAACTTGATATAGTAAATATTTGGGTATATAATTAGAGCTACATCTCCTAAAATATGACAATAGATTATACTTGTTAGTTTTTCCAGGAAAACCTTATGAGGCAGATGCTCAGAAAGTAGCCCATTTTGATTTTTGACGATTTAGGAAGAGTTATGGCTAAAAGTGTGTAAGGGTGTTTCCTCAGAATAGATTGTTGAAGTTTGAATTTGAGAAACCTAATCCAAAAACTAGTTTTCCTTCTAAAATATCTGTAGGTTATAATTTTCATTTCAGATGATAGGTCACGAGAAATCATATATGTTAGTTTCAATTTCTCAGTGAAAGTATGAATTTCAAAGTCTTCTTTAATCAAAATTTATGTCAAATTGGTACTAGGTATGATTTTGTGGAAGTTGAAGATATATCTGAAACCAGCACCGTTATTAGAGGACGATGGTGTGGACACAAAGAAGTTCCTCCAAGGATAACATCAAGAACAAACCAGATTAAAATAACATTCAAGTCTGATGACTACTTTGTGGCTAAACCTGGATTCAAGATTTATTATTCTGTTGTGGTAAGTAGCTTAACCACCCTATGATTAAAAGCAGACACTGGTTACGTGAAGTATAGAGATCGTTTTCTGTGATTAAATTCAATGGTGTGAAAGTGAATGAACTGTGTTAATTGTCTATGGTATGCTTTGTCCCTGCCTTGTGGCCAAAATGTTAAAGTCTTCTTTAGTGAGAAATGCCATTTTAGCTCTATTAAGTCAATGCTTGGGCCCATGTATTTTGAAAGAAAGCGTAGTGAATAGAAAAAGTAGAATAGTTTATGGTAAAGCATATACCATATTGCCTTTGATTCAACTGGAGCAAAATAAATATACAGCCAAATAGAAGGTAAGTAAGAATTGAACCTCTTGGTTTAAAAAATTGTCTACGTAACTCTAATCACAGAAGAGTCCCAATGATTTTAGTTTAAATTATGACTCAAATTTGGGAAGGGCCTATGTTATCATCATAGAGCCTCAGGGTTAGCAAGTATCTTAAAAATTGGAAGGTATAATTCAGGACCCAAGGTTTGATTTTTGTTTACTACACCCATGCTTATTTGTGGTCTCACCTCTACTTAAACACCTCAGCAGCCATTTCCAACTTTATATGGTTCTAACTATTAGAAGATCTTCAACCTCATATTGCAGCATAATCTACCTTGTAGTTAATTGTCTAATTGTTGGGTCACACATGGTCGTGGGTCTTCTTTACTCAGTCATTCATTAGTAGAACAATATAAAGTTCCTTCTTATTGACAAATATTCTGATAGGTGTAGTAGATACAAAGGCAAGCAAGAAGACAGTGTTCTTGAACCTCCTGGAGCTGATAGTCTGGTGGAAATGACAATTAGAAGCCATAACAACTGAGAATGTTAATAAGACGGAAGTACGTACGGGTGTTACAGATGAAGCTCAGGGGGATATTGGGATAATTTTGCCTATACGTTTAGGATACATTAAATATCCCTGAATCCTTCAGTTGTTCATAGCATATTGCCTTTTGCTCTCCTGGCAACATCTTTAACTCTCATTCAGTTTATTGCTATCCCTTTTCAAAGTGTGGATGCCGAAACAGAACACAGTACTACAAATGGAGTCAATTTGGGTTTTTTTTTTCCTCTTATGAATTAAATTTAGAGTAGGAAAAATCTTGTTTTTTTAAATCTAATGTGGTTTCTTTTCTCTCTCTCTTTTTTTTTTTTTTTTTTTTTTTTTTGCGTTATGATGAGTGGTTAAACACAAAGTGAATTCTACATCAGAATACTATAAATGAAAAAATAGCATGTGGTGATACTGGTTCCAGTTTTAATTTGAAAATAATCCATCAAGCATGATATACATTATTGCACACTCATGCAGTGCTGCTCAGCATTAAAGTGGAAGTGTGAACCTTTGGTTTCTACATTTCTTTGCTTTTAATGTGTTCAGTGATGCATCTGTTCTCAATTGTTCATGGACAAAGCAGGCTCAGCATGTTGGAATGGTGATGTGTCAGAATGGCTTAATGAAGGATCTTTTTTCCCCTTAACATATCAAGGCCTGTTAGTGCTCATGTGTATACTTTTTGTGAAGCTTTGGTTATGACTAAGTTAAATGGTCCATAAGTCAGTTAGAAACATCTTAACTCTAATGCCATATCTTTAAGGCAAAATAACTCCTTTTTGTAGAAAAAGGCAGTGCAGGTGTGGATTTAGGGAAGAATGAATATTTTTGTTTGAGGTGCTTTGGGTTACAGTGCACGCTCATCACTCATTTCCTAGCCAATGTTAAGTGGAATATTGGACAGCCTTTGTAGTATGGATGTAAACTGTTCAGCATGACTCCACTCACTTACTTATTCACCTCCACCAGTACATTCAATTGTGTTTTTAGAAATGATGGTAGTCAAAACTTTTTTGTTATACAGCCTCTTGGTCTGCATTCATTGCAAATAGCTCCAGGCTCTCTTTCCGCTCCTAATTGGCTTCTGGCACTAAATATGATCAATTAGGGCCAAAGTGCTTTGGTGGCTGAATTCCAAGAGGTAGAGTGAGCTTAACCTTCAGGTGTATATAAACTCTAGATCTGCGTGGCTTTTTGATAAACTCTTGCATTTGATTCTTATTCAACGGGGATCATTTATGCCTTGACCAATGTTTTGGAAAGGTCATTTTATTCATGTTTAAATTTTTCTTGGAGAAACTTTAAAGCAGAGTTTATGAACTCAAATGCTACAGAGCCCAGACTTAAAATTCATAGTGAGCCAGATATAAAATTAGAGAGACACAGTGGGATTAAAAATGGCAAATCCTGATGTATATAAGTCAAATCATTATGCTGTACACCTTATACAGTGCCATATGTCAATTATATCTCATAAAATTGGAAAAAACGGCAAGCCTTCTTTAAGTGTATTTAAATAATGATTTTTTAAATGTTGTACAGGCCCACAAAGCCTGTAGAGTTTGGAGGCAGCTGTTTTGCAATCCCTCCTTTAAGGAATGGCAGGTGCTGGGGAAATTTGAGCAATAGTTTCCGAGCAATCACAGTGCTCTTAGAAAATGGCAAGTAGCTATTTGGATAGGTAAAGACCACCCCTCTTCTCATCTCTATCTTTCTATCTCTCAGCCTTCCATCAAACATTTCTCTTCTTCCTACCTTAGTGACTCTCCAGTTGTACAAGGGCCTCCCCTGAGGCTGTAAGGTATAGGTGCCCAGGACCATAAGAGCCCATTACACTGGAATCACATCTACATGGTTCATGCCTATGACGTTTTTGGAATACCAAGTCTAGTGTACATTTTTAGTCAATTTTTCACTCCAGCAAAGTGTGGGAGACTGACTAATGGTTAACATCCTGATCACTTATTTTTGGTTAGCAATTATTCTTATATTACAATTTTGTTTGGTGTGCTTGGAATTCAATTGTCTACCTTTTTTTACAGCATCTGTCACAGTCTTTCCTAGGGCAAGTCAGCACAGCCATAGGGGACCAGAGCTTTGCTGTAAAGCACACTTTGGATCAAAGGAAATTTCCCCAGTTACTAATGGTGTGATATAGAATGGGTCTCTTACCTTTTGGTTTTACATCCATAAAAAGGGGATAATAATTGGAGTTGGTGTGAGATTTTAAATTAATAGCAAATACTTATCATAGCACTTAGGATATAGTGGAAGTGCTCAATAAATAATGGTGATAATGATCCTACCTTTACCATCACAAATTGTGTGTGTGTGCATATATATATATATATATATATATATATATATATATATATATTCCCTCTAGATAAATGGTAATGAACTATTTGAGGGTAGGACAAACATCCTGTGTGTATTCCACACAGTGCCTTATACATGGCTAGACAGTGTGTTTGTTGAATTGACTCTTCCTGAGAAAATATGATTCAATTTCATATTTCAATTTTTTGCTCTCCTACTCAGCTTTCTTTCCTAATTTCACTCAGCTGAGGAGGATAGATACCATCAGAGGGCATAATGAAGCAGAATGGATAATGTTATCAAATTGTTATCAAGATGTATTTTTCTAAATAAATTAAGCTCTCCCATCTCAAATCTAGTTTATTAGGCAATGAATGGATGGATTGGATTGTTAGGAATCCTTTTTGGAAGACCATTAAGTAGTTTATTGGAAAGGTGTCCAGTTACAAGGCTCCCAATGGATGGTGTGCAAAGAAGTCAGCAAGCATGGGAATATGAATTTCAGCTCTGCTGCTCACTGGCTACAGGCTCAGTTTTCTCATCTATAAGATGATGATAACACTGCCTGACGCACAATTAACTAGTTGTAGGATTAAATTAGATAATTTTGTAAGCCACCCTGCCTGGAACTTAGTAAATTACTCAAATATCTGCTGCTCTTACTGTTACTATTATCACTGGCATAATAATTAATATATAATCAGGTGATAAATGAACTTGGCAGTCCTGTACAAACAGCCCAGCTGTCAGTGTGTGTGTGCATACACATATACACACACGTCTGACCATAATTCACCTCCTTCATCCAAGGTAGAAGCATTTTATTGTATATTGTGACAAACATTTAAAAAGCCTTTTATTTGTGTGTGTGCTTAATGGAAAGTACATTTTTTAATTCAAAAATTCAAAAATTACTTATAAATTTTTTATTGAAATATATTGATAAATGATTTACAATATTGTGTTAAAATAAAAAATTAAATTATTTGAAAGCTATTCCCAAACTTTTTTGTTTTACTAACAAACTCTAGTTTATTTCATAAGTTGAATTTACTAATACCCATTCTAAACACTTTCTAAAATAAAAAAGCAATTGTATCACCAATTTTTTAACTGTGTATCTCTGCAGTTTGAATTAACTTCAAGTGGCACAGTTAAGATTGCCATTGAGATTAAAACTCCACATGAATCATGGCTTTGCATTATAAATAATTTTTTTAAATAGAGGAAGAAAGGGAAGAGGATGGAAAAGAAGATAAGGATGCAAAGAGAAGGGAGGAATAAAACCAGTGAGTTAATAAATAAGATTCTCAGTTATAACAACTTTCACAGATTCTAATTTTGCTCACCTAAAACTTAACCAGTTGGTGAAACAAAAACAAAATAATGGTGGACAATTCATTATTATTCCCCTAAACTAATTCTCAAACAAAGCTAGAGAGTAAAGGACTTCATTCACTTTCTCTACAAAATGTGGAAATTCCATCTTTATTTGCATAGTCAGATAAAAATTGTTGAAGATTTTGAATATCCATGGGTATTCTGACCACGTCAGCCAGGACTGTATATAGAGCCAAGGATAGTCAAGGTGAGGGTGGTAATCACAAAGCAGATTCTGTTTACCTCAACTTCTACATTTTGGTATATCCTTCTGGAGGTTTGGTGATATGAGAGCTGTGGTATTATTTATTAAATGCCTACTGTGTGCTAGACCAAGCTCAGTCTAGGGTCCTGGAGATACAGCTATGAGGAGGATAGGCAGATCTCTGTCCTCATGATCTCATATGGTAGCAGAAGGAAGCAAACAATAAACATTTAAGTAAATAGGGAAGTAAGTACATACATACAAAGATAATTTTTTTGAAGTTCAATAAAAGCTAGAAAGAAGATAAAAGAGCAGAGTGTGACGGAGAGTGACTGGAAAGGGATCCACTCCAATCAGAGAGTCAATGAATATCTGTAGGTGTAAAATTTGAATTGATACCCAAAAAAGGAGCGGGAAACACCATGGGAAGCTATGGGAGAAGTGCTTTAAGGAAAAGAACAGCAAATGCTAAGCCCTGAAACAGAAAAGAGAAGACATCTTTGACAGTAATGACTCTTTTGGTGTC
Source organism: Orcinus orca (assembly GCF_937001465.1). Taxonomy (NCBI): domain Eukaryota; kingdom Metazoa; phylum Chordata; class Mammalia; order Artiodactyla; family Delphinidae; genus Orcinus; species Orcinus orca. The sequence goes on along the minus strand of NC_064566.1, from coordinate 80,438,740 downwards.
TTGGGATTCAGGCTACTGGAAGGAGGCAAACATAAGAGAGGGAAGTAGAAGAGTAGCTCATTGCTCTCTCAGCTAAACATGAGAAAGAAGTTTTCTTATCCTCATCTCAGCCCATCTATTTTGGATGTTTCTCAAATCTTTCAGTACTTAGACCAGGTAAGGTAGCTAAAACCAGAGGGTGAGCTAGGGGCAGATACTAAGAGAGTGTCAACAAGATAACAAACAAAGTGTGGGGCAGAAAGAAAACAAGGGGCATGGTCCAGGTCAGACAGGAGGATAGCATATGCATACTCCAAAAGCCCTAAGTAAATGTCATAGCAGTAGACTGCCAAGTTGGCAAGCCCAGGAGCTTCAATGGTTATTGGTTGAAGCATTCATTCTTAAGGCCAGAGTCTCATTATTGCAGCATTTTATAGGCAAGGCTAGATAAGTGTTCTTATTTAAAACTTTACAAATGTTCTAAAATTTCACCAATTACAGAGATCATTTTGATGAACTAGGAGTCTCACTGGGAAGGTTAAGTGAATCAGTTATTTTAATCAGATTACCTTCCTAAAACCTGAATACATAATGAGAACTTTGATAGAGTTCTTGAGAGAGTAAAGAGCAAAATGTAATATAGTCCTAGAGCAAAGAATAATTTGACAAAGAATATGGCTAGGGTGCTTTCCTGGTGGCGCAGTGGTTGAGAGTCTGCCTGCCGATGCAGGGGACACGGGTTCGTGCCCCGGCCTGGAAAGATCCCACATGCGGCGGAGCGGCTGGGCCCGTGAGCCGTGGCCGCTGAGCCTGCGCGTCCGGAGCCTGTGCTCCGCAAGGGGAGAGGCCACAGCAGTGAGAGGCCCGTGTACCGGAAAAAAAAAGAATATGGCTAGGTCCAGAAGCAAATGATAGGGTTGAGGAGAATAAAGGGGAAGTGGGCTCTCGCAGGTGGGGGTGGGTAGCGGAGATGAGGAGGTAGGTAAAAATAGGATTAAGGGAGCAGGAGGCGACAAGAAAGTGAGATGGAATGAAATCCCATGATAATATGTTCCCCTGTGGAATTCAGGGCATTTTTGCTAGTTATGTATTCGTTTTAATGCATTATTCAACAGACTTTTTACTGGACACCTATTATGTTTCATGCACTTTGATAAATACTGGATATAGAGTAGTGAACAAAACGAGACAAGGTTCCTGCCCTCATAGAACTTGCAATTTGGTAGGCACAGTCCTGATGATGATGATGATGATGATAAATATATTATAAAATAATAATAGTCATAAATAATAGCATCTAACCCTTTGGGTTATTGTGAGGATTAAATATATGGGGCAATGTATGTGAAGTGTTTAATTCAGCACACAGCATATTGTAAATAATCAATCTGCTGCTATTAAACCATGTATTTTGCCTGAAGACTGGTTGTAAGAAAAATATAGAATCTTAGAGGTCCAGTGCCTAGGTCAACCCTCTTATTTTATAAGTGAGGCAGCGGACTCAGGTTGGGTAACTTTACCAGTGAAACAGTGAACACAGGTTGTGAGTTTGTCTGTGGTCACAGAGCTCACACATGTGTTATCCAATGAGATACGAAAGATGGGGACCCTCTCCAAAGAAAAATAAATATATCTAATTTTTGCATGAAATACCAGGGAAACCCACTGAATCTCATCTGTGATGTCCCTTAGATGCAGTTAAGAACCCCACACATATTGCCCCTGCATGTTCTCTGACTTTGGGAATGTTTTCTTCCACGTTGGCTAATCCTTTCCAATGTAAGCAATGTTTGAATTAGTACTTTACTACTGTAGTTAATTTTCCTCATAAAACCCATGTGCTAATCACATGAGCAGATGACTCCCCAGGTGCTGAGTAAACACATTTCTAACTTTGAGAGGGATGCTGTTTAATGGCACTTGGACAGTCCAGTATCCTGTTTATCTAGTATTACATTATATGGACTTGCCACAAGTAAACTTTTATCCTTGAAAACCAGGAAGACGCAGTGATATTAAATAACTGGGCCTCTTTATACACATACCACTTGCTCTCTATAACTGTGCTTTTTGATGTACTAATATTTTGGTAGATGAAGAAAGTGAGAAAGATGAAGAAGGAAAAAGCTATTCGACTATATTAGAAAGTGGCTTGCGTATTAAAGATATGCCTAAAACAGAGCAGTATTTCTTTCTTAAAAAGCTATGGAGAAGTGAACCTCAGTAAAAAATATCTCTGCTTAATGTTCACTTATAAATTCAACAGATACTTCTGAGAACTTACTTTGGATAATAAAAAGAAAATGATATTCCTGTGATGGAGAAAGGCACACAATTATAAAGCACTGTGAATTACAGTGATGAAATGTGCATGGAATATTCTGAGCACACAAGGAGGAGGAACACGTAAGGGATGCTGTGTTCCTCACAAAGATGGGGCTTGCTTGTGTAAGGAAAGATAAAAAAGTATTTTTTTCCTCTACCCTCCTAGGTTCTGTCTCGAACTCTGCAGCTTAGACTGGCAAAAAACAGATTAAGGAGAGAAAAGCACACAGATCATTAACACATGCATATCATACACACGGGAGCACTCAGTGATGAGTAACTCAGAGTGGTGGTTGGAACTTGGGCTTATATAACATTTTAACCAAAGGACAACACATTTTTAGAGAAGTGACAAGACAAAGGAAAAGGACTTTTAAGTTTCTAGGGCAGCCAATTGTGGGAAGGTAAATATATGGGAGAATAAATGGAAGTGAAGGACTAGTGAGTAAAGTTTGTTATGTGGATTCCTCTGGTGCCTCTCTAGGCTGATAAGGGTTCAGAGTTGTCTCTGGTGAGGGGATGGGGGACAAACTTTGCAAATTTATGTGCTTCTAGGCATGTAGCGGGAGGACAGAGAACTTTTCCTGAGCCTGCTTCTTTTCAATTGCCTTCAGCTCAAAATAATTCTTATGCGAAAGTGGCATATTTTGGGGTGGCATATTCCACTACCATTCACTGGACTGGGTCATGGAGGGAATAGCACCCCAAGAAGGGAGTGTTGCCTAAACAAAGGCACAAAGTCAGAAAAGCAAGGCATTTCGGAATATTCTGATGAATTAATCCAAAGTGTTGCAGGTTGAGGGTGCTAACCACTTACTATCCTTTCTTTATTCTTGCCAGTAGGAAAGAGACACAAGAAGCCAAAAGATGATCAAAGTAGCAACTTTATTAATGTTGGTCCATGAAATGCCAAATCTCAGGACTTTCTTGTAAAACTAGAGTAGAGAATTTGGCTGCGACCCAAAGCCAAAGTATGGTTGTCCCAGTACTGTGATGCAAATTCAGAACAAAGGATTCTTTTCGAGGGGTCTAGGGGATACACTTACATGCCCCTTGCACTGCATAGAAGGTCACAAATAGTCACAAACAGGCGGGAGAGCTGTTGAGGACAGGATGGCCAACTCCAATCTCAGCTGTGCTTAGCAGATGGACCCAGGGAGTGGGGAAGAGCTGAGACCCTTCCCAATGGTTGGTGTCAGAAGCAGGCAACCCAAGAGAGACATGGGGAAAGGGGATGGGGATGAGGAATGGAGAGAAGATGGAAGAACTGATAAAGGGAAGAAATTCATGAAGGGAAAAAAAATGTCTGTTGATATCTCCATATCTGAGGGCTGAGGCAGGAATATGGAAAAAAAGTGTTTCTCCTCCAGAAGAGCAAAGAAAGATCTTTGTGCCCCTGAAGAATCCAAGACCACAGTGATTTTTATGCTTTTTTCAGTCAGTCATCTTTGGTTACAGTCCTTGGGGAGTCAATACTACCCACCTCTGGTCCTAAGGAGAGCTAGGTGACCCACTCCATCTACATAAGGATCAGCCATTCTGACTGGGAAATTGAAGATCCCTGGAACTTTGGGAAAACTCTAGTCTTCTCTCCCAGGTGAACGAAGGAATGAGGAATCAATCATACAGACAGGACTCATCTAGCCTTGAAAATAACTGTCTCTAATGTTCCCTTTATCAGTGGGAGCATGACAAATTAAGGCTGACCCCCATTCAACATTGCTTCTTTCACCTGTGAGAAAATTGAGCTACATAGTCAAAATGACTTTTCCCTTATTTCGAAATTGAAAATAAGAGCCAGACAGGAAAAAAAAAAAATTAAAAAGAGAGATTGAAAAGGCATGAAAAAAGAGAGATACATGAATAAATAATCAGGTTGCTTCTTGGCTGGGCCTTGCTAACCACTTCCTGATTGGTCTCCTATCTCCTGTCTCCCTACTTTTGGTCTCTCCTGCACATGGTTGCCAGCTGAAGTAGAGCTGTAATCAAATCATTTTCCAGCTGAAAACTTGTGAATGATTTTCAGTTTCCTGTGGAGTAATGTGTAGATGCCTCACTTGGGTACTGAGAGCCTTCCATGTTCTGATCCCGCTAATATTCTAGCTTCAGTTCTCCCATCTCCCTCCACAGATTGTTCAGTCCAGGCCAACAGCATTATGCCCTGATGGCCCAACTACTTCATGATTTTCCCCCTCTTATCTCTGACAGTTAACTTTTGGATGTATATTTCCTCAAGAATCCAAGCCCTCCTCCCTCTGTCAAAGACATACTCATGTCAAATATACCACTTGTTCTTAGCTCCTCAAGCACAAATGCTCTTTCCCTTTGTCAGGCACCCACACTGCTATTATCGACATTTGTTTTTTCAAAGAAAAAGTAATGTATACATATACCAGACATTTTTGAAAATACATAGAAAAGTAAAAAAACCACCCATAGCTCCCATCATTCAAGTACAACCACTATGAATATTTTGGACCATTCTTTCCAGCCATTTTTTAACCCGTGGAAACCTATTTATAGGTCTCACTGTCTCCATTAGCGTGAAAGCTCCATGAGGGTTGGGAGTGCCTTATTCCTAAGGTCTATCACAGGGCATTGTGTACTAAGTAGGTCTTAACATGTTTAACTGAGCTGAACCAACAAGTAAGTATTCATTGAGTACCTGTAATGCATCTGACAGTTTGGAGTAAAAGCAATATATAAAAGCAATCCCCAGTGAGGTATAAAGAGACGGTTGACTATGTTTTTCTAGACTTAGTATCAGCAAGACTTTCTCCCTCTCACTCTAATGTTACAGTCATATCAACATACCAGTGGCCCTCAGTTGCTTTGGTCACTGGGCATTGGAAGGGGTGGGGGTGAGAGTGGAGGAATGGGGGCCATTGTCGGGCTCAAATGTCAGGAAAACTGTGGAATGGAACCAGGCATCCTGTTTGCAAACTCTGCCTCCACTACATTTTAATCTCAAGGAGCATATAATTGTGTCAGTAACAGCCTGACCTCAGCAGTTCTTACATCAGACTGTGTAATAGTGACATCATAGCAAACATGGTTCAGATCCTCTATTAATGCAGCTGCTGAGCTGCCCTTCCTCATGAAGAATGTTGGCAGCCTTGAAAGACTCAAGTCTTCTTATTAATTGTACAAAGGTGTTTGAGGTCCTGATGTCTGTCACTCCAAGGGTCTTTGCTGAGGCCCCAGGAGCTGTCCAGGTTTTTAAGATACTCCAGAGCTATTTGTTTGTTTTGAGGTTTTCTGTACAGGATAAAGGGTATATGAGTCAGAAACACTCAAATTCAAATCACTGTATTGTCTATGAGACTTAGGACATATCAGTTAAACTGACCAAGCTGGTCTTTCTCCATTTGTAAAATGGGAAGGATCCACCTGCATCATAAATTTGCTTGAGGATCACCTTTAAAATATATGGGTTTGATAAATATACTATACACAACAGATGGAACTATTATTATTACTGTTACCATCTAAATGTCTTTGGAGAATTAGAATCAACTTAGGTATATCCAAGGTCCTTTAAGAGATTTTGTGTCTTCGTTCATCTGGGCTGCCATAACAGAATACTGTAGTCTGGGTGGCTTATAAACAACCGAAATTTATTTTTCACAGTTTTGGAGGCTGGGAAGTCTAAGTTCATGGCACCAGCAGACCCATTGTCTGGTGAGGGCCTGCTTTCTGGTTCAGAGACAGCCCTCTTTTTGTGATAACCTCACATTGCAAAAGGGGCCAGGGAACTCTCTGGGGCCTCTTTTATGAGAACACTAATCCCATTCATGAGATCTCCACCTTCATGACCTAATCACCTCCCAAGGGCCCACTTCCTAAAACTATCACATTGAGCATTAAGTTGCAACATACCAATTTTGGGGGGACACAACAGTGGGTCTTTAGCATGTTGGAACCAGATGAACACTGGGGAGATCTAGGGACTTGGAGTAAGGTCAGGCCTAGGAACAGTTATGCAGTATGATTCTGATTCCCAGCTAAACCCACAGATTTAGGCAGATTTGGGAGAAGAGAAAGGCAAAACCTCTTAATACCTCTATTCTGCTATGCTACATTAGATGTATACTCTCTTCATCCCTTTTGAACTATTCATGAAAGTATAGTTGAACTATACATTTGAACTATACATTTAATATGAAGATTCTAATTTTACCAGTATATTTGTATTTTAAAAGTTCCTTGATGTCACTCCTATAGAAAGACATTCATTCCTCATCTACAAAATACTTTGCAAATAGCCCCTTTGGCTCAAAGGCAAGCCAGGTCTCTGAAGTATATAGTTGTTCAAGCTATGAATACTCAATGTCATCTTCTGGCATTTTTTTTTTTTTCTGAAGTGCTAAAACCAGCTATTTTTACAAGGAGAAAAAGACACTACCCCCCCCCCCAGTATTTTAATCTCTGCAATAAATATCTCTATAACAGATAACAAGGAAATATGAATTTGAAATAGAAACATTTCTTTTAGGCATGGAGGATAACCTAGATAGGGAAGGGTTTTTTTAATCATTAAAGAATAGAAATATGAATACAAAATCTTAACCAAGAAATCAGTCCTAAAGAAAAATCAGTTATAAAGGCAGAGCTCTAAATTAAAATTTCAGACCACTACCTCATTTTGATTTAATGGTACAATTAGTTAGAATACACGACTATCAATAATCTGTTTTCTTCTGTGCCTTTTGTAAGAACTTCCCTTGGATAACAAAAACATATGCTATTTATCAATATGAAAATAAAATGATGTTTCTAAGTCCCGTTGTGGACAGAATGGCAAAGCAGATCTAAGTTTTTGTGTCTCCAGTTTCCTTTTGGAATCTTCTAAAACTCTAATCCACTCCATCTCACCCCACCTCTGCCGAAATGTTTTTTTCCTCACAAATCAAAATGGCCAGCAGATCTTTCATGAAGACCAAGCTGTAAATTAATTCTCTAATTAATTCAGCCTCTCATTCATTCTACATGTATTTTTGTGGATCTTCATCCCTATGTCAATTTCCAATTCCTGGGGATACAAATAAGATGGGAAACCTGCCCTCAAGACAGTAAAGTTAAGCAGACCTGCTGTGATCAGCGGATAACAGAAACACAAACTGAGAGGTTGTGGGAGGGGATAAGAGAGAAAGTAATTGTGTCTGAGAGAAAGAGAAGATGGTCAGGAAATGAGTCACAGAGGAAGCAGTAGCTGACCCAAGGAAAAGGTAGGGAATCATTCAATCCAAGCAGAGGGAACAAAAAAGCTGACTGATGACAGCTTTAAAGTCTTACTCATTCCAAGTTATTTGCATGTAAAAGTGATAAATCCTAAAGGTAAAAGGAAGAAAATTGACCAAAAGCATTTCAGGCTTAAACCATAGAGTATAATTCAGACAGCACGAAACATCACAGTTCCAAGAAAATGATTCTTAATCAAGTGTTTGCAGTAGAACTATCTAAAGCTTTTTTTTTTTTAAACCATAGGTGCCCAGAATTTACCCCAGACTTAATGAATCAAGGGCCTGCAAAACTATTTTTAAAAGCTCCTCAACTGATTCTAATATGCTGCCCTGATAAAAACTATTTCCTTTGATAAGAATTCTTAATTTATAAGCAGAGCCCCAGAATTTACACTATTCTTTAAGGATACCATCCTCAGCTTCGCGTCTGCTACTCAGTTTTACCATGACAAGCCTTAATTATATGGTGTCTGTTGCTTACTCCCATCACTTAGTATGGTGGCAGTTACTCAGTAAATGTTCCTGAGTGAATTAATGTTCTGTAAGCTTCCAGAAGTCATCGTGAACATTTCTAAAACACGTGCTATGTACCAAGCACATAGTAGGATTAAATGAGATGAGATATGGAAAAGCCCTTTGTAAAATGTAAACACACCACATAGTTTCCAGATATTGTAACAAACTACTGAGTGTGCTTCTTAATTTCATTAAAAAGCTGGATAGGCTGAATTCACACTTTTACATCAATGTAAATATATTTAAGTCCCATGAAAAGAGACCTCTTAATTAATTAGTTTTCTTAATTGCACACTACCTTCACATCAAACAGCAAGCTGGTTCATATCTTCCATTAGTCCGTTTTCTGTGTGGAAGCTTTAGAAGAGGCGGGCACAGTGGCCACTTTCAAAGACAGTGTTCATGTTGTGATCCGCTCATGGAAAAAGAAAGCCAAGAAGCTTTCTTACCTCATTCACACCATCCCCACACGTGGCCCATTCTCTTCTCTCAGTACACTAGATTGTATTTTGAAGGCACTATTGTTCTGACCTTCAGTTAAGAGAAAATTTCTTCAATTTTGCTATTTAAAAATAGTTTGCTAAGACAGAGGAAATACACTTAACAGTGACTGTTTGCTTAGCTGTTAACAATGAGAATGACACTTTTTTTTTTGCATTTTTGAGTGTTTTAGTTATATCAAATTGGATAAAATGTGTGTATTTCTCAGACAGAAAAGACATGTTGAGGTAGAAATGTAACTTTCAACTATTCGTGGGTACACAAGTACACTGGGGAGATTGTAAAAGTGCAGATTGTGATTCAGTAGGTCTGGTAGGCCTGAGTTCTATTTTTTTGGGGGGGGGGTGTTTTGAGTAATTTTTATTTAAAATTTTTATTTCCTTGTATCTTTTTTTTTACTTCTTTATTAGAATATAATTGCTTTACAATGGTGTGTTAGTTTCTGCTTTATAACAAAGTGAATCAGTTATACATATACATATGTTCCCATATCTCTTCCCTCTTGCGTCTCCCTCCCTCCCACCCTCCCTATCCCACCCCTCCAGGTGGCCACAAAGCACCGAGCTGATCTCCCTGTGCTATGCGGCTGCTTCCCACTAACTATCTACCTTACATTTGGTAGTGTATATATGTCCATGCCTCTCTCTCGCTTTGTCACAGCTTATGATAAGGGTACCGGTGGAGACTGTAGCACTTGCGTCTCCCCATCCTCCCCTGGGCTGTGGAGTGCCTTGACTTTGTTTTCAGCGCACTTACTATACAGTATCAGCCTTCTTTTCCCTGTTCTAATAATTCTATAACCTCTACTTTAATTTCTATAAACTCTGCTTCTCAACACATTCCAGTTTGAATGACTACTGCCTCACCTTATTGTTTAGACTGGTGGTCTCAGTAACCAACCATATTTTTAAAGGAAAATAAAAATCTCTATACACAGTTCTTTTGGGTATATTGAGACCCAATTTCCAACATGGGGTGGAGGGTTCCCCATACCAGCAAACAATTCTCGGGCACCAGCAGGGTATCCAAGAATTCAACTCAGTTCTGATACTATCTACCTAGAGATAGCGTCAGATTCCACAGGTTAAGGGCTCAGTCCCACAAAACTGTCCTCCCCCACTCCTCCCCAACAAACTGCAGACTGTTCACCTGTGCTTCTGACAGACTGGCTGTAAATCACAGGTTCCTGGGGTTTGATTAATTTGTTTGAGCAGCTCACAGAACTCAGAAACATTTTACTTACTGGATCACTGGTTTATTATAAAAGCATATAACTCAGGAACAGCCAAACGGAGGAGATGCATAAGGCAAGGTACTTGGGAAGGGGCACAGAACTTCCTTGCCCTGTTCCAATGTACCACTCTCCCTACCTCTCCATGTGTTCACCAGCCCAGAAGGTCTTTGAACCCTGTCCTTTTGAGTTTTTATAGAGGCTTCATTACATAGTCATGATTGATTGAACCTTTGGCCATTAGCAATTGATTCCACCTCCAGCCCCTTTCCCTCCCTGGGGGTCAGAGGGTGGTCTCCTGGTGACCAGGCCCCATCCTTAGGTGTGGTCCGTAAGTCACCTTTTTAACATAACAGAAGACTTACCTTTATCACTGTCAACACTTAGGAAATAGGTTTAGGAGCTGTGAGCCAGGAACTGTGGACAAAGAGCAAATGTACATGAGAAATGTATTTTGCTCATCACAATATCACAACAATATATCCCATTATCCTCAAATACATAATAAGTGATAATTGGCCCTCCCTTTCCTGCCCTGATTTTATAGGTGAAGCGACTGCCAATAGAGTTCATTTCTAGACATACTTGTTATATTTGAATGAAAATGTAATCAAAATAGAACAAAGTAATACATATATTATTTGATTCATCTATGTATACTCATATACTATAATTACCAAGAAGGATTTGAAGCAGCTGATTCAACAAATGATTATGGAGAACCTGCTGTATGCTTGGTACTGTGGGGGATTCAGGGGACCTAGTCCAGTTTTGGAAGAAAAAACAATATTTGACAGTGTTATCAGTTAGGAGGGAATAAGGGTTATGAAAGAAGTGCAGAAAAGTGCTATATGGTCACTCATGGGTAACAGAATTCAATCTGTTGTTGGAGGTGGCAGTAAGTCAGGAGAGAGGAGCACTGCTTCATGGAACTCGGATGTCCCACCACTTGTAGCCCCTATCCTGTCCTGGAGCACTTTGGACAGTAGAAGAAAATACTGGGAATGAGGTTATAGGCATTGTGTTTTCTGTTTGCACTTGGAAAAGTGCTCAGATTTTTCTTCATTAATGAGCAACTCCCTTTTTACCTCCCTAATGCCTTAGTATCTTTCTCTATAAGCCCTTTTTTTTCCCTCTCTTTTTCTGTTGGTCTGGATTAGCTACCATAATCTCTTCCCTGGGCAATACTCAAAAATCTCTTTCCCCCCTTGTTTCTCTGCCTGTCAGGATTGTCATTGAACCCCTTTTCCCCATAGCAACCAAGAGATCTTTCCAAGACTCAAACCCAAACAAATCTGCCACTCCTCTTTTTAAAACCCTTCAGTGGCTCCCCATTTTCTGTGATGAAATCCAAACCCTAGCATGGAGACAGAGCATTTTGTGGTTTGTCTCTGCCTGCTCCTTAGCTTTGTCCTTCACCCTGGCTCATCTCTCATCCTGTCTCCAGCCATCCTGAGCATAATATTGTTCTAGGAATAGTTATGACATGTTCACAGTGTCTGCAAGTTAATTTATGCTTCCTTTGCTTAGAGGAGGCTCCATAAAGTCTCTGGAATTTGAATGCAGACTCTGCTGCTTACTCAGTATAGGACCATCAATGAGGCTTTCAGCTCTCCAAGCCTGAGGTTTCTCATAAAGTGCAAATAGTGAGTTGTGGAGTCCTTGTCAAGACCAGAGATAGTATGTCCTGGTGCAGAGGTTGACACATAGTAGGTGTGCAGGATTATCACCTACTTCTGATCTTTCAAAGCTCCTTTCCAAGCATCACCTCTTGAGTTGGGCCTCTCCTCACTTCCACTTGTGTGTGCCACACTTGCGTTCTTTTACGATGCATCTATAACAATTTATGGCACTTTTTAGATGTTAGTCTAGCCCTAAAATTTCATGAAGGCAAGGGTCCTGTCTTAATGATTTCTTTAGGCCAAACCGTTGGCAAAATTCCTTGCATATATTGTTGCCAGACTTTTGTAAAAGTTTCTTTTGATATTGGCCAGTTCATTGAAACTCAACAGACAAAAACTGGAAGCATCCCCATGTTGCAGTTGAGAATGCTATATCCATGAAATGGAAGTGTACCCACATTTATACTGCTAGATGGTAGACTTCTCACTATAAGTATATATATGTTTTAACATGTATTAATATTGGCACCATCTCACTCCAGCTCCCATTATTGGCTCGTAGAATTAGATGTGAAGTTATCACTAGCACATTCTCAATAAGGGGGTAAGGGTGCCTCTTCTCAGCGAGGCTATGTATTAGCCTATCTATACCTATTTTTGAGTTTTTGCAAAGCTGAGCTTCACAGTCTCGTTCCCTGATGCCATGTGGTGAGGATATTTCCTGCTAATGTTTTTGGCAACCAATTCCTGTCCAGTCTTCTTGCAACTAACTGCCTTCTCCATAGAACCTTGGAAACATACAAGAAGAAGAATAAAAAGGCAAGTGAGTCAAGGGGCTCCTCCTACCCTTTGCCACTTTGCTGTAGCCCTTGTTCTCAGCCAGTGGTGATTTTGGCCTCTCCTCCGCCACCACCCCGAGATAGTGGACAATTTCTAGAATCAATTTTGGTTGTCACAAGGGGACTGGGGGTGGGGGGGATCCACTGGCATCTAGTAGGTAAAGACCAGGAATGCTTATCAGTGTTCTACAGTATAGAGGTCACCTCCTTCCTCAGCCCCAGCAAAGAATTATCCAACCCAAAGTGTCAGTAGTTCTGAGTTTGAAAAGCCCTGCTCAAAGCCATTTGTACACATTTTACTGCCCAAAGTTACCCTTGAGATTTCCTGGAGTATTTTGGAGATAGGGGTTTGAGGAGAAATGGGAGCAACAGAGGACCCATTAGGACTTAAAGGAGAAGGTCGGAAGGGGCAGGATTATGTATGTAACAGAAAACAGAGGGAAATTTGCACAAATCACAACCTCCTATCACCATTTCTTCACTTGTGTGACCCTCTCTCAAGCTTCACTTGTCAGTGTGCTTAATGCTGTGTGTTCATGCTATGAGGATTCCCAGTGGGCAATCTGACATTGATATAATTAACAAAGTAGCTGGAGGTATGGTAAATATTACAACTATATTGTTGCTATACTGTGAAGTAAGAAACAACTTTATAGTGGGAGAATTCCTTAATAGGTTTAAATGGATCTAGTACATGAGATGGAATATTAACACAAAGATAACATCCTAGGTTCTTATTACTTTTGCTGTTCTTTTAAATTTACAATAAATTCTTACCTAGCCAGGTACTTTATATTGTAAAATATGTTGCATATCCAAGATTAGTATAAATGATTAAGCAACTATTTTCAATGTACAAAAAGTATCAAATATTTCTACTCTTTATATTCATTGTCTTTAATCCATTCCTCATCAGTTAAATGCCCATGAGCAAAAGAATTGGGGTTCAATACAATATGCAAAAGTTACATATTTAATTTATGAATGATTAAAAGAGAAGATTTCTATTATGGGATTTATAGCAATAAATAAAATACAAATATTTCTTTCCGCTGTCTCATTATCTTTCAGAGGCTACAAGTTTAGGATTAGATGTATACATTTTGAGATGCATTATAAAATGGATTAACATTCCAACTGTCTTTGTTGCTTTTTCCTCAGAGCACTTTCCTGATAGAGAGCTCAGGATATTAACGACAAATGTGATTTTCATAAAGTATAGTCCAGGCAAACCAAAGGGTTTACAAACTAGAGGCCTTTTAGGGAAATAAAAAAGATATTGAAATAATAAACATAAAACTAAAGCTATGATATGAATATATTCACAATAGAAGACAGATGCTCAGTGAAAAACACATAACACTGCTAAAAGCAGAAATGGAACGCTCTTGTGGGTCATTCATTATACTCTCCATTACATCAGTGGGGTTGATTTCTTTCCAAAGGTATATCTTTGAATACTTTGTCCACTCTGGTGTGAAATGACTTACAGGATGGCTTTTCTACTACTTCCATTGTGAGGCCATTTCACAATTTAATAGATATCACTGCTGGGAAAACTTTGTAGATACGGAGGCTACATTTTCTGTTATACAATTTCATGCTCTGACTTCTAGTTATTGCCCTCAGGGAACATCGTAAACAGTTCTTTCCCTTCATGGTGACACATTTTGGATTCTTGGAAATTTGTATCGTACCCCTAAGTCATTGTCTTAAATATTTTATATGTAATGGACATCAAGTACTTAATTCCTCTGTTGGTGAACAATATAGTTAGTTTTTGTAATCTTGTCTCATAAGTCATTTTTCTCAGCCTGTTAATCAGTCAGCTCTTCTCTAAATCCCAAGAAGTTTGGCAACATCTTATACTAAAGTACTTGCAAAATGATTTGGTAATCTGATTCCATTTTACCAATGCACTGCACAGATCAACAATTGATTCCTAGTTTCAGACTGGAGTGCTCTTGTGTTTTGACAACTTTGCAATATCTTAACAGTTCCCTCCATAGCTTTTTTTCACTTGCTATATTTCATAGAACTTTCTCCACTGAAATCTTAGGTAAAGTAGTTCCACTTCTAGATTCAGTGACACCAAAGGAGTCCTAACAGTTTTTTTTAATTAAAACTCAGTTACTCTCTACTATGTATGATATAATGTAATAGCCACTTTGCAGCAATTGTTAATAGAGAAATAATTTCACAAATTTCTATGTTCTTTCAGCTCTGAGATAATCTGTATCTCATGTAATATCAACATTTCCATATAAAGAATGTCTAGGGGCTTCCCTGGTGGTGCAGTGGTTGAGAGTCCGCCTGCCGATGCAGGGGACACGGGTTCGTGCCCTGGTCCGGGAGGATCCCACATGCTGCGGAGCGGCTGGGCCCATGCGCCATGGCAGCTGAGCTTGCGCGTCCGGAGCCTGTGCTCCGCAACGGGAGAGGCCACAGCAGTGAGAGGCCCAAGTACCGAAAAAAAAAAAAAAAAAAAAAAAGACTGTCTAAAATATGTTACAAAATCTGCCCCCACAAAGACCCTATACATGTACATTATGCAAGTTATTCGAGTCACTGAGGGACCTTTGTCAGGTTAATAATTTACTCCCTATGAAATGCATAGTGTACATAGCACAGCCATCTTTTCTGTTTCTTTCAAATTGATTACACATGTTCATCTATGTTGGGAAGATGATCTACTTTCTTTTAAATTTCTAAGGTTTTCTTTTTAATATTAAATGTTTCACATCCTATAAGATGGTCTTTCCTTTTCACAATATTCAAGTTTAGAGTTCTCCAGTTCCAGAATTAACATTATTATGAAAACCACTGTTGTTGTTTTGTCTGAGTATTTTGTTGCTATCAGAATCTACATTTTTCACCTTAAAATAAATCAAATGTGGGTAGTGAATAAATTTTAAAAGATTTTGACCCTGTTCACAGAGTTGAATCTATGAGAATCTTTGTAATATCTTGAACTTCAGTACTAAAATCCCCTGAATAAAAGCTCAGATATCAAAGGACAGAAATATAGAGAAAATATTTTTTTCACAGTGCCCTTAAAACACTCCACCTTCATAGTATTTATGTTAAGGACAATACCTCAATAGTTTAACAAGAAGAAGAACACTTTTGGGGCTAACACTAAGTGTCAACAGCTGTCTCACTGGCAAAAGGTGGCTTTATAGAATATTTAGTTGTCACACATTTTAAAATGTTTAAGAATAGAAATAATCATTAACCCATAAGCCAATCTTTAACTTTAAGCCACCTTTATGAATAAAGATAGCTTAAAAATGAATTGGCCACCTGAAAACATGGTCTTTAAACTTAATAATTAAATTCCCAGCTGATAGATAATGGATCCTCATTAAGAATCTGAGAAGGACATGTGTCACATTATGCCCTAAAAGCCCAGCTATTCTTTGAGTCTTTGTTGAGAAACTAATATGTCCTAGACACTATACTGGCTACTGTGGAATCATGAAGGTCAACAAAAAGTACACTGTAAAAATCTTTGTATACTCTGGGAACACAGAGGTGGGAGCATCTGCATCAGAACTAATGATGCTTCTCAAAGGGAATGATTCAATTTGTGTTCTAAATGATGAGGTGAGATTAGCTAAATGGGAAAGAGTTGGGAGGACTTTCCAGGCAAAGGGAACACCTCTTCAAATTTGAGAAGGCTGATAAAGCATGAAATAATTCTGAAACCTTGGGGAAATATGAGTGACTGGCTAGAAAAGTTGGAGAAGATGACAGGAACCAAATCATGAAGGTTTTGATGTACTCATCAAAGGACTGCAAGCTGTTCAGAAACTCTGAGGGATTTGGGCCTTGGAAGTTACATAGATAGTATAGCACTTTTTGTTTTGATTTTACATGTGAAGACCAATATGGTAGGTCAGTGGAGGACAGATTGCAGTTGGGCAAGAATGGAGAAAGACTAGTTAGGAGGCTCTCATAGTCATCAAGGAGAGTTATGATAAACTTTTAAATTAAAGCAGAGACTAGAAAACATGGTTTTGAAGGATTAAGAAAGTATAATCTGAAGGATCTAGTGACCAATTGGGGAATATTTCAGCATGACTCCTAAATGTGTGATGTACACAATTAAGTGAAGGTGGTTGTATTTTTCTAGGAAAGGAAACACAGGAAGATGAGCAGGTTTTGTGGAAAAACTGATGAGTACCATTTTGGACATGTTGAGTTTATGGAGATTATGGGCTATCCAATGGGATGTGGCCAGAAGGAATTTGGCAAAATGATCTGATATCAACAAAGATTTCTTGGCCTAGGATACAGAGTCAGGCATCATTCATGTATAAATTATTGTTAAAACCAAGTCAAGTAAAGGCTAGAAAGGGTGCATTGAGAACTCAGAAGCTTTTAAAAATATTAATAAGAGTCTTTTTATCAGAGTGAGTGATGGAGCAAGAATCAGGCTGCCATGAGATGAAGAGTGAATCAAATTTGCAGTAAACAAAAAGGGTAAACTACTATTTCAACAAGTTTAAGTGTAAAGGGACACAGATTTAAAGAAATGATACCCAGAAAGGTTAGATGAAGGAAATAGCTCTTTAACTGATAAAGAGACTCAAACATTTTTTATAGGTTATATAGGACAGGGAAGTAGAGAAAAGGTTAAAGATACATGAGAAAGAAAGACAACATAGTGTGGTGGGTTTGTAATTTTTCTCAAGCATATATCCAGGTGAAGAATGATTGGATCGCTCTAGAGAAGGGCTTTTTCAGGGTGGGTACCCAAGGACAGCTAGGTGGTAAGGGAGTATTGATAAGAGAGGACTTGAAGTGATGGATTATGAGGTCTCTAAGATCAATAGGAGACTGATAACTTAGAGGAACATGGAAGTATTAAGTGAATGAAGAGAGAGAGATAGCAGCAAGTAATACAAGGGCTTGCAAGGATATGGAAGGTATGGCCGCAGAGTGCACTGTGCATTTCAGATTTCAGATGAAGAGGGAGTGGCTGAAGTGAGGGTATATTAGAAGGGACACTAGAGTTGAGAGTGAAGGGTATTTTCTCTATGCTATCTGCATGGACACTGACATCATCCAGGATGATGGTAACGAAGTAGAGAGAAACACCAGAACACAGATGCAGTGGTCCTTAGTAAATATGGGGAAGTGACTAGAACTTTAATGGAAGCAGCAATATGTAGAGAGCAAGCAGGGAATAATAAGTGAGTGGTTATGTTTCAGAGGAGGTGATTATAAGTTTACTTATATATGCCTACCATGTCTTTAAAAGAATATGTAAGAAACATAATGTTGATTGCCTCTGAGTGGCATCCCTTTTCTGTTAGACTTGGACCCATATGAATATATTGTATTAAAAATATCAATGGTCTGGAAGTTTCAGAATGGAGCCAGATGAAAGGCAGCCCACAGCCACGTGCCCCAGCCTAGCAGGGTTTCAGAGTGGGAGCTCTCATTAGCCAGGCCTGGAGGGAAGTACTATCTTCAGAGGAGAACAGGAGAGAGTGGTCAGTGAGGGCTTCGGAGGTGTAAGGGTTGTTTGTCCACAATGATGCCTGGTTCTAAAAGACATCACAAAATGGTAGTCTATCAGAAGTGATGTTGTGTTTATGGTACTCCATTTTAAAATTAATCTACTCAATAGTTTTTAGACTAAAACCATTCAACCAATGTCAGAAATCCAATTTAAAGTTTCCTTTTTATTTTTGAAGAGAATATGGAGTGCAGGCTAACACAGCTCCCAAAAGCAATATTCTTTACTGTGTACAGTAAATCATCAGCTTTCTATCCCATCAGTAAACTAAGAAGTTGGCAGAGGATAATGCAGTATTCTCTTCAGAGAAAAGATTCTTGTTAACTTATGTTCTTATCTTCTATAAAAGTGTGTGGCTTTTTTTGCTTATTGTTGCTCTTGAAAGGATAGTATCTTCCACTTAACACAAGACAGTTAGGGATGTTTTTCTCTTATTTATCCTGAGGAAATCTAGTATATACATTGGCTGACTAGTAACTGTAGAGGTTGATGAGCCCCACTGAGGATGACCAAAAATGAATGGAGCCATAGAAAGCAGTCAAGCAAATATCTAACTTCCTTAATGCAGCTTTATTTGACACTGGTTAAACTCAAATTCATTTTCCTCTGAGCAGTCTTTCTTCCTTTTTTCCCCACCCCCATTCTACCCTCCATACTCTATAGGAAGCATCCTAGACATAGCTGAGAATAAAATGATTTTAATTAGATGGTTTTTGCCTGACCCAAATTGTCTTTGGCTTTTATATATTAAATGTTATTGCACAGTTCTCTCTTCATATCATAAGGAAATATGAAAAAAGTCCCCTCCTTTTTCTTGTTCCCTTTGAGAATAGCTAAGTACTAAAGGCAGAAGCACTCAGTACTGTCAACTTGCTGAATCAGGTTCTATGAAAGAGAGTCTGCGACCAGCCACGCATGCTGCCACTATTCCCTATCCAGTCTGCTGGGAGAGAGGCCGGGAGGCTTTTCTTTCTCCCAGCCTAGATATCAAGAAGCTATTGAAGTGTCAGGGTTTTCCATTCTGCTCAGCACAGATGTTCCTATTATTGAGGAAGCCTCCTCTAAAGCTGTCAGTCAGAATGATAGGAGTTCACCAAAGACCTCTGAAGGTCAATGAATTTCACATTAGGGTTGAGAGTACTATGGTCAGCATTTGAACATGATAGATGGTGTGAGCTGGAGCATTAACTCTGCCCAACCCACCCTCCCCCCACCCCATGGGCACTGGGTTCTTTTCTGCATGTAGACAAAAGCTTTGAATTTTAATTGTATTATTTCTACCCATAAACATCCCATTAAATAGCAGCATACACAATATTGTGCAAAACCTTGCATCCAATTCAAATAAAATCAAGGGGGAATTTTACAACGGTTGGATTTATTTTAAAATAGAGCTTCCATAACTAGAAATAAAGACCACTGGCTACAGCTTTTGATGATTACAAACAATGGTTGCATTTGGTAGACTATGAACTAAATGACCCATAATATCCTCCCTAACTTAATATTTTATGTAAAATGAAAGATTATGTGGTAATATAGGATGTGTTTATTACATCTTCAAAAGATTATTCAAAAGATGATTGTTAAAGAGACATCCTAAATTGTACAAAGTTTCCTGACTTCTCACATGTCAGATGCAGAGAGAGCAGAGTGAATGTAGTCCTGTGTCTGTGTATCAAGGTGTGTGTATTGTTTTATGTAAAGTTTCCCTGTACAGAGGAATTATTTTAAATGCCAATATTTTCTTCCTTGAAGGAACTTACACTTATGTTGTTGATCAAATATGGAAGAAGAATTAGTGTTTTTGAAATACGTCTAGTATGGAATTAACCCCTCCCCATTCCACCACCCTTGGGACAATTTCTACCTTTTTAAAATATAAAAGTAAATATTACCTGAGATACTATTGGCTGAAATGTCATAAGAAGTATACACTGTACTGCCGCAATCATGGGATCAGAGCACAAAGACTGGGATATATCTTGCAGTGGCACTTGGGCTCACGGTAGATGGGTACCTCACTCCCACCCTGTACCAGGAGTACCACTGCCTCCACCTGCTCCCTGTGTATCTCATACAGCACAGCCATTGATCCCTCCAATATTTTCAGCTGCCTCTGAAAACAACAAGCTTTTCATCATCTTTCTTCAACACTGATCGACCGGGGGTAAAGCTGAACAGAAACTGGGAGAGGACTACCACAGAGTAAGGCAGTGTTCATGGACTGACACTACTGGGTTTGGGGAAGAAAAAAATGTGCAGCTAGAAATCACTCTGGAGGTCTGAAGAACTATTTAGAGAAGGACTAGCTTTTCTTAAAGCATGTGCTAGCATAGAAAAAATCTGGACTAGAAGTCAGGAGACATGGAACCTAGTTCTGGCTTTCTCATCAGTTTAGGTGTCTTCCCATTGGAAAGTAATAGTTCTGGCCATTGATTCCTGAAATAGTCATAGTTTGCTAAATTATGCTGCAGTAACAAACAACCCCAAAATTTCAGTGGCTTACAAAAAAAAGCTTGACTTTTCAGTCAGGTTACACATCAGCTGCTCATCACCTACAACTGTGTTCCACTTAAGGATCCAGGCCTGAAGGATCAGCCCCGTGTGGGACATGCAGCAGAGGGAAAAGAGCAATGGTAGAACCACATGATGTGTTTTAAAGCTTCTCCTCACATTCCTTTGGTCAAAGGAAGTCACATGGCCAAGCCTGCCTTAGGGGGACAGGAAGTACACTCCTCCCACAAGGAGGGCACCCAGGAGAAGCCCAGAGAAGACAGACCCAGTGGAGAGGGGCAGCACAGTGCCTGGAAACTGAAAGCACTGGTCAATGATTTGTAAAGCTTCTTCCAGCTCCAAAATTACAAATTTTAATTCATGAGTTAGAAATGGCAATAATTCATTTAGATGCAGAAATATTTTACCAGGAGATAAGAGACTGGTTCAGAGATGACCCAGTCCAAGAATGGGCTGAACTCCTGCCTGAATCAGTAGTTTACATATGCATATAAAGGTTTTATATTTAAATTCCTTCAACTATTGATATTTCTGAAGCAAATTCTCACCCTTTCAAAATTTTTGTTTGATATTTTGAAGAATACATAAATAACAGTCCTTTACATATGTGTAGTAATTTACAGCTGGCAAAGTACTTTTACACGCATCTGTTCCTGTCTCACCTGTTCTCCATATGGCCAAATTGACCATGTTTGTTTATTTACTCTGTATTCCCTGGAGTATGCCCAGAACAGTATCTAGCACATAGTAAGCACTCAGTAATTTTCTGGGGGATGGGGCAGAACTACCTTTGTAGGGAGGCTAGTGGATGCAGTTATGGGCCTGGAGGAGTGTATCCTAACACGAGGAAAATGCCGAGTGGTGGTAGAAATGACCAGGCAGGAAATCAGAAAAGCTTCTCTTTGTATCTGTACTCAGCTCACATGGAGATGGGGAGAGTGAAATGAGATGAGATGTTAAGCTTTCTGAAAATTTCAAAATTCTAATGTACATTTTAGATGTTAGGCCATTGTACATTTAATGTACATTTAGTATGTTAGGCCATTGTAAATTGGATAGACCAATCAACATTTCTTCCAAGGGAAAAATGTGTTAAGGATAAAGATTTTCTTCTATATGTCAGCCACTTATATTACTTTACATATAGTGATGTATTTAATCCTCAGAGCATCCCTTTGAGATAGGAATTACTATGATCTCTGTTTTAAGATAAGAATATCGAGGCACAGAGAAACTTAGTAGTTGGTACAAGGACTCTAGCTCGTAAGTGGTGGAGTTGGCATCCAATTCAGTCGGACTCCAGAATTTGTAACAGGTGATTCCCATCTTTGCAGAGGTCTTATATAGCCATCTTTCCTGTAGAAAGATAATATATTGGAAAGACTGTACTAGTTTCAGAAAGTATGCAGTAAGCGTCCACCTGTGCCAGTTAGTTTCACATGAGTCATCTAATTTAATCCTCACCTAACCCTGTGTGTGGGGAAAAGGTATTTTTCCCATTTTACAAGTCAGGAAACTCAAGCACAGAGAGTTTACATTGCCCAAAGTCACACAGTCAATGTTCCATGTAGAATTTGATTCTGAGTGCTCTGTCTCCAAAACAACATTTTAAAAAATGCTTTAACACACTGATTATCAAATCTCTTCTACCAACTAAAAATGTTGCAATCCTCATTCAGCAAGGTGAATAGCAAAGGAGTTTCTCAACCTCCCTGCTCTTCATTTAAAGACAAGTGGTTTGCTTTTATTTTGTTGGCACTTAGAGATCCTCTGATGAAAGCCATCCATGCCCATTTGTGTTCTAGCTTCTGTCTCTATGATCCCTGCTGGGTTTAGACATAGCTTTTAGTAATCCCACCAAATCAATCCCTGCTGACCAGCCTCAGGGGTCATGGTAAAATACTTAAGGGATTCTCATCTATTGAATCTTCTCATCAGGCAAACATTCTAACTCTTCTTTGAAGAAGAAATGTAATTTTGCATCCTGCTGAGGGATAAAATAGAACTAAATTGTATTTGAGTGGAGAATGCTATTATCATTTTAGGGTTTTGATTACCAAAATAAGGAATATCTCCTAAATCTAAGCTTGCCTTAGAAGATCACTGACATTCCAGAAAGTTTTCTTTCAAACCAACAGCACTGAATTTATCTTCAATTTTCTCCACTATTCTCATCTCTCAGAATAGCTATCTTCTGTTTATTATTTATTTTCTAGGAACTCCATTACGTTGCTTAAGATCACTGAATTCAAGATGATAGAACTTTTTTTTTTTTTTTTTTTTTTTTTTTGTACACACAGAAGGGGATGCATGTGAGCAGGAGCAAGGGAGATGTGGCTTTATTAGTAACCAGCTTCCTATGAGTTAATGCAGTGCACTACAATGTGTCCAGAGACCTAGGCTCCAGGCATCAGATCTGCTGATGAGGCCAACACTTGACGTTTTAGGGGCTTGATTTACTTGCGTGTAGGCACAGGATGGTCAGATTGAAAGCTCTCTGAGAACAGTGACCTTGATGCTTTTTCCATTTCTGTATCTACAGCAACTTGAGTCATGTAGTCACTAATAATGGAAGTCCACAAATACCTGTTGAATGAATGGTTAAATGCCTTACCCACACAAAAAAAAAAAAAAAAAGAAAGAAAAAGAGAAAGCCAAGCCTGACATTTAAGACCCCCTGATTTGTCCTACTCCTTTTTCAGCCTCACTTCCTGCCTGCTACTTTGGGCACAGGGCAAACTCACAGGTCCAAGATCATGCCACTCTATGTCTTTGTTCATGCCCTTTTTTCCACCTGCCTACTCCCGTTACTATCAGAAGCCCTGATTATCATCCAGGGGTCAACTCCAGGCCACTTCTTCTGAGACATTTGTTTCTAGAGATCTTGTGTTATTCATTTATTCATTCCACAGATATTTATTAACTAACACTCAACTAACTGTGTAGCAGCCAGTGTGCTAGGGCTTTACATGAATCATCTCGTTTGATCCTCACAGTAATCCAATGTCTATTTATTCTTTCATTTAACCAGTATTTATTGAAAGCATGTTAGTTAACACACCCCGTTGTAAATGCTGGAGGTTGAGCAGTGAGAACGTTAGAAAACATCCCACCCCCCAGGGCTTATATTCTAATGGAGACACACAAGGTTGGAAACAAGTACAAAAATAAATGAACAAGATAATTACACATAATGATAAGCCATTATGGAACTAAAAGTTGCTGATGTGAAAGGGAATGACAAGAGTGGGGAATTAGAATTAATCTAGATGGTAAATTCCTCAAGGGCAGTTTTACATCTTATGCATCTATGCATTACCCAGTGACCAGCCCAGTGAGTCATATACTCTGGCCATTCAAAAATCTTAGAGAATAGAACTTTGAACCTAGTGATCTGTAAGATCCCTTCCAACTCTAAAATTGTGCTGCTGAGAATAAGAAATAGGTAACAAGGTTTAAGTGTGAGACATGAAGTATTCCTGAAAAAAACCCATATGCAGGGAATATCTCAGCTAATCCTTGAACCTGGGCAACAATTTAGTCAGCTCTGACTTTTCCCAATCCAGTAGAGAAGAAGCAGTAGTTTACCCAAGCCCCAGAGTATTTTCCCTTTGACTTTGGAATGCATTGTATTTTTTTCTTTGGCAGCAAAAATACCTTTGTAATTATATTTGGCTTAGATGAATGCAGCAGTGAATTCTTAAAGTACATAGCATGTGATAATACAAGGAAGCAAAGGAGAGCCAATCTGGGATTAAAATTTTGCTGTGCAAAGCCTAGTGTTTTCACTCACTGAAACTGCTGATGAATACTGCTAATGTAATGACAAGCAAAAGTTAACTGATGATAACCAAAAGTAAAAAGGAATTGTAAAAACCCATGAATACAAACTGATAGGATTCAGATTGCAAGATCTCTCGTCTAAACACCTTTTGTCCTATTCAAAATGATTTTCCCAACCAGTAGGAGAAGACTTTGAGCTGTTTATTCAGGAGTGATGATGAAGTTATATGGGCTGAGTTGCACATCTGTTCCTAGGAGGCCTCCTTCACTGGCTTTAACCAGAGTCTGGCCAAAGTGTTGAGTTTTTCCCTGGGTGAAGCTTTACCAGCCTTAACAGGATGAAGCTCACGACCTGTGTGTTTGGTGGTCAGCTGCAGACAGCAAGCCTGCTTTAGAGATCTGAAACCTGCAAACTGCTTTGATTAGTTGCTAGTTGAGTGGGGAGTAGAAAGAGGAACTGCAAGGTCAAGAATGTGCTAATCTCACCTTTGTGAAGTGTAATTTGCAGGGGGATGGGTACTACCCTTTTGTTTCAAACTTTACAGTAACCAATTCTCCAGTTTAACCACATAAATGAGTGTGGAAACCCCCTTACAGTCAGGTCAAGAAAAAGGTTGTCCTTTGAATTAACTGTTATTTCATTTACATAGTTCTATGATATAAACATGTCTATTAAATATTTCACATTCAGTGTAGCCTATAGTGCCAAATGATAATTATGATGTGTTGCAGCACCAATGAAAGCATACTGGTCCAGTGTAAGGATAAGGATTAATGTGTACAGGAAAAAATGTGTCACCAAGAACACAAAGTCACCTCCCTAGGCAATATTTATTTTTTAAAGAGAATGAACAGCTTTTTTTGTTTGTTTTGTGCGGTACTCGGGCGTCTCACTGTTGTGGCCTCTCCCGTTGCGGAGCACAGGCTCCAGACACGCAGGCTCAACAGCCATGGCTCACGGGCCCAGCTGCTCCACGGGACGTGGGATCCCGGACCGGGGTACGAACCTGTGTCCCCTGCATCGGTAGGCAGACTCTCAACCACTGCGCCACCAGGGAAGCCCAAGAATGAACAGCTTTTTGAATGTTTTATGCATGTCTTGCCCTGATTCTTTTATAAGATGTCCCCCTTTATAAACCTGTCACTTGCTGAATAATGTTTCACCAGTGCTCTTTTTTCCTGGTAGTATGACAAGCTGTGTTGACTATTGAACTTTAAATGGTATTTTCTCCTTAAAGTAAAATCTTAGGAGTTTTAATTAGCAATGCAATAATTTGAGTTCATAGAGGAAATGCTTTTAGCTAAAGGATTTTTGTGATATGGCCTTAATCTTCATAGTGTTTGTAATTCCCATTTTCCTTAATATTTGCCTTAATAATGTAACTAGCTTTTGGCCAAGATGAGGATAATCCATTTATATAACACCATTAAAGTACAGAGAAGTTTAGTAGTTCTTAGGAGTGTGAATTTCAGCACAGAGTCATCCAATCAAAGTCAAATGGTTTCTCAAATTTTGAGTTTGAAACAGTACTTCCTCCCTCAACAAAAACTAAAACAAAACAAAAAACAAAGTGTGCTCACTGTGTACCAGGCATTGTGCTAAGTGCAAGGAAATGAAAATATGAATAATTCAGGTCAGTATTTCTTTTCTTCATTTCAAACTTGTAATTTTCCTGAGGTAGCAAAGTAATTTCCTCAGCCATCCATTTTCGCTTGGTAGTGAAAATAATCTTTAAGATTAGCTTAGCACTATCAAAAGCACAATCTTTAATAATCTTCAGGCTACTGGTGAACCAAACCAAATGTTCTTTTTGAAATGCATTTAAGGAATGTATGAAAACCCGTACTTAGCACAAATCAAGGGTATTTGTTTATCTTATAAAAGGATTCTTTATAAATGAAAGTAGGAATAGTTCAGCAGAGATGAAAGAGCATGAAGAATCAGCCTCAAATTCAGGTATCCGTGGAGCCTCTTAATAACCAGGCTTGATTTCAAGGGCAGATTCCTTAAGTACCTTGTCTCCCTACTTTCTCATCTCTTAAAGCTACAGAAATGATGAGTGGGATAACGTATGTAAAGGGTGCTGGTCACATAATCTAGGCTCCATAAAAAGCAGCTGTTGCTACAAAACAATTAATCATAGGGTTTTCTTAATATTAAACAACTTTATTGTGTTTACAAGAGCTATTCACAAAATTTAAATCTGTACGAGCTTTTCAGCAACACATTGCAGAGAGACCTATGGCAGTACTTTTCTAGATGTAAGTTAAATGTTCATTTATTATCTGTGTGTACCAAGCTATTAGCAAGGTTGTATCTTGCAATTTACAATTTTCTGTGCAGCCCTTTGCCAAGACGTCCTTGTTTGGCAAACACAGGCTTTAACCACCTTCTTCATCATCTGTTTCTCCTCTCTTAGATCCTTACGTTTTCCTCAAGTCATAGTACATAAACAATAATTGCAGGTTGTTCACCCTTTTTCTATTTGAAAACACACCTCCAGAACTTCTTTAGTTCTCAAGACAACTCTCATGACCTATTCTCTGCTTGTCAGAGGAAATTTCTTATTTACCGTTGGACTGGTGTTTGCTCTAATTTTTGCTTATCCTATTGAGAGCAACTTCCCAGACTAAATTTCATCTGAAGAAATCAGAAACTATAAAAAGTTTTTTATCTTATAAGAAGAAAAGTGAACTTTTAAAAAGTATCTTGACATTAGCATCAAGAATACATGGATGCAGCCGCATAGCACAGGGAGATCAGCTCGGTGCTTTGTGACCACCTAGAGGGGTGGGATAGGGAGGGTGGGAGGGAGGGAGACACAAGAGGGAAGAGATATGGGAACATATGTATACGTATAACTGATTCACTTTGTTATAAAGCAGAAACTAACACACCATTGTAAAGCAATTATACTCCAATAAAGATGTTAAAAAAAAGAATACATGGATGATTAGTTGATGAATCCTAGAAGTTTTAAATTAAAACATTATACATACTTCATTGTTACTAATGATAAATGAAAAAGTGGTAAAATTAACTCTTAAATCAGTGGAAATCTGCAGGTATGTCTTATCTCTGAGAGATATGTGTTACTAAAGGTATATTTATTTTATATAAATTATATTTCCAATAACAGATGACTCATGCTCACAGCTTCTTATAACTCTAAGTATATATGTTATTAAATTTCACAGGCAAATTCTCTAACTTTGAAAGATGCTCTTTGATTCTTAATTATTATGATTTTAACATCTTTATTGGAGTATAATTGCTTTACATTGTTGTGTTAGTTTCTGCTGTATAACAAAGTGAATTAGCTATATGTTACATATATCCCCATATCCCCTGCCTCTTGCGTCTCCCTCCCTCCCACCCTCCCTATCCCACCCCTCTAGGTGGTCACAAAGCACTGAACTGATCTCCCTGTGCTATGCGGCTGCTTCCCACTAGCTATCTATTTTACATTTGGTGATTCTTGTTAATTATTGATCCTTGAATTCTTGATATCCTTGTGTTACGTGTTGTTGCCAATAAAAGGTGGCATCCAACCAAGGCTTTTCCCTTAATACTTGTAAAAGAGCTGGTTTGATGATGAGCATATAATGAAATATACTTGTAAAGGTTTGGTTGGATCACAGAGTTTGATTGAACCTGAGTTTTCAATACTTGCTTTATTCTATTCCTATGAACACTAGGACATCGATGTATCATTTCCACATATATTGCTTGGACTGCATGCCAGAAATTCATGTATTGGAGTGTCAAAAGTCCTTGTTTTAAAGGATCTCACCCATAGAGTGATCCTAGGGCACAGGGCTCCAAGTTTAGCGTTATTTGAATTTCCCTCAGTGGGTCATGAACTGAGCAGAGTGTCATGAAATGAAGAATTCACTGAAGGAATAAATGTTGTAGTGTATTTGCTCGTTATTGTTTTATGAATCATGACAAATCCCTCTGTGTTTCTTTTGCATTTCAAAAGAAACACCTTTAAGCTTAATTCAGTCAAGAAGCACAAATATAATAAGGAGAGATATTTCTTTAATTTTTGAGCAAACAGTAGAAGATTTTCAAAATTAGGGAAATCTTTTAAAAGTTTTCCAAAATAAGTCATCCTTGGTAAGTTAAAGATTGTTTTGATTGAATACTTTTTAAAAACCCCAAGTAACTGCATATGTTTTGTTTTAAGAAATGGTAGAATACGACCTCTGAGCAATGAACAGTTCATGGCTCATCTACTCACATACAGCATAATCACCTAGGATAAAAATGAACAGCCGTCCTCTGTGAGATCCAGGAACAGGTGGTACAACTAATCATCCCAAATGTTTGGAATACTGGCCTGGCAACAAGATTCAAAAGACAAGTGTCCCCAGCTCCACTATAAAGGGACAGGAGAAGGATTCTTTTGCACATCCAGTGCAGGAACTCGATGAATAAATGTGTGCAAGCTTGCCTTGGGAGAGGAATGAGTAGGTTATTCACTTATTAGCTTGTGATATACCACCTGCCCTCTAGGATGGGCTCAAGGTGACTGACGGCAAGTAAGGGTTATCTGGAGATACCCTTTCTGAACATGGAAATTCCCATTCATATTGTAGACTTTAATAGAATAGATTATTATTGAAAATATTCATTACCTATAATGCTATTTTATCCCCAGCTGTATTTGCTTTCAGCCTGTGGGCAAACTGTCCACAAACAGAGCCAGATAAATGCCTGTCTGACCCTGAGCTGACTTCATATTTCTGTGGCTGTTTTTAAAAACTGCATATTTCTGAGAAATAACAAGGTCCTGTTGTATAGCACAGGGAACTATACTCAATATCCTGTAATAAAACATAATGGAAAAGAAAAATAAATAAATAAAAAAGAAGGAAAGAAAGCAACAATAACAAAAAAATAAAATAAAATTATACTACTTCAAAAAGAACTGCATATTTCTGTGGCCATTTTTAAAAACATCAAAGTTTGTGCTGCATTAGCCATGGTTTAGGTGGAACCAAATGTGATCATTCTAGAACAATTCTTTATTATTCTATCTTTGAACAATTCTCTATTTAGTAATTGGTGAGAAACATTTCTATAAGAAGGCTCTTACTTTCCACCAGGGACTTCATGGGTGATACCATTCAATCTAATAATATAACATATAAGGCTTTAGGTAAATGATGACATGCATACCACCCCCACCCCCCAGTCAATTTTTTCTTTCCCACTGTTTCAGTCCTGGTGCAATCAGATAATCTGTACATTTTTCTAGCAAAATTGTATTTTTTAACCTTTTGATTTATGAGTTTATTTTACTTTAAGGATAGTAACTGTTTATCTGTTGTATCTGTTACCAGTATGTTTGGTAGTTTGTCATTATGCTTTCAGTTCTGTTTTTGGTATTTTTTGGATTTATACAATGACTTATGTATGTGAGGTGTATCAATTTTTATGTTTTCCGACTTCAGCATTCATGCTTAGAAATATCTCTTCCACGCTACAATTATATAAATATTTATCTGCATTTTATGCAGTACTTTTAAGATTTTATTTTTACATACCTCCCCAACTTTCTAGTCTATAACACTTTTTCTTATACAAACCAAACTATGCATACTAAGCTGTTTAAAAGTGAAGATCTGAGAATCATATCTATGTTTTCAATACTACTCCAAATAGTAAAATGCAGAGAATGAGGGAGTTTCATTTCAAAATGCCAAATAATGAATTTCACTGCCAACATATAATTAGGAACTATTTTAATGTGAGGACATGAGCTGAAAGTAAGTTATTATAATTTATAGTGATATAAATTAATTCTTATTAGATTAAGGCAGTGCAGATTAAGATGCCTATAATTATAGAATGATACATGTCATTATTTGGTGGATTGGAAAGAGCATGTGACTAAGACATACACAATAGCTTATTGAGTTCTAGTTCTGACTCCAGTAATAATTAATTAGTTTGGGGATGATGGGCCATTTTCTCTTTGACCATCAGTTTGCTTGTCTCTCAAGTGAGGGCATTGGACCCTAGATGACCTCAGTAAGGTACCCACAGCACCAAAGGGCTAAGATTCCTACATGGACTGAGGGAACAAAATAGCCAAAATATCAGCTCCTTTCTTCTAGGATGGAACATACTGCCTTTCAGGAGCAAGAGCTAAGGAAATCAAGGGCTGAATTTGTCCTGACTTCTTGGACCTAGCAAACAGTTCTCTCTCCTCAGAAGAATGGGACATAGCTTTTAAAGCACTTACTGGAATTTGCTGTAACAAAGAACAGAAATATGTTTTTGTAAGCTGGACTGTTTTGATACATTTTAAATGATTATTCACTGTTCCATTTTAGCATTTCTTAAAGTGATGCTAAGGGCAGTGCCTTTCAGCACCCATGAAAAAGGAGTTTGTCTTTCATTAAACTGCAGCTCGAAAAACTAGCAGTCTACGCAGGATGATATTAAAAGTATGTAATAAATAGTATGACATAGGCACCAACTGCTCAGAAAGGACTCTGGTTATAAACTACAGATCTTCCTCGACTTCTGACAAGGTTGAAACCTGTTGAAAATATCATAAGTCGAAAATGCATTTAATACACCTCATCTACCAAACATTGTAGCTTAGCTTAACCTACCTTAAACATGCTCAGAACATACATTAGCTTATTGTTGGGCAAAATCATCTAACACAAAGCCTATTTTATAATAAAGTGTTGAGTATCTCATGAAATTTATTGAATACTGTACTGAAAATGAAAAACAGCATGACTGTATGGGTACAGAATGGTTGTAGTGTGTTGGTTGTTTACCCTCGTGATCTCGTGGATGACTGGGAGAGAGTATACCCATACCACATATTGCTAGTTGGGGAAAAGATCAAAATTTAAAGTGCAGTTTTTACTGAATGCATATCACTTTTGCACCATCATAAAGTCGAACCATCTTAAGTTGAGGACCATCTGTATTGCTTGCCTATACTGGGGGGTAGAGAAATTGGAGTCTGTACCAAAATTAGCTAGGAACTTGGGATAGAATGGAGAACAATAAACAAGGTCCCTGCCATTCAAGAGCATACTTTCTAGTTGGGGAAAGAGATAATCAGCAATAAAACAAATATAAAATCATTTCTGTTCATCATAAATGCTTTAATGAAGATTAAGCCGGTTACGTGAATAGAGTGACAAAGAGTGGGAGTATTTTAAATAGAGCGTTCAAAGGTCGTTCTCTAAATATATGATACTTGAACAGAGAACCAACTGATGAGGAACCAGTCACTGAAGACCTGGAGAAAGGGCATCCCAGCCAACAACAAATTTAGGTCCAAAGGGAGAAGAAGCTTGGAGTGTTATTTGAAAGATTGTAAGAAGGCCAGTGCAGTGAGAGGGGAGTTAGTGAGAATTGTAGAACATCAAATCAGAGAAGGACACCAGGAGATGAGGCAAGCAGTGGTCAGCTCTTATAAAACCAGATCCTGAGTGCAATGGAAAGCTATTGGACTGTTTTAAGCAGAAGACAAAAGTGACTTGATTTACAGTTTAAAAAGATATCAATGAAATAGAATCGAGAGCCAAGAAATAAATCAGTATCTCACAGTGGCATCAAGAATACTCAATAGAGGAAAAACAGTCTTCAAGAAATGGTGCTGGGAAAACTAGATATGCAAATACAAAAGAATGAAATTGGACCCCGATCTTACACTACTCACAAAAACTAACTAAATATAGATTAAAGACTTAAATGTAAGATCTGAAACCATAAAACTCCTAGAAGAAAACATAGGGGAAAAGCTTCTTGCTATTGGTCTTAGCAATGATTTTTTTTGATATGACAACAAAAGCAAAGGCAATATATGTAAAAATAAGCAGTTGGACTACATCAAAATAAAAAGCTTCTACACAGCAAAAGAAACAATCAACAGAATGAAAATGCAACCTGTAGAATGGGAGAAAATATTTGCAAACTACTTATCTGATAAGAAGTTAATATCAAAAATATATAAAGAACTCATACAACTCGCTAGCAAAAAAAAAAGAACCAAATAATCTGATTTAAAAATGGGCAGAGAACCTGAATAAACGTTTTATCCAAAGGCATATAAATGGTCAACAGGTACATGAAAATATGCTTACGATCACTAGTCATCAGGGAAATGCAAATCAAAACCACAATGAGATATTACCTCCCACCTATTAGGATGACTATTATAAAAAAGACAAGAGATAACAACTGTTGTTGAGGATGTGGAGTAAAGGAAACCCTAATGCACTTTTGGTGGGAATGTAAATTGGTGCAGTCACTATAGAAAACAGTATGGAGGTTCCTGAAAAATTAAAAGTAGAACTACCATATGATCCAGCAATTCCACTTCTGGATATATATCTGAAGGAAATGAAATCACTATATTGAAGAGAGATCTGCAACCCCACATTTATTGCATTATTCACAATAGCTAAGACATGGAAACAACATAAGTGTCCATTGATAGATGAATGGATAAAGAAAATATGATATATATAAGTTATATATATGTATGTTGTATATATTATATATATTTTACATTTTATATGTATATATATATATATATTTTTTTTTAACCACAATAAAGAAGGAAATCCTGCATTTGTGACAACATGGATGGACCTTGAGGACATTATCCTGGGTGAACTAAGTAAAAAAAGATAAAAACTGTATAATCTCACTTATATGTGAAATCTTTAAAAAAACAAATGAAATTCACATAGAAACAGAGTAGAGTGGTGGTTGCTGAGGGGCAGAAGGGTTGGGGAAATGGTGAGATGTTGGTACGGACTTCTAGCTATAAGATGAATAAGTCCTAGGGATCTAATACATGGTGACTGCTGTATTGTGTACTTGAAAGTTGCTAAGAGAATAGATCTTAAATGTTCTCATCACACACTCTCTTTCACACACACACACGCACACACACACACATATACACACACACACACTTGTAATTATGTGGGTTGATGGATGTGTTAACCTTATTGTGGTAATCATTTAGCAATATATACATATTATCAAATTATCACATTATATACTTTAAACTTACACAATGTTTTATCTCAATTATTTCTCAATAAAGCTGGGAAAAAAAGATAATTCCAGCTGCCATGTGGAATGTGGACTCTACGGAG
Source organism: Orcinus orca (assembly GCF_937001465.1). Lineage (NCBI taxonomy): Eukaryota > Metazoa > Chordata > Mammalia > Artiodactyla > Delphinidae > Orcinus > Orcinus orca. The sequence goes on along the minus strand of NC_064566.1, from coordinate 80,405,507 downwards.
AAAGGTAGAAGCATGGAGAAAGTTAACAGGCAGTTGGCAGATTTACTGGTATCTTGGATTTGGGAGGTTATGGAGGCAGAGATGAGAATAATCATAGTGAGGATAGATTTAGAAAGTAAAATTGCTGTGTTCCTTCACATGGAGAGATTCTCCATTCAGGGCTAAAGTTTGGAGTTTCTGTATTTTATTTTTATAAGGGATATCATTCCCTTTTATAAGCTTATTTTAAATGTCATTTATAAATAATGGCAAACTTTTGAAATAAGGTAAAAGATAGTTGGTTTCTTTTAAATGTCTAATATTCATGTTCCTTAGAGAAGATAAATTTACATTTTATCTAGGATTTAATGAAATCCTTTATCATTTGTGCCTGTTAAAGTTTCTGGTTAGAATCCTGTAGCCCAGATAGTGAAGAAGATAGTCTTCAATAAATGGTGCTGGGAAAACTAGATATTTAAATGCAAAAGAATGAAATTGGACCCCTATCTTATAATACTTATAGAAGTTACATAGAACCTTCTACCAATGCTCTGCTTTATTCCTTTCCTGCTTTTCTATTGATTCCCTTTTTGGACTCTGTTCCATCTTTTTCCCTCAGGCATACAATTATCCAAGCTAGCTGTAATGATGTGAAAGATCACCACACAGTTTGTACTGAGGAATGGGTTTTGCTGGTCCAAGCATTCCCAGAAGAAGGCTACGTGATAAAGAGCACACCATTTATCTCTCTGAGAACTGGTTTTCTAATAATTAAAATGAAGATTGGACTAGATAATCCTAAAAATTCTTTTCACTTCCAAGATTTTAAGATTGTCTCTCTTCTGATTTTCATATGTTGTTGATATAATCCATTACTTGCTTTAATTAATTACACAATGTTATATACATCAGCCATCTTTATTCTGATGATTCCCAAATGTATATCTCAAGTTCAAGACTCGCTCATGAGGTCCATTCTCATGTAACAAATGGATTCCTGAACATCTCTATCTGGCCATTGTATAAGCACCTCAAACACTTTATGTCCAACACGACTCATTAACTTTCCCCATCAACTTGCTACTTTTTCTGTATGCTTTCCTCACATTGTCTAGATCTCTCTCTTTTTGACTGAGTCTTCTACTCCACCTTTCTTGCAATCATCTACTTACTTATCTACTTATGAATCTACAAGACTCAGCTCCAGTCACCTCGTTATGCAAAATTTTTCTAAAGCCCACTTCCTCTGCATGTAGAATTTTTTACTGCCTGTGGTATCCTGATTAGTATTAGCACCTGCATGAGTTTGTTCACCTGTTTATGTGTCTACATTTTAAACTCCATGAGGGCAAGTATAGTTTCTTATTTCCTTGTGATTCTACCCTCAGCTTAGAATGTATCACAGTAGATGATTAACACATATATAATGAATGAGTAAAAATGAAAATTCTCTGATCTGAGAATTGTTCATGTCCCAATTTCTTATCTGGAATATGTTCTCCCACCAATAGTCTCTTCAAGACAGGGGGAAGCCATTGGCTTTCTTGCTTTTTTTACCTGTTTACCAGTTTATGAAGACTCATATAAATGCCAACCTCCATTTGTTTGCACACATTCTTCTGTGAGAATTCAGTGCCCTTTTCACATGTATTCTCTCTTGCAGGATGCAGAGACCACATTTTCTCTTTCTTTCCTCTCTTCCCTGAGGTTGAAATTAGAATAGTGATATCCAGCCAGTTTTTAATAGATGTTCATTCCTTGAAGCCCACATTTGTCTTAGTTCCCTCTGGTAAACAACTAAAATTTCTTCAACGTAGACATTTATATATAAACCAGTTTCATCATGAGCACTTAATAAATACATTTCCGGCTTCTCAAAATGCTAATGAAATTTAGACCTGGTACTTAGCTCTCATTCAGTATACTTGGGTGTATAAGCTGTCAGATTTGAGTGGCTGAATTTTTTATCAGCATCATCTTAAAATACCTCCTACTCCCTGATCAGGCTGGAAGAAATTAACCAAGGTGATTTATTTCATCAGGGTCAAGAAACCAACTGTGACTTGTAAAAATGATAGGATCAGCTTTCCTTCCCATTATGTTTTTAAAACTTACTGCTACTAGGGTAATTAACATGAAACTTACAGACAAATCAGAAAGAAGTTTGCCTTATAAGAGAAGTTTCTTTCCCTGAGGTCACAAATCCTTTAAGACTTCTGAGGTAACTAACTTTCTCAGGTCTGCTCTCTACTTTCTTTTCTTGAGTGGGTAGTACTTTGTCCCTCCCATGGCCATTTTCTTCTCCCCCCCCCACCCAGTCTTCCTGATTGAAAGTGATGCAGAGCCTAGTTCAAACCAAATAACCATTAATACTGACAATAATTATCATTACTCTTTATTAAGCATTTTAAGTGCTAGTTATAATTACATAACTAATGCATTGAATTCTCAAAACAGCCCTGTAATTTAAGCATCCCATACCAGCCTTTTACAGAAGAGGAAGGGAGGAGAGTAGATTGCCTGAGGTCACACAGTCGGTAGATGGCTGAGTTAAAATTTGAACTCCTGGGCTTTCCTGGTGGCTCAGTGGTTGAGAGTCCGCCTTCCAATGCAGGGGACATGGGTTCGTGCCCCGGTCTGGGAAGATCCCACATGCCGCGGAGTGGCTGGGCCCGTGAGCCATGGCCGCTGAGCTTGCGCATCCGGAGCCTGTGCTCTGCAACAGGAGAGGCCACAACAGTGAGAGGCCCGCGTACCGCCAACAAAAACAAAAACAACAACAAAAAAAAGGTGAACTCCTGTCCCCACGTTTTTTCATTTTGCCAGTGTTTATAAGTAAATGTGAATGCAGTTGTCCGTGTCTTGAATGACAAGGGTTCTTGAGGAGAGGTGCTTAAGACAGATGGTGACCTGTTCAGCAGTAATGTAGCCTGTATTCCTGTTGTCACTTAGTTGGAAGAAGATTCAGATGGCTGAGATGAAACTGTGCATGTAATGAATTGAACAGAGGTTTGCCTTACTCGCATGGATGTTTCTTTGCCTTCCAGGAAGATTTCCAACCCGCAGCAGCCTCAGAGACCAATTGGGAATCAGTCACAAGCTCAATCTCAGTAAGTAATTTATTTTTCTGTTGCCTGCAAAGACAACTGATGGAGTAGTAGCTAAGGTCAACCCTGGGATGACTTCAGCTGCATGAAGTAGCTATGGCTGGACCCAAAGCCAGGTCTCAAACATGATGTGTTCTTCCATTTCTTTTAGGTTATAGTGAGCTATGTCAGATGCCCTTTTTTCTCCTCTTTCAGAAAGGTTTCCAGGAAATGTCAGTACCCCTTGTAGGAACACAGGATAGACAATGACTTAAATATATATCAATTTCAAAGGAGAACATTGCAACTAAAGGACTGTCCAGACATATCAAAGGTGTGAAACAGTTCAGGGCCCAAGCTCAGGTGGGGAATTTTGAAATAGTTTTTTGAATATTCCAGGGGACGCCGTTAACCTTTGCATTTTCAAGGATCTTTTCAGATGTGAAAAATCCATGTTTATGGTAACATAACTTAAGTGCAAGCCAGGCTTGTGTTCTATGTGGCTTGGAAATAAAACATAACTCACCCTGAAACTATAAAATGGTTCATGCTCCATTTTTTTCCCTCCAGATTTAGTCATTTCCCAGTATTCTGTATACGTATCTACTTTGTACAGAAAGAGCAGACTTTGTTTTCACCAATCTTATGGGTAGCACTTATGTAGCAATAAACTGCAAGATAATAAATGCAGTTGTTCATTAAAAGATTAAGAGCATGGAGAAAGATTGTCCATGGTTCTAAGGTGGGTTAGTGTGGCTGAGTCAGAGTTGATTTTTTTTTTCCAGAAGTGATGTTCTCTCTTTTGTTCTTGGAGGGAATTTTTAAAAATTCCCTCAGATGCCAGGATTTCTTCAGCTATGGATTCTGTGACTATTTAATTCACCTGGTGTGGCTGGTGAACTAGAACACGATCTGATCGAGATCAGTGAGGTCTCTAATGGTGATATTAAGAGTGTTTTGTTCGTTTCTGATGGTCAAGAATGCATGCTGTGAACTTAGCTGAGTATAGACAATCATTGTCAGGAAGGTGAAAATTAAAATAAGGCAGGTAATACTGAGGAGCTGGGAGGCTAGGCAAGAGGTGTGGGCAGTTAGCAGCCCAAGACTGACAATTCAAGGTACATGCCAGTGGTAGCTTTTGCCATTCAGGACATAGTGGTCTATTCTGTCAGGAGATCCTCTGGCTTCTCAAGTATCTTGTACATGATAGCTCAGGGTTATCTAATCATTCCTGCCCAAAGGGCAGAAATCAAGTTTAAAGGACCCTTCACTGATTCAGGATAATCCAGGCCCTCTTAAAGACGATTGTCCTGTCCATTTGGTTCATCTGTGGAAGCTCAGCACTAGGTCCAAATCCATTGGAAACTCTTCTGGGTTGCGTTCCAAGTCCAGGTTCTGCTGAGTCCTCTAGGAAGACCAGGGAGACCTAGCTTCTTTTCTCAGCATTCTGATTTTCAAGAACCTTCTGGAGTAGGAGCAAGGGCCTTTGGACCTACCATTCACTTCTGTATAAACCATTCTTTATTTTTGTTGAAACCGGTTTACAGTTTTCAGAACATTTTTACAGATTTTTATCATTACTTTAAAAGAATTCACTTAGCTTTAAAATTGATTTTACAAACATAAAACAAAAGCTGAATGAGATCAAATTTACAGTGCAATTGAAAGAGGCACACCCAACTAGTATTTCTCTCAAAAATAGTTCTTATATAATTGCCTCGGAAACAAAAATATTCTCTTGGGTTGATTAGATCACCTAGTCACTCATAAATATTTTCTTAAATATCATTAGTGTTTCAAGTCAAAACTTGAAAAGAGCAGTAAAACTCACACACAAGGACCCTTTTACATTTTACCTACGGTTTGGATTTGCTCTTCAGACTAATGTTAGAAGAGACTAGACTCCCTCCTCCTCCTTCCTCAGAGCCATTTAAGTAGCTTATGCTTGTGTCTGAATGGCTTGATTAACATTCCTGCTTTTGTTTCAAAAAAGAGGGAAGAATTTTAATTTCAAAGCTTTCATATGCTGCCATGCACCTAACTTTGGCCAGCTCATTTTGTTCTTAGACCCACATGATACAAAGCTAATTGTAAATCATCTGTTGTGTATGAGCCAGGTAGACTGTAGATCCAGGCAATACAAAGTTGAATGGGAATTTGGAATTTTGTTACTGAATCATAAATTTAGCTGCCTTTAGCATAGGATGCCAAGAGGGATCTGAAAATCAGAAGTGATGTGCTTCAATCAGGGTTCAGCTTCTATCACACACACACACACACACACACACACACACACACACACATACACACACACACAAACACACTCCAAGATTAAGGAGCTGGCCTGATACCTTCAGCAGTCTATCTCATGTCTCACACGCTACTCCCCAAACCCCGTCTGCCACCTACTCCCTTTCCCTACAGGGCATGTTTGAAATCTCCTAAATTACACCAATGGTAGGTTATGCTTTTATAAAACCTCTTAGTTTTGCTAAAGAAAGACTGTCCCCCTAAGAGCAAGTGATCCTTTTGGGGACTTTTGGATCTTGATTGGCTAAAAAGAAAATGTGTCACCTGAGAGTGTACTGTCTGGGACTCTATAATGCATAGGCATATTATTTCTCAATAGGAATGCAGCTGAGTTTCAGAAATGCAAGTTTTCGTTAATCTCTATTTTTCCTGTAGAGATATGAGATATTTGCCCTTGGGGGATCTTATTTGTTTGGCAGTTTCTTTAAAGACATTTAGAAATCATTGGAGACTACGTGCTTTCCATTTCCTTGTTAATGGGTCATGAAGTTTTACAGAGATGTTTGCTACATGGCTCATTTACCTCTAGATTTTACAAGGGTTAGTGAAGTAAGTGCTTGGAAACTTAAGTGGGGGTGTATTCCATGGCAAAATACATAATCCCTTCCAGACTTTTAATGATGTTGCATTCCCCATTTGAAGAGTATTCCTGAGAATGTTTAAATGGCAGCTGGGATCCCTCACAAACTATAGCACTTAAAATGCACACACACACGGGGAGGGGGAAGGGGAAGCTGGGACGAAGTGAGAGAATGGCATGGACATATATACACTACCAAATGTAAAACAGTTAGCTAGTGGGAAGCAGCCACATAGCGCAGGGAGATCAGGTCAGTGCTTTGTGACCATCTAGAGGGGTGGGATAGGGAGGGTGGGAGGGAGATGCAAGAGAGAGGAGATATGGGGATATATGTATATGTATAGCTGCTTCACTTTGTTATAAAGCAGAAACTAACACACCATTGTAAAGCAATTATACTCCAATAAAGATGTTAAAAAAAATGCACACACACACATGTGAATCTTCTACTCTTAGGTCAAGGGGGCCAGTTTCATGGCTTATTATCCTTGTTGACAGTTAGTAAGCTGGTTAAAGTGCCAAATTTTATCAAGATGTCTCCAGAGTAAATTTAAACCCTGTTCAAAGAACGTCTACAATGCTAGGTGAGCTACAAAGATAGGACACTGAGGCTAAATGGAGAGAATGAATGGATTATTCAACATTTGCATGGAAAGGAGTTCAGAATTTACCTGCTCACCATTATTTGTTGATATGGATATGATGATTTGAGACTTTGGACCAAGAAATTGGATGACTTATTTTGATATTTCCATTTAGCTAGTATTTTTTTTTTAATGATTACAATTCAGATGACCTGGATGTTTTATGACCTTCCGGGTTTTGATTTGCAAAAAAGTGAATGACTATGATTTACCACTTAATTGTTCTTATTTAGGAATATAGCAAGACTATGGCACAGTGGCTTAGCATGATATTTATGTACATGATGTCTTGTAATCAGAAGTCTGTTTATGTTCCTTCCATATGGTTGTGTGACTCTTGTATTTCATAGCAATGGACTTTTTCTGAGTACACTGAGCTGTATGTCACTCTTAGGGGGTATCCTATCACTCTCCATCAGTAACGGACCCCACTCTCACTGCGGATACTCTGGACAAAACAATTGCAGAATTTGATACTGTGGAAGATCTGCTCAAGCACTTCAATCCTGAATCATGGCAAGAAGATCTTGAGAATCTGTATTTGGACACCCCTCATTATCGAGGCAGGTCATATCATGACAGGAAGTCAAAAGGTAAGAAACAAATAAGGTTCTTCATAAGCAGATAAAAGTGCTAATAGTAATAAGTAAGAATTTGCAATGCAATGTAGTTAATTCACTTACATCAGATGATTACTGTTAGTTCATTATCACATATCTTTTACACAGCACCTTCAAATGATGTTCTGTGTTTTGTCCAAACTGTGTTGTTTGTATGGGGCTAAGAAAGGTTTGATTCAGTCAAAGATCTGTCATAGTTTGGAGCTAGAAAAGACTTTATAAAATCATCTGGACCAACTTTGTGCTTCTTGGCAAGTAAGGCATTATCAGTCCCACTGTAAACAGTAGAGGCAACCAAAGTCAGGGAAGGTAAATAACTCTTCAAAGGCTGCATGGCAATGGAGAGGAAAGGAGAGTCATGCTCTCTTGCCTGTGTAAGTGCCTGTGTAACAGTCCCCTGTGCCTCTCTGATGGATATGAATGTTGAATTAGCCCGGGACTCAGTCATTGTTGGCAGGAGAGGCTTCTCGTAAAGTAATGGTCAAAACTCTGGAAGATTTCACTCTATTCATTCAATGTCCATTCTGAAATTTTTTATGAGGTCCTACTATGTGCTTTGTGCCCTTGGTGGTTCATAGGATATAAATGTCTCAAGGAAGAAACCAATATCTGGGCTATTTTGGACAAGTAAGTGTGAGGGCACACATTCATCTGGAAGGTTCAGGAAAGCAAAATGAAGGGAGAAGAAAGGAATATTCAGGCAGAATTAAAACATCATGAGTTAAAACAGTAATACTTACACTCTTAAAAAATAGGTATCCTAGTACTACATCTGAGTGATATGACCTTAGGACATGGATGTTTATTTGAATGTTTAACTCAAATTAATATAGAAATAACTTGTAATTACCTCATTGAATAAAACTATAATTTCTAGTCTGTTATGTTTAAGATTTGTTATTACTTAAACTTTCTCTACAAGTCTTGTAAGCCTGGCTTGCATCATAGATATAAAGGTATTTAGTACAATACAACTTGTTTCCTGTACTTTGTAATAACATGGGTACTTTCAGGAATTAAAAGGAACCCAGGGCCCTTTTGTAGATAATGTTTATATTGGTAAGGACAACATATTAAAACATGTAGGCTGAAATGACTAGTTAGTTAACTCCTGCCTGGGTCTGCTGCTTATGGCTTAGGTCATAATCTTATATACTTAAAGTGCACAGCTAAGTGGGGACAACAGAGTCACTGGTGGCCCTGATGTTATGTAGATATATCATATGTAGATCAGTGTAACTCTCAAATCGAATTTTCCCAGGGCTCAGATTGTATTCAACTCAGAGAAGAAATGGCTTTTCCATAAAGCGTTGCTGTCTTTGGATCTCCTGAAGGAAAATAAAATACTCACTATGTTTTGAACCTGAAGGTCAAAACAGGTCAACCTGAAGGAAAATAAAATACTCACTATGTTTTGAAAACCCCAGAAAAAAATATTAAAAATGGTATTGGAGAAAGAAATGATAAAATCTGACTCTGTCTTCAAGTATCTTAACCACTATAGCTAGGTGACCTGAAGGAAAATAAAATACTCACTATGTTTTGTCTGAAGGTCAACCTGAAGGAAAATAAAATACTCACTATGTTTTGAAAACCCCAGAAAAAAATATTAAAAATGGTATTGGAGAAAGAAATGTTAAAATCTGACTCTGTCTTCAAGTATCTTAACCACTATAGCTACTTGAGGGGCAGCCCTTCTTGACACCTATTTGTTTGAAGTATTAAAATTTAAAAATCACCTAAATTCATTACTTATTTTTCCCCAGATACTATGTTGAGTTGGAGGCAAGGTGTCTTGGTTCAGAGCCTAACCCTGCCACTTAGAAGTTCTGTGATTTTTTTTGCAAGTCACTGACTCTTCCTGAGCCTCAGTGTCTTCATTGACAATGTGTGTATGATAACACCTACTTTCAGGAATTGTTAGGGGTGCCATCAAAAGCACTTGGCACATAGTACTTGCTCAAGAAATGTTGAAAAAGTTTGGAGTACTTGAGATGCCACAGCATTTATTTGTCCTACTACTGCATTGCTATTTGTATTTTTCTAAGGGAATATGAGAGCCTAGGACCTAACAGTTTCAACTCTTGCTGAATATTAAGTCACCTGGGGAGCTTTAAAAAACTACGGGTGCCTAGTCCTATCCCAGTCACAATGACTCAGAATCTCTGAGGGCGAGGCTGGGGTATTGATATTATTTTATGGCTACTAGGAGATTGAGACTGATCCTTAGAGGCAGCCAGGGTTGAGAGATGGTTCATCCTATATCTCCAGTAAATTGGCACAGACTCTGACACATTTTAGCTGCTCAGTTAATGTTTGTGGAATTGAAGATATTAATTATTCAGTATTAGTGTATTTCTAACATTTATAGAAACCCACCCCATAGACCAAGGATTGTAGCTTTATTAAGAATGCCTTTGGTTACTGAAATAACCTTACTAGAACATTCAAGGCACCATTCTACTTATTTCTAACAGTGTAAACATTTCTCTCCCCTGTTGGCTTAGATTTCATTTCTTAAACTCTTGTTTAAAATGGCCCTAAGGCAGGTCTGTACCCTTTCATTTAACACTGGCAAGCCACCACTGTCTCTGCACTTGCATAACTGTGCTGATTTAATTGTTTATCATTCCACTGATGCTGAACCACCTGCCTGTATCACAAAAGCAAAGGAAGTCAGGTTTAATATTTCAGCTGTTATTTTCAGCTTTTAGAACTTAAAAGTACAAATTCATGGTTTGTATACTGATGTATAAGAAAGGGGACAGTGAATAAAAGAGTGAAAACCAAAAAGTAGTTATAGATGATGGAGGTCCATTAGGTGTCAAATAAAATGTGAACTTTATAGGATCCCTAAAAAAGTTTTCTACTATCAGTATAATAATCTTGTTGTACAGAAACAAAGATATTTTGTTATATCTTTGTTTTATATATTTTGAATATCTATTGAGCATCCATTCTTCTGATTTACCCAGACTGATCAAAAGTAGCATTTTTCATGATACCAAAGAACAGGATTCTAAGATGACCCTTGAATGTGAATATATAAATCACAAAATTTTATAAACTCTAAAATAAAGCACAAACACACTAGGTGAAGAACTTATGTAATGAAGTAGAAAACAGTTAATAAAATTAAATTTTATGCTTTGCTTCTACTGTTATTTGAAGAAAGATTAGGTAACAGTGAGTTTTTAGTTCTCCTTAAGAAGAGACTTGAAAATGAGAAGCAAGAGGACAGTAAAAGTTTAGGGAGAAGAGGGAGAGAAAAGAGACATAACTTTGCCAAGTATTGAAGCCAGAACTTCAGCGTATAAGGTCCACTTTTTTCAAATTCACAAGTAATAGATAAGCACAAACCTGTCTGTAAAACCTTCTGGACTGATGATAATAGGACAAGTTAATATATCCAACTTTCAGTTTCCTAGGGGGTAATGGAGAAAAGGGTAGCATGGATAATTGAACTCTGTAGATAAGTACAGTTCCAAAACCCAGTTTTTGCCAATGATTTCAACCCCATGCCTTCAACCTCAAAGCTGCCCAAAAGTTTAAAAAAAAAAGTCGTTTGAAATTCAAGTTGTATTTACTTCTTCTGATGAACATGACAATAACATAGTAAATTTGCACATAATTAGGTAAAATATTATATGGATGTTCTACAAACTATGTAATCACTCTCTGAATCATTGCATGACCACTGTGGTTTAACTGAAGTTACACTGCAATTCCTTTAAAACACAATACTTTGAACTTGGTAGCAATGTATATTTACTCAAGTATATAGCATGAAATGTGACATCTCTACATTGAAAAACTATCGGCCTTAAACTCTACTAGACTGGGCATTAATTGAGTGGTCATTTATGGAGATTAACAATGTAACTGAGATGCAGTCTTTTACTTATTCCAGGAGAGCTTGACTTTCCTGAATGATGGTGTGTTTGCCATAGAAAAATCCAACACATAACAGCAAGAAGAAAACCTGTTCTCACAGTTTGTGTTGTGATTAAAATATGGATATAATTGTTGAGGCACTCCAACTTAATAGTTTTGAACTACAGTAATGCTTGACAAAAATACAATTTTCCCCAGAGTTGCCATTTCTTTTTAAATTTTATTTAATTTTATTTTTTTATATAGCAGGTTCTTATTAGTTATCTATTTGATACATATTAGTGTATACATGTCAATCCCAATCTCCTAGTTCATCCCACCACCACCACCACCACCACCACCCTGCCCTGGCTTTCCCCCCTTGGTGTCCATACATTTGTTCTCTACATCTGTGTCTCTATTTCTGCCTTGCAAACTGGTTCATCTGTACCATTTTTCTAGATTCCATATATATGCATTAATATATGATATTTGTTTTTCTCTTTCTGACTTACTTCACTCTGTATGACAGTCTCTAGGTCTATCCACCTCTCTACAAATGACCCAATTTCGTTCCTTTTTATGGTTGAGTAATATTCCATTGTATATATGTACCACATCTTCTTTGTCCATTCGTCTGTTAATGGGCATTTAGGTTGCTTCCATTACCTGGCTGTTGTAAATAGTGCTGCAATGAACATTGGGGTGCATGTGTGTTTTTGAATTATGGTTTTCTCTGGGTATATGCCCAGTAGTGGGATTATTGGGTCATATGGTAATTCTATTTTTAGTTTTTTAAGGAACCTCCATAGGGGCTGTATCAGTTTACATTCCCAGCAACAGTGCAAGAGGGTTCCCTTTTCTCCACACCCTCTCCAGCATTTGTTGTTTGTAGATTTTCTGACGATGCCCATTCTAACTGGTGTGAGGTGATACCTCACTGTAGTTTTGATTTGCATTTCTCTAATAACTAGTGATGTTGAGCAGCTTTTCATGTGCCTCTTAGCCATATGTATGTCTTCTTTGGAGAAATGTCTATTTAGGTCTTCTGCCCATTTTTTGATTGGGTTTTTTGTTTCTTTAATGTTGAGCAAGTCGCCATTTATTTATTTATTTTTTATTTATTGTTGGCTGTGTCGGGTCTTCGCTCCTGTGCGAGGGCTTTCTCTAGTTGTAGCAAGCAGGGGCCACGCTTCATCATGGTGCGCGGGCCTCTCACTGTCGCGGCCTCTCGTTGCGGAACACAGGCTCCAAATGCACAGGCTCAGTAATTGTGGCTCACGGGCGTAGTTGCTCCGTGGCATGTGGGATCTTCCCAGACCAGGGCTTGAACCCGTGTCCCCTGCATTGGCAGGCAGATTCTCAACCACTGCACCACCAGGGAAGCCCCTGAGTTGCCATTTTTTGATGCAGGGGCCAAATTTGATGTGCATTCCTCTTTAAAAAATCAGTAATTTAATATTGAGTGAAGCAAACATACTGAAATTAAATTGAGTCCAAATGACAGAGTTTGAAATATATGATTTTCACAGACTCTAAATGCTTAGATGTTGTAACTCTGGGACAGTTACCAACCCATTTCCCAGGATCTAATATCAATTTGTGATTTCTTACATGACATTATTTTGCTGTAAGATCTAAAACACTTGATTCTTTAATTTGAAAACTGTTTATTTGTAAACAACTGTCATAAGAAGCTGATGAGTAAATGAAATAAATATGTTTCATGTAAAATGTTTGAATTGGTTCTAAATTCTCTTAGATACAAATATCTTTTATTTTTTACTTAGTCATTTATTGCTGTTTCTTTGTCATGCCCTTTGTCATACTAACTAGAAAGAGCCAAATCTTGCTCTGGAGATGTCATTCAATGGGTATAAAGTTTCAGTCATGCAAGATGAAAAATTGCTAAAGGTCTGCTGCACAACACTGTGCTCATGGTTAATAATACTGTACACTTAAAAATTTAAGCAGATACACCTCATGATATCTGTTGCTTAACATGTTTTTTTATAAATGTTCTTTTTTGTGAATATTTGGTAGAAGTTGCCCATAAAAATAATTAAAAACAATTTAGAATGTAGGAAATAATTTCAGAGTGTATTAAGATATGAACATATTTTAGAAGTGACCTAAAGTCACAGTAAATTGAATGCTTACAAATTTCTCTCTCTGCCTATTTGATATCTGGGTGAAAATTTGCAGAAAGCCCTTGTCTGACGCTAGTGATGAATCAGATAAGTCACTCTTGAGATATCCTTCTGTAACTATCTATTGGTAAATTAAACAAACAGAGGTACTACAGACGTTAAATCAAATGGATTTCTTTTTCTAATTTCTTGTGTTGAATAAGGGTTAGCTTCACCGAGTTTCCTGAACCATGTGGTATGTACCAAGTAAAAGCTTTCTTTATCAATATTAAAATTGTTTACCATAAATTTGATAGAAATAGAGCAAAAGAAAGAATGTGATAGTGGAAAGAGCATGGACTTTGGAGTCAAGTAAGCTTATAATAAAATTCTAACTCAGGTACTAATGGTGGCCTTGGAGAGTTATGTGCAGACCTCTGAGCCTGTGTTTTCTCCATTTGGTAAAATGACTCTAATTATAACAACTTTGCAAAGTCATGTGAGGATTAATAATAGCAGAGTATACAACTCCTAGTGGGCCCTCAATAAATGCTAGCTATTATTATTACTTGAATACAGAACTCTGCACAGAACCAAGGTATTTCTGTGGACCTTGCTCTCTTCCTTGTAAGGCTCTTAGATAAGCATCAGTAATCTAGAGAGCCTCCTACAGAGTATCCAAATATTGTCATATTTAAGTATCTGTATAATCAGTAAACTCATTAAAAGTTTACAAAATAATTGCCAAGTACTAAACTTTTCTATGATATATTTACCCAGAAATTTCTGGCACCCTTTTGCTTTTTGGACATTTCCTTTTTAAAGCTTATTTTTTAGATTTTAGCCACTCTTTATAACCCATATGATTTGTAAGTAACTAGATTCCCTACTCATTCAGTTTGCCAGCAAGCATTAATAAAACCATATTATCATTTATAGTGTCACATGTGTCTATGAGGGCACACGCATAAAATGTTTGAAGAAAATCTCAGCACAGGAACAAGGACCTTTTTGGTTGTTTATTCTCTTACTGCCACTGCAGCCTCTGATTTTCTCCTATAGTGGCTGTCTATCTTTGTGGATATCCTAAGCCCACTCTCATCATCAAAGTTATTCCTCCCATCTAGGCATATAATTCAAATGCACATTGCTTAGGAAATCCATTTTGCAGTAGAAAACCATAGGTAACTTTTACTGTCTGGGTGGACAAATGTGCCTTTTCCACAACAGTCACTCTTGTTAAAGATGAATGGGTTTGCCTTGTAGTTCCTGTACCCATTTTTACCTGTGTAGCATTGGGAATCCTCTGCAGCATCCTTGTGCTCAGTGCCCCTATGGACTTAAGGAGGGAGCATACCCTTCCTAGAGCACACATTCATGCAGAAACTGCTGGGGCTGGAACATCTGGCTCATTAAGTGTCTACTTGCAAAGGACTGTGTTGAGTGCTACGTCCCATGAAATTTAACTAAAAACAACACATCATCATTGTTTTCTGACATTTCGATCAAGGTGGACATGACCTACCTTTCCTTAGTGATCACCAATTGCAGAATCTTAGCCACTTCTGGTTTAGGTGATTCTGTTCTTAACCTTACTTCATTGATCTGTTTTACTCATTTCAAGGTTAATGTGAGGCATACCTACTGAGAGCTAGAGTCTGGACCTTGCTTCAAACACTTTTAACTCATTCAAGCTCAATGAATTTCTTGGCAGGAGAAGAGTATTGTTATTCCCATTTTATCTAATAAAAGAAACAAATCCAGAAAGGTTCAGCGACAGCTATAAAGTAGAGAGCCATGACATGAACCTGGGTGTGTTGACTGCAAAGTCAATGCTGTGGGGGAACCAATAATGAGTAAAGCTCAGAGACTCATAGTCTAATAAATGAGAGACAAGAGAAAGATCTCCTTGATTTCCTAACCTGTTTTCTTATTTTTCATTGCATAGATGTACTTCATACATCCCCCTAGAGTTCAGAGAATTGCCTTATGATAGTGTCAGCTGCTTTCAGGCCTAATCCAATGCCTTGCAGATATCCTTGCACTCACCCATTCATTTTCCAGCAAGTATTTGTCAAGTGCCTACTATATGTCCAGTGACTGTAGGCAAGTCATTCAACTCTTCTGCATCTCAGTTTCCACATCTATCAAATGGGAATAGTAGTCTCTAAGATAACAGTTTGTTATGAGAATTCCATGAGGCTTGAGTAGGTGCTCAGTAAATTTCCATTCACTCATTGCTTAACAATGTTTTTAAACCCTGACAATTAGGAATTGTCTGAGTGGGAACATTTTACTGTGATTTAGGTTAATTTCTATAAATACGAGTGGTAAATGTTTCCATTCTTCAGAAATTAAACCAGCAAATGGAGTCATGAGATTCATGATTTTAAGTTTAAAATACCCTGATATTCCCTCATTAAAAGTTATAAGATAATTGTTCTTTCCAGACTTATTTGCACTTGCAAATTGGGGTTGAAATGTGGAAACCATTTTCACAATTATGTGCTAATTTATAGAAGAGGGAATCTGAAAATCACAGTGAGGTTGTAATGTCCATAAAGAGGAACAGACTCCTCTTGGGAAATTTATGAACCCTGAAGAAAGCTGAGAGCCCCTAGTTGCTTGGTATAAAAATACTACAATTATTTATATATTCCCCTTACCTTCCACCCCCATATAAAGTGCCATAAATCTAGTGTTGTAACATCAAGGTCAAGTTTATAATAAAGCACTTTACATAACAGATTGTGGGACTACTCCCCATTTGGCAAAAGACATATTCCTGAGCACCTTGAGATGTGTATCAGAGAGCCAGCCTTCTGGATGGCATCCTTTACCCCATGTGGCACAGCTGCTAGAGCCCATGGGTCTTGGTGCCAATCTTCGTGCATCACAGTTCATCCTTGATAGAGCTGGTTCTAGAACCCTAGTTTTTCAATTCTAACCCAACAACCATCAGTAGTTTGATTCATTTAGGTAGTAGTTACTGAGTACCTATTCCTTGCAAATGAAATCTGGATTGACTAGTGGTCTATAAATGGCCTGAACTTTTTCTAATTTTGACTTTAAGTTTATGGGTATCCCACAAAAGATAGATATTTAAGAAAAATCAGAAATGTTTGTCTTGGGGAGCTGTAGTGACTCCAGCTGTTTTTTATTGGATTTAGTTATTTCAAATATCCTGAAATGGCATGTGTGCTTAGACTACAAAAAAATAAAAAATGTTGTAGTTTTTTCATCAGTATGCTGCTTCTAACTGTTGAAACCAAATGGTTTTAGGAGAGGTGGACTTAAATGACCTATATTTGGTCCTTCCACTAGGGGCAAAGCACTAGGAGAGGGGAGATAAAAAGATGATTAACTCTGCTTTCAAGGACCTTATGGTTTAGTGGACAAGAAACACCTAAATAAAGAAAAGGATAAAGCAAAGTCTACAAAGTCAGTGCTATAATAGAAAGCAGAGAATGTGTGGTGAGTATATAGTGAAGGGGTCAGAGGAGATGTAGGGTGAATGTGCCCCTTGACTTAGAAGATTAAAATGACATAGTGGACTGAGATGTCAGAGAAGGTAAACTAGAATGACAAAAGCATGGTTTTAAAAAAGGCATGGGGCTTCCCTGGTGGCGTAGTGGTTGAGAGTCCGCCTGCCAATGCAGGGGACACGGGTTTGTGCCCTGGTCCAGGAAGATCCCACATGCCGCGGAGCGGCTGGGCCCGTGAGCCATGGCAGCTGAGCCTGCGTGTCCGGAGCCTGTGCTCCGCAACGGGAGAGGCCACAACAGTGAGAGGCCCACGTACCGCAAAAAAAAATAATAAAAAATAAAAAAATAGAAAAGGCATGGCCCTACTTCAAGCACTTGCTCTTCTATTGCCAAACCTGCACTGATATAGAGGCTGCTAGTGAGTGCCTGCTAAGAGAGTTCATAAAGAATTTTAGCCTGTAAAGGCTCAATTTGCTTGTATTAAAATGATTACTGGCTAGCTCCAAGAATATAGAGAAGTTTAACTGAACACTAGCAGATTCAGGAAGATAAAGAGAAAAAAGACTGGTGACACACATAACAGAATAGACTGATGAAAGGCCATCACAGTGAAAGCCAACCAATAAACTTGACACCAGAAGAGACTGACCCAAGGAAACCATCTTCCTATTGAACAAAACAAACTGTGAATCAAACATGCATGGGAAGGAAAAAAAAATTGTTTTCTTACATTCAGTGTGAGGACATTATTTTGTTTCACAATGAATTTTTGTATTCACAAAAAAATTGAAATGATTAATTTAGAAAAGGCTTTTAAATTTTTATCATAAGCTGATCACCACCTATGCTGTGTTTGCCAAGCATGTGAAATATAATATTGGCTTTATCTGTCCTCTAGAAAGAATCTCTAGGGTTCTATCATTTGTTGCCCCCTGAAAACAATTGCTATCAGCCCATCCAACTCTTTACGTGGACCTCCGATTGGTTTTCATAACAAAGACTACAGGTAGATAAGGGCAAGAAGGAATGCAAGAGAGATGAGGACAAAGTGAAGACCATGAATTGACAAAAGTCCTCTCATTTCAGGTGAAAAAATATGAAATTCATTGTATTTCTCAATACCAAAGAAAAAAGTACGTTCTGTGCAGTAGCCTGGTTTATTTGCAAGAACCCAGTGTACATTTCCAGTACAATCTGATAGATGAATGTGTGTGCCCAGGAGTACATGCTTGGGTATATGTAATTGACAGCATCTTGAAAGTGACAGGTCAGTGCCTAGCAACGCACCTAGGAAGCCAGGTCATTTGACAGCGAGTAGACCTCTAGACGGAAAGCTCCATCAGAGCTCATAGAATCTGCTCTTTGCACCCTCCTTCAACTCTTTAGACTTGGGCTCAGAAATGCAAGAGTAATGAAAAAGCCTGAATTCAGACTCTGGCTCTACCACTGACTAGGTATGTGGCTGTGGACATGTTCTTTTCCCTACCCTCTCAGAGCCTCAATTTTCTCAAGTGTAAAAGTGTAAAAGTAAGGGTAATGATAGTATGTAATTCCTAGCATTTATGGGGATTTCATGCAATTGTATATGTGAAGAACTTTTCATGCTACCTGATACTTAGGAATATAGATGGTCAATATAAAAAAGACCAGGCTGACTCTCCTTCCTCCCAAACCTGACCCTGAATGGATTAGAAACTGAACCAGTAAGTGCATTCACCAATGTACCATTGCTTTACACATCCCTTTCCTAGTGCTCAGATCCTAGAGCTCTTACCACAGCCCAGGTACCTCTGTGACTAGGCTGCACTTTCAGGCCAGAGCTGCAGAAAAAAGGGTGCTCCCTGAGGTTCTAGGCAGTGGCCCACATTGGATTACCATGTCCAGAGGAAGGCTCTGACAACAGTGGAGCCTTCTCAGCCTTTCCATCAGGTTGTCAGTACACAGTCCAAAGACGTAACTAATGTCAAAAATCCATGAGAAGGCAAGACGCAAATTCAAAAGGACGTAAAAAGAAGGATTATAACATTATGTACACCTGGGTGAAATAAGGGCAGCTAGGTGCAATTAATGAGCCTTTGAATGAAATTTGGAACGTCCTTGTTGCTCTGTAATATTCTGCTGTGGAGATTGAAGCGGGAATGGAAAGGGCAGCTCCCCTCTCTGAGTTTGTACTGCTTGGCCTGCCTCCCTCACACCAGACCCTCCCTTCGGACCAGAGCACTGGAAGTCTTAACTGCCACTCATTCCCTTGTCTGGCTCCCTGCTCTGCTGCACTGCCTAGTCAGTCTTCTTTGACTGGAAATTCAACATCCCCTGCAGAAAGTCTGCAGTGGCACTTTGAAGTTATTTGCATCCACTCTGAAGAACCTTTTAGTTCTCGTTCTAAATTGAGTGCCTTCGTGGTTTCAATCCCCTGATAAGCAGGGCAGCTGGATTCTACAGCAGTCATACTGGGTCACAGTTCTAAGTCACGTCAGTGAATTGATGCATAAAACTGACAACATCGTAAATCTCTTCATGGCAGGTAGGAAACGGAAATAACCAGTGCTAGTCGGTAAAACAGTTATACAATGTGAAGAGTTTTGTTCCAAGATGAGTAAGGCATACATGCCTATCCTGATTTGTTGACAGCACTTTGGGGGTTAGCTGAATTCCCACAGGGAATCATATTGTAGTTTGGTTTGGACATATTCTGGAGATAAGGGTGTAGCCATTTACCACCCCAGTCCTAGCACAATGCCATACGGGAAAGCTTGATACAGTGCCAAGAAGGTCGATCTTCCTCCTTCAGCTATAAGGTTGCCTGCCATTCCCCCACTCTGCCTGATGTGGCAGAGACCATGAGGCAAAAGAGAGAATGACTTTGAGCCCAGTTTTCCTACTTAGTATTCACTTTGAGTGAGTAATACACATCTCAAAAGGGTGGGCGAAAAAAAAAGAGGGTGGGGAACAACGACAGGTAGTCCTATGTATCATATGCCTAGCAGAGGGCTGGCTGAACTCAAGTACACTCAGTACTGTCACTTCCTTCCCATCCCTCTCTGCCTTCCACATGCCACAACCCCTTCCTGCTAATAGGTGTTAGACAAAATATATTCCCATCATCACAAGCAACAGCTTTGGCCCTCTGCATTAGCCCTGTCCATAGCCCAGTAATGCACAGCCAGCATCAGTATTTATCTCAAGGTGACACTTGTAATGGATGATTGGTGCACTTCTTAATCCATTTACATAATCCTTTCTGCTTTGCTTGCAGTTATTTTCAGGGCTTTAGCAGCAATAAAATGGTTCCTTTCCCAAGACAGAGTTCATGCACTTTAAATCTGGCTTGATTATAGCTAAACTTATGACATGTCTTTACAAAGGAAGGGGAAAAAAGCAATAAATTATGCACAGTAATTATTTAGCATTTATTCAGCCCCCACAGTGTCCTGGGCTCAGCATATAACAGTTGGGGGAAAATCCCTGCCCTTGAGAATCAAAGGCACTCAAGGCAGAGCATTAGTCCAATTGCCATTTAATTCCTTATTCAAGGGGTCATTGACCGTATGGCCAGCCTTTTAGCTGACTTCATGGGGTTAAGTGGACTCTCCACCCACTCGTGCCTTCTTTTATTTCTGTTTCATTCAGATGCATTGTACTGACAGCATCCTTAGCCTTTGACCTCTACCCCAAAAGAGCACTCCTTACCGTTCCTCAAGCAGGTTTGGTTTAGGACTAAGACATTTAATGGGGCTAGAATCCAGAGTAAGCCTGATGATAACTGCCTAACGTTTGTGGGATTCCTTCTGTGGTGGCCTGGCTGGTGACACGGGAAATGCACTCGGAAATGGTGTGGAACCCGGAGGTGGTGGGGTGGGGGGGGGGACAAAGGACGTTCTTATAACTGCATTCTTGTGAGAAGATAGTCATGTACATTCACCCGCCAGATAATTTGGATGCCAAATAGATGGGTGATTAGATGGATTTTGAGACCACAAATTAAAATGTAATTTATATACTACAATAATACAAATTTAACTCAAGTAAAATATTAATGACTAAAATTTGAAAATTTAGGGTGATGCTCTTAATTCATAGAAGTCCCAATAACCAACCGCCCCCAGATAATCATTTACATAGAATAATGGCCAAAAGAGAGAAATAGAGGAGAAAGATCTGAAAAAAAAATTTTTTTAAATTATTGACCATTTGACTTTAAAGGAAAAAATTGAAGGAAAAATCAAAATGAATCAAGATGAAAAAAATAATCAGCATTAATTAATACCAGGCACACTGCATTCAATACGTCAAATATTGCTGTGAAATAAGTATAGTTATACTATTTACATTTTATAGATGAAGAAGCAGAGGTTTGGAGCAGTCAAGTAACTTTCCAACTAAAAGGAGGCGTAGCCATTATGTGAATGCAGCTGTAGCTTTACTGCAGAGCCCAAGCACTTAACCAGTATTCTATACTGCCATCTAGGACCCAATGCACAAATATCCATCATATTCACAACCCCCAAAAAGCCATGTCCTTTGACGTTTTGGTTGACCTCGGAGTTAAAATGAAGCCAAAACCTTTTTATTCCTCACATTTACCTGTAAAATTTCACTGCCAGGTGCATCAATTAGAGTAATTCTTCCTAATGTGTCCCTGATATAATTCAAATTGTATTTAAGTAATGGCTTACAGTCAGGAGTTATTTAGAATCAAGAAGATACACACACACACACACATTTTTTAAAGCAAAGACAATTATTTTAAATTGCTGAATGTTACATTTTCTTTCCTTGGAACTTCTTTTTTTTTTGCATTGAAAAAGTGCAAGGAAAATTGAGCCAAGATATAGATTTAGCTAAGTTTTTGAAGGTTTTCTGTTTTCTGTTTCTGTTTTCTTTGCTGTTGTTGACTTTTTTTTTTTTGAAGGGCAGATAGGATCAAAAGAGAAATTAGATTTTCCATCTTTGGTGTTTGGGAGATCCCAAGGATAGATTCAAGCCCTGGGTTAAGGCTGTCCTCACAGAATCTTCGCAGCCTGTTCGCAAAAATGTGTGCCGAGTGTGTATGCCGTAGTCGTGCACTTGCTTACACGATGCTGTGTTTCTTACAGTTGACCTGGACAGGCTCAATGATGACGTCAAGCGTTACAGTTGCACTCCCAGGAATTACTCGGTCAACTTGAGAGAGGAGCTGAAGGTGACCAATGTGGTCTTCTTTCCACGCTGCCTCCTCGTGCAACGCTGTGGGGGAAACTGTGGCTGTGGAACTGTCAGCTGGAAGTCCTGTACGTGCAATTCAGGGAAAACTGTGAAGAAGTATCACGAGGTATGCCGTTTTCAGATTTCTTTGTTGCAGTGCTGCATTCAGCCCTTTTCAGCTGCAAAAGTCTTGTAATCTCTAGGCTGCTGGGAAACAGGGCCATTGCGTTGGTTGTTCACGTTGTTCACTGCACAGGGGCACCTCCCAGGGGGATGACTGGGAAATTGTACTCAAGCTAAATTTGCTAAGCTAGGTGCCCTGGGGAGAGTGTATCCTGAAGAAGGGTTTCCTTTTTCTAACCCTTATTCATAATATACTATGTGGGTTGACAACAGTCTTGTTAGTATACACAGTCAAATGTATGATGCAGTAATTTGAGAGCTTACTTGGCTTCCTTATAGAAATATGATGGGATTCATTTACAGTGTATGACTGCAAATCTAGGTTATGTTAAGAAAATGCTAAGAGCCAAACTTTAATTCAATCAAGTCATTGAAAAATGAAGCAAGGTAAAGATAGCAAAATATAAATTGTCAGAAAAGATACTTTGTTGGAGACTTTTTCATTCTCTAAATATGGAAATATTTTTCTTCCAGAAGTACTAATTTTTCCTAAATATGACTGAGTGCTCTGAGGAATCAGCTCTGAAATTATGCAAAAATAAACAAAAGTAAACCTAAAGATATAAGAGGAACAAAAATTTAAGGAGAGCAGTAAACTTTGATGATAATAACAAGGAATGCATGTAAGCCTTTACTGTGTACCAGACATCATTGTAAGCAATCATTAGCTCACTTGGCAGTTTCTCCACAATGCTGACAGGGGAGTGCTATTTTTATTCCCTTTTTATAGATGAGTAAACTGAGACCAGCAGTAGATTGACCAGCGTGACTTGGTCAGTAACTCACAGAGCCAGGACCTAAACTGATCAACTGTTTCTAAAATCTATATTCTTATCACTAGTAACACTGTGCTCTCTTTGTTAAAAATATATAGCACTTTATTGAAGATTAAAGAAACAGTGGACTTAAGGGGAGTTAGCACTGCTCTTGAAATTGACGTCAACCCTATTACTTCCTGATTTTGTGAGTCACTAAAGTTTAGAGATGCGGTTTTCATGTGCGTGAAATAGGACTAAGAAATTATATCCGATAATCCCGTACAGGATGGTTCTGGGGAATCACATAAAACGGTGCATATGAAGTGCATTTTGTAAGATGTGAAACATCTTTTTGAAATATGTCTAAAATATAAGCTAAAGGATTTCCCTGGTGGCACAGTGGTTAAGAATCCACCTGCCAATTCAGGGGACATGGGTTCAAGCCCTGGCTTGGGAAGATCCCACATGCCACGGAGCAACTAAGCCCGTTCGCCACAACTACTGAGCCTGCACTCTGGAGCCTGTGAGCCACAACTACTGAGCCCACATGCCACAACTACTGAAGCCCACATGCCTAGAGCCCATGCTCCGCAACAAGAGAAGCCACTGCAGAGAGAAGCCTGCACACTGCAATGAAGAGTAGCCCCGGCTCGCCTCAACTAGAGAAAGCCCATGTGCAGCAACAAAGACCCAATGCAGACCAAAAAAAAAATATATATATATATATAATATGTATATATATATATATATC
The DNA here is from genome assembly GCF_937001465.1 of Orcinus orca. Taxonomy (NCBI): domain Eukaryota; kingdom Metazoa; phylum Chordata; class Mammalia; order Artiodactyla; family Delphinidae; genus Orcinus; species Orcinus orca. The sequence continues at coordinate 80,381,925 of NC_064566.1, read as the reverse complement.
TGTATATATATATATATATATATATATATAAAATATGAAGCAAACACTACTGTTAGGAATTATTGAGTTGCTTTTCATCAGTATCCACCAAAACAAAGGAATAGATGGTGCTCCCTAAATAAAAATCTCACGCTTTATACAACCATTTTGTTATCCTGAAAACAATAAAACAATAAGTTAGGAGGTAATTTCTGAGCTAAATGAAAAGGGATACGTCATAAGCAGTATTTTCGACTTGGGAAATGCAGGAGGTCGGAGACCATAATAACTCTGCTTACCTCAGACAGACAGGGACACACGATTTTAGACCTGCATAGAGCTGGTTTTCTTAGTCACAAGAATTTCTTACTCCACCCCACAGTTTTCAAAGTAAAAAAAATATCTGTTCTCATATCCAGAGAATGCTGTTGACTGTGTTCATTGTGTTTTATTTTTGTATGACCTGATGAACTCTAGATTGGACTTTGTCCTTTGTGTCTAAGAACGTGAATTTTGTATTGTTGAGTCATACCCTGAGGACAAATGCAGAATTCAGTAATTTGGTTCAAGTTAAAATAAGCCAGGAAGTGACAAGATCTCTACATAGTCTTAACAGTGAGGAAAAACATGTGAGTTCAGGCCTTTGATGCTTTATTTTCATCTTGACTCTCTGCTCAGATAGAAGTTGCAGTCTGATTTTTTAAATTGCTTATTGTAGAAACACAGAGTTAAACATACACCCAAAAGGACCCTCACCTCCCAGACAGTTAACTCTGAAGGAGTCTGAAGGGTCCTTTTCTTAGGTCTATTCTCGTCTCTGTACACAGTAGCTGCTACCTGTAAATTTCTGTTCACAATTAATATCTAGAAGGGGAAGCCCTTGATCTCTTTGTTCAGTCACATGAGTGGGTCTAAAATGTTGACATATTTTTGAAACTGCTGTCTAAATCACGTCTTTGAAACATGTCATGATATTTTTACTTCTCAGAGTCTGCTGAGCTCTGTACAAAGTCACTCTGCTGAGTTCTGGACAAAGGGACAAAACAGCATACCTGTTTTGTCAGTAACTGCATACCTGGAACACACACAGCTGGCACACTTCCCCCAAACTCCTAAAATACCTTTGAAATGTGTCACAGTGACCACTCTGTCCCGTGCCCTGTGGAAAAGAGCAGGAGGCTTGTTCCATTTGCAGAAGTGGGGGTTGCTTGAGCTCAGTCTCATTAGGGAAGAATCCTTATCCTCTATTCTATTAGTTCTATGTCTGTATTCTTAACTCAGAGAAATGAGAAACTGGTTTCCCCAGCTCCCGGTTGTAACTGATGAGATGTGAAATGAGTTTTCATGAGAGATGAGCACCCTTAAGGGGGTGACTAGAACTTGTCACATAAGCAGGCCTGTATGACTCCACAGATATTTCAAAGCTCAACATTTAAGGAATAAAATCCAAGAAATTAAAAATGTATAATTATAAAATTACCAATAATTAGAAATTATAAATAGAAGGAAGTTAATATCATTGCTCTTTTCCCAGGTCATGCGACTTCTCCTGTAGGGCTCTGAGCATTTTTTCACTGTGCAATAAAATGTTACCATCTTATTATTTCCTGTTCTCAAAATTTTGTAGGTATCCTGTTAAAGTATTTTTCCTTTTTCCTGTTAACTTTTCTATGCTTCTTGGAATATGTAGGATATAAAAAAATACTTTTGGTAGTGATTCTTAAAAAAGGGAAAGTTCCAGAAAACATATTGTGTAGACAATTAGAGGATGCTATTATTTTAGTTATCTTTCCTTAATAATGTGTTATGAAGGGATATTTCCTAAAAATATGGTGACCTTTTAAATTAATATTTACTGGTTTATTTTTTTATTGTTTGTTAGAAGTTAATTTTCTCTGTCCTTCCTCTCATGATTTCGTCACAATGCTGATATACCTGCACTATCTGGTAGAACTTTCTGCAGTGATAGGAATGTTCCATATCTGTACTATCCAATCTGGTAGTCACTAGCAACATGTGGTTATGGGATATTTGAAATGTGTGTAATGCAAATGAGAAACTGAATTTTAAATTTTATTTAATTTTAACTAATTTAATTTAAATAGCTACACATGGCTAGGGGATACCAATTGAACAGCATAAGCCTAGACACATCTAGGCTTATGTCTGGCATATTTACAACATCTAGAATCATTCCTGTTGCTTGAAAAAATGACTTCGGAGGATTCTTTTTATTTTAACTTTACTTTAAGTATACGAATTTTATATTAAAAATTTGCTGCCCATTACAGTTTGAGTTAGAAGATGTAAGCAGATGTTTATATATATGAAACAAAAGATTAACTAGAGGTAATAAAATGTTGAGCTTTAGACTTGAGATAAAAGAATGGTACTTTTAATTTTTACATGTTTTAAGCATCTATCATTGAAACAAATTTCGGTAAAATTGCAAATTGAAACCAGTGAGACAGGAAAGCAATTTTTTTCAAAAGGTTTCTACTCTATGGCAAAGGCAATGAGTTTTGGGGTTATGATTATAACTAACCACAACAAAAGTCAAGAAAATCTCTTTTCTATTCTTTTTCTGGAAACAGCATTTCTAGAGCTTATATGGAGTCTCCCTGCTTCTTCCCCTTTCTCCCTCTTTGAGTGAGACCATGAGACAACGCTCTTGCAGGCCTTTCCTGTGTGTTCTTAGAAGAGACAAGACAATAGAGAAAAAAAATCACACAACTCAAGAGAGAAGATGTGGGCTCACATGGGAGGCCACCTAGGGCCAGCTACTTAAAACTCCCCAGGGCCTTGAGTTTGCTCACTTACTCCCCACGATAACCTACAATTTTGAGTTCCCAGACAGATCTGAAATTATATGATATCCATTCACCTACTCTCTAAATCTTATTTTACTGAAATTGTGTTAGGAATGTAAACAAATTGGTGGTTGAAGTGCTAAGTAAATGCAAAAGAACAAAGATATATGATCTGGAACAGTTACTGTTTATAGAATGCTTATAAAAAAGTTTATTTGCTCTTCGGTAGTAATACCTGTGCTACTTATCTCTTGGGGATCCTGGTAGAATGAAAGCATCTGAAGACTGTAAAGCACTAGACAGATGTGGGTGGAATTTTCTGAGAATGTGGTTGGGCCTTCTCAGTTCTGACTCCCTTATGACCCAAATGACTCACTGGTGAAGTGATTCTCTAAGTACTATAAAGTGCATACAGCCTTTCCCTTGGAGCTCTGGCTTCACATTAGGCCTTCCTGACAAAGTTTAGCAAACCTGCCTTGGGGCATGATACTCCCCAGGTAGACAAAGACCTATCTGTGACATGAATGATAATCAATGCTAATGCAGTGCTTTGAAACTTGGTAGCCAGCTAGGCTTCCATTATGTTTTCTGCAATTGGTGGGCTGAACGTGTAGTCATTAACCCTCTAAAGTGCTGTCAAAATCATTTACCTGTTTAGTTCTCTGAAGGTAGAACTGTGGCTAAATACATCCCAAAGTGCTCACAGAAAATTTCAATTATAAGTAAATGTTCACTTACTTTTAGAGGTCAAGATTGCATTTTGAAAATTCATGAGCATTGTATAGACCCATAGTATAACCCCCGCTTTGGTCATCTTCATACTTAGCTTGTCAGCAAAACAGTGCTGAACTCTGTTATTTGTGTCTTTCTTATTGAGGACTATGTCTCAAGTTCCCTTGAAACTATCACCTGCAAGATGAGCAATGACCCAGGTAGAAAATAGTATGTTATCCCTTCTCAAAATATTTTTGCTTTTAGTCACTTTGGGTTTCAGAAAAGTTGACTACCAGCCCTTAAAAATCTTAACATTTTTCATAAAGTCTATAAGCATGAAAGAAATTAAAATGGAAGCAAAAAATATGAAGCTTTTTTTTTCTTAAGATAAGAAACTATGTGTACTGAATGCTACCTGCTTTAGGAGTTGGGTAGAACCTTAAATAAACTCTTAATCATTCAGGTTTATACAATGCATGTGTCCTGAAATATGTACTTGTGTTCCTATGTCAGCCATTAATCTGAGAACTGTCAAGGCCTTAACAACCTTTTTTATATTCCCAGTAAACAAGAACTCAACTTGTCAGATAGCTCTTCTGCCTAGTATTGTTTTATTAGCGTAATAGCTTTTCGGCAATGATTCATTCAGTGGTTTATCGGCAACAAGACGAGTAACCGTAGTTAAATATCTTTTGTGTTATGGTAATTTGCAAACTGAGAATCTTTGATTTTGTGTAGTGGTATGAAAGCTGCTGGCTCAGTCATTCTGCATTTAGTAAAAGTCAACTTTCCTTGGCTTCATGTGGTTTTCCAGATGGTGGAGAAGGGCCAAGATTGCCATTTTCACCCATAGGTGATAAGAAATGGCTGGCTGCTCTTCCATGGATTTTTATTTCAGTGTGTGTGCTTGCAGCTGCAAATGAAAGCTCAGAAAATAGGAAAGCATTTTGTGATGGTACCTATTAGTGTGTCCTTTGGCAGCTGTAATTAATTCAATGGTTCCTTTCCTTTAAAGGTGACCAGATAACCCATAGACAGTTTGCTTTCTCAGATAAAGGCTTTTCATTTTTCTTTTAACTTTTCATGCTCTCTCAAATCAGCTTTGCTTTCTTCCTCCTTTCAATGCTGTATACCTGAACCTAAGACTATTACATGGTCTGAAAGCTTTGAACATCAGTGCTGTGATCAGCCAGTAAAGCAGTCCAATTTCCACTTTGTTCAAACAACGCTTTCCTGTCTTGTCTGGAAAAGTGTCTGCCAATTCATTTTTCTCCTCTTATCAGCAAAACACATATATACTGTGCTTACAAGGCTTAATATAAAACACAGGGAAAATCCCTGAACAATCAGGAGACCAGTTAGAAAAACTGGCCAGGCTCTGCTCTCATCCCAAAGCACACACTTTCATTTGTCGTCAAAAGAGGAAGCAAATCAACAGAGCACTGATTTTATAGATATCAATCATGGCAACATATTAGGCTTTGATAATGGTCTTTTTTAAACAGAGAATATTTATCATATGCTCAGCTTCTTAGGAATCATTTTGTTACCCTGAATATTCCAACTCCCAAATCTGGTTTATAGGCTGGACAACAGTGACTAATATTAGAGAAATTCTTGGCAAAGTTGTAGGAACCCAACCCTTAACCCCTTCCAAGGCATTTTGACCAAATACGGCACAATAGGGCTTTCATATCTGTCATGGGCAGGGTATTTAATACCCCAAAATGCAATATACTCTTCATCCATTGCTTTGGTTACTTTTTTTTTCACAGAGACACAACAGCTTTTATTTTCTTTAGAGACCCAGCAGGAGAGCACATGGGAGCAGGGAAAGGCAAATGTCATTGCCATTCTGCTCTCGATACTTGAAATTTTATTTCACAATTGTGAAAGGCTTAAAAGTGATGCAAAGCATAGGCCACTTCATTTTGGCCTCTGCTTTATTTCTTGGCTTGTTTTGTTTTGCCCCGTCTGTTTGTTGGAGGTTGGGGTAGAGGAGATGCAGGGAGGACACACCGTGAACATACATGCCCATACTTCTGCACTGGCAGCATCACCCACCATGTTCACCCAGGTACATTCTTTAGCAGCTACTGTGTTCCCAACATGCTGCTGACCTGCACAAACAAAATTTCAATTTCCAGGTAAGGGCACTAGTTAGGCCACATGGAGTCAAATACTGGTTACACCAGTCACTGGTTCTGTAACCTTAATCTCTCTCTCTCCTTATCTGGGAACAAAATTAGAAAAGTACCTATCTCATAGTATTGCAGTGACATCCAAAACATTTAATAATTGCAAAGTCACAACAGTGTGTGGCATCTAGTAAAAACTCAATAATGTTAGTGATTGTTTTTGCTATCCTTGTCCTCAAGGCACTTGTAATACAATTAATAGAGAGAAAGCATTATACGTCATGTGAACTTATGTGATACATAGTGTAAGTGCAGTAGAATTGCAGGTAAAAAAGATAAGTAGCTATCAAAACTGGCATCTGGACTACCTTTACTACAATCAAGTAGTTTTGAGTCTTTATGCCTCCCTCATGAACTCTCCTAGGGCATTCTTTCCCAACCAACCCACCCCAGTTTTGTATTCACAATATTATTTTGAAGCTCTTCTACAAATGGGACTCGGTATTTCACTCTGTGTTAGCAGAGTCCAGGCTCCTTAGCTTTATTGAACATTGAACAAATGACCTGCCCCACAGAACTCTTATGGAACAACAGCGCTAAATACTAAAGTAAAGGGGACACATGAGGACTGAGGACTCTAGGCCTAGTGTCCTAATAGATGGTTTTGGTTTGTTTATGACTTGAAACAGGTAATGTGAGGATGAGAAAATTGCTGGGAAGACAATCCATAGTAAAAATTTGTGGGGATGCCATGAAAAGTTATACAGCCTTGAAAGCATCTAATCTTCATCTAGGACCAACGTATACCAAGCATCAGGTCCCCATTTCAGTTCACATGTGTGCCTGACACAGCTTTGAGACACAAAAGGAAATCGTAACCACATTGGAGAGGTGTTGGGTCCTTGGGTTCGAGTGTGCTAGAAGCCTAGAGGACAAAAGCCCTGCTCCAGCTCCAGGTTGCCAGAAGACTCTGGCACCTGGCCTCCTTTGGAATCTCAGTTCTCCTGCCTATAAATTGTGAATAAAGATACCTTCTCTACTGTGTGACAAGGTTTGTCTGAGGGCAAACGAAATAGTGCATCTGTGCAAATTCTTTGAAAACCATAAAATGCTACATAATATGTGTAGCATGTGGTGTCATGCAGAGTTTAGAGTCTAAAAGGGAAAGTAGAACAAAATCAAAAATAAAGGCTAACAGGAGCTTCAGAATATAAAACAAGAAGCAATTAAACTGACTGTGGAGTGTATAGAAAACCAGTATTTGTGCATATGATGGCAAATATTGACTTCAGTGAAGGCCACACTAGGGAAGAAGAGTTAGCTCCTATTTAAACTTAATAATTCAAAAAATTACATTTAAACCTATTAATGTAAAAAATTAAGGATATACTTTATTAATTCAAGAAATGTCATACTGTTATACAGGTATTAATGTACAAAGATCTTAGTGGAGCATGATCTGTTTCGAATTGTAATAGGTATTATATCTTAACAAATATATAAGAACATACACACATTTTCAGTTATTTATGGCCACTGATTACCTTCGTCAGGGCAAAATGTTTTAAATCAAGCAAACATTTAGCAATACCAGCATATTATGTTCATGACTTTATTCGTTGTCTAAAGAGATAATAATATGCTCAGTATTATATTTATCCATAACACATGCTTTGGTTAGAAGAATCCTTATGATAATATTTGGGACAGCACTTGGCACAAAGCAGCCCCTTAGAAAACTCTCAGTAAATACCTGCTCAGACACCTGAAGTCATCGTGGTACTGCAGGTAGGTAATGCAGGAGGCATTACTCTATGATCAGTGAACTCCATTACATTAAGGAGTTGATGATTGTCTGTAAAAATATTTATATGTGTGCAATCTAAGAGCAAGCATATAGCTTTCATTGGATCCTCAAAGGCTTAAGAACCAGTTGTCATAAAGAGAATAAGTGGTATGTAGTTGAGTATACTCCAGGCGCTTTCTAACAGGAAATGCTTTTTGTCCTAGGTGTTAAAGTTTGAGCCTGGCCATTTCAAGAGGAGGGGCAGAGCGAAGCACATGGCTCTCGTTGACATCCAGTTAGATCACCATGAGCGGTGCGACTGTATCTGCAGCTCAAGACCACCTCGATAAAAGAATGTGCACATACTTACATTAAGCACGAAAGAACCTTTATTTTAAGGAGGGTGTGGTAAGGGACCCCTTTCCCACCAGCAACCGAACTTACTATTAGCTTGCAAAGCAATGAATACAAGTGGCTGCTGAGTTTCAACCTAGCTTTGTTAGTGCCATGAGTAGAAAGGTGTATCATCAATCTCTATATCCAAGAATATAGGATTGCATTTAATAATAGTGTCTGAGGATATATATGTATATATATCCATGTCTCTGTGTAAATAGATCATATGGTTTATTCAGTATATATAACCAGGTACACCAGAGCTTACATATGGTTTAATTACCTAGACCCTTAAAATCTGACAAAATAAGGGACATAGTAAATACATGGAACATGTCTTTGAAGATTTGGAAGATGAATTTGTTTAAGTTTTGAATCACAAAACAATTTTGGATCTTGCTCTTTTAAAGAAAGCACCATGTATATTAAAAACCAATAAACGAGATTTTCTTATGCATATATCTTAATTATAAAAAAAGAAAAAATATGGCTTCTGGGAAAAGCACATTCCTAACCATTTTTCTCACGAGATGTACTACATACTTGGCTATATAGACAATAATTACCTGTCTCCAAAAGCATGTCATAATAATATAAGTGCTTTAGAAATAAAGCCATTAAGGCTTCTTTTTATGTGTCTTGCTGACACATGCAAATTCATTAACACCTATCTCCAAAAAATTCTCACAAGGTTTATTATTATAGTTCTATAAGAGACAATTTATAAGCTATAGCAGAATTGTTTCTTTTCAAAAACCTCTCCACGGAAGTAACTCCTTTGGAGAATGGCATGAGGACTCTGCATGAGCCTTTCAAAATAGTGTTCATTGAAAAATGTGGGCAGTTGAAAGTCAAAAAAGTGAGCATTGAAATATTAACATAACTGGGAATCAGATGGAATATTTGAATGGGATCCATATTTAATAATGGATACATACTCTCCAAATTATGCCAGTTAATTTTACGTATCTTGCTTTTGTGTTTCTGTCTCTTCAATATACAGACATGGATTTACAATGACATTTTATATTTGGCAAGCCATTATGGACTATTTATAGCCTAGAAGCTTTTGTGTATTAAAACAACCCAGTTTTATTGATGTAGATTCCTAATCATGTACTCACTCACCATTCAATTCAGATGAAGTCCTGTTTCTGAACTAAGTGAAATTAGATCTGGGGTCTCTGGTTCTTTCCAAATCTATGGAGCTTGTTCTAAGAAGCCACACTGGAAATTGTGGGTGCACAAGTTCGGCCCTGCTCTACAATAGGAAGCAGTCTTTGCACTGGGGGTTATTATTGGTACTTGGAGTAATTTTTCCTCCCTGGCTCCTTAATGTCTGTTAAGAGCTCAGAGACTGACTCCAGGCATAAGAAGTGATTTATCATTCTCCAAAGCAAGTCTCTTAAGAGAGTGACACTGAAATCAAGATAGCTCAGGGGCTTCTCAGAGAGAATGACAATTTTCTTCTCACCTTGAAAGAAAATAGGAGAGCCAGTTTCTTCCCTGAGTCCAGGGCCCTACTAACTACAGCCAAGTTGAGTGACGGCTATGTGACTGGGGCTCATTAAGTCCCAGTGTCAGAGGAGTGGCCTAAATATACTTGGATTTCTGAGCGTGGTGCTTTCAGGACCAAGTTCTCAACCATCCTTAGGAGCTCATTTCTGCTCAGCTCTTTGAAAGGCCAATGCTTATTGAAGATGTTCCTTCAAAAATTCCCTGAAAGCGACCAGTGTTTTTACCTCGGGGGATGACTGGTAAAAATACTCTATTGCTGAGTTGCCCGAAATCCCAGATCACAATCAGAAATAGCTGAGGCAGACCCTCTAGTAATCAGGAACCGCTCTTCCCCTTCATGCCTCTTACAAGTTTCCAATGAAAACATAGCCTTCCTGTACCAAAACCCAAATTTGTGTTATATCACTCTAGCTTGTTCAGCCGTAAGTTTGAAGAATTAGAGTGTTCTACCCAGTTTTCAATAAACCTTCCAGGTTGCAATAACCAGGATGGTTTTCAGTTAAAGCCCCATTTGTACTTTTTATTTATTAGCTGAAATGTAAGCAGGCATATTCACTCACGTCTTTTTTTCTTTCCTGAGTGTTTTATTAAAACTTCTCCCTTGGTTATCTGTTATCTATTGCACTTCTAACATGTAGCCAATAAATCTGTTTCACTGCCATCAAAGGGATAAAAAGCTCACCGTACAAATTACATTTCAAAATAAATCCTAATAAATCCTCATTTCTGCATGGCTCACACACCTGGAATAATGCCTTCTGTTCAATATGTTCTTATAGGGCAGAGCACTTTTGTAAGTAGAATTTTTCATGTTTTTTGTCATATCAGTAACATGCAGCTTTTTCGTCTTGTAGCATTTTCTATAACAAATGTAATATGCCTCCTATCTTCATGAAAAATAAATATTGCTTACGAACAAAACTACTCCATTATTTAGTACTCAACAACTGCAGTTTTAAAAGGTGCACAATGTTACAAACTTACTTCCCCAAACACATGCAGCTGCTTGGAGTGACAAGATTGGGTGATTTCTGCAGGCCTGGTTTTTCTAAAATAAACAGTATTTTAGAACATTGTTCCCTGAAAACAGGCTTTTACTTTGTCCCTTCCTGAAGCCACCGGAAACCGGAAATTAAGTGGGACTTGGGTTTTGTTGTTTTCTTGCTGATGTTGTTGCTTCTTTGTTTGACTGTTTGTTCCCTGCAGGCCTTTTAATGAAAGATATTCTCCTCTGACATTCCTTACTTTGGAGAGTACACAGCCTCTCTCTCCTTGCGGACCTGGAATCAATAACATTATGTCCACCCTCACACCTTTTCCCCTCTAGATGGACACCCCAGCTGGTGGGCAAGTGTTATCAGCTCAGTTGTTTATAATCAATACTTTATTTCATTATTTGGAAACAAACCCCCCCAAATAATGCCTGAACCTAAAGCGTACATTAAAGTGACCAAAAATATTTTAAAATAATAGATTTAAAGATCATATGTAGTTTTCCTTCATAACATGAGTGCTTTCAGCTGGACAGTAAATTACGAACCATCTCAAATCATGTGAAGGCAGATGATCAATCTGGTAGCATTTGTAAGGATTCCTGGGAAGTGATCTGTGGGAGTTGGGGACTTTTCCTCCCAGCAGGTGGGGGGCTGCAAGTATCATAGTGCATCAGAGAGAAAGCTAGAAGGCCTTGGGTATAGTGACAAGTCTGCCACTTTCTGGACCAGTTTAGGGGCTACACTCTCTATAGAGTTTGGTGTGTGACATGTTGGTGGGGGGCAGGGGCGGCGAGAGTGGGGGCGCAAAAACTGAAGAGAGCTCTTCTCTCTGCAAGAAATTTTGCTTTTGCTTCTAGCTCAGTCTTCATCATCATCCCACTGGAGACAGGATGACAGCGGCACAGGGTTGGATGAAACTCTGCCACTTTATTTAGTTTAGTGGTTTTGAGTTTGGGGAAAGGGAGTAGAGACATGTATTCTGTGGCAAGAATCAATTTTACTATCGGAAATACCAGCTAATGTGTGAGTCAAAATACGAGGAAAAACGGGGAAGGATGTAGAGTAGTTCATTTAGCTAACCTGGATTTTCATGTACAAAAATCATGCTAGCCATATATATATAAACAGTATTTTAATGCAAATACATTAAGAATTTCATTTTATTTCCTGAAAGGTGCATGTGTCCAGTTTTATATTAGTAACTCAACAGATGTCCAAAGTTTTCATATTCTCCTAGGGTCCTCTGATAGAACATTAAATTAAATTCATAGATTAGTATTCATGCCTGAAATTCTAGGCAATACAATTTTATTTATTGACAGCTCTGATCAAATATGCTAGAAGAGAGAATATTTATAATTCACTGGTTTTATTGACATTCACTTAAATTCTGTTGTTTTTTAATGATCAACTTACTTAAAGACTACACAGGCCTTTAGAACTTAACATAATACACTGGGATATCTCCTGAATATCATAGTTTATCAACAATGGATAAGCAACTAATCACTTAATTTAAGACTTTGTGCTTGATGTTCACGTTATAGTTCAGAATTTGCAAGTTAATTTTTATCTTTTTTAAGTAAATTTTAATTCTATAGAGATCTCTAAAAATTCTTTAGTAGATTGCATTAGAACAGAGGGGAGCTGAGTCCATAATAAAGGCTAATATATTCAGTGCAGCAAGTTATGGGCCAAGAAATCTTCATTTTCTAATAAAGCCATTTGATTTTGTAATTATTTTAAACTGTTGAATACTGGTTTCCAGGCTTAGTGGCCAGAAACCAAATGTTAAAATCACTCTTGGGTTCAATTTATATTTTAAATAATGACTGTAATACAAATTCTCTTTTAAGAATTCAGGTCTCTGTGTCATATTCTCTAATCTCTATCTTTGATTGAGGCAATATTACAAATTCATTCTCTTCAAGTATCTTCTAGCCTTTCCTTTTCTCCTTGTGACTTCCTCATTGCTCATATTTCTCACCAGTCTCTACCCACCAGACTTCAAGTCAGAGAAAGTCAGGAGCGATGTGTACTTTGGGAAGGCACAGGAGATGGGGTCATTTAAGGAGATCAGGAGGTCAAATGCATGGTTTACCAATTGAGCAATTAGTAGGTTAAAACTGCCAAATGTTAAGAAATCACTGCATTTTGAGAGTTGAACACATCAAGTAAATATTTCCCAATATTGTCCATTTTTTGTGTAAACTTCAAAATATGGTGGTGAATGTTATTGACTTCTATCAAAAGGAATTTAGCCATAGGCAATATGAGGAAAACTGGCTAAATGTTTCATATATTCATTCAACAACAAAATGTTTTAAAATTCATGTATGCTTTGAATTTTAAAATGCAAGATCCACAACAGGGGATAAAACTAGAGAAAGATGTTCTAGGTGAGATAAACAACAACAGCAACAAAAAACCTAAAGATCCCCCAGCAAAAATGCATAAGGTAAATGTGGGCAGTTCAAAGACCAGAGAGTAAAGTGGCAGAAAAGAAAGTAAGCTATCTAGAGGAACAATTGGTGGTATGTTTGAAAAGGTAGATAAGTACCTGATTATGCAAAGTCTTCTGTGGCTGGTTAGCAAAGAGCTTTGTCTTTTACACGTGGTAGAGGAAGCCATGGGGGCTTCTGAGCATAGTGGGGGCTGCAAGTGTCATAATGCATCAGAGACAAAGTTAGAAGGCCTTGAGTATAGGAACAAGTCTGTCACTTTCTGGACCTATGTTTCCTCATTTACAAATTAGAAGGATAAGATGTTCTACAGGTCCTTCCAACAGAACAATTCTGCAATTCTGTATTTTGGAAAGTGGCAGTCTGCAGGAAGGACAGAGGTAGGGATACAAATTATGAAACTCTTAAAGTTGTAGTGAAACCAAGTCCCCCTAAAACCGAGTTCTGCCACCCCTCAAGGTTGAGAAGTATCAAAGAAAAGGGGGGATTGAAACTGAGCAGGACCCTGTGGTGCCCCTCACCCAGGTAAAAAGCGCTCTCTGTGTCCCCCATTTCTTGTTTATAGGAAAATGGCTTTCACCTCCTAGACCTTCTTTGAGTTCCAAAGGGCAGATTCAAACAGTTACTAATTAGGGGAGTGAGAAGATGCAGAAACAACAATAGTGCAGGGATGGGTCCTGGTCCTAGTTCCTCCTGGAGGGATGGATGTGCATAACAGTTTGATACACATCTCTGAGTTCTTCTACAGGAATTAAGGCTCCAGCCCAAATGGAAGAGGACTTCAGGCTGAGCACAAGCTCTTGGACCCCAGACTGGTTGGAACCAGAAGGCTGATGATTGAGATTCCTGGAACACCACCCTGTTACCTCACCACCAACCAGTCAGAGGAGAGTCACACACACCCTGCTGTCCTCCTCCCAAATTTTGCCTATAAAAACTTCTTCCCTGAAACCCATCAGAGAGTTCAGGTCTTTTGAGCATGAGCCGCCCCATTCTCCTTTCATGGCCCTACAACAAATAATCTTTTCTTGGCTCCAAACTCCTACATTTTGGTTTGTTTGGTCTGACTGTGTGTTAGGCACACACACTTGGGTTTGACAACACTAGGGGTGAGACAGTAAGGACAAAAGTGAGACCTCAGAGACAGGAAGGCATGTAGATCCCCTGTGGTTGTGCAGGCTGTGCGTTAAAAATCTCTAGGAGGTGCTGTTTGCCTAGACTAAGACTAACCAACCACAAAAGACGTTAACAAGAGGATTCAACAGTCGTAATGGCTGAATGGGGAGGGCAATGCAGGCTTGGGGGTGTCCTGGAGGAGAGAAGTATGTGGGTTGGAATTTTGAGAGTATTCTCAGAAAACTGGGGAGGCAGGAAGAGAGGGTAATTTTGAGAGAAGAGATCATGTCTCCCAGAAAAGCCAGGGCTTGTAATGTTTACTGGGAGTCATCCTTAGAGTGGCAAGGCTGAAATCACGAGAAGATAAAGAACAGAACCTAAAGGACATCCATGACCACAGAGAAGAAGAAAAAAGAGGAATTCACAAGGCTCACAAATATGTGTTCCAAAAATTTGATAAATACCAACCAAGGGCTAACTAGCCCTCATTAAGTGCGAGACATAACAGATTTAGAGAACAATAAAACAGCCATGTTTCTTGCTCTTATCAAACTAGATAAGGAATGGTAGCTATTAAACAAAAAAGTAAATAATTTATTATATTTGTGGAAAGAAAAGCATAATATGGGATGACGTTAAAAGGTAGAATTTAGATCAGGTGCAGGAAGGGATTCCTTAAGAAAATGACATCGAAGCAGAAACAGAAAATTGAATAAATATTAAATAAATATTAACCAGGGGAAAAGTAGAAGGAGAATGTGGCATTAGAAATGAAAAAAAAAAAGGGTGACTAGATTAGAGAAATATTTTGAATGTTTAATCAACCAGTCGGTGATGGATTGGGTGTGGAGAGAGAAGTGAAGGAAGATGTCAAGGATTTTTCCAAGGCTTCTGGCATAACAAACTAGGCCGATAGAGATGCCATTTGTTGAGACTGGAGACAGGGGAAGAGGAGGAGATTTGTATATCAAGAATTCAATGTAAGATATTAATGCCAAATGGTCTTTGACATATCCAGTTGAAGATACGAAGTAGGCAGTTAGGTCAGTGGGTCTCAAGCTCAGAAGAGGGATCTGGGAATAATACATAAATTTAAGAGTCATCCACATGTAGCTATTAAAAGCCACAGGGATGGTTGAGTCACTTAGAGGAGGGTGAAGATTGAGGAGAAAAGGGATCACAGGGCAATTGCAAGAGTATAAAAATATCCCGACTGCCAGAGGAGGAAATTGTTCCAAGGGGACTGGGCAAGTTTTATCAAGTATTGCAGAGAAGATGTAGGAGAAACCTACTGATTTAACTGCCCAGAAACACCCCTACCTCCACTCCCTTTCTGGGAAAACCCACTTTCTCTATAATGGCACTGTGCAATAGAAATTTGTGATGATGCAAGTGTTCTATATCTGCACTGTCCAGTACTGTAGCCACTAGCTACATGAGGCTGTTGAGCACTGAAGGGCTGAAGACTTTTTAATTGTACTCAATTTTAATTAATTTACATTTAAAGGTAAATAGCCACATGTGACTAGTGGCTACAGTATCAGACAATGCAGCTCTAGACTCTAGACATCACCCACAATGTTGCAGCCACAATAACACTTCACAGCAACACACACACACACACACACACACACACACACACACATCTCAGCTGAATATCTAGGGTTGTGGCACTTGATCCAAGCAGGGATCTAAGTCTTTCTCAGGATATAGGAAACTGAGAAGAGATCCAGACAGTCTCTCTTTGGTTATTTGGAAGGTGGAATGTAAAAATCAATGGCTATTGGCAGCCATACTCCCTCCACATAGACCAAAAAGACCATAAAAAGTCATACTACAAAGGGAGAGAGGGAAAAATGACACCAACATAGAGAAGCTAGCTGAGGGTCCTGAGAGAGTCCCTCATTCCTGTGGGTCTTGATGTCTGGACAAATCCCTCTCTTGAGTTCTCTAAGAATATCAAGTGGTTGAGGTGTGAGTCAGATGGTGAAGTATTGTGGAGGGAAGAGTTGTGATGAAATGGAAGTTTTGAATGAAAATTACCTGCTGGAGAGCTTGATTAGTGAGTGGAAGGAGAAACAGTTGGTCCTTATCACCATGAACACTGAGTTAGCAAATACTGAATCACAGCTCTGAAGGGAAATACAGGCTTAGGTTCCTAGGAGCCTCTAGTCACTACTTTTTCATCAACTGATAGATGCTTAACCTTGTTTTATGTGTGTTTATGATTAAGGAAACCTTATTTTAATAAATATTATTGATCCATTAATATTGAACTCACAGCCAACAGCACTATAATTCATGCCTAAATGAAGCTTGTCTAACACATATTTTCACCATAAGGTGCATCACAGCCTTCCTGTGCTTGGGAACACCAGACAGCGCTTCAGCTACACTTTGGGGCTATTTTAGATGCCAAAATCAGCACAAAAATGCAAAACATGTTACTAAAAGGACACTTGTTTACAGGATGAGAGCTGAAACAAGAGGGCAGTGGGTTGCCTTGTTTGGCCTCAGCTGGGAACATGTGTTGGACAGCTCAAATTTTTCACCACTCTGCACGTCTGCAAATGACGACAAAAATACTTTGTGTATTAATTTTGGGGTTACATATAAATTTTAGGGAGTGGGCAAATTTGCAAATACACAAGCTGCAAATAATGGATATTAACTGTAATATCAGTGCCCATTTATGGAGTGTTTACAATGTGCTAGGAATTTTTCTGATGCTTACATGTATTTGCTTAATTCTCATAATAACCCAATGATAAATGGGTCTTGTGAAATTAAAAAATTAATGCATGCAACATTTTTATTATAAAGCAAAAGAGGTCTAGTGTTTTAATATGATGCCTTTTTTCATTAACTCATTCAACAATTATTTTTTGAGAACGTACTATATTTCAGACACTGTATACACTGCTAGGAATGTACCAGTGAATAATACCATTTCAACTGTTGCCCTTGTGGTACTTACAGTCTAAAACTGATAGGTAGAAAAACATTGATTATCTGAAGCAACTTTCAGACCCAAGGTGACCAGGTCAGGGTTTCTCAAGTTCAGAGCTATTGACACTTGGGGCCGGATAATCTTTGATGTGGGGGCTGGGGGTGGGGGCTGTCCCATACATTGCAGGTTATTTAGCATCATTCTTGGTCTCTACTTACTAGATGCCAGCAGCACTTTTCCCCCATTAGTGGCAATCAAAAATGTCTCCAGATCTTGCCAAATGTCCCTCAGAGGGAAAAATTTATCCCCATGTGAGAACCACTGACTTTAGAGGATGATGTTAGCAACAAGATCCTGGCTTCTTGTGAAGTTTCCCATTTGTTCTCTAAAGTTGCCTTTGCCAAACGATATTGCCAGGAGAGGAGATTGTGGTAAATGTGGAGGGGCCATCAGTCAGACTGGGCTGAATGAGGCTACAAAGGTAGCAGAATCCCTCAGTCAACTTTTGAAATACAAAGGCAATAACTGTTTCTGATGACAAAAAATATCAACTTCCAAGATAGTCATTCATGTATTTAACAAAAAGTTATGAAATATATACATGTCTATATGCCAGATACAATTATAGATTCTAGGGATAGTGAACAAAACAGATCAAAATCCCTGTCCTTATGGAGCTTATAGTGAGGGGAGACAGATAAATAAGTAAAATGTATATGCGTATGTGAGAAGGAAATAAGCGTTATGGCTACATATAAATAAAAGCAGGGAAAGAGGATCAGTAGTGGAGGGGAATTCAATGTCAGATAAGTTGTTCATCTAAAGTAAAGGCCCAAAGGACATAAGAGATAAAGTCATGCAAATATCTAATAAAAGAGTATCCCTGGCAGAATGAATTGTAAGTGCAAAGGCCCTGAGGTAAGAACTTGCTTGGTGTGGGGCTGGAATGCCATGAGCTAGATTGAGTGGTAGAGGTGAAGTTAGGAAGCTGGTAGAAGCCAGATTTCATCAAACCTTTAAGCCATTGTAAGGACTTTGACTCATACCACTGAAGATTTTTAGTGGTGTTCAACAAATGTTTTCAATCATCCTTCTAGGCACACAAGGAGGATTATATTTCCCTGTTCCCTTAAAGCCAGATATGGCTATGTGTGACAGATTCCGTCATTTGCCCCAAGTCTTCACTCCTTTGTATCCACACCCGTGCCCTGGCTTCTCTGTACACAGAGTATACTTCTCTACCTGTTGGCTGTGGTTTTGGTCACATGACTTGCTTTCATCAACAGGATATAAGTAGACATGATGCAAATGAGAGCTTGAGATGCGCTTGCCTTCTTGCGCTTCTGTCAGCGCTTCTGTCATCACCATGAAAAAACATGTCCTGTCTGCCCACCACCCTAGGAGGAAGATGGGAAACATGTTCAACAAAGCTATCACAGATGACTTGTAGCTTAAAGCAGGCCACCCAGCCTAGCCAAGTCTATATTAGCTGACTCCCAGCCAGCCTGCATTTATTCCTGTTGTTGCATGCCACTGAGATCTTGTAGTGGTTTGTTGCACAGCAAGGCACCTTTGTTTGGCCAATGAAATGGGAGTGGAAGTGGAATGTGTCACCTCTGGGTGGGACTGGAATCTTTAAAAACCACTGCCTAGGGCTTCCCTCATGGCGCAGTGGTTGGGAGTCCGCCTGCCGATGCAGGGGACACGGGTTCGTGCCCCGGTCCGGGAAGATGCCGCGGAGCGGCTGGGCTTGTGAGCCATGGCCGCTGAGCCTGCGCGTCCGGAGACTGTGCTCCGCAACGGGAGAGGCCACAACAGTGAGAGGCCTGAGTACCGCAAAAACAAACAAACAAAAAAAACACTGCCTATTTTCCATCCCCTTCCCACTGCTGCAGTGATGATGAATTGTATGTCAAGGTAGAGCCTCTATCACCCTGGTACCCTGAGTGACTATGTTGCATGGAGCCCCTGGTGACCCACATTAGAAAGAAAGAAAAATCTGTGGTATTAGATGTTGTTATTTCTGCTTCTGATACTGAGCTATAGCCTAGCTTGGCTGATGCCTGAAGTCACTATAGGATTTTGAGGTGAGAAATGACATTTTGACTCAGATGTAAATAATTCTGGCTATGTTAAAAATAGACAGGACTTCCTTGGTGGTCCAGTGGTACAGAATCCACCTTACAATGCAGGGGACGCAGGTTCGATCCCTGGTCAGGGAACTAAGATCCCACATGCCGTGGAGCAACTAAGCCCGTGCCACAACTACTGAGCTCATGCGCCTCAACTAGAGAACCCACGTGCAGCAAACTACAGAGCCCATGTGCTCTGGAGCCTGCCTGCCACAACTACAGAGCCCACGTGCTCTGGAGCCCAGGTGCCACAACTAGAGAGAGAAAAACCCTCATGCCACAACTAGAGAGAAGTCCGTGCACCACAATGAAGAGCCCACACGATTCAACGAAGATCCCATGTGCCACAACTAAGACCCCACACAGCCAAAAATAAATAAAATAAATAGTTAAAAAAAAATAGAATAGACGAAAGGGGGTAGGGGCAGAGGCCAGGAGACAAATCTGGAGGTGGTTAATGCAACAGTAATACAGGCAAGAGATCATGGTGGCCTAGATCACTGGTAGCAATAGGGAAGGTAAAAAATTGCTCAGGTCCTAGATATATTTGGAAAATAAAACTGTCAAGATTTCTTTATGGATAGGATGCAGGTTGTTAGAAGAAGGATGAAATTAAGGATGACTCCAAAGTTTGGGGCTGAGTGAAAGGTCTGATGGAGTTTCCATTAACTGAGATGGGGAATATTGTGAGAAGAGGAGGTTTGCCTGTGGGAGATCTGGAGCTTAATCTTGGATATGTTAAATTAAGGGTGCCTATTAAGCATCCATGTAGGCATCAAGTAAATAGTTGGATTTGCTAGTCCAAGATTCAGGGAAAGAGTTGGGGCTGGAGATGTGATTTGGCTGTTTGTGATATATAGATTGAGATTGCATTTAAAGCCAGAAGATTGGATGAAATCACAAGGGGACTGAGAGTAAATAGAAACGAGGCTAAAGCCCCTGGTGCATCCTTGATTAAGAGGTTAAGGGATAGTGAATGACCAGCAGGAACAGTCAGTGATGTTAAGACAGAAAACTGGTGGGTGCAGGGCTGTGCTGTATGCCTTGCCTTTGCACCTCCAGATTCTCTCTTCAACATTCTATAACTGGTTCTGTCCCACGAGGCTGATCCTAAAGGAATTGACTCCGGTTCCCTCCAGCTTCTGGTTGGGTTTGGTTCTTGGGAAGGAGCATTAATAGGGGATTAAAAAGAAAGGAATAAGGGACTCCCCTGGTGGTCCAGTGGTTAAGACTTCACCTTCCAATGCAGGGGGTGTGGGTTCGATCCCTGGTCGGGGAGTTAAGATCCCACTATGCCTCGGGGCCAAAAAACAAAACATAAAACGGAAGCAATATTATAACAAATTCAATAAAGAGTTTAAAAATCGTCCACATCAAAAAATCTTAAAAAAAAAAGGCATAAGATTAAATCAGTGTCTCTCAACTTTAAGAATGCATCAGAATCACTTGCAGGGATTCTTATACAGATTGCTGGACCCCATCCTCTGAGTTTCTGATTCTTCGGTGAGATAAGGATTTGCATTTTCACATTCCCAGGAGATACTCATGCTGCTCATCTGGGAAACACACTTTGAGAACCTCTGGGTTAGGTTATGTATTCCCCTGATCTCTTCCCTGTAAGAGTTCTTCACCCTGGTTGTGACCTTCAACATAAAGTCACAATTCCTCCCCAGCTGGCCTGTACTACATGATTTTATTTCCTCTGAAGTTCCAATAATTAATTTTCTTTTCTGCCTTCAACTTTTCAATGATTGTGACAGCTTCATTTTTGACAGCCCCAAGTTTCTGCCCTATCACCTGTCCTTTCCCTACACCCTACTCAGATCTCGGTAATTAGTCTCTTTGTAAATACACCCTCCTTCAATTATCCTAATTTGAGTGAGCCATCAGTGTCACTGATACAGGAGTCATGGAGATGAATAAACAGCATTGTTTAAAGTGCTGGCCAATTGAGTTAAATGATGCTGAAGGGACAAACAGGATGAGGATTTAGAAATGACCATTTCATTCAGCATCTGGAGGTCATTATGGAATGTTGTAGACAAAGGCTGATTAGGGTGCATTTGAGAAAGAGTGGTAGGAGGTATATATTGCAAATTAAGCCAGTTCTCCTAAAGATCCTGACTAATATTGAGGACAATGATTATGAGGCCCTGTGTCATTGGTGGTTCAATTTGCTAAGCACTGAGCCAGATGCTCAGATACCTGTGAGGCACTCTACACCCCTCTTCTCCTAAAGTCAAATCAATTAGCAAATCCTGTAAATCCATCTGTAGCAGTGGTTCTCAAACTGTAGGATACATCAGAATCACCTGGCAGGCTTGTTAAACCAGAATGATGAACCCTGCCTCCAGAGTTCTGATTCAGTAGGTCTGGGATGAAACCCAATCATCTGCATTTTTAACAAATTCCCAGGTGATGCTAATGTAGCTGGTAATGGGAACCACATTAGAAATCATTACTCTGTTGGAGATTTTTCCTATCCTACTTTTCCTTTCCATCCACGACCAGTGCAGGCCTTCCTGACATTTGCCTGAATTACCACCACGCCCTCCAAACCATCCTTTTGCTCCTAGCTTTGTTCTTCCTCCCATGCTAAGAGACCTTTCTAAGATACAAATCTGATTATATCACTTCCTTGCCTAAAACACAGGGACCAATGCCCACAGGCTTTAGGAAAAAGAGTAGACTCTTTAGCATAACGCTCCACTCTCACCTCTCACCATTTCCCACTCTTATCACACTCTGAACATGCTGAGTTATTCCCTGAGTACAATTCTACCTCATACATGGCATTTTCCTATCTTTGGAGGGCTCTTCTTTACTAAGAGTCTCATCCATTCCAGTTCCCAGAATGAGCAGACACCTCCTGCTCCTCTGGGATCCCCTGACAGGCCCTGGAGGTCACATAGCTCTGACCCTGTAGCCCCCCGCACAGTGACAAGTTGTCCTGCCTGACTGCCAGTTGGACAAGTCTCCTGGGTCTGTGTCTCCAGTGCTTAGCACTCTGCCTGGCCCACAGGAGAGCAAGCCCTCAACCACTATTTGTTGCATACTGAGTAAAAGGTCCTGTATTATATCAGAAACGTGGGAATTTTAGTAAGAATTTCAATAAAAAACAAAAACCATTTTTTAGTTATTGACCAGAAAAATCAAAGAACCATAGCAGTATATTCCCTGGTTAATTGATATTTCAGTGACCTAACAATGTCACAGGAATAATAAAAATTAAAGAGGGTTGGATAAACCCAGCTTAAACCCTTATAGTCTAGAAATTCTCAATAAAGTGCTGTCAAAAATTAGTATAGATGTGTTGCATTTAGGATTCAATTGTGCTAAACCATAAATTCTGTAATACAATTCCTTGCTTTTTTTTCTTTTCATGTTATAAGGACTTTTACAGAGATAAATAAAATCAAGCTTTTAACTAACCATATTTTCTGAAGTTTATAAGCTCCTCAAAAAATGTATATCTCTACATGACTATGTATAACAAACAACATCCCAACAAAATGAGAGCCCTTACAGTATTTAACAACTTACTGCGGTTCTCACTAGTCACTTTGTGGCAGAACTGGTCTTGGCATTTAGAGACATTGAATTTTTCTCTCCTTTGCATTGAACAAAAATCACATTTAACAGAGGGATTAATTGACTAGCTTAAAGTTAGACAGGAGGTAAAGGTCAGAGTGGGACCTGAGGGCCATAGAAGATCTGAGTTCGGGTCTTGTATGTGACCCACCCAGAACATGCCCTTACTGTGTGGGTACTGTACAAATTTATTCTGCAGGCTTACTTTAAAATTCGTAAGTTGAATTCATTGCCTGAACATGTGCATGGACTACAATTCTACATCAGAACTGGAAATCACAAAAGCCAGAAAGCTTCTGCAAAATTATGTGCCAGGGACCTCATGAAGTAATGGAGCTGAATGCCAGGAAGTGGGACTTGCAGGTCATGAGAAGAAAGAAAGTTGGAAAAGTCAAGTCCTGGGAATCTGGTGGCTTATGTGCTAGAGTTCTTGTTTTGTTTGTTTGTTTGTTTTGTAAAGTGTGTGTGTGTGTGTGTGTGTGTGTGTGTGTGTGTGTGTGAGAGAGAGAGAGAGAGAGAGAGAGAGAGAGAGAGATCGAGATCTGACTTCACAGGCCAGGGTGAGGCTCATCATCTACTTGGGAAAAGCTATTAAGGTAAATGTTCAAAGTCACCTATAGAAATTGGAAGAATAACTCTGAATGCTGAAGTTGTTTATTTGTCTGACAAAACAAACCTCTCTTGAGAACTACTAGGCTTAAGCAGGTTTTAAAATTATTTTTGAGTCCTTAATCATTTTTCTTACCAGTTATATGATTCATCACTGCTTCAAAGATGCTTCTTCTTCAAAACTCATCTTGTACAAAGTGTTGCAATTTTTCTGTGAGATAGTGCTCATAATTTTAGGGAAAATAAAATGGTCAGCTTTCTATAAAGCACAAAGCGAGTTTATCTCTCCAGATAGACCATATCTATAAGATTACACTGTGTTTCTGTATTGCTGATCAAATGCAGTTGTGTTAAACTGTCAGTATTTTCATAGTCAACCAACCGTTTTTTCATGTAAACATGCCGTAAAATGCTCTGAAAGGATATTCAATTTTTCAAAAATTATATATTAATTTGGAATTATCCCCCGAACAGCCAAGACTAAGCATTTAATTTGTAGAAAGGCTAATGGTTGTGTTAAACTGTATCTGAGGGGACTTCCCTGGTGGCACAGTGGTTAAGAATCCGCCTGCCAATGCAAGGGACACGGGTTCGATCCCTGGTCCGGGAAGATCCCACATGCCACAGAGCAACTAAGCCCATGCACCACAACTACTGAGCCTGTGCTCTAGAGCCCACAAGCTACAACTACTGAGCTCATGTGCCACAACTACTGAAGCCCTTGCGCCTAGACCCCGTGCTCTGCCATAAGAGAAGCCACCGCAATGAGAAACCTGCACACCACGACGAAGAGTAGCCCTTGCTCACCGCAACTAGAGAAAGCCTGCGGGCAGCAACAAAGACACAATGCAGCCGAAAGTAAATAAATTTATAAACTTTACCTGAGAAGTGTAAGAGCCAGTGGCTAGGGACCAAAGGTGTGGGGAAGTTGACAACCCATTAAGGAAAGTTGGGTTATCGGGTGTTAGGTGTCCTATCCAGAGAAGGAAATACTTGCTGGTAAAAAGTGAATTTGTCTCTTTTAAAACATAGTTTGTACTTCTTTTGTTATAGATGGGTTTATGAAAATCTTAAAGATTGAGTAAGGAAAGGTAGCTTCATCACATGAAAATGATGAGGTACAGGGAGATTATTGTCAATGTAATTTTTATAGAATGCATATTTTTGGCCAGGTGAAACTTTGGGTTGGCACATTGGATGGTGATGATGAAGAGCGTATGGGATGGGGGGAGTAAAGGAGCTCTGAGGAAAGGTTGCTGAGTGAGGCGCCTGAGCAAGAGGCCAGTCAGGAGACTGACCCAAGAGAGGCTTTGGATGGAAACTATGATGACAATTCTGTTCTGAAGCCAAGGAGGAATCCAGGTCTCTGACAGACGTGCAGACAGTATCATACCTTTCATGGGCCGAAGATAGTAAGAGGTGGGATAAGAATACTACAAACCAGGGCTTCCCTGGTGGCGCAGTGGTTGAGAGTCCGCCTGCCGATGCTAGGGGACGCGGGTTCGTGTCCCGGTCTGAGAAGATCCCAACATGCCGCGGAGCGGCTGGGCCAGTGAGCCATGGCCGCTGAGACTGTGCACCGGGAGCCTGTGCTCTGCAACGGGAGACGCCACAGCAGTGAGAGGCCCGCGTACAGCAAAAAAAAAAATAAAATAAATAAAGACCAAACTAAACAAAAACTTATTTTGGAGGGGTTGGGAAGGACAAGAAGGGGTGGGGGAGCCTCGGCCTGAAGCTGAGCGGAGCTGACAGTGACCGCGTGAGACCTGTCCTTTACCAAATTGCCTCTGGTCGGTCCTCTGAGCTGCCCACAAATCTTAGTCAGATATCTGATACATATGAGTTAAACTAGGAATGCGGAAGAGGAAAAACACATTCCCACCTCTCCAGCCCCATCCCCAGGCGGTAGCAGCAAGTCTCAAGCAACAAGGAACATTTCTTCCACTTCCCCCACAGAGTGCATTTGCTGATCCATGATCTCTACCACAGTGCCCTGGGAGAAGAGACTACAGCTATACCCTTTGTGAACAGGAGCCAGAAGCACTTAATACTAGTAATTCTCACCATGGTCAAAGCAATGATCATTAACGAGCCTTGAGGATGTGCTAGGAGCTGTCTTAAGTACTTCACATCATCCGGTCTTTTAACTCTTACAAAAATCGTGTTCTTTTACTATGCATATTTTAAAGATGAGAAAAATAGGAGACAAGATTTTACATCACAAAGCTAAAAACCTTCAAAGCCAGAACTTAAATGTAGGAAGTCTGGTTTCAGGGCCTGTGACCAGCATGCTCTACCAACATACAGACCTTTGAGAAGACACTGTTCCTCCAGTTTCTGATCCTTACTTGGGAATATGTACAGATGGATTTAGAAAGTAGAATTCGAGCAAAACTGAGAGCCATGAACAAACCTTATGCATCTATAGTTTGCTAATGCTCTTTCTTTCCTTTGAAGTCCAGCTCACGACTGTTACCCTTCTCCATTTGGTGAACCATTTCACATCTTTCAAATCCCTCCTGAACTACCACTACCTTACAAAGTCCTTTCTGTCTCCCCTACCACCACCTCCTGAATTGATCTTTCATTTATACTGTCATAGCGTTCTCTTCAAACGTTTTATTCCTATAGCACTCATGGCATTTCATCCTAAGTATCCATTCATTTATATGACTCTTTCTTGCTATGCCCTGTGCCCTCTAAGCTAGAGATCCTATCTTTCTTACCTTTGAATTCCTATTGCCTAATACAGTGTGTGACAAATAAAAAAATGTCCAATAAACTGAATTAATTAATCAATTAAATGCCCTGAAAATCATTGTCTTTCTTGGCACTTGAATCCTAGGATTATATTTCACTCACTGCATGCTTTCTCTAGATGTCTGTAAGAAAAATAAATGCAGAGGGATTTTCCTTTTTCTACTTGGAAGTAAGAGGATTAAAAAAATCAACTCATTTCAACTGTGATAACACTCCGCCATTGATTGCAACTGCTTGTAACTAATATCTGTGCTTGCTGCTGGAGTGTGAGCTCTCTGATGGGCAGAGCTCTTTTTCTTCTTTTCTTGGTCACTGCTGTATCTCCAGGCCTGGGGCAGCGACTGGCACATGGTCAGTACTGGTGGCCACTTTATATGGAATGCAGAGTGAGCTCTGAACTAAGAAGCAGAGACCTGGATTTACATCTTAACTCTGCTACCAAAGTTCCATAATACTTTGGGGAGGCCTGACCCGTCCTGGCCTCAGTTTTCTTCCCTTTATAATAGCAATCAAGTTCAAGAAAAGTATGTTTTATTTTTGTGGATATAGAGACAGGCAATTTTTGTCTTGTAGAGACTTAAGATTTCACATCTCTAAAGCTGTACATTCACAAGGCAAGTGGTAGTGGTAGAATGGTCAAAAGTACTTACTGGTCACTGAGCCAGTGTCAGTGAGACATGGCCCCAGCTGACAGTATTCTCACTCCAGCTGTCATTGGAGACAAATGTCAACAAGGGCACTTCAGGGAGAACAGAGATGGCAGCAATAACCATTCGACTGATCTCAGACGAGGATGATCCGTTGACTGGGGATGCCCTACCTTAGAAGATTTGTAAAGTCCTTTCTAGTTTTCAACATCTCTGAATCTATGAGGTACGCAGCTGAAATGAGAGATAAAAAACAGATTGGAAGTTACTAGAATCCAAGGGCCAAAAGGTTACAAAGGGGTGATGAGTGAACGAATACCACTTCTGCTTATTCTAAACTCAGTTTTTCATTTGAAGTTACAATAAGCCTAGGGCAAAGGGAAAACTTCCTACTTCTCTTGTGTGCATATCAGAGGTACAACTTACACAAAACTGGAAAAGCACAGGGGCACGTCAACCTTTTCTTTATTCTGCCTAAAACAGCAAACTCAGGAGAAATGAGGCCAAAAAAGCATTCTGGGACTGATATGCAAATGAGAGTACCAGGCTTCACACTTGCCAGCTTCATATTCCTGTGAAGTGGAAATTTTTTGCTTTGAAAGCAGTGTTAAAAGATTGTAAGAGATGTAAGTGTGATGTCAACTATTTGTATTCCACTCATGTTTTCTCAAAAAACTCAGGACTTGAAGCCCCATAACATTTTGAAAAACCATAGTCAGAATTTTCAGCAGCCTCATTTCTACCTGCTCAGCACTGCAGCTGATACGCAGCCTCTGACACAGCAGCAGTCATGGAGTTACCCCTGCAAAGCTCCAGAGACAGGGCAGCTGCAACTCTTTCCCATAACTCACACTCCTGAAAGGGGAAAAAAACCAAAGAAAAGTGGCAAAGCAGTCACAAGCTATTGAACACTAACACTCAGCTGTAATTCTGCAGCCTAATCAGCAACTGAGACCATCTTCATAAGGAGGTGGCTATTTTTATAAAGCAAATACAGTTCCCCAGGGATTGTTGACAGAAACTTAGGTAAGAAATTTAGTGAGCATGTTTTATTTAAATCCTGTCTACTAAGTCCCACACTTTGAACCTTATAGTATAAAGTTTAAAATGCACAACAGCCTCGCAAAAGAGAGTGGCACGTCAATAGAGAAATACAGCTGTAACTGGGGACTTTATTGAATGTTAATTTGCCTATTTGCTGTGGGGAAACTTGAGATTTCTAATTGGTGTTCCAGGCAGCCAAAATGTGCATGCTTTGTGACTGACCTGTGTGGAACAGAAGAGGAGAAATGTGATGTTTGCTGTTGTTTTTTTTTTTAAACATCTTTATTGAAGTATAATTGCTTTACAATGGTGTGTTAGTTTCTGCTTTATAACAAAGTGAATCAGCTATACATATACATATATCCCCATATCTCCTCCCTCCTGCATCTCCCTCCCACCCTCCCTATTCCAGCCCTCTAGGTGGTCACAAAGCACTGAGCTGATCTCCCTGTGCTATGAGGCTGCTTCCCACTAGCTATCTATTTTACATTTGGTAGTATATATAAGTCCATGCCACTCTCTCACTTCGTCCCAGCTTACCCTTCCCCCTCCCCGTGTCCTCAAGTCCATTCTCTACATCTGTGTCTTTATTCCTGTTCTGCCCCTAGGTTCTTCAGAACCCTTTTTTTTTTTTAGATTCCATATATATGTGTTAGTATACGGTATTTATTTTTCTCTTTCTGACTTACTTCACTCTGTATGGCAGACTCTAGGTCCATCCACCTCACTACAAATAACTCAATTTCATTTCTTTTTATGGCTGAATAATATTCCATTGTATATATGTGCCACATCTTCTTTGTCCATTCATCTGTTGATGGACACTTAGGTGGCTTCCATGTCCTGGCTATTGTAAATAGAGCTGCAATGAACATTGTGGTACATGACTCTTTTTGAATTATGGTTTTCTCAGAGTATATGCCCAGTAGTGGAATTGCTGGGTCGTATGGCAGTTCTATTTTTAGTTTTTTAAGGAACCTCCGTACTGTTCTCCATAGTGGCTGTATCAATTTACATTCCCACCAAAAGTGCAAGAGGGTTCCGTTTTCTCCACACCCTCTCCAGCATTTATTGTTTGTAGATTTTTTGATGATGGCCATTCTGACTAGTATGAGGTGATACATCATTGTAGTTTTGATTTGCATTTCTCTAATGATTAGTGATGTTGAGCATCCTTTCATGTGTTTGTTGGCAATCTGTATATCTTCTTTGCAGAAACGTCTATTTAGATCTTTCGCCCATTTTTGGATTGGGTTGTTTGTTTTTTTGATATTGAGCTTCATGAGCTGCTTGTAAATTCTGGAGATTAACCCTTTGTCTGTTGATTCATTTGCAAATATTTTCTCCCATTCTGAGGGTTGTCTTTCCATCTTGTTTATGGTTTCCTTTGCTGTGCAAAAGATTTCAAGTTTCATTAGTCCCATTTGTTTATTTTTGGTTTTATTTGCATTTCTCTAGGAAGTGAATCAAAAAGGATCTTGCTGTGATGTATGTCATAGAGTGTTCTGCCTATGTTTTCCTCTAAGAGTTTTATAGTGTCTGGCCTTACATTTAGGTCTTTAATCCATTTTGAGTTTATTTTTGTGTATGGTGTTAGGGAGTGTTCTGATTTCATTCCTTTACATGTAGCTGGCCAGTTTCCCAGCACCACTTATTGAAGAGGCTGTCTTTTCTCCATTGTATATTCTTGCCTCCTTTATCAAAAATAAGGTGACCATATGTGTGTGGATTTATCTCTGGGCTTTCTATCCTGTTTCATTGATCTATATTTCTGTTTTTGTGCCAGTACCATACTCTTGATTACTGTAGCTTTGTAGTATAGTCTGAAGTCCAGTAGCTGGATTCCTCCAGTTCCGTTTTTCTTTCTCAAGATTGCTTTGACTATTCGGGGTCTTTTGTGTTTCCATACAAATTGTGACATTTTTTGTTCTAGTTCTGTGAAAAATACCATTGGTAGTTTGATAGGGATTGCATTGAATCTGTAGATTGCTTTGGGTAGTATAGTCATTTTCACAATGTTGAGTCTTCCAATCCAAGAACATGGTATATCTCTCCATCTGTTTGTATCATCTTTAATTTCTTTCATCAGTGTCTTATAGTTTTCTGCATACAGGTCTTTTGTCTCCTTATGTAGGTTTATTCCTAGGTATTTTATTCTTTTTGTTGCAGTGGTAAATGGGAGTGTTTCCTTGACTGCAGGCACTACAGAGGTCAAGGACTCGCTTCTGCCACACCAGGGCACAGCAGCCTAGTGCTGAGGTGACGGCCCTGAATGTGAGACCCCATGGCACAACATAGGCTAGATTCCTTAGGGAAATTATAGAAGTTTAGCAGAATTTCATTATTTTAAATCTGTGAAGTCCTGCAACTGTCCCAAGAAATCCTTAGAGGTACTGCTTTTGGGAGAGTAAGACTTCAGTCTAATTGCAAGTGGGTCATCACTGAGGAGAGACCTTCCAAGACCAGATGGTAAATCGGGATATTGGGAACTATTTAAAACTCTAAGTGAGCCTGGGTCCTGTGATGGAGCAGACAATCAAACAGGGTAGCAAGAGCCATCTAAAGAGACAAGTTCAAGACATTAAGGGGTATCCAAGGAGAAAGGCACAATTCAAGAACACCTAGACCTCATCTGCTTAAGGAGTTTCCAGAGAGAGCCCCAGAGTTAGAGGACTACGTTCTTAAGGAGAAAATCCATGTCAGCTCTTCTTGATTGTGATCACCCTGGGGGAAGGTAGCAGTTGTGCCACCATGAAGAGATAGGTGGTGACCAGGAGTGTTAGGGATCCAAAAACCTGGGGGAAGTGTAAGGGATGTGAATTGAAGCAGCCCCATAAATTCCCGGATGGAGAAGATGTGATGAAATTGATAAAGAATGATTTAGAGGTAGGCTGATGCATCTTTTTTTGTTGTTATTGAAGGAGATATTTCAAATCAGACAAAACTTCAGAAAGTGTCTGAATACTATTAATGAATCCTACACTTAATAACATCTAAGAATGCACATACAATGAACATTTGAGAATGACATCAATAGTATGTGAAAATGCCTAGCACAATGTCTAGACATACTAAGTGTTCTCCCCATCCTGTGTAAATTTCTGTCAAGAGTCATTTATTCCTGTGAATGGAGCCCAAACCAAGGTTTTACACCAGCCTGCACTAGGAAAACTCTACCTATGACCAGGAGTATGCAATAGTCAACCAATTAAAGTGTCATGGTATTTTATTACTTGCCAAATTCAGAATTTTAAAATGTCTAATAAACAAATCTGCTCTTAAAGTATTTATGATTCCATTGGTATAGATCAGTGACTCTCAGCCCTGTCTCTACATGAGCATTAACTAAGCAGTTTTGAAGAATACTGCACTTGCCCCAGAAATGCTGATTTACTTGGTCCATTAAGAGACCATACATCTGTATTTTTAAAGCTCCTCAAGAAATTCTATTGTGTAGCTAGGTTTATAAACCATTGTAATTTCCCCTGAATTCTGCCATTAGAGGACTTTTTCTCTTTAACTTATATCAAAGTTTCTCATTAAAAATCTTTAATAGCTTCCCATGGCATGGTAATATAAATTTCAATTCTAACCTGACATTCAAGGACCTTAGAACTCTACTTTCAACCTGTCTTTCCAGTTTTATATTTTCCTGTATTCTATGAAGCTATGCAATTTTACTTAATAACTCTTCTGTTCTCCCAAAAAGAATATGCATTTCCATGCCTCAACAATGTCCCTACACTATTCCCTTGTGAAAATGGTGTTCCTCTACTTTGCTCAAATAGCAAAGCGTACTCATCTTTCAAGGCTCCACTTTAATGTCAGTTTCTCTAACCCCTCTGCCGATTTAAGTGACTGCATCATCTCTGCTCCCTTAGCACTATGCACACACTACAGCCAATTATCATATTTTATTATTAAATGATCATATGGCAGAGAAAATCCTAAGTGGTCAGCACATTTTATCTCTTTTTTTTCCTGGACACACAGAAAAAATAGATTTCTCAGCCTCCTTTATTGCTGTATTAGGGTCAGATGCTGACTCCTAGCCAATGAAGTGTTAATGGAAGCGATGAAAGCTATTCCCAGACATGACCCTTGAGAATATCCCAATAAGCCTCCTACTTTTCTTTCTTTTACTGTGGCAACCTGAGAATGACTATAAATTTCTTAAGTTCGAGGGCTGTGCTTTCATCATCTTTGAACTCCCAAGAACTAGTAAAGTGCCTAACACATATAGTAGGTGCTCAATGAACATTTACAAATTGATGCTAACATATAGTAAAAGAAAAATAAGTGGAATTAGAAGTTTAGAAACAAAGCTGAAATCAGATTACTGCTGAGAAGGCAGGACATAAGCCAATAAACAGGAAATGCAGTAGACCAAGAAATAGAAAACTGCTTCAGAAAGGTCAGTGTATCCTTTGGGAAAGTAGCTGGCATATGTGGAGGTCAGCATGGCATTTGTCTTCAGAGCAGTTAAAATGCTATGGAATAGGTTTAAAATGATGGTGATGGTCGACATTATAATTCCTTGTATTTGCTTAATATGCCATATGCTTGCCAAAATATATTATTACCTATTATTTAATTTGATTCAGGAAGCGACACAGAGATAGTTGGAGCAGGTATTACCATTTCTATTCCAGATAATGAAATTAAAGCCCTGTGAGATTAAGTACTTGCTCAAGGTCATACCTTAAGTAATAGTAGAGTTAGAGTCCACTTTCCCGTGGGCAGTAGGCTGTCTGTTACTCTGCACTACCTCGAGACTTAGACCTGTCATCTCGCTATCATTTATGTGCCACATGAAATTCTGTTATCAACTGTAAAAGTTAAAACAGTAAAAGAGGCTGGTTCACCAGCATCTACTTCAGCTACACTGATTAGTCAATTCCCAAGGCTCTTACTGTTGTTCTTGCAATGGCCCTGTCTCTGAGGTTAGTAGAAATGGCCAGATTGATTGAGAACCAAGAGAGCCAGACTTAGAATTCTGAACAGCAGATACAGTACAAGACAGGAAAGAGTTTTAGCTTCTAGGACTCCCTGACATAGGACAATCAGAACCAAAGGTTTTATTTCTATGAGAGTTTTGATAAGCCTGTATAAAAAAGAAGCTAAGCTGAAAATTCCACAAGACTAGATATAGTGTGTAGAAGGCAGACATGGGTAGCATCTCCAGCAAGTCAATGGAGGAGGTGAGATCATGTTGAGGATGAATGAGACAAGGTTAGGGGTTCATACCTTCATCTCACAAGTGATCTTAGTGATAGGACCCCACACTAAGATGGAGGGTTCTTGTCAACCCAACCTCCTAATGAAGGAGCAGCTCAGAACCTTTATTCTGACCAGGACAACCTCTTCCATTTGGAGAGGTTGCTCATCATTAGCAAGGTCAGCAGAGTTGTCTTCAATGAGGGTGCTGCAATATGCACATTTTGTATTCCATGTGAGTCTGTTCTTTTCTCTCCAGGGCTGCCAGTAGATTGGTTTAGTACCTAATACATTAAACTTAAAGAAATACTACAATAGTGAGGCTGCCTGTATGTGAAAACTGCTTAGGTTTAAAAATTCCTATATAATTTAATAGGTAAAACATAATTTTAATAATATTAGCTACTATGTATTAAAAGACTGCTATGTGCTAACTAAATTCTATTTATTATAACCTGCCACAAGCACCAAAAATGTAACTAAGTTCACCCCATTAGAAAAGGGACGATTTCAAAATCTCTGTTCTTTCAAGAAAAGAAGATTACGTGGAAAGATAGAAAGAATGAAAGAATGGGAGATTCCTTTCCACTGTGTGACTTTGAACATCTGTTATATGCAAGAGAAGTCACGTACATTGTACCAGATCCTCTGCAGCAGCTTCTTCAACCCTCAGATTCTTTTTGAACCTTTTCTCCTGTTGCCTTGAGATCTAACTGAGAGACCCTCCAGCCAGCCTCTATTCTTATCCTCCTTAGAATTCAAGGCTCAGGAACAGGAGCTTGGGGGTTGGGTGCCAAACATTAGTCCTGAAATTCTCAAGCTGGGTCTAGTGCTACTCAAGGTTTAAAAGGTTGAAATCTGTCCAATTTCACCTACATAATGGATTATAAAGGTTATTGTGGGCTTGCCTGGGGCCTGAGCTGCCACGGGTTACACTGTTGCTACTGGGGAAATTGTTCCAAATTCCAAACAAAGAAGTGACTCCTCCATTCATAAATGTCCCAAATTCATAAATTTGGGACAGCCTATGTAGATATGACAAGCGTATACAATTCTTTCTACCTTAATGAAAATTTAATGGTATGACCACTATATAAATACTGCTCAGAGTTAGGAAATTTAAAGATTCCATGGGCTTTTATCACTCACATGAGGGTAATGTGTTTTTTCTAAGACCCATACACTGGTGATATTGTTAAAGAGCTTTATCACAGGTGTACTTCCATAAACTACTCTCTACTTAGTAAGCATTTTCCCATAGAAGGCTCTAATTGGGTGAGCCTTCAGTTCTTTTTTTCTGGCTTTGAATGAAGAAAATGAGTGCAAATGTCCACATCATTTCAGACCACACAGGAAATACTCATGCCTGGCTTAGGCCTGAGTACTCTGCATTGCTGTGAAGGCCATGGCAATGAAGGTCTCTACTGCCATCAGGCACATGAGTGTACAAACGTGGGAAATAGGCAGGTAAAAGGAGAGACTGAGACGGGATCTAATTTCTCAGATGCAAGGGTACCACTAATGAATTTAATCACAGGCATTTATTGAGTACTTGCTATGTGACCTACATGGTGCTTTGGAAGAAGGAGCGGCCAAGTCTCTGCACAATGGGATAACTGGGCAGAGCTCGCCATTCCTGAAAATGAATTTATGCTCTAAAATAAATGTAAATCTGCTCTTCCAAAGGCCAGTATCATTGCTCATGTGACTTTCATAACGTGAGCATTTTGCTGAGCTGAACTTTGCAAGTTCTTTAAAGTTACGATTTTTTTTTCTACAACATGTCCTAAACTCAAGCCAACTACTTCATCTAGTTGCCAGTAAATAAAAAAAAAAAAAAAAAAAGGAAAAATAGCCATGTCTGACTTACTGATGGACTGTGTGTCAGTGCAACATTTTCTAAGGAATGTTCTGCATAGTTTCCACCTTACATGCTGTCTCTAAAACCTAACCCTTGTGTAAAATGTGACCGTGCTCTGTTCGGTTTGAGGATTGGATTCTTGAGCCAACTATCAATTCCAACATTTTTAAATTGAGTTATCAGAAAACATACATAAAATAAAAATTCTGTCACTTTTTGCTCTTGTGTGCTTATGTTGCACTGTCACCTTTCACTATGGTTTGCAATCATTTTTGTCTTTGAATTGCACACAGTGAACACACAACTGCTATCCTGCCTGGAACATCAGTGTTTTAATCCACATGGGCTGCTAATAACAAAAATACCATAAACTTGGTGGTTTATAACAACAAAAATTTGCATTTCTCACAGTTCTGGAGGCTTGGAAGTCCAGAATCATTGTGCCATCAGATTTTGGTGTCTGGTGAGAGCCTACTTCCTCATAAATGGCCATCTTCTTGCTGTATTCTTACGTGGCAGAAGAGGAGAGGGATCTCTATGGAGTTTTTTTTATAACTGAGTGAGCTTCATGGAAATCAGTGAAAGATATACAATGAAAAAAGGAGCAAGTTGTAGAAATGCAGGAAGTAGGGTTTAGGAAATCATTAGTCCGCATTATGTCAAGTAACCTCAAGCTGTCCAGATAGAGATGCCTTATGGGCAGTGAGGATTTGTAGGCAAGATGCACCCCAAGAGGAATCTATAGTGAGGACAAGTCTGCATAAACTGCATCTAGCCATCTGTACAGATAATGTGTTTCCAGAGTTCAGAATAAGGAAAAGTCATTAGGAATCAGGAAAATCATACAACCTTCCAGGAAGATGTGGGATGAAGCTTAGCCTTCCAGGATGAGTGTGCATTTAATAGGTAGAAAGGAGTTGGAAAAACTTTTCAAATTAAGGATGAAACATATGAACAATGGTCCAGAAATGGCAAGATACATGAGCTGTCCAATGTGGCAATTTGTAGACCAGCTTTTCAGGTGAAAAGCTTCGAAGAAAGAGGAGAGGAATACAAGATTTCTGAGAGACTTTAGCACTGGGTTATAGTAATGGCAGACAGGAATTTGGCAATGGGTGAGCTGTTGGAGATTTTTGAGAGAGCTGTGACAGACGCGCTGTGGCAGAAGGTCAGTAAGTGAGTCAGTTGGAAGGGGCATGGCTGTGGTAGAAGGAAAACGCAGACCTTGGCACCCTCAGATGCAGGTTCAAATTCTGACCTGCCAAGTATTAGGTGTGTGACTCTGAGTGTTCTACACAATTAACCTTTCTGAGCCTTACTGTTTTTCTCAGTTAAACAGGCATATAATATGTAACTCTCAAGGTATAGGAAAAATGCCTGGTGCAAAACAGGCCTGCAGTGGTGAGTTAAATGAATGGATTGGAGGGGGGATCCCTCTTGAAGGAGGGATCCCTCTTGAAGGAATGATCCCTCTTGAAGGAGGGATCCTTTAAGGAAGTTATTTCAGTAATCTAAGTGTAAATCTAGACTATTATTTCACCAGAAAGAAAGGAAAAATAGGGATAGATGGGAGAGCTGTTCTGAAGAGAAAAAAATGATAGAAATTGGCAGTCTATTGGACTGAGTAAACGAAGAATGGAAATGAAACCCCAGCTGATTCTAAGTGCTCAGCTGGAATGATATTGTCTAGTGTCAGAAATCAGGGGGTTGAAGACAGCTAAAATATATTGAATTTGGCTTTAGGCTGAATCCATGCCAGATACATGGGAAACTTGAAATAGCATTATTTTCCGTATTTCTAAGTTCAGTTTAGCCTCTGTTGTACTTTGTTTTTGTTTGTTCTTCATGACAGCCCTTTCGTTTGACCATCATCAGTGATTTGGACTCCATCGTCCCTTCTCCTAATTTGACCAGGAGAGGAGCATAGGGTAATACAGAGAAATAAATTTATCCAAGACTGGTAGAAGTCCTTTTACATTCACTGCTGCAGAAAAGCGAACTCCAAATATTTTATGACCTTTGGTAACAGTTGCTCTGCCTTCTGGGAATCAAGTTTGATTTTCCACATCAGCATAGGTGGAAGCCAATTGCCCAAGAGCTGAGATTGATGGTCTATCAAAATGAAACAGCTTTTCTGGAGAGAGTCTGTGGCAGAGCATCACAAGTACTAATAAAATGGCTGCTTATTTCTTGCCCTTATGGTGATAGTGCAAAATTACTCCCTTTGTGCACATTGCAAAGTAATAATGAAACTCGGTATTCATCTGGTAGTTTCCTGCCAAAAAGTTCATAGCATTTATTAGCAATGTCACCTTGCTCCATACCCTCTAGGACTTGGTAGAAAACGATGATCTTCTCTCTCCTAAAGACTGAGTTAAGGGGCACAGCCAAAACCTTGCAGAGAGACAATGAGTAGGCTGTATCATCAAGGGCAGATTGACTTTTCTTGGTACATTTAGGTTGAGTCTGAAATAATTGTAACATCACAGTTTGAAGAGTACTCTGGCATTCATAAATACATTCAAATACATAATCTTAGAGTTGAGAGATTAGAGTTAAGGATTTGGTATCCAAATCCTACCACTGACCCCATCTCCCTCACTAGGGTCCTAACCCAAAGAGCTGGATACACAAGGAACAATTGCCAAGCAGGAAGGAAAATATCATTTTATTAATAATACATGTGCTGAAGCACATGATCAAGACTAGGAAGTCTGAATGGAGAACCCTCTTCCTCCTCTTTTGACTTTAAGAGAGTTAGGCTTACAGAGCAGGTGCTGTGCTGACCTCATGTGCCTGCCCAGTTTCAAAAGGGAGAAGCAGGAATAAAGGTGGCTCTGAGTGAGTCTTTCCAGAAAAACAATATAGAAGTATGGATTCTCTTTAAAGTATTTCATGAAATTTTATGTGGATTTAAATAATGAGTTTACTTAAAATATAAACTTAAACTTTAATATCTTTGATCTACCACAGCATTTTGATCATTCATGCAATACCACATCCTACTTAGGCTTAAAAGTGAAAGCCATTAGCTCCTTTTCCATTGTTTTGTAAGGGATGGAGCTGAGAAAAGGTAGAGCTTGTTCTGCAGATTAATAGGACTATGGAGTGGGGTGAAATGCAAATTATAAAGTCCTAAGGAATGAAATAAACAAATAGCTTCACCCAGGCCAACATCACCATGCAAGAGTTATAATCTGGTATGGCTCCAGACGGGTGCCAGGCACACAGGGGGCAGATCAAAGTTTGGAGACTCTGATGTCCCCCTTAACTTTGAGCAGAGTCCAGCCTGTGGGGAAGGGAACTGGAGAGAGCTAAACTGTGAGTCAGGGCCCCAAGTAAGTGGACATAGTTCAGGACAAAGCTGCAGTCTCAAGGAAGAAATTGGAAAGCCCATCAGCAAACCAAGGCCCAAGCAACAATGGGGTGGCTGTGGTAGGGCTGAGGGAGAAGTCCAAGACTTTGTCAGTCAAGCTGTATTGAGGGCTCAGCCTACCGACTCTGGTGGCAAGACTGACTATGATGGTGGGTCTGAGCCTCCAGATTCATACTTAAACCAGATTAGCTCTAAAGCAAAAACAAGAAAATATATATGAAAAGACAGGAGGACAAATCTATTCATCATAAACTGTACAGAATTACTGGTATTTATGTGGATTGGGAGCTGTCCCCAGAGCCTAAGCCTTTTCCCCACTGAGATTCAAAAACATCTGGTCATCTTGGATAAACTAGTAGAAAAGGCCCATCAGGAACTTATTTGTATCAGGAGCCAAGGAATCTGGGAGCAAACTAGTTCTATAAAAAAAGAGGACCAAAGTGTTCAATTCTGCTCATCCACAAAACATTAGACAGTGTTGGATGGGGAGTAGGGATTGTGTTTTTGGAATATTTTCTGTCACTTGGATTTGCCTTCCATCCTGGTACTTCTGAGGACTTATGTCTGAAGTGGTACATTTTAAGTAAAAGGTCAAAGAATGGTTTTATTGACCATTCTGTAAGACATCGAAGCAAATGAAACACTATACCATTAGTATGTAACAAAATGATATCCAAGTGAGGAAAGAGACAGTCAGTGAGCCCATGATGGCATCTGTCTCCTGAGAATGCCGCCACTCCCTCAAACCCTAGAAGCCTGAGGCACCCAAGCAGAGGTCATGCACAAGAGCAAAGCCCATTGACTGAGCTCAGCCTGCTGTCTGACTCTCCTCTGTCCATTTCACACTCTGCTGCCAGAGTTATCTTTGTAGAACAGTGCTACTCTCAAAGTGTGACCTCCAAAATACCTGCATAGGAATCATTAGATGGTTGTTCAAAATCTGTTCAGTGGAGCCGGAACCAAGATGGCGGAGTAGAAGGACGTGCCCTCACTCCCTCTTGCGAGAACACCAGAATCAGAACTAACTGCAGAACAATCATCAACAGGAAGACACTGGAACTCACCAAAAAATATACCCCACATTGAAAGACAAAGGAGAAGCCAAAATGAGATGGTAGGAGGGGCGCAATCACAATAAAATCAAATCCCATAACTGCTGGTTGGGTGACTCACAAACTGGAGAACACTTATGCAAAGAAGTCCACCCACTGGAGTGAAGGTTCTGAGGCCCACGTCAGGCTTCCGAACCTGGGGGTCTGGCAACGGGAGGAGGAATTCCTAGAGAATCAGACTTTGAAGTTTAGAGAGATTTGATTGCAGGACTCTGACAGGACTAGGGGAAACAGAGACTCCACTCTTGGAG
This sequence comes from Orcinus orca, assembly GCF_937001465.1. Taxonomy (NCBI): domain Eukaryota; kingdom Metazoa; phylum Chordata; class Mammalia; order Artiodactyla; family Delphinidae; genus Orcinus; species Orcinus orca. The sequence continues at coordinate 80,342,461 of NC_064566.1, read as the reverse complement.
GGCACACACAAAGTAGTGCTCACATCAGGACCCAGGGGAAGGAGCAGTGACCCCATAGGAGACTGAACCAGACCTACCTGCTAGTGTTGGTGGATCTCCTGCAGAAGTGGTGAGAGGGTGGCTGTGGCTCACTGTGGGGACAAGGACACTGGTAGCAGAAGTTATGGGAAGTACCCCTTGGTGTGAATCCTCCCGGAGTCTTCCATTAACCCCACAAAACAGTCTGCAGGTTGCAGTGTTGAGTCACCTCAGGCCAAACAACCAACAGGGAGGGGACTCAGCCCCACCCATCATCAGACAAGTGGATTAAAGTTTTACTGAGCTCTGCCCACCAGAGCAACAGCCAGCTCTACCCACCAGTCCCTCCCATCAGGAAACTTGCACAAGCCTCTTAGGCAGCCTCATCCACCAGAGGGCAGACAGCAGAAGCAAGAAGAACTACAATCCTGCAGCCTGTGGAACAAAAACCACATTCACAGAAAAATAGACAAGATGAAAAGGTAGAGGGCTGGGCTTCCCTGGTGGCGCAGTGGTTGAGAGTCCACCTGCCAATGCAGGGGACACAGGTTCGTGCCCCAGTCCGGGAAGATTGCACATGCCACGGAGCGGCTAGGCCTGTGAGCCATGGCCGCTGAGCCTACACGTCCAGAGCCTGTGCTCTGCAACGGGAGAGGCCACAATGGTGAGAGGCCCGTGTACCACAAAAAAAAAAAAAAAAAAAAAAAAAGGCAGAGGGCTATGTACCAGATGTAGGAACAAGATAAAACTCCAGAAAAACAACTAAATGAAGTGGAGATAGGCAACCTTCCAAAAAAGAATTCAGAATAATTATTGTGAAGATGATCCAGGAATTTGGAAAAAGAATGGAGGCAAAGATCAAGAACATGCAAGAAATGTTTAACAAAGACCTAGAAGAATTAAAGAACAAACAAACAGAGATGAACAATACAATAATTGAAATGAAAACTACACTAGAAGGAATCAATAGTAGAATAACTGAAGCGGAAGAATGGATAAGTGATCTGGAAGACAGAATGGTGAAATTCACTGCTGCTGAACAGAATAAAGAAAAAAGAATGAAAAGAAATGATGACAGCCTAAGAGACCTCTAGGAAAGCATTAAACACAACAACATTCGCATTATAGGGGTCACAGAAGGAGAAGAGAGAAAGGACCCGAGAAAATATTTGAAGAGATTATACTTAAAAATTTCCCTAACGTGGGAAAAGAAATAACCACTCAAGTCCAGGAAGTGCAAAGAGTCCCATACAGGATAAACCCAAGGAGAAACACTCTGAGACACACAGTAATCAAACTGGCAAAAATAAAAAACAAAGAAAAATTATTCAAAGCAGCAAGGGAAAAACAACAAATAACATACAAGGGATCTCCCATAAGGTTAACAGCTGATTTCTCAGCAGAAACTCTACAAGCCAGAAGGGAGGGGCATGATATACTTAAAGTGATGAAAGGGAAGAAACTACAACCAAGATTACTCTACCCAGCAAAGATCTCATTCAGATTCGATGGAGAAATCAAAAGCTTTACAGACAAGCAAAAGCTAAGAGAATTCAGCACCACCAAACCAGCTCTACAACAAATGCTAAAGGAAATTCTCTAAATAGGAAACAAAAGAGAAGAAAAGGACCTACAAAACCAAGCCCAAAACAATTAAGAAAATGGTCATAAGAACATACATATCAATAATTACTTTAAACATGAATGGATTAAATGCTCCAACCAAAAGACACAGGCTCACTGAATGGATACAAAAACAAGACCCATATATATGCTGTCTACAAGAGACCCACTTCAGACCTAGGGACACATACAGACTGAAAGTGAGGGGATGGAAAAAGATATTCCATTAAAATGGAAATCAAAAGAAAACTGGAGTAGCAATACTCATATCAGATAAAATAGATTTAAAAATAAAGAATGTTACAAGAGACAAGGAAGGACACTACATAATGATCAAGGACTCAATCCAAGAAGATGATATAACAATTATAAATATATATGTACCCAACATAGGCACACCTCAATACATAAGGCAACTGCTAACAGCTATAAAAGAGGAAATCGACAGTAACAAAATAATAGTGGGGGACTTTAACACCTCACTTACACTAAGGGACAGATCATCCAAAATGAAAATAAATAAGGAAACAGAAGCTTTAAATGATGCAATAGACCAGATAGATTTAATTGATATTTATAGGACAATCCATCCAGAAACAGCAGATTAAAATTTCTTCTCCAGTGTGCACAGAATGTTCTCCAGCATAGATCACACCTTGGGTCACAAATCAAGCCTCAGTAAATTTCAGAAAATTGAAATTATATCAAGAATCTTTTCTGACCACAATGCTATAAGATTAGAAATCAATTACAGGGAAAAAAACGTAAAAAAACCCACAAACACATGGAGGCTAAACAATACATTACTAAATAACCAAGATATCACTGAAGAAATCAAAGAGGAAATTAAAAAATACCTAGAAACAAATGACAATGAAAACACAACAATCCAAAGCCTATGGGATGCAGCAAAAGCAGTTCTAAGAGGGAAGTTGATAGCTATATAAGCATACCTCAAGAAACAAGAAATATCTCAAATAAACAATCTAACCTTACACCTAAAGGAACTAGAGAAAGAAGAACAAACAAAACCCAAAGTTAGCAGAAGGAAAGAAATCATAAATATCAGAGCAGAAATAAATGAAATAGAAACAAAGAAAACAATAGCAAAGATCAATAAAACTAAAAGCTGGTTCTTTGAAAAGATAAACAAAATTGATAAACCATTAGTCAGACTCATCAAGAAAAAGAGGGAGAGGACTCAAATCAATAAAATTAAAAATGAAAAAGGAGAAGTTACAACAGACACTGCAGAAATATGAAGCATCCTAAGAGACTACTACAAGCAGCTCTATGTCAATAAGATGTACAACCTGGAAGAAATTGACAAATTCTTAAAAAGGTATAACCTTCCAAGACTGAACCAGAAAGAAATAGAAAATATGAACAGACCAATCACAAGTAATGAAATTGAAACTGTGATTAAAAATCTTCCAACAAACAAAAGTCCAGGACCAGATGGCTTCACAGGTGAATTCTATCAAACATTTAGAGAAGAGCTAACACCCATACTTCTCAAACTCGTCCAAAAAATTATGGAGGAAGGAACACTCCCAAACTCGTTCTATGAAACCACCATCACCCTGATACCAAAACCAGACAAAGATACTCCAAAAAAAAAAAAAAAAGAAAATTACAGACCAATATCACTGATGAATATAGATGCAAAAATCCTCAACAAAATACTAGCAAACAGAATCCAACAACACATTAAAAGGATCATACACCATGATCAAGTGGGATTTATCCCAGGGATGCAAGCATTCTTCAATATATGCAAATCAATCAATGTGATACACCATACTAACAAACTGAAGAATAAAAACCATATGATCATCTCAATAGATGCAGAAAAAGCTTTTGACAAAGTTAAACACCGTTTTATGATAAAAACTCTCCAGAAAGTGGACATAGAAGGAACCTAACTCAACATAATAAAGGCCATATACAACAAACCCACAGCAAACATCATTCTCAATGGTGAAAAACTGAAAGCATTTCCTCTAAGATCAGGAATCAGACAAGGATTTCCACTCTCACCACTATTATTCAACATAGTTTTGGAAATCCTAGCCACGGGAATCAGAGAAGAAAAAGAAATAAAAGGAATACAAATTGGAAAAGAAGAAGTAAAACTGTCACTGTTTGCAGATGACATGATACTACGCATAGGGAATCCTAAAGATGCCACCAGAAAACCATTAGAGCTAATCAATGAATTTGGTAAAGTTGCAGGACACAAAATTAATGCACAGAAATCTCTTGCATTCCTATACACTAATGATGAAAAAGCTGAAAGAGAAATTAAGGAAACACTTCCATTTACCATTGCAACAAGAAGCATAAAATACCTAGGAATAAACTTACTGAGGGAGACAAAAGATCTGTATGCAGAAAACTATAAGACACTGATGAAAGAAATTAAAGATGATACCAACAGATGGAGAGATATACCACGTTCTTGGATTGGAAGAATCAATATTGTGAAAATGACTATACTACTCAAAGCAATCTGCAGATTCAATTCAATCCCTATCAAATTATCAGTGGCATGTTTTACAGAACTAGAACAAAAAATCTTAAAATTTGTATGGAGACACAAAAGACTCCAAATAGCCAAAGCAGTCTTGAGGGAAAAAAGTGGCTCTGGAAAAATCAGACTTCCTGACATCAGACTATACTACAAAGCTACAGTAATCAAGACAATATGGTCCTGGCACAAAAACAGAAACATAGATCAATGGAACTAGATAGAAAGCCCAGAGATAAAACCATGCACCTATGGTCAGCTAATTTATGACAAAGGAGGCAAGGATATACAATGGAAAAGACAGTCTTCAATAAGTGGTGCTGGGAAAACTGGACAACTACATGTAAAGGAATGAAATTAGAACACTCCCTAACACCACACACAAAAATAAACTCAAAATGGATTAGAGACCTAAATGTAAGATGGGACACTATAAAACTCTTAGAGAAAAACATAGGAAGAACACTCTTTGAGATAAATCATGGTAAGATCTTTTTTGATCCACCTCCTAGAGTAATTGAAATAAAAACAAAAATAAACAAATGGGACCTAATGAAACTTAAAAGCTTTTGCACAGCAAAGGAAACCATAAACAAGACAAAAAGACAACCCTCAGAATGGGAGAAACTATTTGCAAACGAATCAACAGACAAAGGGTTAATCTCCAAAATATATAAACAGCTCATGCAGCTCAATATTAAAAAAAAAAAAACAACTAATAAAAAAAAATGGGCAGAAGATCTAAATGGACATTTCTCGAAAGAAGACATACAGATGGCCAAGAAGCACATGAAAAGCTGTTCGACATCACTAATTATTAGAGAAATGCAAATCAAAACTACAATGAGGTATCACCTCACACCAGTTAGAATGGGCATCATCAGAAAATCTACAAACAACAAATGCTGGAGAGGGTGTGGAGAAAAGGGAACCCTCTTACACTGTTGGTAGGAATATAAATGGATACAGCCACTATGGAGAACAGTATGGAGGTTCCTTAAAAAACTAAAAATAGAATTACCATATGATCCAGCAATCCCACTACTGGACGTATATCCAGTGAAAACCATAATTCAAAAACACATATGCACCATAGTGTTCATTGCAGTACTGTTTACAATAGCCAGGTCATGGAAGCAACCTAAATGCCCATCGACAGACGAATGAATAAAAAAGATGTGGTACATATATACAATGGAATATTACTCAGCCATAAAAAGGAACGAAATTGGGTCATTTGTAGAGATGTGTATAGACCTAGAGAATCTCATGCAGGGTGAAGTAAGTCAGAAAGAGGAAAGTAAATATTGTGCATGAACCCATATATGTGGAACCTAGAAAAATGGTACAGATGAACCGGTTTGCAGGGCAGAAATTGAGACAGAGATGTAGAGAACAAATGTATGGACACCAACGGGGGAAAGCAGCGGGGGGTTGGGGGTGGGGGTGTGATGAATTGGGCGATTGGGATTGACATGTATACACTGATGTGTATAAAATTGATAACTAATAAGAACCTGCTGTATAAAAAAATAAATAAATTTAAAAATTAAAAAAAATTCTGTTCAATGGCTAGACCTCAAACAGTACCTATAGACTAGTATCATCTAGGTGAACATCCTGAGATTGACATTTTTATCAACTATTAAGTAATTTTTGTATGCATTCGAGTTTGAGTCATTATTCTAGAACTTAGATCATCCCATGGTGCTCTCATGTTTAATGACTTTAAATGGTTTTCAGTTGTGTGTGAAACAAATTCTAACTGGTAAAAATGGTCTTCTATGTTGTTCACAATTGGAGGTGCCACACAGCCTCTCTGGCCTCCTTTTTCCCCACCTCATGGGCTGTACTGCTCAGCCACACTGACAAATTGTCTCTTGCTGGAGCACAGTCTCTTGGTCATGTCTCTGTGGGGTTGTGGCTCCTTCTGACAAAAATTTTTTGCTTTCTTTGTTTCCTTACAGAACAAACTTCTCCTACTACTTCTTAAAGATTAAATCTGCTGTATCATTCTGTGAGTTTTCTTAACCATCCCAAGAAAAGTTAGTCACTATTCTTCCCTGCTTTAACTGTTTATTTTGTGTGTCCACTAGGCTATGGTGCCCAACTGTTTGGTCAAACACCAGTGTAAATGTTGCTGTGAAGGTATTTGTGGATGTGATTAACATTTATAATCAGTTGACTTTAAGTAAAGCAGATTACCCTTTATAGTGTTGGTAGGCCTCATGCAATCATTTGAAGGCCTGAAAGCAAAGACTTAGGTTTCCTAAAGGAATTCTGCCTCAAAATTGCAACATAGAAATCTTGCCTGAGTTTCTAGCCTGCAGGTTCACCATGCAGATTTCAGATGCAAGATTGCAATATCAACTCTTACCTGAATTTCCAGCCTTGCCAGCCTGCCTTACAGATTTCAAATTTGCCAGCTCCCATAATTGTGTGAGAATATTTCTTAAAATAAATTCCCCCACATATATATATAAGGAGGGATGAGATATATATATGATACATTTCCTGTTGTCTCTGTTTCTCTGGAGAACCCTGACTAATTCACTTGACTTTTATTTAGCTTAGATTTAAGACGATGAAAAAACTCACTGGAGAGAAAGGGCTCCAAGTGAGTCACAGCATCTCCCTCATCCCTGAAGTGAGGAGTGGGAAGTGGTTGCTCAGTTCCACTGACCTGCTACCCAGGACAGAGAGAATGACTGTCTAAGCATGCAAGGGCCATGTCCTCTCCCTAACATCTTTAGGTAAAAGAGAAAGATGGTTTCCCCTGCAAACACAAACAATCCTGGATTTCTCCCAGCACCGTGTGGCCTGCTTGTTGATAGCTATTGCATAACTCCCCTAACTTCCCAACTAATCCACAGTTTCTGTGAACAGTTTGTGTATCTGATGTTGCTCATATTGACCCCCACAGCCCCAGGGCCCACCTCAGTGACCTGGCATGTAACAGTGCTTCGTAACTGTTGAATTACTGATGGAAAGACTTTTTTTTTCAGGATCTTTCTCCCAGGCCCCACTTTGAACTTTGCATGGTCCCTGAGTGGCATTGTGTCCCTGGCACCTGAAGGGAGAGTTCAGCACCAAGACTTCACAGTATTGGTTTTCAATGTTCCACCAAAAGATATCTCTTGAGCAAGGTTGATCTTCTTTTCAGAGTGTTGTCACTGCTCCCTCTCTTCTTCATAAATACGGGATGACAGATTGATCTTACCTTTGGTTGTGAAGTGAGAGTGGTGACTTGCTATTTAACCTTTTGTTAGGAATGTGGATCATTTCAGAATGAAAGGTCTGTACTTCCCAAGTGTCATTTTAATCAGAGGTGATTGTAAAATGAATGTGAATTCCATTCTTCTGCTGAGAATCCTCTAACCAGCTGCTGTGCACAATTATATCTTCTACCTCTTAGCACTTTATATTGGGTGAAGCCCTTTCATTTACAGTAATAAGAGCTCAACAAACGTTAGCTACTCTTTTTCTTTAATTCTGACAACAAACCTTGGAGGTAGTTATTAATGTCAAAATGTAAAGGCAGCTCAGACAGGTTAAGGGGATTGTTCAAGGCTAGAAGTAGTAATTCAAGGGTGGGTATATGTATGTATATAATAATAGCTACTGTTTATTGTTGAGTGCTTGTTATATGTTAAGCAATTACTAAGAGCTTTACATGAATTACATCTTATAATTCTTGCAATGACCTCATGAAATAGGTGCTATAATTATTCTCATTTTATATCTTCAAACATAAATGCATAAAGAAGGTAACTTGCTCAGAGTTGCACAGTCCCAGGTCCATCTGAATCTAGAGCCCACATGCTTAGCTGCTACCCTCTACTGCTTTTGTACTGAAATAAGCATGTATGTGAATGTTTGTCTGTGCACATTGTACATTATTGTGTTTCAAAAAGCAGTAAAACACCTCATGCAGTTAGTAAGAGGCACAGCCAGAGCTGAATCGTGCCTTGTACTCTTTATTATACGAAGGCTGCCTTTCTGATTGCTGTGGTTGCCACTTTAACCAACAGGCTCTGTGTCAACACTAGTTTTCAATTAGCTCTGATGATTGGGGCCAGGGAGAACACAGGTCACTGAAATCCAAAAATAACCCCTCAAAACTATTTTTTACAATGTCTTGCATTCAAATATCCTGCCAAAACTGTTTAAAGTAGTCCTGGAGATGTGTCTGGCTTTACTTCATTTCCCCTCCTGTCCTTCCTGGAACAGAGGTTCAAACAGACTCCCTAATGACCAAAGCTGGACAACAGGGGAAGGCTGAGGGAGGGTGTTGGGGGAGAAAGGGACTTTAATGATATCCACATGACACTGAGTAACTGAGAAGTTTTTGGCTCCATTATCTGAATTTTTAGAAGTCTAAGAGAAGGAATGAGAGGAGAAGGGCAGGCGTGCATGTAAATGGGTGCCATGGGGCTCAATTGACCCAGGACAGGATTTCACACTGTGTCCATGTTGACTGCATGTTTATTGAATAGATGACTGACTGAATGAATGAACTATGGGGAATTATTTTACCTCATCTGACCTTTGCATGTATACAACACCTTGACTTCAATGAACATAACACAGTCACCTGAAAGGGGGTATAGTGAAGAGAAACTGCTTGAGGGTCCTAGTCATTCCTTGACTGTCTAGCATCCAGTCCTCCATTCCTATTAGCATCTGAAATCTCTTAGTAATCCCACACTGCGTACAGTCTCAGAGTGAATAAGTGCCCTTCTCTCCAAAGGAAGACAGTGCGTCCCCTTCCTGTCTCTAATTCCCTGAGTCAGTGGCAGGCATGTGTGTTAAGTTCAGCCAATCAGACTCATTCTCTGGAATGTTGAGTCTGAAGTGTGGGACATGGGGTCTCCAACCGGCTGGAGGGCATCATCTTCTCAGTAGCAGCAGATCAGCTTGCGTCTGCTGCATGCTCTTAGCTGCAGACGCCAGAGCACTGTGGTGTCCATCCATGTTCTCGCTCTGGGTTTCCAGTCTCCTCTTAGTTCTGTGAGCCCCAGTTACTCTTCCAAAATATTTTTTGGCTTAAGATTGCCAGAAAGGGGCTTCCCTGGTGGTGAAGTGGTTGAGAATCTGCCTGCTAATTCAGGGGACACGGGTTCGAGCCCTGGTCTGGGAAGATCCCACATGCCGCGGAACAACTAGGCCCGTGAGCCACAACTACTGAGCCTGCGTGTCTGGAGCCTGTGCTCTGCAACAAGAGAGGCCTTGATAGTGAGAGGCCCGCGCACCGCAATGAAGAGTGGTCCCTGCTTGCCACAACTAGAGAAAGCCCTCCCACAGAAACGAAGACCCAACACAGCCCAAAAATAAATCAATAAATTTTAAAAAGATTGCCCGACATTTTCTGTGGATTGCAATCAAGAACTATGACACATATGAATTGTGTGAGTACCTTGAAATGAAAGAGCAGTGAAAGAAAATGTCTATGTATTTAACCCTCACTGATACCACAGCCATAAAAGCCAAAACACAACACCCAGAGTCCCATCTTATTTTTTTTAACCTTCTCGAGCAACTGTCAGACACATCTACTGAAATAAGCACAGCTTTGAAATCACTATACAATTCTCACACATAGAAATAGCAGGAGTTCAGCTTGGGCATCTGAGAGAATGGCTTCTATCGCTAGAAAACTGTATTGCTTATTGACTCAGAAATTGGAAATTGTTTACTTGTAGTTCAACTTGAACAGAAAAGACTTGTTGCAGAAATCTTCTGCAAGCCTTTCTCAATCATGACCTTCCACAAATAATTCCTATCATGTTTATGAGTGATTTGTGTTAGGGCAAGTTCAAGTGCAGATTTTGCTGTGTGAACACTCCCACCAGTCCTCTGGGACTTACTTAAACAGGAAGCCAGAATTAGAAGAATCCCTCTTGTTAAATTGATAATACTTCCACAGGCCAGCCAGGAACCAGGTAATTATAACAACATTTCTGGGCTATATTCCAATCATTGCTGCTGCAAGTCAGAAGGAATTGGGAAGACATCCTCAGGTTTTTAGAATTGTATTATCTGTGGTAGAGGAAAGTAGTTCAAAGAGATAATTAAGATTGCAACCAATTTTTTTTTTACCACTGGATTGTCTCAGTATCACTTAATGAAATCATATATTAAAAAAAAAACAAACTAATGTGTTGGACCTCCCTCCTTCTACTTCCTGTCTCCTTTCAGGTGATGGGATTATTGGACTCAGAAAACTAGATCATTTATTGTGTATAGTTGTATGTGTGGCTGGACCAAGGTCACAGTGGAGTGGAGGAGGGGAGGAGGGAAGCAAGGGAAGGTCTGAAAGGTCAAGTTCAAAGCAAGAAAGGGGACTCAAAGATGGAGATCTACACTAGTTATCAATTTATTGCCTCTCAGCTCTAAATCCACCATTTATCACCTACTTCTGCAGTAATGGACCTAGACCCTCATTAACTATAATATTTCACTTTTGCAGATAGCACAAATTAGACTTTGTTCATAGAGAGCACTTAGGGTGGAAGGGTATTGCAGGAGGCAGGGCTTCTGTTTCTGGTTCTGGAGTGCTGCTGTTCTTTCTTTCTTGTATGTATCACTTAGCTGCTAGTGATATGTATGAGGAAAATTCAGTGGCTTTCTTCCCCAGCCTCTTTCCTGGAGCTCTCAGACCTCTGTCAAGTTTGCAGCTGCTACCCTCACTCTGGCCAGGTGACTACCTCTCCATGAACCTCTCAATATGGACAACATGCACCCCAGGTCTCATGCTGCTCTGCTAGTGAGTGGGCTCCTATTCTAGAATTTTGTTTGCTGATCCCCAACATCATCCCTCGGTACCCCAGAGAGTTGTCTCCTGCTTGCCTGGTACTGGAGCAACTCAGGGAACTTCTCCATCCAGTAGATGAAAACCACACCTCAACCTCCAGCAAGGTGTAAGCCTTGGAGTGAGGACCTCCCTTCTAAGTTTGTTCTTCTTTAGGTATTCTTTCTCAGCCCTAGGGAATTATTTAGAGTTCTCTTTACCATATTTATAGTCACTCCTCTATTCAAATGAGTAATGCTTTATATTAAACCTTACTTGTGTGGTTTCTGTCTCCTAACTAGAACCTGATTGATAAAGAATTGGTAGAGGGAGCAGTCTCACAAAGATGGGATTTGGGGATTGGATTGGTCATGCCCTTAGGCTGAAGTGTAGTATGGAGCTCCTTGACAACAGGAGAAAGGATACTAGTAATGGTATACAATGATACTATAATTACTCAAGTTATAACCTGTGTTTGATTTTGATAAAGTGCCAAGTGAAACAAGTGCCTTAGGATCTTAAATGGTTGTTGCACTTGACTTTTATGGCAGTAATGATGACTACAAGGACTATGATTTAGAACTGGTTTTTTAAAATGCACTTCAGCATTTATAAAAAAGAAAATGGCATGCTCAGTTCCTTTGACTTACAGCTTAAGTTATTGTCTGAGCACATCCATGACAGCTTTGAAAGGATCTCATTTTTCTTATAGTTACAGAGCTATTATAGCTGAAAATAAAATGCAACACTTAATTATGTGGGTCGCTGAATTACAGTAGTTTAAATTCTCAGTCTCGTCAAGTTTCTCATGTGAAATTTAGGACACATTAGGAAAGAATGGAATTGTGAAACTTAGAATGGGGATAACTGGTTGGACCCAGATAAAACTGACAGTCATCAATCCCCATGTCATGCTGAGCCTCATTTCCCAAGGGAATTAATTTCCTCTTCAATATCTGAGAATAGCCTACCTTTCCTTAAAAACCCTGTGATAACCTCACCTTGAGCAGAAACTTTGAAAATGGATTCTTATTCCCCTTAAAACACACCACAACCATAATCTGTTGTCATTAGATCCTTGGTCAAATCCCACCACATTCTTAGGGGCCAGGACACACTATAACCAAGGAGAAAATAGCTTGCATACCAAAGAATTGCAAGATTTTGCTATTACTATGGGTAGAAACTGAGGGGAAGATGTGCAAGAGTAAATTCTAAGGGTGTTAGACCAAGTGCAGCCCTTAGCTACAAAGACAAGGTGGAAATACTTACCACAAAGTATAGCATAGATGTATTGATAATAAAAATGCTTTGATCCACAAGGATATTCAGCTAATTGATCATAGTGTGCCTAGGAATTAAATAGACTATAAACTATTAGTTTAATTCTTGACTCATATCATAGGAAAAAAGTCTTGATCTGGAGCCAAAACCCTGACTTGAGTCATTGCAGTGAATAATCATGGCCTCTCACTGTTTCCAGATCACAGTCAAGTCACAGACCCAGAGTCTTTTGATTGAAGAAGAGGACAAGTAAATTTGATGAGGGACTCTATGCCATTGCTGCAAGTACCTACTGTAAAAAATCCTGCAGCTATTCATTAGAGTGAGTGCTCTGGGGAATGATCCCCTGATCTTTGAGGGGTTATCAGACAATAGTCCTGAACTGATGCTAATTCCTGAGGACTCAAAATGCCTCTATGGTCCAACAATCAAAGTAGGGGATTATAGTGATCAAATAATAGATGGAAACTTAGTTCATATCTGACTTACCGAGGGTTCAGCTTAATCCCTAAATTCACTCTCTGACCATATGGTGAGGGTCATTTTGACAGGAGTGATGAAGTGAAAGCCCCTGGAATATCTCATCCTTATCAAGATTGTAAGCTAGAAGCAATACCTCATTCCTAGGAAAATTTCAGAAATTAAAGTTGCCATCAAAGATTTGAAAATATCAGGGGTGGTGACACCTATCACATTCGCGTTTGACTCACATTAGGCCTGTGACAAAGTCAGATAGGTCTTGAAGAATGATCAGAACTATTATAAACTTAATTAGATGGTAACTCCAATTGCTGCTGCTGTTCCAGAGATATTACCTCTACTGAAAAAAACTCAATGAACTCTGGCACTTGGTATACATCTAGTGACCTGGCCAATGCCTTTATCTCCATATCAATTTATAAGAAACACAAGATGCTTTTACCTGGCAAGGCAGGCTGTATACCTTTACAATCCTACATCAGTGCTCCATCAGTACTGCTCTGGAAGATAATACAGCCAGCAGAGATTTTGAATGTCTTATTCCAAAAAACATTCAATCCTCTATATCGATGACATAAAGCTCATTAGATCTGATGAACAGAAATTAGCAAGTACTCTAGATCCTCTAGTAAGATGTGCAAAGTAGAGGATGGAAGAAAAATCCCATAAAAATTCAGTTTCCTGAAGCCTCAGTGAAGTTTCTGGTGGTTCACTGGTATGCAGCATGTCAGAATTTCATTTCATCCTGAGATGAAAGATGTGTTTTTTTCACCTCACACCACCTACCATGAAAAATAGGTCTGAAGATTGGTAGGCCTTTTTGGATTTGGAAGGCAGCGTATACCACATTTGAGTGTGCAACTTCAACCCATCCTCAGAGTCACTTGTAAGGCTGCCAGTTTTAAGTGGGGACCAGAGCAAGAGAAGGTTTACAGCACATTTAGGTTAAAGTACAAGCCAAGCTACTACTTGATCCTTGGTTTTGATCCAACAGATCCAATGGTACTTGTAGTCACCATAACAAATAGGCGTGTTGTATGGAGGAGCCTCTGACAAGCACCAATAGAAAAATCACAATAAATGTCTCTAAAATTTTTGAGAAAATCTATGCTATCTTCTGCATATAACTTTTCTCCTTTTGAAAAACAGCCTCTGACTTACTATCGGACTTGGTAGAAACTGAATGCCTAAACATGGAATATGAGGTGACCATGGGATCTGAACCTATCCTCATAAACTGGGTCATCTGACCTACCTAGTCAGAAGGGTAGAAGTCATCATGAAATATACATGGCATATAAAAGACTGATTTCAAACATGTCTTGAAAGTAGGAGTAAGCAAGTAACTCAGACTCCTTCAACATCAACTCTTACTGCATTGTTTTCTCTACCTTAATTAATGTGTATGGCCTCTGAGGGTATTCTTTACATCCAGTTGACTGAGGAAGAAAAACCTCGAGCCAGGTGGGTCTGCATGATATTATGGCACCACCAAAAAGAGGACAGCTGCAGCCCTACAGCCTCACTCAGGCATGGCTCTGAAGGACAGCGTTGAAGGAAAATCTTCCCAGTGGGCAGTACTTTGAGCAGTACATTTAGTGGCCCCCTGTGTCTGAAGTGAGTAAAGGATGGGTAGAAGTGTGAATGCACACTACTCTTGAAGAGTCACTAAGTTTGGCTTTATGGTCAGGGACTTGAAAGGAATAGGATTAGAAACTTGGTTACAAGAAGTCTAGGGCTGAACCTCTCATAATGTGACTGTGAAGATATTTATGTTTCATGGGAATACCCAACAAAGGATGTCCACTCCAGAGGAGGCTCTAGTAATAATGTGGGAAAAATGCCATGCTCTACAAATGTCAGCCTCTTTTCAGACACATTAGTGCTTGTTCAATGGGCCACTGAACAAAATGGCCTTGATGCAAAGATAGGGGAACTCAATAACAGATTTCTCCTTACCAAGACCTCCTTGGCTAATGTCATGGCTGAGTGTCTAATTTTCCAACATTAAAAGCCAAAAATGAGCCCCATATTGAGCATCATTTCCCAGGGTGACCAGTCAACCGTTAGCAAGTTTATTACATTTTACATTTTATATCATGGAGGGGACAGAGATTCATCTTCACTTTAATAGACTCATATTCTAGAATAGCTTTTAGGAATCAAGGAGTAGGGGTGGCTCCTCTCACTATTATGCTTAATAACCTACTCTCAGAATTTTCACTTCTCATCTGAGAAACTTTGAGCTCTGTGAATTTGGAGGTCTTAATACCTAAAAAGGGGAATACTTCTGTCAGAGGACACAATGATGTTTCCATTGAATTGGAAGATGAGACTTCTACCTGGCCATTTTGGGCTCCTTTAGCCACCTGAACAAACAGGCAGAAAAGGAGTTATTCTAATTTCTGGAGTTACTGATGCTGAATACCAAGAGGAAATTGGATTGTTACTACACAATGAGATCAAAGAGGATTTTGTTTTCAATTCAGTGGACTCTCTGGAGTGCCTCTTACTACTTCCACATCCAATAGAAAAAGTTACAAAAACAGGCAGGTCAATTGATAACTCAGACCCTCTATAAACTAATGTTTGGGTCACTCTACCAGGTATTATTTACCTTAATCTTAGCCCAACCAGCTAAGATTCTGAAGTTGGAGGAAATACAAATTCATAGTGAAAAAAAGGTGTAATTAAATATCAGCTAGAGCCTTTCAACCAATTACGGTAATAAGAACTATAGTACCTTTCATATTTTCTCTTTGCTTGTTGTATGTTTATTTGTAAAACTGTTTCTTCTCTCTCTTTTGCCCATTTTTAATTTTAATACAAGTTATTGTGGGTTAATTTTAAATTTTACTCATTAAATTTTAAAATTTACAGAATATTCAGTAGTACTGAGGTGGAATTTGGGAGTTATTAGTATAGTCAGATATAAATACAATGACTGTTGCAACTGTTCATCTCCTCACTTTTGGAGAAGGGTGAGAATTTTTCACCTTTAAGAAGTATAGCTGTATTTTATTAGGTTGAAATACAGAGCTGTTTAAATGTTGTATGGAAGTTCTAATGTGTGTAGAAGGGTACATATGGAATCTGAGTTATCAAAAGATGGGCTGTGACATCAATCAATTTATTGCTTTTCAATAGATTTTATCATACAGAATCTGCTCTGTGATAATAGAGCAGGACCCTTTAAGCATTTCTCCTTTGCAGCAAGCATAATGTTAAACTTTGTCAGTGGAAGGTGATGGAGGGATACTGCAGGACAAAGGAATTTTTCTTCTTGGTTCTGGGATGCCGCCGTGTTGTATTTTTCTTGCTTCTACCACATGGCTTCCAGAAGTGCCCAAGGCAAAAATACAGTGGTGCTTCACTCTGCTTGCCCAGAGCATGCAACTCCTTACAAGTTCCCACCCCTTGCCTTAGCCCAGTGACCATCTCACCATGGCCCTCCTCATAGACATAACACTTTTCCAGTCTCACACCATCCTGCTGGAAAGCAGGCTCTGTCTATTCAGACTCAGTAAATTGAATTTTGCCTAGATAAATGGAATGTCCTCTGAACCAGTCTGAGGCATTTATCTGGCCAGTGGGTGTTTCAGCTTTACACAGTAAATCCACTCAGGCATGTTCTCTGAGCCTTTTATTCACTTAT
Organism: Orcinus orca; assembly: GCF_937001465.1. Taxonomy (NCBI): domain Eukaryota; kingdom Metazoa; phylum Chordata; class Mammalia; order Artiodactyla; family Delphinidae; genus Orcinus; species Orcinus orca. The sequence goes on along the minus strand of NC_064566.1, from coordinate 80,326,081 downwards.
AGTCAACCGTATCAGTTCTGGCATTTCTACTTCATTTAGTGTGTGCTATCACTTTTTCCAAGTTTTCAAGAGACATTTTAGGAGCACGTTAGCACCAACTTGCAGGGTCCTTGCTAGGGTGTTACATCCCATATTATGCGAGAGTACACTCATATCAATAAACTCTTCCTTAGCCAGCCTTATATTTCATTTCCCTTGACTGAGAACCCTCAAGATCCAGTTCCATATATTTTTTCCACTTCCTGCCAGAATGTATTGGCCAAATTCTACAGCTCCTACAGAGTATAATTCCTCTCTTCCCTTAGCAGACCCAGCACAGGCTTAGTTTTAGACTCTTGTTATATGTCTGGTTTCTGGGAGGGTATAAGTGAACCTTGTAAGACACCATCCTCATTTGAGGTCTTTGTATTATCTTTAAGGAAAGAGTGGGTCACTTCTATATTCCCAGCACACTCAGAGGAATCTGGGAGTTCTCAAATGAATCTACCCATATATCCCTATCTCAAGTCTCAGGGTCCCACTCCTTCCCGGTTGGAGTCCTAATTTTGGCATAGGAAATCTGTTGTGGTAGAGAGTTCGATTTTCTCTTAATTTCCACTACTTTCATGACTAAGTCCTGGGCCTGATCTTGAGTCTGTTCCTCTAGTCACAGGAGTAACTTAAGTGCTGCCAAAGAGTTCTCTCTTGCCTTCACATTCTGTCTTGAATTGATGATTTATCACCCTGAGCCTATTATATCTCTTCAATTAATTATTGGTACTTAACACCCAACTCCATGGTTCTTTCTTATGGCTATCATTTCCTTCATCTTCCTTCGGTACCAGAAATATTATATAAGCCAATGAATCCTCTTAGACCAAAATCTTATCCCAGGTTACCACAAGTGAGCATTTTAACAACTGCACTGTTATGACATTTCAGGGGCTATTCATTCTCTCCACCTACCACTAGAGATGGAATCTTCATTGCCAGTCAGCCAGTGAATGATCTATCTCCAAAATCTTACTTACAGTCTTCAGACTGTAATCCCATTTACAGAACCACTTCTGACACTTGGATTGGGTTCTCTGGCAACAGATACTGAGACGCTGAGATGTATAGTTGGTCAGGGATGTCGGAAGCAGGGAGGATGGGGACTCTAAGGAGACATAATTTTAAGGAAGTGAGGAAGGCAGGATTGGGAAGGAGAGTTGCTGATTTGCAACTGAGGCCTCGGCTGATTCTGTTGAGAGCTTTGGAGCTGAGATGTCTCAGAGTGTCCCAAATTGAATTCCAAGAAGGCCTTTGTCTCCCTACCTTAGCATATTTTTGGCTGCAGGATGCTTCCTGGGTAAATGGTAAAGCTTTGGGCAAAGCTGATCTCAGATACTAAGGATTCCAGTGAGAGATGTAGCTGAAGCTGTCAACAGATGATAGTCCCAGAAGTCAGGGACTGAGTGAATCAGATACAAAGAAGGGATCTGGGAGGAGCACCACCATATTTACTGTTCCAGTAGCTGCTGGGGCAGATCCTACTAAATTTGCTGCCAGTCTGGATCAGAAATGGTTCTAGAATAAGCCAGTAGCTTCCATGACCTTGGGGCCTACAGATGAGTTTAGCTGGGAAAGGGGGGGGGGACTGACAGCTTGCATCTATTCCAAAATAAAAGCCTATTGAGAAAGATTCATTGAATTCATTTAATTAAACTATGATATTTACATGCTTGGCTTTTGTATTCTTCTTTTTGCTCCTGCTGTTTGGAATGAAAAAAACGAATGAAAAGAAAGAAGACAGAAGGAAGGTTGTTGGCTTACTGAGCACTGGGCTGTCAAGCCCTATCCTTGGCAACTTTGTTGTTTCGTAGGTAAACGTACAGGAGGATATGAGTTCCAGGCCCACAACATGAATTACTTCCCTCTTGTCACAGTTCAGTGATTAATCAGACATAACTGCAGAAGAAAATGGAAAATAACTATAGGCACACATGACACATTAAATCAAGTTAGTTCATCCTGATTAGCATGGGTTCACTCAGAAGCAAATAAATTAGCAATCACCTCTGGCTGAAGCTGTGTTCATAAGCAGGGAAGTCTGAAGAATGTTATGACCACATTTGAAATTATTGTTTAAATCCCTGAAATTAAAAAAAATATCTCCTGAAAAAACAAAAACACTTTCCCTCACTAAGCTCTGAGCTCACTGTTTATAGGGGGATTCAATTTAAACTTGTCTATGGAAATACTATAATGTATTATTTTTCATGTAGAGAGAGTATTATATTTCTATTCCATCTTAAACTCTATATTCATAGCCATTTTAAAAAAAATCTTTACTGTCAGTAAAGTATCATTGCAGTCAAAATGCATAACCCAGTTCTTAACATAGATGGGGACTCTAACAACTTGACAGTACAACTATAATAAGTTTTAATAGTTACCTCCAATTGTAACTAGATTTATTGGTATAATGGATTTCTGTAGAGTCCTTTCTATGCTGGCACATTTAGGCAAAGATTATTTATATGAAAGAATAATGTTATATGAATACGGGAGAAACACTGATTCTCAATTTTACAAATAAATCTTTGTTTGGCAATTGAAAAAAAAAATATCTCCCAAGGAACCTCCATATTGTTTTCCATAGCTGTTGTATCAATTTATTGAATATATTCCCACCAAAAGTGCAAAAGGGTTCCCTTTTCTCCACACCCTATCCAGTATTTATTGTTTGTAGATTTTTTGATGGTGGCCATTCTGACCAGTGTGAGGTGATACCTCATTGCAGTTTTGATTTGCATTTCTCTAATAATTAGTGATGTTGAGCACCTTTTCATGTGCCTCTTGGCCATCTGTATGTCTTCTTTGGAGAAATGTCTATTTAGGTCTTCCAGACAGTTTTGATTGGGTTGTTTGTTTTGTTGATATTGAGCTGCAGGAGCTGTTTTTATATTTTGGGGATTAATCCCTTGTCAGTTGCTTCGTTTGCAACTGTTGTTTTGCAACGACATTTTCAAATGTCGTTTGCTTCTCCCATGCTGAGGGTTGTCGTTTCATCTTGTTTATGGTTTCCTTTGCTGTGCAAAAGATTTTGAATTTAATTAGGTCCCATTTGTTTATTTTTGGTTTTATTTTCATTACTCTAGGAGGTGGGTCAAAAAAAGATCTTGCTGCAATTTATGTCAAAGAATGTTCTGCCTATGTTTTCCACTAAGAGTTTTACAGTGTCTGGCCTTACATTTAGGTCTTTAATCCATTTTGAGTTTATTTTTGTATTTGGTGTTAGGCAGTGTTCTAATTTTATTCTTTTACATGTAGCTGTCCAGTTTTCCCAGCACCATTTATTGAATAGGCTGTCTTTTCTCCATTGTATATTCTTGCCTCCTTTGTCATAAATTAAGTGACCATATGTGTGTAGGTTTATCTCTGGAGTTTCTATCCTGTTCCAGTGATCTATATTTCTGTTTTTGTGCCAGTACCAAACTGTCTTGATTGCTGTAGCTACCATATGACCCAGCAATCCCACTCCTGGGCATATACCCAGAGAAAATCATAATTCAAAAAGACACATGCAGCACTATTTACAATAGCCAGGTAATGGAAGCAATCTAAATGTCCATCAACAGAGGAATGGATAAAGAAGAAGTGGTATATATATACAATGGAATATTACTCAGTCATTAAAAGGAATGAAATTGGGTCATTTGTAGAGACGTGGATGGGCCTAGAGTCTGACATACAGAGTGAAGTAAGTCAGAAAGAGAAAAACAAATATTGTATACTAATGCATATATGTGGAATCTAAAAAAATGGTTTAGATGTTCTTATTTGCAAAGCAGAAATGGAGACACAGACATAGAGAACAAATATATGGATACCAAGGGGGAAGGGGAGTGGAATGAATTGGGAGATGGGGATTGACATATATACCCTATTGATACTATGTATAAAATAGATAACTAATGAGAACCTACTGTATAGCACAGGGAACTGTACTCAGTGCTCTGTGGTTACCTAAATGGGAAGGAAATCCAAAAAAGAGGGGATATATATATATATATATATATATATATATATATATATACATACATATAGCTGATTCAATTTGCTGTACAGTAGAAACTAACACAACATTGTAAAGCAACTATACTCCAACAGCAACAACAACAAAAGACAAAAGAAACATGACAACACATGGTGATTAGTTGAATCAAACAGAAAAAAGGGGTGTTTGAAAAAAAAAAAAAATCTCCCAAGCTTGCAATTCTACAAAATTTCCACCCTGACCACCCTCAGTGAGAGCCTTCTGAAGTTTGTGTGTACAAGGTCCTCTGCTGTGCAGCTGAGGTGCGAGGCCCCCAAGCCCACTTCCAGAATGACTGTCCTGCTCTCCTCCACAATCCAGGTAGCATTAAGTTGACTGCTCTGAAGGTCTGTTCTTTCTGCTGGATGTGAAAGTCTTCTCAAGGGCCAGAGCTAGGGTATACAAGTGAGGCATTCACTCCAGGGACAAAATTTAGGGGGTCACCAATAAAACTCAGTAATTAAGGCAAATATTTTTATTAAAAAAATTTTTTTTAAGATACCAAGGGGCCTTTATTCATACATCCAGCTATGTTAGCCTTTTCTTTTTTTTGGCTGTGCCTCGCAGCATGCAGGATCTTAGTTCCCTGACCAGGGATCAAATCTGCAGCCCCTTCAGGGGAAGTGCAAAGTCTTAACCACTGGACCTCTAGGGAAGTCCCCAAGACAAATATTTTTAAAAATCAAAACTAAGGCAAAATTTTTATGGTGAACAAATTATCTAAATTTTAAATAAAGACTGAATCAATTTATTGATTTTAACTTTTGCCTGAAGCTAAAAGTATAGTTCATCATTGCACTGCTAAGGAGGAAGCATATCATTTCGAGGGATTGGATTAAATAGATTTCCTGCCTGAAATTGATGGTCTCCAGAGCAGTGCAGTGGTTCCCCAACTTTAGTGGACATCAAGATTGCCTGAAGGGTTAGTTGAAACACAGATTACTCAACCCCAAACCCAAAATTTCCTAAGTGGGTCCTAATAATTTGCATTTCTAACAAATTCCAGACAATGGGAATGCTGCTGATACAGGAACCACACTTTAAGAACTACTATGAGATATATAAATAATATGCCAATAGCGCCCATAGTAGGTGCTCATTGTAGAAAAATGTTTTTGATGAGCTGAGCAAGTGATTGAAATGTCATAATGCCAAATCAGCTAGTGAGTATATTCTGAGGGGGAGTTTATAGATAAATTTCTTACTTTGTGTCTTTTTAAGGAGCATTTCACTATCCACATGAGTGGGCTCGGGCCTCTATTACCTGGTACAAGATGACTATCTCAGACAGATGTAGGAAACAGCAAAGCTCTGATGCCCATCCCCATGCTCCAGGGCAGGGCACAACCATGACAGAGGTTGAATTTCAATTTGGCTCCAGAGGCCTCTTTTCTTTAATGCTTCCCTCCACACATCCCCTACTTTTCCTGACATCCTTTATTTACATGCTACCCAGTCCCTTCCTACAGTGGTATCACCCAGACCTAGTCTCCTAGGCCACCTTTAGAGATAGGGTGGGCGTCAAGGTAGTAAAGCAGGGATGGAGGAAACAATTCACTTCAGGCCAGGCAAAAGGACATTTCAACACCTAACCATGGGTTAAGTACTAAATTTCCAGACTCCATTAAAGTGTCAGTGCTATCAATTGCAGACCCATTCTTCATGCTTTATTGATAGCCATTTCCAAGTTGCATCAGACAGGGGACTCAGAAAGGGATTATTTATAGTTGTGCACACTTTAAGTAATATTCTTATTTTGATTTAGTCTGACAGTCCACAATTTTAAGACATGGTGGGGCACAACCTAAAAACATAAAGGATTGAGTCAATTAAGTAGAAAGGCCAAAGCATAAATTTGGAAATGTGAGAAAATATTAGCATTCATTGCTATTTTAAAATTTATATTCTTTCTACTTTTATGCCTACCTGGAAATCAGTTAGGCTGTGGGTTTATGTTGTTATATTTCCTATTACAATACTGCAGAGAACAGATATAATTCTGTGACAGTCTTCCTGGAAAAGAGACAAGAAACAATGTTCTATCAGCGAAATATGAATTCAAAAGAAGCCAGCTGAAATAGAGAGAAATAATCAGTTCCTTTCCCCCTATCTCTTCTTCTACCCCACTCCAACTGGAGGAAGAGAAACAAAAGTCATACTCTGGACCCAAAGAGTTTCAGAAGGAAAGAACAAGAAGTTGTGAGAGATGGTAGGAAAAAATCTAGTGACTCATTTGTTACTAGAGTTTTTCAAGCATAGACTGGAGATACAAGTGAAGATACTAATTTGACACAAATTCAGAGGTTCAGGCATGAGTTGTAACCAGTAAATGAAAAACAAAGGGAAATTCAGGGAGTACTCTTCTCTCTGTATTACATCTCTCTTCCTTATTGCACATCTGCTTCATTTTTTTCTACTTTTGCAGATTGGCTCACAGAGGAAGGTAGATTTACTACCACTTCCAAGATTATCAACTCCATTCAAGAAACCAGTCCAGACTGAGGCTATAGTGGCTTCATGCCCATACTTTGTTATGGAGGAGTGTAGTCTGGCTCAGCTTGCTGGAGATGTTCAACCTAAGTCCAATCAACATCAACTAGGTAAGTAGTCATGTTGTACTCACCTAGCTACTTGAGGTTCTACTTGGTTTGGACGACAACTTATGGACAGAGGGGGAAATTCTTGGTCCTTGTGTTGAGAAGACATCCCCAAATTATCCACTACACTGTATGAGCAATTTGTAAGAATTAATATTTGTGAGAATCAAGCACCAGATGTGATTTTCAACTAAAAAATCTCTCAGGTATCCTCTGAGGCCATCATTCCAAGAATATGATTGACAAGGAGATATGACAGGAATGCAAGAGAAGCACTTGGATTGTGCCTACCTTAGTGACATTTTGAAGATTAATTAGACATTTTAGTAAGATCTTTGAAGATGAAAGGGGCTGGAAACTGCAGTAAGTCTTCACTACCAATTCCTAGGAAAGTCAGTTGCGAGATGAATTAGTTTCAGGACTGTAGTTTGTAATAACATTCACTGAAGAATTGCCTTCACTGTGTTTTACAGGATATCTTTCACCTCAGAGAAGACTTTTATAAGTCTGAGAAACTAGAGTTCTGAAAGGAAAAGAAACAAGGATTTTAGTACTACCAAATAACCCTAAGATTGGTTGCCTATATACATTCAATATGCAATCGAGCCTTCAAAAATGGGGTGTTGGGGCCGAAACAATCCCTGTAAGTGATCTAGTCTCCCTTCTTCATTTTATAGATGAGACACTTAAAGCCTGGATCTAGGTAATAGCATAACTGGTGCTATCATTTGGGTCTCTTAATCCCCATTTCAGTCACAAAGTGCAGAAAATTTCTCTATGTGGTGTGATTTGGGAGATTCTTGAAAGTACTTTCTCAGCAATTTGAAAATATTTTCTGCAGTACTAGCCAATTACTCATGCTAGGAGCCACACCAATTCTAATTCTTAACTTTCTATTTAGCACCACTTTCTACTGCTGGTTCTCTTTTAAAATGAAAGAATTGCAAGGACAGGTAACAAGTGAATTTAGCAGCTCATTATTACTTTTATTAGAATAATAAAGGAAATAGACTCAGAAATCATATAAATAGGAGACTGAATTTCAGCTCTACCACTCACCAGCTGTGGGACTCTTTACAAATCATTTCCATTTGGTAGTGTCAATTTTATCACCTGTAAAATGGAAAAATAGAATATTGATCTCATAGGGTAGAGAGGATTAAGTGAAATAGTGCAGGTAAAGCCTGACCTGGCTCGTAAGTTTTGAGGAAATAACATGTCAATGGTTAGCACTAAATAAATAGTAGGTGTTACCATTGTCATCATCATCATCATTATCATCATTTCTGTGTGTGAGTTTAATTGGAACAGTTTCTTCCCAGTGAAGGATGGGCCTGCAGTAATAGAGGAGGGAAATAAGAAGGAAAGTGGGTTGCAGAAAAGGGAGATTTGGAACACCAAAGAAAAACTTCATAGTTTGGCAGATGATTAGTGTGGTTATGTTAACCAAACCAAAACTCTTATAGATTCATGGACTGAAATTTTTATAAAATCACTTGAGTTTAAGAAATCCTCAATGACAGTTATGTTTATATCAAAGTTGCCATCAATCACTTTTCAATCATTTGATTCTTAAGAAATCTTTCAAAAGGAAAACAATATATAGCCTATATTTTTATACAACCTGTGGAAGCAAAAGTGGTTATATATTCTTTTCATTGTGTTTTCACAAGCAAAAGAAGTGTCTTTTAGAGCTTTTTTCTTAATTTGGGCATAGAAAGTTTTCAGGACGTCTTGGTTTCGTTTTTAGCCAAGGATCTAAGAACCTACAAAGTGTTCCTGAGCCAACCACATCTGACTTCAGGAGCTACAGATATCTTGTGAAGTCTGCCCAAGGCCAGTTCCTCACCTTGCCATGGAACCCAGCTGACCAAATCTGGTTTTCTTGGGAACCAGGCAAAAGAAGTTGAGGCTAATGCATTTTACTTATTTGATATTTGTTGATGCGTATATCCAATAAACATTTATGAGTCACACACATATCAGATTTGGAGTACATTCTGGGACCCCCACCGAAGCACTGGGTGTCTGGAATCATAAACAATCCATGAATCAAAGCTGCTGAATATTTCTTTGCTACACTTTCTTTTTTAAAACATCCAACTGTTTCTGTATTTTCCTTTTATGCACATAGGACATTCGAAAATAAAAACCTGTTGTACTTCTAGTTCTACATTGGCCCTCACTACCCTCTGTGGTTTCCAAACCTCTTGAGCTCTTCTGTTTGCAAACATCTATGGGACTCCTTTTGACCCTTTAGCAGAGTATATAACTAGAATAGGACAGAATAACCTCAACTCAGGCTCTTCCCTTTAGGCTTATACCCTGATCTTGGTCCTCTGAATCTTACCACTCTTATTGTGAGAAAAGAAAAGTCAAAGAATGGAGAAAGAAATGTGTATTTATTTATGTTTCTGTGAGACCTAGAAAAAGCTGGCTTAAGATATGTTCTCCATGCCTTCTCTCCTAGATTCTCTTCTGGTCCTATTAGGCCTTTCAGGTGTCCATTCTGGGCAGCAGGCATCCTACCACCTTAGTCAAATGTGAACAAAAACATAAATGAGAAGGTAAGGCAATCCACAAGAGCCAAGAAAGCATTGCCTTCAGTCGTGATAGTAAAATTCTTACTCTTCCTACTAGAAGACCTCTCTGAAAGCCTGGTGTCCAGTGTTTGTCCTGGAAGTCCATTCGATTCTTGACTTATAAAGAGGCCTTTTTCCTAGGTGGCAGAGCTGAGGAAGTTGACAGGGTATATAGAGAAAGCCTTGAGTTTTCTTTGAGAGTTAGATTGTGTGATTGGCCTATTGAAGAGGGCGAGGTGAGGATAAGAGAACAAGCTTGACGGTGGGTTATAATCAGATGATAAAGGGCTTTGTATACCTTGCTAAGGGAGGTGGACTCTAGCATGTGTGTGATGGGAAGCTGTAGACAGTGTCTATATATTTGAGAAAGATAATCTTGGCAAGAGAAATTTACTTTTATAAATTACATCCGTAAAAATGGCAGGTTTGATCTAGTCTACAGAGGGCAATAATTCCTCTAATTGGCAGCTACTCCAAGATTAAATAGTTGAGTGGTTGGACCCTCCAGTAGAGGAGACTTTTTCCAACTATTGTGCCATCAAAGAGTCTGAAGTTGTACATCAGGAGAATCTGTGGCAACATGGAATGTGTACTGGACTAGGAGGGGGAATCCGTGTTTAAATCCTAGCTCTGGCGTTCATTCCTTGTGTGACTGGGATTAAGTCATTTAAAATCCCTGGGTCTCAGGTTTCTTATCTGAAAAGTGAAGATAAAACCTGCCCTATAGAGCTTAGCTGATGTGTGGATAATTGAGATAATCAAGTGAAAATACCTGATAGGCGATTTGTAGACTTTGTAGACGAAGGCAGTGAAGGCTGTGCATCAGCTCTCCCTTCTGGCTGTTACTCTACCAGCTAAATCAGCCTCTCACTCAGTTTTTCCAGGGATTCTCTGGACAACAAAAGGCTTACTGAGAACTGAAGACTGATTCCTTTCTGTGCAAGGTTTACAGAAGTTTCCCAAAGCAGTTCTCAGCAAAATAATTTGGTAGCTCACTAATTACTGTAAGCTCTCTTGATTCCTATACAGTGAAAATTTTCTTCCCATTCCATCCACCTCTCAGTCTTCTAGTAATGATTGTTCTAACCACATGACTCAAATAGGACCTGCCATAGGGATTGAACAGGCGTGTATATGTGACAGAAACTGGGTTCCTGAATCATTCTCTAAAATATTTCAAATTTGAGCCAAGGAGCAGGAGTCCCTTCCTTCTGACTGGTGCCAGGAGTATTGTGAAGATAATGGTCTACAGAGCATGACAAACAACTAGCATGCACAGAGACACAGATGCAGTTTAAGGATAAAGCTTCCACATTGGTACTGGGTACCACTCGACTAGAGCCAGATTCATCCTGCTTTTCCTGTGATCTGGTTCACAAACCTATAACCTCTTTTAGTCTCACCCTTACTAGCATTAAATTTCTATTAGTTGCAAACTTAAAAACCCTTTCACTATACACCCTGAGTTGCACTCAGAGGTTTTATTGTTTATAATTAATTTTAGTGGGCTCTTACTGGCTGTTTCTGAGCAAGAACGGCAATTTTAAAACATGGCCTTCACATATTTTGACATTTGTTTCATTAAGGAGTAGGGTTTACATCCCCTTCTCTGGAGTCTTGGTGGGCTTCTGATTGCTTCAGCCAACAGAATATGGCAGAAGTGATGCTAGTGTTTCTTGAGACTAGTCAGAAAAAGCCATGTAACTTCTACCTAGTCCTGTGGAACATTTATTTTGGGGGAAGCCAGTCATCATGGAAGAAGTCTAGTTATATTGAGACCACCATGCTTAGAGAAGCTATATATAGGTGTTCTTGTCAACGGTCCTCTCTGAGCTCCCAGCTGATAGCCAGTAGCCTCTGCCAGTCATACAGGTGAGCCACCTGGGAAGTCCAGGACTGAAGCCAAAGGACTGAAGCCCACTGCCTTCTGGCTGCTACCACCTGAGAGACTAAGTGAGAATTGGTCAGCCAATTTATTTCCAAATTCCTGACCAACAAATCTGGAGAGAGAGAGAAAAGTTGTTTTAAACTCCTAAATTTGGTCAAATTCTTATACAGCAATAGTAATCAGAGCCAATAAGTCAAAGACTTTGAGGCTCTGGGAGATTATCTGTAAAACCAATGTTACTTACAGGATCATTGTGAGAAATTGGTGACACCTGAGATGTACCTGGACAGTACCTCTCAATGTGTCTGTACATCACTGACTCTCAATAAACATTCCTTCTCTCCACCATCTTTCCATTAAGTGAGATGGTCTAAGTAAAAGAGATTTTACAGACTGTAGATGTTTAACCAGTGTTAGTTTTCCTTTGGAACCCACTGTCCCTCAAAATGTATTCCCAGAATACCCAGTCAATCATTAGTCTGAGGTATATTCATAATCCTTCTTTTGTTATTGGATCATTTATCTAGAGCCTTTTCCTCAGTGTTCACAAATTCTTACTATCATGTTCACATTAATGTTCCATTTTCTTCAACTCTTTAATGAGTTACTTAAAGGCAGGGACAATGTTTGTTAGAATATTATTTTAGCAACATAAGTAGATCAACAAGTTATAAATGCTTGTTGAAATTCAAGACCAGACACTTGAATTTTCAATGGTAGGAGAAAATCATGTACCTCATTAAAATCAAGAACATAGAAAAACATAAAATCTCACTTATATATGGAATATAAAAACAAACAAACAAGCTCATAGACACAGAAAACAGATTGGTGGCTGCCAGAGGCAGGAGGTTGGGGTATCAGCGAAGTAGGTGAAAGGGGTCAAAAGGTTCAAGCTTCCAGTTGCAAAATAAATAAGTACAGTATGGTGACTATAGTTAATAATACTGTATTGCATATTTGAAAGTTGCTAAGATATTTACTCATAAAAGTTCTCACCACAAGATAAAAAATTTTGTAGCTGTGTATGGCGATGGGTGTTAACTACACTTATTTTGGTGATTGTTATGCAGTATATGCAAATATTGAATCATTATGTTGTATTCCTGAAACTAATATGTCAATTATACTTCAATTAAAAATATATATATATGCTTTTGTCTTCTGCAATCACCTTATTTATGAAATGACTATAAAAATTTCCCTTTCAAGATGATTCTCAATGTTCATCAAGAGTTGCCATTCATTTTCCAAATATTAAAAGTTCTCAGGAGGAACAAATTAGATTTTTTGTCTTCCTGAAAAAAGAAAAAAAAAGAACACTTAAAACATAATTGTTCATTTTATCCAGTGTCTTCTTGTTCTACTAGTTTATGGATTTTTTTTTTTGTCCAAGTTATGTCAAAGGAAACTATATTTCTCTTTGCTATCAAGTTAAAAAGAAAAGTGTTCAAGGCTCCTGGTGATAAAACCACATTATCCAGAGACATTGACAGTAATCAGAACAACAATTCCTCTTTCTCAAGTAAAAAATCCCAGATGTAGAAAATCCCAGGTATAAAAAAGAAAAAGAATATATGTAAATAGACTAATGTAATGATATGTCTCCCAGCTCTCTTTAACTCTTGGACACTTTAAGAAAATAGAGATATTTCCTGATGGGAGAGGGTATTAGAAATCTATTTGTGGCATTTACTTTTCATGGTTCATTGATGATAATAACAATAAATTCCACAAATAGATTTCAAGCTGGTCAAGCATTTTGACTTTGGAAAGTTAATCTCCTGAGCATGAGCTCTGCACATGCCTGGAAGGGCTCAGCACAACAATGACATGTGAGAGCAAAACATCCAAGTCCTGCTCAATTCTGACCCTTATATCACAAAATGTGATAAGAGGGGTGGATAAGGAAAGGAGGATCAGAATTTATTTTTCTTGTTATTCTATTACAGCTCTTTCTTCTTTCTGTTATTGCTGCCAAAAGCTGTATTAATAGTACTTGGACTTTTCAGTGTTTACATTGACTAGTTTTAATCAAGGAATCCTGACTTAACAGCATTCTTTCTCACAGACACAATTCAATGTGGGGATGGATCCTGGGGAGAGCACTGGTTCAATAGGAGTGTTGCCCCCTTAGGTACAGAGTCCTAGGGCTGGAAGGAATGAATACAACACTTAGCCTGCCTCTTGGTTTCAGGGAGCACCTTACCTAAAGCATCTCAAATATAGGATCATTTGCCCTAGTTTAGAAGATTTCCAGACACAGAGACTGAACAGCCCCCTTGCCAACTAAATTTAGTTTTACAATCTTTACACCTAGCTTTATCTTCCCCTCCAGTGTGCTCCAGATAATAACTGTGTGCTCTAGTTTATGTTTTCTCCTTTCCTGCCCTCAGTGGATTTGAAGCCAAATATGATTTCACATATGGTTGGTTGTTGGGTCAGCATTAAGTCACCTCTCAGACTTCTAAGTTAAGAAGTGCTAATCCCCTTAAAATTTCCAGGCATCCTTACCTATGAGAATCTGTTATACACATGTTTAACCTCTATGGAATACCTCACCATACCATATGGAATTCTTATTGGCTAGAAGTATTGTTCCCACCTAGGGAGTCTACTTAATTTATACCTCAGTAACAAAAAACAATAACAATCATTTAATGGGCACTGCTGTAGGCAGAATCCTAAGATGGCTGCCTACTCTCACCCCCTCCCTCATACCTGTCTGTATAATCTCTTTCCCTTGAGTGTGGGTGGATCTGTGACTATGATGGGGTATTACTCCCGTGATTAGGTTACTACTTAGTTGGCTTTGAGGTAACCAAAGTGGAGATTATTTTAGAGGTACTGACCTAATCAGGTGAAGCTCTCTCTGAAGTCACAGAGCTTGAAAGTATGAGAGAGATTCGATGTGAGGAATATTCTCTGTTTGGGGCTTTTTTTTTTTTTTTTTTCTGTACGCGGGCCTCTCACTGTTGTGGCCTCTCCCGTTGTGGAGCACAGGCTCCGGATGCGCAGGCTCAGTGGCCATGGCTCACGGGCCCAGCTGCTCCGCTGCATGTGGGATCTTCCCGGACCGGGGCACGAACCCGTGTCCCCTGCATCGGCAGGTGGACTCTTAACCACTGCGTCACCAGGGAAGCCCTCGCTGTTTTGGACTTTGAATATGAAAGTGGCTATGTGATCCTCATCCTTAAGAGTGACCTCTAGGTCTGAGAAAAATCTCCAGATGAAGCTAGCTAGGATCCGAATTCTGCAAACAACTTGAATGAGCTTGAAAAGGAATTCTTTTCTAGTCAGGTCTCTAGAGGGCAATGCAGCTTAGCCAACACCTTGATTTTTAACTTCATGAGATCCTGAGCAGAGAAATCAACGATGCGGTGCCTGGGCTTCTGATTGACAGAATTGTGAGATAATAAATGTTTGATTTTAAGCCACTAAGTTTTTGGTAATTTGTTACATATCAATAGAAAACTAATATAGGCACTCATCCATGTGCTGGACATTACAGTGAATATATTCCCTATATTATCTCCTCTAATTCCTATAGCATTTCTTGAGGTAATTACTATGTCCATTGTTGGAACAAGAAAACTGGAGGCTGGCTCAGTGAACAGAAGAAGAATATTGGTTCCTTAAATACCACAATTTTCCCTCTCACTTTATTTGAATTTCTAAGACTTATCCCCAAGCTATGCTCTTTCCTCTGAATTGCTCTTTCTGTCCTTATAATTTTATTCATACAGGTTGTTGCTGGTGCTTTGGTAAAAGTACTTTGATCCAAACCATTTGGCTTCTTATAGATATGAACCACTGGGGAGGCTATTTTCCATTTAACTGTGCTTTTAAAAAGTGAATGCAGACTTATCTATTAAAATTATTAAGCTTAAACTCTTTCACAAAATATAAATTGAATAAGATAGCTCTGTCCTTCCTATTAAAACAAGAAAAGGCTAATGAGTGAACGTATTGGCCTACCGCTTCCACTGTTATTGAACCAAACTCAGGTCCATTTGCCCAACGTGCAGCAAAGCCAATCTGCTGACACCAGGTTGTGCTGAAGGAAAGTATAGCATTTATTGCAAGGCACCGAACAAGGAGAATGGGCAGCTTATGCTCAAAATGCCCAAACTCCCTTATGCTTTCAGAGAAGGAATTTTAAAGGCAAGTTCAGGGGTGTGGGTTGCAGGTGGCCTGATCAGTTCATGCACAAGTCTCTGATTGGCTGGTGGTGAGGTAATGGGTTGATGTTACTGGGGTCAGCATATTCAGTCCTCAGGATCCAGGTGGTCTGAGTGCTCTGTGCTCATGGTCATTATGCCATTAGCTTCTTCCACCAGGCAGGGGTTTTAGCATCTGCAAAAAAAATTAAGGATATGGCTCAGGATATTATCTATAGCCTTTGAGGATGAACTTATGTCTTTGAATTTGTTTTGTGGTTTAACTATTATTATTTTGTCTTTCTTGACTTTTTTCTTTTGTTTCTGTATTTTTTCACTTCTCTGATTAAATCTGCCCTTTGGAAGGCCAAGAAGCTGAAGCTTTTTTACAAATAAGGGGTGGGGAACATAGGGGGATCTGTCCCTGGGCAGGTCCCACAGGGTCCTGTTCAGTTTCACCACCTTGTCCTTCTTAGCACTCACTACCTTCCCCAGTCCTAATTATCCCACACTTTGGGATGCTTTAATGCTACCTGTAGGCTTAGTCCCTACCTAACTCCAGTCTCCCTCCCAGGCAGAGAAAACATAAGGACCAATGGAGCTGTGGTTTGAAACTTATAATCAAGTCAGCCTAGATGCTGGACTTATTCTGACCCATTACCCTGGACCAGTGAGTGAGTCTTTGTTTTCCTTGTGACCACATCTTTACCTTGTATTCAAGTTCCATTTATCAGATTACAATCTGGCACCATCACACATTCCTTCAAGGAATTACTCTATCTTTACCACTGCCAGAAAACCAGTCTTTTCCAACCAAAATATAGGATTTCCAGAAAGTTTAAATAAATGCACTCTTGCTCCCATGTGAGAGAGTAAGAAGGCAGAGTGAATTTGTAGAAAGAATTGAAGACTAAGAGTGGAAGGCAGGATGTGAAATTTGGGAGAAATTGGATTATAAATATGAAGGCAAAATGGAATATGGCATTAAAATGAAATGGAAAGAAAGAATACAAGAGAAAATAGAAAACAAACAAACAAGCCCTAACTTTCCCCAAAGAATAAAGAAAGGAGAATTCAGGGAAAACTGTGAGCACATAAGACATAGCAGCAAGGGCCAGGAAAAGCTTATAGTATTTGAATTTTCTGAGTTTTATTTATCTGCAGTGGGGACTCAAAGATGTTACATATAAATAAGCAACAAGGTAATATGACCCTTTTGGAGATTATTGTCAGTTCTGGAGTCAAATCATTATAGACTCTGAAAAAATCAGATGAAGGTAATGAAAATTATGATAATAATATAATACTGAATATTTTAAATACTGTGTATAAACATTGTTCTAAATATTTTAACTAAGTTAATCCTAACAATGATCCTCTGAAGTTCTTACTATTATTATGCCCATTTTAAAGATGAGGAAACCAAGGAACTGAGAACTTAGGGAATTGACCCAAGGGAAACAAAGAACAGAGAGGAGGCCAATGTGGCAGGAATGTAGGAAACAAGTGGGAGATGATGGAAGATCAATGTGGAGAAGTGATGAGAGACAAGATTCTGGAAAGTCCTATAGGCCTTGTAAGAAATGTGGCTTTTATGCTGAATGAGTTGGTAAACCATTGGTAGGTTTTGAGCAGAAGAATGATGCGTTTTGACTTACATTTAAAAATCATTCTTCTGGCTGCTAAGCTGAGAAGAAATTGTAAGTAGGAGTGGGGGTTGGGGTGAGGGACACAGGGTGTGTACATCAAGAGCAGAGCCATGGGGACCAGGTAGGAGGCCATTGCAATAATCCACGTAAGGGTAGTGGGGTGGAGGTGGCTTGGTCACTGAACTGATTAGGTATAGATTGACTATACTTGATTGGGCCCATCTGTATATCTACTGACTAAATAGAGAGAGGAGGTGGTGAGAGATGGTATTTAAAAATTCTGTACATTTATTGCAACTATATGTGTTCCTTAATTACAACTTACTACCTATGGATAAATCTGGATGAGTGTTTTCTATGTACATCTCAGTGACTTCACATAATTTACAAAGCAACTTCACATGAATTGTTTTGGAAAAAAACCTGATAAGGTATGTGTGTCAGTCACACATTATTCATGCCTCTTAACATAAGAGAAGACAGACATAGTGAACTTAGAGGTTAATTTGTCCAGTATCACATGAGCTGTGCATCAGAAGTCTTCAGTTTATCCATCAAAGCCAGCTTCCTAACTAAGCTTGTGCCAAGGACTATCTCAAGATGAAAATAAAAAAGGAGGCTACAACTGCTAGGATGAAGTCTTTGGTTTGAAAGTAAGATCACAGCAATCCTATTGCCTGGCATTTGGGAGAGTGGCTACCTCCTACATCCACCTCAATTGGTTCTCAGCCTCTAAATCATGTGCATTAAAAGTCAGCTTTAATACAAGTTGTGAATTACTATATAAAGCACCTATTAAAACAAAGAAAACCCAGATAAACTAATAAAGTCTAACTGCAACAAAGGCGTCTCTTTTATGAGATGATTTTAAGTTGACACAGAAGAGCCTTCTGAAAAAGCTCACAGCATCTCCTCTGCTCCCTGCAGCTTCAAGAATCAGCTAAACATCTGCACCCTATTAGCTTTGATTTCCAATTCATGAAAACCCAACCTGTCATTTTTTTTCCTTTTGCTCAAAATGCAGTGACATCAACTCAGCCTTTTCTTTGTAAGTGGTCTCCTTTTCTTAGCTGTTAAATAGATTATCACCTCTCTAATGACAGGGCCAAGACTAAGGTAAGGTTCTAGTCTTGGGCACAAAATTTAAGGGGGTGTTAAAAAAACTAATAAAGATAAATAATATTTTAACATGATAGCTTTAAAAATTAAAATTAATACAAAATCCCTTATAACAGGGAATAAAATACCAACATTTTAAATAGAGACAGTATCAGTATTATTGACTTCTCCTCCTGCCTTGGGCTTCTCTGTGGATTGACACAGCACCAGTAAACAATGCTGCCTTTGGATGTTTTATGCTTCAATATTCTTTCCACATGTAGTATTCACTACAAGCCAGAGGAGATTTCTCTCATGTGAAGCTGAAATATAGGAAGAATAAGAACAAAGACAGGGGTAAGAATTGTGTTTTATAGAATATATTGAGCACCTCATGATTTCCCTTTAATTTGTTACATTTTCCTAAAGCATCACAAAATGCAACCTGTCATCATCTTAATCTCCACCACACAGAGTAATACCAAGTAGGCATGACCTCCTCGCACTGAGGGCTGAGATGCTGCAATGAGGCACGTTAAACAAAATTGCTGGCCAGTACGGCACCATCTTGCTTATGCTCTGAATGCTGGAAGTAAATGTTGATTACCTGGAGATGATAATAACATGACTTTTGAATAAACGAAGCACAAACAGCAGTCATACAGTTAACACAAAACTATGACTGTCAGGCAATTGTTATACTTAGCACAATCCTTGAGCCATTAATTAGAGTATAGCATTTCCTCTTGAGATAATGTTGATTAAAATGTATATACACTCTGCTGGAAAATAACTTCAGGGTTGATGTGAAAATAGCAAAGAGAGATTTCAAATAAATACCTTTGAAAGAAAGGGCATTTTTGTAAAAAGGAGAATACTTGTCTCCTTATCCTGCTGGGACCTGAGTCTCCCAGAGCCATTTTGTGCTTGGCTGGGCAAGTTTTTCCAAAAGAAAGAGAAAAAGAATGAAGAAGTGAGTCAGCTAAATTCTTGGTAGCTAACAAACAGAATTTTCTTTAGAACTGACTTTCTTCTTAATCTTCTGTAATCACAGATACATAATTCAATGTGCTTTCACAAAATATGCATGTCATTTTCCCAGTAAACAGGTTAAGGGCAGACCTTACCAATTAGCAAAATCCACCCAGTGTGCATCCAGAAATCCCTGCAGCATGAGTTAGCTGCACCTTTTTTATTTAAAGCTGGGTCTTTAAATACTGATTAAGCAGTAGGGCTAGGTAGGACTCGGGAAGGTGGTGGTGAGGCTTTGCTGAGCTGCTCACAGATGACCTAAAATTCAAAAAATGAGGAAGCAGCCAACGAACCAGAAACATGGCTCACCCTGCCTTCTGGTCTAGCACCTTGCTCTTCAAAGTGTACTCTGCAGACCAGCAGCTTCAGCAGAACCTGGGTGCTTGTTAGAATTTTAGGCTCTCAGGTCCTACCCCAGACATGTTGAGTCACAGTCTGCATTTTAACTGGAGCCCATGTATACACTGGAATTTTGACAAGTACTGGTCTGTGAATGTTGTGCCCACAAGCCTGGGTTTTCAAGGCCATCTTTGTGACCAGGAGGAAATATCAAGAGAGTGTCATAATGACCTGCAACAGGAAGCAAATGCAAAGCACAGGTAAGCCATTAAAAATTTCATACCCCTTCTCAGCAAGAAGTTCACAGGGGTTATATAACCTGATAGGTAGGTATCTTTATTAAAAGGGAGACTTTCTTTGTAGATAAAATTATTCTTAGATTTTTGGAAATTTTAAGGAAGAATATCTCTATCACTGAGGTTCAGTGGAGGTGAATGTTGGAAGCCACTTGAGGACTGAGCATCTGAGAGGAAAAAAGGAGATGGAAACATCTTCCGGTTTACTTGTGGCTGCAGACTAGGCTATGCCGGACTTGGCAAGTGACTAGTCCCTATTGCATGGGATTTTACAGAGCCCTCCTAGTGGCTCATAGCTGGTATCTTATGGACAGTTTTCACACTTTTTCTACATGTACCATTAAACCCTTGGGTTTATTTTACCACATATAAGCCAACATAGGTTGCATACAAGTAAATATCAATGATAATAACAGCAGCTTCCGTTTACGGAGTGCCTGCTTAATACCAGACACTATCCCAGATGATTTAAATTATCTCTTTAAACCACAAGGCCCTGAAAGGTGGTGTTATCCCATCTTATAAATGAAGAAATTGAGACTCAGGTACCACTACTTCATATTCTGCCCCAAACCATGTCATTTGTCTTGAATAATTGGTTTGAACAAACAGGCACTTGTTCTCACTTGTTCCGCTCTTTCAGTAAGTCAGTCTTCTCTGTAAGTTGATCATCGTGACTCATCTTTGTCATCTCTTTCCCGACCCTGACCAATGACAGGCCACATCTTGCCATGCCCTGTCATGCCACAACCCTGGGTTCTTCCAAATAGTCAGTTTTCTTGCCTCCACTGTACTGAGGCAAAAAAAAATTTTTTTTTTTTTGACCACCACCACGATTTTATTCTTAAATAAATGCTCAGCCTAAGACCAGGTTAGGCAGACAAGTGGGTGGAAATTGGAGGAAGGCAGACCAAGCCACCTCCCCCACTGGGAGCAGTGGGGCCACCCAGGGAGGCAAGGACACCAAGGAAGGCAAGCAGGGTGCACAGGGCGGGAGGGGCTGATGGAACCACTAGAGTCCGTTCTGGGAAGCAACAAAAAGAACTCAAGTTTCCCACATTCTCGACGGTGGTGCCAGAAAGCTCAGCGTGGTCCCAAGACTCCACGCCTCCTGCCCCAGGCTCCCTGTGCCCAGCTCAGGAAGTGTGGGATGAACTAGCCGATGGGCAGAAAGTTCTGTCACTGTCTTTCCAACAAGACCCCAGGTTGAGTGGCAGCAAGAGGAAGAGAGGGCCACATGCCCGCTGCCTACGTTGTCCACAGAGATCCATGCTCCCAGCCACCCAGGGTGGGTGCCTCAGGTCTGTGAGGGCCTCCTCTGCCTGGCTCACTGGCATCCGAGTTCTATCCACAGAGAACATGTCATGGCTTGCCTCGCCCTGCCTGAAAGGCCTACCATCTCTCTACTATCCACTATCTCTTAGCTTATTTGCGAAAAAGAGATCTTATGACTTGACTTCAATGAATAAAAAAAGTCTTCCTTCTCTCTATGTCTACTGTTGAGGTAAAAATCTTCTCTCACCTCCTGCTAATTATTCATCAGCCCAGATGTACAAAATTTTGGAAGCACAATGATTCCTAAAGCAGGAAAAAAGAAAAAGTTATTTTACAGTAGTAAGTCAACGTCCAATTAGGATCAACACTTTGGAGTCCCCTGACTTGTCCATTTACACACTAACACAGATTCTTCCTTAAAAAATATCTAGTCTCTTCTAATCCTGGAATAACTTAGGGCAGTATGTCTCAAACTTTTTCCATCAAAGCAGAGGAAGGTACATGCATAGCCACAGGAGATTGCTTAAGGCACTCTGGGAGCACAATCCCCAAAGGGATTCAATAAAAATGGGAAATTTTTTGAAACCAGAAGATTTACCTTTAAAAAAGCATGTGAATTGTGACTACTTTCCCATAACATGTCTTTATCTGATTCACTGTAAAACTGATTTAACTTTCATACCAGATTAAATTATGTAAAATTTCATCTCTAAGTTTTTGGGTGAAGTTAAAATTCCTGAATGATGTACTGTGTTTATTCTGTGACTTTTGTTTCCCTGGCACACTGCCATGTATGTCCCTGAAAAGCCGAGCATTAGGATGTTATGATCCCCTGATGATTTTGTTAAATAACTATTATGGAGAACAGGACAGTCATTCAAAGAAGGACAAGTGTCTCTTTCAGAAAACTTAAGAGTAGTAGTGAATATATCTGCTGCTTGGCTTCTGCAATCTTACCCTCTGTTTCCCAATTGGAGATACAGCAAGTGAGTTGAATCAGTGTCACTGAGGCAGGTGAGCTGCAGAGCGGCCCAGTAACCACTCTTCAGAAAAAAAACCTCTTGCAACAGCTTCCTTCCCCTGATCCTTCTAGAAACCTCATGAGATCTTGTTGTGAGTATCACATTAAGAACCTTTTTTCCTGCCTTATGCAGCAGTGAGGGAAAGCTACTGTGT
The DNA here is from genome assembly GCF_937001465.1 of Orcinus orca. NCBI lineage: Eukaryota > Metazoa > Chordata > Mammalia > Artiodactyla > Delphinidae > Orcinus > Orcinus orca. The sequence goes on along the minus strand of NC_064566.1, from coordinate 80,303,929 downwards.
CAACTAGATATGTGTACGTGTTCTATTCAAGAATCTTAAAGTAAAAAATAAGTGCATCCATGTGACTTCAACATTTCACCACAATCCTCCTTACCAAAGGACTAAGTGCTGTCATGGAGGAGAAAGTTTGGAAATAGTGCTTCAGGACCACCCACTATCTCATTTTCAAGTGCTTTGTCACTCAGGACGCTGGGCAATGATATCCAACAAACTTAGTTATATCTTTGAGCCTTGGGACCTTTGTAATTCTTCTTGTTGATGAAAGCTATCTTTAGCTATGAAAAATTTTGCCAAATAACTGCCTTTGATTTAAGGCACTTAAATAATTCTAGCTTCATAATTAATGAAAAAATGGTTGAAAATGTCCTTAGAGTAATTTGGAAGACATTCTGCACATATATTTATATTTGGAAGAATAGTAATTTTAAAGCTAAATACATCTTAGGCCATAATTAAAAGTGTCATACTATGAAAGGATTAGTGCATTTAAGAAAGAAAAAAATAGGTGGAGAGGGAGAAGATGGCGGACGAGTAAGATGCGGAGATCACCTTCCTCCCCACAGATACATCAGAAATACATCTACACGTGGAACAACTCCTACAGAACACCTACTGAACGCTGGCAGAAGACCTCAGACCTTCCAAAAGGCAAGAAACTCCCCCACGTACCAGGATAGGGCAAAAGAAAAAAGAATAAACAGAGACAAAAGAATAGGGACCAGACCTGCACCAGTGGGAGGGAGCTGTGAAGGAGGAAAGGTTTCCACACACTAGAAGCCCCTTCGTGGGCGGACACTGCAGGTGGCATAGGGGGAAAGCTTTGGAGCTGCGGAGGAGAGCACAGCAAAAGGGGTGAGGGGGGCAAAGCGGAGATGTTCCCGCACAGACGATCGGTGCCGACCAGCACTCACCAGCCCGAGAGGCTTGTCTGCTCACCCGCCAGGGCGGGCGGGGCTGGGAGCTGAGTCTCGGACTTCGGTAGGAGCGTAGGGAGAGGACTGGTGCTGGCGGCATGAACACAGCCTGCAGGGGGTTAGTGCACCACAGCTAGCTGGGAGGGAGTCCGGGGAAAACTCTGGACCCGCTGAAGAGGCAAGAGACTTTTTCTTCCCTCTTTGTTTCCTGGTGTGCGAGAAGAGGGGAATAAGAGCACTGCTTAAAGGAGCTCCAGACACGGTCACGAGGCGCAGCTAACAGCGCGGACCCCAGAGACGGGCATGAGAGGCTAAGGCTGCTGCTGCCGCCACCAAGAAGCCTGTGTGTGAGCACAGGTCTCTATGCACACCTCCATTCCGGGGAGCCTGTGCAGCCCACCACTGCCAGGGTCCTGGGATCCAGGGACAACTTCCCCGCGAGAACGCACGGCGCGCCGCAGGCTGATGCAACGTCATGTCGGCCTCTGCTGCCGCAGGCTTGCCCTGCACCGGCACGCGCACCCCTCCCTCCCCCCGGCCTGAGTGAGCCAGAGCCCCTGAGTCAGCGGCTCCTTTAACCCCATCCTTTCTGAGCAAAGACCAGATGCCCTCCGGTGACCTACACGCAGAGGCGGGGCCAAATCCAAAGCTGAGCCCCGGGAGCTGTGCGAACAAAGAAGAGAAAGGCAAATCTCTCCCAGCAGCCTCAGGAGCAGCGGATTAAAGCTCCACAATCAACTTGATGTACACTGCATCTGTGGAATACATGAATAGACAACGAATCATCCCAAATTGAGGAGGTGGACTTTGAGAGCAAGATTTATGATTTTTCCCCTTTTCCTCTTTTTGTGAGTGTGTATGTGTATGCTTCTGTGTGGGATTTTGTCGGTATAGCTTTGCTTTCACCATTTGTCCCAGGGATCTATCCATCCGTTTTTTCTTTTTTTTTTTTAACTTAAAAATTCTTTTTTCTTAATAATTACTTTTTTTCTAATAACTTTATTTTATTTTATCTTACTTTATTTTATCCTTTTCTTTCTTTCTTTCTTTCTTTCTTTTCTTTCTTTCTTTCTTTCCTTCCTTCCTTCCTTCCTTCCTTCCTTTGTTCCTTCCTTCCTTCCTTACTTCCTTTTTCTTTCTTTCTTCCTTCCTTTCTTTCTTTCTTTCTTGCTTGCTTGCTTGCTTGCTTGCTACTTTTTCTCCCTGTTATTCTGAGCCATGTGGATGAAAGGCTCTTTGTGCTGCAGCCAGGAGTCAGTGTTGTGCCTCTGAGGTGGGAGAGCCAACTTCAGGACACTGGTCCGCAAAAGACCTCCCAGCTACACATAATATCAAATGGCGAAAATCTCCAAGAGATCTCCATCTCAACACCAGCACCCAGTATCACTCAACGACCAGTAAGCTACAGTGCTGGACATCCTATGCCAAACAACTAGCAAGACAGGAACACAACCCCACCCATTAGCAGAGAGGCTGCCTAAAATCATAAGTCCACAGACACCCCAGAACACACCACCAGACGTGGACCTGCCAATCAGAAAGACAAGATCCAGCCTCATCCACCAGAACACAGGCATTAGTCCCCTCCACTAGGAAGCCTACACAACCCACTGAAACAACCTTAGCCACTGGGGACAGACACCAAAAACAACAGGAACTACGAACGTGCAGCCTGCAAAAAGATGACCCCCAAACACAGTAAGATAAGCAAAATGAGAAGACAGAAAAACACACAGAAGATGAAGGAGTAAGGTAAAAACCCACCAGACCTAACAAATGGAGGAAAAGAGCCAGTCTACCTGAAAAAGACTTCAGAATAATGATAGTAAAGATGATCCAAAATCTTGGAAATGGAATAGACAAAATGCAAGAAACATTTAACAAGGACCTAAAAGAACTAAAGATGAAACAAACAATGATGAACAACACAATAAATGAAATGAAAAATACTCTAGATGGGATCAATAGCACAATAACTGAGGCAGAAGAACGGATAAGTGACCTGGAAGTTAAAATAGTGGAAATAATTACTGCAGAGTTGCAGAGCAGAATAAAGAAAAAAGAATGAAGAGAACTGAGGACAGTCTCAGAGACCTCTGGGACAACATTAAACGCACCAACATTCGAATTATAGGGGTTCCAGAAGAAGAAGAGAAAAAGAAGGGGACTGAGAAAATATTTGAAGAGATTATAGTTGAAAACTTCCCTAATATGGGAAAGGAAATAGTTAATCAAGTCCAGGAAGCACAGAGAGTCCCATACAGGATAAATCCAAGGAGAAGCACGTCAAGACACATATTAACCAAACTGTCAAAAATTAAATACAAAGAAAACATATTAAAGGCAGCAAGGGAAAAACAACAAATAACACACAAGGGAATCCCCATAAGGTTAACAGCTGATCTTTCAGCAGAAACTCTGCAAGCCAGAAGGGACTGGCAGGACATATTTAAAGTGATGAAGCAGAAAAACCTGCAACCAAGATTACTCTACCCAGCAAGGATCTCATTCAGATTTGATGGAGAAATTAAAACCTTTACAGACAAGCAAAAGCTGAGAGAGTTCAGCACCACCAAACCAGCTCTACAATAACTGCTAAAGGAACTTCTTTAGGCAAGAAACACAAGAGAAGGAAAAGACCTACAATAACGAACCCAAAACAATTAAGAAAATGGGAATAGGAACATACATATCAATAATTACCTTAAATGTAAATGGACTAAATGTTCCCACCAAAAGACACAGATTGGCTGAATGGACACAAAAACAAGACCCATATATATGCTGCCTACAAGAGACCCACTTCAGACCTAGAGACACATACAGACTGAAAGTAAGGGGATGGAAAAAGATATTTTATGCAAATGGAAACCGAAAGAAAGCTGGAGTAGCAATTCTCATATCAGAAAAAATAGACTTAAAAATAAAGACTATTAGAAGAGACAACGATGGACATTACATAATGATCAAGAGATCGATCTAAGAAGAGGATATAACAATTGTAAATATTTATGCACCCAACATAGGAGCACCTCAATACATAAGACAAATACTAACAGCCATAAAAGGGGAAATCGATAGTAACACAATCATAGTAGGGGACTTTAATACCCCACTTTCACCAATGGACAGATCATCCAAAATGAAAATAAATAAGGAAACACAAGCTTTAAATGATACATTAAACAAGATGGACTTAATTGATATTTATAGGACATTCCAACCAAAAACAACAGAATACACATTTTTCTCAAGTGCTCATGGAATATTCTCCAGCATAGATCATATCTTGGGTCACAAATCAAGCCTTGGTAAATTTAAGAAAATTGAAATTTTATCAAGTATCTTGTCCGACCACAATGCTATGAGACTAGATATCAATTACAGGAAAAGATCTGTAAAAAATACAAACACATGGAGGCTAAACAATACACTACTTAATAATGAAATGATCACTGAAGAAATCAAAGAGGAAATCAGAAAGTACCTAGAAGTAATTGACAATGGAAACATGACAACCCAAAATACATGGGATGCAGTAAAAGCAGTTCTAAGAGGGAAGTTTATAGCAATACAATCCTACCTTAAGAAACAGGAAACATCTTGAATAAGCAACCTAACCTTGTACCTAAAGCAATTAGAGAAAGAAGAACAAAAAACCCCCTAAGTTAGCAGAAGGAAAGAAATCATAAAGATCAGATGAGAAATAAATGAAAAACAAATGAAGGAAACAATAGCAAAGATCAATAAAACTAAAAGCTGGTTCTTTGAGAAGATAAAAAAAAAAAGATAAACCATTAGCCAGACTCATCAAGAAAAAAAGGGAGAAGACTCAAATCAATATAATTAGAAATGAAAAAGGAGAAGTAACAACTGACACTGCAGAAATACAAAGGATCATGAGAGATTACTACAAGCCACTCTATGCCAATAAAATGGACAACCTGGAAGAAATGGACAAATTCTTAGAAATGTACAATCTGCCAAGACTGAATCAGGAAGAAATAGAGAATATGAACAGACCAATCACAAGCACTGAAATTGAAACTGTGATTAAAAATCTTCCATCAAACAAAAGCCCAGGACCAGATGGCTTCACAGGCAAATTCTATCAAACATTTAGAGATGAGCTAACACTTACCCTTCTCAAACTCTTCCAAAATATAGCGGAGGGAGGAACACTCCCAAACTCATTCTACGAGGCCACCATCACCTTGATACCAAAACCAGACAAGAATGTCACAAAGAAAGAAAACTACAGGCCAATATCACTGATAAATATGGATGCAAATTCCTCAACAATATATGAGCAAACAGAATCCAACGGCACATTAAGAGGATCAAACACCATGATCAAGTGGGGTTTATTCCAGGAATGCAAGGATTCTTCAATATACGCAAATCAATCAACAGGATACACCATATTAACAAATTGAAGGAGAAAAACCATATGATCATCTCAATAGATGCAGAGAAAGCTTTCTACAAAATTCAACACCCATTTATGATAAAATCTCCACAGAAAGTAGGCATAGAGGGAACTTTTCTCAACACAATAAAGGCCATATATGACAAACCCACAGCCAACATCATCCTCAATGGTGAAAAATTGAAAGCATTTCCACTAAGATCAGGAACAAGACAAGGTTGCCCATTCTCACCACTCTTATTCAACATACTTTTGGAAGTTTTAGCCACAGCAATCAGAGAAGAAAAGGAAATAAAAGGAATCCAAATTGGCAAAGAAGAAGTAAAGCTGTCACTGTTTGCAGATGACATGATACTATACATAGAGAATCCTAAAGATGCTACCGGAAAACTACTAGAGCTAATCAATGAATTTGATAAAGTTGCAGGATACAAAATTAATGCACAGAAATCTCTCGCATTCCTATATACTAATGATGAAAACTCTGAAAGTGAAATCAAGAAAACCCTCCCATTTACCACTGCAACAAAAAGAATAAAATACCTAGGAATAAACCTACCTAAGGAGACAAAATACATGTATGCAGAAAATTATAAGACACTGATGAAAGAAATTAAAGATGACACAAATAGATGGAGAGACATATCATGTTCTTGGATTGGAAGAATCAACATTGTGAAAATGACTGTACTGCCCAAAGCAATCTACAGATTCAATTCAATTCCTATCAAACTACTACTTGCATTTTTCACAGAACTAGAAAATTTTCACAATTTGTATGGAACACAAAAGAGCCCCAATAACCAAAGCAATCTTGGGAACAAAAAACAGAGCTGGAGGAATCAGGATCCCTGACTTCAGACTATACTACAAAGCTACAGTAATCAAGGCAGTATGGTACTGGCACAAAAACAGACATATAGATCAATGGAACAGGATAGAAAGCCCAGAGATAAACCCACACACATATGGTCACCTTATCTTTGATAAAGGAGGCAGGAATGTACAGTGGAGAAAGGACAGCCTCTTCAATAAGTGCTTCTGGGAAAACTGGACAGGTACATGTAAAAGTATGACATTAGATCACTCCCTAACACCATACACAAAAATATGCTCAAAATGGATTAAAGACCTAAATGTAAGGCCAGAAACTATCAAACTCTTAGAGGAAAACATAGGCAGAACACTCTATGACATAAATCACACAGCAAGATCCTTTTAGCCCCACCTCCTAGAGAAATGGAAATGAAGACAGAAATAAACAAATGGGACCTAATGAAACTTCAAAGCCTTTGCACAGCAATGACAACCCTCAGAATGGGAGAAAGTATTTGCAAATGAAGCAACTGACAAAGGATTAATCTCCAAAATTTACAAGTAGCTCATTGCAGGTAAATAACAAAAAAACAAACAACCCAATCCAAAAATGGGCAGAAGACCTAAATAGACATTTCTCCAAAAAAGATATACAGATTGCCAACAAACACATGGAAGAATGCTCAACATCATTTATCATTAGAGAAATGCAAGTCAAAACTACAATGAGATATCATCTCACACCAGTCAGATGGCCATCATCAAAAAATGTAGAAACAATAAATGCTGGAGAGGGTGTGGAGAAAAGGGAACACTCTTGCACTGCTGGTGGGAATGTGAACTGGTACAGCCAATATGGAGAACAGTATGGACGTTCCTTCAAAAACTACAAATAGAACTACCATATGACCCAGCAATCCCACTACTGGGCATATACCCTGAGAAAACCATAATTCAAAAAGAGTCATGTACCAAAATGTTCATTGCAGCTCTATGTACAATAGCCAGGAGATGGAAACAACCTAAGTGCCCATCAATGGATGAATGGATAAAGAAGATATGGCACATATATACAATGGAATATTACTCAGCCATAACAAGAAACGTAATTGAGTTATTTGTAGTGAGGTGGATGGACCTAGAGTCTTTCATACAGAGTGAAGTAAGTCATAAAGAGAAAGACAAATACCATATTCTAACACATATATATGGAATCTAAGAAAAAAAATGTCATGAAGAACCTTGGGGTAAGACGGGAATAAAGACACAGACCTACTAGAGCATGGACTTGAGGATATGGGGAGGGGGAAGTGTAAGCTGTGACAAAGTGAGAGGGTGGCATGGACATATATACACTACCAGACGTAAAATAGATAGCTAGTGGGAAGGAGCTGCATAGCACAGGTAGATCAGCTTGGTCCTTTGAGACCACCTGGATGGGTGGGATAGACATGGCGGGAGGTAGGGAGATGCAAGAGGGAGGAGATATGGGAACATATGTATATGTATAACTGATTCACTTTGTTATAAAGCAGAAACTAACACACCATTGTAAAGCAATTATACTCCAATAAAGATGTAAAAAAAATAAACAAATAAAAGAAAGAAAAATTTAAAACAAAATCTTCAAAAAATTGTGTCAGAATATCTTATTGGTACAAAATAAATGAGACAATAGAAACATTGACAGAAATTTCCCTAATTTATAATATATTTCTTTGTTCTGGAGATTTATTCATTACTGTGAAAATTAGCCACATTTAATCTTTTTAATCGTTGTTATGAGAATACTTTATTTATTTTGAAATATATCCTACTAAAGTAAGTAAATATAAACGCATGTACAGTTCAGAGAATCACATTAAAACACTTATGTACTCACCAACCACCATAAAGAGAAGAATATTAGCTGTTACCTTGCTATGTCTTGTGCCAGATAATTCTATTCCCTCCCCCAGCTAACAATCCAGTATTTTGTGTGTACATCAATTCCTTCCTTTAAAAAAATGTTTAACCATTTCTGTATTTATGTCTAAACAATAGGCAGTTTAGTTTTGCTTGTTTTAAGCTTTATATCTGTAGTCTTCAGGGACTTGATTTTTTTTTTGTTCACAAAAAATTAGCTTTCTAAGAATCATCCATGTTGGTGGGTTTAGCCGTGTAACATTCTATTGTGTGATCTTGCAAATAAGAAATCCATTTATATATCTACTTTCTAATAGGTAGATATTTGCATTGATTCTAGTTTTTGCTATTATGAACTGTACAGCAATAAAGCCTCTCATATATGATTCCTAATCCACAAAATTTTCTCTAGAGTATATACCTATTGTGGAATGGTGGAGTCACAGAGTATACAAAAGTTCAATTTCACATGTTGTTGTGAGACTGTTCTCCAAAGTGGCTATTCCAACTTACCTACTGCTCCACCAAAAATCCAGTCCCATTGATCTGTATCTTTTATGGAACTTAATATTTTAGACAATTTAATTTTTTGCCAATCTCTTTGGTATGAAATGGTATCTCATTATCTTATGAGTTACTTTGGTTAATAATGAGATTGATCATATATTCATATGTTCATTGTGAAATATCTGTTCTGTTGTTGATATCTAGTAGGATGTTATCTACTTTTTATTGATTTTTTTGGCTATATTGAGGTATAATTGACAAATAAAATTATAACATATTTAAAGTATACAGTGTTATGATTTGATATATGTACACATTGTAAAAGGATTCCCACAGGCAGATCAATACACATTCATACCCTCACATATTTATTTATTTTGTAGGAATGCTCAAGATCTACTCTCTTAGCAAATTTCAATTATACGATACAGGATTATAAACTAACATCACCATGAACCACATTGGATTCTCAGAACTTACTCATCTTTTGACTGACAGTTTTTACCCTTTTACCAACCTCTCCCCATTTCTACCCCTCTGTGACCCCAAGCCCCTGGTCACCACCATTCTATTGTTTCTATGAGTTTGACTTTTTTTTTTAAGATTCCACATATAACTGATACCATGCAATATTTGTGTTTCTGTGGCTGGCTTATTTCACTTAGCATAATGCTCTCCAGGTTCATTCAGGTTCAAACAAATGACAGGATTTCATTCTTTTTATAAGGCTGAATAATATTCATACATATATATGTCATATCTTCTTTATCTGTTCATCTGTTAATGGACACTTATGTTGTTTCCATATCATGGTTACCATAAATATTGCTTCAGTGAACATGTGAGTACAAAAATCTCTTCAAGATAATGATTTTGCTTCTTTTGAGTATATGCTCAAAAGTGACATTGCTGGCTCATATGGTAGTTCTATTTTTAATTTCTTTATGAACCTACATTCTATTTTCCAAAGTGACTGTACCAGTTTACATTCCCACTAAAACAGTGCATAAGGATTCCCTTTTCTCCACATTCTTGACAGCATTTATCTCTTGTGTTTTTGATGATAGCCATCCTAACAGGTGTGAAGTGATATCTCATTTTGGTTTTGATTTGCATTTCCCTGATCATTAGTGATGTTGACCACTTTTTCATATACCTGTTGGCCATTTGTACGTCTTCTATGGAAAAAATGTCTATTCAGGTCTTTGCCCATTTTTTAATTGTGTTATTAATTTTTTGCTTTTGAGTTGTATTAGTATCTTGTATATTTTGGGTAATCACCTCATTGGATATGTGGAATGCAAATATTTCCTCCCATTCCATATGTTGCCTTTTCATTTTGTTGATATATTCCTTTGCTGTACTGAAGCTTTTTAATTTGATGTAGTCCCTCTGCTAATTGTTGCTTTTACCTAGGCTTTTGGTGCCAAATCCAAAAACTATTGCTGAGACCGACGTCAAGGAGATTACCCCCTGTGTTTTCTTCCAGGAGTTTTATGGTTTCAGGCCTTACATTCAAGTCATTAATACATTTTGAGTTGATTTTTGTGTATGGTGTAAGACAGGTGTCCAGTTTCATTCTTCTGTATATGGTTGTCCAGTTTTCCTCATACCATTCAGTGAAGATGCTGTTATTCCCCATTGTATATTCTTGGCACATTTGTAGAAAATTAATTAACCATATATGCATGGGTTTATTTCTGGGCTCTCTATTCTCCTCTATTGATCTATATATATGTTTTTATGACAATACCATACCATTGTGATTATTATTACTTTGTTATGTAGTTTGAAATCAGGAAGTGTGATGCCTCCATCTTTGTTCGTCTTTCTCAAGATTGCTTTGGCTGTTCAGGGTCCTTCGTGGTTTCATGAAAATTTTAGGATCATTTTTTCTATTTCTGAAAGAAAATTGCCATTGGAATTTTGGTAGGGATTGCGTTGAATGTGCTTTGGGTAGTATGCATATTTTTAATATTAATTCTTTCAATCCATGAATATGGATGATCTTTCATGTATTTGTGTCTTTTTCAATTTCTTTTATCAATTTTTATAGTTTTCATGACAGATACTTCATCTCCTTGGTTAAATTTATTTCTAAACATACTATTGTTTTTGATGCTACTGTAAATAGGATTGTTTTCTTAACGTCTGTAACAATTCATTATTAGCGTATAGAAATGCAAATGATTTTTGTTTTTACTGAGCTTGCCCTCTTTCTTTTTAATTTAATTTAATTTTTTTTATACAGCAGGTTCTTTCTGTTTTGAATTTTATTTTATTTATTTTTTTATACAGCAGGTTCTTATTTGTTACCTATTTAATAATTATTAGTGCATATATGTCAATCCCAATCTTCCAATTCATCCCACCACCACCCCCCACCTCCACTTCCCCCCTTTGTGTCCATACGTTTGTTCTCTACATCTGTGTCTCTATTTCTGCCTTGCAAACCGCTTCATCTGTACCATTTTTCTAGACCCCACATATATGTGTTAACATACGATATTTGTTTTTCTCTTTCTGACTCACTTCACTCTGTATGACAGTCTAGGTCCATCCTCATCTCTACAAATAACCCAATTTCCTTCCTTTTTATGGCTGAATAATATTCCATTGTATATATATACCACATCTTCTTTATCCATTCATCTGTCGATGGGCATTTATGTTGCTTCTATGACCTGGCTATTGTAAATGGTGCTGCAAATAACATTAGGGTGCATGTGTCTTTTTAAATTATGGTTTTCTCAGGGTATATGACCAGTGGTGGGGTTGCTGGATCATATGGTATTCTATTTTTAGTTCTTTAGGGAAACTCCATACTGTTCTCCATGGTGACGGTATCAATTTACATTCCCATCAACAGTGCAAGATGGTTCCCTTTTCTCCACATCCTCTCCAGCATTTGTTGTTTGTAGAGTTTCTGATGATGCCCATTCTAACTGGTGTGAGGTGATACCTCATTGTAGTTTTGATTTGTATTTCTCTAATAATTAGTGATGTTGAGGAGCTTTTCATGTGCCTATTGGTCATCTGTATGTCTTCTTTGGAGAAATGTCTACTGAGGTCTTTTGCCCATATTTGGATTGGGTTGCTTGCTTTTTTAATATTCAGCTACATGACCTGTTTATATATTTTGGAGATTAATCCTTTGTCTGTTGATTTGCTTGCAAATATTTTCTCCCATTCGGAGGATTGTCTTTTCGTCTAGTTTATAGTCTCTTCTGCTGTGCAAAAGTTTTAAAGTTTCAGTAGGTCCCATTTGTTTATTTTTGTTTGTATTTCCATTCCTCTAGGAGGTGGGTCAAAAAAGATCTTGCTGTAGGCAGAAATAGAGACACAGATGTAGAGAACATGGTATGGACACCAAAAGGGGAAAGCAAGGCAGGGGGGTGTTCGTGGTGGGATGAACTGGGAGATTGGGATTGACATATTACACTAATATGTATAAAATAGATTAATACGAACCTACTGTATATATAAAAAAAGATCTTGCTGTGATTTATGTCTTAGAGTGTTCTTCCTATGTTTTTGTCTATGAGTTTTAAAGTGTCCAGTCTTACATTTAGGTCTTTAATCCATTTTGAGTTTATTTTTATGTATGGTATTAGGGAGTGTTCTAATTTCATTCTTTTACGTGTAACCATCCTGTTTTCCCAGCACCACTTACTGAAGAGACTGTGTTTTCTCCATCGTATATCCTTGCCTCCTTTGTCATAGGTTAGCTGACAATAGGTGGGTGGGTTTATCTCTGAGCTTTCTATCCTGTTCCACTGCTATATATTTCTGTTTATGTGCCAGTACCATATTGTCTTGATTACTGTAACTTTGTACTATAGTCTGAAGTCAGGGAATCTGATTCCTCCGTTTTTTGCCATCAAGATTGCTTTGACTATTCGGGGTCTTTTGTGTCTCCATACAAATTTTAAGATTTTTTTGTTCTACCTCTGTAAAACATGCCATTGGTTATTTGATAGGGATTACATTGAATCTGTGGATTGCTTTATGTAGTATAGTCATTTTCACAATATTGATTCTTATAATCCAAGAATATGGTATATCTCTCCATCTGTTGGTATCATCTTTAAGTTCTTTCATCAGTGTCTTATAGTTTTTTGCATACAGGTCTTTTGTCTCCTTAGGTAGGTTTATTCCTAGATATTTTATTCATTTTGTTGCAGTGGTAAATGGGAGTTTTTCCTTAATTTTTCTTTCAGATTTTTCACCATTAGTGTATAGGAATGAAGAGATTTCTGTGCATTAATTTTTTATCATGCAACTCTACCAAATTCATTGATTAACTCTAGTAGTTTTTTGGTGGCATCTTTAGGATTCTCTATGTATAGTGTCATGTCATCTGCAAACAGTGACAGCTTTACTTCTTCTTTTCCAATTTGGATTCCTTTTATTTCTTTCTCTTCTCTGATTCCTGTGGCTAGGACTTCCAAAACTATGTTGAATAATAGTGGTGAGAGTGGAAATCCTTGTCTCATTCCTGATCTTAGAAGAAATGCTTTCAGTTTTTCACCATTGAGAATGATGTTTGCTGTGGGTTCGTTGTATATGGCCTTTATTATGTTGAGGTAGGTTCCCTCTATGCCCACTTTCTGGAGAGTTTTTATCATTAAAGCGTGTTGAATTTTGTCAAAAAGCTTTTTCTGCATCTATTTAGATGGTCATATGGTTTTTATTCTTCACTTTGTTAATATGGTGTATCACATTTATTGATTTGCGTATTTTGAAGAATCCTTGCATCCCTGGGATAAATCCCACTTGATTATGATGTATGATCCTTTTAATCTTTTGTTGGATTCTGTTTACTAGTATTTTGTTGAGGATTTTTGCATCTATATTCATCAGTGATATTGGTCTGTAATTTTCTTTCTTTTTGTAGTATCTTTGTTTTTGGTGTTAGGGTTACTGTGGCCTCACAGCATTTCTTTGGAAGTGTTCCTTTCTATGCAATTTTTTGGAATAGTTTCAGAAAGATGGGTGATAGCTCTTCTCTAAATGTTTGATAGCATTCACCTGTGAAGCCATCTGGTCCTGGACTTTTGTTTGTTGGAAGATTTTAATTACAGTTTCAATTTCATTACTTGTGATTGGTCTGTTCATATTTTCTGTTTCTCCCTGGTTCAGTCTTGGAAGGTTATACCTTTCTAAGAATTTGTCCATTTCTTCCAGGTTGTCCAGTTTATTGCCATAGAGTTGCTTGTAGTAGTCTCTTAGGATGCTTTGTATTTCTGTGGTGTCTGTTGTAACTTCTCTGTTTTTCATTTCTAATTTATTGATTTGAGTCCTCTCCCTCTTTTTCTTGATGAGTCTGACTAATGGTTTATCAATTTTGTTTATCTTCGCAAAGAACCAGCTTTCAGTTTTATTGATCTTTGCTATTGTTTTCTTTGTTTCTATTTCATTTATGTCTGCTCTGATATTTATGATTTCTTTCCTTCTGCTAACTTTGGGTTTTGTTTGTTCTTCTTTCTCTAGTTTCTTTAGGTGTAAGGTTAGATTGTTTATTTGAGATGTTTCTTGTTTCTTGAGGTACACTTATATAGCTATAAACTTCCCTCTTAGAACTGCTTTTGCTGCATCCCATAAGTTTTGGATCATCGTGTTTTCATTGTCATTTGTCTCTAGGTGTTTTTTGATTTCCTCTTTGATTTCTTCAGAGATCTCTTGGTTATTTAATAACATATTGTTTAGCCTCCATGTGTTTGTGTTTTTTACGTTTTTTTCCCTGTAATTGATTTCTAATCTCAGAGTGTTGTGGCCAGAAAAGATGCTTGATATGATTTCAATTTTCTGAAATTTACTGAGGCTTGATTTGTGACCCGACATGTGATCTATGCTGGAGAATGTTCCGTGTGCACTTCAGAAGAAAGTGTAATCTGCTGTTTTTGGATGGAATGGCCTATAAATATCAATTAAATCTATATGGTCTATTGTGTCATTTAAAGCTTCTGTTTCCTAATTTATTTTCATTTTGGATGATCTGTCCATTGGTGTAAGTGAAGTGTTATGAAGTCCCCCAGTAGTATTGTTACTGTCGATTTCCTCTTTTATAGCTGTTAGCAGTTGCCTTATGTATTGTGGTGCTCCTATGTTGGGTGCATATATATTTATAATTGTTATATCTTCTTCTTGGATTTATCCCTTGATCATTATGTAGTGTCCTTCCTTGTCTCTTTTAACATTCTTTAGTTTAAATTCTATTTTATCTGATATGAGTATTGCTACTCCAGCTTTCTTTTGACTTCCATTTGCATGGAATATCTTTTTCCATCCCCTCACTTTCAGTCCGTATGTGTCCCTAGGTCTGAAGTGGGCCTCTTGTAGACACCATATATATGGGTCTTGTTTTTGTATCGATTCAGTGAGCCTGTCTTTTTGTTGGAGCATTTAATTCATCCATGTTTAAGGTAATTATCGATATGTATGTTCCTATTACCATTTGCTTAATTGTTTTGGGGTTGGTTTTGTAGGTCCTTTTCTTCTCTTGTGTTTCCCACTCAGAGAAGTTCCTTTAGCATTTGTTGTAAAGTTGGTTTGGTGGTGCTGAATTTTCTTAGCTTTTGATTGTCTGTAAAGCTTTTGATTTCTCCCTTGAACCTGAATGAGGTGCTTGCTTGGTAGAGTAATGTTGGTTGGAGGTTCTTCCCTTTCATCACTTTAAATCTATCATTCCACTCCCTTCTGGCTTATAGTGTTTCTGCTGAGAAATCAGCTGTTTACCTTAATGGAGTTCCCTTGTATGTTATTTGTCAGTTTTCCCTTGTTGCCTTTAATAATTTTTCTTTGTCTTTAATTTTTGTCAGTTTGATTGTTATGTTTCTCAACGTGTTTCTCTTTTGGTTTATCCTTCCCGGGACTCTCTGTGCTTCCTGGACTTGGGTGGCTATTTCCATTCCCATGTTAAGGAAGTTTTCGACTATAATCTGTTCAAATATCTTCTCGGGTCCTTTCTCTCTCTCTTCTCCTTCAACCCTTATAATGCAAATGTTGGTGCATTTAATGTTGTCCTAGAGGTCTCTTAGGCTGTCTTCATTTCTTTTCATTCTTTTTTCTTTATTCTGTTCAACAGCAGTGTATTCCACCATTCTGTCTTCCAGGTCACTTATCCGTTCTTCTGCCTCAGTTATTCTGCTATTGATTTCTTCTAGTTTATTTTTCATTTCAGTT
Organism: Orcinus orca; assembly: GCF_937001465.1. Taxonomy (NCBI): domain Eukaryota; kingdom Metazoa; phylum Chordata; class Mammalia; order Artiodactyla; family Delphinidae; genus Orcinus; species Orcinus orca. The sequence continues at coordinate 80,288,173 of NC_064566.1, read as the reverse complement.
ATTGTATTGTTCATCTTCTGCCTCAGTTATTCTGCTGTTGATTCCTTCTAGCTTATTTTTCATTCAGTTATTGTATTGTTCGTCTCTGTTTGTTTGTTCTTTAATTCCTCTGCGTATTCGTTCTTTACCTTTTCTAGGTCTTAGTTAAACACTTCTTGCATCCTCTTGATCTTTTCCCCCATTCTTTTTCCGAGGTCCTGGATCATCTTCACTATCATTATTCTGGATATTTTTTCTGGAAAGCTGCCTATCTCCTCTTCCTTTAGTTGTTTTTTTGGGTTTCATCTTGTTCCTTCATCTGGAACATAGTTCTCTGCCTGTTCACTTTGTCTATCTTTCTGTGAATGTGGTTTTCATTCTACAGGATGCAGGATTGTAGTTCTTCTTCCTTCTACTGTCTGCCCTCTGGTGGATGAAGCTATCTAAGAGGCTTGTGCAAGCTTCCTGATGGGATGGACTGGTGGTGGGTAGAACTGGATGTTGCTCTGTTGGGCAGATCTCAGTAAAACTTTAATCTGCTTGTCTGCTGATGGGTGGGGCTGAGTTCCCTCACTGTTGGGTGTTTGGCCTGAGGTGACCCAGCACAGGAGGCTATAGGCTGTTTGGTGGGGTTAATGGAAGACTCCAGGAGGGTTCATACCAAGGGGTACTTCCCATAACTTCTGCTGCCAGTGTCCTTGTCCCCACAGTGAGCCACAGTCAACCCCCCCCGCCTCTGCAGGAGACCCTCCAAAACCAGCAGGTAGGTCTGGTTCAGACTCCTATGGGGTTACTGCTCCTTCCCCTGTGTCCTGATGCATACACTATTTTGTATGTGCCCCCCAAGAGTGGAGTCTCTGTTTCCCCCAGTCCTGTCAAAGTCCTGCTATCAAAGCACATTTTCTTTCAAAGTCTGATTCTGTGGGATTTCCTCCTCTCATTGCCAGATCCCCAGGTTGGGATGCCTGACGTGGGGCTCAGAACCTTCACTCCAGTGGGTGGACTTCTGTGGTATAGTTGTTCTCCAGTTTGTGAGTCACCAACGCAGCAGTAATGGGATTTGATTTTATTGTGATTGCACCCCTCCTACTGTCTCATTGTGGTTTCTCCTTTGTCTTTGGATATGGGGTATCTTTTTTGGTGAGTTCCAGTGTCTTCCTGTCAATGATTGTTCAGCAGTTGTGATTCTGTTGCTCTCCCAAAAGGGAGAGTCACAACTGATTTTTGTATATTGATATTGTTTCCTGCAATTATCGAAGTTATTCATTAGTACTAACAGTTTTTTGGTGGAATTTTTAGGGGGTTCTACATTTAAGATTATGTTATCTACAAACAGAATCCATTTTGCTTCTCCCTTTCTGATTTGGATCTCATTTATTGCTTTTTCTTTCCTAATTGCTCTGACTAGAATTTCCAGTACTATGTTGAAAAAATGGCAACAGTGGGCAACCTTGATTTCTTCCTGTCATAGAGGAAAAGCTTTCAGCTTTTCACCTTTGAGTATGATGTTTCCTGTGAGCTTGTCATATACGGCCTTTATTATGTTGAGGTACATTCCCTCAATGCCCACTTTGTTGAGAATTTTTGTCATGCAATGATATTTAATTTTGTCAATTATTTTTGCATCTGTTGAGATGATTACATGATTTTTCATCCTTCATTTTGTTAATGTAGTGTGTCACATGGATTGATTTGTATATGTTGAACTATCCTTGCATCCCAGAAATAAATCCCACTTGATCATGGTGTATGATCCTTTTAATGTACTGTTGAGTTCAGTTTGTTAGTATTTTTTTCAGGATTTTTGCATCAATATTCATCAGGGATACTGGCCTGTAATTTTCTTTTCTTCTGGTATTTTTATCTGGCTTTGGTATCAAGGTAATGTTGGCTTCCTAAAATGAGTTTGGATGTGTTCCTTCCTCTTCTATTTTTGGGAGGAGTTTGAGAAGGATTGGTATTAATTCTTCTTTAAATGTTTGATAGAGTTCACTAGTGAAACCACCTGGTTCTGGACTTTTCTTTGTTGGGAAGTTTTTGAATACTGACTCAATCTCCTCACTAATAATTGGTCTGTTCAGGTTTTCTATTTCTTCATGATTCAACTGTGTTAGGTTGCATGTTTCTAGAAATTTGTCCAGTTTTCTAGGTTATGTAATTTTTTGTTCACAGTAGTTTTTTATAACCCTTACTATTTCTGTGTATTTTTTTTTATTTCTTGCATTTTTAAATTTCATTTATTTGAGTCTTCTCTCCTTGTTTTTAAAGTTATTCTAGCTAAAGTCTGGCAAATTATTTTCCCCAAAATATTGGCTTTTAGCTTTATTGATCTTTCTACTATCTTTCTAGTCTCTATTTCATTTATTTCTGCTCTGATCTTTCTTATTTTCTTCCTTCAACTAACTTTGGGCTTAGTTTCTTCTTCATTTTCTAGTTCCTTGAGATATAAAGTTAAGTTCTTTGCTTGAGATATTTTTTCTTTCTTCTTCTTCTTTTTTTTTTTTTTTTTTTTACCATACATGGGCCTCTCACTGTTGTGGCCTCTCCTGTTGTGGAGCACAGGCTCCAGACACGCAGGATCAGCGGCCATGGCTCACGGGCCCAGCCTCTCCACGGCATGTGGGATCCTCCTGGACCAGGGCATGAACCCGCGTCCCCTGCATTGGCAGGCGGACTCTCAACCACTGTGCCACCAGGGAAGCCCTTGTCTCTCTTTTGATGTTTGTTCCTTAGATAAAGCATCCACCTCTCTTTGGCTTGATAGACTGGCCTCATATAAGAGATGGACCTCTTCAGTCAACCCAACCTGAGCTCATGGGTGTCCCTCAAACCTTTGTGATTGTCCATGCCACCATCTTTGTTCTTAGTGGCTCCCAGTAGATCAGGATGGGTCAAAACCCTTCAGTGTCCCAAAGGCATGGGAAAATGTCCATATGACTATTCAGGCTCCTGGAGGATTATTGATTGCCTGACCCTTCCGCTCCCCACTGAAAGCAAATTTGAAGATTGACTTAAGTCAGGAGATGGGAAAGTGATGGGTTAGATATGCAGTGTAGTCCCTATCAGGAAAATACTAGGTGCTGGTTGTTTTTGCCTCCTTACTCTGTGTTAAGCCAGGGGGAATGGTCACTGGAATTGCTTGCATGCCCAAATAGAACCACGTCTTTGCTTTATGTGGTCTTGGGGGACTCATGGAATGTCTAGCTTCATCATCTCCCATAGGTAGGTGAATTGGGAACCAGTCCCTCAGGTAGCAACTGTAACAGTTGGGATGTGAGATGTTTGGACAAGCTCTTTCCATGGAGAAGCTGGAGGTGTGCTTTTACTGTTGGAGTGAGCGAGGGAGAGTTAGTGGGGGACATGCTCACCAGCTCCTTCAGGCTCTTGGGAGAATCCCAGTCAGCTCCCAAATGCAAGTTGATTAGGAGCTGGAAACTCAAGCAGTAGCTGGAAGAGTACAGAGTTATAGTCCTTCCAGGGAGAAATTGGGAAACAAAGGTGGACATTTTGCCTGCTCCCTCTGTGCTGAGTCCTGCGGGGATAGCTTGAGTATGTGCTTGTGTGCTCATCTGAAAACTTTTTTTTTGTTTGTTTTATTTGCTTGTTTAATATGATTATGTGGTGCTTGTAAATGCTGAACTCCATTTCCCATCAGAGCTAGATAATTTGGGGTCCTGTCCCTTGGGTGGCAGCCATAGAATTTAGATGTGTGAACAAGCTCCTTCTAGGTAGAAGATGGCAACTTGGTTTTATTGCTGGAGCAAGCCAGAAGGAGAAAGAAGGTGGGGGAAGTGCCCACTGAGTTTTTTTGGTTTCAATCAACACCTAGTTGCAGTCTGATTAGAAGCCAAACCCTAGGGCAGTAGCTGAGTAAATATGTAGTCAAACCTGTTCTAGGGAAAAGTAGGCAGGATAGGTAATTTTGTCTTCTCCCTCTGCACTGAGCCAGGGAGGATAGCCTCATGGAGTTTTCGTGCACCCATTTAACAACTGATTCTTTGTTCACTATAGCCCTGTAGTCAGGGCTATGTGATTTGAAGGTTCATCCCTACGATGGCACCCTTAAATGATGGGGCACTAGATGTGTATTCCAGTCTCTTCACTCCTCAGAGAGAAACTAGGTGTTGGGAGTCCCCTCCCAGTTGTAAGGCTCTGTGCTGGGAGTGGGTTTATGGCAAGAGTATGTTCTAGCCTTTCTTACCCATTTCAACGTGGGTATTTTCTCAGTTGCCTGATGTGTAGAAGTAACTCAAGTAGTTTCTGGATTTCTCTCAGAAGGAATTGATCTATGTATAGCTGTATATTTGATGAATTTGTGGGAGGAGGGAAAGTCAGAAGCCTCCTATATCACCATCTTGGTGCAGTCCTCTTATTAATTTCTAATAGTTCTAGTAGTTGTTTGTGCATTCTAGACACTAGTACTTTATTGATTACATGTTTGGTAATATGGCTTACATTTTCACTTCCTCTGTAATATGTTTTGATGAACAGAAGCTCTTCATTGTCATGAAGTAGACCTATCATTACTCTCCTTTATGAATTATGTTTTTCAATTTTTATTTAGAAATGCTTTCTTGAAAAACCTAGAAAAATATTCTCCAATGTTTTCTTCAAAAAATTTGGAAGTTTTGACTTTTGTATTTGAATCAGTAGTCAAATGAGACCTAACTTCATATGTGAGTTTTCTATTCTTGCTCCTGTGGTCAATTTTACTATCCTTGCATCAAAGGATATCCTACCCACCAGTCTTAATTGATATAAGTTAATAACTCTTGATTTTTGGTGTGCTAAATTCCCCCAGTGTATTCATCCTTTTGGATATTCTCAGCCCTTTGCTCTTCCATATAAAACTCTAAATCATCTTATGAATTTCCTTTAAAAATCTATTGGAATTTTGATCAGAATTTCACCATGACTATCAATAGCTCTTCAAAATTTGACATCCTTAAGATGGAATTTTCTTATCCATGAATGTGAAACATCTTTAAATTTATTAAATATTGTTCAATGTTTTTCTTTAAAGTTTTATAATTTTCTGTGTAGATGTATTGTACATGTTAGATTTATTCTTTGATTTGTTAGCTTTGTTGTTTGTGTTAATGGTGTCTGTGCTGGGAGTCTTCAAGACCTCCCTCATGCTTGAAGAACTTAAAATGCTTAGAAGCTATTGTACTCATAGTTATGGTGTATTACAGCAAAAGAACACAGATCAAAATCAGATAACAGAAAAGGCACATGGGGCAAGGTCCATGAGAAGCCAGGCACAGGCTTCCAAGTTTCCTCTCCCAGTAGAAAATATTCAAACTGAAGCACAAAGAAAAAAAATAATAATACAAAAGAGCAGTAAAGACATGTAAGACATAGTGAAAACATGTAACATGTATGTGATTGGTGACCCAGAAGGAATAAAATAATTGAAGAAAATACCTTATTTTTTCTATTTACTGAAAAAGTTTCTATACAATTGGTACTAGCTGTTTAATAAATAATTGATAGATTTTTCTGTGCAATTGTATCTGGTGTTTTATTTATAGGAGGCTTTTAAACTATGATTCCATGTCTTAATAGTCATAGGACCATTGACATTTTCTGTTACTCTAACTGTAGTCCATCTTATATTTTACTCTCATTATCATTTAGTTCTAATTATTTTCTCTTCTCCATTATAATTTATTCTTTGATTTGGAGATTTTAGAAGTTTTCTTTTAAACTTTCAAGGATATGGAATTTTCTTAGTTTTCCTTTTATAGCTAAATTAATTTTCTTATAGTCAAAGAATGTGCTATTGGATACTGATTGGAATATTTAAAAACTGTTTTTGTTTAATATGTGATAAATTTGGGCAGAAGTTTGTTGTGGACCAGAAAGAATTGTCCAATAAGTAGATATGATGTTTTTTATATGTCCATTAGATCACTTGTGTTACTTGTGTTTTTTTATATTTTCTGTAGCTTTGCTGAGTTTTGATCTGCTTCATGTATTGATAACTGATATAGATAGGTTGAACTTTCTTACCATGATAGTGAATTTACCAGATTTTCATTGTAGCCTGTCAATTTTTACTTTATATATTTTAAAGAAAAATTTTAGGTATCCATAAGCTCTAACACTGAAATTATTTCATCTTCCTGGAAAACTGCACTTTTTATCATTATGGGCTCACTCTCTTTTCTAGCAATTATTTTTGCCTTAAAGTCTATGACCACCTGCACCAATTTCTTTATTTTAGCATTTTTGTGGTGTATCATTTTTCATTCTTTCAACTTTTCTCTGTTCTGATTTAGATGTACCTCTTAGAAAGAGCACATAGTGAGACTTTGTATCTTTTTGTCCAGATTGACAAGTTTTGTCTTTTACTGAGACAGTTATTCTGTTTTATTTATTGTAATTATTTGAATTCATTGATGTAATCTTATTTGTGTCTATTAAACTACTTTTCATAATTTTAATTTTCTTTTTCCATTCTTGCTTCTTTTGGATTGATTGTTTGCTTTTCTCCCTCAATTCCTTACAATTTGAATATTAAACACTATCTCTCTTCAAGTGTTTATCCTAAAACATTTTGGTGCTCATTTAACACTATGAGATCTAAAGTTAATATTTTTGTCCTTTTTCAGGAAACTAAAAGGACTTTAGATTGCTTTAAGTCCTATCATCCTCCTCCCATCTTCAATACTATTGCTATCCCATAATTTAGTTGTTTTTGTTTTTCTCTAAAGCAAAAATTGTTTTTGCAGAGTTCATATTTGTTTTGATTTACCACAGGATTGTATTTTTAAGCTCTGTATTCTTTCTTTTATTTCAGACATTTCTTGTGGATTGTCTTCCTCACCAACCCAAAAGTGCATGTCTCTACAAATCATGCTATCTATCTCCCCTTCAATTCAGTGGACTAATGGACCTTTGAAAGTCAATTTATGGACCCTAGGTTAAGAGCTCTTGACATAACTAAAAATGATCTTTAATAGTGTACTTTTTGGTGTCTTAATTCAAATAAAAGGCTTTTTTTTGTCCACAAAGCTGTTATTTGCAGAACCAGCTAAAGAAAAATTCAAAGGATGGATTAGGTTGTTGCTCCCATAGCACTAGTCCCTTGAAAGGAAGACCCATCAAAGGAACACTGGGCCCCACCACAGGGTAGGGAGATTCCTGGAGGAGGATTCCTCTGCACTGCCAAGAGCTGTTCTCTTCCATTCCTGCTGTTTGCCATTGACAACACTTGAATATAACTACGGGACAAAGTAATGGTTTCTGAATTCCTACCATACAATTTAACCAGTCTTGTGTGTCTAGACTTGTGGGCCTAGGGAAGTAGCCTGTGGCAATAAGTAGACTGTTGTTTTTGCTTATTAGGTCATTCGACCTACCCTGCATTTTTCTAGAATGTTGGAGTTCACAGCCTATGACGACTCTTGATCAGCAGAGGCTGTATGCATCCAGATACTGTGTAAACATTAATGGGCAATGGGACAGTTTAGTATTCTGAGAGAACAATCATATCCACCATCCAAATAGCTGAGTATATTTTTCTAAGGCAAGGAACTGCCTTGCAGCTGATTTTGTGATTTAAGAAAACAGGAAAAAGAATGTGAAAAGGGAAGAAACTCCAAGGAGAGAAGAACGCAAGCTATAAGTGGTGTCTAGGAGGGCCAAAATGTATGCTTATGCATTTATTTATTATTTATTATTCAGTAAAGTGCTGACCTGAATATCAAGACTTTGATCCTATTAGTGGTTCTAGTGCTAGCAGGGTGGTAGACTAATGACAGCTGTGTGGGGTACTGAAAAAACATGGGCTTTGAAATCACATGAGTCTAGGTTCAAGTGCTGGCTCTAGTATTTGTTGGCTTTGTGACTGCTAGTAATTGCTCTAGCATCTCTTGGTCTTACTTTTCCAATTTGTAAAAGGGGGACAAACATGTCTACCATGAGTGTTATGAAGATTAACTATAATGAAAGTAAAGGGCTTTCAACACCTACCCTATGAAACAACCTCAATAAAATGTAACAATTATCATTGTGTGACATTAGACCCATCACTGAATCTCTATCTCTACAGTTTTCTAATTTATAAAATGAGAACTTAAAAAAAAAAACTCCTCTATTTATCTTACAAAAAGGCTGGGGAGGTATAAATGAGCTTGAGCACTTTGGTGACATTTTGGACAACTCCATTTAACAGAGTTTTTTAAGAATCTTGCCCTCACCTCCCCACTCCCCCCAGAAAACATCAAGTTAGATGTAAATGAATAAGCTGGTCTTCTTTAAATAATCATTCATTTCACCCAAACCTTAAAATACTACCAAATTTGACTGTTGCTTTGGTAATTTTTCTCATATTTTTTATGGATATAGTACCCCATATTTCATCATAGTATTTCCAGTCTAAGCCAGAAACTATAAAAAGGAAATATTTGGGGGAAAAATCTTCCCGTGTAATAGTTGGTTTTCTTTTACCTTTTGAAGGTCTGTGTATATTTGAACATGTCAGTGAATTACCTGCACCCCATGATTTTCCTCATTGCCTCTCACAGCCATTCTAAACTACCCAGCCTGGAGTCAATTTCCCTCTGTACAGTTCTACATTTGCTTCAGGTTTCGTGTTTGCATTTCTTTTCAACTGAGTGTTCCTGTTTCTTCCCTTTAGTTGCTATGGTCAGACAGTGTCTGAGATAGAATGAAAGGGACATTGTAGCCAAAAACATTCTGTCCTGAGCAGGGTTTGTGTCCAAATCCCTCTCTCCTCTTTACCCTGGTGCACAGAGCTGGAAAATACAGCAGCCTCAGGAGCCCTGTCATCCTCCCCCTTGAGCCTGAGAATGCAGCAAATTCTAAGCAGCCAGCTCCCAGCCTCTTGTTCCCCTGGACCACTGCCTGGCCTGTCTTCCTTCTCTAGAGATGAAGGCATTTCCTACAGAAGGCACACTCAGCCCCAAATTATACTACTCCAAATCCTGCTTCCAAAGTAGAATAAAGATAACAAAAGAAATGAAAAAAGAGAAAAAGAACCCAAGTTGTTTTCTCTACCTTTTTATCTTGTTCATTTTTGGAAACAAGGAATGGTGTCTAAAACGTAACAGCCATTCAATAAATATAGTTGAATAAATAGACAATGTAAAGTAGAGGATGGAGTAGTGGGTTTTCTAAACCCCAACTATGGTGGATTCTGTGCACTGGATCATTTGGCATCCATTCCAATCTCATTCTTCTGTGTCTTCACAAAATTTAGAAGCTGGAAAGCTAAAAACTGCATTTCCCAGATTTCCTTGCAACTGGAGTTATAGATGTAATTTAGGTTCTACCAACCTGGTAAAATCATATGAGATTGAATTTGAAACTCTGTTAAGTGGGGAGTTAAGAGGCATTTGTTTTGCTGATATAAACTGTGAATTGCAGCATAAAACTGTGGTTAGCAGCTTCCTAATTTGAGGGCTTGCTACAGCTCAAGTGGAAGCTTCCCTATCACTGGTAGACGTTCCTGGAAGTTCAAAATACAGCCAGCTTCTATAATCTTTCCAATGATTTTGTAAGTCAGCCAATACATCATCATAATCTATTTTGCACCAACTATTGTCTGCAACCTAACTATTGTAGCATATCCACTGAAATTTATGACCTCTTTCACCACCTTACACCCATTTTTAATTTTTCCTTGTACAATGCCCGCCTTAATGGCTGGTCTGAAACATATTTTATTGTATTGGACTTAGAAAAATAAACAATTGAATCTTTCTATTCATTCAGTCAATATTTGTAATCAATATTTTCCCAGAACCCAGTAGCTTCTGGGTACAGCAAACAACACTTGGATATGAATATGTAAATTTCACTATTTCATTACTTCAACCTGTTTAATGCAGGACCTTACACCCCCTGCACCCCCCCCATTAATACTTCCTCTAGTCTGTTTCTTTGTATTTTGAATCCTCAGGCTTTTCTTCTACCTGGTGGTGAACAGTCCTCTTGTGTTCTCCCAATATGTTGTTTTTATCAACATCTGTCTTCCTTGTCACTTGAGGATAACATCTTCCATACGACCACTGCTTTCTACATGTGAGCACTGATTCTTGCTAAGTCTAGGGTTTCCATGGGCTTCCAAAGTAGCCAGTTCTCAAAGTGCTATAATCCCTTTAATTATCACACTGTTGGAACAATAACTGCTCCAAGAATAAATGAGAGAACGCTTTTCTCCTTTAATCTGTGACATGATGTGTGACCAAAGCGAAATGACTTAAGCCCCATGTCTTACCATAACCTCCTGAAAACAGCTCCCTTCTCTGTAAAAGGATGAAATTTATGCATGAAGTTTGACAAGGGAATATATATATATACCAGCTATTCTCTGGTGCCTTCTGTCTTCTCTTCTTCTGAGCTTGTGCCACAATCTTCTCCTTCAGCCTAAAATAAAGTCCTAAGACAAAAGTAAATATTATCTCAGGCCCATCTCTCATTCATAAACTCCAGCAAAGGACAAGGTGTAAAACTTAAATCAGCACCATTCACTATTTGAGCGTCTACTTTGTGCTGGGCACCACTGATCCTCAGGTGAATTATACATGATTTTTACCCTTTAGGAATTTGTCATCTAGTGGAGATCAGTTGAAGAAACCACCTTCAAGATGTACTATATTGCATATTAGATCAGGAAAACCCTTACATCCAAGAAGCGCTTGTCAGATTTAAGCCTCCGAAAAAAACCGAAGAAAGTTAATTTTCTTTACCCTGTTATTACTTACGAAGTAAACATATATAGCAGAGAAAAAAAGTTTTTAAGCACAAAACCTGAGAAAATAGATTTAAAGTAACACTACCTTTCAATGCAAGGGGTTAGGCTGTCTGAGATAACACAAAAGATGGTTTGTCAGGTCAGACTCTTGTGAATTTGACATCCCATGCAGATTCAAGCTTTGATAATAATTTTAGGGATACAAGTAACCACAAAGCAGAGCCAAAGCAGAGAGTGGTTCAGGACCACGAACTGCAGGCCCCCAGGCCCTTTCTTACTGCATGAAGAGGTGCTTTGGTTCAGATTACCGTAGGAGGTCTCTGAGTTGTGTATGCAGAGAGATTACTTACAGAGAAAGGTGTTATTTCAGTCATGAAACATCTCCATTTTATATTCAGAAAGGTATTTAAAGCAAATGACATTTCCAAGGAATTATACCTGATAAATTCATGTATTCTAGGTTTGTTTTCCATAAATAATCCTAGAGACATCAGATATATTTTGCTAGAAGTCTTCCTTTGATAAAGACTCTCCTGCAAGTAAATATTTAGTTTTCCAAGAGTTCTGTCAACTAGGTTACCTTCTTTCTTTCTTGGAGGCATCTCATCAATCCCACCACAAGTGGAGAGAAGGAATTGGAGAACTGTTCCTTATTTTCTTCTCACTACATATAGGACTTTCAAATCAGGTGGCCAAAGACACATTCTGCTGTGCTTCCTGGAGTTTAGGGATGGAAGATCATGCTCAGAAATGCCTAAAACTAAGAGGCTACCTAGAGTTGGCCCAGAGGGGAAGAAGATGATTCAGAGGGGGAGAGTTATACTCCCAAAGGCAAAAAACTGGACTCCCCAAAACTGGACTTGGTTGGACTCAAAGGAGACATTACCCAAAAGGGAAAAGATGCTTCCAACAGAGGGATTCTGTGTGGGGTAGACTGGCTGAAGCTGGAGGCTGAGGGGGAAGCCATAAGAAACCAGCTGAAGAAGTACCAAGGCACCATCCTCAGAGAACTTTAGGTACAAGATCTTCAATTGTCACCGCTCTAAAAATCCACCTATCCAAGAGTAAGTGTTAGTATTTGGACTTCTGTTGTGTGCAGAGGGCTCTAGAGTCAGATACAGAGCTGTTCCAGTGAGATACAATCCTCCCCACCCTCTCCCTCTCTCCTCCAACTCTGTAGAGTCAGAGGCAGCTGGTGAATGGACAGGGAGCCATGGGAGAGCAAGTCTGAGGAAAGAGAGATTGTCACACCCTCCTTCTTCACCAGGTCAGGAGCCAGCTGCAGGCAGGGAGTTTTAAATCCATGTGACTTTGATGATAGATATTAGAATGATTAAGGTTTTTACATGATTGGTAAATACCCAAACATGACTGACAGTGTTATGGGAACTGTCTAAGATTTTATCCAGATAAAGAGAGGAAAGAGCCTGCAGAGGGGGTTTAAAACAAAAGGTTTGAAAAGTAATAAAACTCTGTGCTCTTGCATCTGAGCAAGTTTTGATGATCCAATAAATGGGTTATACGTGCACACCAAAATATCCTTGATTCATTGTTATTTGTGTACAAGGGATGTGTGTGTTTACATGTGTGTATAATCTGTGTGTGCACATAAGTTTTCCTTGTTTATTCCCCTTGGTGGTAGTGGGAATTAGTAATCCACACCATGCTTGAGAAACTATACAGTTCTTTAGGCAAGAAGGTGTTTGGGAGAGAAACTGTATTTATTAATGTTATATGCAATTTATTCTCCACTTATGAGAAAATGATTCTTTAAATGAGAAAAAAATGTTCCTTGCTTAAAAATAAATGCTGGATAATTTGACTTCTACCTGAGGAAACTTTACAGGGCTCAGTAAGAGTTAAGACCCTTCCTGATGCATGAGTATTATTTTTTTTTCACAGGTAGGAAAGAACAGAAAGGATTCAGTCTGAAGATGATTTGCCCCAAATCCTCAGTCATCTTCAAGAGAAATAAAATCTATCATTTCTTTGGCTCTAAAAATGTGTTTCAAAGAGATACACAAACACTTTTCTTTAATGCAAGTTTGATAAAATGCTATGTTTAGGTTTATTTTCAGTTGTCGGTTTCTCTTGGGCTTCTTTTGTTAAAGAACTTTGATTCACTTTCCGCATCAGAGTCAACCATCTGCATACAGGTATCTCTCGCTGGAACAGGCTCCTGTCACTTCCATTTTGCTGTCACACTTCCTATAAGTGCTCAGAGAATTTCAACATAAAATTATTCTCCTGTTCTCCAAGAAGAAAGTAGAAAAATCTATGTAGAGAGTAACAGGAGTTCTAAGTATTTCTGTAGAAATTGACCAAAGAAGTAAGCCCAAGTAATAGGAAAAAAAAAACCACCTGATTTGCTAAATCTCAAAAGTGATGATTGATAAAGGGCTGATGGCTGTTGATGTAGAAGGCTTTCATTTGGATTTATCTGTGAGACCCCATTGATATCAATATTGACTAGTAAACAAGGATGCAAATTCTAAAGATTAAGAAAACTGACAATTTACTTTCTTCAAAACAATACAGTATAAAAACAAAAACTTTAAAAGTGTATATATTTAAAGAAAATACTTGCAATCTAATATGAGAAAAAAATTAGAAGAAAAGTGATAGTCAATGTATTCTGCTTATTTTTATCCAGTAGTCCTTATCTCGCAACTTAAAATTTCATTTTTAATATATTGAACAAGTTAAAGGGAAAGAATAATTATATATCAGAATAATTATATCAGTTTCCAGTTTCTGCAGTTTTTCAAATTATTTTTTGTAACAATTAATATCTTTTAATCCATAATATGGACATTCTACAGGAGAAACTTTCATAAGGAATTATCACCCAATAATTAAGTATACTTTTTCAGATTCAATCTATGGAAACCCTGAAAAAGCTATTGTGCAAGGCAGAACTTTTGGGTTTTGATTAACGGTGAAGCAAATGCGATTGAAGCAGATTATAACATGTAATCACATATTGGCTGCACAGATGCTTAAGAATGTAGCATCTGAAGCTCCCTACTTATCATTCACAATGCAAATTTAACAACATACGAAGTCTCGAGGGAAAAATACATTTTTGTAATGCTATAATCTCTGTGTCTATCATAAACTCTGGAGCTTCCTTAAAAAGTGGAAATGTTTAAATGATCTGTTAAATAAAAGGTGATGTTTTAATAAAGTAGGACATTTAATAAAGTAGGACATATATGAAGCCTATACATCTGGCTTAGTTTGAGAGCCACTTTTACATCTTCCCCTATTTAGATGCTTTTATTTGCTGATGGCATTGCATTCACCCTGCCATTTCCACAAACACACAAAAAAAGCATCTCATCCATTTCAAATCCTGTTGACTCATGGGGAAGTGCCCTAGATTTTTTTCTCACAACCAGATGCACTGTAATACTAGTTGCTTCTCTTCCAAAAGGAGTTGAATTTTGAGAATAGATTAGAGTTCCTGTGTTTGAAAAAGTGAAGAAATAAAGATATAGGTAAAAACAAGAACAAGCTTAAAATTATTTTGCCTTCCCTAGAGCACTGCATGTGAACTAGATTACAACCTACGACTCTGCTGGGCAGAGGAGAGGTCATAACAAGAATGAATGTCACACTGTCCTAGCCCTCTAGTTAGATGAGCCATGAAGTGCATACACTGGACATGCACACATACATTCACTAAATCTCCATGCTTGTATGTCTATCTGTGCATTTATAATACGTGTGTCTCTATATGTGTCTCACAGGATTAATGAACTCATGTTTTATTCGATGGTTATTATAGATTTGCTTGGCAAAGTTTCCTGGCACTGCAGCAACCAGGACTTCTCCATTTCTACAATGCTCAGAAAACCTTCGGCCAAGACTATAATTATGGAAGTCCCATGTACAGTTAGTAGAGTGTTAACGCTCCCAAGGAAAGAGCATTCATTTACTCCTTCAGTATTATTTCTTGAGTGATCCTTTTGTGCCAGATGCTGATTGAGGCCCATTGTGAGCAAGGGGACATGCAAGACTGCAGAGGGGGCACCCAAACCCTGATTGAAATTATAATAACTGAGCACTGAGTTACTAGATGAAGTCAGTAAGCCCCCAGTCAACCCCACAGGAAAACATGAAAAAAAAGGTTACAGCAGATCAGGATAGTAGGACTAAAGTATCAATAATTTTCTAATCATCCTTGATTACAGAATGCTAAACAGTCTATGCACCAAGTGTAATCAGTGGTCAAAACTAAATTTGTTCTTGTGTATTCATTATTAGTTGTAATGTTTTATTTAACTGTTTGATAAGTTCAGTTTATATGTCAGTGTGATGAAGTTATCTCCAGCAAACTCCTTTTTGCCCCGAGCATTGAGGGAAGACTATCAGGTACCTTTAGGTTGTAATCACTACACCTAAATCCACACGGCTCTAATAATCATTGTCACTAGTCTAGCCTTGGGCAGAGACAGACCCCCCACACCCGGCCCCCAGGCTGGTTCTACATTTACTTTACTATTGGTAGAAAGGAAAGAAAAGGTTAACCTTTTGGCTTCCTAAAAAAGGATGGTCATAAACTGAGTCAGAAGAGATCTAATAGAAGAGATCAATAAAGTGCTGGTGTGGATGGTGATAATAACAGTTTACAGATGCTTGGAAGCCCATGAGTCATCATCATTAATTTAGCTCCACATGGTGTAGGCAGAGTAATAGGATTCAGACAGGCCTCTGAGGGGAAGATCTATCATATTGATCGAGAGCAGCCTGCAGGAAGACGGGCTTTTGGGTCTCATGTCTGACAGCGTTATGCAGTGGACGGCAATCGATGGAGCCCTCCCATCTAACTGGACTGCCCACTGCTTTGAACACAGCCTCACATTATGATCTCCTCACTCTCTGGTCCACTTTTAGCCTGAAACTCTGCATCAAGTCACCTGCCCCCTCCCCAGCCCTGAGAGTGGGCTTCTGCCTGAGGAGTAACAACCCTCTTTTGTGCTTTATGCTAATACATGGAACCCTACTTTGTTCTTTAGGCTTGGATGTCTCAAACTTGTCAACAAATTAAATGTCCATTTCTTTTAGAAATGTGGTTTTGCCCTTGGTGTCTGTCATTTCTGTTTCCTGCCAGGGCTTGAAAGCTGACCTCTGAACCCCAGGTGGCAGGGCTCCTGCTCAAAGACTGTCATGCCTGCCTGCCTGCACTTCTCAATGTCACCTGGTGCTAATTCTCCATCACTAAACTCTGCCACTGCTTTGGAGGGTACCATTGCTTCAAGCTGGAATATAGATGCTAATTGTTTACCAAGTATCACTTGTGATTTAGAGCTGCTGTCACCAGATGCTGAATTCTGTGTAGTGTTCTAGGTGGTTGCTCAGCTTCCACAAATAGGTTGTTTTTCCTTTTACATCTTTCTGTCTACCTGATATAGTTAACTAGGCCAAGCCCAGTTCTGTCTTGGAATGTATCAATAAGAGGGGTAGGAGATGCAAGTTGTCCTTGACCTTAAGAAGGACCATTAATAACGGCAACTACAATTTAAAACATTCATTAATTCAATGATTATCTTTTATTGGCTACTACATGCTAGATGTTGGAATCAGAACAACAACAGCAAAAGACAGGACTCTCATTCTCACAGAGCTTATATTTTTAGGCAAGCATGCACACATGCATGTGTATGTTGTTGTTATTGAAAAGAGGGACAATCAAAACCTGTATTGGGTTATAAATAACACAGTGTAGAGAGTTTAAAAAGCTACTTCAAACTGGGTGGTTATGAATTCTCCCTGTGAAGGTGACATTTGAAGTGACATAAAGAAGCCAACCATTGGATGACCAAAGAGAACATATTTCCAGAAGGGGGAAAAACTGGGCAAAGGTTCAGAAACAGGAATGAGCCTGAGGATCTGTGATTCAGATCAGAGTGGCTGGAGATAGTGGACAGGAAAGAAGTGATTAGAATGAGGCTGGCAACTTTGTCAGAGGCTGGATCTTGTGTGACTTTATGAATCATGATAGAGTTTGAGTTTAATTTAAATACAATTGGAAGGCATTTGAGGATTTTAAGGAGGGCAGTAACTTGATTGCGTTATATTTCAAAACAAGCACAGCACCTCTGGGCAGACTGTGGATGTACATGAAAGTCCTGAGAGGCAGCTGAGATTCCTTAGGAGGCTATTGGATAGTCAAGCAAGAGGGATGGTGCTTTGGACTAGGCTATGTAAACATAAATGGAGAAAAGTGGAGGTAGAATCTGCAGGACTTATGGAAGGATTTGATGTGGGATCATAAATCTTAGATTGTTATCTGGAGCAAAAGGACTGAGGATGGTGTCATCTTCTGAGGATGGGAAAAACTGAAGGGAAAAGCAGGTCTGAAGGAGAAAAACCAAGTGTGCTTTTCTGGCTGTATAGGTTTGAGTTGCCTGTTAAACATGATGTAACTATGAAGAGTAGGCAGGGTGTATATGAATCTGAAGGGCTGGGAGATGTAAGGGGTGAAGATGAAGCATTGGGAGTGAAATAAGAGAGAAACTATATGTTAGTCTTTGACCCGGTTCCTGACGTAGAGCTCCTAAATCTCTTGGAATTTCCCCGGTGATAGTGTTTTTTGTTTTAATGAGGTGACCCTTGGTAGTCTGGTTAGCCTCCAGATGGGAACTGATGATCAGAAAGACCAAGCCATTATTAGATGCTTGGAACTTTCAGCAGCATCGCCCATTCTTCTGGAAGGGGAGAGGAGCTAGAAATTGAGTTAATGATCAATCATGCCCAGGTGATGAGGTCTCCATAAACATCCCAAAATTACAGGATCCTGAGAGCTTATGGGTTGATGAACACATCTATATGCTAGGAGGGTGGTGCACCCCAACTCCATGGGGTAAGAAGCTCCTGTGCACAGGACCTTCCCAGATCTCACCTTATGTATTTCTTCATCTGGATGTTCATCTGTATCCTTTATCATATCCTTCATTATAAAATAGGTTGTTAAATATAAGTAAGTGTTCCTCTGAGTTATGTGAGCTGCTCTAGCAAATGATCAAACCCAAGGATGAGGTCATGGGAATCCCAGTTTATATCCTCTGGGTCAGAAGTACAGGTGACAACCTGGGACTTGCTATTGGCATCTGAAGTGGTGGGGAGGGGAGAGGCAGTCTTGTGAGACTGAGCCCTTAACCTATGGGTAATGATGCTGTCTCCAGGTAGATAGTGTCAGAATTGAGTCAAATTGTAGGACATCCAGCTGGTGTCAGAGAATTGCTTGATGAGCGGAAAACCCACGTATCTGGTGTCAGAAGTATCATGAGTGTGTGAGTCGAGGAAAAACAGAGGAGGAATGTGGTTTTTTAAATTGTTTTTTGTTTATTTGTTTTTTTACAAGAACCATCAGCACAGAGGTGGCATTTACAGGCTCGGGAGTGGAGGAGGTCACAAGGGGAGAGTGTGGATAGAGAAAAGATGAGGAGCCAGGAGAGACCTTTGAGACACTCTAATGTCTTGAAGCCAAGAAAAGGAAAAGGAGCCTGAGAAGTGGTCAGAAATGTAAGGGAATTATATTTAATAGGCCCTTATGTGCTAATTAATTTTTTTTAATGTATTAAGGTAACATTACATAAATTTCATGTGTACAACACTATATTTTGACTTCTGTGTACACTATAGCTTGTTTACTGTCAAAAGTTTAGTTTCTATCAGTCAGCATACAATTGATCCCTTTACCCATGTCTCCCTCCTCCCCAGGTCCCTTCTCCTCTGGTAAACACTGCTCTGTTCTCTGTATCTCAGCGTTTGTTTTCATTTGGGTTGGTTTGATCATTTTTTTAAAAATTCCACATATAAATGAAACTTTTACGTAGGTTAACCACTTTAATCTTAAACTTCCAGAACTAGTTAGAAAGTGAAGTCTGTCCAAGCCCCTCCACTGGCCAGCTGTGTGACGTTGGGCAAGTCAACTAGCCTCTCTGTAACTCAGTTTCCTCACCTGTAAAATGAATTTATAAATATATCTACGTCATAGGATTTATGGTTGGATTAAATGGATGAATATGTATAAAGCCCCTAGAACAGTGCCTGTTATGTATTAAGCACCCAATAAATGTGATGTAGCAACTGGTTAATAGCAACTATTATCTACCTTTTACACTTAAGTGAGGCTCAGACATGTCTGAATCTTGGAACATCACAGAGTTAGAAAATGGTGGAGCCAAGATTGAAACAATTCTGTTTGATCCCAAAGGGTATAGTTTTTCTACATTCCTTTAATTTAGGACCTTTAAAATAATAATAAACTGACTTATGACCAAGTCATTATTTTTATCATCCATGGTGCCACAGTGTGGAAAACTGAAATATTTCATTTCAGGTATCATTTCAACCTTCATTCCCCACAACCAAATCTTTTTATGAGACGCTGAATGTTAACAAAACTCACTTTACTTTCTGTCTTGTCTATGGAGTAACTAAGTATACTCTTTTCCCCTCAGAAAAAAGGTTAGTTCAGAGTTGGGAGGAGGCAAAAATGCTCATACAACTAGCCAACCAAATAATCAGCCCTCATATAAGTATATAATGTGTTGACCATTATTATTTTGTTTGTTTGTTTGTTTTTTATGGTACACGGGCCTCCCACCGGAGCACAGGCTCCAGACGCGCAGGCCCAGCAGCCATGGCCCACGGGCCCAGCCGCTCCGCGGCACGCGGGACCCTCCCGGACCGGGGCTCGAACCCGCGCGCCCCGCACCGGCAGGCGGACCCCCAACCACTGCGCCACCAGGGAAGTCCGACCATTATTTTTTTAAAGGTATATACTTAAATGTTTTATTCATAGGTGCACGGGATTAAAACGTTTAGAAGTCACTGATTTAGACAATGATGTATGGGTTTAGCTTTCCTACTGAGTATCTTGGGTTTTATCTCTGCCTGACCTCTCCTCTGCCCAAACTTCTCTCAACCTGCTGAAGTCTTTATAAAGTGGAACAAATTGCAATAACTCCTCTGCATGTACCTTTGTATAAATATTTCTTCCATATTTTTACATACTTTCTTGCATATTTTACATTTGTCCACATTAGTGTTGTCTTTCATTAGTTCTGGCTATTTAAAATACTAAAGATATTAATGATTAAATTTTCTTTTTGTAGTACCTTCCATAGGCAGTAAGCTAATTGACAACCCTGACGCTGTTTGCTTTTGTTCCTGGAGAAATTATTGTAGGATTACAGATTTCACTGAAACTTATTGATTCTTGTATAAATAATGGGTGCTGGGCTTCCCTGGTGGCGCAGTGGTTGAGAGTCCTCTTGCCGATGAAGGGGACATGGGTTCGTGTCCCGGTCCGGGAAGATCCCACATACCGCGGAGCGGCTGGGCCCGTAAGCCATGGCCACTGAGCCTACGCGTCCGGAGCCTCTGCTCCGCAACGGGAGAGGCCACAACAGTGAGAGGCCCGCATACCACACACGCACAAAAAAAAATGGGTGCACTTAGTAGACGTTGGGTATGTTTGGAGTTGGCACAGTTTTTCTGGGATTAAGAGCGTTTTGATGATATTGACCCTGTTCACTTTATGTCAAAACAATAAATCACTTTCCTTGTGAAAACTTTTACCTCAATCATTTAAATTTATTTGGTATTTGTTGAGATATAAAGAACCCACTTTCATACCACAAATTGTTCTAAATGAGATACCTCCTCTGCATCTTTTCTGGCCAAAACAAATCTATAATTTCATGTCTCAATGGTTATGTCCATTTAAAAATTTTCCCATCTGGGGACAACCATGGTCTCCAAAACAGTACCACTGATTTTAACCCCCACCCCCTTTTTCTTCTAAATATATTTTTTTATTTTACATTGGAGTATGGTTGATTTACAATGTTGTGTCAGTTACATTTATACATATATCCATTCTTTTTCAGATTATTTTCCCATATAGGTTATTACAGAATATTGGGTAGAATTCCCTGTGCTATACAATAGGTCCTTGCTGATTATTTTATATATAGTACTGTGTATATGGTAATCCCAAACTCCTAGTTTATCCCTCCCCTCATGTGTCCCCTTTTGTAACCATGTTTGTTTTCGAAGCCTGTGAGTCTGTTTCTGTTTTGTAAATAAGTTCATTTGTATCATTTTTTTTTTTAGATTCCACATATAAGTGACATCATATGATATTTGTCTTTGACTTCATCTAGTATGATAATCTCTAGGTCTATCCATGTTGCTGCAAATGGCATTGATTTTTTAAAACTTTTTATTTTATACTGGAGCATACGATTAACAATGTTGTGATAGTGTCAAGTGCCCAGCAAAGCGACTCAGCCATACATATATATGTATCCATTCTCCCCCAGACTCCCCTTCCATCCAGGCTGCCACATAACATTGAGCAGAATTCCCTGTGCTATACAGTAGGTCCCTGTTGGCTATCTTTTTAAAATATAGCAGTGTGCACATGTCAATCCCAAACTCCCTAACTACCCCTTCCCTCCACCTTTCCCCACCCCCCACTGGTAACCATAAGTTCATTCTCTAAGTCTGTGAGTCCATTTCTGTTTTGTAAATACATTCATTTATATCATTTCTTTCTAGATTCTGCATATAAGCTATATCATACAGTATTTCTCTTTCTCTGTCTGATTTACTTCACTCAGTATGACAATCTCTAGGCCCATCCATGTTGCTGCAAATGGCATTATTTCATTCTTTTTTCATGGCTGAGTAATATTGCATTGTATATATGTACCACATCTTCTTTATCTATTCATATGTCAATATGTTGACCATTATTGTTAATTAAAAAAATAATTGTTTTAAAAGCAGATTTATTAATTTTCACTATGTATATACCAAATATGGGACTCAGTCTCAATAAAATAATAATTTTAAAATGAAACATTGTCTATTAATTTCAAGTAAATAAAGCAATTCAAGTTAGGTTAATTAAGTATTGTCAAGAAAAGGAGTTGGGAAGCTACTTCAATAAATAGAGAAGAATGATTTGTACTTAACATATTTGTTGTTCATCTGTAAATTGGTGTTTTTAATTGTTTTAAAGCAATTTGTTCTCTTCAGCAAATTAAATGTTCCCCTATGCAAGTGTTAGACTATTTTATTGGCAAATTTTGTGAAACAAAGTTAGCTTCTGCTTAATTTCTATCCAAATTAATGAAGGTTTCTTTCATTTATGAGATTCTAAATCTTTTCTACTGGTGCTAAAATTAGATTCTATTACTAAATTTGAGAAAGGAGGAGAATTTCTCTGTCCATAATTCCAATATCCAATTCAATAAATTATGTGAAAGGATTGTTGTTACTTTGGAAGAAACTGTGAGGAACATCTGCCAACACTAAGGTGACAGGTCTGACTATAATTTTGTCTGAGTATACCACAGGGCATTACCCATCACAGACAACCTTTAAATGTCAGAAGGGAGGAAGAAAAAAGGGAAAGAAAGAAAGAGAGGGAGGGAGGAAGAGAGGCAAGCTGGGGAGGAAAGAGGGAAGGAGGCAGGGAGAAGGGAGGAAAAACAATCTCCTTGATGGGAGTTTGGTTTGGAAGCACTAGTTTCTGAACAAGTTCAATCACCAGGGACTAGCTCAGCTCTGAAAAGTTTCCAAACTTAGGCTGATGTGCTCTGTTGAAATTCACCCAAGAACTGCACACCTTGTTGCTGAGGAGTCACACCAGATGTCCTGTCCAAGGACTAATAACATTTGTTCCTGTAGGCTTCACATCCATATGTGAAGAAGCAGAAGAGAGCATTTCAGAGCTGGTTAGTCACCTTTAAGTTATGCTTAGTGCACTGTATTGGGAATACAAAAGCATTTTCCAGATGGCATCATAAAGTCGGTTCATTTTTGCAGAGCACCATCTCATTTTTGAGAAATAGCCCCTTGTTTTTCATTCCACTTGGTAGTTTTAGAATTGCTTTCTTTTGCCATAAATGCAACACAAACTGGAGGGTCGGGTAAGATATCTGCTGTGTATTATGAAAAATGTCTAACAGACTGTGAGTTTTCAGCTATGAATTGACGAGGTAGATGATAAGATATTGTCTTAACCACTGGCCAGGCCATCAAGGAGACAGAGTGCCAGATGGATGTTGGGATTCTACTTCCACTGTTAATGATATAACCTTGTGTAATTCACTTAATCATACTGTGTTTCAATGTCTACATATGTACGAGAGCTATTCTAACTCTCAGAAATTCCTCTGTGAGTCATCCAAGGCCCAGCTGTCACTAGTTGTTTCTCTACCTGCTTATCTGCATGAATTCTGCTGTAGCCAAATTGTTCAACTCACTTTCTTCTAAGTACGCTTTGTACTTTTCCAAATTCATGTCTTTCATCAAGCCCTTTCCTTGGCCTAAAGTGCACTTTCTCTTCTTCTCTGTCTGGCCCACTACTACTTGTCCATTTGAGGCAAGCCTCCTCCTCAATGAAGGTGTGCGTGCGTATTCATGTAGCTCTATGATGGGATTTTACACATGTAATCTCATTTAGTCCTCAGAACAGTATAAAGTAACTATTTTAGACTTATTTTATAGATGAGAATATGCAACTCTAATTAAATGCTGATTGTCTCAAAGTCTAAAGGTGTTATCACAACCTGGACTAAATTCAGGTTTCTTGGACACCATGAGTTCCTTCCAGTGCTCCACAGTCTCCTTGTAACATTTCTTATATTCTTTGTTGCAGTTATTATTGTTATTACTTTTATACATTTTTAACATAAAAATTCACGTTTCCTTAAATAAATAGTAAATGCCTTGAAAAAAGGAATAGTATTTGCATGTTTCTTACACTAGAATGTAAGCTCCATGGGAGCAGAGAATCTAACTCTGTTATTCACTGTTCTTACTTCAGCTTATAGAGCACACCCTGGCAGATAGTAAACAAAACATAAATATTTACTGAATGAATTTCTGTATGTGTCTTACAGCAACTAGCCTTGCACATAGAGGGTACCAATAAATACTTGTTCTTCTTGTGCAATGAGACTGTCCTCCATAAAGATTTTTAGATTAAAATCTTCTTGGATATTTACAAAATGTTTTCCCTTTCCCCCTTTCTATGCCTGTTATTTACTTTCAGATATTGATCTTGTCTACTTAACATGGCTATTCTCAACTCATTAATTGAATCATTTACCCTACACTTGGCTTCGCATGCTGACACCAAACACTGCCATGTTTGTCTCTGGTGATGTGGAATGAACGGCATGAGATAAAAAGTTGCTTACTAAATATCATTTATTGAGTACTAATTGTCCCCATGCTAAGCAGCTCATTTATATTAGTTTACTTAATTCTCAGAGAAGAACAAAGATTCTTTTTACAGGTTAGGAAATTAGTTTTCAAAGAAATTAAGCAACTTGCTTACAACCACATAGCCAATAAAATCATGAGCTAGGATTAAAGCCCAAGCTCTAAACCACTGAGCTCAGCTACATCCATCAGTCTTGTGATGCTCTGGGAGAGGAGGCTGAATATTCCCGTAAACTGGCATGATCAAATTAGACAAGTCCTAACAGTAAAGTGAATAGTGGAACTGCATTTTGGGGGCTTGACTATTGGGAAAACTTCCAAGTCATTGATAGCCACACAAATATCAACTGTTTCTGATTGTTTTGTTACCATAGTGTGAGAAATTATTAAACATTGCAACTAAAGTTCCAGCTCTTAGTAATGTTATTTTGTTGGTAAAAAATAGGTTCTATTCATTAGTGGAAGAAAATCATTAATATGTAACATTATTATCTCTAACTTCAACCTAGTAAAGGCCATTTTGAATATGAATAATATTTCACCAGCCTTATTTAGTTAAGACTTCATCAGCTAAATTGACTTTAGTTTTGGTTTGGCATTGAGTCACATCTTTTTGTTATTTCAGGGAGTCAGAATGACTGAATCAGCAGTGTTCAGTGAATATTTAAATATGAAAATAAAAACACAATGTAAAACATGACTTCTAAGTATTTGCAACAGCTTTCACAGTTGTTATAATTTTGGAGCTGGTGAGAGTTTAGTTGTTCTGTCTTCTAAAATGAACTGTATTTAGAACCTTGGCTTAGCCCATTTTTAATCTCTTCTGATAAGTACTGTTAAATAAGTTATTATCATTGGTGCAACATAATCAGACAAAGAGTGTTCTAGGTTGCAAACTTTTAGATTTTTAGAATTCATATGCTATTTCTTTCTCTAGTACCTACGTACGTAACACTGGACAAATTTCTCATGAAACAGGTGTTAGTTTATTCAACTCTAAGTTGAAGTTAATATATGACTCAAAGAATTTGAAAGGAATCTATAAACATACAGAGTGCTTAGAATTCCTTTAACCAAATCACAATGCAAATATTAGGTAGAGGATTGTGACATTCTGATATTTTATCCATTTGATTTCTCATTTTGATATCTGTGTAGTATGGTAATGGATGAACAGCAAACAGTAAATTTAGTTTATAATATCTGTTATGCATTCCAGATGATAGGGGAAAAACCTGGAGGGTAACTTAGGAAAGAGTATTGTTGTGTGGCTGTTGTGATATTAATAAATCAGTAGCTTCTGACAGACTCAAGCAGGGAGCTTACTCTTACCTTATTGTAGGAGTCTAAGGTCTCCTGATCTGCAGGCTTTGAATCCTTGCTTGGAAGAAGATTAAACAGCATCTCATTTTATGGTAAATCAGTAAGTAATGATAAATTATTTAAATGACTGCAGATTGCCTTTTGCTTTCTTCTTGAGTATATGTACTATAAGCAGAAGAGTCTTTAAAAAGGAAATCGGACATCCTTTATTAGCAAAATGATACGTTCATTATGTATTCACTAAATATACATTGAATACCTACTATGTGTTAGGCTCTACACAAGGTGCTGAATTTCAATGATGAATCAGATACGGTTCCTACCTTTAAGACACTCACCATCTAGTGGAAGAGAAAGATGCATCAACAGCTAATTTCAGTATGCATTCCAAAGTCATATTTTTTGTTGGAGGTGTCATAACCAGAAGAAATAATGTGGGAAACATGGCAATATACCCAAAAGTTAGATAAGAAGGGTTACAGGATAAAAATCTATTATATAGGCGCAGTCCGCTTGCGCCCTGAGCTGTGCACGCACAGTGACGGTAGGATGGTGGAGTTGGTACCTTTTGCATTTCCCATCGGGGGTGACAAAACCTTGCTGGTGTGGGAGCTGAGCTCTGGACCCACGGCCGAGGCCTTGAAATCTTCTCCCAGTTTGGCCTTCTGTATTCGGTCCGAGTCTTCCCAAACGCAGTCTTCCCAAACTGCCGGTCCTGGGTTCTATTCCATCATCAAGTTTTATTCAGCAAGGGATGCCCACAGAGCCCAAAAGGCATGCGACCGGAAGCAGTTTTTTCAGACATCTCCAGTGAAGGTTCGTCTCGGCACCAGACATAAGGTGGTTTAACATAATACGCTTGCCCTAAACAGCTCCAGATGCCAAGAATTGGCAAATTACTACTCTGGTTTCAGTGGGTGGTCAAAAAGGATCATCAAGAGGTGGTGTTGCCCTCCCCCGAGTACATGAGTCCCGGAGTTGGCATGGCTGAGGAACCTTAGGATAAGTTGGAAGAAGGGTCATTATCATTCCTTATGAAAAGGACAGTAACGCAGAAGCTTGCTATTCAGAAGGCTATGACAGATGAATTCCAGAAATTGCTGATTGTGGTTTTAGAAAGTGGTAAAATAGCTGTGGCATATAGACCCTGTGAAGAGGTCACAGATGCTAGAACCGAAGAGGAACTACAGGATTTAATTCAAGTATGTGGAGATAAAAACTCAAGGGCTACACACCCAGTGTAGCCATAATTCAAAACAACCAGCAGGATTTGGAAGACTTTGGCATGTCTACTCAGCTCTGTCATCCTTAGGAAAATGTGAAACTCTGAAACTGCTTTTGAGGCAGGGTATTTCTAGGACTTTTCCAAGTCCCGAGCCTTGTCTCTGGCCCCTTATTTGAAGTTTGGAGAGCAGGATTGAGAGCCATCAGTGTACGTCTACAGTTGTGGACACAGGAGAAGACACAGGTCTTTTAGAACTCCCCTCAAATAAAATTGCAGGGATTTGGGAACAAAGTAACTATGGCCTTAAGTGTGATTATGCTACAGTGTTTAAAAACTATTCATGCCTTTTAAGTAAGGTATATTACCCAGATCTCAGCATCTCATATATATCTTGTGTTAAATATTTTGCCGAAGAACCTTTCTGTATACCAATTATATGGATGCCTCGAATTAGGGATTAAGTTGTCAACGTAATTTCTAAAAGAAAACATTAATGTACTGCATATAGGATTTTTATTAAAAAGGAGCAAAAAATGTGTTTCATGTCATTGAGACCTTAATTTGGGGCTAGATTTCTGATTATTTAACTCACCCCAATGTTGCATAGTTTGTTTTGAAGGGAAGAAAGTAGAGAAAGAAAAGGTGGTTATGTTCCAAAAAATGTAAAAATTTTGAAAGTTTTTCCTGTACAAAATAATTATTTTAATTCAATTTAAATCAGTCAAGGAAACTTCAGACATATCCATGTTTGGGCTTTAAGAAGTCTAGCTTCCTGTGAAATGTGAGAGGAAAGGATTCCATATTGATACTAAAGATTTCAGAAACCTGATTATAACAACAGATCCATTCCTAAATGAGGCCAATCTTGGAATCAGTTCCATTTAGAAACCGTTATGTGCTAGGCACTGGAAATAAGATGAAGCTCCTTCTCTCTTGGAGTTTAGGTGTTAAAAGTGTACCAGACAATTAAAAAGAACTAAAATTAAATAGATTATGAAAAGGACTGTGAAGAAAGTAAACTGGGTGCTAGTAACAGTATTTCAAGAAAATTACTTAACATGTTGACTTTAACATTCTAAGTGTCTTCTCCATGTGTGCACACAGGGAAGACCTCTGAAAAGTGACACTGTAGTTTTTTCTAGATTAATGGTTCTGTTGAGACAAGGTGGGGTGGGAGAAGTTTTCCCATGTTAATGTAAAGGGCCATTCACTTGGTTTTAGACTCTCTTTCCCAGAATGAATTGCTCATCTGCCCCAAACCCCTCCTACAGAAGTTCTGGAGTCATCACTGATTCAGTGGTAACCCCTAATAATAGAGTGGTGAATTAATAATGAGACGTGAATACTGAGAGTTTGGAGGAAATGGCAACATTTTATTTTATTTTATTTTTTTGTTTTTTTAACATCTTTATTGGAGTGTATTTGCTTTACAATAGTGTGTTGGTTTCTGTTTCGTGGCAAAGTGAATCAGGTATTCATATAAAAAAATTATTATATAATAATAATGTTTAGAAAGTACAGAATTTATATATGGTAATCTTGATGCAAAAGGAGGTGGAGCAAAGAGTTGGACAAAGGGTAGAGGCAATGAGGCAAACGGACCCGGCCAATGAATGTACAGGTGGGAAGGAGCTATGGAGGGAACTTGTCTTCTGGTCTATGCAAGACAAAGCAGGCTTCAAATTCCTGGAGGAAGCTGGTGACAAAAGAACACAGATTCTCCCATCCATAGAAACCTCTGGTAGAGGCAACAGAAGCCTTAGACTCTTCCCCAAGGAATCAGAGGAGAATGGGGAGATCTAGGGGAAGCTGCAGGAAAGGCCATGGCCACCTCTAATATAATAATAAAATGGCCTTGCTTACTCATCTTCATGTCAATTTCATAAGCCTTGACCAGGCTTATATGATGAGGTAATACATAACATAAATACCACAAAAATGTAGAATTTCTCTTGCATTTGCCTTAATGATACAACATTCTCCTCTCCCTGCTTGTTTTTCCTTAGCTGGGAGACATGAGGCTGATGTTGTCCAATGGTAGAGAGAGGGGGAACTGAAACCCCAAAATTTATATTCTTAATTTGAAGCTTAAATGCTTTGATCTAAGCAAGAGATATAAATATTTTAGAATAAAATATTTGATAAACTGGTTATTTCCTCTTCTCACCAGTGTTGTAATATTTTAGTTTGGGTCTGCTGCTGGGACAAGGTAGAGTTCCTAAATTTGGCTGAACTTGCACATTAAATGGTGGAGAAATCACTGAGTGACTTGAGTCACCCTGGAGAAACCTACAGAAATAGGGCTCAAGGTAGAAATTAAGTCCAATTTAGGAAAACAGAGAAAGCCACAATTTTTGCACACTAGAATTTGTGACTTGAGGGAGTTGCATCAGCTAAACTTACTTTCAAAAGTCAGTTGGGGGCCATATGTGATTTCATGGACATTCATAGCCAAAAATGTTTTCCATCTCTTTTCTGATGCCCTCAATTTTTTTAATGCAGTGATATGTGTTTCATTCTATAAACAGGATCTCGAGTTAACTAGATAACAAGAGTTTCTATTACTATGGAATTAATTTGTCAATCAGGGAGGACTAGTGATTGATTATCAATGTCTCTCCTGTATGAATTTATACAGGGGGTTAGATATCAATACTTGGAGATTTGGGGTCACCAGTAATGAAAGTGTTGCTGGAAGAAGAGGCAAATGGACTCTCCAAAGGAGAATTGTTTTCTAAGGTGTTGTTGTAAACAGTTCTTCCTTCCATGATTTATGAACATGTTTCATTTAAACAAACTAATTTCTGAGAAAAATTAGTTAGTGAGAAAATTAGTGAGAAAAATCACTCTCTCTGCATTTTAGGTGCTGAAAAGTGCTTTAGGAGCCTTGCACAATTTGACTTAAACTTCTTTTTGTAAGTTTTTATTTGCTAAAGCTTAAAATCCCTCTCTAGGAGTATTTTTTAGAGGAGCTTTATAATAATTCGTAACTGAAATCCTGATCCCTTGCACGTGAAATGCTGCAGTTATGGGAAATGATGTTATGCTGAAAAATGTGTCTAGGAATGCCCAGGTAGGTGTAAATAGGAATCCCACCCTGATATCACACTGAGTGTTCTCCAGGAGGCAGGCATGCCTGGAGAACTCTTGAGATTGATAGACCAACCATCTGTTTACATAAGGAGTTATCTACATCAGGGGGTCCTGAGAAAGAACTCACTCTAAAGGAAAAGAGTTCATCTGTACTTTCACTGTTGTGGCACAGATTCAGTCCTTGATCAGGGAGCTAAAATCCCACAAGCCGTGTGGTGATGCGGCCAAAAAAAACAGGAAAAGAGTCCAGATTCAGATTTACAAGGTTGCCCTACAGACTTATCTAGTCTCAGGTTGAGGGACTGCAGTCAATAGTGGGTAAAACCTCAAAGAAGCAACTCGCTAAAATCTCTGTCAGACATTGACAACTCAATGAGGCTATGCTTTGTGGCCTCTGTAATGACAATTGGGTGAAAGACACTTGCCCAACCACAAGGTGATTGTTGGAACCCAGAGAAGCTAAGCAATGGACATGGTAGCCTGGGCAGCAACCTGGGGAAGTCTGTGTCTGGAGACGAGAAGCTGTATCTTGCTTCAGCAGCTTCTCTTTGGTTGTGGTAGAAGATGGCAGAAGCTGTAGCCATCACTCTGGGAGCTGGAATGCAGGAGAGGAAAATGAGCAACAGGGCCCAGTGTGGTAGGTGTGGTGGGTAAAACGACTTATTCCTGAGCTTAAGTGAGACAGTTCTTTGTTTCTCTGTCTTCTCTGAGTGGAATGTGAAGAAATGGAGTCAGGGAGTGGGGAGTGGGGACAAAGTCAAGGAAGGTTTACTTCAGATTTGGGCAATGCATCCAAGTAAATTTTTGAGTTACATCTTGTTTGGGATCCATTCAACTGGGGAGTCCTCTGAGGTAGTCCTGGCACTTTTATCAACTTCACCACCTTAAGGAGTTCTTTTAAGGTACAGGTCCACCACAGAGAGACGTAGCTGCTTAATTGTGGCTTCTGAGTGGGTAGAGAGTCGTGGTGGTGGTTGTTATTGTTATTGCTCTCCAGGTAATGGGTATTCAATGTAAAGGGAAGTTCACCCAGTGAAATGAAAAGAGTATAGGGGAAGGAGGCTTTAATTAGCCTCTTCTGGATTCATTTTCTTCACCTGTAAAAATAAGGTGATTCTTAACATGGAGTGTGCAACAGAATTATCTGAAAAACTTAAAACCAAAAACAGCAGCTACCCGAGCCTCATAAATACATAACAAGTTAGATAAAATGCATATGCATATTAAAAGAACTCCATAGGTGTGTCCACCCATTGGTTAAGGACCTGAACCAGATTTTTTTACAGGTTCCCTTCCAACTTAAAAATACTATTTTTCCTCACGTATTTGTATATATTGCTTGTAAGAGATTAAATTAGCACAATATATTTAAAAAACCTTATGAATTTGCCTGTCCTCTAACTTAATAAGTCCTTTTATAGAAATTTATCCCTCAAAAATTGGGTCATGTATACAAATATATGTATTCAAGAATAATCATTCTTTTTTTTTCTTTTTTTTTTCTTTTTTTTGTGGTACGCAGGCCTCTCACTGTTGTGGCCTCTCCCATTGCGGAGCACAGGCTCCAGACACGCAGGCTCAGTGGCCATGGCTCACAGGCCTAGCTGCTCCACGGCATGTGGGATCTTCCCGGACCGGGGCACGAACCCGTGTCCCCTGCATCGGCAGGCGGACTCTCAACCACCGTGCCACCAGGGAAGCCCAAGAATAATCATTCTTGATTATAAAACAAAACTGTTAAAACAACAAAACTATTAACAACAAGATCTTAATTATGAGATAAATTATGGTATACCCCTAAAACAAAATAATGTGTAGTCATTGGAAATTAAATTTTAAGAGAATAATTAGTGATGTGGAAAATGCTCATGATATACTATAAAATGAAGAAAAGCAGATTTTAAAGTATATGTGAGTATAATCATCTGTGATTATTAACATGTGTGAGAAATATGCTGAGGGAAAGAAGTTAGGAACAAAGGAGTACATACCGTGTGATTCCATTTATATAAAACTCTAGAAATGACAAATCTAGTTGATGGTGATGTAAAGCAGATGACTGGCTGCCTGCAGCAGGGAGCAGAGACGGAGATGGACTGAAGAGATGGGGACACAGGCACCTTGTTGAAGTGATGGGAATGCTTTTCATCTTAGTTGTGATGGTTACACAAGTGAATGCATTTGAACAATGGAAATTAGTACATTTTATTGTATGAAAATACTACTTCAATAAAAACTACAGACTGAAACTTTGTATAAAGTTTTCTATAAAATGTTTTTTCTAAGTACCTAAAATGTTAACTGTTTAAAACAGGTAAACTATTGAAACAAAACCATGGAAACATTATTTCATTTTTACAAATGTATGTGTCTGTGCCTTAAAAACAAATTAGAAGTATATAAATATATATGGTAGTTATTCTTGTCTTAATAAAATGTGACCTTAAAAAACAAACAGAGGTAACAACAACGTGGGTGCAAAGTGACCCAGTGGGAACGTGCACTTGAGGTAGTGAGGACACCAAATACAGAAACACAGCGTGTTGGCACGTGTGAACGTCTGCTTCCTTTCACTGAGATGGGCAGTATCTTGGCCAGCTGTAGCAGGAACTCAGGCCTATTTTTATTTAGGAGCTGAGCTCCTGCCGCCTTCCTGAGCTGAGCTGGTGCCCTGCTGTTGTCAGCCCGCTGTACTCCCCGGGGTCCCCAGCCCTCTGATCACTGGCCTGCACATCTCCTCGTCACAGGCCCTTATAGCGCCCCAGACCATAAAAAAGCAAAGGACATGCCAGAAATGAAGGAAATGACACAGGCAGTTGCTCTCAAACAAATAAGCAGAGGGGAAAAAAATATGGCTGGGAACCTAAACAAGGATGCAGGAAAGGAAGTAAACAAGAAAACAAAGCTCAAAGCTAAGATCTCCCAAAACAAAAGCCCAGCACCAAAGTCAGTTCTAGGGGAAAATAAAAATCTCCTCACAGAGACCAGGGGAAATAGAGAACTTCCTTACTAGCAGTGACTCAACAAATACCCTATAAACCCATTGATTGTGAAATCCTGGTCAGCTCTCTGGGTCTGTTAGCTCCAGAAGAATGAGGTGGCTTAAGTCCAGACAGACCTTGGTCACTTCACAGGGTAATCTTGGAATCCAAGCCTAGATCTCCCAGTTGTGCTCTTGGGGGGCGCCATTCTCATAGAATACAATGAAAGGTGTCCACAGAGTGATGCAATATGTTGATAATCACTCACCAACCCTCATCTGTAAAATAGGATTCATTATCCCTGCTTCACATTCTGTGGTACAGCTCAGCGACGTGATTATGTAGTACTACAGTTTCTCTGGGGCTCACTAACTTCTGGTCCAGATGAGATTACAATAGCAGTTTTATTGCCTCATTTTTTTTAATTTATTTTTTAAATTTTTGGCTGCATTGAGTCTTCGTTGCTGCATGCAGGCTTCCTCTAGTTGTGGTGAGCGGGGGCCACTCTTCATTGCATTGCGCGGCCTTCTCGTTGCAGTGGCTTCTCTTGTTGCAGAGCACTGGCTCTAGGCGCATAGGTCTCAGCAGCTATGGTATGTGGGCTCAGTAGTTGTGACGCACGGGCCCGGTTGCTCTGTGGCATATGTGATGTTCCTGGACCAGGGCTCAAACCCGTGTCCCCTGCATTGGCAGATGGATTCTGAACCACTGAGTCACCAGGGAAGTCCCTTATTGCCTCTTTTTAGCCCTCTGTGTTATACTTCATTAGGGGGATACTCGGGACTGCTTACATTTAAATTCTTAGAGGTTTTTCTACAGCTTTAACCATTTAGAGTTATATATACTGATCTCTCTTTTCCTAGAATGTAGATATGACACCACCATATAAGACTAGAAATAGCTTCAGATCAAAGACAGTCCATTTGTGTTTTAATTACTGCCCCCTTCAGCCCTGATACTTGGCTACCAGATCAAAACTCAAGTCGGACTCCATCTTCCCTTAGAGTGAGTTCTTG
This sequence comes from Orcinus orca, assembly GCF_937001465.1. Lineage (NCBI taxonomy): Eukaryota > Metazoa > Chordata > Mammalia > Artiodactyla > Delphinidae > Orcinus > Orcinus orca. Next base: position 80,254,573 of record NC_064566.1, on the reverse strand, counting down.
ACTAAGAAACTCCTCAGTCCTTCATGTAATTGGACATCCATTGGGCATGAACCTTGGCTGTAGATGCAAAGTCACAGTGCCTGCCTGTGTCACTGTAAGAAGCTCTCAGGAAAAAGAAGCTGTGGATCTCATTGTCCGCCTGGAAATGTGGGTCATGTGAATGAAAGACCAGGGAAAATACCCTCTTCTGAGAGTTCTTCCAAGGCTCTTCTCAGATGTCTGAACTGAGGATCCAGAGAGATTGTGAGGATTGAGGGGACAAAAGAAAAGTTTGCATTCTGTTCTTCTTTTGCAGTACTTGGTTAATAGTCATGTAGAAGCTCTAGGATTTATTCTTAACATATGTTAACTATTCATGCCTGAATTGGCCTCTCATTTAATATATTTTATTAAACACTGATCTTATGAGAAGATTAGAAAGTTTAACTTATTATTAAATTATGATTAACAGACTAGTAAGGAAGCATACATTTAAACTTTTGGGAGGGAAACATAGGTGGAAATCTAACACTTTCTTGCTCTGCAGATTATTTCAGGAATAATACCGTATCTTACATAATCATCTAGAGTCCAAGCTGCTGAAATATTCTGCTGCATCCAATCCCTGTGAAGAATGTGCTAGATGAGCCCCTCCAGCCCAGGGTCCAGAGCTCCCGGAGAGCATGATGGGATGATTCAGTTGTCCCTTGGCCCATCCCAGAAGTCTGGCCCAAAGTGAGTGCTCAATAAATGTCATTACTCCATCTCCAGTGTTTCTTTTAGTGAGTGTCTGGGGTGGGCAGGGAATAGCACACACCAAAGTCCCCTGCCTGCTTGGAGAAGCCTGGTACAAATGGAAAGTTGTGATACTTTCAAAAGGGCAAGGAGTTGTAAGAAGTGCAGATTTGCAGAAAATCTGAGCTATTTCTGACTATAACGTGAGGTAAAATAAATAATAATTGTCAAGCAATGCCAAAGAAGGATAAAAATGTCAGAAATGAAAAAAAAAGTTCAATTTCAATGGCAAAGAGTAGAGGGGTTCAAAAAAGTGAAACAAATTACTACTGCAATTTAAAAAACAACAAAATAGGTTAGAGTTTACAAACATTAGATGGGAAGATTAGCTCAATGCAAGTTTACCAAAAGTATGCAGAAATCCTAGTGTGTCAGTCAGTAACATGCTGGGGCTGTTTTGTTTTGTTTTGTTCTTTTAATGTAACATGACACCCGATTATTACAGGATCAAAGATCCCAGAATAAATGCTTCCAATGTACTTGGAAATAATGATATATTTGTTGAAGACTCTTGTTCTCTTTGTAGATGAACATCTAAGTGATATGAGAAAGAGCTGGACAGTCACTATTAGAAAACAAAGATACAGATTTAAGATAGCAAATCTAAGAATAAAACTGATAGAGAGTTCCTATTGTTTAACTCAGGAAAGTGAGGGCTGAGAGATGATTTAGTATGTGTCTCCAGTCTATAAATGGTCATTATCTGGTGGTTTATGACCATCTGTTCTTTACCACCCCTAAGGATGGAAAAGAGGAAATGAGCTTAAACTACAGGAAAATAAATTTAGGTTAGACCAAAGGGACTTCCAGACTAAGGCCTGTGTAACATTGCAAGCCTGAGTGGTTGTGGCATTTCCTCCCCTAACCTCATCTGGGACCCAGACAGGCATTTACCCATCTGGGATGAATTCTCTGTAGCCCAGAGGGGACAAGTCTTTGAATATTTTCAGACTGTAAATATTATTGAATGTCACTTTGATATAACTTACTCTCTTCTGTCTTAAAGCTTTGGTCTGGATGGAAATCCTTCTTACGTCTTGAGTAAAGAGTTATCTGTTGATTTTACTGGCCCACAATTAGTGGGAATGAACTTTCCATTGATTGACCACTAAGCTGTGGGCTTGTCCATTCACATCCTTCTGCCCTGTTACTCAAATGTCATCAAGAGCTGTTTCTACAATAAAATCTGAAGCATCCCCTTGCTTAGGATCTTCCCATATCTCAAGGGCTCATAAAATCCCAACGTCTTGGCAGGTTGTATGAGGCCTTCCTCAAGCTGGCTCAGTCAGCTCATTGACATACAACTCCTGCTCGTCTTTCTTCTGTCCCAGCTATGCAGAGCCGCAGTCTCTAAGCTTGACATAGCACCTCACCACCCTATTCCTGTTCACATGCATCTACTTCTCTATAGAATGTTGTTACCTCCCTTGTCTGGGTGGCAAACTAGAAAAACTTCAATTCCATACTAAAGTGTTTCAGTATTTCTTAAAGATTTTCTGACTTTCCTACGGAAACCCATACTCTCCTTCCCCCTAAAACTACAGTCCTTTGAGCACTTTTACGCCCATGGAGAATTTAACATGGATTATGGTGAGCTTCAGTCTATATTTCCATCAAACTGTAGTAGAGTTAAGAGCAAGAATGGAGATAATTTTGATCCCTTATGCCCAATTGACCAATAAATATTTGTTAAATAACAGGAAGAATGAATAGGTGAATGATAGGTAAACAGTTGTGAAATTGTTCTCTAGCATTAAGGGTAGAAATTGTTACCACAGGCAAAAACTAAAATTGTAGCAGAGTAATAGAAAAAAACTTGACAGTTGCTTTCATTTTATTTCTACTCGTCATTCTAGTCCCAAACCAATTATTGGTTTACATTGGATACTCTCCTTGTATTAATGCTGTTAACAAATGAGTATTTGTTGTTGATACAAAGTAGCATTTACATTTGTAATGTTTTCCTGTCCTTTATTGACATTACAGATATCTGAGGTTTAGCCAACTTTTTATACATATACTCATACATAATAATCTTCCATGGAAACTAAAATATGTTTTTGTACCAGTTAGGCAGCACTTTTTGATGTAGTTTTTGAAAGTTGAACATGGGAAAAGTGACTTCATTAGATAAAATTAAAAATAAAAATGTTCAATTATACCTTTATTTAAATTCATTTTACTTCTGTTAAGTAAATATATACTTCCCATTATATTGAATTCTTAGACCTGGATGTTTGAGAAAAGGAGGGTAGGAAGAGGTTTCATGGAGGGTGTGGCATTTGAAACTGGTCTCCAAGGCTGGAATGCATTTCAGTAGGCATTGGGCAGTGGGGTTTGGTAGATAAATCCACAAATAGAGCAGAAGCCAGCAAAACAATTGACTGTGTTTTCAGAAAAACTAAGACTACAAGGCTAAGATACATGTAAGTCAGTCTGAAGAAAAGATAAGCAGGACAGTGAACATGAGGATGACGAGTTAGGGCTCAGTAGTTGATGGAGAGATGCTGAGGGTATTGGTTAGGAGAGTGGCCAACAGGATGTGGATGTCCTGAAATAGGAGAGAAGAGGTAGAGGAGACTGATTACCACAACCTACATGAGAAATGACAAAGGCCTGGATGAAAGCAGGTAACATTGGAATGACAATGAGGAAAGCAAGTCAAGATATTTTGTAGAGAAAGAATATAATCTGCAGGATTAGGCAACTGACTGGATGAAATGTGAAAAGGAACTCACAGAGTCCAAGAAGGGTCTGAGATTCCTACCTGGGTTCTAGGGAGAAAGATGTCACAAATTAACACAATATGGAAACCACAGGGGAAGAGATATTAACTTAGGCTTAGGTCATAGGTCAAATGCAAATGGAACATGCAGATGGAACTACTCAGCACACATTTGTAAAGCTGGACCTCTCCTGGAGCTCAGGAAGGCAGGTTAGGGTAGAAACCTGAGAGTCATCTTTATAGAAATGATGCCTGCAACTATGGATTTTCCTCTTTGTAGGACCTTATACTTTGTGAGAGGCACAATTTACTTCACTTCTCTTTTGCTAACATCCATGAACTAGATGATCAGCATTTTCAGCTCTATTTAAGACGTGTGCTATAAGCAAACAATAAAATACATTTATGAAGACTTCAAAATATATTAAATGCTCTGTAAATGTAAAGTGATAATTATAGTTCTGTTCTGGATCATGGGCAAGTAGGAAACATTATAGGATGCAATGATGAATACAAAGAGAGTAAACTTTTCACAATGGCATGTGTGTGTTTGTGTGTGTGTGTATAAGAGTGTGACAGAGACAAAGAGAGAATGAGGGAATGAAAATTTATTTTTCAGTTCTCAGTGTGAAAACACATCAATTTTCCTTTAGTTCTGAGGGTTGAGAAAAGTTCATGTTTTGTGAAGGGTTACTTTTATATGCTGTAGTCGTTGTAATTTGGCACCTACAAGATAGTATTCAGATGTACACAATAAACTTGCACTTTTTGAGCAATAAACTTGCTCTGTTTCTTTGCTTTCTTCTGATAGCTCTTCAGCTTGACATAAGACTTAATACCCAGGTGAGAAATGATAAAGTACACTTTACAAACTAAAGAAACTCAAGAAAAAAGATTTTATTCCTATTATTTGTTCTCTGTTCTTCGTGGCTTTATTTTTTCCAATTCTGAAAGTCTCAAGGTGAACTTTCTTTCATAAACCAGAGTGGAATCATGGCTACATTCAGTGTTAGTCAGATGTCTGAGCATGTTATTTTTCACTATGGTTATATAAAAATTGTGTATCATTTGTTTCCTTTTACTACTAGTAAGATGTTTCTTTTATTATATCTAAAAATCAACTTCCTTTTAATTCATTTAATCACCAAGTTAATGATTATAACTTTAAAAATACTTCTTTTCTACATGCAAAGTATGAAAAATCTCTTGACTGATAAGCTCATTAAAAGATACTTACATTGTAGTGGAGGGGCCTAGCTGGCATTCTTTTTTTTTTTTTTTTTAACATCTTTATTGGGGTATAATTGCTTCACAATGGTGTGTCAGTTTCTGCTTTATAACAAAGTGAAGCAGTCATACACATACATATGTTCCCATATCTCTTCCCTCTTCTGTCTCCCTCCCTCCCACTCTCCCTATCCCACCCCTCCAGGCGGTCAAAAAGCACCGAGCTGATCTCCCTGTGCTATGCGGCTGCTTCCCACTAGCTATCTACCTTACGTTTGTTAGTGTGTATGTGTCCATGCCTCTCTCTCGCTTTATCACAGCTCACCCTTCCCCCTCCCCATATCCTCAAGTCCGTTCTCCAGTAGGTCTGTGTCTGCATTGCTGTCTTACCCCTAGGTTCTTCATGACATTTTTTTTCCCTTAAATTCCATATATATGTGTTAGCATACGGTATTTGTCTTTCTCTTTCTGACTTACTTCACTCTGTATGACAGACTCTAGTTCTATCCACCTCATTACAAATAGCTCAATTTCGTTTCTTTTTATGGCTGAGTAACATTCCATTGCATATATGTGCCATATCTTCTTTATCCATTCATCTGAGGATGGGCACTTAGGTTGTTTCCATCTCTGGGCTACTGTAAATAGAGCTGCAATGAACATTTTGGTACATGACTCTTTTTGAATCTTGGTTTTCTCAAGGTATATGCCCAGTAGTGGGATTGCTGGGTCATATGGTAATTCTATTTGTAGATTTTTAAGGAACCTCCATACTGTTCTCCATAGTGGCTGAACCAATTCACATTCCCACCAGCAGTGCAAGAGTGTTCCCTTTTCTTCACACCCTCTTCAGCATTTATTGTTTCTAGTTTTAATGATGGCCGTTCTGACTGGTGTGAGATGATATCACACTGTAGTTTTGATTTGCATTTCTCTAATGATTAATGATGTTGAGCATTCTTTCATATGTTTGTTGGCAGTCTGTATATCTTCTTTTGAGAAATGTCTATTTAGGTCTTCTGCCCATTTTTAGATTGGGTTGTTTGTTTTTTTGTTATTGAGCTGCATGAGCTGCTTGTAAATTTTGGAAGTTAATCCTTTGTCAGTTGCTTCATTTGCAAATATTTTCTCCCATTCTGAGGGTTGTCTTTTGATCTTGTTTATGGTTTCCTTTGCTGTGCAAAAGCTTTGAAGTTTCATTAGGTCCCATTTGTTCATTTTTGTTTTTATTTCCATTTCTCTAGGAGGTGGGTCAAAAAGGATATTGCTGTGATTTATGTCATAGAGTGTTCTGCCTATGTTTTCCTCTAAGAGTTTGATAGTTTCTGGCCTTACATTTAGATCTTTAGTCCATTTTGAGCATATTTTTGTGTATGGTGTTAGGGAGTGATCTAATCTCATACTTTTACATGTACCTGTCCAGTTTTCCCAGCAGCACTTATTGAAGAGGCTGTCTTTTCTCCACTGTACATTCCTGCCTCCTTTATCAAAGATAAGGTGACCATATGTGCATGGGTTTATCTCTGGGCTTTCTATCCTGTCCCATAGATCTATCTTTCTGTTTTTGTGACAGTACCATACTGTCTTGATTACTGTAGCTTTGTAATATAGTCTCAAGTCAGGGAGCCTGATTCCTCCAGCTCCATTTTTCGTTCTCAAGATTGCTTTGGCTAGTTGGGGTCTTTTGTGTTTCCATACAAATTGTGAAATTTTTTGTTCTAGTTCTGTGAAAAATGCCAGTGGTAGTTTGATATGGATGGCATTGAATCTATAGATTGCTTTGGGTAGTAGAGTCATTTCCACAATGTTGATTCTTCCAATCCATGAACATGGTATGTCTCTCCATCTATTTGTATCATCTTTAATTTCTTTCATCAGTGTCTTATAATTTTCTGCATACAGGTCTTTTGTCTCCTTAGGTAGGTTTATTCCTAGATATTTTATTCTTATTGTTGCAATGCTAAATGGGAGTGTTTTCTTGATTTCACTTTCAGATTTTTCATCATTAGTGTATAGGAATGCATGAGATTTCTGTGCATTAATTTTGTATCCTGCAACTTTACCAAATTCATTGATTAGGTCTAGTAGTTTTCTGGTAGCATCTTTAGGATTCTCTATGTATAGTACCATGTCATCTGCAAACAGTGACAGCTTTACTTCTTCTTTTCCAATTTGGATTCCTTTTATTTCCTATTCTTATCTGATTGCTGTGGCTAAAACTTCCAAAAGTATGTTGAATAAGAGTAGTGAGAGTGGGCAACTTTGTCTTGTTCCTCATCTTAGTGGAAATGCTTTCAGCTTTTCACCATTGAGGATGATGTTAGCTGTGGGCTTGTCATATATGGCCTTTATTATGTTGAGGAAATTTCCCTCTATGCCTACTTTCTGCAAAGATTTTATCATAAATGGGTGTTGAATTTTGTCAGAAGCTTTCTCTGCATTTATTGAGATGATCAAATGGTTTTTCTCCTTCAATTTGTTAATATGGTTTATCACATTGATTGATTTGCGTATATTGAAGAATGCTTGCATTCCTGGAATAAACCCCACTTGATCATGGTGTTTGATCCTTTTAATGTGCTGTTGGATTCTGTTTGCTAGTATTTTGTTGAGGAGTTTTGCATCTATGTTCATCAGTGATATTGGCCTGTAGTTTTCTTTCTTTGTGACATCCTTGTCTGGTTTTGATATCAAGGTGATGGTGGCCTCGTAGAAGGAGTTTGGGAGTGTTCCTCCCTCTGCTATATTTTGGAAGAGTTTGAGAAGGATAGGTGTTAGCTCTTCTCTAAATGTTTGATAGAATTTGCCTGTGAAGCCATCTGGTCCTGGGCTTTTGTTTGTTGGAAGATTTTTAATCATAGTTTCAATTTCAGTGCTTGTGATTGGTCTGTTCATATTTTCTATTTCTTCCTGATTCAGTCTTGGCAGATTGTGCATTTCTAAGAATTTGTCCATTTCTTCCAGGTTGTCCATTTTATTGGCATAGAGTTGCTTGTAGTGATCTGTCATGATCTTTTTTATTTCTTCCATGTCAGTTGTTACTTCTCCTTTTTCACTTCTAATTCTATTGATTTGAGTCTTCTCCCTTTGTTTCTTGATGAGTTGGGCTAATGGTTTATCTATTTAGTTTATCTTCTCAAACAACCAGCTTTTAGTTTTATTGATCTTTGCTATTGTTTCCTTCATTTCTTTTTCATTTATTTCTCATCTGATTTTTATGATTTCTTTCCTTCTGCTTTGTGGTTTTTTTATTCTTCTTTCTCTATTTGCTTTAGGTGCAAGATTAGGTTGTTTATTTGAGATGTTTCCTACTACTTAAGGTGGGCTTGTATTGCTATAAACTTCCCTCTTAGAACTGCTTTTGCTGCATCCCATAGGTTTTGGGTCATTGTGTCTCCATTGTCATTTGTTTCTAGATATTTTTTAATTTTCCTCTTTGATTTCTTCAGTGATCACTTCATTATTAAGTAGTGTATTGTTTAGCCTCTATGTGTTTGTATTTTTTACAGATCTTTTCCTGTAATTGATATCTAGTCTTATAGTGTTATGGTCGGAAAAGATACTTGATACCATTTCAATTTTCTTAAATTTACCAAGGCTTGATTTGTGACCCAAGGTATGATCTATCCTGGAGAATGTTCCATGAGCAATTGAGAAAAATGTGTATTCTGTTGTTTTTGGATGGAGTGTCCTATAAATATCAATTAAGTCCATCTTGTTTAATGTATCATTTAAAGCTTGTGTTTCCTTATTTATTTTCATTTTGGATGATCTATCCATTGGTGAAAGTGGGGTGTTAAAGTCCCCTATTATGAATGTGTTACTGTCAATTTCCCCTTTTATGGCTGTTAGTATTTGCCTTATGTATTGAGGTGCTCCTATTTTGGGTGCATAAATATTTACAATTGTTATATCTTCTTCTTGGATTGATCCCTTAATCATTATGTAGTATCCTTCTTTGTCTATTCTAATAGTCTTTATTTTAAAGTCTAATTTGTCTGATATGAGAATTGCTACTCCAGCTTTCTTTTGGTTTCCATTTGCATGGAATATCTATTTCCATCTCCTTACTTTCAGTCTGCATGTGTCTCTAGGTCTGAAGTGGGTCTCTTGTAGACAGCATATATATGGGTCTTGTTTTTGTATCCATTCAGCCAATCTGTGTCTTTTGGTGGAGCATTTAGTCCATTTACATTTAAGGTAATTATTGATATGTATGTTCCTATTCCTATTTTCTAAATTGTTTTGAGTTCGTTATTGTAGGTCTTTTCCTTCTCTTGTGTTTCTTTTCTAGAGAAGTTCCTTTAGCATTTGTTGTAAAGCTGGTTTGGTGGTGCTGAACTCTCTCAGCTTTTGCTTGTCTGTAAATGTTTTAATTTCTCCATCAAATCTGAATGAGATCCTTGCTGGGTAGAGTAATCTTGGTTGCAGCTTTTTCTGCTTCATCACTTTAAATATGTCTTGCCGGTCCCTTCTGGCTTGCAGAGTCTGCTGAAAGATCAGCTGTTAATCTTATGGGGATTCCCTTGTGTGTTATTTGTTGTTTTTCCCTTGGTGCTGGTGTTGAGATGGAGATCTCTTGGAGATTGTCGCCATTTGATATTATGTGGAGCTGGGAGGTCTCTTGCTGACCAGTGTCCTGAGGTTGGCTCTCCCACCTCAGAGGCACAGCACTGACTCCTTGCTGGAGCACCAAGAGCCTTTCATCCACACGGCTCAGAATAAAAGGGAGAAAATATAGAGAGAAAGAATTAGTAGAAGTAGGAAGAAAGAAAGAAAGAAAGAAAGGAAGGAAGGAAGGAAGGAAGAAAGAAAGAAAGAAAGAAAGGAGGGAAGGAAGGAAGAAAGAAAGAAAGAAACAAACAAACAAAGAAGAAAAGGAAAGAAGGAGAGAAGGAAAGAAAGGAGGGAGGGAGGAAGGATGAAAGGAAGGAGGGAAGGAAGGAAAAAAGAAAGAAAGAAAGAAGATACAGTAAAATAAAATAAAGTATAATAAAGTTATTAAGTTAAAAAATAATTATTTAGAAAAAAAAAGGGACAGATAGAACCTTAGGACAAATGGTTTAAGCAAAGCTATACAGACAAAATCTTACATAGAAGCATACACATACACCCTCACAAAAGGAGGTAAAGGGGAAAAAATCATAAATCTTGCTCTCAAAGTCCACCTCCTCAATTTGGGATGATTCGTTGTCTAAAGGAGGGATGGAAGGAAACAAACAAAGAAAGAAAGAAAAAAGAAAGAAAGAAAGAAGGTAAAGTATAATAAAGTTATTAAAAGTAAAATTAATTATTAAGAAAAAAAAAAAACAGACGGATAGAACCCTAGGACAAATGGTGGAAGCAAAGCTATACAGACAAAATCTCACACAGAAGCGTACACATACACACTCACAAAAAGAGGAAAAGGGGAAAAAGTCATAAATCTTGCTCTCGAAGTCCACCTCCTCAATTTGGGATGATTCGTTTTCTATTCATGTATTCCACAGATGCAGGGTACATCAAGTTGATTGTGGAGCTTTTATCCGCTGCTTCTGAGGCTGCTGGGAGAGATTTCCCTTTCTCTTCTTTGTTCTCACAGCTCACAGGGGCTCAGCTTTGGATTTGGCCCCGCCTCTGCATGTAGGTCGCTGGAGGGCGTCTGTGTTTTGCTCAGACAGGACGGGGTTAAAGGAGACGCTGATTAGGGGGCTCTGACTCACTCAGGCCGGGGGGAGGGAGGGGCGCGGAGTGCGGGACGAGCCTGTGGCGGCAGAGGCCAGCGTGTCGTTGCACCAGCCTGAGGCCCGCCGTGCGTTCTCCCGGGGAAGTTGTCCCTGGATCCCGGGAACCTGGCAGTGGCGGGCTGCACAGGCTTTCCGGAAGAGGGGTGTGAACAGTGACCTGTGCTCACACACAGGCTTCTTGGTGGCAGCAGCAGCAGCCTTAGCGTCTCCCTCCCATCTCTGGGGTCCGTGCCTTTAGCCGTGGCTCGCGCCCGTCTCTCTGGCATTCTTAATAAGATCTATTTTGGAGTATGTCCCTTTAATAAGTTAAACAGGTACTTCATGAATGAATGAAATTAATTTAACAATTCCTTGTGTGAACAGGGTTGCTTGGCCTTTTAAGGATTTCTGGCATTGCTGTGAAAGCCACTAAAACTGTGAGCTTTTCCATATGTATTTGATGATGAAAATGACGGCAATGATGATTGGCCTGGAAAAACCATTTAAAAATGTGTTTAATAAGGATCCATCAATGACATTGAATGACCCAGGATGAGTTTCCAGTTCTCACATGACTTAAGAACACTCTTCTAGCACCATCATCTGGACAACCTCAGTCTTTCCAAAATTACAACTATTAGCAAAACACCACTCTACTCATTTTCTTTAAAAGCACAGATTATGCTCTGGCTCTAGTGAGTAACTTTTTTTTTAAAATTTAAGTATCATATCATCATTATTTATCATTCTTTCAGCATATCTGACAATTTTCTCACAGTACAATACTGAAAATGAGAAGATAAAAATTAGGTCAAGAATTCCTAAATAAAACAATTGTTTCAAAATTTTCCCTCAGTTTTTAGTAAAGTTATCATAATGCTGTACTGCAAAATTTCATCTCACAATGGCTGATATGGCCTTTTAAGTTGAAGGCATTAGGTAGTTGGGGAGGAACCACAGTGGAGAAGCATCTCAAAGTAAACTGAATCTGTTTTGCTTATGCATTCATTTGTATTGTTTTTAAAATTTCCACATATAAGTGATATAACACAGTGTCTGTCTATCTTTGACATTTCACTAAGTATAGTAATCTCTAGGTCCATCCATGTTGCTGCAAATGGCAGAAATGCACTCTTTTTATTGCTGAGTAATATTACATTGTGTGTATATATATATACATATATATATATACACCACATCTTTTTTATCCATTCATCTGTTGATATACTGTATAGCACAGAGAAGTATACCCATTATCTTGTAATAAGTTATAATGGAGTATAATCTGTAGAAATACTGAAGCACTATGCTGTATACCTGAAACTAACATAATACTGTAAATCAACTAGACTTCAATTTTTAAAAAATAATAAAAGAAAAAAAATTAATTGAAGTTGCCGTTCTCTATTTTTGCCAGATGGAGGGAAAAGTAGTAGGGTCGGGGGGTGGAGGTGGCAGGAGGTTGTGTGGCAAGGCACTTTTTACCTAATCACTGTGCCATACAGAAGGCATCCCAACATACCCAAATGTTAATATGAAGATCAGTACTTTTTAAATTAAAATTTTTATTTTGCGATCACTGTAGATTGACATGCAGTTGTAAAAACAAATTCAGAGAGACCCCAGGTATCCTTTAGCTGGTTTCCACAGAGGTAACATCTTGCAAAACTATAGTACAGTATCACAGCCAGGATGTTGACATTGATACAGTCAAGATACAGAACATTTACACCACCATAAGGATTCTTCATTTTGTTCTTTTATTGCCACACTCACTGCCCTCCCACCCCCACCATCTCCTTAGCTCTGGCAATCACTAACTTGTTCTCCATACCTATATTTTATCATTTCAGGACTGTTATCTAAATGGAATTATATAGCATGTGGTCTTTTGACATTGGCTTTTTTCACTGAGAATGTAATTCTCTGGAGATCCATCCAGGTTATGTGTGTGCTATTGGTGAGTAGTATTCCACCACTTGTTTAGTGAATTACCCATTTAAGGACATATGGGATGTTTCCAGTTTGGCGCTATTATTAGTAAAGCTGCTATAAAATTCATTCACGGTTTTTTTGTGTGAACACAAATCTTTATTTCTCTGGGATAAATGCCTGGGAGTGAAATTGCTGGGTCATATGGAAGTTGCAGGTTTAGTTTTTTGAGAAATTCCAAACTGTTTTCCAGAGTGCCTGTGCTAATTACATTTACACCATCAATGTATGAGTGATCCAGGGTCTCTGCATCCTCACCAGCTTTTAGTGTTGCCACTAGTGTTTTATTTCAGCCATTTTGATAAGTGTGTATTGATATTTTATTGTGATTTTGATTTGATGGCTAAAGATATTGGACATCTTTTCATGTGCTTATTTGCCATCTGTATATCCTCTCTGATGAAATGTCTTTTTATTACTTCTGTCCCTTTTCAAATTGGATTGTTTGTTTTTATGCTATTGAGTTTAGAATTTTCTTTATATATTCTAGATGAGAGTCCTTTATCAGATAAGTGGTTTGCAAATATTTTCTCTGTATCTGTCTTCTCATACTGTTAACAGGGTCTTTCACAGAGCAAAAATTTTTAATTTTATGAAGTTTAATTTTTCTTTTATGGGTCATGCTTTTGATGTCGAGTTTAAAAACTGTTTGATTAGCCCTAGATTACAAAGATCTCCTATGTGTTCTTCCAAGAGTTTTATAGTTTTACATTTTGCATTTAAGTCTGTGATTCATTTTGAGTTAATTATTTTTACATACTTAGGTCAAATTTCTTTTTCTTTTGGAAGTCCAATTGCTCAAGTATCATTTGTCGAAAAAACTATCTTTCCTCCAGTTAATTGCTTTTGCACATTTGTCAAAAATCACTTGGAGACATTTGAGTGGATCTGTTTCTGGGTCCCCTGTTCTGTTGCTTTGATCTATGTCTATCTTTCATGCCAATATCATGATTACTCTAGCTATATAATAACTCTTGAAATAGGGTAAATCATCCTATTTTCTTCTTATCAAAATTGTTTAAACTATTCTAGTTCCTTCGGGTTACCATATAAATTTTAAAATACTCTTGTATATCTACAGAAAATCTTGCTAGGATTTTGATAGGAAATGTGTTAAATCTGTATGCCATTTGGGGACAACTGACAGCTTTACTATGTTGAGGCTTCCAATCCTTTGACACTGTATTTCTTTACATTTATTTAGATCTTCTTTAATTTCTTTCATCAGTGCTTTGTAGTTTTCAGTATAAAAGTCCTGTACATACCTTATTAGATACACACTGGAGTATTTAATTTTTGAGCAGTTGAAAATGTTATGCTTTTTTTTTTTTTTGCAGTACGCAGGCCTCTCACTGTTGTGGCCTCTCCCGTTGCAGAGCACAGGCTCTGGACACGCAGGCTCAGTGGCCATGGCTCACGGGCCCAGCTGCTCCGCGGCATGTGGGATCTTACCGGACCGGGGCACGAACGCGTGTCCCCTGCATTGGCAGGCAGACTCTCAACCACTGCGCCACCAGGGAAGCCCTCTTTTTTTGTTGTTATGCATTTTTTATATTGGTGTCAATGTATTTATTGCTAGTATATAGAAATACATTTGATTTTTGTATATGGATCTTCTATACTGTGACTTTACTGAACTCACTTAGTTCTTGGAGTTTTTGGTAGATTTCCTGAGATTTTTTTAGGGAGACAATGGCATCATCCACCATTTCTTCCTTTTTGATTAGTATGTCTTTTGTTTCATTTTATTGCCTTAATCTCCTGGCTAGAACTTTCAGTGTAATGTTAAATAAGAGTGATGAGAGTTATATCCTTCCTTTGTTTGTGATCTTAGGAGGAAAAACATTCAATTTTGCACCATTAAGTATAATGTTGGATTATAGGAGTGTAGGATTTTTGTATTTGTTCTTGATTAAGTTGATGAAATTTTCTCTTTTCTACTTTTCTGAGAGTTTTCATCATGAATATTAAATATTGTCAAGTGCTTTTTTATGCATTGATTGATATGGTCATATTCTTTGGCCTGTTAATATGCTGGATTACATTGGTTGATTTTCAAATACTGAACCAGCTTGTATCCCTGGAATAAACAGCACTTAGCAATGGCATACATATATATTTTAAATATATATCAGTAAATTCTGTTTGCTAATATTTTGTTAAGGATTTCAACGTCCATATACATGCATGATACTGGTCTGTGGTTTTCTTTCATTCTTTCTTGCATTTTGCAGGGGAAGAGATTATGTCTTTATCCAGTTTTGGTTTCAGGGTAATAATAGCTTCATAAAATGAATTGGGAAGTACTTCCTCTTATGTTACCTGGAAGAGATTGTGTAGAACTGGTGTTAGTTACTTTGTAAAGGTTTGGGGAAATTCTCCAGTGAAACTATCTGTGCCTAGAAATTTCTTTTATGGAAGTTTTAAAGTTATGAATTCAATATCCATAATGGTTACAAATTATCTATTTCATATTGGATGAATTGTACTAGTTTGTGTTTTTGAGGAATTAGTTTATTGCCTCTAAGTTGTCAAATCTATGCATGTAGAGTTGTTCATAGTATTCCCTTACTATCCTTTACATATATGCAGGATCTGCAGGAAAATTCCCTGTTTCATTCCTGATATTGCTAAATTTTGTCTTTTTTCTTTGTTCATCTTGTTGAAGTTTGTTGATTTTATTGATCTTTTCAAAGAACCAACTCTGTTTCATTTATTTTCTCTATTGTTCTGTTTTTTCTTTTATTGATTTCTGCTCTTATTTCTATTATTTCCTTCCTTCTGCTTTTTTGGGGTTTATTTTGCACTTTTTTCTAGGTCTTGAAATAGAATTTATATTATATATTTGAGACTTTTCTTATTTTTTATATATATATATATATATATATATATATATATACACACATAAATTTTTCTTTCAGAAGTGCTTTAGCTGTGTCCCACAAATTGTGATGTCTCATATTTTCATGCTCATTTAGTTCCATGCATTTTAAAAAATTTCCCTTCAGATTTTTTCTTTGACCTATGGATTATTTTGTAGTAAGTTTTTTAGTTTCCAAGTGTTTGGAAATTTTTCTTTTATTTTTCTTGTATTGATTTATAGTTTAATCCCATTTTGGCCAGAGAACACACTGTATGATTTCAAATATTCTAAATGTGTTGAAGTTTGTTTCATGGCACAGGATATTGTTGGTATGGATTTATATTCTATGAGCACTTGAAAAGAATGTGGATTCTATTTTAAGATAGAGTGTGCTATCAATAAGATCTTGTATTGTCAATAAGATCTTGTATTTTCAGTAAGATCTTGGTTGATTATGTTGAGTTCTTTTATATGCTGACTGATGTTCTGCCTAGTTGTTCTATCAATTACTGAGACAGGGGTGTTGAAGCCTCCACCTACAGCTGTGGATGTGTCTATCTATCCTTTTAGTTCATCATACATTTTGAAGCTCTGCAGTTTGTTGCATATGTATTCTTGGTGGATTGTCCCTTTTATCATTATATAATGTCCCCTTCTGTCTCTACTAATTTCCTTTGTTCTAAATTCTGCTTTATCCGATACTAATATAGCCACCCCTGCTTTCCTTTAATTAACATTTGCCTCATATATCTTTTTCTATCATTTTAGTAACCTTCCTGTATCATTATATTTGATTTTTTTAATAGACAGCACATTGTTGGGTCATGTTTTTAACCTCCTCTGCCAATTTCTTTTTTCCCTTATCTTTTTCCTCCTTTTGTTATCCCTTTCATTTGTTCTGTCTCAGACACACAGGCCTTGCTGCTTTTCCTAAACTGAATAAGCATACTTCCTCTCAGGGCTTTGGCTTTTGCTGGTGCCTCTGCCAGGAAAGGTGTTTCCTCTCACATGGCCTGCTCCCTTATTCTTCTAAGGTGTGCCCAAATAGAAACTTACTACTCTCATCATTTCCCTGTTCCCCTTCTCCAATTTACTTGTCTCTTCAGTAGTGATTACTATATAACACACAACATATTTTTCTTATTTCTTTTATTTACCTTCTGTATCACCTACAATAATATAAGCTCTACTATTAAATTTCCTGTGCCTAGAGCAGGGCCTGGCTCACAGGAAATACTCAATACTTATTGCTGAATGAATAAAAGAAATTAAAGAACTGGCCCCCGGCTGGCTCTCCAGTTTCATCTGTGCGTTCCTTCCCTCTTGTTTGTTCTCCAGCAGCACTGACCTTCTTTCACGTCATGCCATGAGACATGCTTTAGAATCAGACCCCAGGACCTCCATGTATGCAGCTCCCTTGCCTGGAGTCTGTCCTCCTCCCCATTTCCACCCGTGCTCCCCACTAACCAAACTCAAGCAGCAGCCAACACTATCTTGAGAAGCTTCCTCTGACCCTCATTGTAGGTCAAGTTCATCAGTGAGAGGCTTGTTTAGCATTGATCACTTTTTGTAACTGGTATTTGTTTAGGGGATTATTTAATTAATGTGTGTCTCCTCCACTGGACATTAAAATCAATTCAGACAGAGACTATGTCTGGCTGGCTCAGCATTTTATTCCTAGCACTTTGTACAATACCTGAAACATAGTAGATAATAAATATTTTCCAAGTGATGAAATGATAAATCAATGACAAATGAGTACTCATTTAAAAATTTTTTAGCTTCCAGAAATGATCAGACAGATTAAGAGTTGAAGGAGGAATACCTTTGTAACTGTTAGCTGTAGAGGACTCACTTGTCTACCGAAATTAAACCAAACAGATAAGAAAATGTTTGGGTAGGTGAATGTGAAGGTGAAGGGAGCATTGACTCTCTTTTCTTTGTGAAATTCAAGTGTCTGGTGAGAGTTAGAGGAAGTGGTATGAAGATACTCGTGTTTCTCATCCACAGCACTATTGACATTTTGAGTTGAATATTTCCTTGTTGTGGGGTCTGTGCTATGCATTGTATGATGTTTATCAGCATCCCTGGCCTCTACCCACCAGATGCCGGTTGCACAGTCTTCTGCTCTGCAGTTTGACAACAAAATTGTCTCCAGACATTGCCAAATGTTCCCTGGGGTGCAAAATTGCCCCAGATTGAGCACCACTAAGATAGATTTTAAGATGTTGAGAAGGTTTAAAAAAATATTATGAGAAATGAGAGTGCAAGAGAGCCCATATATGAGAGAGAAAGTGTGACAATAGATGTACTGAATTAAGTACTGTGTAATGACAATTAGAAACATTTGAGGGCCCTGCTAATCTATAAGACAGTGAATTTGTAGTGAACCAAGGCATCAGTATATGTGATTACATTACTTTCTCTGGTAGTGCACAACAACATGGATAAAAAGTGAAGAATGCAACTAATGCACTGATCTAGGCTTGGGATTTTTGCCAGCTAAATGCCAGTGAAGCAAAAGAATGAGAGAACAAGACATTAAAAAGTTTCATCAGGCTTTTGCTAGATGTGAGTTACAAGGAGAGGTAGAGAGAGGCATGGCCTAAAATACCAGTTCCCAAACTTTGCTGCCTTTTAGAATATGTGGGGAGCTATGTAAAATCCCAGTGCTCAGGTCACACCCTATACTAATGAAATCAGAATTTCTGGGCATGGTGTCAGGCATCAGTTTTAAAGATTTCTAGATGATTCCAAAGTGCAGAAAAGTTTGGAAACTCCTTGGCTATTTGCATGAATCTCTACACCTGTGTTTCTCAAAGTGCAATCCCACAACCAACAGCATAGGCATCACAAGGGAATCTGTTAAAAATGCAAATTCTCAGGCCCCAGCATTATTTTAACAAGACCTCTAGGTGATTAATGCACACTCAATTTTGAGAACCATTACTCTAAAAAACAAAGAGAATATTTTGGTGATGTATTAAAGAAATTGTTTTGAGGTAGTTCATCCCCTTTTTTGTCCTCATAGTATGTGGGAAGTGGAAAAGTAAATATCCTTGGGACTCTGAGGATAACATCAGTGTAACCATGATACATATTATAAAGAATAACTGGAGGGACAAAGGAGGTGTTGGTACCATCCCCTTTGGTGCCACATACTGTGGGCAGGACATTCTTTTACTTTTTTTTTCTTTTTCTTTGTGGTACGTGGACCTCTCACTGCTGTGGCCTCTCCCATTGCGGAGCACAGGCTCTGGACGTGCAGGCTCAGTGGCCGTGGCTCACGGGCCCAGCCGCTCCGCGGCATGTGGGATCTTCCCGGACCGGGGCACGAACCCGTGTCCCCTGCATCAGCAGGCGGACTCTCAACCACTACGCCACCAGGGAAGCCCCAGGACATTCTTTTAGAATGTACATCAGACACACACATTTTGTTTTCTGTTCCCACATCAAAGATGAGTGCATTGGCCTTCCATATGAGGGGAAATGTAAGTAGGAAATGCTTAGCACATTCTTTGTATCAACTCACAGAGTTCCTGCTCGTTGTTCAGGCTTGTGAACAAATCCTGTAGGATACTCTCAGTTTGCCCCAGAGAGGATTGTACAAACTGGTGCCTCACTTCTCATGCTTCAGAATGCTAGTGTCTGAGCTATTTGCAGCCTTAAGTATTTCCTGCTCGAAATTTGGGCTGGGGTGTGTGTGTGTAGTGAGGGAGTGAAGGTTTACCTTCTTAGAGAATCCTAGGGCTAATTTGCATAAGATGTGATACAGTCAAGTTGTTTTTCTTGCCTTTAATTATTTCCTTATTTGCCTGGGTTGGAATCCTTCTACCTAGCTTTAGCAATATCCTTCCTCATTTTCCTATAAGGGAAAAATTACTTTCACAGTCTTTTTACCTGCAATTACCTAAAGCCTCCAAGAAATGACTTTTAGTAGGCAGCAGCAGAATATTTGAATACAAGTAAACACAGGAGTTTATCAAATAACATTCACAGCATAGACCAGTTTTCATCTGAGAAGAAAAATAACATCTAGTGTAATGCCTGAGTTCAAGACTCATTTGATGAGAGATTTACTTGCATGTACATATGAGCAGGGGGAGAAGTACATTACATAAACTGAATTAATGAACCAAAAAAAAGAGAATAATGGTCTACTCATCCAAACATAAAAATTAAACAGTAAAGAAGGTATTTCCTTACATTTTTTTTCTTTGTCCATTGTATTTAGATTATGGCTGCAATGTTACCTTTACAACATTAAATGTTTTTTTGTTTTACTTGCTAAACCTACTATTTTTTTCTTAACATCTTTATTGGAGTATAATTGCTTTACAATGGTGGTTAGTTTCTGCTGTATAACAAAGTGAATCAGCTATACATATACATATATCCCCATATCGCCTCCTTCTTGCGTCTCCCTCCCACCCGCCCTATCCCACCCCTCTAGGTGGTCACAAAGCACCGAGCTGATCTCCCTGTGCTATGCGGCTGCTTCCCACTAGCTATCTATTTTAATTTCGTAGTGTATATATAAGTCAATACCACTCTCTCACTTCATCCCAGCTTACCATTCCCCCTCCCTATGTCCTCAAGTCCATTCTCTATGTCTGGGACTTTATTCCTGTCCTGCCCCTAGGTACTTCAGAACCATTTTTTTTTTCTTTTTTTAGATTCTATATATATGTGTTAGCATACGGTATTTATTTTTCTCTTTCTGACTTACTTCACTCTGTATGACAGTCTCTAGGTCCATCAACCTAACTACAAATAACTCAATTTCATTTCTTTTTATGGCTGAGTAATATTCCATTGTATATATGTGCCACATTTTCTTTATCTATTCATCTGTCGATGGACATTTAAGTTGCTTCCATGTCCTGACTATTGTAAATAGAGCTGCAGTGAACATTGTAGTACATGACTCTTTTTGAATTATGGTTTTCTCAGAGTATATGCCCAGTAGTGGGATTGCTAGGTCGTACGGTATTTCTATTTTTAGTTTTTCAAGGAACTTCTATGCTGCTCTCCATAGTGGCTACATCAACTTACATTTCCACAAAAAGTGCAAGAGGGTTCCCTTTTCTCCACACCTTCTCCAGCATTTATGGTTTGTAGATTTCTTGATGATGGCCATTCTGACTGGTGTGAGGTGATACATCACTGTAGTTTTGATTTGCATTTCTCTAATGATTAGTGATGTTGAGCATTCTTTCATGTGTTTGTTGGCAATCTGTATATCTTCGTTGGAGAAATATCTATTTAGGTCTTCTGCCCAATTTGGATTTGATTTGATTTTTTGATATTGAGCTGCATGAGCTACTTGTAAATTTTGGAGATTAATCCTTTGTCAGTTGCTTCATTTGCAAATATTTTCTCCCATTCTGAGGGTTGTCTTTCCATCTTGTTTATGGTTTCCTTTGCTGTGCAAAAGCTTTTAAGTTTCATTAGGTCCCATTTGTTCATTTTTGTTTCTATTTCCATTTCTCTAGGAGGTGGGTCAAAAAGAATCTTGCTGTGATTTATGTCATAGAGTGTTCTGCCTATGTTTTCCTCTAAGAGTTTTATAGTGTCTGGCCTTACATTTAGGTCTTTAATCCATTTTGAGTTTATTTTTGTGTATGGTGTTAGGGAGTGTTCTAATTTCATTCTTTTACATGTAACTTGTCCAGTTTTCCCAGCACCACTTATTGACTGTCTTTTCTCCATTATATATCTTTGCTTCCTTTGCCATAGATTAGTTGACTATAGGTGCATGGGTTTATCTCTGGGCTTTCTATCCTGTTCCATTGATCTATATTTCTGTTTTTGTGCCAGTACCATAGTGTCTTGATTATGGAAACTTTGTAGTATAGTCTGAAATCCAGGAGCCTGATTGTTCCAGCTCCATTTTACTTTCTCAAGATTGCTTTGACTATTTGGGGGCTTTTGTGTTTCCATACAAATTGTGAAATATTTAGTTCTAGTTCTGTGAATAATGCCATTGGTAGTTTGATAGGGATTGCATTGAATCTGTAGATTGCTTTGGGTAGTATAGTCATTTTCACAGTGTTGATTCTTCCAATCCAAGAACATGGTATATCTCTCCATCTGTTTGTATCATCTTTAATTTTCTTCATCAGTGTCTTATAGTTTTCTGCATAAAGGTCTTTTGTCTCCATCAGCAGGTTTATTCCTAGGTATTGTATTCAATACAATACAGTGGTAAATGGGAGTGTTTTGTTGCAGTGGTAAATGGGAGTGTTTCCTTAATTTCTCTTTCATATTTTTCATCATTAGTGTATAGGAATGAGAGAGATTTCTGTGCATTAATTTTGTATCCTGCTACTTTACCAAATTCGTTGATTAGCTGTAGTAGTTTTCTGGTAGCATCTTTAGGATTCTCTGTTATAGTATCATGTCATTTGCAAACAGTGACAGCTTTACTTCTTCTTTTCCAATTTGGATTCATTTTCTTTCTTTTTCTTCTCTAATTGCTGTGACTAAAACTTCCAAAACTATGTTGAAGAAGAGTGGTGAGAGTGGACAACCTTGTCTTTGTCCTGATCTTAGAGGAAAGGGTTTCAGTTTTTCACCATTGAGAACAATGTTGGTTGTGGTTTTGTCATGTATGGCCTTTATTATGTTGACATAAGTTCCCTCTATGACTACTTTCTGCAGAGTTTTTATCATAAATGGGTGTTGAATTTTGTTGAAAGCTTTTTCTGCATCTATTGAGATGATCATATGGTTTTTATCCTTCAATTTGTTAATATGGTGTATCACATTGATTGATTTGCATATATTGAAGAATGCTTGCGTTCCTGGATAAACCCCACTTGATCGTGGTGTATGATCCTTTTAATGTGCTGTTGGATTCTGTTTGCTAGTATCTTGTTGAGGATTTTTGCATCTATGTTCATCAGTGATATTGGCCTGTAGTTTTCTTTCTTTGTAACATCTTTGACTGGTTTTAGTATCAGGGTGTTGGTGGCCTTGTAGAACGAGTTTGGGAGTGTTCCTCCCTCTGCTATATTTTGGAAGAGTTTGAGAACGATAGGTGTTAGCTCTTCTCTAAATGTTTCATAGAATTTGACTGTGAAGCCATCTGGTCCTAGGCTTTTGTTTGTTGGAAGGTTGTTAATCACAGTTTCAATTTCACTGCTTGTAATGGGTCTGTTTATATTTTCTATTTCTTCCTGGTTCAATCTCGGAAGGTTGTGCTTTTCTAAAAACATGTTCATTTCTTCAAGGTTGTCCATTTTATTAGCATATAGTTGCTTGTAGTAATCTCTCATGATCCTTTGTATTTCTGCAGTGTCAGTTGTTACTTCTCCTTTTTCATTTCTAATTCTATTGATTTGAGTCTTCTCCCTTTTTTTCTTGATGAGTCTGGCTAATGGTTTATCAATTTTGTTTATCTTCTTAAACAACCAGCTTTTAGATTTATTGATCTTTGCTATCGTTTCCTTCATTTGTTTTTCATTTATTTCTGATCTGATCTTTATGATTTCTTTCCTTCTGCTAACTTTGAGGTTTTTTTATTCTTCTTTCTCTGATTGTTTTAGATGTAAGATTAGGTTATTTATTTGAGATGTTTCTTGTTTCTTGAGGTAGGATTTTATTGCTATAAACTTCCCTCTTAGAACTGCTTTTGCCGCATCCCATAGGTTTTGGGTCGTCGTGTTTTCATTGTCATTTGTTTCTAGGTATTTTTTAATTTCCTCTTTGATTTCTTCAGTGAACTCTTGGTTATTAAGTAGTGTATTGTTTAGCCTGCATGTGTTTGTATTTTTTATAGATTTTTTCCTGTAATTTGTATCTAGTCTCATAGCGTTGTGGTCGTAAAAGATACTTGATATGATTTCAAGTTTCTTAAATTTACCAAGGCTTGATTTGTGGCCCAAGATATGATCTATTCTGGAGAATGTTCCATGAGCACTTGAGAAGAAAGTGTTTTCTGTTGTTTTTGAATGGAATGTCCTACAAATATCAATTAAATCCATCTTGTTTAATATATCACTTAAAGCTTATGTTTCCTTATTCATTTTCATTTTGGATGGTCTGTCCACTGGTGAAAGTGGGGTGCTAAAGTTCCCTAGTATGATTGTGTTACTATTGATTTCCCCTTTTATGGCTGTTAGCATTTGCCTTATGTATTGAGGGGCTCCTATGTTGGGTGCATATGTATTTGCAATCGCTATATCTTTTTCTTGAATTGATTCCTTGATCATTATGTAGTGTCCTACTTTGTCTCTTGTAATAGTCTTTATTTTAAAGTCTATTTTATCTGGTTTGAGAATTGCTACTCCAGCTTTCTTTTGATTTCCATTTGCATGGAATATCTTTTTCCATCCCCTCATTATCATTCTGTATCTGTCCCAAGGTTTGAAGTGGGTGTCCTGTAGACAGCATATATCTGAGTCTTGTTTTTGGATCCATTCAGGCAGTCTAGGTCTTTTGTTGGGAGCATTTAATCCATTTACATTTAAGATAATTATTGATATATATGTTACTATTACCATTTTCTTAACAGTTTTGGTTTTGTTATTGTAGGTCTTTTCCTCCTCTTGTGTCTGCTGCCTAGAGAAGTTCCTTTAGCATTTGTTGTAAACTTGGTTTAGTAGGGCTGAATTCTCTTAGCTTTTGCTTTTCTGTAAAGATTTAAATTCTCTGTCGAATCTGAATGAGATCCTTGCTGGGTAGAGTAATCTTGGTTGTAGGTTTTTCCCTTTCATCACTTTAAATATGTCTTGCCACTCCCTTCTGGCTTGCAGAGTTTCTGCTGAAAGATCAGCTGTTAACCTTATGGGGATTCCCTTGTATGTTATTTGTTGTTTTTCCCTTGCTGCTTTTAATATTTTTTCTTTGTATTTAATTTTTTATAGTTTGATTAATATGTATCTTAGCCTGTTTCTCCTTGGATTTATCCTGTATGGGACTCTTTGCACTTCCTGGAATTGACTGACTATTTCTTTTCTCATATTAGGGTAGTTTTCAAGTATAATCTTTTCAAATATTTTCTCTGTCTCTTTCTTTTTCTCTTCTTCTGGAACCCCTATAATTCGAATGTTGGTGTGTTTAATGTTGTCCCAGAAGTCTGTGAGAGTGTTTTCAATTCTTTTCATTCTTTTTTCTGCTCTGCAGTAGTTATTTCCATTATTTTACCTTCCAGGTCACTTATCCATTCTTCTCCCTCAGTCATTCTGCTATTGATTCCTTCTAGAAAAATTTAATTTCATTTATTGTGTTGTTCATCATTGTTTGTTTCATCTTTAGTTCTTCTAGGTCCTTGTTAAATGTTTTTGCATTTTGTCCTTTCTATTTCCAAGATTTTGGATCATCTTTACTATCATTATTCTGAATTCTTTTTCAGGTAGACTGCCTATTTCCTCTTCATTTGTTAGGTCTGGTGGTTTTTTATCTTGCTCCTTTATCTGCTCTGTGATTTTCTGTCTTCTCATTTTGCTTATCTTACTGTGTTTGGGGTTTCCTTTTTGCAGGCTGCAGGTTTGTAGTTCCCGTTGTTTTTGATGTCTGTCTCCAGTGGCTAAGGTTGGTTCAGTGGGTTGTGTAGGCTTCCTGGTGGAGGGGACTAGTGCCTGTGTTCTGGTGGATGAGGCTGGATCTTGTCTTTCTGGTGGACAGGACCATGTCTGGTGGTGTGTTTTGGGTTTTTTGTGACCTTATTATGATTTTTGGCAACCTCTCTGCTAATGGGTGGTGTTGTATTCCTGTCTTGCTAGCTGTTTGGCATAGGGTGTCCAGCACTGTAGCTTGCCGGTTGTTGAGTGGAGCTGGGTCTTAGTGTTGAGATGGAGAACTCTGGGAGAACTTTCGCCATTTGATATTTCATGCAGCTGGGAGGTATCTGGTGGTCCAATATCCTGAACTAGGCTCTACCACCTCAGAGACACAGGCCTGACACCTGGCTGGAGCACCACGACCCTGTCAGCCACACAGCTCAGAAGAAAAAAGAAAGAAAGGAAAAAATAAAATAAAAAGAAATAAAGTCATTAAAATAAAAAAAATTAAAATTTAAAAAATTAACAAGTAATAAAAAAAAGAAAACAGAAAGAAAGAGAGAGCAACCAAACCAAAAAACAAATCCCCCAATGATAACAAGCACTAAAATCTATACTAAAAACCAAAATCAATAAAAACAGCCAGACAGAACCCTAGGGCAAAAGCAAAGCTATACTGACAAAATCACACAAAGAACCATAGACATACCTACTCACCGAAAGAGAAAAAGGGATAAAATATATATATATATATATATATATATATATATATCTTTTGGGAAGTCTGAGGTCTTCTGCCAGCATTCAGTAGGTGTTCTGTAGGAGTTATGCCACATGTAAATGTATTTCTGATGTATTTGTGGGCAGGAAAGTGTTCTCCACATCTTACTCCTCCGCCATCTTGAGGTCTCCTTTTTTTCTTTCTCTTCCCAGTACTTTTCTTCTGCTGATCATGCAAGTCTTATTGATGTAGCTTTTGCCTTGGCAAGGTGAGTTTTGGAATGTGATTCAATTGTTTAAAATACTGTGGATGTTGTCATAAATCTGTGTTGGTTAGAGTCAGGTCCAGATCACTCTGAAACTAACTGGGCTCCCGGCTCCGGAATCCACAACACTAAATGTTAATTTTCAGAGATGGTGTCATTTTTTATTGACTTTTATTCATTACCTAAGTGCAAATCATATGCGTATAAATTCCTGACACACTGTAGAGTAGCATCTCATGACAGGATACTTTTCCAGCATTCTGAACTATCCAGAACACAAATAATAACTTGGAAGGATGCAAAAAGGGTGTCTGAAACAACTAAACAAGATGTCTCAAAGTATCTGTCTAGAGCGGTGGTTCTCAATGTTTTCAGCTTAATTCAAAAAATAGTTGCAGACCTCCTAGGAATAGTTTGTTATGTATTAAGCATTTGGCACCCAAGGAAATCCATAGTGCTTACTAGGGAACTGGGAAGTTTTCTACAAATTTAATTCATTTTATCCTCACAAAAGTCCTATGAGGTCGGTACTTACTATTGTTAAACTCATTTTACATAAGAGGACACTCAGACTTAGAGAGATTGTGCAACTTAACCAAGTCCACGCAGCTGGAAAATACAGAGCTGGTATTTAAACCCAGGAAATCTGGCTCCAGAGTCTGTGTGTTTAACCACACTGCTATACTATGCTTCCGTCCAATAATAAAACAGACTATGAATTCGTTAGCAGGTTTAAATCAACTTTTAAATATACACATCTGAAAAGTAATAACATGTGTATAGTAAGCTGTCTTGCATGTAGTTTTGTCAGCAGATAGGGTACGGGATCCTTGGAGAAAGAGAAGCAGACATGGCTTTCTTGATATAAGAGAAGCCATTTTTGGCCTAAGCCATTTTGTGATCCAAGCCTGGCCACAATGCTTGTCCTTAAATAGGTCTCGGTAATTAATGATCTTAAAGGAAAAAAGGAATGCAGAAACAAAAGACTGTTATCAGGCTAGAGAAGTAACAATAGCAAAGATAATAAATCAGTTGTAAAGACTCCCTGATACAATGGTAAGGATTAGCCTGAAGCACAATATTGAGCTGTTTTGCAGAATCCAAATCCCCTTGAGTGTTCAACCACCAGATCAGCCTGAACTTAGGGAATGATGATGTAGACCTTTTCTGACCCTCCTGCCTTCAGTCAACTAAAGCATGGACTCTGTCACCCTTTGCCCCAGTTCTCTGCTGAATTTTCCTTTGCTCAGGCCCCCTCATGAATATGCATGTACCCTTAGCTTAAAAATTCCCCAATTTTGCTGTTCAGGGAGACACTGCTGTGGGAAAGATAACCAGTGTTCTCCTTATTTGCTGTGAGTAATACACCCTTCCTTCTCCTGCTCTTTGGCTTGGTTGTGGCTTCTGATCACCAAGAGGCAAACCCAGTTTTCCAGTAATAGTTTCATGGACCTAACTCTTCTGCCTCCCCCATCACTGACTGGAACCCACTGCACTAAAGCTCAGAGACATTACCTTCAGGAGAATTTCTTAAACCTAATGCAGCAGTTATGTACTTCACCCTTAGACACAATTCTAATGAGCTCATTCTAATGGATCTGGTTTTCAACTCCACAGGAGATTAGAAGCAGAACATTTTAGTGAGCAAAAACCTTGGATTTTGAAATCAGAATGCTTTGGTTTAATCTCTGGCACTGCCAACTGGGATACCTTACTCAGGTTACCTTACTTATCTAAATCTGATTTCTCACATATGAAAGGTTTAGAATATTTATCCCATGTGTGATGAGGATTAAATGAGACAATGCATGCAAAGCACATGGGTACATGGTAAGCCCCCAATAATGGCAGCTGATAATGGTCCTGCAGGTGGTAGCAACAGTAGTAGTAATTATGGGGTCTATGAAAATATTAAAGATGCTCATTAATAGCCTGGCAGCCTGACAGTCAAATGTCAAGATCAATGACATATATGTATTTTTTTAGCTTGGGTATATTCTTCAGAAAGTCATACAGCTTTTGAAATATTCATAAATGTTTTTTAGTGTACCATTTTATAAAATGGTAAACAGAAGTTTTAAAGAGGTTTTTGAATCAGTTTTTGATAAATCATGTAGAAAATAGAAAAGAAATTTCTCTCACTGCTCTCAAGCACAGGAAGAAGCATATTTTTCTCACATCCCATAATTGCCAGAATGACTGTTTCATCCACTGTCTGCAGTTTCTTCACATTATTCCCTCAGGTGGTATGTCATATAATTTCTTTTGCAGTCTCCCAACATGAATTTTGGAAAGCCAATCAACGCCACATATAAAAGACAGAGGATCATATCAGATCAGTTTGCAGGCTGAAAATGAAATAACTAGTAACATTTATTACCAATCAAAAATGTATTTGCACAAAAGATATACTTACAGGAATTATTCAATTAAGTTAAGAATGGAATCACTGCCAATCAGACACATCAATCACTTTTTCAATGGTATAATTCCTTTAAAAATTCCCTCATCTTCATGATTATGTAAAAGATATGCTTTACAGAAAGCAATCTTTATTAATGAGCCATAAATATAGTCTCTTCACTGCCTGCTGCAGCATTTGGTAAAAGAACCTGGTGAAGAAAGATTCAAATTCATGAATAGGCCCTTTAAAACCCTCATTATATGTGTTTTGTGATTAAATCTTGATTATTTCACCATTTATGAGAGATGCATCAGCACAACTATAAGTTGCTTTGTATCTTACTTCCTTTTCCAATCCCTGACATGATTGTTAAAAGAGAAATATGCTTAGTGAGCTTAACATGGAGAGTCAAACAGTCCCATACATTAGTATAATCTGATTTTATTTTAAAAATTGTTAAATAGGAGGGTAAAGGACAGAATTTTGCAGCTAAAGCCAGGTGCTTATCACAATGAAAAGGATTGTCTTCAATTCTGAGAAGTGCTTGGCTTCATTTGGGATCAATAATTTTGTTGCTAGTGAGGAAATGATAAACCCTTTCCTCCCTGGGGCAAGTGGGAAAGGGCATTCCTCAGGTTTGAAAGAAGAAAAGTCTCTTTACTCTTGAATTCTTTCTTTGTACTGTGGAAGGCATGAAGCATAATCCTTAAGCACAAACACAAGAATTCCCTTGAATGTCATGTCAAGACTAAATTTCTATTAGGCCAGTTGATGACCCCCTAAAGGTATAAAGTTATGAATGTCAGTGAAGCAGTAGGATCCTATTGGAAAGACTGTTGAGCTGAATCAACTGATTTGAGTTCTTGTCATACTCACCATTTACTTACTGTTTGGTGTAAGCAATTTCAGAGGTATGAAGAGTATCTCAGTAGCATGGGCATTATTGTGGTTCACATAGATAGTATGGTCAGAAGAGATCATGGAACTGGCAGTTTAGACAGGCTTCGAAAAGAAAAAAGAATTTGAGCTGAATCTGTAGGATAGGTGTACTTCAAAGTCATAAATATGGGACTTTATATTCAGTGAGAATATTTTGGAATGAAAGGCCCACGATAAGGGAAAGGTTTAGAGAAAGAGGTAAAAAAAATCAGCAAATAATTATAGTTATAGTTATATAGCAAAGAATTATACTTATTCCCTCAGTTATTTGTCCCTGTTTGCATTAGCTATTGAGAAAATTCATTATTTAAGGTAATGCTTTTTGGCAACCCTGAACAAAATAAACATTAGCCTTTGACCCCAGAAGTCATTCGTTTTTTTTAAGTCATTCTTAAAGACTAGGCTCAAAAGACTCCATAGCTCTTTACCTGCTCAGCTGTGGTTCCATTCTCTCTGAAGGACATAAAAAGTAATAAAGTCATAGAAGATCTCATTTACATCAGCTTCAATCTCACAGAGATCACTAAGAATGGAATTTCTTTGGAAGTATCTAGGTTTAGGAACAGGTGAAAATGTGCTGTATAGAGTGAGGTAAAACAAATAGCTGAAGATTAAGGCTACAGATAGTAAGAGGTTGTTGAAGGCCCAATATACTCTAGCATTCACTGTATGGTGAAGCCTTAAAGTAGGGACTCAGAAAATGTTGGCTACCAGCAAATGTGATTGGCTTGTTCATCAGTCTATGTGTGTAAATTGTGTAAATTGATTGCAAATTGCATATGTGTAAATTGATTTGTTCTTGAATACATTGTGGTGTTTTTCAATTAACCATAGTAATCACCTTTTAAAAATGTTCTTACTCTATTTCCTGCTGCTTCATATATTTGCATCACTCATTTAACCCTGAAGTCACTTGATACTAGGAAGCTTGGATTAAAGAGTCTGTGAAAGCCAGATGGTTTCTCCAGCTAATTTTGCAAACATTTAAGGAAGAAATAATACCAATATACACAATTCCTGCCATAAAATTAAAAAAAAAAAAAAAAAGGATACTACCCAATTCATTTTATGAGGTTGCCATAACCTCAAAAAGAATAATACAAGAAAGAAAAATTACAGGCCATGAATACAGATGCAAAAATGCTAATTAAAATATTAGGAAGCTAGAGTCAGCAATATGTAGGGTTATAATATCATGGTCAAGTTAGATTATTCCAGAAATGCAAAGTTGTTTTTAATATTCAAAAGTATATCAATGTGATATGTCACATAAATAAAGGAAAAACATACGATCATCTCGACAAGTACAAAAAAAAAAGCATTTGATAAGGTTCAACATTTCTTCATTAAAAAACCTGTTAGCAAATTAGGAATATAAGGGACCTTCCTTAATCTGATAAATGTTATCTGCAAAAAAGCTATAGCAAACATCATACTTAGTGGTGAAACACTGACATATCTGCCCTTGTAATCAGGAAGAAAGCAATGATGCCTGCTATCACCACTTCTATTCAACATTGTCCTAGAGACCCTAGTCAGTGAAATAAGATGAGAAAAATAAATTTGAAAAAGAATTGATAAAAGAATGGAAACAAATGATATGACCATGTAGTAGAAAATCTACAATCTACAGGTAAATTATTTGAAGTAATAAATTTTTAAGATTACTGGAAAAAAGTCAATATAAAAAAATAAATTGTATTTCTACATGCTAACAGTGAACAATTAGAAATGCTGTTTAAAAGAAATATACAATTTAAAATGGCACCAATACCATCAAATAGTTAGAAGTATATCTAAGAAAGATATTTGGGAAGAAAATGGTAATAGCAGGCCTATTAACAATTCTCTCTCTTTTCCAGGGAAGCCCAGTAAAAAGGAATGATCATGTAAATCCCCTTGTAAACATAATGGTACCCCTACATCCTGGTAAATACGCTACTGGTATTTATTAGAAAGATAATTGAGAGTTCTTTTCTAATTAAATGCTTTTTATCATTATTTACCTATTGTAAAGAAATCTGGAACATATGGCTTTTTGAGAGCTTGACAGGCTGGAAAATGTTACATAAGCTGGGTAATTTGCTGAGTGTAAAATGAGGATGTCTCTGACCAAAATGGTCCCCTCTGCATAAGCAATATTCCACATGAATTGTTTAAACATCACATTTTAAATCTGAACCGGAACACACCCTACCACAGAAGAGGAAGAATCTTTGGAGAGCTGTGTTGATGGTTTTGGATTCCTCCAAAGGAAGAACACTTTGCCTAGTCTTATATTCTTTACTCTGCGTCCTTTGAATTATTAGTAATGTTTGCTATTAAATAAAGCTGTAGTCATCAACACAGTGTGGGATTAGCTTAAAAATTTATGCATCACTGAAATAGAATTGAAGCCAAAAAACAAATCTACATATTTATGGACATTAGATTTATGACAACCATGCACAGCAGTGAGGAAAGGACAATTATTTCAATGAATATTGCTGAGACTGTGCAATAAAATAAATAAATATAGATAGATAGATAAACAAACAACAAACCTATCTCACACCATGTATGAAAATCAGCTCAAAGTGGATTATAGTCCTAATGCAAAAGGCAAAATAATAAAAGTTGTGTAAAATAATACAAACAACTGTTCTCATGATTGCAAAGTAGGAACAAGTGTTTAAACAGGATATAAAAAGATGTATATATTTAACTGACCACATTACAATTAAGAACTTCTATTCATTAGAGACACATTATGAGAGTGAAAAGGCAAGCCACAGATGGGTAGAAAATATGTGCAGCTTAAACAAGCAACAAAGAGCTCATGTCAAGAATATAAGAATTTAAGAAGACCTACAAAGAAAAAGACATCCCTATAAAAAGTGAGCAAGGGATATAAAAAGGCACTTCATAAAAAAGGGATATTTAAATGGCCAGCAAACATATTAAAAGGTATTCAACTCTCTTAGTAATCAGAGAAATGCAAATTAAAGCCACAATATGATACCACTGCATATGATCAAAAAGATCAAAAAGAATGACAATACCAGATGTTGGAGAAAATGCGCAACAACTGGTGCTCTCAAGTACATGTGGAAGCATGAAGTTTTACAATCACTTATGAAAAGAGTTTGACATTATCCTCTAATGCTGAAGATTTTATACCCTATGACTCAGAAGTTCAACTCCTAAGTCTAAACCCGACAGTGTGTACATATGTATCATAATGTTTATACAAAAATGTTTCACAGCAACATTGTCTGTAATAGTCCCAAACTGAAAACAACCCAGATGCCCATTAACAATAGAATGATGAATTGTAATCACACAACAGAATATCACACAGCAATGAAAGTGAATGTATTACTGTTACATGCAATAGTGTAAATGGAACTCACGAAAATGATGAGTAAAGAGAGACATACACAAAAGAATACATACTATATAATTTCATGTAAAAAGCTCAAAAATAAGCAAAACTAAAATGGTTAGGGGTGACTATTTGGGTCATAATTTACAAATAAAACCTAGGAACTGAGTTAGAAGAATGAGGGGACAGAAAGTGTCCTACCCAGCAAGGACAACTGGGAGTGGGGGATGGGGTTCTAGGTTGTTGGCAAAATTCTATTTCTTGACCTGGGTGGTAGTTATGTAAGTGTCCACTACACAGTAATTCGTTAATGCAATTTTATGCAATTTCTTTATAATATGTAATTTCAATATAATATTGTTACCCAAGTCTGTTAAAAAAAGAGAGAGAAAAACAATTCTGTGAAAGACCTGGACAGTACACCAGCAATAATATTTCTCCAGCTAGAAGAACATTGGATTTGGATAACTCCTTTGTAATGTAAAGCAGGAATTCTCCAACTTGGCACAATTGACACTTTGGACTGAATAATTGGGTAATTCTTTGTTGTGGGAGACTGTCCTGTGCATTGCAGGATTCTTAGCAGCATCTCTGACCTCTACCCACTAGATTCCAGTAATACTCCCTCCCCCAAGTTGTGAAAACCTGTTGAGAACAACTCATTTAAAAGAATCAACACTTGAAGGCATTGCTCTCTGTACTCTGGTTACAGATTTTTTTTTTAGAGTAGTCTTCTTCAAGTATAATTGTTTGGAGTTTTCTGTTGCCTTACTTTCAGCATTCTGCTCCAATTTTCTCTGGTAATTTATTTTAAAATCCCCTGATATGAATTTCTCTTTAATTTGTTCTATGGATATATGGACCCATGTGGATAGAGGAGCAGTCAAATTTCTCTTACAATTATTGTAAATTTTATGTTGCAAGGTTTGGTAACATTGCTCAAGTGGAGATATTTTTAAATGGAATGCAATTACAGAGTAAACTAGCTGATATCAGACAGACTCTAAACTGTCTTTATGAAACAGACAGATTGTCAAGAAACCCTAGGGATCTACCCACCACTAATTATGATGAGGAATCCGGAAACAAGCGAATCTTTTCTCTCATCCACAGTAGTCTGTTCCCTCCCCCAGCACATACCTTCCCCCCAGTCCCTAACCCCATACCTTCTCTTACTTCCAAGTTAACAAAGACAGATTTTGGCAGTCATAACTCAACCAGCCATTTCAATTATAGCGTTTAGTGAGCCACATCAAGAACAAAAGTAAAGGGTAAAAACCACACTCAGCTGTGGCATTTTTATTGCTTTAAGTCATTACCAGTAACTGGAATCTGTATACTTCACTGAACTTTTGAAAGCAAGCTCATTTACAGCACATTCAGTATTCATTTTTGGGAAAATGAGTAACCAATTTTGCTCATTTTGTGCATTTTAATTGGTTGGCAATTTCCAAACACATCTGTGGGACAAACAATGATAAGCCACCCCCTTGCAACAAAAAATACAAACAGAATTTCAATTCGACTGAACATATTTCTTGTTTTCTGAAGTAAAATCAAGACAATCTTCCAGTTATTAGAGGATGAATTTTCTTCCAAATTTATTCCCTCTGACAGGGGCTTTTTCCTCGATATATCTCCTCCACGTCTTCTTACACAAGTGCAGTTAGCTGGGATCAGCACAGGGCTTCTGGACTGATAGTCCAGGGTAGGTGAGTCCAATAGCTTGGGCTCTTATAAGCATGATATCTCTTAATGACCTGTTACCCTTCATTTCATTTCTTGGTCAACCTACTTACAGCTCTAGCTACAATCCTTGGGAAACTTGGTCGTCCTGATTACCTTCTATGAGTTGCCAAATCCCAGTTCTAGAATGACATGCCTCTCTCCAGCCATTCAAACACTGAATTCTTCCAAGGTCAGGACAACACGGGACTTCTAGCTTTGTGCATCTTCGTTTTTCATGGCATTCCTAAGGCTTTTCTCTATTTCTCAAATCTATTTTTTTTAACTAACTCCAAAATAGTAATCTAAAACATAATAATAACTGGTATCTATAAAGCATACTGTGTGCCTGGAATGTTCTAAGCACTTTAAACTTCACATCAACCCTATGAAATTGGTTTACATATTATCACCATTTTACAGATAAGGAAACCAAGCCACAAATGGGGTTAATTTGCCTAAGGACACACAGCTAAGTGATGAACCCAGGTTTGAGCCCTGGAAGTCTAGCTCTAAGCTGCTGTTTCTAAAAACCAGATTTCTGTTGTGGGCCTCCATAGTCACAAGTCCAAATAAGTCTCCTCTAAACTACTGTGGCTTGCTCCTTGTACATTACCAGGGGCACTTGTATTCATGCCATGCTATTGATACTGTCCATATCCTTGTCTTTTATACCCTAATATTTTATGATACCTTGGAGGGGAGAGACAGTGTCTTCTGAATTTTGAGGTCCCTCCATCAGGAACTCAAAACATGCTGAAAGATATTTTGGCCACTTATGAAAATCTTTTGTTAATTGCTTCAAAATATTGGCATATTAAAAATTCAGGTTATCTAATAGCTTTTTGGTGGAGTCTTTAGGGTTTTTTTCATGTCATCTGCAAATAGTGAACATTTTACTTCTTCCTTTCTGATTCTAATGATTTTTACTTCTTTTTCTTACTTAATTGTTCTGGATAGAACTTTCAATACAATGTTGAAGAAAAGTGGTGAGTGTGGGCATCCTTGTCTTGTTCCTGAACCAAGAGGAAAAGCTTTCAGCTTTTTGCCATTGAGTATGATGTTAGCTGTGGGTTTGTCATAAATGACCTTTATTATGTTGAAGTATGTTCCCTCTATACACACTTTGATGAGAGTTTTTTAATTATAAATGGATGTTTAATTTTGTCAAATGCTTTTTCTGCATCTATTGAGATGATATTAGGACTTTTATTCTTCATTCACTGGTTTACAGATTAAAACCAATCACATTGGCTTACAGATTAACACCATCCTTGCATCCCCTGGAATGAATCCTACTTGATCATGGTGCATGATACTGTTAACGTACTATTGAATTCAGTTTGCTAATATTTTGTTGAGAATTTTTGCATCGATGTTCATCAGGGATACTGGCCTGTAATTTTCTTTTTTGTGTGTGTGGTATCTTTGCCTGCTTTTGGTATCAGGGTAATGCTAGCCTTGTAAAATGAGTTTGGAAGTGTTCCTTCCTTTTCAATTTTTTGGAATAATTTGAGGAGGATAAGTACTAACTCTCCTTTAAATGTTTGATAGAATTCACCTATGAAGCCATCTGAACGCGGATTTTTATTTTGGGGGAGTATTTTGATTATGATTCAATTTCCTTACTAGTAATTGATCTATTCAGAGTTTCTTTCTTCATGATTCAGTCTTAGAATATTGTATGTTTCTAAGAATTTATCCATTTCTTCTAGGTCATCTAATTTGTTGGCATATAATTGTTCATAGTATTCTCTTATGAACCTTTGTATTTCCATAGTGTTGGTTGTAACTTCTCTTCCATCTCCAATTTTATTTATTTGAGTTCTCTCTTTTTTCTTGATGAGTCTGGCTAATGGTTTGTCAATTTTATTCCTCTAACAAATGAACTCAGTAAAATTTCAGGATACAAAATTAATATGCAGAATTCTGTTACATTTCTGTACACTAATAATAAACTATCAGAAAAAGAAATGAAAAGAACAATCCCCTTTAAAAATTTTTGTTGTATCAAAAAGAATAGAAAAGCAGGCGATGAAAGACCCATACTCTGAAAACTATAAGACATTGAGGAAATAAATTGAAGATGACACAAATAAATGGAAAGATATACCATATTCATGGATTGGAAGAATCAACATTGTTAAAATGTTCATACTACCTTTGAGTTCAGACTCAAAGTAATCCCTATCAAAAAATCAATGGCATTTTTCACAAAACTGAACTAAATAATCCTAAAATTAGTATGGAACCACAAAAGACCCCAAATAGCAAAAGCAATCTTGAGAAAGAAAAACAAAGCTGGAGGTACCATGCTCCCAGACTTAAACTATACTACAAAGCTACAGTAATCAAATGGTATGGCACTGGCACAAAAACAGAAAAATAGATCAGTAGAACTTAGTAGGGAGTCCAGAAATAAACTCACACTCATATGGTCAATTAATCCATGACAAAGGAGGTTAGAATATGCAATGAGGAAAAGACAGTCTTGGGAATAAACAGTATTGGGAAAACTGAACAGCTACATGAAAAAGAATGAAACTGGACCACTTTTTACACCATACAAAAATAAATTTAAAATGAATTAAAGACTTAAATGTAAGAACTGAAACCAAAGAAATCCTAGAAGATAACATAGGCAGTATGCTCTTTAACATTGGTCTTAGCAATACTTTTTGGGAATATGTCTCCTCAAAGGCAATAAAAGTAAAAATACACAAATGGGACTACATCAAACTAAAAAACTTTTGCACAGCAAAGGAAATCACTAACAAAACAAAAAGGCAAACCACTGAATGAAAGAAGATATTTGCAAAATGATTTATTTGATGAGTTGATATCCAAAATATATAAAGGACTCATACAACTCAATACATAAAACAAAAAAAACTGATTAAAAATGGGCAGAGAACATGAATAGACTTTTTTTCCAAAGAAGACATACAGATGGCCAACAGTCACATGAAAAGATGCTTGACATCACTAATCATCAGGGAAATGCAAATCAAAACCACAATGAGATACCACCTCATAGATATCAGAATGACTATCATCAAAAAGACAAGAAACAACAAGTACTGGAGGGGATACGGAGAACAGAGAACCCTGGTGTGCTGTTGAGGGGAATGTAAATTGGTGCAGCCATTGTGGAAAACAGTATGAAAGTTCTTCAAAAAACTGAAAATATAACTAGCATCCAATCCAGCAATTACACTTCTAAATACTCAAAATACTGTAATAATAGTGTCATAACATGTCCTTCTCTCCTCTTCCTGCATTCAGTTTACTCAGAATATACCGTTTTCTTTATCT
Organism: Orcinus orca; assembly: GCF_937001465.1. Classification (NCBI taxonomy): domain Eukaryota; kingdom Metazoa; phylum Chordata; class Mammalia; order Artiodactyla; family Delphinidae; genus Orcinus; species Orcinus orca. The sequence goes on along the minus strand of NC_064566.1, from coordinate 80,217,048 downwards.
TTCTCTCCTTTCTTGTCTCTTCTTTTCCCTTCTTTTTTCCTTCTCCTTTTTTTCTTCTTCATCTCCCTCATTCTCTTTCTTTCTCTCTTGCTTTCTCTCTGTCTCCTCTCTTTTAATTTTTTGCGTTGGCATATTTTCTCAATTGATTTCAAATGACGACAGCATTAGCACCAGGACCTGAATGATTCAGGGCGACATTTCCCAAAGTTTGTTTTGCAGATTTTTAATAGTTGTCATGTGAAAAAATGTGGGCAGAGGAGCAGGGTCCCATGGGAAAATAAATTTAAGAAATGCAGGGTTAAGTAAATATAAATAGATTTACACAGAGAAGTCATTAATAACCCTGGAGCCATTACTAGGCTATAATCTTCAAGAAGGGGAGACAGAGTGTAGAATTTCCCATGTCTGTGTGACAATAGACTCCAACGGTAGGATTTGAGCATTATTCTGTGAGAAGGAGTAAGCATAGATTCACATCAAAGATTTCATTTCTGGAGTCATTGATCCTGGGGTTTTAAATTTGCCTCTACCATGAAATGGCTGTATGATTTTGGGCAAATCACTAAACTAATATGGAAATAATTACACTAATTTCATAGGATTGTTATTATAAGTGAGTTCCTGATTACCTAATAAATGATTTAAATTATTTATTTATTTAGAGCAGTGTGTGCCTAGGAAAACAAGGCCTCAGAGAAAAATATGAGTTACTAAATTTTTCTTGACACATTAAATTTTACCGTGACTGAGCTGGAAGGAAGCTGCCTTATTATGGCTAGCTTAGGTCAACATGTCTGGACTAGTTATGGTTGTTGAGAGCCAAAAATAATAGAGAACTCACCCTTTAAGCCAGCAGCCATGGTTTCTTGACAATTCCCCAAACCAGAAATGATTATGCTGATTAGTCTTGACCTGGATCCATTAAGGAGAATGTCTAAAACAGGTTTATTTGCTTTGGTGTGACTCAAGATTTTTCATAAGTTAAGTTTTTTAAGGTATTTTTCAAGATGACCATGCTGTAAAAAATAGTCTTTTTATCCCTTTTAATACAGAAGAGAGAAACTGATTGTGTGCCTGCCTGTAGTCAGTTCTGTGACTTCAGGGGCACAGACTTATAGTATTTTTTCTCATTTCCACTTTCACAGATTTTTTTTTCACTTATTTGTTAACTGTAGTCTATTCTTCAGCACTTAAGACTTACAAATTTCTCTAAACATATTAGTTACTAAGATATTAGTGAGAAAGGTGAGTGGAAGCCTTAAATCATAGCCTATCATGGTAGGGGGAAAACCAAGAATCCAGGATGAGGAAAGAATTGAATTTGACGGTCCTGGTCCTGTCTGAGGATAGCAAGCTCCCATATTGATGAAAAATCCCCACAGGCATTTTATCATTTTATTTCAAAGCAGGTTAGAGTAATCTGCTTTTAGGCAGAAAGACATAGATTTTAGTGTCTGTTTTTAAGGGATTGTCGATTAATAAATAGAAGTATTTGTTTTTGTTGTCAAAGTTTTCCTCTCCATATTAGACAAGTCCCATGTATAAGAGAACACCTTGCTGGTATGATGGTGCATCTTAATCTGTTCAAGCTGCTTAAACAAAATACCACAGACTGGGTGGCTTTTAACAACAGAAATTTATTTCTCATAGTTTTAGAGGCTGGAAGTCCAAGGTCAGGTGTCCATGACCAGGTTCTGGTGAAAGCCTTCTTTCAGGTTGCAGATTGCTGACTTCTTCTTGTGTCCTCACATGGTGGAAGGGATGAGCTAGCTCTCTGGGGTCTCTTTAATAAGGACACTAATCCCATTCATTCAGGCTCCATCTTCATGACCTGAACACCTCCCAAAGATCCCCTGCCTAATACCATCACATTTGAGGTTAGGATTTCAACATATGAATTTTGGAGAGACACAAACATTCAGACCACAGCATGGTCTGAGGCTGAACAAGAGAAAGAAAGACTCAGTCTGGTCGATTATTCCCCAAAAAGGTGGCTTTGCAGATACTCTGACATACACTGCCAGACCTGTACACCTGATGTGCCCATCACAGTGCCTTAAAAAAAAATGTCAGTATCTTTGAGACTGCTGGTTGATGGTGTGAGAACCTGATGGGGAATGAAAAAGAATTTGGAGGATAATATTTACCCTCTGTGAGTCCAAATTACCCTCTAATCCAGGGATTGGCAACTTTTTCTGTAAAGGGCCAGATAGTAAATATTTCAGTCTTTGCAGATCATTTAGTCTCTGTTGCAACAACTTAACTCTATTGTTGTAGCACAGAAGCAGCTGTACACCCACAAAAATGAGTGAAGTAGCTAGGTTCCAATAAAAATATATTTAAAGACACTGAAATTTGAATGGCATATAATTTTCATGTGTCAAGAAATATTCTTGTGATTTATTAAAATCATTTAAATGTAAAAACCATTCTTAGCTCATGAGCCGCACAAAGCAAGCAGCAGGCTGGATTTGGCCCACGGGCCTTAGTTTGACAACCTCTGGTCAACACTTGCTACTCAAAGTAGCAACATGTGTACCACCTGGGGTCCTATTAGAAATGTTGACTCTCAGGCATCACTGCGAACACTCTACAACAGAATCAGAGTTTTAACAAGATGCTCAGGTGATTCCTAAGTGAAGCACTGGTCTAAGCAACAGTGCAGACTGTTGGAGCACATGCGCGTCAGCCTTGGCTGTACATTAGACTCACCTGAGGAGCTCTTACATCTCTCTCTCTCTCTCTCTCTCTCTCTCTCTCTGTGCCCAGGGTGCACCCAGACAAATCAAATCAGACTCACTAGGACTGGGACCCAGGCATTGTTTTTGTTTTGTTTTAAAGCACTCCAGTGATTCCAATGTATAGCTAAAGTTAAGAACTGCTGCCCTAGAGACTTTTAACCATCAGGGGCTTCCCTTGAAAGAATTTTCATTGGAAATGACTGACAATTTAAAGGATGATATATTAGTCAGCTTGGGCTGCTATAACAAAATACCATAGACTGGGGTAGCTTAAACAACAAAAATTTATTTTTCATAGTTCTGGAGTCTGGGAAGTCCAAGGTCAAGGTGCCACCAATTTGGTTCCTGTTTTCCTGGCTTGCAGATTTCTGGGTATGTCCTCACATGGCCTTTCCTCAGTGTATATGTGTGTGGGGTCGGGGAGGGGTTATAGCTCTTTCTTTTTTCCTCTTCTCTTCATTTAAGGGCACTAATACCATCATGAGGGCCCAACCCTCATGACCTAATCTAACCCTACCTGCCAAAGGCCCCACCTCCAAAATCATAACATTGGGGATTATAGCTTCAACATATGAATTTTAGAGGGACACAAACATTCAATCCATAACAGATGATGAGAGCAAAGATCTGCTACTTTTTTGCAGTCCCTGGATGATTACTCAAAAAGTCACTGGAATCAGGGGCTTCCCTGGTGGCGCAGTAGTTGAGAATCTGCCTGCTAATGCAGGGCACACGGGTTCGAGCCCTGGTCTGGGAGGATCCCACATGCTGCGGAGCAACTAGGCCCGTGAGCCACAACTACTGAGCCTGTGCGTCTGGAGCCTGTGCTCTGCAACACAAGAAGCCGCGATAGTGAGAGGCCCACACACCGCAATGAAGAGTGGCCCCTGCTTGCCACAACTAGTGAAAGCCCTCACACAGAAATGAAGACCCAACACAGTAAAAATAAATAAATTAATAAACTCCTACCCCCAACATCCTAAAAAAAAAAAAAAAGTCACTGGAATCAGGACTTTACCATTTAAAAGGCACCTTCTCATTCATTTCTTCTTTTGATCCACTGATGCCTCACTAATTAGGTTGCTAGACACTATGGGTATTGCCCCCATTATTTACAGACAGGAAAATTAAAAGAGGTAACTAACGGACCCAAGCCCACCATGGTAATACATGGCAAAACTGTGTCTGCTGCCACTGAGGTTGCTGCTCTTCAATTCTGCTGGCAGCCAAATGGCCTTGAGCACAGAAAGTATTGCAAGGAAGGAAGGGAAGGAGGGGGAAATAGGAATATAACATTTATTGAGAAATTTCAGTGTGCCAAGCACTGTGCTAAGTGTCTTACATATAATATTCACAACGATCTTATGGGGGACTTTTAAATATCATTCCTTTTTAAAGATGAGAAACTGAGCCTCAGATTTCTCAAGGCTGCAAAGCTAGCCAATGATATAAGCAGAACTGAAGACTAGTCTTTCTAATGCTAAAGCCTGTTTTTTTTGTGTTTGTTCATTGCAAAACATAACTCATTTTTCAAGACTGCTACTGATTCTGACTTAATCCAGCATTTAGGTTTCCATGTAGAAAGGTAGAAGTTATAGATAATTTTTTTTTTTTGCGGTACGCGGGCCTCTCACTGTTGTGGCCTCTGCCGTTGCCGAGCACAGGCTTCGGACGCGCAGGCTCAGCGGCCATGGCTCACGGGCCCAGCTGCTCTGCGGCATGTGGGATCTTCCCGGACGGGGGCACGAACCCGTGTCCCCTGCATCGGCAGGCGGACTCTCAACGACTGCGCCACCAGGGAAGCCCCTATAGATAATTTTAACACATCACTCAATGAAGTGCAATACTCTCTCCCTGATTAGACAAATATAAATATCTGCTCCTAAAATGGATTATTACCACACAGTAATGTGGTAAAATGATTGCTGCTTGTAAAATGTCTTCTTCTTTCCTACACAGGAGTTGGCATAATTTATTTTGCTTTATTTCAGCCTTCCATGAGAAATAACAGTAAAAGTTGCATTACCCAGTAAAGATTAAAAGCACCTGAGGATTGATACTGTCTGTAAATATAACATGTACTAGTATTGCTCATTGCTGCCTCCAGCAAATGAAACCTGGGAATTAATATGGCAAATGATTCATGAAGAAGTAGACCACAGACCCTGCTGTAAACAGAAAGGAAAAGCAGCACACATGTTTCCCCTCCTCTAACCCTCTGTACCTGTGACCCTGGTTTCCTGGCCTAGTCCATCCCTCTCTGGGCCCTCTCCCCTAACACAGCTTCCCCCAGTTATTTATGGGGGTAAAATTATCACAGATAAAAATGGCTAAGTAGAAGTAATCATTTTCTTGCCTCTCTCTATTACCTATTTCTACACAAGTTACAACTAGATATTTGAGGTTTACTCATCAACCTACTCCCCTATACAAACATGTCTCACACCCATGGACAGAAACCATGTTTGATGTTTGTGTTTAAAATAATTATCAGTATAATCATAATTTTCTAGAATAATGGTAATAATAATAACTACAGTTTATTAGGTGTCTGCTTTACATATGTGTTATGTAATTTTCACAAAAAAGTAGAGATGTTAACTAAATTGACCAAGGTCTTATGGCAAACAGTAGTGTTGGGTTTGAGCCCAGCTCTGGCTGCTTCCAAGGGCAATGCCCTTTTCCCTCTGCATGCTACCTCCTGTAATCCTGGCTGCAAATTTGGGAACACCAACTGTGAGCCAGCCACTATAAAGACACTGTGTACATTCTCTTCAATGGTCATTGCAACACTGTGAGATTAGTTTATGCTTCCCACTCAGCTGAGGTCCTTGGAAGGACCTGCCATCAGCCTTTTGGTCTTTTGTCATCTAAAACCACTGCCTTGCAAATACCCTCAACATTTAACTCAGTCTCACTCAGAGATAATGGCAAAACTCTTTCCATGGATGAGCCACTGTGACCTACACACCTGAGCAGTAGTAAATGCTGCTGGAGAACAGCCCTTTAATTCATGACTGTACACTTGTGCTGACTGCTCCCTGGCCTTGCTCCCCTTTTCTCCCAGTAACTTTGCTTTTCCACTCTCGCAGGTTTAACATCAGGACGATCTACTTATTTGTTTTTTCATTTACTTAGTTATTACCCAAAATCATACTTTAGGGGAAAAAAAGGAAATCACTTTATATTCAGGTCTTTGCAGATTTTAAGAAGAGAGTTCACAAGCCAAATCCCTAATGATAATTAATATCGCTGCTATACATTAAAATTTTTGATTCTATACAATTGAAAACCAGATATGGACATGGTAAAGAACTGATAAATTTCATATAGTTTATTTTAAAGTTATACTTTTTAAGTTATTTTATATAATATGTGATTTTAAATATATGTATGTAATTAAATTAAATAGGATAAGTAAACAAGTTGGCCAAAAACATTTTTTGAGGGTAGTGGTTGTTCTAATTGGGAAAATGGAAGTATCTTTTTATTTTGAGTTGGGTTCTATCTAGTGCTGCTCTATATTCAGGCATAAACTAAAGGTCTTAAAATAAATATGTTCCAAATAGAGCTCTTGCTTTATTTCCCTATCACGTTTCTCCCAGTCTTTCTAACTGGTCCCTCAGTGCCTTCGCTGCCCTAGAGTCTTTCCAGTGCATCCTTTTTTAATGTATTTCAGCTCCTATCATTCCTGGAGGCTCAAATCCTTCAGTGACATCCCATCTCACTTTGATCAAAAACCTAGTCTTTCTATAACTCTCAAATCTCTACAAAATTGGGCTTCTTCTACCACTCTCATCTCACTGTTTACAACTCTACCCTCAATGCTGATCCTCAAATATGTCAAATACACACTAGGTTCAGGGTCCTGGCTCATGCTGTTCCCCTTTTCTAGAATGCCTTTTCCCAAGATGTGTGCAGTTAATGCACTAAATTCCTTCTTTGTCTTCCTTCTTTCCAGTCTTTTTTGAAATATCAGCTTAGCAGTCAATACCTTCCTGGTATTTTAAAATAATAATAACAACAACAACAACCTCCATCCCAGTACTCCCTGCCCTTCTTACTCTGCTTTAATTTACTCCATTGCAATTATCCTCATTGGACATTTTATATTATTATGTGTATATTTGGTTAATGACCTTATTTGTTGTGTTACCTGTTGTTTTCTATAGCCTAGATCAGTGACTATAATGTAGTAGGAATTCAATAAATATTCCTGGATGAATTAATCTTAGTTAATATCACCACCTTACCCCTGGTAGATCAAGTAGAAACTTAGGAAACAGTCTTGAAGCCTCTCTTTTATTCAACTGTATGATTCATCACCAAATTGGGTAGATGCCACCTTTGAAATATATCTCAAAGTATTCTACATCTCTCCAACTCCATTATCATCTTAATCCAAACCACTGCTGTCTCTTGCCTGGACTATAATAGCATCCTATTTGTCTCCTTGCTTCAACTCTTGTCCTTCCTAAAACCCATTCTCCATACAACAGCCAGAGAAGTCTTCAAAAAATATGTAAACCAGACCACATCATTTCCCTGCTTAAAATCCTTTTAACAGCTTTGCATTGCTCTCAGAATAAAGCTCACACTTCTTATTAAGACCTCCAAGATCCTGAAGCATATATCCCGCCTTATTCTGTATCTCACCTTATCTTCTTTCCTGTCTACTCATGATGCTCCAGCCATGTAGCCTTGTTCTATTCTGAGGAAACGTCAGGTCTTTTCCCATCTTTCTAAGCTATTGACCTTGCTATTACTTCTACTTAGAATGCTTTTCTTCCAGCTCTCTATATGAATGATAGATTTTTATCCTTCAGGAATCAGTTCAATTATCACCTCCTCTAAGGGGCCTCCCCTTTCCACCCTATTCAACATACGTATAAAGATTTCATCACCCATTGTCTTTCTTTCAGAGGCCTCATCACAATCCATAATTATCTTGCTTAATTGATTACCTGTTTATTATCTGTCCTGCCCCTAGAATAGCAGCCGGTAAACTTAAGGAAAAAAAAAAAAAAAACTAGATGGAAAATATTTTAGGCATTGCAGACCATATAGTCCGTTAGAATTACTTAGCTCGGGCTTCCCTGGTGACGCAGTGGTTGAGAGTCCGCCTGTCAATTCAGGGGACACGGGTTCATGCCCTGGTCCGGAAAGATCCCACGTGCCGCGGAGCTGCTACGCCCGTGAGCCATGGCCGCTGAGCCTGCACGTCCGAAGCCTGTACTCCACAACGGGAGAGGCCACAACAGTGAGAGACCCATAAAAAAAAAAAAAAAAAGAACTACTCAGCTCTACCATTGCGTCAATAAAAGAGCTCTAGACAATAGCTAAACAAATGGGCATGGCTGTGTTCCCATAAAATTTTATTTATGAACACAAATTTGAACTTTATATAATTTTCACATCACAAGAAATTATTCTCTTGATTTTTTTCAAGTATTTTAAGATAGAAAAAACATTCTTAGTTCATGGGCAGTACAAGAACAGGTGGCAAGCCAGGTTTGGCCTGTGAGCTATAGCTTTCTGACCCCTGACCTAGGATATTAAGTATCAGGAAGGCAGAGACCTTGTTTGTTACATCTTCATATATAGAACAGTGCCTAACACATAGTAGTTGCTTAGAAAAATATTTATTAAAAAAATGACTCCATGAGTTTTTCCAGCCTCCCCTATTATAAGAAGTAAATCTTCTATTGGAAATAGAGGTTCAAAAGGTTAAAAAAAAGGCTTCTCCCACAAGTCAAGAGTTTTCACTTATTTTAAGCTAGAAATACATGTTCAATTTGGCCTTACATCATTCTCCATGAGCCTTCAATATGATGTTTTTGCCAGATATAAAACAGAAGACCAAACTTACACAAGAGACCAGAAGTTAAGCAGAATTATTACACTGGATTAAAAAACCAAGATTCAAACAGATTTTGTTGATTCTGATGAAACCAGATTGTTTACATTAAGCAGAAGAAAGGCTAGAAGGAAATATGTTTAGGGTATGATCTCTCTAAACAGCTATGGAGAGAGAACAAGTCTTACCAAGGAGGGGTCTAAAAATTATATATGCTTCCTAACCCATCTACCTAGAATACTGACTGTTCTTACTCTGACATATCTCTCGGGGAGAATATCTTCTTTTGGGAAAGGAAAATTATTGACAAATAACATTATTCTAATGTTCTAATATTATAATTAGAATATTCTAACATTATTCTAATTATTAGAATAACATTATTCTAATAATGAGAAAGAACATTATTCTTTTAGCCTTCTGGGGCACAGAAGAGTAATGAACTATCATCAAGAGTTATGTCTTGTATTGGGTTCTGAAATCAGAAAATGAAGCCAAGAGGGTATGGTAGAGAGACCCTAGATGAGAAGGCTCATTTCTTATGTACATCATAGCACCACCTGAAGATTCCCAAGACAAACATTGACAATGTTGCTTTTGCTATGCTATGAAATTGCATTTCGCTGTCAACAATATTATATCTCCTTGAGTTACTAAAGATCACAGTATCTCTGATTTTTAGAACGGCAAGGTAATTAGAAATATTGCAATCCATCTGCATAATATTGTATTCTAAGGCCTAGAATGCCTAGAGAACTTGCTTAAACTCCCACAGCCATAGTTGCAAATGAAATCCCTATGCCCTGGTTTCTTGTATGGAAAAAACACTTTCTAATGTACACAGAAAAACCCTTAGCTTTTTGCTGATTCAGGTGACATTGAATTGACTTGGAATTCTTAGATAAAAAGATGTAATACTTGCATTCAATTTGGATTTAGTATTGATTAAGAGGTCAAAGTTCACCTGTAGGAGACATTCTTTGCAATTTTAATAAGAGGGTTAAAACAAGAAATTTACACTGGGTACATAGCTTTTCATATTATTACATATAATGAAATCTAGATAAATTTTGTATTTTACATACTAAGAGAATAAGATTACAACCATTAACAATTTTTTTTTAATTCCACAAAACTTTCATTATAATGTTGTCCTTTCCACTATCTCTTCAGACATGTACAGTGTCTGTACTTTTCAGCAGGTTGTAAGGTCCATGCAAAGAAGGACCACATTGCTGTAGCTACAGACCCTAGCACAGAGCCTGGTACATGGTGGGGACTCAGCTAGGACTGATAATGAATGATACATGAATGAACGGAGAAAACTTATTTCTAGTCCACCTTGGTACTTATACTTTCTAGTACGATTGCTGTGTGGTTTAATTTCTAATTTGTAAAATCCCAATGGAAGAAACTGATTTATTACTCTCACACACATTTATTTCCTTCCAGAATATAACTGAAGGGACACTCACAGTGACAAGAGCCATCCATATTGATGCGCTGTCCATGTTACAGACTTTGGGTTCTTTGCACTCACCCATATCTTCAGCACAGGAGGAAAAAAATTGCCGACTAATAGGGTACTTTTTTAAACACAAAGGTAAATTATGATCATTTAAGTGTCTAATCAATGACACCTAATATTACAATACAATAATATAATTGATATCTAAATGAAAAGACAAAAAATAGAGCTTAATTTTCCAAGATAGATATGGAGGAATAATAAAGCTGGAGAAGGGGCAAGGAATAAGCTTGTTGAGAGCATTTCAAAATGTTAAGAATACAGCCCACTCACTGCTAAATAATCAGGTCCCACAATGATCCCATGTCCATAGGGTCAGTTCTGGTGGAAGACTTCTGTGGTAGAGATGTACACTCATTAATAGATAGATCAATGGCAAATAGCTACAGGTTCCTCCTGAAAGACTGTGTGGTGGTGAAATTACCACATGCTGCACATATTGGGAAATGATGAACAAAGCAATCTGGAGAAAGAACAAAGCTGGAGATATCATACTCCTTGATTTCAAACTATACTACAAAGCTAAAGTAACTAAAATAGTATGGTATTGCCTCAAAAACAGACACACAGATCCCTTGAACAGAATTGTGAGTTCAGAAATAAACCCATGTATATATGGCCAATTAATTTATGATGAAGAAGCCAAGAATATACAATAGTGGAAGGACAGTTTATTCAATGAATGATGTTGGGAAAATTGGACAGCACATGCAAAAGAATAGAACTAGATTACTATCTTATGCTATACACAAAAATTAACTGAAAATGAATTAAAGACTTGAATGTAACACTTGACACTATAAAACTCCTAGAAGGAAACCTAAGCAGTAAGGTCCTTGACATCAGTTTTGGTGACGATCTTTTGAATATGACTCCACAAGCAAAGGCAAAAAAGCAAAAATAAACAAGTGGGACTACATTAAACTAAAAAGCTTTTGTACAGCAAAGAAAACCATCAACAAAATGAAAAGGTAACCTACTAAATGGGATTAAAGATTTGTAAATTATAGATCTGATAAGGGGTTAAAATCCAAAATAGATTTTAAAAACTCATACAACTCAATATAAAAAAAACAAACCCACACTGATTAATAAATGGGCAGAGAATATTGAATAGACATTTTTCCAAAAAAGACAAACAGGTGGCCAACAGGTGCATGACAAGATGCTAAAACTCACTAACTGTTAATGAAATGCAAATCAAAACCACAGTTTTGATTTGTGAGATATGACCTCACACCTGGTAGAGTGGCTGTTATCAAAAAGACAACAAATAACAAATGTTGACAAGGATGTGAAGAAAAAGAAATTCTTGTGTACTGTTGGTAAGAATGTAAATTGGTGCAGCTACGATGGAAAACATTACAGAGGTTATTCAAAAATTAAAAATAAAATAATTAAAAATAGAGTTATCATATGATCTAGTCATTTAACTTCTTGGAATATATCTGGAGAAAATGAAAATGCTAATTCAAAAAGATATATGCACCCCCCATGTTTATTGAAGCATTATTTACAATAGCCAAGATACAGGAAAAATTTAAATGTCCATTGATGGATGAATGGATAAAGAAGATGTGAGACAGATATATATGTGTATATATATATATATATATATATATATATACACACATATATATGTGAGATATATATATATATATATATGTGTGTGTGTGTACATACACAATAGAATACTATTCAGCCATAAAGAAGAATGAAATCTTGCCACTTGTGACAATATGGATAGACCTGAAGGACATTATGCTAAGTGAAACAAGTCAGACAAATACCATATGATCTCACTTATCTGTGGAATAAAAAAAAAAAAAAAGGTTCATAGGTTTAAAGAACAAGTAGATAGTTGCAAGAAATAGGGGGAGGCCAGAATGGATGAAAGGGATCAAAAGGTACAAACTTCCAGTTATAAAATAAATAAGTCATGGGGCTGTAATGTACACCATAATGACCACGGTTAATAATACTGTGTTGCCTGTTTGAAAGTTACTGAGAGTAGATCTTAAGAGTTCTTATCACAGGAAAAAAATTCTATAACCGTGTATGGTAACAAATGTTAACTAGACTTACTGTGTTGATCATTTCACAGTATATACAAATATCAGTTATCTTTGAGGCCCTTAAATTACAGTTGATTTAGACCCACCTAATCCTGCTCCGCTATGGGAGTCTTCACTCCACCTGTGAATGGAGTGAGCTCTGTTGCTCTGGACCCAATATTCTGCATGTTTGGAGACCGACCTGGTGAGATGGAGGGTGCCATAAAAGAGTCATGGCAGGTACCATGAGCTAACAAAGCAGGCTTTTCAATAACTTTTAGCATTTTAGTCCTATTCAGATATAATATCTGTCTCAGTTTCCCCTTTTGGTATCAAAGACATGTTCTAGACCCTTGCCTGCCCTTATGGGTATTTTTGCCTCATGTCCCAGAGCCAGTATATGCAACATATTAGTTCACAGAAGTAGCAGAATCATTATTTCAGAAGGCAAAGATAAGCCCAGTGGGTAAAAATTATAAGAAAGAATATTTTAACTTAGAATAGAGTAGAACTTTCTGACAATTTGAGCTTTCCAGCAATGAAATGGATGTAGTAAGGAATAGCAATTTTATGCACAATGGCTAATAAAAAATTATGAATCGCATATTAATTCAAATTGAAATTAAATCAGCCCTATTGATTCCTATAAGGGGATTAAAAGAACATATTATACACTCATGTGTATGCATATACAGTAAGGTATACCTTTTACCATTTAGCTACTTGATTAGTGAATAGAAGACATAAGCCAAAAAAATTACCAATGCTTTTAAGCCATTAAAATGCTAATATCTGAAGACATCTAGTTCAATTTGCAAAACAGATGCATTTATATTGATAATTCCTCTTTTTCAAGAACCCATTAAAATAAAGGTGAAGGTAAAAATCCTGCAGTTATCAAAGGGAATGAGGTAGGTCTGATCCCAGCAAGAGAGTTCCACCAGTTCCTGGAAGTTGGGAAGCAGCTGGTAGAGTCTTAATTGAAGAGGCTGAGCACAAGATGCCACCTCCTAGACCCACTGTCTAGGCAGATGTCCTGCTGGAAAGAGGCAGCAGATCTACCTGGCAGTGATCAAGACAGACTTAATGTTCCCCTCAGCTTAACGACAGAAGACCTAACCTCACTTTTCTTGGAGCATTTACTTTAGAAAACTTGCAGTTGTAAATTTCTTCTTTCCCCTTGAGAGGTAAATCTTCCCCCAGCCTCTTGCCAGTTCTACAACCCAGGAATATCTTTCTCAAGACCTGGAAGCCATCCCTTTGAAATGTAATCATCAAGGAAGTTAGGGCCCCTATTTCCCAGTCTCCATAAGAGGGGAGGAGCCTCACTTGATAAGGATAAGGACTTATTAGCAAACACAGATGGCCTAATCACATTGACCAACCTCCTCCTTAATATTCTCCAGTAAATTGTCCATTAGATCACCCCAATACTTAAAAACTCTCCTGCCTTCATCTCAGTAGAGTTGAGTTCAATCTTTCACCCCTATTGCAGTAATCTTGATCCCTATTGCAAAAGCTTTCCTTGCCTGTTATCTCCAACTGGTGCAATTTTTTTTTTTGAGATGCTTCCATTCTGGCTCTCTCCCTCCTGTAGTGATGGAAAGTGAGTGCTGGATGAGAGGAAGATGAGTCATTTACACCTGAGCACCACTTTAGCCTACAGTTTCGCAGAAAGTGCTCTTCCTGAGCCAAGCTCTGCTACCAGGGCTGTTCATGGCCCCCACAGGTCCTCCTGCTGGTCCCTGCATTAGTTCTTCTCCAACCATTGTGGGATCCAGCCCTGGCCTTGTCACCTACCCCAGTTCATCCTGCTCTGAAGAATCTACCTGCCTTGGAATTAGGAATTCCGGAAAGACCCTTCCATACATCTAAGCGGTTGCCCCAGAGGCTCTTTTGTACTCATTTGTGCACTTGCATGTACTGAAAGGCTGTGGTTTGTTAGGTTTAGCCATATAGCAACGTTAGCAGGGCTAACTCCCTTAAAGTAGAAGAGCCTTTCACTAAGCAGGAGGCTGGCCTATGATAACCTTAAAATCATCCTCTATCATAGATTAGCATGGTGCCTAGTACCTAAGAATGCATTATTTGGTAGAAATGAAAATGTATTATAAAGATTATGGAGTTAAGATTGCCAGCTGTACACAAAATCCATTCATACTCTTCCACTGAGACTAGGCTCATAGCTGCCAAGCTTGTCAACATTTCTTACCCTCCCATACAGTTGGATGTCAATGCTGACTAAATTCTCCCAAAGGATTGTGAGTAAAAGGATGTAAGACATTGCTGTGTCTCTTCCACATGCTTTCACCTGTCCTTTGGCTCCACCCAGGTTCAATCATGCCTTAGGGGTTGGAAGAGCAATACAGAAATGCTTTAGGGATTGGCTCAACTATATGTTGAAAGGAACCCAAGTCCCACAATGACCACAAAGAAGAAATCCTCCCCATTAACCTGGACCTCTCATTTCAAAACTAGTACAGAAAAAAGAAATGCAGATGGAGAGGGTCCCAGCCTGGTAGAGGGTGCCCAGGTGCAGGGGGCCTGTGCAGGCAGGTAGGTGGCACAGCAGGGCTTTTCAGAGGGGGCAATTAACACTTAGGGTCAACCAGCAGTGAGCAACCCACCAGGGACCTAGAAGGAGCATCTGAGAGAGACCAGGCAAAACTTTCATTACAGTGCAAGTTCTTGACAAGGAATTATTGTCATCAGAACTCACTGCTCCGATGTGTTTATCAAGGCATACAGCATAGAAGTTGGAGAGTAACTAAAATATGTGTGTTAATTCAATAATAAAGAACTGAAGAACAAAAATTAAAAAAAGAAATGCATTTTTATAGGCTTGAAGCCACTGTATTTTGGAGTCTTTCTAAAATAGCAGCACAGATTTCAACTAAATAATTACAGAAATATTGGTGGATTTTCCAAGCTTGGTTCTGTAGCAGTGACAGGTGATATAGAACAGCTGCCCGGCCTCTCCATAGTGAACTTGCAGTTTAAAAGAATGATGAAAACACTATTGAGGACCTACTATGCACTGACCACTCTGTTGCGTGCAGTCACCGAATCCATTCAGAAAAGATAGAAGCACAGCTGGTATTCCTTTGTCCAGGTTTCCTAAGTCTTTGGGAATGGTGTGTTATTTTGTTTTTGAGGTGAATTGTGTAGTATTTTCTAAAGAGGGGAGATTGGATCATTTTTAAAAAAGGATGAAGTGAGGCAATTGAAGGATAATTGCTGCCTAAAGGCAAATCAATACAGCTGTGAAAAATTAGGGATCACTCAGCTCAGATCTCCTCTCTCACAATCCCACATTCACCGCAAACCAGGAACTCCAACTGAATGAAAATTGACTTGGCTCGTATTCACTTTGAGTATATTTTCGAGTACTTTGTTCATAAGTTCTGTAACATAAACTTGTTTTGAAAGGGAGAAAACACAGATCTAGCCTCTAATATTTTCTTGCTGGATTAACAATTTAAATGTCAAGATAAATTTCAAGATCTCTTAAGGGAAAAAGTTAATCAGAAAGTAGAAGCATAGCATTTTACTTAGTAGCTACAACAAATAATAAAAATATACTTCATGTACACATTGCTAAATAACCAACAAGGAAAATAAATAAATAAAAATAAATTTTAAAAACTAAAAAAATAAATAAATAAAAAATAAAAATATACTTCAGTTTAACATCAAAGCTCATTAAGTATAGATATTTATAAAAAATTGTTTGAGAATGAGAAATTTTTCTTCTTCACTCATGTAATTACTTTTGTTTTTCTGCAGAATATCTATTGAGATTCCTTTTGGTGATGGCTCTCATCACCAAATTATTTCCTCTTAGTTGTTTCATGCTTTTTGAAAAAATACATGCATTTTCACCAAGAGCAGGAGGTCATTTGTGGTAGGATATGAAGGAAAAGATCTCCCCACACGGCACTGATATCTCTGAAATGGAGTGCGTGTGACAGGCCTGGATGTCCATCTCCCACTCACACCACATGCTCACCACAGGGCCTTATGCAAGTCACTTGACCCTTGTCAGATGCTAAATTGCCTCACTCATAAAAATGGTGATTATTCTGCACTAATGTTAACAAGATTGAGAGGTTTGTGAAACCAAGATACACAGTGCCTGGCAGATAGTAGGTGCTCAAGAAATGTTTGCTGGCTTTCCTTTCTTCCTTCTTCCTTCTCCTGTCTTTCTTTGCCCCCTCCCCCTTGAGGTCATCTTTTTAAATATAAATATTGTCTTGACAGCTACACACATTAAGCTCATTCACACCTAATATTATTTGCCCCTGACCAGAGAGGTGGGACCTCATTAGGGTTGGAGAAAGAGATAAAGAAGAGAGATAAGTGAGTTGAAAAGGGAGTCAAAATTGCTCAGAATGCAATTTACTGAATCATAATTGTGCTGGAAATATTGGCATCTTGGGACAAAACCAAACACCTGTGGTCTCTGCCATCCTCCCAACTCCTGTAAGAGTAGATCACTATCAGGAGTAAGAATTTGACAATTTGAAGGACAATGATCAGGTGATAGTGCTAGGAATGGCATCTGCTTCTCTGAGGGATTCACTCCTGCTTGGACCAAACAAGATATGAAAATATTTCTCTTTTCTATTCCATCTTTTCCTTCCAGGTAAGGCAAAGTTGTGCAAGTAGCCAGGGATATCAGAAACAACTTTGTTGCCTTTCCATTTCATTCTTCATTGCACTTGCACAATGCTCCCCTCCCAGGACTACTCTCATAAGCAAGTAAGGTCCCGGGAAAACGTTCTCTCTCAAGGTTTACCTGAATTGGAACTTTCCTGCTGCTGGGGGTATGTATGTTCTGCATTTGCCTTTCTTTCCATCAGTAAATGGTGAAGTCTCAGAATGAGTGTGATCTTAGAATTAATAGAGATGGAAAACATGGCCTGCTTTGGTTGTAGTTTGTTCAGCCTAGGTAATAAGGAAGATTGAATCTTTGCTATATTCTAGCCTTTCTTATTAAAGTTCAAATTCAAGATCTGGGAGCAAATTCCCAATTAGTAATAAAATATTACCTTTACTTTCCTTTCTCCCCGTGCATGTATCTCCTTCAGGAACCCATTGAGGAGGAGGGACAGTTAAACCAAGAAAAGATTTGGGTAGTCTTGAGTCTTCTTTCCGACTATCACTACTAATACCACTTCAAAATACCATCCTTTAATGTCACTTCTATAATTCCACCTAAGATATTATTCTTTACAAGAACTTCAACCATAAAGAAATATTGTAAGTAGATATGACACTTGCCAAATTACATTTGAATTATATTTTCATAAGTTTTATCACTAAGGGGAAAAAAACTATATAAAAGCAGAATTGCAACCTTTGGATACAGAAGGCAGGTTGAATACAGCATCTACTTTCCCTTCTAAAACTTCACTAAAATGACTATAAAGAGAAAAGTACTATCAGAAGAGGATAAACCATAAAATAAATGTCCTTTATATAAAATAAAAAGTTAAAAGGAAAATTTCCCCAAACTAAAGGATAAGAGTTTCCAGACTGAAGTAACCCATTGTTTGCTCTGCTCAATGCATGAACATAACGTATACTGATTCACGTCATCATGAAATTCCCAAACATCATGGAAAAGAAGAGGATTCTTAAGTTACCAAAGAGCAAAATGTAGATTCCCTGCAAAAGACCAGGAATCAGAATGACGTTGGACTGCTCAACAGCAATACCAGCTACTAGAAGGCAATATAAAAATGCCTTCAAAATTCTGAAGGAAAATAGTTTCCAGCGTAGAATTCTATAAGCAGCCAAATTTTCAATCAATTTGGAGAGTAGAATATAGACATTAAGAAAGGCAAAGTCTCCAAAGAATTTTGCCTTCCTGCATCCTTTCTCAGAAAGCTAATGGAGAATGTGCTTCATCCCCTCAAATAAAAGAGAACAACAATAAAGAGGGAGAATTAAAATATAGGAAACGCAACATAGAGGAGAAGGTGGAAAATCCTCTGGATTATTATAAAGAGAAAGCCCAGCATGGCAGCTGAGCCCCAAGCCCAGGGAGAAACCAGGCTAGATTGGAGCAAGTCAGAAGAGACCCTTCTGGGGAGCTGAATTTAACAGAAAACCTGGTATCTCTGATTTAGACACTTGGCAAAGAGTTCACTGTTGGTTGAATAACTAGTGTATGGAAAAATAAACCAAAAAGAGCCAAAAAAATTTCACTCAAGGGAAAATAAAAGGTGTTAGGGGAAATAAAGTAGTAATACAAGCATGTTTTTAAGAGACATAACCAGTGGGAAAGGAAGAAGGTGGTTGCCCTTGGGAGGAGGTAAATAGGGCAGAGAGGGTTGTACCTTTGCCTTCTTTTTAAAAACCTTGTAGAGCTAGTTGACAATTTATGTGCATGTATAACAAATAAAAATAAAAACAACAGCTTAAAATTTAAAATAAAATATACTGTATATATTTCAGTGAGAAGCATCTTGCCAGAGTGGACAAGGAGAGCTGCCTGTGTGGCTGTAGTGTCAACTCGGCGTGTCTTCTGGTGTGGTCCTCTCTGGGAACTCAAGTTTCTGCCAGCTCAACAAGAGCTCTTCATGAAGGTTCACAGGGACTTCCAATGGCACCTTATGGAATATGTCAAGCATATCAAGAGTTTTTAAAATGTGACCCTTAATATTTGTATGGCAAATACCTGTGATATAAAAACTACAAAATATTTCCATATATTTATAAATGCATAAAATATTTACAAAAAATACATAAAAACTAATAACAAGGTCACCTCTCCAGGGAGAGGAACTGGGTATGTTATGCACCAAGAAGAAAGGGACTTTTCACTGTGCACCATTAGTAACCAGATTTTATTTAACCAGGTTCATGAATTGCTTTTCAAAGAATAAATTAAAAATGTAAATATAGGGGAAATTTTTAAGTGTTAACCAAAAATAAATCTTAGATACATATACCCGTCTTCATCCGTTTGGTAGGTATATTGACAGTTATGGTGCAGAAGAAGCAGTACTGGGCTTGGAATAAGGAAACTTCTATCTCAGTCTTGATGTATTAGTTGTGGCATTTGGTGGGGGGAGGGATTTAATCTCTCTGACGCCCAGTTCTTCACATATAAAATTTCTTTTAAATGTCAAAATCTCATGAAAAAAATGGAATGATTTAAAATAATTAATAATACTTAAAAAACAGTTGGTAAACTTTATAGCACTTTAGAGACATAAGTGCATATTGAAGCTTAAATATACAATGTAAAGTAAAAATAAACTTTTAAACATTCACCTGGCCAAGTTCTTATTCTATATAATAGCAGAAAAATGTGGAAAAATACAGACAAATGTTCATAATTTTAAAGTAGCTACAAACTAAAACTCCATAAATATTGTCAACCCCACTGGGCTTTTCATACCAAGGGTGCCAAATGTAACCAGGAAGTCTATGAAAAATTCATAAAGCTGAGAATGTCTCCTTTCTTTCTTTCCTAATAACTTCAGCATTTCTAAATAACAAATCTCTGTTAGGTAAACATTTCCAGCCTTTTGTATGAGAACTGTTTGCCAGTTGGCAGCCTCCAGAAGATTCATTTGCTCATAGATCACTCTGGAAGAGAATTTAATTTTGTCATATCAATAAAACACTTTTATTGTGGATCATCCTCAGGGTATGTGAATCTATTTGTCATGTAGAATCATGAGGTTTTAAATGAGATGGTATAGGGAAAAAGTTTAGCATAGTGTTTGGTGAACAGTCGGCATCCCACAAATAGTATCTGTTTAAAGACTGAGGTCTATTGGGAAAGCCATTTTTAGGCTTCCAGATGGCTGAAGGATAACTATTCCATACCAGAAATATTGGGCTGGCCAAAAAGTTCCTTCGGTTTTAAAGTAGAAATAAAAGACACATTTTTCATTTTGGCCAAGAACTTTATTGAACAACGTATTCACCATTTTGTTCCACTACCTTCTGCCATTTTTCAGGCAATTTCATAATTCCATCTTCCCAAAACTTTTTATCTTTTTGATCAAAGAACTCTTCTAAGTTCCTTTTACAGTCTTACAGGGAATTGAATGTTTTTCCGTTAAGATAATTTTGTAAAGACTGAAATAAATGGAAATCCAAAGGTGCAATGTCTGGTGAATACAGTGGATGAATAAGAACTTCCCAGCCAAGCTGTAATAGTTTTTACCTGGTCCTCAAAGAAACATGCGGCCTTGCATTATCCTGATGGAAGATTATGCGTTTTTCTGTTGACTCATTCCAGATGCTTTTTGTCGAATGCTGCTTTCAGTTGGTCTAACTGGGAGCAGTACTTGGAATTAATTGTTTGGTTTTCTGAAAGGAGCTCATCATCGAGGACTCCTTTCTAATCCCACCGTATACACAACATCACCTTCTTTGGATGAAGACCGGCCTTTTACTTGCCCCATGATCTCTTCCATTCCACATGATTGTACAATATCCAGTTTTCATCACCCATCACAATTTGTTTTAAAAATGGAACGTTTTTCTTACGTTTAAGTAGAGACTCACCTGCAGAAATATGGTCAAGAAGGTTTTTTTTGCTTAACTTATGTGGAACCCAAACATCAAAGCGATTAACATAACCACATTGGTGCAAATAATTTTCAGTGCTTGATTTGGATATTTTGAGTATGTCAGCTCTCTCCCACGTGGTATAACGTTGATTGTTCTCAGTTAATGTTTTGATGTGATCACTATCAACTTCAACTGGTTTACCCGACCATGGAGCATCGTCCAGCGAGAAATCTCCAGCACAAAACTTCGCAAACCACATTTGAACACATTCGATCAGTCACAGCACCTTCTCTATACACTGCACAAATCTTTTTTGGAGTGTCAGTTGTGATTTTACCTTTCTTGAAATAATAAAACATAATATGCCAAAAATGTTGCTTTTTTCCTTCCATCTTCAGTATTAAAATGGTTACACAAAAATTCACCAATTTTGATAAGTTTTTTTAAAAAATGCATACTGATATAACAGCTGTCACAATATAATCTAACAAAATTTTTTCAAATGAGATTAAAGACAACTAAGTGCTACCAGAGCCATCTTACAGAAAACCAAATGAAATTTTGGCCAACGTAATATATAAATATACATAGAAAGAGAGGGAGGGAGGGAGGAAGAGGAAGAGGGAAGGAAGAGATGGAGGGAGGAGGTAGAGAGAGAGGAGGGAAGGGGGGAGTGAAAAGGAGAGAAGGTGAGAAGGAAGGGAAAGGGAGAGAGAGAGGGGAAGAGGGAGAGAGAAGAAGGGGAGGGGGATGGAGGGAGATGGAGAGAGGAAGCAAAGGGAGGGGAGAGGGAGGGGGGAGGGGGAGGGACAGAGGGAGCATAGAGGAGGGGGAGGGAGATAGTTTAATGTGTATTATATATTTACCTGTGACAATTACTTTTAGTTCAGGACCATATCAAGGAATACCAAGGGTAATTTTTTCTACACATGATTTCTGTTTTATGAGCTGACTTTTGAACCAAACCTTTACTTATGATTCCAAAGTAATTACCTGGTAACACATATCAGGTCAAGGTATATCTAAGCAATTGTTTTAAAAAGAATGCTTTGGTTTTCTTGAACAACTTTGTTAAAAGTATACCATGATTTTCCAGCCCTTGCAGTTCAGGAGTCAAGTGAATTTCTGCATCCCTTTATGTGCTGGGAAGGCAACTGAAGTAAATTAGAAGTGGTGCAGAAATCCTTAGGGTATGTGCGACAGTTGGAAACAGTTTGGCATTTAATTAAAAGTCAATTATGAGTTCTTAGAGCATCGAAATCCAACTAATAATAATAATAATTGCAATCTGAAGTGGATGAGAAAGGCATGATAAACATTTCTGCTGCGATTAATCATTTGGTTGAGATGCAATTTTTAAGACAGAACTCTAAAATCAATTTTTAAAAATTTACCCATATATATCAGGTCAGCCCCAATTTCCTTCTCACTGTCTTGGAAAATAAAGACGTCAACACAATTTTACAACTGCGATAAACTTATCCTGATCCTGGACAAGTGTGGAGTCAATTCCAAGGATGGGGTCTGGGGCTCAGCTCCGGTATGTGTAACTAGGTGCACATGAAACCAAAGCCATGGCTTTGGATGGTCTGCAGGCCTCCGCCGTAACAGCTGCTGTTGATAAAATTGAACATCTATGATTTATTGTCACCTTTCCTCCCTGAATGCTTATAAGGCCTAATCACCCAGAGCCTCGTCTCCACTAAGATCCTGCCTCTCTGTTACTGACATTTGTCAGCTCTCTCCCCCTGAGGCCCAGCCTTTGGGATTTCAAGGTGATCATTCCACAATCATTAAAGGAATCTGTGCTTGTGTCAAAAGTTTTCTTTCCCATAGTCTTTCCCTGTCTTTCCAGTCAATATGTACCTTTTTAAAGTGACTTTTTAGAAATAACACACCTACATCTTTGTCTAGGTCAAAGAAGTGACTCTCTCGAAGCCCAGATCTTCATCTCACTCTCTGGCTAATTAATTTCACCATTGTCTGCAACCAAACAAAACTGCTCAGACTATTATACAAGGCTGTCCATGTTCTGCCTCTGAACTCTCTGATCAGCTTAGTAGCAGACTATCCTCTTTATCCACTCAGAGGTAATCAACAGGTTGACCCCAGCTTACATGTGTGTGTCTGGTTATCATAGTATTTTAGAGCTGCTTCTTTAAAATGAATTTTAACCCCATCTACACGGGGCATGTACCCTTCTATCAATATGTCCCTACCACTCTCTCTTTTTATACTGTCCTGCTTTCTTTTACCTTGTAAACTGCATCCCAGGCAAATGGGACTTCTTGTTCCCTGACACTGTTCTTTTTGTCACACATCTCCACATGCCCAATTCTCTCTCATTTTCAAGGCCCAATTCCTTTCTCACCATCTTTCTTAAGCCTTTTTTGACACTCTCAGGAGAACCAAGTTCTCCCTCTTCCACTGCCAGTAGAACTTTCTGCGTCCATCTGAGGGCACTTCCCTTCTATATTAGTTCCCCATGGCTGTGGTAAGAAATGGTCACAAAATGGGCAGCTTAAAACAACACTTAAGAGATAAATGTTTTCTCTCAGAGTTCTTGAGGCCAGAAGTCCAAAACCAGTACCACTGGATCGAAATCAAGGGGTCAGCAGGGCCACACTTATTGCAGAAGTTCTAAGAGAGAATGCATTCCTTTCACCTTCCAGGCTGTGACTGCCAGCACTCCTTGGCTTGAAGCTGAACCACTTAAATCCCTGCCTCTGTGGCCATGTTGCCTCCTCCTCTTCTATGTGTAATCTTCCCCTGATTGTCTCTTATAAAGACATGTGATTATTTAGGCTTACCTGAATAATCCAGTATCATCTCGCCATCCCAAGATTCTTAACCTAATCACATCTCAAAGTCTTGGCCATTTAATCCCTGTTCACATGTTCCAGCAATTAGGTCATAGACAAATCTATGGGAACCATTATTAATCTACCACACCTTCCCTACCTACATCCCAGTAATTCATGCACTTGCTCAGAGACACTACAGGGACTGGAAGGCACCTGAAGGCAAACTCATAGTCTAGTTTTTCTGAGGATTTTAGCATATAACTTTGCACCTGGTAGGGAGTGAAATCAGGGGTGCTATTCAAAGTATTTAACAACAGGTGCAGTGAGGGTACCAATGAATCAGAACAACCGATGCTGGCTGCACGGAGTTTTAAGCCTTTAGTTGTGGGGTCCTGGGGAAGTACGTGTTTATATTGGGGTAGATGGTCTCCAAGGAGGAGCTAGGGCTCCTGAGGCTGTATTTGTGTGTTCTAACAACTGCTGTGGTGGCACTGTGTGTACTGAGACAGTATCAGCCTGAGAAGATACATATTTGTTGAATGAATGGATAGATTAATGAATAAGTAAATGAATAGTGGATTTGTTCTCATATAAACAGGTTACTGGGAGAGATACTTTGGAATATAAGAACCTATGATTGCCCTTCAGATAGCACCATGAGAGGGCCGCCCAGTTCACCTGCAAATCACACTGGTGGTTCTCCTGAAGGAATTTTCATACTCTGTGAATTTATGGGACCACCTGGTCCTTTCTATCTGGCCAGGCCTAACATGCACACTTGTGACCACAGGAGGGGATGGTACAAGAAGGAGCAGAGAGACCAACACAGCTTTATTCAACTGCTGCTGGAAAACCACTTGACATGCATTATACTGATGTAGCAGCTGGGAGAATAGCATGAAAACAACTAATTGCTCTCCCAGGCATGGCTGAGGGAAATGAAGCTGAGGGTCAGTGAGTGACAGTCTCATGCAATTAGGTTGCACATCCACAGATGGACAAGGTAATTGCAAATGCTCAAGAAGTAGAATGAAAGGTCTAAACCAAACCAACAAACTGAACAAACAAAAGCAAAAAACCCAAAACCCCCAAGGAAGCTTTGTTAGAATTCGAGCAGTGAATAAATCTAAGACATTTAACAATTCTTCAAGTGTTTTGATATCAGAACTGTTTTTTAAAATGCCCAAAGTCAGAGTGCAAATTTAACCATGATTGACAGCTTAATTTTGATGAAGGAAGGACTCTTAAGATGCAAATGTCATTCAAAGTGGGAAGAGCAAGCATTTGGCTGTTATTAGAAAACCTTGTTGCAGTCCAGTCTCTCCCACCACATTCACTGAATTGAAAATGCTAATTCCATAAGCATAACTTGAGTACTGTCTCTTGATACTGGTTCCACTGCCACCACCTCATGACTTATCTCCTACACTCCCAGAATAATCTACTCACTGGTCCCAGACTCATCTGGTTCCAGCCCATCCCACCCAGCACTGAAAACTCCTCCTCTTAAGAGAAGCTTCAAGCAACTGAGTCATCAATCAGTTCAAAGGCCTTCAGGGAATCCTCTCTGTGAGTCAATGAATCATGAATCTCTCAATTGGGCATTTAAAGCCATCTTTGTTAAACAGACTCTATGCTTTCTCTCTGTCACATTTTTTCCTAGGTCTGGAAGTGGTCTTGCCAACTGGAAGAAATTCCGACTATCTTTCAACCTCCAGATGAATTATCCTCTCCTTCAAGAAGCATTCACTGGCGCTTCCTTCTTTATTCCCAGCCCCTGAATGGAAACTCTCCTTCCCCTGAATATCTATAGCATCTTGTTTTTATTTCAACCACTGAACTTAATCTTGCTCTCCTTTCCACTATACTAGTTTTTTTTTTTTTACAACCTTTTCTTCTCTCCTAAGCTGTGAGCTTCTTGAGAAACAAAGATGTGTTGTTGTTTTGTTCCTGCACACACAACCCCACGCACTCACATACCACCACCATAGCCCTGCTCCCACAGAGCTACTGCTCTCATGAGACCCTATGTTCGCAAGAAGCAAACTAAATTACTTAGTGCTGGTTGAAAATAGGCTCTCAGACAATGGGGCACCACAGAGCTCCTCAGTATTATACCTTGAACTATTGAGGGCCGGAGCTTTATCAAGTTTATCCATCCTTATATGCTATCATTTATCTTGGTGCCTTGCATGTGGTGGGCATCACATCAGTGTGTGCTGGGTAAAGGAATGAATGAGTGATTGAGTGAATGAATGTATGAGTATGAGGTGAATAGGTAATATGGAAAAATAGAGGTAAAGAGGTACCAGGAAAGAGCCCTGGGAAAGAAATGGGGCATGGGGATACAAAGAAAGGGGAGAGTCCTCCAAAAGTTAATGTCCTCTGCCTCCCAGTTTTTCTTATGGTCCTTCCCCTGCTTAGCCTAGAGCTGATGGGAAAACATCCAATGTTCTGCCTAAGAAAGTGAGCCTGCTGGCTGGAGTTTATATAAAATATCTGGATGGAATTATTTCAGTGCAGTCAGCCTGCTGTGTCTGCAGAAAAGCATGGCCTAGAGGGTTCAGGATCCCACAGATGCTGCAAATGGTGCTCTGGCTCACACTGCAGCCCCTGCTCAGTGTCACACCATTCTCACCTGGCTTGAGGTTCAGAGTTGGGGAGCTACAATGATGTACAGCTGGGACAGAGGAACAAGGAAATCAACCGTTGTGGCCCCAGTTAAATTGGGGGCACCCCATGTTGTCCAAGCTCACAGTGTTTTAAAAGATTAGATGAAGAAATTTACAGCAGGAAGGAATAGGATCACTGGGGGATGATACTAGTGAAGGTTAATTTGTTCTGTCTGTTACAGGGCATAATTAAGCTGGCACATTTCACACTGTTACATTTAGATGAAGTAGCTTCTGATCATACACTTCTTAAAAAATCCAAGTAAACACAAAACGATTTCCAAACTGAAACACTGCCTGCACTCTGGGAACAGCTGAACTATTAATCAGTGAATTTGGACACCACTTAGTCATCTTCACAACATCTTCACAAGATAGGAAGGAAGTGGCATGCTGTCCATCTGGCCACAGAAAAGCTGAGGAATGAGCAACACGCCTGTTTATCCACTGGCAAATCCTGGGTATGAGTGCTGAGGGCATGAACAGACCTAGAAGGCTTGGTGCCCAAGCAGTCATTCATTCAACAAAGATCGATTACATATGGCATCAGACACTTTGGTTGGTGCTAAAGATATATCAGTGAATAAAACAGACAAAACGTCTGCTTTTAAGTTGTCTATATAGTATTGGGTTAAATATATAAAATCCAAATAAGCAAATAAATATACAATAAGTGTTAGGTAATGATAAACCCAGTAGACAAAACTAAAGAGTGATGGAGGAGGTTTTTAGGTATTAGGTATTAATAGATAAATGTCAACAAGTGTGGGAAATCAAAGCATAACATAGGCAGCATGTTAGTGTCAGGGAGTAGAACAGACAAATGATAATCTGAGGGTAAAGGGAGGGTGAGATGACTGCAGGTTGCAATATTCAAGGAGAGACTCCATGATAGAAGTGGACCTTGAACTCATCTTTGAACTAAAGCAGGCATAGTGACTTAGAGGCTGGAGAGCAGAAAGTATTGTATTAACAGTAAGTAGTAAAACTTGCACAGTACAGACTTCGGGAGTTTAAAAGAAAGGAATCATTCCAATAAGCTGATCTTTCTGGAAACTATTCTTGAGAGATTTACTTTAACATACACATGCACACGTGAACAAACACACAACACAGGCTAATTCTACATGATGCTAAACCAGTGATTAAGATATTGATCTGAATAAAAGAAAGGATGAATAAATTAGTGAATTATGTTCATATTTGAGGTCAGTTCAGTGTCAATAACTAGAAGAGCTTCTCCAGGTAGAATTCTGTGTAATGAACTTCCTTGAACACCTGCCCCATCCCAGAGCCTCAGGGCATACGATAGGTCTTTCGGCAATCCCAGGCTCTAGGGTATTGACAGAGGTTACTGGACACTGGGAACATGGTGCCTCAAACCTATTTGAATTTATCTTCTTTGAGAAGAAATTGTTTAATTGAGTTGTTTTTTCTTGTACAGTATTCAGTTTGCATACAGTGGGTCTCTCATATAAACTTATCCTGAAGCAACACAGCTCTTAAAGAGTTGATAGAGGAAACTTCAGACATTTCTATAATGTATAGAATTTCTACAATGTATCTTTTTACTTTGAAGACTTCTAGGTATGATCTATCTCTCCAGTCTTATCAACAAATTAAAATCTAAGAAAAGATATTTCTTGTATAGAATGAGCTCCTGAAAATTTGGGAATCATATGCCAAGTAACCACTATTTGTGTACGTCTATACTAGTTTCCAACAATGGCTTCTCAGTGAACCATGCATCCTGGTATTCATGTCCCTGTGTGGTCCTCTTTCCATGAATCTGAGCTGGTTCCCAATACGCTGAGGGAAAAGTGATTCTGAGGTGAGTTCAGAAGAAACCTTGCAGTCTCTGTCTTGGTGTCTTGGAACACACATTTTGATGGGAGCCAGCCCCCATGTAGGAAGTTTAACTACTTTGAGATCCTCCACTGATAGGAAGCCATGTTAGCCACAAGGAGAAGCGGCATGGAGAAAGAGACCAGTCCAGCCCCAGCTACTCCAGCCATCCTGGCCCAGGTGTCAGACATCCTTGACTAGTCCAGAAGCCATCTTGATCATCTTGCCCAGTAGAATATTTAGATGCCTCAAACCACAGCCAAGATCTAACTGCACCCATTTGAAAGACCTTCTGTGAGAATCACTCAACTAAGCGCAGTCCACCTACAGAATAATAAAATGTTAAGGTAGTTTACCATATAAAATATATATGACCAGAACAATACTACAGGGATATATGGTATGAAATACATGTTATGTATCTGAAATAATATATGTGAAAACACTTAAAATTTTCAACATTATACACATTAAAGCAATTATTTTTGTAAAGCAAATTTTAAAAAAATTACAATAATTGTTAAGCATTCTTTAAGGTTTAAAAGTCCCTTTCACATACATTATTCAATTTAACCATTATAATAAACTTATGAGACATCATTAGTTCTTCTGGTATGGACTTAATATTTGTCACCCCAAATTCATGTGTTGAAGTCCTAATCCTCAATGTGATGGTATTTGGAGATGGGACCTTTGGGAGGTAACTTAGGCAAGAGGCTGGAGTTCTCATGAATGGGAATAGTGTCCTTATAAGAAGAGACACAAGAGAGATGATCTCTCTCTGTCTGTCATGTAAGGACACAGCAATAAGGTGTCTACCTGCAGACCAGGAAGAGGCCCCTCACCAGGAACTGAATTGGTGGGCTCCTTGACCTTGAACTTCACAGCCTCCAAAACAGTGAGAAATAAATTTCTGTTGTTTACGCCATCCAGGCTATAGTATTTTCATTATAGCAGCAGGAATTGACTAACACCCTATCCATTTTAAATATTAGAAATTGGGCTCTAAAAAGGGTAACTGGTTACTTATAGTAGCCAAAACCTAGAAATTCTTCAAGTGTTTATCAATAGTAGAATGGAAAAATAAATTGTACTGTATGCAAATAATACAATACTGCATAGCAATGAAAATAAATAATCTACAATGCAATCCAAAAATATATTTCATTAACATAATATGAATGAATAAAACAGAGACAAAAGAGTTCATACTATGTGATTCATTATGTAAAGTTTTAAAACAAGCAAAATGAATCAATTGTGTTTAAAGTCAAGATAGTGGTTAACCTTGTGGGGAGGGGGTGGTTATTGACTAGAACAAGCCATGGGGAGGTGGGTCTTATGATGTGATGGTAATGTTCTGTTTTGTGATCTTGATGCCTTTTACTTTTACACTGTAAAAGAAAAGTCTGTGAAAACTAGTTGTGAATGTTAATTAAGCTTATTTTATATGTGTGTGTATTATACTTTAATAAAATTTTAAAAAACTGAAAAAGAAGGGTAAATGATTTTTCTGAGTGTCCTCAGTAAGAAGAAAAGCATGTTTTCAAGTCTTGTTTCTCTGACTTCAAATACTGAGCATTTTTATTTCTGGGGCTTGACCTCCCATTCAAGCTCTCAGTAAACTATAAGTAGTACATGTATAAAGTTATAAATACACTGCAACAATTAGGTCCCAATGATCCTTCATTGTCCAAATGTAATAACTAATATTTATTGAGAGCTTACAATGATCCAAGCATTACCTAGTGCTTTGCATACACTGACTCATTTAAAACTTATAAGAATACTATGAGGTAGTTATCACCACCATCACTATCATCATCACCATCCTCTTTCTCATATCACAGATGAGGAAACTAAGGCACAGAAATGTGAGACAAATTGACACACATCTCAGATAGCTCAGATAGATCTGAGTTTGGGACCCAGGCAATCTGAGCCAAGATCCCCTGCTCCTACTCTCTACACTATGTTTCCTAGTACTGAGAAAGCTCTTCTGCATGCCAGCCACTGGAACTGTCCCCTCTCAGACCTAGTACATGCACATACATAGCTCTAGTGTGCAATAGGTGTTTCAAGGCACCCCATTATTTTGGATCTCATTATCAAGAATCCTGTTGTGCAGCACTGTTCCATCATTCATTCATTGAAGCATTCACTCATTCATTCATTCAGCAAATACTTACTACATGCCAAGTTCTCTGGGGAGTTTCAGCAAGTGTGGGCTCAGGTCTCTGCACAAGAATCTCTTGCAATGTCAAAAACATTTGCAATTGCAACATTTGCAATCTCAAAAACATCTTGCAATGTTGTACAAATGCATTCCTGCTCTCTCTGTGGTGGCTCCAACCAGCACAGACCCTTCTTTCAGTTCATACAAAGCACTATATATTCAGTTGCATTTTATTTCTCTTTACAACAAACCCTTGAGGAAATAGTCATTATTATTGATTCCCCTTTACAGGTGAGAAAGAGTTCAATATTTACTTTTTTGGTCAAACTTCTTCATCAAAGTATCTCTTATCAAAGTTTTCCCCCAACAGGGAAGCAAGCAGCACAGGAAGAGGAGCTCAGCCCAGGGGTTCTCAGCCATAAGGTTTTGCTACACTGCTTTATTGCCATCAACCTTGGGAGTGTCATAAGTAATTTGATATTAATAAAATACCAAAGTTTGCAAGAAATTGACCTTTAAAAAATAAATGTGCTTGGCTTCAAAGTTATCTCTATGAGAAACCAACTCAACCTTTCATCTCTATGTTTTCTTTAGTAGAAGTGTAAGGACCAGCACTACAGCTCTGAGCATTGCTCCAACATGAAATCTCTGTACCAAAGCCCGGAGGAAGCTGCTGTCAAGACTGGTGATTTGTCCAAGGCCACATAGGGTCATAATCAGGACTAGAACCAGATCCTAATTCCATAGTCTAGGGTTATTATTATTATTTTTTTTAGCTCCATAACAGCCTGTCACTATTTCCTACCAAAGATGTGCCTTTTAGAGTCAGAAAACTGGTTTTAGCAGGGTGGGACCAGGGCCAAACTGGGCCAGGATGGGTCCCCCTATATTTTTTGGTCACACTTTCAAAAAGGCTTCTCATAACATAGCACCAACAATTACTGCCAGGGCCCTCCTTCCAGTAACTCCCAAGCTCTACGATGCCAAACCTCACCTAAGATAGCACAATCCTGTCTAATTATCTTTCACCATTGCAAAGCAAACATCCCTGAAAAAAAAGACTGGCCTATAACTTGTCAAAATGTCTTGTGAGCATTTCTAGGCATTCTGATTTAAAAAAAGAAAAAGAAAAAAGTGCTGCTGTCATTTTCATGCAACTATGCATAAGTTGAAAGTGTAGTGTCGAATATCTGAGCCCTGAAAGGTTTGAGACAAAACCAGGAAGAACAGTCAAGGAGGAAATTTTTCAGGGACCTCAGCTCATTTACATTCTGCTAATTTACTGAGACAAAGTGAACCCTGGCAGCTAATGAGACGGTTCTTGATGCTGGAGTATTTTGCGTGAATGAAAACCTGCCAGTCTGTTTTTTGAGAAAAATATGCTTCTAAAGACAGAATTATTTAATATTAGATGCTTAAATCCATACATTGAAAAGTCTAAAAGTGAACATAAAACATCTTAATTAAATCGGTCTCTCTGCAAAGGACTGAGCAATGGCTTTTGGCCCCTGAAGGGCTGGTATTGAATTTAGTGCCTCTTGCAGAATTGAAGTCTCTATAACCTCACACTGCTACGTCTGTGGGTTTGGTTGCAAATGTGAATTATTTGTGCAGAAGGCCTAGGGAATGCTGTTATAACTTAAATAGTTTTAGATCTACAAAGAGCAAACGACTAGAATGGCTAAGATTCCCTGTTGTTAGACGCTGTGGCTTGGAACTCAGACACAGGGAGATGGTTGGGAGGGGGAGGTGGGATGCTTTCTTTATATCCTTTATCTTTCTGACTAAATCAAAGGTATAAACAGAGGATTCTGAACTGATTGGCATGTTTATGCAAACACAGGATGCTAGGGGACCAAACCAATGAAAGGATTTTGCAGTTTTGTTTTTTTTCCCCAAATAAATATAAAAGACAGAGGAAATGCTGATAAAACAGCCTTGATAGCTTGACTCCAAATTTAAAGCAAGACACTTTGCCTAGTATAATTCCCTTTGTTGGGAAGTTCTTTGCAGTAGGTAATTGAACTGTTACTTATAGTAGGCTGGGACCACACATGTTTGCTTACTCTGGCCCATTACTCTACAAGCTTGTCCATGATCATCCTGCCTAATGTCCATATTTGGCTCCTAGGATTTATACCAGGAGCCTTATTCTAAGGCAGATTGCCAAAAAAATAGACCCCAGAAGCCCTAATATAGAGTGTTCTGGTGTGTAATTATATGAAATTGAAGTGGGCAGACAGAGGACTTAAGAACTGTATGTCTAATGTGTAAGTGAATTGTGTTTTTGCTGAGTAATTAGTATGGAAGCAATCAAGGGTTTAGCTGGGACAGTGGGGTTTCTGGCCTCAGCAGCAGGCTTTGGGAGTGCCTTCACAATGGCTTCATCCTCTACACATGTACAGAGCACAGTAAATCAGATATTTATAAGTCAGGGCTGCCTGTGTTGGGGGCATGTAAAAATAGCATTTATTGAGTACTACCTGTGGGTCAGACACTGTGCTAAGAGCTTTGCATACATAATCTTCTTCGATCCTTACTTCAATCCTCTGTGATATGTATTGTTAATATTTCCAAGACAAAACAAAGTTAGAAAGGTTAAATAACTTGTCCAGTGTGACAGAGCTGATAAGTGGCAGAGGCAGGATTTGACCACACAGTGTCAGACCCCAGGATCTTCAGAGTGCTATACACAGAATACCACTCCCAGGTATGCACATCCAGGTGGGACTAGACTCTAGAGATCAGGATGACTCACCCTGGAGGTCACAAAGCAAGATGCATACAAGGCTGGAATCAAGGGACAGATCCCAAAAGCCAGTTTTCAAGAAATGTAATTTAAATGCTTGATGCAATAACATCTTGCTTGATCATGCTATTTTTCAGAGTTGGCTACCTTTGGGTAGAAAACCCATGACCCTCATAAGGACATTTCACAGGCTTTTGGAGCAGATGGGGAAGGTGATCACTGTCCCCCTCTCATCTTCCTCTTCTCCAGAATGCAAATGGTCAACTCTCACAGGCAGGAAGATAAATGCCTGGGGGTCAAGTAAGATATCAGGCTGTGATCCTGGCCCTTCAGGAAGCTTAGGGGAATATACCTCATTCTGAGGTGAGAGGATTGAGCTCCCCACCTTTCACAATGTACAGTCATATTGTCTCTTGGCTGCTTATGTGATATATTCATGCTCCCTGAGCTGGTTTGATTTTTGTTTGTTTGTTTAGTGTTTTATTTTCTTGATGTCTATTTAGAGATAATGTCATTGTGACAATTTATTATCAAAAATATCCTCCATGTCAATGAGATGAGATTCAATTTTCATGACCTTTCTATCCGCCATACTCTCTGGTCTCCAAACTCAATTGCCCGTCCTACCTTTTGAATTTATGAGGCTAGTTGATTCCATGCTCAATGTTCATTTCATCCCTTTTCTCCCCATACTTACCTCATTTATACCCAATAATACAGTATTTAGCATATCTGGCAGTTGCACTAGGCCATGAATTCCTTTGTTGGATCCAACTAGACCTTAGATTATTCATCTTTAATAAGGCTCTAGCACCTAGTACATACATACTGTGCTGGATACATAACTCATCTCTCTCTCTCTCTCTCTACAATTTTTAGCAATACCAATTAAATATAATTCATGAAGATCTAGCATTCTTTAAGAATTTCTGTGTTTTAACCTACTAATGAAATATAAAAACCTGCTCATCACCTACCTAACTTCTATCTAAATACCTCAAGCCCCACAAAACCAGGAAATTCCAAAGCTCATGTTTCTGGGGCAGTACTGAGTACGCCATATGTACATCCTGTGCATTTGCAATCAGGTCTGCATTGTTCTTTGATGAGCTTGTCTGCCTTTGTTCAAGTTTGTCCTGAGGTAAGCACAATGGGTATATATAATAAACTGAAAAACAAATTATTAGACTTTAAAATGTGCAATATGATTTCCTTGATTTCCTCATTAAATGAATATTTTACTACAAAGTACCTTTAATCAAACTACTTCATTTGGCTGCCCTAAAACTAAGGATGTTAAACAACAGATTTTGATATTAAATAAAGAAGACAGCATTAGTTACTGAATGCCATTTCTTCTCTCACGTATTTCTCTCTTTGGAGTGCCCATAACTCTCTGTGAATATTTCTAGCACAGGTCTCCTCACATAGAGTTTAACTTACCAATTTTACATATTAAAGTATATATACCTCACTAGACAGTAAACACATCAAGGGAAGGAACTTTATTTTACTCATTTTTGTATCTTTCAGCATCTACTATTATAAGAATAAATAGACGTTAATTGGTTAAACAAATGAAAACTTTTTAAGTCAATTTTAAAAATTAGATTTAAACTAATCTGTTAAGTTTGAAATGTATATTCTAAGTTATTTTCATATTTCTGAGCACAAAAAGCATGATAACATTTCTTATAAAGGAGAAAGCAGGATTTCAAGTCACCAGACTTGGACCCAGTCCCACCTAATTTATAAAGCTCTAAGGTAACTGCAGCCCACACTGACCTTCTTTTCCGGAATTCTTGGTGTACTTAGAAAGGGTATCACCCAGTTTAGCACAGAATTCTTCTTCAATTATTTTTTGCCTGTGCTACTTTTGCCTTCTGAACTAGATTATAAGATCACAGCAGATACTCCAAAATACCTCATGAATAATGAGTAGGGTGACCAATTCTTCCTGGTTTTAGCATTGGAAGTCCTCTGTCCCAAGAAACCCTTTGGTTTCATACAAACCAGGACAGTTGGTCACCCTGAGAGTAGATGGATTGTTCAATTGACTAATTTTACAAGTCCTGTTGACCACTGACTATAAAGTGTTTAGGTAGTGTCCATAACCACCCTAGTCTTCCTCCTATTGCCAGACATGTGGCT
This sequence comes from Orcinus orca, assembly GCF_937001465.1. Lineage (NCBI taxonomy): Eukaryota > Metazoa > Chordata > Mammalia > Artiodactyla > Delphinidae > Orcinus > Orcinus orca. The sequence goes on along the minus strand of NC_064566.1, from coordinate 80,181,933 downwards.
GTGGGAAACATTGACAAACATGCAGGTATCTATTGTAACACTGATATTTGGTGGGCTTTTTACTGAGTTAAAACACACTTTTTTTTTTAATTTTTAGCTATGCATGATCTGCAGGTTTGTATCAGTTTCAGTCAGAGTTGGCCTCTATTAAGGCATTCTTAGTAATACAGAACCTAAGAAATCATCTGATCAAATTTTGATTGAGTGAAGCCTAGCAAGATGAAGTGAATTGACCAAAATATCCACAGAATTGTAAGAAGGGTTTCAGTATATCCCTGGGCTTATGTCTCCCAGGCCTGTACTTCCTTGCCCTCCAACCCCCAGCACTGACCCCTACCCATACTGTGTGAGTTGGTTAAATCCAAATCTCATTCCACAATTTATATTTTATTAAATTCAATAACTCCCTTGAGATAAATGTAAACTAATCTGTAGTAGGTCAAACTTTCTCCTAAGACTGCTTACTCATAGAAGGCTATATTTTCTGTTCTAAAAGCAAAGAAGTAATTCCTGGCAGCTGCCATTCACCTATAATGAGCAAGCATTATCCTTTCAAAACTATATCTTTCTACTTAAGTATACTATTCGATAAAGCCAGAATAACCCTCCTGCCATGGTAATATTCCTTGTAAGTCGATGGAACTAATGAGTGTGCTAGACTAGTATTCCTCAAAGTGATAAATGGACCACCTACATCAGAATTATCAGGGATGTTTATTAAAATACACACCTAGAGCTCTGGTTCTGAATCTCTGAGAGTAGAATCCAGAGAGCCACATTTTAACAAGCACCCCAGGTGATGCTTATGCATGGTAAAAATTGAGAATCATTGTGCAGGAGTGTGCCACAGCCTAGGGTTGCTAATGATTTGCCACCTCTCCCTACTTGAATATCAGCTCCATCAGTGTAAGAAATAGGCCTTGTTCACCATGGCAACTCCAGTGCCTAGGATAAGAGCTGGTGCATAATAACAACTCAATGAAATATCTGCTAAATAAGTGAATCCTACAATAATTCCCTGAAATATGTGTTATTCCAAAGAATTTTCAGGAATGTGAATCTAATAATTATATAGTACTTACATTAAAATTTGATAGCAATATTATAGAATTGAAATTAAAGTTAAGTTTTATTTTTATGCTCCCCTAACTTCAGACAATTAGAAATTAAAATTCATACCTAAATAATAACTAATTTCTTTATCCCAGGATTTGAGTAGACTTTACCTTGATAATTGCTACCACATTTTCACCTGTTTTGTCATAAGGTTAAATTTAAAAGAGGAAAATTTTCTGGGGGAAATTGTTTAGTTTCAATCAATGTGTGTCCATCATTGCTTATATGTACAGACATGTCAACAGGACAGATTGCTGCAAAAGCAGCTTGAAGTGAAAAACTATAACTGTGCAGTAGTTCTCAACTTTGCTTATGTATGGAAATCATCTACTTAAATGCCTGAATCCCGCTCCCAAAGATTCAGATTTAATTGATAAGGTGCAGCCTGGGCATTAAGCATTTTCCCAGGTGGTACTAACATACAACCAAAGTAGAGAAACCCTGATGCAGGTTGAGTTTTCATGGCTAATAATACCATAGACCTGTGTGGCTTATAAACAACAGAAATGTATTTCTCATAGTTCTGGAGTCTGGGAAGTCCAAGATCAAGGTGCTAGCAGAGTTGCTGTCAGGTAAGAGCTGCTTATTGGTTCATGGATGGTTGTTTTGTCCCTATGTTCTCACTAGTGGAAGGTGGGACAGAGCTTTCTGGGGTCTCTTTTATAAGAGCACTAATACCATTCATGAGGGCTCTACTTTCATGACCTAATCACCTCCCAAAGTCCCACTTCCAAAAACCATTACATTAGGGATTAGATTTCAAGGAGAGACACATTTAGACTACTCGGCCTTCTCTCATAAGGTATATAGTTTGATTTGCACCATTTTACACTGATCTGGTTTCCAACACTGCTGAGTGAACATTTTCACCCTGGAAATACTCAGTATCCACATACTCTGTTGATTTGAAATAGATTGTGACTTTAACTTGTAATCACAGGTAGAGTCTCTACTGAGGTATGCTGGGAATATGAAGATCAACACTTGTCTTCCTACCTTTACTCCGATTAGTATTGAAAATCTGACAAAAATGTACTTGAGTCCTCAGTTCTTTTGGAGGAAAATTGACCAAGTCAGATTCATTTGCCAGAAGGCATAATATCCTTGAACTTAGCCTGATCAAAGCATGAATCATCTAACTAGAGATAACACTCAATGCCTTTCTTCATAAATAAGATGTTTTAAAAAATAGCCCAAATGCCATTTGCTAGTATAAATGCTATTGTTTGCTTCTTTCATGAAGGAGACTCTGCAAAGTGTTTTAACTGGCTACAATTTTATTAAGATGCTTTCAGAAAAAAAAATAATAAAAATTTAAAAAAATTAAAACAGTAGACTTTATGGAGCTGTTCCAAAATCCTATGATAGTAGAGCTAGGACTTTTGCTACATAGAATACAAACGAATATCATTTATGATTTATTCAAGGATAAAAGATACATAGGAATTAGTTCTGGGACTAACAACAGATCTTAATTTATTCTTGACAATTCACTTTGTGGTTGTCCTCCTTTTCCTTGCTTTCCTGCCCCTTTGTCAGGATCTAAGTACTGTCTTTTGACAGGTGCTAAAGACCACAGGGCTCAGCTGGCTCTAGCAAGCAAATCTCTGAGCTGAAAAGCAGAGGTGCAGCAAGCATAACTCTTTCTTTGCAGAACAAACACAATCTATTTCCTTCTAGCCAGAGGGAAAGCAGGAGCAGATGCTGCCCTCAACACCACTCAAGTAAAAGAAACATTCTCCTTTCTTTTTCTTTCTTTCTTTCTTGCTTGCTTTCTTTCTTGCTTTTGCTATTTCCTAAGATTTACGAACTCTTAGAAATCTGGTTAGCTCTGGATAATCCATGCAAGTTGTTATGGACTGAATGTTTGTGCTCCTCCCCCTGAAAATCTTATGTTAAAGTCCTAACCCCAAAGTGATGGTATTGGAGAGGGGGTCTTTGGGCGGTGATTAGGATGAGATTAGATCATGAGGGCAGAGCCCTTATGGTGGAATTAACAGCCATATAAGAAGAGCTCTCTATCTCTCCCTCTCCTTACCCACCATGTGCATGCACTGATGAAGTGAGAAAGCAACCATTAGCAAGCCAGGAAGTGGGCTCTCACCAAGAACCAAACCCTACCAGAACCTTAATCTTGAACTTAGAAGCCTCCATAACTGTGAGAAATAATTTTCTATTGTTTAAGCCTCCCAGTCTATGGGATTTTGTTATAGTATCCTCAGCTGACTAAGATATAAGTCCTTTCTAAAATTTGGATTTTTTTTTGTCTGAAGGCCCATGTTATCAGGAACACAGTGGCTAGTTCATATTTCTCATTTTTACCATGCTTTTCACAAAAGCAACATGGCTGACTACATTGATTCCATGTGCAACAGTGCTTTTCAGCATGCAAGTTTTGATCTCCAGAGGAAATTAGGAGGAAAACATTAAAGACATTTCATTGTATTTCATCCCAAACTCATCTCTTTATTTTTTTTCTACATTAGTCCAGAAGAATATAATTGCTTAATTTATCCTTCACTAGACAAACTTAGATATTATGTTATAGTAAAAATTCAAATTTTGACCTAGCATTCACATCAGTCTGGTAGGTTAGCTTAATCTTCCATCACTGAAAAGTCTGGGGCCTTGTTTCCTTATCTTCTGGTTGGGAAAAAAGAATAAGCAATAAGTTCTTGTAATTACTGGCCTTCATGCAGACCTTTGAAGAACTGAACAGTGACTAGATATCATTCAATTAGTTTGTTGAAGGATATCTAATGATATTAAGCCTTGGCTCATAGAGCATATTAAATGCTCCTTTTAAAGTAGATTAGCTTTAGAATAATAATATAAGGAAAGAATTAAAAAGAGAAAGCAATTCAAGTTATCAATTAAACTCTCTGAAGTTTTCAGATTAGAAAAAGTTGCAATCTATGCTTGTGGGCCTTCCACTTTAGAGACCCCACTTCAAAATCTCACAGACTTAACTCTGAGACTTACACATAGATCAGGATTTGGTTACCACAACCAGAGCAGTGCTGTTTACTATTTGTCTGTAATGGCCTACAAGTTGGAAAACAATATTTCAATAGAGAAAATAAATGGGTACATGTAGGCATGGGGAGCCAGTTCTTATCATTCTTAGAGCTTTCTTTAGAAAGCAAAAAGTAGGGGAGGCAGGCTGAGGGGAGGCTGCATAGGAGAGATTATAGTAGATTCTGAATTAACCACCCAATCATATAGGCTCTTAAAAGAGAGACGGCATGATGGTTGGGAAGGTACATGAAAGAAAAGACCACCAGAGTTCAAGTCCCAAGTTTCACTATTTGAACTCAGTCAAATTATTTTTAATCTATTTGAGCCTCAGTTTCTTCATCTGTGAAGATGAATAGCAATAACTCCCTGGACTATTTTATGAGACTAAATATAACATATATGAAAACCCTTTGAAAACTTGAAAATACTACATGAAAAGCCTCAATTAATACAATTATTTAAAAAATACTTTATCATTATAAAATAAAAATAATACATGTACAATATTTGAAAATTTGAAAATTACTGAAAAGTGAAAAGAAATTTACTTATATGCTTATTATCCAGAGATGCACACTTATTTTCCTCTAGTATATTTTAAGTGCATTTAAAAACTAATAGTGGAATAACTTTACAATTTTGTATTCTACTTTTGTTATTGAATAACAAAACGTCACCAAATGTTGCTTAAATTTCTTTTGTATAATGTTCCATCATACAATTGCATTGTATTTTATTTAACCGTGTTTCCCTTGCTGATTTTCTTGGTTGTTCCCATTTTTTAAGTATATATAACATGCAAATAAACATTCCTGATATCTTTTGTGCACATCTCTGATTACTTTCTAGGAATACTTAGATACGGAAATGAAATGCTAAAGAGCTTAAAGTACTTATAGATCTTGATATATCAACTAATAATATTCTTGGAAAAAAATAGGCAGAATGTTCATCTAGTTTCAAATTTCAGACCTGCTCTTTACTGAACGTGCGATGTGGGACAATTAACAGCTGCTCTGAGCAGAGTACAAGAAGCAATGTAGTAATAGAGACTTAACAGATGTTTCCTTCCTTTTCTCTCTGCCCAACTGTTACTCCATCTAGGGACTTACCTCAAAGCATTCTTGTCAGCCCCAAACACTACTTATCTCATTTTGTACTAACTACTAGGATGTAACACTAGAGGTGAACACCTTAGGCTGAATCTTAAGGTGGGTACCTCCATCTTGTTAGAATCACTGGGACTTCGGAGCCCTTTCCCAGCATGGCTCACTCAGCCCTGTGGTTTTACCATTTTGCCCTGTGGCTTTCAGATCTTGGGAAATGACTCATCAAAATCCAAGAGACTTATTTAGAAACCAACATGTCAATGTATTCATTTATATAAAAATATAATTATCAAGGAAACGAGAACATTCTTGTCAACTGGTCATTATAGTCTCTTCCCACCAGAAATTCTATCTGAGAGACTAAATTTATTTCAGCAGTTCATTTTGTGAGACAAGAGTGGATACACCACTCTGGTTTATGGTTATGAATTTTTTTCTCCCCTGCTGGCCTATAGATATTTTGAAAGCTGGATTATCTATTTCTATAACTACAATGAGTAGCACAGTGTCTGGCATAGGAATTTTTTTTTAAATATGTTGCCTAAAAGGTAGAAAGACAGGACAAAAGGAAAAATCAAGGGGTAGAAGAACAGTCGTCAACTACTCAGAAGTGGAGTATAAAAATTAGTTCAGACCACAGGCTGTCTGGAATTCCTATCCACTCATTTTTCTATATCATCCACTCATTATATTTTTTAATTTCACCCTGGGGAGATCAGTTATTTGTGCCTAGGTTCAGTGTGCACATGTATTTATGACTGTTCCTTTCAGGAAGTCAAATTGAAACAAGCATCAAGAAACAACACACACCCTCTTTATGAAAATTTGCCTGATTTGAAATTCCTTAGATGAGTACCAGCAAAATGAGATTTAAAAGGGATCCACCCCTTCTCCCTTAAGCAATTTTGTGAACTTGTACAATAGATGGAAATATTTATTTATGATTCATAGGTTTTGAAATGCGGTGATGAAATATCAGGGCAGATTGAGAGGTTTGAGTTCAGTGAAATAAAATTCTGAGAACAGGATTTTAAAAAACAAATGAGACTTGTATTTGCTGAGGGCTTTTATTTTTTTCCCCAGTACACTGATCTTTATATGACTGCACCAAGAAAAGCAGTGCTTATTCATAGATAATATAAGACCCTTACATAGAATGCAGCCCCATGGACTGTGGAAGACTAAAAATGATGTTGACACCCTCAAGTCATGCGTTCATTCTACGTTATGACTGTCATCTCTGGCTTACTCAAAAATCCATGTCTATCTATCTATCCAAACAACCACTTACTGCAAATCATTTTGAAAATAAGGTGGACATAAATGTTCAATCAAGTGAATTAACTCATCAGTAAATTTAGAGGAAAATGCTTATGGCATAGCCATGGACAATTAAAGATGAGAGAAGAGGACTCTTTACTGAGCAGCCTATATGTACCAGGTATGGGGATGCATGCCTGTCATGAATGACCTCACTTAAACTTTTTGCTGCTCCATTTAAGGTGGAGATTGTTATCTTCATTTTGCAAATGAGAAAAGTGCAGCCCAGATTAGATAGCAGATCACAGATGGAGCCGGTATTACATCCTAGGTTCTGCCTGATTCTATAGCCTAGGCTCAAGAGCTTATAAGGAACTCCACATACTTCTAGCAATGTATATCTATCTATGTGACCTTGGTGAGTTAACTATCTCTTTTTGGGGGGATCTATCAATAATTTTTTCATGAGTAAAATGAGAGAAATGGGTTGATTTCTAAGATGTCTTCCACTCCATGAGTATATGATCAGTGTGTGTGTGTGTGTGTGTGTGTGTGTGTGTGTGTAGTTATTTGCAATATAATTCTATAAAAATGAAGAAACTGGTATAAAAGAGAAAAATGTCTGTAATAAAAATATATTTACTTAAAACAACATATATATGTGTATATATATAAATGGTATATATAAATGTAGTATATATAAAAAATACATAAATAATGTATATGTATATATATATATATAAATGATGTGTATATAAAATTTATCACACACATATAAATACATTAAGATTAAGAACTAATGCCCTAATTCCAGAGCTGTTATCTAGGCCAAAAGGTCATTTCCTGTGACTCTCCAGACACATCTCTTCCTTCCTTTGGGTGACCAATGGATGTCCAAATTGGGTCTGGCTCATCCATGAGGGTGGATTTAATTGTTTTCTGTATCTTTGTTCAGCTGTTGCAACCTTATGAGGCAAGCACAGTGAGAGGACTTAACCACCTTCATTATTCCTCTTGCCAGGTCTCTCCTTGGAAGGTTTTTCCTACTTGCTTTTGCTCACTGAACTATGCTTAGCTGCCCACAGCAGCATTGTCAGGGGCCTATTAGGGTCACTTGAGCTTGACCTTGTCATGATATTTATCCTGGAAATCCAGTGATGTTTGGAGTTCTGGGAATAGAAGTACTCCATGCTGCCAAGGGACATATGGACAGAATTTTCTGGAATCCCAGCCTGTGGCTTGTGGAAGGAAGCTTGGAAACATTTGCTTAGGTGTCTAGACTCTAAACTAACTAACCTGTTTCAGTTTACCTATTTGAAAAGAGAACAGAACAGAGAAAAGAATCCTGGGAAAGGACTTAGCAGACCCAAGTGCCAGTTCTCATTCTGGCTGGTGCAATGTCATCCTGAGCAAAGCAGCAGAATGGTGGTTGTGAGGGAGGACTTAGGATCCCAACGACCTGTGGCTCTTATTCTGTTCTATCATTTACTTCAGAACTTTATGATCTTTGGTGAGCTACCCAATATCTCTGCAACTACCTTCAGAGAAAGGGTAATAATACTTACATTATAGGTGTTGCTGTGATAATCATATGTAATAAAGTATTATGACAATATTGTGAACTCTCAGGTGAAGGAAGAATACTGTTTTATAAAATATTAAAACTAACTCTTGAACCATAATTAGTATTTAAAATGTATGTGTAGAGTCCTGTTTCATCTCCACCACTAGGTCACTTCTTGTGGAACACTTTGTATAAAAAGTACATTTGAATTTTACAATTTTCTTATAAAATTCTTCCCACATGTATGTGTATATTATATTTTTAAAATGTATAGACAGAAACAGCCTTGTACACAGTCATTTCTTTTGGTGTCATAATCAAAAATTGAGATGTGGAAAAAGGAATTGATATGAGTAAAAAAAAGAAGTATGAAGGTCAAGTCAAACCCCATAGTGTGCCCCAAAATAACCCCTCCAGATATTACTTTTTTTTTTTTAGCAAACAGGTTTTTTGGCCAGCCCATTGGTGTGACAATTTTCATTGTCTTTAAAGGTATTTTGACATCACCCAGCTCTTCTTCTTCAGACAACTCCTGAGGCTGCAGTGTTTCCTTAGTTGACAAATTCATGGTTTCTAATGAGAGGCAAACCTTGTTCTTCACATTCTGACTAAGCAAAGTTTCTTTTTTTTTTATTATAATATAGTTTGGGAATAAAAATACCTTTATATGCACTGCTGCTTCCAATTAGCCATTTACCTTAAGTGGTTACCACATGCCAATCAATAGAGGATGCCCTTGATGTAGCCTCAAAGAGAGAGCATAGTTAACAGCAGTGGTAACATCTAAACTGAAGATGTGCAGTCCTCCTCCATAACCAGAGAATAAATCAATATATTTATTTTTTTAGTTTCTAGCACATGAGATGACTGGACCATTATTTTTGATCTGAAGGAAATAAATCCTGTTACTGAGTGCTATGGTTCTGTTGTTTGTGTTTCCCTAAAATTTATACATTGAAACGTGGTTACCGAAGTGATGGTATTAGGAAGTGGGGCTTTGGGGAGGTAATTAGGTCATGAAGTCATAGCCCTCATGAATATGATTAGTGCTTTTTTATAAGAGACCCCAGCAAGATCCTTCTACCACGTGAAGTAAAGCAAGAAGATGGTTGTCTATGAACCAGGAAATAGGTTCTCACCAGACACTGAATTTTCCTGCACCTTGATCTTGGAATTCCCAGCCTCCAGAACAGTGAGAAATAAATCTCAATTGTTCATAAGCCACCTAGTTTATGGTATTCTGTTATAGCAGCCTAAATGCACTAACACACTGAGCTTGCATATATGGATGGTCTCTTAACAGGTTAAGGGCAAGAGTGCAAAGTGTAAAAGTAGCATGGAATTTAGAATCTAAATATCTGGGTTGGACTATAACTATGAGACATTGGGAAAAATCACTGCACCTTAGCTGCCTTATCTGTGAAATGGGAATAAAAAGAATGCTTCCCTTACAAGTTTATTTTGAGAAATAAAAAAGATAACCGATGGGAAATCATCATATGAACAGAAAAGCACCATATATAGACACAAATTATTTACATGTTTAGGCTTTCAGGAGACAAAGTGAAGTATAAGCAAAAGAAATAGTTAACAAGTTATTAAGCATGTTTTTCTGAGAGGTCTAGATTGTAAGTACACAAACAATGTGAGCCTACCTTAACTCTTCTCTAACAGATATAGAGCCAAACTACTACCCAAATGTAATCTAAATTAGAAAAGTTTGGTTTCTTTTTCTTTTTTTGCTCTTCCTGATTCTTTTGAATGAAGATTTTTTTTTACATCTTTATTAGAGTATAATTGCTTTACAATGGTGTGTTAGTTTCTGCTTTATAACAAAGTGAATCAGTTATACATATACATATGTTCCCATATCTCCTCCCTGCTGCATCTCCCTCCCTCTCACCTTCCCTATCCAGCCCCTCCAGGTGGTCACAAAGCAGCAAGCTGATCTTCTGTGCTATGCGGCTGCTTCCCACTAGCTATCTATCTTACGCTTGGTAGTGTATATATGTCCATGCCACTCTCTCACCTCATCACAGCTTACCCTTCCCCCTCCCCATATCCTCAAGTCCATTCTCTAGTAGGTCTGTGTCTTTATTCCTGTCTTACCCCTAGGGTCTTCATGACATTTTTTTTTCTTAAATTCCATATATATATGTTAACATACGGTACCTGTCTCTCTCTTTCTGACTTACTTCACTCTGTATGACAGACTCCAGGTCCATCCACCTCACTACAAATAGCTCAATTTCATTTCTTTTTATGGCTGAGTAATATTCCATTGTATATATGTGCCACATCTTCTTTAATCATTCTTCTGATGATGGACACTTAGGTTGTTTCCATCTCTGGGCTATTGTAAACAGAGCTGCAATGAACATTTTGGTACATGACTCTTTTTGAATTATGGTTTTCTCAGGGTATATGCCCAGTAGTGGGATTAATGGGTCATATGGTAGTTCTATTTGTAGTTTTTTAAGGAACCTCCATACTGTTCTCCAGAGTGGCTGTACCAATTCACATTCCCACCAGCAGTGCAAGAGTGTTCCCTTTTCTCCACACCCTCTCCAGCATTTATTGTTTCTAGATTTTTTGATGATGGGCATTCTGACTGGTGTGAGATGATATCTCATTGTAGTTTTGATTTGCATTTCTCTAATGATTAATGATGTTAAGCATTCTTTCATGTGTTTGTTGGCAGTCTGTATAACTTCTTTGGAGAAATGTTTATTTAGGTCTTCTGCCCATTTTTGGATTGGGTTGTTTGTTTTTTGTTATTGAGCTGCATGAGCTGCTTATAAATTTTGGAGATTAATCTTTTTTCAGTTGCTTCATTTGAAAATATTTTCTCCCATTCTGAGGGTTGTCTTTTGGTCTTGTTAATGGTTTCCTTTGCTGTGCAAAAGCTTTGAAGTTTCATTAGGTCCCATTTGTTTATTTTTGTTTTTATTTCCATTTCTCTAGGAGGTGGATCAAAAAGGATCTTGCTGTGATTTATGTCATAGAGTGTTCTGCCTATGTTTTCCTCTAAGAGTTTGATAGTTTCTGGCCTTACATTTAGGTCTTTAATCCATTTTGAGCTTATTTTTGTGTATGGTGTTAGGGAGTGATCTAATCTCATACTTTTACATGTACCTGTCCAGTTTTCCCAGCACCACTTATTGAAGAGGCTGTCCTTTCTTCACTGTACACTCCTGCCTCCTTTATCAAAGATAAGGTGACCATATGTGCGTGGGTTTATCTCTGGGCTTTCTATCCTGTTCCATTGATCTATCTTTCTGTTTCTGTGCCAGTACCATAGTGTCTTGATTACTGTAGCTTTGTAGTATAGTCTGAAGTCAGGGAGCTGATTTCTCCAGCTCTGTTTTTCATTCTCAAGATTGCTTTGGTATTCGGGGTCTTTTGTGTTTCTGTACGAATTGTGAAATTTTTTGTTCTAGTTCTGTGAAAAATGCCAGTGGATGAAGATATTTTGTATCACAACTATTCACTCCACAATAAAGGGATATAATACAAAGTTAGAATACCTCCAGATGGTTAAAGATCAGACATTTTTCAAATGTCAAAGACCAATAAAGCTTAAGCTATAGTCCAACCTCAATCACTGACACACATTTTTGGGAAATAATTGACTTAGCATATGATTATATTACTTAGAATTATTATCATACAGTTTGAAAACTACTTTTTCTTTATGAAATTAACAAATGCTTTCAGATTTTAGTAAAAAAAAAAGGATTCATACTTTATTTCATTTAAAAGTTGAAGTTATATTTTGAAAAGTCAAGCTTGGAGTATGACTGAGAATTCATATCTCATGACCCTAAATTTCAAATTATGACTTCTGTTTCTAGAATCATTTTCCCACATCAATCTAACATCTAGAAAAGCCTTCTTGATGCAAATAATGTCTCATTTAGGTTTCTTATTTTAGAATAGACTCCAGACAATGTACTTGAAGTGTGTATCTGGTATTCTCTGGTTCTTACCAAAAGCAGGACATTTTTGTAAAGTCAAACAATACTGATATTTCTTATATAGGTATTAAAAGACAGTGTGTATTCAAACAAAGCACAGAAATCACTTTTTTAAATTTTTTGGATTATTTCTAAGATAAGAATGAAAATTGCAATAGCAATTCCCCCTGGTACAGGGTAGACATTCATTAAATATCTTCTAAATCAGCAGTCCCCAACCTTTTCAGCACCAAGGACCGGTTTCGTGGAAGACAATTTTTCCACTGATGGGGGGGGCGGGGGATGGTTCAGGTGGTATCGTGAGTTATGGGGAGCGATGGGGAGCAGCAGATGAAGCTTCATTCACGTGCCTGCCGCTCACTTCCTGCTGTGCGGCCTGCTTCCTAACAGGCCTCAGCCAGGTACCAGTCTGCAGCCCAGGGGTTGGGGACCCCTGTTCTAAATGAATAAATAAATAAATAAATAAATTGATCTGGTATGGTAGTGTAAACTATCTTATTTTCTGTTTATATGTATATATCTTGACTAACCAACTATACGGTAAGCTCGTTAAATCTTTTCATTCATTTATTCAACAAACGTTTATTGAACACATAATATTTTTGGCACTATTTTCAGGTACTGAGGATAAAGCAGATTTAAATAGTTAAAAATGACTGTGATTGATGGAAGTATGATCCTGTAAATACACTGAAACTCATTGAATCATAAACTTGAAATAATGAATTTTATTGTATTTATCTCAATAAAGCTTTTAAAAAATTAATGTCATTGGGGCACCCACTTTCTGGTGAATCTGCTTTTTAATTTTTTCCATTACTATAGCTAGTACAGTGTGGGTATAAAATCAGAGCTCAACAAACATTAGTTCATTGATTTCTCAATTCATTCAAGGCATTGGTAAATTAGTACACTATTGCCATGCACATCTAGTGCCTTTCCTGATGATCAGTTTAGGCTATGACTCTGATGTAATTCAAACTTTTGCTCAGTTCTGGATTTTCCATGTATTACCCTATGTAACCGGGATATCCTTCAGTCTCTCAGAATCTCATTTTCCTGTGCTAAATGCAGCTAGCAGTAGTACATCTCTCACTGAGAAAATTAAATAAGAAAATGTGGGGGAAGAGTAGGAGAGGGATATCAGTGAAGCAAGCCTGGCCATATTTTGCTAATTGTTGAAACTGAGTGATGGATAAGGTTCACTGTAAGATTCTCTTTACTTTTGTTTAGTAACTAATGAAATATTAAATTAAAAGAAACCATATAGATGGTTAAGTTCTGACAAATAGAAGGTATTAGACAGACGGTAAGAATTATTATTGACCTGTATGAATGTATGATAAAAACTTCAGTTTTCCTCCTGAAAATAAAGCTGTAGATGTTGCTTATTATCTCCATGCTTTGCAGGAATTACAAATATTTTCACATATGATTTTCCCCTAAGATAAATAAAGAAATGGAACCCAGTGGATATTTCTTCTCACAATACCATTCTGGTAACTCTATTACAATCATCAGAGTGAGCTCAGGAAAAACAGACCAGTTTTTCACACTATTCATGTCACCAAAGATTGTCTGATAGTCTGTCACAGTGCAGCTGCCTTTCAATTTCCACGTGTAAGAAAAAGATGCAAACTAATTTCTGGTTTTTGTATCTTGTATCTTTGTTTTCAAACATGTCTTCAATTTTCCATATGGGCTACATAAAAATGCCATAATTCCTTGATAAAATGTTCCACAAACTCCCAGGTCCCCAGTATCTGAACCTTGCTGACCCCATTAGTTTATTGTCCCTTTATTAGATTTAAAGGAAGAGATAAAACATCGGTATGAATTTTGTTGTTTATCTCATATCCTGCAGCTATCTCAGAAGTAAGAAATTGACACTCACCATGGCCTTTGTTGGGGCCGGGGAGAGGCTGAAGGCTGAGGTGGGTCCGGGAGGCATGGGAAGTGGAAGCAGGACAGGGATGCTGGGCTGACCATCGCCATAGGGACAAGCAGAAGGTGAGGAAAATCAATAGAATGGATAGCTGGGTGGATGGGTTAAAGGGTGAGAGGCATGCCTTACAGTGGGAGCCAGAAAGCAGAATGAATTCAATAAAGAGGGCAAGCAATATTGCCATAACCAACCAAAGACAGGAAACTGGCAGTGAAGGTGAGAGGGGCCTGAATGACTAAACGTGATGATACTGGTGTGAGGCCTTGGAGCCCCTTCTTTCAGCAAGTCTTTAATAAGCATCGACTCTGTGGCTGACACTGTGACAGTAATAGACTAGTTGACAAGACAGAAATAATTCCTGCTCTTTGGGAATTATGTTCTAGTAGTTGGCACAGGCTGTTACACAGCAATGATACAAAGTGTCTTAAAGACTATGAGAGGAGAAGTAAAGGGCCCTAACTCAGACTCAGGCAATCCCAAGAAAATAACAAACTCAATCCTGATCTATAAGGAGTTGGCAGGAGAGGAAGAAAAGGGAAGGACGTGTTAGGATGCCTTCAGCTATAAGAAATGGAAAATCAAAACTGGCTTAGACAGCAAGCACATTTGTACATCACAAAGAGGCAATCCGGAGGTAGGGTGCACCTCAAAGTTGATTGAGCCGCAGGTGAAGTGATGTCATGGAGACTCAGGTTTTTGTAATCTCTCTGCTCTACTATCTAAAGCATTGGTTTCATCCTATTTCTGGTTCCCTTTATGGCTGCAGGATGGTGGTCATAGCATTTACTGCTATGTGTTTCCTTGCTCAAAATAGAGAGAAATAATAACTTCCCACCATTCTCTTGTAAAAGCAAGAAAGACATTTCACAGCAGTTTCTAGCAAACCTCTCCTGTATCACATTGCCCAGAACTAGGTCATATAAACCAACCACAGGCAGTACAAATTGGATTACCCTTAGGTCAACTCTCCCATCACATCACTGCTTCTCACTGAGGAACAGATAGAATTGATATTGGGGAACCAACCACAAAGTTTACTGCATGGTGGGAGATGCAATAAAACATGCCAGGAAAAAGAATCAATATCTGTGAACTCCTGGAGGCAAAGGAGAGCATGGGAAAGACAAACACAGGCAAAAGGTGCATAAAGAAGAGGAAGCAAGTAGCATTGTTACCATGCTAGATAGACACAAGCAGGGCAAGAGCACCATGGGTGTGCACAATGGCTCATACAAAACATCCATTTGGCTTTTATCCCCAATAACTCCACTGCAGATGCTTAAGCCTAAAGTCCCTGGGACTGCATTTGAGATGACCCAGTTAGAAGTTTAAGGTCAGAAGCTGGCAAACCTGCTGTCATGGAACCTTGGGCATAAGTAGAGATGGTCCTGGGTCTAGCTGCAGCCATGAAGAGCTGAGAGAGGAGAGTTCTCCCATCTTTCTATGGAGCCAGCTCCAGCATGGTGCTCTGAAGAATAGCAGCTTTGGGGACACTGGGACCCAGTCCCCTTGGTACCCAGTGTCCTCAGGGTTAAGCACTGGCAGAGATGTAGTGGTGAGGCTCCTTCAAATGGCTCTGAGGCAGCGGAGATGAGCAAGTGAGTGTTGCAGGAGAGGAAAAGAATATGATGGGTGTTTCTCCACAAGTGACTCATTTGTTTGTGGACCCAGGTGAGAATAAATTATAAACACTTGTAGGGAAACTAAATTCCTGGAGAGAGACCTGGAGCTCATTGTAATTTTGTCATTAATATGAAGCCAGTTGGCATTAGGTTAGATCAGTACAAAGGAAAGTTCATGGAGTAGAGAGGAGCAAGCAGATTCCTGGAGTTATGATTAATTAATTATCAACTAATTAATTATAGAAGGCTAGCAATACAGAGGTAGAATGGTAGATTATATGGTTGTTCCTGATAATTCACTACCCCTTTCTCTCTAGGAGGATTATTGATCCCTCCGAGGGTCACCAGATTTAGCAAGTAAAAATGCAGACTGCCTATGTTTCAGGCGTACAACAAATAATATTATGAAATAAGCATGCTCCATGCAATATTTAGAGCACACACATATTAAAAACATATTTGATTTTTACTGGAATTCAAATTTCATTGGAGGTCCAGCATTTCACCCGGCGATCCTAGCCCCTGACCCTGGCCCTGGCACTCAATGTGCCCGCTGCTGTTACCTCATTGACTTTGGGTTTAGCCACGTGACATTCTTGGACCAAATGAATGGGAGTGGATGTGATATACACCATTTCTGAGCAGAAGCTTTGAAAGGCAGCAGGAGCTCCCATCAGCTCTCTAGCTATTTTTCTCTACCACAAAAATGGTGTATACCCAATAGGGACTGCTCCTTCAGCCTCCATCTCCAGTATGAGAAGATATGTGGACTGCAGCCACCACTATGTAACATGAGCAAAAAGAATGTTTAGGATTGAAAGCCATTGAGGTTTTAAAGCATGAAACATCACAGCAAAATTTTCTGACACCAAGAATGACTTCTGAGAAAATGTATGCTGGGAGGACATAAATATGAAAAAAGGTTTTTCCTAACTCACAAGAACTATTTTTCTACTTGTAATATTTCATTTATATGACAATTGATATTCTCCTTCTTTTAAAGGTAAAATTTTCATTCAATTGCTTTATTCTTGGGGCATCCGCAGAAATATATTCCTTTCAAACTGTGTATAGATTGTCTTCATAGTAATAATTTTATATATTGTGCAATACACTGTTTAAACAAAAATATTTATTCCGTAGATACTCTGTGTGACAAGTCCTGTGTGAAACATGAATCATTAGCCTTAGTGGCTAGTTGATATTTACCTTAACTCAGACCACATGAAAATTTATAACTTTCCAATTTGAAAAGCCATGCTTACCATGACAATCACCTAAAATAGAATTTTTAAAAATTGAATGTGAGATTACATTTAAACTGATATTTTAAAAATTCTTTTATGTACTCAACTTTGAAATTTTACCATCTTCTTCTAGCAGTCACCTTGTTCTCTCAGCATGAAGTTAATAAAATATAGGTGCAATGGATACGCACACACGTACACCTGATGAATTTCTGCTTCTGAACCGTTTTTCTCTACTCCTCATAATCTCATTCTTCTTGGCTACGTCTATGGCATCTCACTGTTGACGTATGATTGTCACTGGCCCAGGTACTCACATTAATATTAAATAAATATTTGGCTGATTCTTGTAGACTTGATTTTATCAGTGTTTACTGTAGCTCTGAAGGGTCTGTGCTAGACCATCTAGTAAATACACAGTCTTAACTAGTTACAAAATCAATAATAAACCTCTATCTTTTCACTTGGGAATCACTGTCCTCTAACCTCGTCTACATTTTAGCCCTTTGAGCAACCGCAAAAACATTAGGAAAAAGATCATGGGACCATTTTTGTCCCTTCAGTCAATGTTGTTTCTGTAGTTCTTCCTGGAACATTCCTGAGGCTGAGCTTGCTGAATTTTGTCAACAAGGAAATGTCAACCTGATATTTAACTCATTTGCACTGTGCAGTTTGCAGCTCACAAGATTCCAATTAAAAAACAAAAGGAGAGGCAGAGAAGCCTGTCTGTCAGCTTGGTTGGAGTGAGATCTGATATTAATTATTAAAGAAACTCAAAATTAACAACAGCTAAACCAGAGGAAACACACCTTTCAAATACCATGGGAGCTGAAATGCTGCACTGAGAATTGAGTAAGATGAATAGTTTCTAGCTGCAACAAAAGGGGGTTAGCAAAGCTGTTGGGAAGTAGTCCCCACCAGGGATGTTAAATGCTTAAATGATTACTAATGGAGATTATAGAATCTTGTTTGCTGGGGATTAAGGAAACAAAAAGAAGGTCAAATATTTTAGGACACCTAATGTGTGTCAGTTCCTGCATTAAGCACTGTGATTCAGCAATGAACTAGGTGGTGAAGTTCTGACCATTTGGGAGCTTACATTACAAAAGAAGTGATTACAGTCTTTCTTCAATTATAGAGACCCTCCTGTACTCAGTCTACCCACTATGGCCCTATTTACTCCTCATATCTGGACCTCCTAATTCAATTAACATTAACTGTGCATTTTCTCTGTGCCAGGTACTGTAGCAGGCAACACTACATACATTTCATTCTCCCAACAACCTGACATGGCAAGGATTATTATATACATTTTACAAACAAAGACTGTGAGACTAAAAAAGATGTGCAATTGAATTAATGTCACAAGTCATTTGGGTTAAATTTGAGGTTAGGTTTTTAAATTACAAGAACTCATCTATTGCTTTTCCAACTCACTTTGCTTCTCTGTTTTATCTTCCCACCACTGGGGCTAGTCACGTTTTAAACATGCTACGTGTTACCTCCTCTTGAATCTTGTCTTATAATCTCAGGGTCCAAGGTATCAGTCAAGCAGTTAATTTAACAGGGAATGAGTATTTTTAGGAATGTTTCATGATACTACGAATTTTGAACTGGAGTTTTCTAGACAGTACCCAGATATTTGTGCTCTTCTAGTTTAGTGACTCTAATGGTGGGAAGTTCAATGATGGCAGGCTGGTAAGAAGGTTTGGAGGTGGCAGAACCTGTTAATATTCATCAAATTATATAGCATAGAGAGGCAGTTATGTGATTATGAGTAGAAATGGCCAAGCTCTGTATTATTTTTTTTTCATCTTTATTGGAGTATAATTGCTTTACAATGGTGTTAGTTTCTTCTTTATAACAAAGTGAATCAGTTATACATGTACATATGTTCCCATATCTCTTCCCTCTTGTGTCTCCCTCCCTCCAACCCTCCTTATTCCACCTCTCTAGGTGGTCACAAAGCACCGAACTGATCTCCCTGTGCTATGCGGCTGTTTCCCACTAGCTATCTATTTTACCCTTGGTAGTGTATATATGTCCATGCCACTCTCTCACTTTGTCACAGCTTACTTTTCCCCATCCCCATTTCCTAAAGTCCATTCTCTAGTGGGTCTGTGTCTTTCTTTATTCCTGTCTTACCCCTAGGTTCTTCATGACATTTTTTTTTCTTAAATTTCATATATATGTGTTGGCATACGGTATTTGTCTCTCTCTTTCTGACTTACTTCACTCTGTATGACAGACTCTAGGTCCATCCACCTCATTACAAATAGCTCAATTTCATTTTGTTTTATGGCTAAGTAATATTCCATTGTATATATGTGCCACATCTTCTTTATCCATTCATCTGATGATGGACACTTAGGTTGTTTTCATCTCTGGGCTATTGTAAATAAAGCTGCAATGAATATTTTGGTACATGACTCTTTTTGAATCTTGGTTTTCTAAGGGTATATGCCAGGTAGTGGGATTAATGGGTCATATGGTAGTTCTATTTGTAGTTTTTTAAGGAACCTCCATACTGTTCTCCAGAGTGGCTGTACCAATTCACATTCCCACCAGCAGTGCAAGAGTGTTCCCTTTTCTCCACACCCTCTCCAGCGTTTATTGTTTCTAGATTTTTTGATGATGGCCATTCTGACTGGTGTGAAATGATATCTCATTGTAGTTTTGATTTGCATTTCTCTAATAATTAATGATGTTGAGCATTCTTTCAAGTGTTTGTCGGCAGTCTGTATATCTTCTTTGGAGAAATGTCTATTTAGATCTTCTGCCCATTTTTGGATTGGGTTGTTTGGTTTTTTTGTTATTGAGCTGCATGAGCTGCTTGTAAATTTTGGAGATTAATCCTTTGTCAGTTGCTTCATTTGCAAATATTTTCTCCCATTCTGAGGGTTGTCTTTTGATCTTGTTTACGGTTTCCTTTGCTGTGCAAAAGCTCTGAAGTTTCATTAGGCCCCATTTGTTTATTTTTGTTTTTATTTCCATTTCTCTAGGAGGTGGGTCAAAAAGGATCTTGCTGTGATTTATGTCATAGAGTGTTCTGCCTATGTTTTCCTCTAAGAGTTTGATAGTTTCTGGCCTTACATTTAGGTCTTTAAATCCATTTTGAGTTTATTTTTGTGTATGGTGTTAGGGAGTGATCTAATCTCATACTTTTACATGTACCTGTCCAGTTTTCCCAGCACCACTTATTGAAGAGGCTGTCCTTTCTCCACTGTATATTCCTGCCTCCTTTGTCAATGATAAGGTGGCCATATGTGCGTGGGTTTACCTCTGGGCTTTCTATCCTCTTCCTTTGATCTATCTTTCAGTTTTTGTGCCAGTACCATAGTGTCTTGATTACTGTAGCTTTGTAGTATAGTCTGAAGCCACACACCCTGATTCCTCTAGCTCCGTTTTTTGTTCTCAAGATTGCTTTGGCTATTCGGGGTCTTTTGTGTTTCCATACAAATTGTGAAATTTTCTGTTCTAGTTGTGTGAAAAATGCCAGTGGTAGTCTGATAGGGATTGCCTTGAATCTGTAGATTGCTTTGGGTAGTAGAGTCATTTTCACAATGTTGATACTTCCAATCCAAGAACATGGTATATCTCTCCATCTATTTGTACCATCTTTAATTTCTTTCATCAGTGTCTTATAATTTTCTGCATACAGGTATTTTGTCTCCTTAGGTAAGTTTATTCCTAGATATTTATTCTTTTTGTTGTACTGGTAAACGGGAGCGTTTTCTTGATTTCACTTTCATATTTTTCATCATTAGTGTATAGGAATGCCCAAGATTTCTGTGCATTAATTTTGTATCCTGCTACTTTACCAAATTCTCTGATTACCTCTAGTAATTTTCTGGTAGCATCTTTCAGATTCTCTATGTATAGTATCATGTCATCTGCAAACAGTGACAGCTTTAGTTCTTCTTTTCCGATTTGGATTCCTTTTATTTCCTTTTCTTCTCTGATTGCTGTGGCTAAAACTTCCAAAACTATGTTGAATAAGAGTGGTGAGAGTGGGCAACCTTGTCTTGTTACTATCTTAGTGGAAATGCTTTCAGTTTTTCACCATTGAGGACGATGTTGGCTGTGGGTTTGTCATATATGGCCTTTATTATGTTGAGGAAAGTTCCCTCTATGCCTACTTTCTGCAGGGTATTTATCATAAATCAGTGTTGAATTTTGTTGAAAGTTTTCTCTGAATCTATTGAGATGATCATATGGTTTTTCTCCTTCAATTTGTTAATATGGTGTATCATGTTGATTGCATTGTGTATATTGAAGAATCATTGCATTCCTGGAATAACCCCACTTGATCATGGTGTATGATCCATTTAATGTGCTGTGGATACTGTTTGCTAGTATTTTGTTGAGAATTTTTGCATCTATGTTCATCAGTGATATTGGCCTGTAGTTTCCATTCTTTGTGACATCCTTGTCTGGTTTTGGTATCAGGGTGATGGTGGACACATAGAATGAGTTTTGGAGAGCTCCTCCCTCTGCTATATTTTGGAAGAGTTTGAGAAGGATAGGTGTTAGCTCTTCTCTTAATGTTTGATGGAATTCGCCTGTGAAGCCATCTGGTCCTGGGCTTTTGTTTGTTGGAAGATTTTTAATCACAGTTTCAATTTCAGTGCTTGTGATTGGTCTGATCATATTTTCTATTTCTTCTTGATTCAGTCTTGGCACACTGTGCATTTCTAAGAATTTGGCTATTTCTTCCAGGTTGTCCATTTTATTGGCATAGATTTGCTTGTAGTAATCTCTCATGATCTTTTGTATTTCTGCAGTGTCAGTTTTTACTTCTCCTTTTTCATTTCTAATTCTATTGATTTGAGTCTTCTTCCATTTTTTCTTGATGAGTCTGGCTAATGGTTTATCAATTTTGTTTATCTTCTCAAAGAACCAGCTTTGAGTTTTATTGATCTTTGTTATCGTTTCCTTCATTTCTTTTGCATTTATTTCTGATCTGATCTTTATGATTTCTTTCCTTCTGCTAACTTTGGCTTTTTTGTTTGTTTCTTTGTTTTTCTTTCTGTAATTGCTTTAGGTGCAAGGTTAGGTTGTTTATTCGAGATGTTTCCTGTTTCTTAAGGTAGGATTGTATTGCTATAAACTTCCCCCTTAGAACTGCTTTTGCTGCATCCCATGGGTTTTGGGTCGTCGTGTCTCCGTTGTCATTTATTTCTAGGTATTTTTTGATTTCCTCTTTGATTTCTTCAGTGATTACTTCGTTATTAAGTAGTGTATTGTTTAGCCTCCATGGGTTTGTGTTTTTTACAGATCTTTTCCTGTAATTGATATCTAGTCTCATAGTGTTGTGGTTGGAATACATACTTGATAGAATTTCAATTTTCTTAAATTTACCAAGGCTTGATTTGTGAGCCAAGATATGGTCTATCCTGGAGAATGTTCTATCAACAGTTGAGAAAAATGTGTCTTCTGTTGTTTTAGGATGGAATGTCCTATAAATATCAATTAAGTCCATCCTGTTTAATGTATCATTTAAAGCTTGTGTTTCCTACAGCTGATCTTTTAGCAGAAATTTTGAAAGCCAAAAGGGACTGGCAGGACATATTTAAAGTGATGAAAGAGAAAAACCTGCAAGCAAGATTACTCTACCCAGCAAGGATCTCATTCAGATTTGATGGAGAAATTAAAACATTTACAGACAAGCAAAACCTGAGAGAGTTCAGTACCACCAAACCAGCTTTACAACAAATGTTAAAGGAACTTCTCTAGGCAAGAAACACAAGAGAAGGAAAAGACCTACAATAATGAACCCAAAACAATTAAGAAAATGGGAATAGGAACATACATATCAATAATTACCTTAAATGTAAATGGATTAAATGCTCCCACCAAAAGACATAGGTTGCCTGAATGGACATAAAGCTTGTGTTTCCTAATTTATTTTCATTTTGAATGATCTGTTCATTGGTGAAAATGGGGTGTTAAATTCCCCCACTATGAATGTGTTATTGTCGATTTCCCATTTTATGGCTGTTAGTATTTGCCTTATGTATTGAGGTGCTCCTATGTTGGGTGTATAAATATTTACAATTGTTTTATCTTCTTCTTGGATCGATACCTTGATCATTATGTAGTGTCCTTCTTTGTCTCTTCTAATAGTCTTTATTTTTAAGTCTATTTTGTCTGATATTAGAATTGCTACTCCAGCTTTATTTTGGTTTCAATTTGCATGTAATATATTTTTCCATCCCCTTACTTTCAGTCTGTCTGTGTTTCTAGGTCTGAAGTGGGTCTCTTGTAGACAGCATATATATGGGTCTTGTTTTTATATCCATTCAGCCAGTCTGTGTCTTTTGGTGGGAGCATTTAATTCATTTACATTTAAGGTAATTATCAATATGTATGTTCCTATTCCCATTTTCTTAATTGTTTTTGATTTGTTATTGTAGCTCTTTTCCTTCTCTTGTGTTTCTTGCCTAGAGAAGTTCCTTTAGCATTTGCTGCAAAGCTGGTTTGGTGGTGCTGGACTCTCTCAGATTTTGCTTGTCTCTAAAGGTATTAATTTCTCCATCTAATCTGAATGAGATCCTTGCTGGCTAGAGTAATCTTGGTTGTAGGTTTTTCTCCTTCATCACTTTAAATATGTCCTGCCAGTCCCTTCTGGCTTGCAGAGGTTCTCCTGGAAGATCAGCTGTTAACCTTATGGGGATTCCCTTGTGTGTTATTTGTTGTTTTTCCCTTGCTGCTTTTAATATGTTTTCTTTGTATTTAATTTTGGACAGTTTGATTAATATGTGTCTTGGTGTGTTTCTCCTTGGATTTACCCTGCATGGGACTCTCTGTGCTTCCTGACTTGATTAACTATTCACTTTACCATACTAGGGATGTTCTCAACTATAATCTCTTCAAATATTTTCTCAGTCCCTTTCTTTTTCTCTTCTTCTTCTGGAACCCCTATAATTCGAATGTTGGTTCATTTAATGTTGTCCCAGAAGTCTCTGAGACTGTCCTCAGTTCATTTCTTTCTTTTTCTTTATTCTGCTCTGCAGTAGCTATTTCCACTATTTTATCTTCCAGGTCACTTATCCGTTCTTCTGCCTCAGTTATTCTGCTATTGATCCCATCTAGAGTTTTTAAATTTCATTTACTGTGTTGTTCATCATTGCTTGTTTCATCTTTAGTTCTTCTAGGTCCTTGTTAAATGTTTCTTGCATTTTGTCTATTCTATTTCTAAGATTGTGTATCATCTTTACTATCATTATTCTGAATTCTTTTTCAGGTAGACTGCCTATTTCCTCTTCATTTGTTAGGTCTGGTGCATTTTTATCTTGCTCCTTCATCTGCTGTGTGTGTTTCTGTCTTCTCATTTTGCTTATCTTACTGTGTTCGGGGTCTCCTTTTTGAAGGCTGTAGGTTCATAGTTTCCGTTGTTTTTGGTGTCTGTCCCCAGTGGCTAAAGTTGGTTCAGTGGGTTGTGTAGGCTTCCTGGTGGAGGGGACTAGTGCCTGTGTTCTGGTGGATGAGGCTGGATCTTGTCTTTCTGGTGGGCAGGTTCATGTCTGGTGGTGTGTTTTGGGTTGTCTGTGGCCTTATTATGATTTTAGGCAGCCTCTCTGCTAATGGATGTTGTTGTGTTCCTGTCTTGGTTGTTGTTTGGCATAGGATGTCCAGCACTTTAGCTTGCTGGTCATTGAGTGAAGCTGGGTGCTGGTGTTGAGATGGAGATCTCTAGGAGGTTTTCACCATTTGATATTATGTGGAGCTGGGAGGTCTCTTGTGGATCAGTGTCCTGAAGTTGTCTCTCCCACCTCAGAGGCACAGCACTGACTCCTGGCTGTAGCACCAAGAGCCTTTCATCCGCATGGCTCAGAATAAAAGGGAGAAAAAGCAGAAAGAAAGAAAGGAAGAAAGAAGGAAAGAAAGAAAGAAAGAAAGGAAGGAAGGAAGAAAGAAATAAATGGAGAGAGAAAGAGAGAAAGAAAAAACAAAGAAACAGAGAGAGAAAGAGAAAGAGAGAAAGAAAGAAAGAAGGGAGGGAGGAAGGAAGGAAGGAGGGAAGGAAGGAAAGAAAGAAGATAAAACAAAATAAAATAAAGTAAGATAAAATAAAATAAAGTTATTAAAATAAAAAATAATTAAGAAAAAAAATTTTTAAGAGAAAAAGAAAGAAAGAAAGAAAAAAAAAAAAAAAAAACGGACGGATAGAACCCTAGTATAAATGGTGGAAGCAAAGCTATACAGAGAAGATCTCACATGGAAGCATAAACATACACACTCACAAAAAGTGGAAAAAATCATACATCTTGCTCTCAAAGTACACCTACTCAATTTGGGATGATTCATTGTCTAATCATGTATTCCACAGATGCAGGGTAAATCAAGTTGATTGTGGAGCTTTAAAACAGTGCACAAGGGCTCCCTTTTCTCCACATCCTTGACAGCATTTATCTCTTGTGTTTTTGATGGTAGCCATACTAACAGGTGTGAAGTGATATCTCATTTTGGTTTTGATTTGCATTTCCCTGATCATTAGTGATGTTGACCACTTCTTCATATACCTGTTGGCCATTTGTATGTCTTCTGTAGAAAAAATGTCTATTCAGGTCTTTGCCCATTTTTTAATTGTGTTATTATTTTTTTGCTTTTGAGTTGTATTGGTATCTTGTATATTTTGGGTAATCACTTCATTGGATATGTGAAATGCAAATATTTCCTCCCATTCCATATGTTGCCTTTTCATTTTGTTGATGTATTCCTTTGGTGTACTGAAGCTTTTTAATTTGTTGTAATCCTTCTGCTAATTGTTGCTTTTACCTAGGCTTTTGGTGCCAAATCCAAAAACTATTGCTAAGACCAACGTCAAGGAGATTACCCCCTGTGTTTTCTTCCAGGAGTTTTATGGTTTCAGGCCTTACATTCAAGTCATTAATATATTTTGAGTTGATTTTTGTGTATGGTGTAAGATAGGTGTCCAGTTTCATTCTTCTGCATGTGGTTGTCCAGTTTTCCTCATACCATTCAATGAAGGTGCTGTTATTCACCATTGTATATTCTTGGCTCATTTGTAGAAAATTAATTAACCATATATGCATAGGTTTATTTCTGGGCTTTCTATTCTCCTCTATTGATCTATATATCTGTTTTTATGACAATACCATACCGTTATGATTACTATTACTTTGTTATGTAGTTTGAAATCAGGAAGTGTGATGCCTCCATCTTTGTTCATCTTTCTCAAGATTGCTTTCGCTGTTCAGGGTCCTTTGTGGTTTCATGCAAATTTTAGGATTGTTTTTTCTATTTCTGAAAGAAAATTGCCATTGGATTTTTGCTAGGGATTGCGTTGAATGTTCTTTTGATAGTATGCATATTTTTAATATTAATTATTTCAATCCATGAACATGGATGATCTTTCATGTATTTGTGTCTTTTTCAGTTTCTTTTATCAATTTTTATAGTTTTCAGTGACAGATACTTCATCTCCTTGGTTAAATTTATTTCTAAGCATACTATTGTTTTTGATGCTATTGTAAATAGGATTGTTTTCTTAACTTCTGTAACAATTCATTATTAGTATATAGAAATGCAACTGATTTTTTTGTTTTTACTGAGCATGCCCTCTTTATTTTTAATTTAATTTTTTTATACAGCAGGTTCTTTCTTTTTGAATTTTATTTTATTTTTTTATACAGCAGGTTCTTATTTGTTATTTATTTAATAATTATTAGTGTATATATGTCAATCCCAATTACCCAATTCATCCCACCAACACCCCCCACCCCTGCTTTCCTCCCTTTGTGTCCATACATTTGTTCTCTACATCTGTGTCTCTATTTCTGCCTTGCAAACCACTTCATCTGTACCATTTTTCTAGATCCCACATATATGCGTTAGCATACGATATTTGTTTTTCTCTTTCTGACTTACTTCACTCTGTATGACAGTCTCTATGTCCATCCTCATCTCTACAAATAACCCAATTTTCTTCCTTTGATGGCTGAATAATATTCCATTGTATATGTGTACCACATCTTTTTTATCCATTCATCTGTCGATGGGCATTTACGTTGCTTCCATGACCTGGCTATTGTAAATGGTGCTGCAATGAACATTAGGGTGCATGTGTCTTTAAGAATTATGGTTTTCTCAGGGTATATGACCAGTGGTGGGGTTGCTGGATCATATGGATTCTAATTTTAGTTTTTTAAGGAAACTCCATACTGTTCTCCAAGGTGGCTGTATCAATTTACCTTCTCACCAAAAGTGCAAGAGGGTTCCCTTTTCTCCACATCCTCTCCAGCATTTGTTGTTTGTAGAGTTTCTGATGATGCCCATTCTAACTGGTGTGAGGTGATACCTCATTGTAGTTTTCATTTGCATTACCCTAATAATTAGTGATGTTGAACAGCTTTTCATGTGCCTCTTGGTCATCTGTATGTCTTCTTTGGAGAAATGTCTACTGAGGTCTTTTGCCCATCTTTTGATTGGGTTATTGGCTTTTTTAATATTCAGCTACATGACTTTATATATTTTGGAGATTAATCCTTTGTCTGTTGATTTGCTTGCAAATATTTTCTCCCATTCGGAGGGTTGTCTTTTCATCTAGTTTATACTCTCTTCTGCTGTGCAAAAGTTTTTAAGTTTCAATAGGTCCCATTTGTTTATTTTTGTTTGTATTTCCATTCCTCTAGGAGGTGGGTCAAAAAAGATCTTGCTGTAGGCAGAAATAGAGACACAGATGTAGAGAACATGGTATGGACACCAAAAGGGGAAAGCAAGGCAGGGGGGTGTTCGTGGTGGGATGAACTGGGAGATTGGGATTGACATATTACACTAATATGTATAAAATAGATTAATACGAACCTGCTGTATATAAAACAAAGAGATCTTGCTGTGATTTATGTCTTAGAGTGTTCTTCCTATGTTTTCATCTATGAGTTTTATAGTGTCCAGTCTTACATTTAGGTCTTTAATCCATTTTGAGTTTATTTTTATGTATGGTGTTAGGGAGTGTTCTAATTTCATTCTTTTACATGTAGCCATCCAGTTTTCCCAGCACCACTTACTGAAGAGACTGTCTTTTCTCCATTGTAGATCCTTACCTCCTTTGTCATAGATTAGTTGAAAATAGGTGGGTGGGTTTATCTCTGAGCTTTCTATCCTGTTCCACTGATCTATATTTCTGTTTTTGTGCCACTACCATATTTTCTTGACTACTGTAGCTTTGTACTATAATCTGAAGTCAGTGAATCTGATTCCTCCATTATTTTTCCATCAAGATTGCTTTGGCTATTCGGGGTCTTTTGTGTCTCCATACAAATTTTAAGATTTTCTTTTTGTTCTAGCTCTGTAAAACATGCCATTGGTAATTTGATAGGGATTGCATTGAATCTGTAGATTGCTTTGGGTAGTACATTCATTTTCACAATGTTGATTCTTCCATCCACGAACGTGGTATATCTCTCCATCTGTTTCTGTCATCTTTGATTTCTTTCATCAATATCTTATAGTTTTCTGAGTACTGGTCTTTGACCACCTAGGTAGGTTTATTCCTCGGTATTTTATTCTCCTTGTTGCAATGGTGAATGGGATTGTTTCCTTAATTTCTCTTTCTGATCTTGTGTGTTTTTTTTATTTTTTATTTTTTTAATTGAATTTAACTTATTTTTTATATAGTAGATTCTTATTAGTCATCAATTTTATACACATCAGTGTATACATGTTAATCCCAATCACCCAATTCTTCACACCACCATCCCCACACACCCCTGGCTTTCCCCCTTTGGTGTCCATATGTTTGTTCTCTATATCTGTGTCTCAACTTCTGCCCTGCAAACTGCTTCATCTGTACCATTTTTCTAGGTTCCACATACATTCGTTAATATATGATATTTCTTTTTCTCTTTCTGATTTAATTCACTCTGTATGACAGTCTCTAGATCCACCCACGTCTCTACAAATGAACCAATTTTGCTCCTTTTTATGGCTGAGTAATATTCCATTGTATTATGTACCACAACTTCCTTATCCATTCATCTGTCAATGGGCATTTAGGTTGCTTCCATGACCTCGCTACTGTAAATAATGCTGCAATGAACATTGGGGTGCCTGTGTCTTTTTGAATTATGGTTTTCTCATGGTATATGCCCAGTGGTGGGATTGCTGGATCATATGGTAATTATATTTTTAGTTTCTTAAGGAACCTCCTTACTGTTCTCCACAGTGGCTGTATCAATTTACGTTCCCACCAACAGTGCAAGAGGGTTCCCCTTTCTCTACACCCTCTCCAGCGTTTGTTGTTTGTAGATTTTCTGATGATGCCCATTCTAACTGGTGTGAGGTAATAGCTCATTGTAGTTTTGATTTGCATTTCTCTAACAATTAGTGATGTTGAACAGCTTTTCATGTGCTCTTTCGCCATCTGTATATCTTCTTTGGAAAAATGTCTATTTAGGTCTTCTGCCCATTTTTGGATTTGGTTGTTTTTTTAATATTGAGCTGCATGAGCTGTTTATATATTTTGGACATTAATCCTTTGTCCATTGATTCATTTGCAAATATTTTCTCCCATTCTGAGGGTTGTCTTTTGGTCTTGTTTGAGGTTTCCTTTGCTATGCAAAAGCTTTTAAGTTCAGATTCTTCACCATTAGTGTATAGGAATGAAGAGATTTCTGTGCATTAATTTTTTATCATGCAACTTTACCAAATTCATTGATTAGCTCTAGCAGTTTTCTGGTGGCATCTTTAGGATTCTCTATGTAGAGTATCATGTCATCTGCAAACAGTGACAGCTTTACTTCTTCTTTTCCAATTTGGATTCCTTTTATTTCTTTCTCTTCTCTGACTCCTGTGGCAAGGACTTCCAAAACTATGTTGAATAATACTGGTGAAAGTGGAAATCCTTGTCTGATTCCTGATCTTAGAGGAGATGCTTTCAGTTTTTCACCATTGAGAATGATGTTTGCTGTGGGTTCGTTGTATATGGCCTTTATTATGTTGAGGTAGGTTCCCTCTATGCCCACTTTCTGGAGAGTTTTTATCATTAACCGGTGTTGAATTTTGTCAAAAGCTTTTTCTGCATCTATTGAGATGATCATATGGCTTTTATTCTTCACTTTGTTAATATGGTGTATCACATTTATTGATTTGCGTATATTGAAGAATCCTTGCATCACTGGGATAAATCCCACTTGATCATGGTGTATGATCCTTTTAATCTTTTGTTGGATTCTGTTTGCTAGTATTTTATTGAGGATTTTTGCATCTATATTCATCAGTGATATTGGTCTGTAATTTTCTTTTTTTGTAGTAGTATCTTTGCCTGTTTTTGGTATCAGGGTGATTGTGGTCTCATAACATGTGTTTGGAAGTGTTCCTTTCTATGCAATTTTTTGGAAGAGTTTCAGAAAGATGGGTGTTAGCTCTTCTCTAAATGTTTGATAGAATTCACCTGTGAAGCCATCTGGTCCTGGATTTTTGTTTGTTGGAAGATTTTAAACACAGCTTCAATTTCATTACTTTTGATTGGTCTGTTCATATTTTCTGTTTCTTCCTGGTTCAGTCTTCGAAGGTTATACCTTTCTAAGAATTTGTCTATTTCTTCCAGGTTGTCCTTTTTATTGGCATAGAGTTGCTTGTAGTAGTCTCTTAGGATGCTTTGTATTTCTGTGGTGTTTGTTGTAACTTCTCCTTTCTCATTTCTAATTTATTGATTTGAGTCCTCTCCCTTTTTTCTTATTGAGTCTGTATAATTTTTTATCAATTTTGTTTATCTTCTCAAAGAACCAGCTTTCAGTTTTATTGATCTTTGCTATTGTTTTCTTTGTTTCTATTTCATTTATTTCTGCTCTGATATTTATGATTTCTTTCCTTCTGCTAACTTTGGGTTTTGTTTGTTCTTCTTTCTCTAGTTCCTTTAGGTGTAAGGTTAGATTGTTTATTTGAGATGTTTCTTGTGGTACACTTACATAGCTATAAACTTCCTTCTTAGAACTGCTTTTGCTGCATCCCATAGGCTTTGGATCATCATGTTTTCATTGTCATTTTTCTCTAGGTATTTTTAGATTTCCTCTGTGATTTCTTCAGAGATCTCTTGGTTATTTAATAACGTATTGTTTACCCTCTATGTGTTTGTGTTTTTTTACCTTTTTTTCCCTGAAATTGATTTCTAATATCAAAGCATTGTGGTCAGAAAAGGTGCTTGATATGATTTCAATTTTCTGAAATTTACTGAGGTTTGATTTGTGACCTGAGATGTGATATATGCTGGAGAATGTTCTGTGTACACTTGAGAAGAAAGTGTAATCTGCTACTTTTGGAGGGAATGGCCTATAAATATCAATTAAATCTACATGGTCTATTGTGTCATTTAAAGCTTCTGTTTCCTTATTTATTTTCATTTTGGATGATCTGTCCATTGGTGTAAGTGAAGTGTTATAAAGTCCCCCAGTATTAGTGTTATTGTCGATTTCCTCTTTTATAGCTGTTAGCACTTGCCTTATGTATTGTGGTGCTCTTATGTTGGGTGCATATATATTTATAATTGTTATATCTTCTTCTTGGATTGATCCGTTGATCATTGTGTAGTGTCCTTCCTTGTCTCTCTCTTTTTTTTTAACATCTTTATTGGAGTATAATTGCTTTACAATGGTGTGTTAGTTTCTGCTTTACAACACAATGAATCAAGTTATATATATACATGTATTCCCATATCTCTTCCCTCTTCTGTCTCCCTCCCTCCCACCATCCCTATCCCACCCCTCCAGGCGGTCACAAAGCACCGAGCTGATCTCCCTGTGCTATGCGGCTACTTCCCACTAGCTATCTACGTTATGCTTGGTAGTGTATATATGTCCATGCCTCTCTCTCGCTTTGTCACAGCTTACCCTTCCCCCTCCCCATATCCCCAAGTCCATTCTCAAATAAGTCTGTGTCTTTATTCCTTTCTTACCCCTAGGGTCTTCATGACATTTTTTTTTCTCACATTCCATATATATGTGTTAGCATATGGTATTTGCCTCTCTCTTTCTAACTTACTTCACTCTGTATGACAGACTTTTTGTCTATCCACCTCATAACATATAGCTTAATTTCATTTCTTTTTATGGCTGAGTAATATTCCATCGTATATATGTGCCACATCTTCTTTATCCATTCATCCAATTATGGACACTTAAGTTGTTTCCACATCCAGGCTATTGTAAATAGAGCTGCAATGAACATTTTGGTACATGACTATTTTTGAATTATGGTTTTCTTGGGGTATATGCCCAGTAGTGGGATTGCTGGGTCATATGATAGGTCTATTTGAAGTTTTTTAAGGAACTTCCATACTGTTCTCCAGAGTGGCTGTACCAATTCACATTCCCACCAGCAGTGCAAGAGTGTTCCCTTTTCTCCACATCCTCTCCAGCATTTATTGTTTCTAGATTTTTTGATGATGGCCATTCTGACTGGTGTGAGATGATATCTCATTGTAGTTTCGATTAGCAATTCTCTAATGATTAGTGATGTTGAGCATTCTTTCATGTGTTTGTTGGCAGTCTGTATATCTTCTTTGGAGAAATGTCTATTTAGGTCTTCTGCCCATTTTTGGATTGGGTTGTTTGTTTTTTTTGTTATTAAGCTGCATGAGATGCTTATAAATTTTGCAGATTAATCTTTTGTCAGTTGCTTCATTTGCAAATATTTTCTCCCATGCTGAGGGTTGTCTTTTGGTCTTGTTAATGGTTTCCTTTGTTGTGCAAAAGCTTTGTAGTTTCATTAGGTCCCACTTGTTTATTTTTGTTTTTATTTCCATTTCTCTAGGCGGTGTCTTAAAAAGGATCTTGCTGTAATTTATATCATAGAGTTTCCTGACTATATTTTTCTGTAAGAATTTGATAGTTTCTGGCCTTATATTAAGATTTTTAATCCATTTTGAGATTATTTTTGTGTATGGTGTTAGTGAGTGATCTAATCTCATACTTTTACATGTACCTGTCCAGTTTTCCCAGCACCATTTATTGAAGGGGCTGTTCTTTCTCCACTGTATATTCCTGCCTCCTTTATGAAACATAAGGTAACCATATGTGTGTGGGTTTACCTCTGGGCTTTCTATCCTGTTCCATTGATCTACCTTTCAGTTTTTGTACCAGTACTGTACCAGTTTTGTACCAGTTTTGTACCATACTGTCTTGATTACTGTAGCTTTGTAGTATAGTCTGAAGTCAGGGAGCCTGATTCCTCCAGCTCTGTTTTTCGTTCTCAAGATTGCTTTGGCTAGTCGGGGTCTTTTGTGTTTCCATACAAATTGTGAAATTTTTTGCCCTAGTTCTTTGAAAAATGCCAGTGGTAGTTTGATAGGGATTGCATTGAATCTGTAGATTGCTTTGGGTAGTAGAGTCATTTTCACAATGTTGATACTTCCTATCCAAGAACATGGTATATCTCTCCATCTATTTGTATCATCTTTAATTTCTTTCATCAGTGTCTTATAATTTTCTGCATACAGGTATTTTGTCTCCTTAGGTAGGTTTATTCCTAGATATTTTATTCTTTTTGTTGTACTGGTAAATGGGAGTGTCTTCTTGATTTCACTTTAAGACTTTTCATCATTAGTGTATAGGAATGCCCAAGATTTCTGTGCATTAATTTTGTATCCTGCTACTTTACCAAATTCATTGAATAGTTCTACTAGTTTTCTGATAGCATCTTTAGGATTCTCTATGAATAGTATCATGTCATCTGCAAACAGTGACAGCTTTAGTTCTTCTTTTCCGATTTGGATTCCTTTTATTTCCTTTTCTTCTCTGATAGCTGTGGCTAAAACTTCCAAAACTATGTTGAATAAGAGTGGTGAGAGTGGACAACCTTGTCTTGTTCCTGATCTTAGTGGAAATGCTTTCAGTTTTTCACCATTGAGGACGATGTTGGCTGTGGGTTTGTCATATATGGCCTTTATTATGTTGAGGAAAGTTCCCTCTATGCCTACTTTCTGCAGGGTTTTTCCCATAAATGGGTGTTGAATTTTGTCGAAAGTTTTCTCTGAATCTATTGAGATGATCATATGGTTTTTCTCCTTCAATTTGTTAATATGGTGTATCACGTTGATTGCTTTGTGTATATTGAAGAATCCTTGCATTCCTGGAATAAACCCCACTTGATCATGGTGTATGATCTGTTTAATGTGCTGTTGGATTCTGTTTGTTAGTATTTTGTTGAGGAGTTTTGCATCTATGTTCATCAGTGATATTGGCCTGTAGTTTTTTTTCTTTGTGACATCCTTGTCTTGTTTTGATATCAGCATGATGGTGTCCTCATAGAATGAGTTTGGGAGTGTTCCTCCCTCTGCTATATTT
This sequence comes from Orcinus orca, assembly GCF_937001465.1. Lineage (NCBI taxonomy): Eukaryota > Metazoa > Chordata > Mammalia > Artiodactyla > Delphinidae > Orcinus > Orcinus orca. Next base: position 80,147,769 of record NC_064566.1, on the reverse strand, counting down.
TGGAAGAGTTTGAGAAGGATAGATGTTAGCTCTTCTCTAAATGTGTGATGGAATTCGCCTGTGAAGCCATCTGGTCCTGGGCTTTTGTTTGTTGGAAGATTTTTATTCACAGTTTCATTTTCAGTACTTGGGAATGGTCTGTTCATATTTTCTATTTCTTCCTTATTCAGTCTTGGCATGTTGTGCATTTCTAAGAATTTGTCCATTTATTCCATTGTCCATTTTATTGGCATAGATTTGCTTGTAGTAATCTCTCACGATCTTTTGTATTTCTGCAGTGTCAGTTGTTACTTCTCCTTTTTCATTTCTAATTCTATTGATTTGAGTCTTCTCCCTTTTTTTCTTCATGTGTCTGTCTAATGGTTTATCAATTTTGTTTATCTTCTCAAAGAACCAGCTTTAATTTTATTGATCTTTGCTATCATTTCCTTCAATTCTTTTTCATTTATTTCTGATCTGATTTTTATGATTTCTTTCCTTCTGGTAACTTTATGGGTTTTTTCTTCTTTCTCTAATTGCTTTAGGTGCAAGGTTAGTTGTTTATTTGAGATGTTTCCTGTTTCTTAAGGTAGGATTGTATTGCTATAAACTTCTCTCTTAGAAGTGCTTTTGCTGCATCCCATAGATTTTGGGTCTTCATTTTCATTTTTTTCTAGGTATCTTTAGTTTCCTCTTTGATTTCTTCAGTGATCACTTCGTTATTAAGTAGTGTATTGTTTAGCCTCCTTGTGTTTGTACTTTTTACAGATCTTTTCCTGTAATTGATATCTAGTCTCATGGCATTGTGGTCAGAAAAGATACTTGATACAATTTCAATTTTCTTAAGTTTACCAAGGCTTGATTTGTGACCCACGATATGATCTATTCTGGAGGATGTTCCATGAGCACTTTAGAAAAATGTGTATTCTGTTGTTTTTGGATGGAATGTCCTATAAATATCATTTAAGTCCATCTTGTTTAATGTATCATTTAAAGCTTGTGTTTCCTTATTTATTTTCATTTTGGATGATCTGTCCATTGGTGAAAGTGGGGTGTTAAAGTCCCCTGCTATGAATGTGTTACTGTCGATTTCCCCTTATATGACTGTTAGTATTTTCCTTATGTATTGAGGTGCTCCTATGATGGGTGCATATATATTTACAATTGTTATATTTTCTTCTTGGATTGATCCCTTGATCATTATGTAGTGTCCTTCTTTGTCTCTTGTAATAGTCTTTATTTTAAGTGTATTTTGTCTGATATTAGAATTGCTACTCCAGTTTTCTTTTGGTTTCCATTTGCATGAAATATCTTTTTCCATCCCCTTACTTTCAGTCTGTATGTGTCTCTAGGTCTGAAGTGGGTCTCTTGTAGACAGTATATATATAGGTCTTGTTTTTGTATCCATTCAGCCAATCTGTGTCTTTTGGTGGGAGCATTTAATCCATTTACATTTAAGTTAATTGTCGATATGTATGTTCCTATTCCCATTTTCTTAATTATTTTGCGTTCGTTATTGTAGGTCTTTTCCTTCTCTTGTGTTTCTTGCCTAGAGAAGTTCCTTTAGCAGTTGTTGTAGAGCTGGTTTGGTGGTGCTGAACTCTCTCAGCTTTTGCTTGTCTGTAAATGTTTTAATTTCTCCATCAAATATGAATGTGATCAGATAGAGCAATCAAGTAGAGTAATCTTGCTTGCAGGTTTTTCTCCTTTATCACTTTAAATATGTCTTGCCAGTCCCATCTGGCTTGCAGAGTTCCTCCTGGAAGATCAGCTGTTAACCTTATGGGGATTCCCTTGTGTGTTATTTGTTGTTTTTCCCTTGCTCTTTTAATATGTTTTTCTTTGTATTATTTTTTGACAGTTTGATTAATATGTGTCTTGGCATATTTCTCCTTGGATTTATCCTGTATGGGACTCTCTGTGCTTCCTGGACTTGATTAACTATTTCCTTTCCCATATTAGGGAAGTTTTCAACTATAATCTCTTCAAATATTTTCTCAGTCCCTTTCTTTTTCTCTTCTTCTTCTGGAACCCCTATAATTCAAATGTTGCTGCGTTTAATGTCCCAGAGGTCTCTGAGACTGTCCTCAGTTCTTTTCATTCTTTTTTCTTTATTCTGCTCTGCAGTAGTTATTTCCACTATTTTATCTTCTAGGTCACTTATCCATTCTTCTGCCTGGGTTTTTCTTCTATTGATCCCTTCTAGAGTTTTTTTTTTTCTTTCAGTACATGGGCCTCTCACTGTTGTGGCCTCTCCTGCTGCGGAGCACAGGCTCTGGACGTGCAGGGTCAGCGGCCATGGTTCACAGGCCCAGCCGCTCCACAGCACGCGGGATCCTCCTGGACCGGGGCATGAACCCGTGTCCCCTCCATCGGCAGGTGGACTCTCAACAACTGCGCCACCAGGGAAGGCCCTAGAGTATTTTTAATTTCATTTATTGTGTTATTCATCATTGCTTGTTTAATCTTTAGTTCTTCTAGGTCCTTGTTAAATGTTTCTTGCATTTTGTCTATTCTATTTCCAAGATTTTGGACCATCTTTACTATCATTATTCTGAATTCTTTTTGAGGTAGACTGCCTATTTCCTCTTCATTTGTTAGGTCTGGTGCATTTTTATCTTGCTCCTTCATCTGCTGTGTGCGTTTCTGTCTTCTCATTTTCCTTATCTTACTGTGTTTGGGGTCTCCTTTTTGCAGGCTGCAGGTTTGTAGTTCCCGTTGTTTTTGGTGTCTGTCCCCAGTGGCTAAGGTTGGTTCAGTGGGTTGTGTAGGCTTCCTCATGGAGGGGGCTAGTGCCTGTGTTCTGGTGGATGAGACTCAGTCTTGTCTTTCTTGTGGTCAGGTCCACGTCTGGTGGTGTGTTTTATGGTGTCTGTGGACTTATTATGATTTTAGGTAGCCTCTGTGCTAATGGGTGGGTTATTTTTCCTGTCTTGCTAGTTGTTTCTCATAGGATGTCCAGCACTTTAGCTTGCTGGTCATTGAGTGAAGCTGGGTGCTGGTGTTGAGATGGAAATCTCTGGGAGATTTTCACTGTTTGATATTATGTGGAGCTGGGAGGTGTCTTCTGGACCCGTGACCTGATGTTGGCTCTTCCACCTGAGAGGCTCAGCACTTACTTCTAGCTGCAGCACCAAGAGCCTTTCATCCACACGGCTCAGCATAAAAGGGACAAAAATTGAGAGAAAGAATTAGTAGAAGTAGAAAGAAAGAAAGAAAGGAGGGAGCGAGGGTGGGAGGGAGGGAGGAAGGAAGGAAGGAGGGAAGGAATGAAAAAAGAAAGAAAAAAGATAAAGTAAAATAAAATAAATTAAGATAAAGTATAATAAAATCATTAAAGTAAAAAATAATTATTAAGAGAAAAAAAAACAAACGGATGGATAGAACCCTGGGACAAATGGTGAAAGCAAAGCTATACAGACAAAATCTCACACAGAAGCATACACATGCACACTCACAAAAAGAGGAAAAGGGGAAAAAATCATAAATATTGCTCTCAAAGTCCACCTCCTTAATTTGGGATGATTCGTTGTCTATTCATGTATTCCACAGATGCAGGGTAATCAAGTTGATTGTGGAACTTTAATCCGCTGCTTCTGAGGCTGCTGGGAGAGATTTTCCTTTCTCTTCTTTGTTCTCACAGCTCACAGGGGCTCAGCTTTGGATTTGGCCTCACCTCTGCTTGTAGGTCGCCGGAGCATGTCTGTTCTTCCCTCAGGCAGGACGGGGTTAAAGGAGCCGCTGATTCGGGGTCTCTGGCTCACTCTGGCCGGGGGGAGGGAGGAGCACAGAGTGCAGGGCGAGCCTGCGGCAGCAGAGGCCAGCGTGATGTTGCACCAGCCTTAGGGGGGGGTGCCGTGCGTTTTCCCAGAGGAGTTGTCCCTGGCTCCTGGGACCCTGGCAGTGGCGGGCTGCACAGGGTCCCTGGAAGGTGGGTGTGGATAGTGACCTGTGATCGCACATAGGCTTCTTCGTGGAGGCAGCAGCAGACTTAGTGTCTCATGCCTTTCTCTGGGGGTCCGCACTTTTAGCCGCGGCTCCCTCCCGTCTCTGGAGCTCCTTTAAGCAGCGTTCTTAATCCCCTCTCCTCGCGCACCAGGAAATAAAGAGGGAAGAAAAAGTCTCTTCCCTCTTCAGCAGGTCCAGACTTTTCCCCGGACTCCCTCCCGGCTAGCCGTGGTGCACTAACCACCTGCAGGCTGTGCTTATGCCGCCAACCCCAGTCCTCTCCCTGCACTCCAACAGAAGCCCCAGCCTCATCTCCCAGCCCCGCCCGCCCCGTTGGGGAAGCAGACAAGCCTCTCGGGCTGGTGAGTGCCCGTCGGCACCGATCCTCTGTGTGGGAATCTCTCCGCTTTGACCCCCGCACCCCTGTTGCTGTGCTCTCCTCCGCGGCTCCAAAGCTTTCCCCCTCTGCCACCTGCAGTCTCTGCCCGCGAAGGGGCTTCCTAGTGTGTGGAAACCTTTCCTCCTTGACAGCTCCCTCCCACTGGTGCAGGTCGCATCCCTATCCTTTTGTCTCTGTTTATTCTTTTTTCTTTTGCCCTACCCAGGTACGTGGGGACTTTCTTGCCTTTTGGGAGGTTTGAGGTCTTCTGCCAGCTTTCAGTAGGTGTTCTGTAGGAGTTGTTCCATGTGTAGATGTATTTTTGGTGTATCTGTGGGGAGGAGGGTGATCTCTGCATCTTACTCTTCCGCCTTCTTCCCTGATCATCCAAGCTCTGTATTATTGTGAGCAGTGAAAGAAGAACTATTTTAGGCTGTCCCCAAAAGTACATTTGTAAAATGGTTGTTTGGAACTCAGAATGAATACTTTCAATAAAAGTTAAGCAGGAGTAATATTGCTAAAATGGCAGTTTAAAGGCCTTCAGAATTCTCTCCTATATAACAGCAATGAGAAAACTTGCAAAAATTGTAAGAATCTACTTTTTCATAACACTGGAAATAAAGGAAGTCTTTCTTTCATGCAGGGAGAGGTTTTTCCAAGAAATATGGCAAAATATTAGTAAGAACAACAAACTTTCTGAAGTTTTAACTTACCACATTGCGTCTTTCCCACTGCAGCTCCACAGTAGCCTTGAAAACCAACAGCCTACAACCATGGTGGAAACTTGCAGCCTGGCAGCCACTGGAGGGGACAGAATAAGGTTGGAGCACCTTTAAAGTCTCATTCCCAAGAACTTAATTATGTGAACTGCCTGGTGGATCCTGGAAGTCTCTCCATACCAGGCTGCTTTTATTTGAATTGACTCAGAGAACTCACCAAGTGCAAATACCATGTTTCCTTGAGCTATCTGTCAAAAATAATAACTTCACAATGCTTTAAGAGGTGGATAACAGTTGGGATAAATAATAGGCTAACCAAATGGCTTAAACAATGTCCATAGGGGCTTTGAAAAGCTCTGACATATTCCTTGGAATCCAGAAGGCCACACACATGTGCAGAACTGTGCACATACTCAGGAAAGACTGGAGAAAGCCCTAAGTTTATAACTTGTGATTATGAAATAAGCAGCAGGTAAAGGCTAAGGTAGAATTGTCAAATGCCTGGATGAGTATTAAAGGAGTACCCAACATGCACACAGGGCTTCTCAGCAAAAACTGGGACATTTACTGGCTCCAGGTATATACGAGAATTTCTGTTCACCAACCTAACCAAGAACAGACTTCAGTGCTCACACACAAATAATACAGACTTTTTAAATTGGTTCAGAAAAGTCACTAAACAAACAATTTCAAGTAGCAACAACAACAGTTAAAGCCTGGGGAGGAGGAAGAATCTGATTTCCAGAGTTTTCACAGTATATTACTTAACATGGCCAGTTTTCAACTAAACATTATAAGACATGGGTGAAAAAATTAAAAAGTATGACTTTTACAAAGGAAAAAAAAAAAACAATCAATAGGCACTCTCCCTAAGGAATCCTGGCATTGGCCTAGACAAGGACTTTAAATCTAGAAAAAAATTTAAAATCAGCTATTTTAAATATGTTCAAAGACCTGAAAGAAACCATTTCTAAGGAACAAAAGAAAGTATGAGTACAAAGTCTTACCAAATAGAGAGTATCAGTAGATTAAGACATTATGCAAAAGAATCAGATAGAAGATCAAGAGTTGGAAAGTACACAAACTAAAATGATAAATTTATCAGAAGAGTTTAACAACAGTATATGTGGGCATAAGAATCAGTGGCCTTGAATATAGGTCAAGTGAGATTGTCCAGTCCAAGAAACAGAAAGGAAAAAAAATGTTTAAAAATGAACGGAATCTAAGCGACCTGTGTGACACCATCCAGAGTATTATCACACACAGAAAAGGAGTCTCAGAAGGAGAGGACAGTGAGAACGAGGAAGAAAGAAAAATTGAAGGAACATGGCCAAAACTTCCCAAATTTTATGAAAAATATTAATCTACACTTCCAAGAAGCTCAATGAACTCAAAGTGGCATAAATTCAAATAGATCCACACACAGACATGACATAATCAAACTGTTTAAAGGATGAAAAAAGAATCTTGAAAATATTAGGAGAGATGCAATTTATCACATACAAGGAAATCTCAACAAGATTAAGAAATCCTTTTTCATCAGAAGTCATGGAATCCAGAAGGCAGTGGGATGACATAGTCAAAGAATAAAACAAACAAACAAACCTCTCTATGAAGAATTCTGTATTTAACAAAACTGTCTTTCAAAAATGAAGGAGAAATTAAGATGTTTCCAGATAAACAAAAACTGAGAGACTAGTAGACCTGCCCAACAAGAAATACTAAAGTGAAATCTTCAGGTGGAAATGAAAGGACCCTGGACATTAAATACATTCCACGTCAAGAAATAAGGAGCACAAATAAAGGTAACCATGTAGGTAAACTGCATAAAACAAGAGTTATAAATCTGTGTTAAGGGACACATGATGTACACAGATGTAATTTGTGTGACAATAAGAGCACAAGGGGGAGAGTAAAAAACAGAACTATATAAAAGCAAAGTTTTTGTATACTATTAAAATTAAGTTGGTATTAATCCAAACTAGATTTCTATAAATTAAGATGTTCCTGGTAATCTCCAGGGCAACCACTGAGAAAAGAACTCAAAAAAATAGTAAAATAAATAACAAGAGTATTAAAATAGTATACTACAAATATCTATATTACATAATAGAAGAATAGTAATGGAGAAATAGAGAATTGGAAAAGAAAATAAATAGTAAAATGGCAGACATAAATCCTACCTTATCAGGAATTAAAATAAAAATCAATGGGTTAAAGTCTCCGATTAAAAGACAGAGATTATATGTCTTAAAAATTAAAAATAGAGTTACCATATGAGACTGAAATCCCACTCCTGGGCCCATATCTAGAGAAAACTCTAATTCAAAAAGATACATGTACCCCAATATTCATAGCAACACTATTTACAATAGCCAAGACATAGAAGCAACATAAATGTCCATCAACAGATGAATGGATAAAGAAGATGTGGTATAATATACAATGGAATATTACTCAGCCATAAAAAGCAATGAAATAATACCATTTGCAGCAACATGGATGAGCCTAGAGATTATCATATTAAGTGAAGTAAGTCAGACAGAGAAAGACAAATATCATATTATATTGTTTATATGTGGAATCTAAAAAAAATGACACAAATGAACTTATAAAACAGAAATAGACTCACAGACATAGAAAACAAACTTATGACTACCAAAGGAGATAATGGTGTTGGGGGTGGTGGTGGAGATAAATTAGAAGTGTGGGATTAACATATATACACTACTATATATAAAGTAGATAACAAGGACCAACTGTATAGCACAGGGAACTATAGTCAATATTTTGTGATAATCTATAATGGAAAAGAAACTTGAAAAAGAGTATATATATATATATATATATATATGTATATATATATATATACACATATATATATATCTCCATATATTGATATATATAACTAAATCAGTTTGCTATATACCTGTAACTAACACAACATTGTAAATTAACTACTTCATTTTAAAAATGTTTAAAAATTGAAAGACAAAACAAAACAAAAAAGGCAATAGATTACACTCTCCAATTAAATGACAGGGATTGGCAAAATGGAATAAGAAGCATGATCCAACTATATGCTATTCACAAAGGAACACTTTTAATTTAAAGACATAACTAGGTTAAAAGCAAATCGATGGGAAAAGATATATAAAATATATGCAAATATTAATTGAAAGAACTGTACTAATATCAGAAAAAAGCTATACTAATATCAAACAAAAGAGATTTTAAGAAAAAGAAAAATTTCATAGAGATGACAAGAATACCATTCTGTAATGATAAAAGGGTTAATCAATCAAGAAGATACAACAATTATAAACATATAACAGCATTAAAATACAGGAAGAAAAACTGACAGAACCGAAAAGAGAACTCAACAATAATAGTTGCAGACTTTGATATCCTACCATTAATAATGGCTAGAACAACAAGATAGAAGATCAACATGGAAACAGAAGACTTGAACAACACTATAAACCAGTTGCATCAAAACAGACATCTACTGAACACTCCTTTCAACAACAGTAAAATACATATTCTTCCCAAGTGCACATAAAGCATTCTCTAGGATAACCATAAACTAGGCCATAAAATAGGCTCAGTATATTTAAAAATATATGCCATACAAAGCATGTTCTCTGACCACATGGAATGAGATTAGAAATCAATAACCAAAGGGAATTTGGAAAATTCACAAATATGTGGAAATTAAAGAAGAACACATATGTAGAATTAAACAAGAACAATAATGGGTTCTAAATAACAAATGAGTCAAAGAAGAAATCACTAGAAAAATTAGAATATACTTAGAGATGAATACAAATACACATACCAAGCTTAGGAAATGCAGCTAAAACAGTAGTTAGAAGGAACTGTATAGCTGTAAATGCCTGTATTAAAAAGAAGGTAGAGCCCACAGCAGACACATGCTACCTAGCCTCACACCCAGCTGCATCAGGGGCCTACCCTGTCCATCACTTTTTCTGCAGCAGTAGGTCCTGCAAGGCTACACAACATGCTGGGGCCCTGCCCTGTCCAACAGTGTGCCCACAACAGAAGTGTGCTGCTGGGACTCACAGCTAACCATGCCAGGGGACTGCCCTGCCCACCAGAATAGAAATAAAAGGCATACAGATTGGAGATGATGATAGCAAGATGGTAGAATAGAAAGACCCAGGCTCTCCTTTTTCCCATGGATACACCAACTTAAAAATAATAAATGGACCAACCCCCTCTTGTGAGAAATTTAAGGGATCCCTGCACCCCAATCAAGTGTGAAATCAGCCATATCAAAGTAGGTAGGAAAATTCGTGGCATCCATTCACCATAGTCTCTCCCCTTAGGACAGCACCATAAAATTGTGAAGAAACTTCCAGCCCTCAGCTTCTTCCTGGGGAGGAAAAAGGAAGACTGTACCATACATTCAATGTTGACTTTTTGGGGGAGGCTGATTGAGGAACCAGCTTCTGTTTCACCTGTCTCAGAGTCCTGATAGGACCTGGCATACTCTAGATGTCTTCGGTTCACTTAGAACAAAAAATAACAATGCAGGGTGATGCTGTTCCAGAGGCCACTAGAGCTTGGTGCCCTCTCCATCAGGAGGTAGAGGGAGTAAGCCATATTCCAATGTTCCAACTTTTTGGGATCTGCCTGAGGGACTTGTTTCTCTCTTGCCTGTCTCAGAGTGTGGACAGGATTCAGTAAACTCTAGATGCCTAGGAGCCACTGAGAACAAAAAAGAGCTGTGTTATATACTCTCTCTGCTGTGTTACAGCAGAGAGAGCAAGAGACTATGAGCTCCCCCTAATTAAGAATCCATATACAAAATTCCAGAGAAGACACATACATAGAAAATATTTGAGATTATACAGTTAAACATAAGACCTGAAACTGTAAAGCTCTAAGAAGAAAACAAAGGGGGAAATTTTTATGACAATGGTCTTGGCAATGATTTGTTGGCTATAATACCAAAAGCACAGACAACAAAAGCAAAGATAAAGAAGTAGACCACATCAAACTGAAAAGCTTCTGCACAGCAATGGAAAAAATCAACAGAGTGAAAAGGGAACCTACAGAATGGGAAAAAATATTTGCAAACCATATATCTGATAAGGGGGTAATACACAAAATATGTAAGGAACGCCTACAACTCAATAGCAAATATCCAGTTTTAAAATGGGCAAAAGACTTGAATAGACATTTCTCAAAAAAAAATATACAAATGACCAATAAGTAAGTGAAAAGATGCTCAACATCAGTAATCATCGGGAAAATAAGACATCATCTCACACTTGTTAATATGGTCATTACCCACCCCACACACACACCAAAAAAAAGAAGAGAAAATAACAAAGTTTGGTGAGAATGTGGATAAATTGGAAATCGTGCTCATTGTTTGTAGGAATGTAAAATGGTGCAACCACTATGGAAAACAGTATGGCGGTTCCGCAAAAAACTAAAAATAGAACTACTATATCTACAGAACCAAAGTAATACTTATCAAAATCCCAGCTTACTTCTTGCAGAAAATGATAAGCTGACCCTAAATTCATATGGGAGTGCAAGAGAATCAAACAGCCAAAAAATCTTGAAAAAGAAGAAAATAAATGGACAACTCACACTTCCCAATTTCAAAACTTACCTCAAATCTACAATAATAAAAACTGTGCAGCATTAACATCAGGGTAGACATACAGATCACAAATCAGAACTGACAATCCAGAAATAAATGGTAAATGTAGAGACAACTGATTTTTTTTTATTGGAGTATAATTGCCTTACAAAGGTGTGTTAGTCTCTGCTCTACAACAAAGCGAACAAGTTACACATATACACATGCTCCCAAGACAATTTAGTAGGTAAAGAATAGTGTTTTCAACAAGTGGTGCTGGGATAGGTAAATGGATATTCACATGCAAAACAATAAAGTTGTACCCTTCAGTCACACCATATTAAAAATGAACTCAAACTAGATCAAAGATCTAAATGTAAGAGCTAAAACTATAAAACTCTTAGAAGAGAGCATAGGTATAAATCTTTGTGGTCTTAGAGTAGGCAATGGTTTCTTAGGTATGACGCATAAAGCACAAATAATAAAAAAAAAAAGCTAACTTGAACTTCATCAAAATTAAAACTATTTTGCTTCAAAGCATACCCTCAAGAAAGTGAAAAGACAATCCCCAGAAGGGAAGAAAATATTTGCAAATCATATATCTGATAAGGGTATAGTATTCTGAAAATATAAACAACTCTTACAACTAGGCAATTGAAAAACAGCTCAATAATAAAAGTGATCAAAGAATTTAAACAGACATTTCTTCAACAAAGATCGGCAAATGGCCAAAAAATACAGGAAAAACTGCTCAATATCATTATTCATTAGGGAAATGCAAATCAAAACCACCTTGAGATATTTCACACCCACTAGGATAGCTATAATAAAAAAGACATACAATAACAAGTGTTGGTAAGGATGTGAAGAAATTGGAGCCATTGTACTTCACTAGTTGGAATGTAAAATGGTGCAGCCACTTTGGGAAAAAATTTGGCAGTTCCTCAAATGTTAAAGATAGAGTTAACGTGTAACCAAGAAATTCCAATCCTAGATGTATGCCCAAGAGAACTGAAAACCCAGGTTTACACAAAAATTAGTGTGAATGTTCATAACAACATTATTCATAATAGTCAGAAGGTGGAAACCCAAATGTTCATCAGCTGATGAATAAACAAATTGTAGTGTATCCATACATTGGAGTATTGTTACTTTTCAGCTATGAAAAGGAAATACTGATTCATTCTACAACATGGGTGATCCTTGAACTTTATTGTAAGTGAAAGAAGCCGGATGAAAAAGATCACATATTGTATGATTCCATTTATATGACATGTTTAGAATAAGCAAATTCATAAAAGCAGAAAGTAGATTAGCATTTCTCAGGGGCTGGGTGAAGGCAGGAGAGAATGAAGAGTGACTACTAATGAGTATGTGTTTTCTTTCTGGAGTGACAGAAATATTTGGAATTAGATAGTGATGATTGTTGCACAACAATATGAATATACTAAAAATCACTAAATTTTACTCTTTAAAAGGGTGAATTTTATGGTATGTGTATTATATCTCAATAAAAATGAGATTCTGTTTTTTATTTATCAGATTAGGAAAAAAAAGTTTGATGATGTCTAGTATTCACAAGTTTATGGGGAAATAAGCACCTTCATACAGTTTTGCTGGGAATCTACTTAGCTCTTTTGAAGGGCAATTAGGCAATGTCTGTCAATGGTTTGAATGCTTGTACTCTTTGACTCAGTAATACTACTGCCAAAAATATGTTTCTGTATATACCAGCATACTATTCCAAATTCATGTGCAAGAAGGTTCACTGCAATATTGTTAGTAATAATAAAAAACTAGAACCATCAACATGAAACCCATTAAATACATCCATATAATGGAAAACACTCACAAAAACATGAGGTTGAACTCTATATACTGTATATTCTGCAGTCCATGGATCAAGGAGTAATTTTGACTTTCAAGTTTTATTATTTCATAAGGCTCTTTCTGACATAGATAGTAATTCCTCTGATGGATCTGGGCAAAGTAAATTGAAAATATTCTGGAAAGGATCGCCCATTCTAGATGCCATTAAGAACATTTGTGATTCATGGGAAGAGGTCACAATATCAACATGAACAGGAGTTTGAAAGAAGTTGACTCTAACCCTCATGGATAACTTTGAGGGGTTCAGTTCTTTAGTGGAGAAAGTAATTGTCAATGTAGTAGAAATAACGAGAACTGTAATTAGAAGTAGAGCCTAAAGATGTGACTGAATTTCTGCAAACTCACATTAAACTTAACAGATGAGGAGTTGCTTAATATGGAAGAGCAAATAAAGCGGTTTCTTGAGATGGAATCCACTCCTGGTGAAGATGTTGTGATGACTGTTGAAATGACAACAAGTGATTTAGATTAAGTGACTTCAATTTTAAAAGAAGTTCTGCAGATAAAATGTTATCAAACGGCACTGCATGCTACAGAGAAACACTTCATGAAAGGACGAGTCAATCAATGTGGCAAAGTTTATTGTTGACTTATTTTAAGGAACTGCCACAGTCACCCCAACTGTCAGCAACCACCACCCTGATCAGTCTGCAGCCATCAACATCGAGGGAAGACCCTCCACCAGCAAAAAGATTATGATTTACTGAAGGCTCAGAGGATGGTTAGCATTTTTTTCTTTTCTCGTCTTTCTTTCTTTTTTTTTTTTAGTTTTTGGCTGCGCCCTGCAGCATGTGGGATCTTAGCTCCCTGATCAGGGATCGAACCCACGCCTCCTGCATTGGAAGGCAGAGTCTTAACCACTGGACTGCTGGGGAAGTCTCTTTTTTATTTTATTTATTTATTATTTATTTTTAGTTTCTGGGATAGTTAGCATTTTTTAGCAATGAAGTATTTTAAAATGAAGGTATGCACATTGTTTTAGACACAGTGCTATTGCATACTAAATAGACTCCAGTATGTTGTAAACATAACTTTATATGCACTGAGAAACCAAAAAAATAATAATAATGTGACTCACTTTATTGCAGTGGCATGGAACCAAATCCACAATATCTCCAATGTGTGCCTATATTCACTGACCAGTTGACTTCACTGCGTAGAAACAAAAATTCCCTTCCCAGGATTCCTTTCTCAACTTGTTCTCAATATGCAAAAAAAGGACAAAGATTTCCTTACAAGGATTGTTTTGCAGGAATTAAATTCTTTTAAAGCAAAATGTAAGAAACCTTAAAAATTAGAATGGGCTCAAGTCTGTTTCTTTGGAAATTGCTATCTTTATTCAATCTATTCATTTACTGTCTGACCTCATCATAAATTTATTGCACCAATTGTGAACTTTTCCTTCCAAAATATGTTCATTACTAACTTATATCTTGGATGTTTTGATTCTTCATTTGATTTTTTAATATCTAAATCCATTAAGTTATTTCAGCTCAATACACCCAATAAGGACAATGAGAGCTCCCTGAGATGGAGTGGGAAAAAAAAGCTTTACAATTGTGATCTTCAGAAGGAACAACATTTTGATAGCTGCAAATCATAATCAGACAAAGAGAAGTTTTCTGTTAATGGTACTACAGAGAGCCTCTTAGTTAATTCCCTTTGTTCTCTCCTAATAGAATAGAAGATAGACATAATGAGAAGAATGAAATATTCCTCACAGATTTTTCTCTAATCACTTAAGTTTTCAAAGTAGGGAACAGGATGATTTCTGTTTTTCTCTTTCTTTTAACCTCTGGCATAATACCCTCTGAAAAATATTCTCCTCAGGAGTCAAATTACAAAAGATCAAGTTGCTTGGTTCCAAACATACAGGCTTTTAATTTTTTTTTTAATAAATTCTGCTAAAATTTTCATAGCCTATAAAAGCTCACTTCTGTTCTAACCTTTTTGTTTGTGAAATGACAATAAAGCAAAGGGAACTATATTAATCCAGCTATCTAGCTATTTCTGTCATCCCTAGCTATTCTACATGGTAGAAAAAAATCTACAACTGCAGTCATATAAAAAATACACTCTGTTTCAATGGCTTTCTCTCTTCCTTGCAATGGTTCCAACTTTGGTTGCATATTGAAATTACCTGTGGACTTTTCAAACATACTAGTGCCTCTGACCTATTCCCAGATATTCTAATTTAAATGGTCTGGGGAGAAGCCTGGCAGGATTTTTTAAAACTGCCTGGTGATTCTAATATACAGCCATGGTTGAAAATTACTAGTAGGCAGAATTGTGGAATAAAGAATTAAGGGGAGGGCCACAGCTCCAGGCCTCCACACCCTCCCCTTCATTATAACTTCAAACTGAATAGTTCTGTTTGTCTATGCTTTATACATTGAGAGTCAGTTTATTGCTCTTTTTTAAAGGAATTTTTTCCTTTTAAAATTTAGAAACCACAGTTCCAATGCAAAAGGCTAACATCTCACCTTTCTCCAGGCTGGCTTCATGTCTGTGACCAAAAAGAAAAAGAGTCTTTGTTTTGTTGTGTTTATTTTTAATATATCACAAAGATAAACATATGGGTAAAAGCTGAGTGATGGTTCTAGCCTATCTAAGGGAGACCTTGAAGAGAATGGGATGCATCTGTCCTATGCTCAAGCACTGGAGAGTGATTTAATAAAAAAGTTTTTGGAAAAGGAATAAAGAAATTTGTTTGGGAATATTGAAGATTTTTTGACCTAAGAAAGCTGAATGACTATAAACATAGATGAAGGCCAATGATTAAAGTCTTAATTAGAAAATTAAATGTATTAAGGCTCCTCAAGACCAGGTAGTTAATGGATATTACCTTCTGAATGCAAGTCACCATCAAAATGAGAAAATAAAGGGTCTAGCCTAAAGCTTACTAGAAGCTCTACATATGTTAGTTTCTTTTTATGTTTTTAAAAGATAGGATATTTTAAAATTGCATTGCTGGATACTGTTGAATTACACTGGTGAAAATTACTCTTTTACTTCCACCTTTTCATTTCAGAGCCAATGTGTTAGGAGGTAGTAAGTCATAGTGCTAAAGCCCCATGGATCTTGAGCTCACAAAGGGGATCTTTCTAAACAAACTTACTTAAAGACTAAAGAGAGTTTTGTCATAATAATTATAAAGATAGCTTCTTCTTTAACTTAGGACAATTATAACCTTTTTTCCTCTCTTTGCCTCAAAAATTTCTTTTTGAGCTGAATATTCATTTACACTCACTATAAAAGTTATAAGCCATATAGAAAACAAAGAGCAAAATGGAAGTTCTTTCTTATCAGTAATCACTTCAAATGTAAATGGATTAAACTATCCAATAAAAAGGCAAAGATTAGAAAATGGGTTAAAAAAAGAAACATGATCTAACTACATGTTATCTATAAGAGACCCACTTTAAATCCAAGAAAACAAATAACTTGAAAGTGAAAGAATAGAAAAAGAAATTCCATGCAAATACTAACCAGAAGATGGCTGGGATGGCTATCATAATATCAGACAAAATATGTTTTGAGCCACAACTATTATAAGAGACAAAGGAGGACATTAAATAGTGATAAAATGGTCAAATTGAGAGAGACTTTCAAGATGGCAGAGGAGGAAGACATGGAGATCATCTTCCTCCCCATAAATACATCAGAAATACATCTACATGTGGAACAACTCCTACAGAACACCTACTGAACACTGGCAGAAGAAATCAGACTTCCCCAAAGTCAAGAAAACTCCCACGTACCTGAGTAGGGCAAAAGAAAAAACAGAGACAAAAGAATAGGGATGGGATCTGCACCTCTGGAAGGGAGCTGTGAATGAGGAAAATCTCCCACACACTAAGAAACCCTTTCACCGGTGAAGATGCGGGGTGGCAGGGGGGAAGCTTCAGAGCCATGCAGGAGGGTGCAGCAATAGGGGTGCAGAGGGCAAAGCGGAGAGATTCCCACACAGAGGATCAGTGCCGCCCAGCACTCACAAGCCTGAGAGGCTTGTCTGCTCACCTGCCAGGGCAGGTTGGGGCTGGGAGCTGAGGCTCTGGCTTCAGAGGTCATATCCCAGGGAGAGGCCTAGGGTTGGCTGTGTGAACACAGCCTGAAGGGGGCTAGTGTGTCACAACTAGCTGGGAGGGAGTCCAGGAAAATGTCTGGAACTGCCGAAGTGGCAAGAGACCATTGTTTCCAGGTGCGCAAGGAAAGGGGATTCAGAGCACCACCTAAATGAGCTCTAGAAATGGGCACAAGCCACGGCTATCAGCATGGACACCAGATATGGGCATGAAATGCTAAAGCTGCTGCTACAGCCACCAAGAAGCCTGTGTGCAAGCACAAGTCACTATCCACACCTCCCCTAAAGGGAGCCTGTGCAGCCCACCACTGCCAGGGTCCCATGATCCCCGGAAAACTTCTCCAGGAGAACACACGGTGCACCTCAGGCTGTTGCAATGTCACACTGGCCTCTGCACTGCAGGCTCACCCCTCATTCTGTACCCCTCCCTCCCCCAGGCCTGAGTGAGCCAGAGACCCTGAATCAGCTGCTGCTTTAACTCCGTCATGTCTGGGCAGGGAACAGACACCTTCAGGTGATCTACATGCAGAGGCAGGGCCAAATACAAAGCTGAACCCCAAGAGCTGTGTGAACAAAGAAGAAAAAGGGAAATTTCTCCCAGCAGCCTCAGGAGAAGTGTATTAAATCTCCATAATAAACTTGATGTACCTTGCATTTCTGGAATACCTGAATAGAAAATGAATCATCCCAAATTGAGGTGGTGAATACTGGGAGCAACTGTAGACTTGGGGTTTGCTTTCTGCAGGTAATTTGTTTCTGGTTTTATGCTTATCTTAGTTTAGAATTTAGAGTATATTATCATTCGTAGATATGTTTATTGATTCGGTTGCACTCTTCCTTTTTTTAATATATAGATCTATATATTTTTTTCCTTTTTCTCCTTTTGTGATTGTGTATGTGTATGCTTCTTTGTGTGATTTTCTCTGTATAGCTCTGCTTTTACCATTTGTACTGGGTTCGGTCTGTTCATTTTTTTTTTTCTAGTATAGTTTTCAGTGCTTGTTATCATGGGAGGATTAGTTTTTTGGTTTTCTTGCTCTCTTTTTTCTTTTATTTTTTTCTTTTTTTTATGACTTCTTAATTTTTTTATTTTTAATAATTTTTTAATCTTTTATTTTAATAACTTTATTTTATTTTCTTTCTTTCTTTCTTTCTTTCTTTCTTTCTTTCTTTCTTTCTTTCTTTCTTTCTTTCTATCTTTCTTTCATTTTCTCCCTTTTCCTCTGAGCATGTGGCTGCCAGGGTCATGGTGTTCCAGCTGAGTGTCAGGCCTGTGCCTCTGAGGTGGGACAGCCAAGTTCAGGATATTGATCCAACAGAGACCTCCTGGCTCCACATAATGTCAAATGGCGGAAGCTCTCCCAGAGATCTCCATCTCAATGTAAAGACCAAGATCCACTCAAAGACCAGCAAGCTACAGTGTTGGACACAATATGGCAAACAACAAGCAAGACAGGACCACAACACCACCCATTAGCAGAGAGGCTGCCTAAAATCATAATAAGGTCACAGACACCCCGAAACCCCCCACCAGACGTGGACCTGCCCACCAGAAGGACAAGACCCAGCCTCATCCACCAGAACACAGGCACCAGTCACCTCCACCAAGAAGCCTACACAACACACTGAACCAACCTTAGCCACTGGGGGCAGACATGAAAAACAATGGGAACGATGATCTTGCAGCCTGTGAAAAGGAGACCCCAAACAGAGTAAGTTAAGCAAACTCAGAAGACAGAGAAACACACAGCAGATGAAGGAGGAAGGTAAAAACCCACTAGAAAAAACAAATGAAGAGTAAATAGTCACTCTACCTGAAAAAGAATTCAGAGTAATGATAGTAAAGATGATCCAAAATCTTGGAAATAGAATGGAGAAACGTTTAACAAGCACCTAGAAGAACTAAAGAGAAAACAATGATGAACAACACAATATATGAAACTAAAACTTCTCTAGAAGAAATCAATAGCAGAATAACTGAGGCAGAAGAATGGATAAGTGACCTAGAAGATAAAATAGTGGAAATAACTATCACAGAGCAGAATAGAAAAAAAAAAAAAACAACAATGAAAAGAATTGAGGACAGTCTCAGAATCCTCTGGGACAACATTAAACACACCAACATTCGAATTATAGGGATCCCAGAAGAAGAAGAGAAAAAGAAAGGGACCGAGAAAGTATTTGAAGAGATTATAGCTGAAAACTTCTCTAATATGGGAAAGGAAATAGTCAATGAAGTCCAGGAAGTGCAGAGAGCCCCATACAGGATAAATTCCAAAGAGAAACACACCAAGACACATATTAAATAAACTATCAAAAATACATACAAAGAAAAAGTATTAAAAAGCAGCAAGGGAAAAACAACAAATAAATTACAAGGGAATCCCAATAAGACTAACAGGTGATCTTTCAGCAGAAACTCTGCAAGCCAGAAGGGAGTGGCAGGACATATTTAAAGTGAAGAAAGGGAAAAACTTACAACAAAGATTACTCTACCCAGGAAGGATCTCATTCAGATTCGATGGAGAAGTTAAAATTTTTATAGATAAGCAAGAGCTAAAAGAATTCAGCAACACAAAACCAGCTTAACAACAAATGCTAAAGGAACTTCTCTAGGCAGGAAACACAAAAGAAGGAAAAGACCTACAATAACAAACCCAAAACAATTAAGAAAATGGTAATAGGAACATACATATCCATAACTACCTTAAATGTAAATGGACACAATGCTCCAACCAAAAGACATAGTCTGGTTGAATGGATACAAAAACAAGACCCGTACATATGCTGTCCACAAGAGACCCACTTCAGACCTAGGGACACATAAAGACTACAAATGAGAGGATGGAAAAAGATATTCCATGAAAATAGAAATCAAAAGAAACTGGAGTAGCAATTCTCATATCAGACAAAATAGACTTTAAAATAAAGACTATTACAAGAGACAAAGAAGGACACTACATAATCATCAAGGGATCTATCCAAGAAGAAGTTATAACAATTGTAAATATTTATGCATCCAAAATAGGAGAACCTCAATACATAAGGTAAATGCTAACAGCTATAACAGGGGAAATCGACAGTAATACAGTCGTAGTAGGTGATTTTAACACCCCACTTTCACCAATGGACAGATCATCTAAAATGAAACTAAATAAGGAGACACAGCTTTAAATGATACACTAAATGAGATGGGCTTAATTGATATTTATAGGACATTCAATGCAAAAACAACAGAATACACTTCCTTCTGAAGTGCTTATGGAACATTTTCCAAAATAGATCACATCTTGGGTCACAGATCAAGCCTTGGTAACTTTAAGAAAATTTAAATCATATAAACTATCTTTTCTGACCACAATGTTATTAGACTAGATATCAATTACAGGAAAAACTCTGCAAAAAATACAAACACATGGAGGCTAAACAATACACTACTAAATAACGGGGAGATCACTGAAGAAATCGAAGAGGAAATCAAAAAACACCTAGAAATAAGTGACAATGGGCACAATGACAAAAAAACCTATGGGATGCAGCAAAGCAGTTCTAAGAGGGAAGTTTATAGCAATACAATCCTACCTCGAGAAACAAGGAAAATCTCAAATAAACCACCTAAACTTACACCTAAATCAATTAGAGAAAGAACAACA